>NW_027223754.1:201453744-202653744 GCF_028538775.1 Myotis yumanensis
CCTTGATGTTTTCATCTTTAAAAATTCCCACTATTCGTCCTTAAAAAAGAAAAACAGATAATCACAGTTTGGGTCCTAGGAACTTTCCCTTCAGAGAAACTCCTTTTGCCCAGTGACTTTTACAGCTCCTCACATGCAAGCCACCCGTCATTGGCTTTTCAGACGCATCCTTCCCCATTTTACAGATGGGGAAACTGAGGCACAGAAAGAGGTTGTTGACGTTTAATGTAACACGTGTGCGGTCCTCCAGCCAGTTGAGAAGTTAATTGCGGAGCCGAGGTTCCGTGGCTCTTGGCGCCAGGCCACCTCCACCAGGTCAGCTGCTGTAGCGGTTCTTTGAGGAACCTGAACTGAACTCCTTTGAGTCTCCATTCGCTGTGCGTAGTAGAGATGGAACCCCCCCTCTCCGTGCCGACTCTTGGTAGGTCGTCAGCCGCCATGAAATGCGGGCGAGGCCTGCTCTGGGCACCCCTGGGTGAAGGATGCCCCTTCTCTCCAGTGAGCGGGACCCAGTGAGGGGATTTAGTGCTGGGCTGTGTGTCTCCCCTGCTGTGTGCCAGCACCCTCTCTCTGCTTCCTGGCGTCACCTCTCCAGAAACTCATTCAAACCCCTAGTAAGTCAGGCCAGAGCATCCCTGAGTCCAGAGCGACATTGCTCAGGTTAGAAACAGCACCTGGCATAGGAAGTGGAGGGATGTCCTCCTGTGGGTTGAGGAGTTGGGAGGCTGCTTTTAGATGTGCTGGTGTTGAGCTTGTCCCTGCCTAAGTAGGCATAGGGACCATCTGTAATTTTCTCCTAAATGCCCCCTCCCTCCTCCCGCCCTGGTCTTGCTAGGAGCAGCTCCATGGAGACACCATTGGATGGTCATCTTTGATCCACTTGCCAAAGCGCCAACCAAGAATCAGTATTCAGACAGGAGCACAGTGATGTGGGTCTCTTTCCTGATAACAGGGAGCGTAGAGCCCATGGAAGCCAGCCTCACACAGGCTGCTGGGAAAAGCCGGGGCAGGGCTGCCCCGTTGGGGAGGGTTGGCCGCACTGACAGGAAGACCCATTGGGTTTCTGTGGGGTCTGTATTACTTCTACAGCCTTGCACAGACCGCCCGCAGTAGCTGGTAGAAGGAATTCATTATAGGAAAGGGTCAACTCACCCCTCACACCCACCTATCCCTAAGGGTAAGGTTTTAAATAAACTCACACTGAGCCCCTGGTTTTTGCGGATGGAACATTCTGGGTTCCACTTTGCAAGAGCAACCCAGAAATCCGTTAACAAGGAGCAACTGGTCATCTTCGCAGAGGGACAGATGTGAATCAGAGAAAGTGATTTCTGCCGCTAATATTAACACTACGGTGTCGGGTGAATTTCCCGCCAAAATATAAGATGGCGCGGGCAATTATTTAGGTTTCCCGCGCAAAATCAGAGTTAGTTTAAAATGCCTATATCTTTTGAAGTATGGGTTCGATTGAAATGAAATTTTCGGTTTCTTGTGTAAAAAATAAAAATTTATTCAATCACAGACATTTTTTTATCTATTCAGTACATAAATAATTCGATATATGTAAACTAAATACGAAAAACCCAAAAAATACTTATTACCTAAAAATATACACATATTTTTAAAGTTTAAAATAAAATTTTCATAATAAATCAAAACAAATAGAAATTAATAGTTTTTTAGCGTATGATATTTTTCAAAACACGCCCCTTTATGTAGAGGTATATTGCAAAATTTGCACATGTAGCGTGTCTCACTGCGCAATTTATGAATGGAACATACGCGACACCTTCTCAAAATGTTTTTCTTTTTTCCACTTCCGACAATTGCCTGTAACGTATGCTTTCTCATGTCCATCGATAGCCTGCATGGTGTTCTCTACTTACAAGGGATTTTTATGATACCTATTACCCCAATGGGTATGAAACGGTTCGCATACGCAGGTAGGTATCTTTGTGAACGGCAAACAAACAAATATTTGGTAATACGCAGTTACAATCGGCCCGAGTTTACACGTTTCCCGCACTCCACCGCAAATCTATATGAACCGAGTTAAGACGGCTCCCGTGGAGTACGCGCAATTCACGCGAGCCGACTTAACTCGTTTCCCGCAATCCAAGTGCTAGTAAGTGAGCCCCGCCATCCACTCAGCCCAGCCGCTGCGGAATTCTGTAATTGTTATGCCCGAAGGAACCTTTATCCCAGGACTGATGGGCCTACTTGAAAATGTCATTGCATTTTGTAGGGCAATTGCATGCCAGAGTGACATTTGGAAATGGGGAGGTTGTCTTGGGACATGTCCCCTCAAAGGTACTTAGTCACCCCCCATAGACTGGCTCCCAGATGGAACCCCGCTTTCTCCCACTCGCTACTCGGGGTCTCTCTCAGTTCATCCCCGTTTAGAGTCTCAGTCTCGCTCTCGGTAGGTTTTCCTTCGTTTTACAGGATAAATACACAGATGTCTGAAAAGAAATGCGACTTTTGTAAGGAACTGGCAGATACTAGGGAAGTTCACAAGCAGCTGACATCCAATTATTCACGGTCACGGGGGAAAGGGATGAAATGAGAAGCAGAAATCCACAGATCATCTCCAAACCTCGTGATAATCAATAGCCTTCTCTTCCAACATGCCTTTCACCAGGGCCAAGAAATAGGCTGACTCACCCTGCTCTTCAAAACGGAGTCCTGAGAGATCAGTAAAGAAGGGCTAATTTGCCAAACCCTATTTTAATGAGAAGCATCTAGAGCAGCGGTTCTCAACCTGTGGGTCGCGACCCCTTTGGGGGTCGAACGACCCTTCCGCAGGGGTCGCCTAAGACCATCGGAAAACACATAATATAATTACATATTGTTTTTGTGATTCATCACTATGCTTTAATTATGTTCAATTTGTGACAATGAAATTGGGGGTCACCACAACATGAGGAACTGTATTAAAGGGTCGTGGCATTAGGAGGGTTGAGAACCACTGATCTAGAGGAACCAAAATTATTATTTTTTTAAATGTGTTGTTTTTTTAAAAATTATTTAAAGTGTCATGTTTCTTGAGCAAGTGCCGAAATGAGCGTATTTTGTTGGTTTGTTCATTGTCTAACCACTGAATAACATGTGACATTGTGACTTTCTTTTTGCTAAAAAGAAATGATTGGGATTCAGGCCTAGATGATCTTGAAATAAGAACCAGGAGCTAGCTAGGAGGATGAGAGTCAATTGCAATTGATAATTGAGTCTCCTTCCCCCAGGGCACCATGGTGTAACTCAGTCAGAGGGGAAGAAGTGATAAGTATCTTGTTAAGATAAGGCCTTGCCAAAAACAGCCCCTGGCAAATTGCTGCCATTCGTGTATCAGATTAGTGCACAAGGTGCAGTCTTTCTTGAGCCTAAGGAACCTGCTGGTCTTTATCAGTTCCGTTGTTCTCATTTCACTTGCTAAAGAGCCATGTCCAAATCTGGCCAAAGCTTGGAAGGTGGTGGTGCCTCCTATCTCCAGCTTTGCACAGGGGGATCCCAGGAAGTCCCCCAGACCATGGCCATCAGTTTGAGGGGCACCTTCATCGAGGCCGAGGAAAAGGATCTGTTTGGGGAGTAAAAGCCAGCCTTGTGAACGCATGTGGCAGGAGCTGCTAAACCCAGATGAGGGAACCAGAGCAGACATCTTGTTTTTCCTCTCTGGTGCTGCCCTTGACTTTGCCCTTGACTCAGGGTCATTCAAAGCCCAAGGCCTGCAGTTACTTGCCTCCTAAACTGGGATAGGCAGAATGCCCCCCAACCCCCCGCCCCCAAAAACAACAAACACAAAAACAAACCCCCAAAACCACGATGTCCATATCCTCGTTCCCGAAGGCTGTGAATATGTCACCTTGAATGGCAAAAGGGACTGTGCAGATGTGATTAAGTTAAGAATTTTAAGATGGGAAGATTTTCCTGGTTTATCCGGGCAGGTCCAGTGTAATAACAAGGGTGACGAGAGGGTCGGTGTCAGTGTCAGCGTCAGTGATGGAGATGGGATGATGGGTGGAAGCAGAGGTCAGGGTGATGTGAGGATGGGGCCATGAGCCAAGGAATGCAGGTGGCCTCCAGAAGCTGGGAAAGGCACAGGCATGGTTTCTCCCTTAGAGCCCCCAGAAGGGATTGCTAACACCTTGACTCTCAGACCTGTGACCTCCAGGGCATGGATTTTTGTCTTAAGCCACTGATTTTATTACAGCAGCAATAGGAAACTAATACATGAGCGCCCATGTCCAGGGTCCAAGAGAGGCCTGGGAGATGCTGGGTCTGTGACTCTAGCGTGGTAAGTGTGAAAAGTGGGAAGACTGATGATGTTGGTGGGGACACTGCCTTGGACAGAGCGTAAACTGAGGTACTGTGAAAATGCATAACTAATCTAAGCTGTGAGCCAGCAACCCTGGTGGCCGAGGTACGGTCGAGGTCTGGGCTGCCTGTCGTAGATAAAGCAATGCACGGGCACTTGGTGTAAAATGTTGGGTGCCGGCCGACCGGCTGGACTGTCTGCAGTTGCATTATGAAGCCAGGAAAAGGCTATTTCATTTCCATCTTCTTTTGGGGATGGGAGAAAAGCACCAGCCTCTCCAAGCTTCCCTTGACTTCCAGGAGAGGTTTATCCAGCCACAAAGCCTATGGGTGAGCCCAGATTGATCTCCATTCTGAAAAATGCAGTTGAGCGAAATGATTGTGATGAACGGCGGCTCCAGAGAAATATAGTGCCCCGCTTCCATGTCTCAGGCTGGGGAAGTGAAATGTGGAGGCTTGGAGGAGGGAAGATGGGTGGTGAATGAATTGCCCAGCTGAACCACAGAATGGAGGCGGATAAAAGCATTGTGCTGAGCAGTTATGCATCTCATTAAGATGCACGCAGTCTCGGCCTCTGGTGCTAGGGGAATTGTCAGAGCAATTATGTGCAAACCTCAATTGTGAGATTTGAAAAGGGGTCAGTGCACAATTGGCAGGTGAAGAAAAGGAAGGGAGATGGTTTGAAACAATAGGTATTTAATGGAGCAAGAAGACAGGGATATAAAGAGGCAGACACCCCGATCACTCAGGACTAAGTGTGTGTGGCCTCAGAGTCAAATGCAGGCCAGGTGGACAGTGCATGTGGTGCCCTGAACAGGCCTTAGAATCAAAGTGGTTTGCTCTGTAGGAAGTTACAGGGTGGTGCTTAGGACACTTTTGTCTAATGAATGAATGATTGGTGCTCGCCAAATGTTTGTCAAGGAAGTGAATGAAGGAAGAAGGGAATGAATGAACAAATGAATAAGCCAATAATCCATGTAAAATGAGGATACTACCAGTACCTACCTTGTATGGCTGGTGTGAGAATTAAATGGAATAATGCACCCAAAACCCTTAGCACAGCGCCTGACACTAGCAGACACTCATATTTAGCTCGTATTGTTCGTACGTTTTTTCTCAGGGGCGTTGGTGAGCTTCGGCTGCCGTAACAAGATACCCGACTGGGTGGCTTAAACACTAGGCATTGCTTTTCTAAGCTCTGGAGGTTGGAAGTCCAAAATGAAGGTACTAGCAGAGTTGCTGTCTGGTGAGGCCTTGCTTCATGGCTTGCAGACCACCGCCTTCTAGCTGGGCCCTTACATGGCGCCTCTTCTCTCTGTGAGAAGAAACAAAGGGAGCAGAGGGAAAGGGAGATTGGTGTCTCTTCCTCTTTGTCTAAGGGCACCAGTCCTGTTGGGTTAGGGCCCCACCCATAGACCTCATTTCAACCTAATTACCTCCTTAAAGGCCCTGTCTCCACAAAGGAGTCAGGCCTTCAACCTCCGAATTTGGGGAGGACACAATTCCGTCTGTAATACTTACTGGTAAAGAATCAAAACTTTCAAAAAAAAAAAAAACTAATTAAAGAATCATTAGGCCCAACCTGATCACTAAGCTGCTACACAAAAACCTCTGAAACCACTGAAGTAACCTTTTCCTGAGACGAGAGATGGGAGTGTTCCAGAAATTGGACAGACTTCCAAGAACCCCTTTCCTTCATGGGTGGGGTACCTGATCCCATGCTCCCCCAAAGACCCCCAGAGGCCATCCTTTCACTCTTCACTGTTAGAGATAGAGGCAACCCACGAATGCTTTTTTCTTCCCTAAAAAAAGCAAATTCCCTGAACTCTCTCTCTACCAGCTTCCCTCACACAGATGCGCCGGGAGTGAAAGTCAGCCACGTGAACCTACGTGAGCGCTTCTGGGTAGCGTTTCTTTTTCTGTCCTTTTCATCTCCGAATCCACCTGGAAGACAGGGGAAGCTCATTAGTGTGGCCCCTGCTCATTTAGAACATGGAACATTTCCTCCACGCCCACCATGAAGCACGAATCTGTGAAGCAAGTTCACAGTGTGAGCATAATTAGAGAAGACGAGCCCTGTGGAGCTGGGAGGTACCTGGAGATGATCCCCTCCGTCGGTCCCGTCGGTCCCGTGGTGGCTCGTTTCTTTTCCAATGAAAACATCCCGGCTCTGCCCAGCGCACACAGTGGGACTGTTGACCCTCCTTGCGGACGCCAGCCTGACTCACGGCGCCTTGTTTGTTTGTGAGAGACCCAGGCGCTTTATTGGCTGTGGGTGCTTTTTACTATGTGGACTTCGAGTATTAAACGTGCATTTAAAAGCAATATTCTGCGTTCAGCTTTTCCACTAATGACGACTGGCCTCCTCCCAAGGTAGCTTGCGTTATTTTGGTGAGGTTTTACAGTTATTTAATAATAAATACTTCATAAAACCTCCTGTACAATTCATTCTAACCGGCACTCCCTCTTACAGTTATGTCACCAACAACTTCTTTCTGAAGGACCAGAACTTTTGTCTATTCATGTGAACCTTGAAAGCGGCATTCACCGAACCCCGAGAAGCAGGGAGAAGCGTAATCCTTTGCAGGACAGGGGCCGAGCGAGTGGAAGAAGGCGTGTGAAAGCGTTCTGCGCCTTCGGGGAGGGTGAATAAACGCTTTATGTTTTTCTTCGCTGCCATCTCTGGCTTGGGCAGCCCCCCAGGAGGGGTCAACATATATTTGTGGGTGCAAATGCATTTCCTAGGACAGTCCCTGGGGAATGGGCTGCTTTTCAATGTGATTTTTTTAAAAAAAAGTAAATGAGATGCCTACTTATTCATTTAAATCAAACTGGAGCTGCCATAGGACGGGATGTTCTCATTAGCAGATCAGCACACCCGCTCTGGAGTCAGGCCTATTAGGGCACCAGACTTCAATCAGTGGGTTATTTCCCGAGCCCAGGTTCAGAGCGCCGGCGAGGACAGCATGACAGACGTTCCTTAGCCTTGGACTCGAGGAATTCTCTGCCACAGCCCTGGCCCACAGGAATGGAACACTCAAGTATTTGGGGCGGGGCTTCTTATTCTCTCCTTCCTGGGTATTTAATGTATCTTCAACTCCAACTCTGGATTAAGGCTTATTGCCAAAGTGTCTTCTCAGCATAAAGTCAATTCTGTATTTGGTAGGATGATGGTGTGATGATGATGATCATGATGGTGATGGTGGTGATAGTGATGATGATGGTGGTGATGGTGATGATGATGATGGTGATGGTGGTGATGATGATGATGGTGAGGGTGGTGATAGTAATGATGATGGTGGTGGTGATAGTGATGATGGTGATGGTGGTGATAGTAATGATGATGATGGTGGTGATGGTGATGATGGTGGTGGTGGTGGTGGTGGTGATGGTGATGATGATTATGGTGATGATGGTGGTGATGATGGTGGTGATGATGGTGGTGATGGTGATGATGGTGGTGATGGTGATGATGATTATGGTGATGATGATGATATAGCAGAGGTGGTGGTAGTAGCGGTAGTCATGGTTGTTGGTAACATTCCTTTCACACTTCCTCTGCACCAAGCACTATGCTGGTGCTTTGCACACATTATTTCAGTCATCATAACCCTAAAAGGTAGAAACTCTATTTGACAGATGATGATGCCAAGGCTCAGAGAGGTTAATAACTTGCCTTAGGTCACATAGCTGGCAAGTAATCACAGCGGGAGGTAGTCCCCGGCCATCTCATGCCCTTACACCCTGCCCTGCTGCCTGGCACAGTGTTCTAAGTCTCCATCTGCCAAGACTCTTACGTCCTTGGATACATGCTACTCCCATTACGGTGACTGAACGGGCTCGGAGTGGAGGGTGTCAGGCAGGGCCCCTACATTCGCCATAAAGCCTGCGGTTGGGAGGCAGGAGACTGTAGGTCTTTTGCTTAATCCCAATGTCCCATTCTTCCTGTGCTTCCTTTAGGGGCCTATTTCCAGCTGGACAATCGCTGACAGGTGGCCCCTCACCTCACAGAGCCCACTGACCACACATGTCCAGACAGTCTCTTTAAGGTTCCGCTTTTCACATTCAAGAGAAGACAAAGGGCAGAAGATTTCGGTCTTCAGCTGCCAGGGTCGCAACATGAGCCTATACTAGTAAAGGCTTGTCGAGTTTGGAAGCATTTCCAGTTTCCTTCTCAGAAAGGAGTTTTGACTTTGGGCCACTGATGCTCAGCGAAATGTGTTTCCCACTGTCCAGGACAACGGTGGTACTGAATTATTCTAATGGAAGAGGGTCAGCATCAGCTAGAATGAGCAGCAGCATTTCAAATGAGCTGGCCTCTCCCTCATTCTTTACTCTCGTCTTGGGCCCCTCTTTCTCTTCCAGCCACGCAGGCCTGGGTTAGTTCCTCTGCTGTACTTGCTTTTCCTGCCACTGGGCCTTTGCACATGCTGTTTCCAATTCCTAGAAAGCTGTCTTCCTTCCCTTTGCGATTGCTCAACCTCAAGCCAAGGGTCGCCTAGAATCTGTTATATGTTTCCTTATCACCTTTTCCTCTCCTTTATAGCCCTTTGCCCATTATAATGGTTTTGTTTATTTATTTTTTTTAGTACTTGTTTAGTGCCATCTTCCCCATTGGATGCTAAGGCCCAGGATGCCTGCCTCTGTGCCTGCTTTATGCCCAATTAGCTCCTAAAACATGGCAAGTGCTGGGTAGCTGGGGTGAGAATGTGGCACCTCCAGGTTTAGAACAGCTGAGTGTTCTGACAAATCTACTCCATATCTTCTTTTCCATCCAGATTCCAGATCAAGAGCAGCAAATAGAAAGGCGGTTAAGAGTGAGAACTCCAGAGCTAGGCTGCCTGGGTTTGGATCCTAGTCTGGCCTCTTACTAGCTGTAGCCATTTCTACTGCCGTGTAACAGATTACCACAAACTTAGCAGTTTACCCCAACACACATTTATTAGCCCTCAGTTTCCATGGTTCAGGAGCCTGGACCGCCTCAGCTAGGTCCTATGCTCAGGATCTCACCAGGCTGCATCCCATGCCAGGCCCAGGTCCCTTTCCAAGCTCTCATGTTAGTGGCAGAATTCATTTCCTTTCAGCTGTTGAAATCGCAGGCCGGCAGGACAGTCTCTTGAAGATACTTACCTGATTAGGTCAGGCCCATCCAGGATAACTTCCCTTTTAATGAACATACTGTCAACTGATTAAGGACCTTAATTACTTCTGCAAAATTTGTCTGCCATTGCCTTATAATGCAACAGGAGTGATGTCCTATCATATTCCCAGGGTCTACCTCTACTCAAGGGAAGAGGATTATACAGGGCATGTACACCAGGGGAGCAGCACTCTCAGGGACCCCATCTTAGAATTCTAGCTGTGTGGCCTTGGGTAAGTTGCTTAACCTCTCTGTGCCACTGTTACCTCATCTGTAAAGTAGGGCTAACAGTAGTACTCACTTCATAGAGTTTGTAGTGAAGATGACATGAGTTCTTTTATGTTAAATGCTTAAAACAATTCCTGGCAGGTGGTGAGTACTCAATAAATGTTAGCTGTTTCACAGCCATAAAGATGAGAATCCCAACCCAGCCAGTGGGATCCACACTCAGGAACACACTCCCACCAACTGGCTGGATAATGAACTCTGAGAGGCCAGGCTGAAGGGAGAGGAGAGGCAGGAGGATATAATGAGCTTGGAAAACTGGCCATCTGAGAGAGGAAGGACAGCTTCCCCTCCACAGCTGGAAAACGGGCGAGGCAGACAGAAAGCTGTGTCAAATGACCAAAGCAAATTGGATCTAAGTGGACACAAGTGCCCCCATTACAGTTCCGGTCACTAAACATCTTAAGGCAAAGAGTCATGTTGTTGTCTCTTTGGAAAGCTTAGAAATCCTTTATGTCAGGGATTTGAATCAAGATTGACATTTTAATTACGAAGAATTGCACATAACTGGATATTTGGGCAACTTTTGTAAGCAGCTGTACCCCAGAATATAGATCAGACCTAAAGAAAGACTCCCAGTTGGTTCAGTTTATTTATTTTTTAGAAAATATATTTTATTGATTTTACAGAGAGGAAGGGAGAGGGACAGAGAGTCAGAAACATCGATGAGAGAGAAACATCGATCAGCTGCCTCCTGCACACCTCCCACTGGGGATGTACCCGCAACCAAGGTACATGCCCTTGACCGGAATCGAACCCGGGACCCTTCAGTCCACAGGTCGATGCTCTATCCACTGAGCCAAACCAGTCAGGGCCCGGTTGGTTCAGTTTAAAAAGATAAAGGTCCCCGACTGACGTGGCTCAGTGGTTGAGCGTCGACCTATGAACCAGGAGGTCACGACTCAATTCCCAGTCAGGGCACATGCCCAGGTTGCTGGCTCGCTCCCCCATGGGGGGCCTGCAGGAGGCAGCCAATTAGTGATTCTCTCATTATTGATGTTTTTATCTCTTCCTCCCTCTCCCTTCTTCTCTGAAAACAATAAAATATATATTTTTTTTTAAATGAAAAGATAAGGCTCCCTGGTTACCCCGGTGAAACCTGAGTGCGGGTGCGATGTGGCTGGAGGGAGGTCTGCCTAGAAGTTTGCTCCGTGACGCATGCATCTGGCTGGAGAGTGTGAAGCATCGACTTGTTGATCAGGCTGGGATGCTGTAACCACATGTGGGGAGACAGCGAGGTGGGTCAATGAAGCAAGTTCACGGTGGCATGTTTATGCGCGCCAGCTGACAGCGAGAGAGAGATGACACAGCTTCTATCTTTGGCAGGAAGTTGCGTCAGAGAAACCCCTTTCAGTGGGGTCCCCTGGGGCAGGTCATCCCCTCTGCTGTAAATCTCATATTTTGTATCTGACAGTTCAACTCAAGTCATGTTATTGACAGTGGTGGTGGGCACCATGGATGCTCTGCCCAGATCCCCCTGGGTGCCCACCCACCAGTGTCCGTCTGCTTTTACCTAAAGGCCGAACCTGGGACTTGCTTCGGAGGCTGCATTTGGGCTCCTGGAGTTGCTTCCTCTTGTGCACAGAGAAGGGCAAGAATCCAGGCATTTGCCTCTTCCTGGGCAGCTCTTACTTAGCCCGGCTCCCTCACCTCGAGTGGGGGCAAACTCGGAGGAACCCAGTCACGCTCCCACGCTCCCCGTGGGATCAGGTTTAGGACTGGCTTTAACGCCTGAAATCACATCCTTGCTGGGATTCTTCATTTCCCATCCGACTCCCAGGACCGGCTATGTAATTTGCAGAGCCCCTTGTTAAAACGTTCTTAAGAGTTAAGAATCTCAAGACAGTGATAGTAGAGTGTTTCACCAAGCATAAACCCTCTGATTGGCAGGCCCCGTGTGATGGGCAGGCCCCGTGTGATGGGCAGGCCCCGTGTGACTTCACAGGTCACACACCTACCAAGCCAGCACTGGCCTGCCCCCCCTCCTTGCCCCCCACTTTCCTGGGAGCACCCCTTATTAAGTCACTGTGTGTGAATTCTTGTACTGAGCTCTGTTCTGGATGGATTCTAAAATGCATACGCACCAAGCCTTTCCTCTGGGAGCCGAGGGAAGACAGATGAAGGCACCGATCATTACATCACACGTCTGACCACGAGGCAAAGCCTAATCCTGCAGGTACCCGCAGCGAGCCGTGTGGGAGGAAGTGCTGTCTGGGAGCACATGAGGGCTCCTGGGTTCCAGGCCAGGCTTCTTTCTTCTGCCCTGGGGACTTGGTGTGCATTCTCCATGATGGACAGGGAGGACTGGGCTTGATGGAGTGGGAGAGGGATGGGAGGTACAGCATGAGCAAAGGTGTGGAGGTGGGACTTCTGTTTATTTAGCAGGTGCCTACTGTGTGCTCGGTGCAGAAGATTTGAATTTAAGACGACCAAGTCCCTGCCCGCAAGTGGCCCGTCAGAGATGCTTACAAACCAGCTCTGGTCAAGTTCTGGGCCAGGGAAGTTGAGCTGAAGGGGGTGAGAGGAAGTACAAGATATGAGGGAGGGAGTCTGGTCTTCTAAGAATTTATCACTAGGTGTTAGGAATCTTAGAAATTCACATCAAAGAAAAGATTTCTTTAATTGTGGAATTTCAGACACTGACACGCTCTTGGGGTTGACTTGGTGGTGGTGGTGGTGGTGGTGGGGAGGGGAACCTTTGGAAAACCAGCCCTGTAATTGGTTCCCTAGCCCATCAGTTTGCTCAGATGACATGGTTAACCCCTCTTCTAAGTTTGTTGGACTCTTACTGGAAATGACCCCGGGCCCCTCCGTGGCCTGGCTGGTGACAGTGCTGGGCCGAAGGTGCTCACTTCTTCCTGCTCCTCTCCAGGGAGCCCACAGACCAGCCCCAGCTTCCCAGAACCATGAAGCACTGGGCCCCACGCCTCCCCCGAAACCCCAGAAGCCGGGAAATGCAGGCTGTGGTCCTCCCAGCGAGGGCGGGATGGGGAGGCTGTGTTGAAATGTGTGGTTCTTCGGGGGCTCTGGACCACTCCTTTCTTTATCATCAACGTTGCCAGGCTGAGGCCATCCCTCATTTTCACAGCAGGCCTCCGGGCAGGGAGGATAATCGCTCTTCCTTCCGGGAATAAGTGCATAAATGCCCTGAAAACACTGGGCTGTGCCAGGAAGCAGGAGGAGGAGCTGCCTCTCCTTTTACGCTGTGGCTGTGCCGTCTCTCTCGTTAATCCCTGAGCTGGTTAGCTGTGCGTCAAGTTCAATGTGAGCACCCGCTGATCACGGCTCATGATTCTTCCTCGACACATAACCCATTTGTGGCAGTAACTCATGACTTCCTCACCGTCTTTATTAACCAATCCAACAAAGGCACACATTATTCTCTGAATATAGATAATCGAACGATTTTTAATTATTTCGTCGTGTTGGAAGCGGGAAGAGAGCGAGAGAGCTTCACATTTTCCTCTCTGCCTCTACTGTGGTCATTTGGATTTTTTAATTGTTTTTGTGGTGGTGGTGGGAGGGGTGGGGGGTCCGGCTTCGAAAGCATCCCTAAGTGTGGTCTGCAGAGTCCGGCCCCGGCTGGCCTTGGGTCACGTCTCAGAGCCCTGTTTCCAAGGAGACTTCCTCTGGTCCTGTGACATTCCCCACACCTGCCTGTTCCCTCGGCCTGTCTCGCCCTCCACGGGAAGCTCCACGGGATAGGGCTTCCTCAGGAAAGCTTTCTCTGGCCCCCCAACTAGCTCGGGTTCCTTCATCACGTGCTCTAGCTGTTCCCTGTGCTGTGCTTTTCTAGCACTTCATTCCACAAGTATTTATGGAGACCCTACTGTGTGGCCGGCTCTGGTGAGGCGCTTCTGCCATCAGTGAACAGAGCAGGCACAAACCCCTGTCTTCAGGGAGCCTGTAATTCTGCATGTTTTGAGAGTGTGATGATAAATAACTATTTGGTAAGTCGTTTATTAGCGTGTCTTCCCCACTAGCCTGGAAGCTTCATGAGGACAGAGCCACATCGGTCCTGTTGGCCAGTCTCCAAGGCACTGCCAAGGACCATGAATTTCTGGCACATAGTAGGTGCGCAGCAGGTTCTCAGGGGGTGAAAGGTGGCTTGTGATCTGATGGCTGCTTGATTCCCGAGGCTCTCTGAGGTGGCAGTGCCTTCCTTTGGGATCCAGGTGTCATTATGTGGAATTAGTTTCTTGGGGCCCAGGAGAGAGGATGTGAGGGAGGAGGAGCCGGCTCAGCCGCAGGTCTCCCCGAACCCTCGGGGTCTGCTCTCTGTCCACCCTCTGCGATGCGCCCCACAAATCTTGCACTATTTCCAAATCTCTCCTTGTGGATCGCTCCTCATTTCAGCTTCTGTGTATTTTTACTCTTACAGTTTCTTGGGGTAATTTTATGTTTTGTCATCTGTGTATTTGCTGGGTGGTTGCATCAGCCTCCCTTGCTTGCCCCGAGGCCACTTCATCAGGTGTCAAGACGGGTTTCCCCTCTGGGTGGGGGTTGGTTGGTCCATGTCTATTTCACCACTTGGAGCCCATGCCTGGCTGCTTCCTGCTGATTTGTCTAGATGAGTCATTAACCTCCTAAGAACCCCACACCCTCAGCTGAAAAACAGATCATCACCCTCCTCAACGAGATGTATTTGCTCCATTTATCTTATGGGACTGCTCATTCGATCACTCGTCCATTTATTCATTCATTCATAAAGTGAGGGAGGGGACGGGGGAGGAATGGAGCAGGTCAGGACTGGAGTTAGACAAGCAAGGCTCCTGGTTAAGCCGCATTCACTATCTGGTGGTCAAGTGCAGGTCAGCGTCCTGGCCCTGGGAGGGAGGAAGAGAGGGAAGGGTATGAAGGCATTTCTCCCTGGAGCAAGACTGCTAGTGAAGACGTGCCCTGCCTCTGTAGCCAGCCCCACCCCCCTTTTCAATGTCATTGATCACAAAAGCCTCTCACTAGGTGGTAACTGGCCTCCAGGGTAGCACATGGAGGGGCCTCCACACAGCCTTTCCTGATCTCCCCACCGTGTCTGTGCTTTGTATATATCAAAGCCCGTGAAAGACCACTGGGCGGAGAGAGGGCCAGAATCTCCACCTTTTTAGGGATGAAAAAGTACATTTTTACCCTTAAATCATCACCTAAAGGCCCCTTCCATGGCAAATGCTACCTGGCCATCTGGTGGCACGTGCCCAAGGCTTCTCATCTTTTAATATATGCCCAGACTCTTAAAAGGCCGTAATTGCCCGCTGTCTTACAAGCAATCCTCTTATCACAGGGGGTCGGGGAGAGAGTTCAGGAGGCAGACATCAGCATGCACACCTGGCACATCCAATTCAGCTGTTTGAATAAGACGGAAAATGGCCGTGCTGATGGCTCTGCGGTTCCCAGACACTTGGCGGATTGACGTAGCTGTAGGACACGTCCATGGCACAGCTGCTGCCGCAGCCCTCAGCTGAGTCCGATGAACCCCATTTCTCACTCTGATGCGGGCGGAGTTCGCCAGGGCTGCTTTCATCCGCAGAAGTGAATTAGAGAGCCGCTGATTGCAAATGCGGGGGGTGATGGTTGGGGGTGGGTAATCACTCAGCAGAGAAGCAGCTGCCAGTGGTCCTCATCTTTTGTGCAACAGCTCCCAGGCCAACGCGCATGACACAGGCTGAATGAATGTTATTCGCATTCAGCCCCCTGTGGTTTTCATTCTAGGCTGGATGGACTGGATCAATTACAATTTAATAATAATAATAACAATATAGCTAATATGTATTATGTATGATGTGCTAAGAGCTTTATATGAAGGGTCTACTATGGATCCCATTGTACAGATGTGATCACTGAGGTCTAAGGAGCTAGGGCAGTGGTGGAGTCGGGATCCAAATCCAGGTCGTTGGCCATCTCACATCCTCATGTCTATGTTCAGTGTCCTCAGGGATCCTGCCTCACTTTCCCAATTCTGCCACCTTCTACTTCGGCCAGACGGAGTTACTCTCTGACTTGAAGGAACATTATGGTCCACCCCTCACTTTACCGAGAAGGACAGTGGAGGCCTGGAGAGGGAAGGCGGGACCAGGGAAATATCTCGGGTCCTAACCTTTTGCAAAATTCTGTGTATTTGTTCTCCGTGTTCTCTCTGCCAGCTGGAGGTGTTCTTCAAAGTCCTTGGCCTTTTAGACATGCTCTGTACTGTCCATCCCTATGACACCTTTCACGGCCACCCTCTTTCTTTCTCTAACACTTGGGTTTTGTGCATTTATTTATTTAATGGCAGTGTGTCGTGTTTAAGGCCTGGATGTGAATCTTGGCTCTGCCACTTAGCAGCTGTGTGACCTTGGGTAAGTCACTTAAGCTCTCTGTGCCTCAGTTCTTCGTCTGTAAAATGATATTAGCAGTGGGCGTGGAGTGAGTGCCCACCATATGCTCTCATGTAAACTTCTACCCTTCCTATTGGAGGTGGGATGGGAAAGGGTGGTTAGCACCCAACAACTGCTTGAATCGCCAGCACCCACCACTCTCAGGATGAAGGGAATTCTTGAGGTTTGGGGGTTGGCGTGGGGGGAGTATGGAACAAAGTTGGGGTTGGGATGACACAGAAAACAAGCTTATGTATCTGCTAGGAATCCCCTGCCATTGGCCTGGTCGTCTGAAGAGAAAGAGCTGTGGGATGTTTGTCTCCAGTCCCCCTTTCCTGGGTGCCTTTGGTGGAAATCTCCAGCGAATCCGCTAGGGAAGAGTTTCTATATCTGGATGGGTCCCAGTTCTGCAATTCCCTTTAGTGGCTCTAACTTCAGTTCCTTTAGTTCTCAGCTCCACTCTCCCCGCTTCCTAAAACCGGAAAGGCTCCAGCAATCTTCAGGGAGTTTAACAAATCCCAGAACCAGTGGCAGGTCCCTGTCCAGAGAGCTAGGCACCTGCCTTGCTCCTGGCACTCCAGCGGAGAATGTCTTTGCCTGAGATGTCAGTCTGGGAACTCGGGGCTCGGAAGTGTCAATGTCAAGTGCATTTCCTGTCACCTTACTCTGGATGCACCTGGGCTTGGCAGCTGTCAGGGACTGGGGTTCTCAGAGTCTCACCTGGCTTCCCATGACCTTTGTTAGAAGATTGTGCCATCCTGGAGTCAGTGGGACAAGTGACAGTAACTTCTGTCAAGTGACAATAACATTCATTCATGTGCTTTGAAATTCAGGTCTGTAGTCATATTTTATATTGACCTTTTTTGGAATCGGTGGACATGATTTGGACTATAATAGGGTATACTTGTATATTATAGGTGGAAGATTAATATAACAAAATACTTTAAAACAGCCAGTCACAGCACAAAATTTGTATATGACTGTTCATAGCTTTATTCATAAAGGCTCTAAACTGGACACAACCCGAATGTCCACAAACTTGTGAATGGATACAGAGAAGTGGTATGTCTATACAGCGGAGTACTATTCAGCCATAAAAAAGGAACGACTGTGGATACATGTAGTACTATGAATCTCGACATTATGCTAAGTGAAGAATGCCAGGCTCAAAAGGCTACAAACTGTCTGATCCCATCTGTCTGACATTCTAGGTAATGCAGAGCTACGCTGATAGCAGATCAGTAGTTGTGCTGGCCTCAGCCCCACTTTCAAGGGGCAGACCTGAGCGGGGGTCCTGATATTCTTCCCCCACCTACACTAGCCAGTCCTGCAGACAGAACCACCATCAGGACTCGATGTGTGGCTGCTGTTGTATAGCCGTCAAGCCATAGCCAGGCTGGACCTAGCGGGGAAGAAGCAAGATGAGGTCAGCAAGAGTCCAGGGCAGCCGGTAAGATAGACACTGTCTTCATGTTTTCCTGGTGAGGTCAGCAGGCCCCTCTTTTCTTTAAGTTGAATTTATTGGGGTGACATCTATACTAATAAAAGCATAATATGCTGATTAGACTGGATGTCCTTCTGGACGAAGCCGGGGCTGCAAGGGAAGCCTGGGTCCCGGGTGCCAGAGGAAAGCCAGTGCTGGCAGCTGGGGGAAGGAAGGCCTACTCTTGCATGAATTTCGTGCATCGGGCCTCTAGTTGGTTAATAACATTACATAGGTTTCAGATGTACAATTCTACAGTGCGTCATCTCAACAGGCTCCCCCTGGAAGCTGGAGACAAACATGTTCATTTTATATAAAATAAATTTGCATTTTCTGAATATGCCAGAAAAGCAATTTTTCAAAGTGCACCTTTTCCAGACTATACCCAGTGATCATTTTGGAAAACATAGGAAGACTGAAATGACATTAGAAGGACTTTAACTCCTCTACCCAGAGATAATCGTCATAAACGTTTAAATTTATATTCTTCCAGGTTTTTTGATGAATATATAGAAATACATATTTTTTTAAAAATGGGATCACATCATGATCTTATTCTTTTCCTTTCACAGATTGTGAGCATTTTTACTTTATTAAATATTATCCCAAAATGAGATTTTTACCTACTGTAGGATGTTTCCATTTACATGTTATTTATTGACATAACAAATCGCGGTAAAGCTTAGTGGCTTAAAACCACAATTCTGGTTATTTCTCACAGTTTCTGTGGGTCAGGCATGTGAGGGTGGCCTGGTTGGGCGGCTCTGCCTTGGGGTCCCTGGTTTGGTGTGGGCTGGGCTGGAACGGGGGGACCCGCCTCCAAGGTGGTTAATGCTCCAAGGTGGTTCATGCACATGGCTGGCTAGTGGCACTTTTCCTCGTGGCCTTTCCACAGGACTGCTTGAGTGTCTGCACAGCGTGGCACCTGGGATCTGGGTTGAATGGTGGGGGAGAGAGAGAGAGAGAGGGAGAGAGAACCAGGCCGGAGCTGTGTCTCTTCTATGGTCTAGCCTCAGAGGTCTCACGCTGTCACTTGGGCAGGAGTCTGTCAAATGGAATGTACATTCCTGAAAGGCTTAGGCACCTGATGTACACGAGCCCGGTCTGCACTTGGTTGCACTTAGTCCAGCTGGGACCTAGGAGCAAAGGCATCTGGGGCCACCGCAGCTCCCTGCCCCCTTTAGATCATCCGCTTAAGCATCCTTATGACCAGCCCCTGAGGGGATCACCGTAGAATTCAGTGGATTAGCAGGGTCTGGCAGGAAGCAGAATTCAACTCAGAGACTCGAATGAAGAAACCACTTACAGAGATTTGAGCGGGGACGAGGACACCAACAAGATTTGAGGCACATGAGACTGGCCAGAGGCCTGAAGGGGTGGGGGAGTTCGGCTGTCCAGTGCAGTGGAAGCAGGGAGGGTGCACCCTGATCTCCTCTGTCCACTCTTCTCTCTCTGTTTTTCTCTCTGTTTCTCTTTCTCTCTCCCTCTCTCTCACTTTCCTTGCCTCCATCTCTCCTTCTCCCGCCCTCTCTCTCTCCCTTTCCGCTGGTTCCTCCTATTGGCCAACTGAAATGAGTCAAGCAGTAGCCAGCATGGACCCCATTTGGTATGGTCTGTG
This sequence comes from Myotis yumanensis, assembly GCF_028538775.1. Lineage (NCBI taxonomy): Eukaryota > Metazoa > Chordata > Mammalia > Chiroptera > Vespertilionidae > Myotis > Myotis yumanensis. The sequence goes on from NW_027223754.1 coordinate 201,472,929, forward strand.
GGGTCACCTCCCGAGGAAGAGAGAACCGAGGAGAATGAGCGGGAGGCGGGACCGAAGAGGAAACGGAGACTAACCAGCTCATTGTCCGTCAATATTTGTGGCACATCATTCGGGCCCAAAACAGTGCATTAAAACAGGGGTACCTAACCCCTGCCATGTTGTAGATGTGGGGCGATTTTATTATTAATAATAATCCTAACAGCAGTTTAGCTATAATGTGTTAAGTATTTTCCATGTACAGGGCAGTGTATTACATTACAGGGCATTTTACACACACTCTTTCCAATCTTTATAGCCAATCTGTTAGGCACGTGTTCTCGCGAGCCTCTTCCAGGCAGGGAAAATGGTTTGGAAAGGCTCAGGCTCCTGCCTGGGCTACAAAATTAGTAGCAGAGCTCGACGGAGCCCAGATCTGCTTTATTCTAACTCCAGGTGCTTTCCTCGCAACGCCGCCCGGGCCAACCTAAGGGGCTGGACTGACGTGATTTCTGCAAAAGCCTTCAATAGCTTATCCTACAATGGAGCAATTTTTTTAAAAAAAAAGAAGAATATAATCTTTAACACACCAACTCATCTGGACAGTTGCCCAGAAGTTAGAGTATTGTCTGTTTGTCAAATTATGGGGGTTGTGCCAGCGCATACAAAGTAGACGAGTAGAAGAGTGAAATGAGGAACTCAGCGCTGCGAGCGGTGAGCTGACGTCACAGGGGTCACCTTCCAGATCTTAGCAAATGATCGTTTGAGGCTGCTGTTGTTGATGGTCGAGGCTTGCTGGCATCCCCTGAAGACAGTGTCCTGGCAGCCCTGGGCACCCAGGAGGCACGCTGTCAAGTCCTTAGTTCTAGAAGGAAAGTTTCCCCCCACTGCACATGATGGATGTGAGGGGGATCAGAGGGAAGTGGGGTGGGGGAGGGAGGGAGGGAGACACGCCACATAACGACATTACTTTGCACTCAGCACATCACAATAATGGAAATGACCTGCTCTGTCTTCAGTGCTGGACACGTGATAAAATAAAAAACAACAACGTAGGAATTTCCCTGTTTGATTTTATTACATCCTTCAGCTTCTTCCTGCAAGGAGGCAGTGGCCTTGATGACAGGATGCGGGGCTGGGGGGGTCACCTAGGTGGAGGAGGGGCTTTGGTAAGGGCTTCCTGTGCAGCCAGAACCTGGTGGGTTTGAGTGATGCGTGTGTCTCCTCCGGGCAGAGAGTCTTCTGTTTATACGCCACACTCTAGGTGCCGTGATTGAAATACCTGAATGCTCTGGTTATTGCCCGGTCATTCTCTTGGAGATGCAGGCTCAGGAGTAGCAGGGCTCAGGGGGAGGAGATGACAGGGGGCTGGGCAGCCCATGTGTTCACTAAGTCTCCAGGGCAGAAAAGAGGGGGCCAGGCTCCCATCCAAGCCTTTGCCCGCCCGAGGGGCAATGCCACATGGACTAGACTTTAAATCCAATTTTAGCCCAGCCGGTGAGGCTCAGTGGCTGAGCATCGACCTATGAACCAGGAGATCATGGTTCGATTCGCAGTCAGGGCACACCTTCCAGATCTTAGCAAATTACCAATCCCCAGTAGAGGGCATGCAGGAGGCAGCCGATCAATGATTCTCTCATCATTCATGTTTCTAGCACTCTTTCCCTCTCTCTTCCTCTCTGAAATCAATACAAATATATGTTTTTTTTAAAGAAATAGAATTTTACTTGAACCTAACATGTGGGAAGTGCAGTAGTGCTTGGCGAACATGGACCTGGGGTCCTGCACACAGTAGGCACTTTCTTAGGCAGCGTGACTCAGAGCCTAGCCAGTGTGGGATGGTTAAGAATGAGGCCTTGGGAGCCACGTGGCTTGGGTTTTGCATTCCATCCTCTGTCATCATGGGTGAGTCACCATGACAATAGCCCTACCCCCTGGTGCTGTACAGGGATTAAATGATTTAGCGCTTGGGAAGAGTTTGACACATGGTGGCTGTTAGTCATTATTATTCTTCCTAATTTTTAGCCCCACTTCCAAGTAGCTATGGTGGCCTTGTATGGCTGGATTTTTTCAGGAGCCCAGTTGTCAGCTCCTCTCCTGGTTCCCAGCCATCCAGCACAACGCCATCGGATTAATTTCCAAATTAATCTAAAGCTTTGTGCTCATTCCTTATCTGCATTAAAAGAATTAATACCGGTGTCAGAGCCCTGCCTCACAACTTGGCGTCCGTTCACGTGGACACGATCTGCGGGCTCGCATTGGAAAGTTTGAGCCAAGAATGTGACACCCGGGGAGGGTGTTCGGGTGCATATAATTTAATTAACATTATTGAACACCTACTCTGTTCCAGGCGCTGCTGTTCGCCATTTTACACCCACCCCACCGGTGTTTTTGAGGAGAAAAAACACTTTAAACACAATATGAACTTGGAAACCCCAGATGAAAGAGAAGGGTTTCAGCTTGGGGTGGAGGTGGGAGAAGCCCAGAGCCCCCCTCCGCACCCTGTCCTTTCACCTTCGGGCCAGTCATGTGTGGAGTGCCCCTGGCTTGGCCTCCCTTGGTCTCTGCCACTTTGTGCCGTTGGAGAACTGACCAGAAGTGACCGGCCCAAGGCCATCCTGGGAGGCTCTGTGGAAACAAAGCCAGAGCCCTTATTTCTTGGCGTATCGTCCATCTTCCCACTCCTTCCTCCCCCTTCCCTTCTCTCTCCTTCCCTTCCCCTCTCCATGAGCCTTTCCACTGAACCCTAGATTTATGATGAGGTGACATTAGACAAGGAAGGGAATGCTCCTGAGCCTGAGTTTCTGTATCTGTAGAGAAGGTATAAATATACCCACTTAGCTGGGCTGTGGGGCATGAAGGAGGTGTGACTATACCCAACACAGTCCCCAATCCACGACGTCAGGCCTCACCCTTCCCGCCCAACCCAACTCTTAGAGTCATGGAAGATGCAGAAATAGGAGGATGGGGGCGGGCTGGAGGGGATCAATGGAGGGGGGAAAAGGAGATATATGTAATACTTTCAACAATAAAGAATTATTTAAAAAATAAAATAGTATTGAACAAATACACACACACACACACACACACACCCCAAAAATAAAGCAAAAATATTACTATTCCCCAGCTTTCAAAATTAACAAAGGTTCACTTTTTAAGAAATAATGTCTTTGGTACTTAGAGTAATTAACTCTAGGGATAAAGTTTAAGACATGTTTTATTTTTTAAAAAGAAAGAAAATGCAGAAATATTTTAGTGTTTCTTAGCAGTCATTTACATTCTCAATGCACTCAGATTTGCAGTTTGATTGAGAGAAGAACCACCAAATGAACTAAGAATGGCGCTGGGCAGTGACAGTCCCTGTGGGCAGGATAATCTAATTACACAGAGGAGGGCAGCCCACTGGGAGCCCTGCCTGCCAGCCCCAGGCAGCAGCAGATTGTGGGGTCCCATGTCCCATGTCCCCGTGGCTACAAAGGACTGGAAGGTACAAGACAGGTGAGGGGACAGTGAGGGGTGAGGGGCTCAGCCTGTCTACCGGGGGAAATGGTTCCAACGAGCAGCAAATGATGATCACTGGTGTGCATCTTGCCGGGTCGCCTCTGGAGAACAACCTTTGCATTTGGGTTAATTTAGAAAATATTTTACATCTGCTGTGTTTATTGTTAACTCGCCCAGTTCTGGCGGGGTAGCTATTAAATTCCTAAGGCCAAGACAGAAGACAGCGTTTACAGTCCTAGACCGGGCGCCTCCCACTCCCCCCCCCCCCCCCCCCCCCCCCCGCAGGTTGAAATGAGGCCAAGAATTGGCGACTCTTGGTTTTGACCCTGAGCGGCGTGTCCCCACCCAGAGGCAGGTCCAAAGGGCCAGGGGCTACCGCCTGCTCCAACCATGCTCCCTGCCCAGGCCATGGGCCATCAGTTTACCCTGGGCCTCAGGACCCCTCCCCACACCACTCCCTCTCGGTCTAGGGAGGTGTTTAAGCTTTTTTAAAAAATTGTTAACACATAACAAAAATTACCATCTTAACCACTTCTGCGTGTGCAGTTGAGTTGTTAAGTATATTCACACTGTTGTGCAACAGATCTCTAGAGTGTCTTTGTCTTGCACAATGAAATTCTGTCCCCACTAAACAACACCCCCCCCCCACCCCCAACTTCATGCTACTCCCTGTTCCTATGAGTCTGACTAGGGCTTCATGTAAGTAGAACCAGGCAGTGTTGATCTCTAGGGGACTGACTTCTTTCACTTAGCCTCGTGTCCTGCAGGTCCGTCCATGTTGTAGCATGTGACAGGTGTCCTTGCTTTAGAAGGCTGAGTAATATTCTGTTGTACGTACGTATACGCCACATTTTTTGTTGTTGTTAATCTTCACCTGAGGACATTTTTTCCATTGATTTTTTTTTTAAGAGACAATGGAAGGGAGGGGGAGTGACAGAGAGAGGGAAACATCAATGTGAGAGAGACACATGGGTTGGATGCCTCCCACCTGTGCCTGGACTGGCGCCGGGGATGTAACCTGCAACCAAAGTATGGGAATCGAACCTGGGACCCTTCAGTCTGCAGGGCAACGCTCTAACCACTGAGCGAACCAGCTAGGGCCACATTTTCTTCATCCATCAGTGACCATTTGGGCTGCTTCCACCTGCATTTGCCCTTTTGAAACAAATATTTTCTGAGCACTTACTACGGGGGAGGCACCCTGTCTGCTGCTACCCCAGCACCCCTACTCCATGTGCCAGAATGTGCCAGGCCCTGGGCTGAGGTCTGTATTCATGTCATCACTTTACATGATTTCATTTAGTCATACCAAGAACCCTGTAAAGTGGGTGCTACCATCATCTCAGTGAGGAAACAGAGGCTCAGAGTGATGAAGTGACATGCCCGAGATCACAAAGCAGGGAGGGGCAGAAGCAGGATTAGAACCGGGACAGACTGGCTCTGGGCTTGTAATTGCTAAGCAGTAGATGGGTAGTCAGACCTTAAAGTCTGGCCCAAGCATTGAGGAGTGTCCTGAAAAAGCTTCCCAGGCATTTCCCTGCTGAATGACGTAGCCTTGATGAATGACACCAGACCTTTGTCTCCACCCCTGTTCCCCAATAAGAGCTGCAGGGACCCACGGAGAAACCTTGGGAGGGAGCTGTCTTTACACCTCAGTGTCCCTTACATCTGCAGGGGGCCAAGATCCTGTTCCCAGGGCAGTTGAACCCCCACCCCCACCCCCAGGCTGGAGCAAAGCTTGGACGCGCAGACAGTCTCCCAGTTTGAAAGAATGTAATGGGTGCTGGGCACCCCAAGTGGCCCCTTGCTGTCTGCACATGATAAGGTAAGGGGTGCTAGGTTCACAGAGTTCATTTCACAAGTATTTATTGAGCACCTAACAGGCACTAGGTGCTGGGGGTGCAAAGGTGATCTGGAAGGCAAGGCCCTGACGTCCTAGGGGGAGCTCTTTGAAGAGATGGCCAGGGGAGGGGGGTGCTGCAGTCACTGGAGTTGGAGACAAATAACCCCCAGCATCCGAATCCTCTGGGCTTATCCTAGCACTTGGTGGTGCCCCAAGACCTTCCATTGGCTCCTCCCGTAGAATTTTCTAAAAAGGCTTTATGGCGCGCGTGTGAGAGAAGCTGCGTGGTTGTCATAACAGCATGGTGACGAGCTCAGGAGGAAGACGCCCACAGACTCAGTGGGAAACAGCCAAGGACGTGGAAACGTGCCGAGAGGGTTGTAAAGGGGAAGAGAACACGGCACTCCAGGCGGGGGTGGGGCTCTCCCCGGGTCCCTGAATGCCCCTTGCAGGTGGCCCTCTGCACAGAGTGAGAGCAGGGAGGAGGGGTCCGCCTGGTTGGAAAGCACCCTTCAATATTCCTTGGGGGGGCTTATACTTCCTGTGCACCCCCTGCTACCAGCCCGAGGCCCCGAGGCTTAGGCCACTTCACTCTGCAGGGGCAAGGGGCTCATGCCAGACAGCTCCGCCCGTTGCCGAAGCTGGGTGATGCTGGGGCACCCCCGGATGGATGCCAGGGAACTGGGAAAACCCCACGGCCCCGCCGTTCTCCTGTGACTCTCCGCTGCCAACTTCCCCCCAAGTCTGGCCCTCACTGTGGATCAGCAGGCTCCCCGTCTCCAACACGGAGATGGTCGTGCCTGCGCCGGCAGGACTGAGTGCAGTATGTGAAGCTTTGGGCACCCAGCCAGGAGCTGATTTTTCTCATCCTTTGGCCGCTGGCATATGTGTTTGGGGTCTCGCTCTGTCTTAGCCCTTCATGACATTCTGGGAAATGCTCAGAAATTGAGGGTGGGGCTCATTCATGCCCAATAACTGTGGGCAGACGTGGTGGGGGCTGTGGAGTGGACGGGGAAGGCTCCTGCATGCCCTGCTTTCGGTGGTGGACGGGGAGCGACTGCAGAGCTCAGAGCAGGCCTCCAGCCGCGCAGTACGGATCCCCCACCTTGGAGCTGGGCTGCGGGCAGCGTGTGGAGGACACTTCAGGCTTTTCTGTTCGGCTTTCCTGTTTGATTTAAGAGATGCCGATGCGAGGCAGCTCTGCCACTCCACCCTCAGCAGGCTCAGCTGGACAGCGAGGGTGGGTCCCTTCCTCTCCTCACTCCCCTGAAGGTCTGTCAAGCCTTTGCCAGAAACCCCAGCAGGAGGTAAAGGGCGGAGCCTGAGGCGGGAGAGGAGGGACAACTGTCTTCTTTGTGTATTTGGGGAGCAAGAGCTTGGTGGACAGAGAAACAGTAAATCAGGTCTCGACCTTCCTTTTTCCTCCACTGTCTCCCGCTCCATCCCAACAACCCACCCACCCACCCCCATGGTTATGAAGATGGTTTTCTTCTCTCTATCTCACTGGCGGGGCAACATTCCAGTGCCCGTGAGCTAAGCTGGCTGGGGCCACTTGTGCATCAGCTGGTCCGATCGTCAGCGGGTCCGATCAGAGTTCACCTTTGTTGACCCCTTCTAGGTACTGAGGCTGCAGAGGTGCTCAGCCCAAGCCCCTGCCTCTGGTTCACACTCCGGAAGTTCCAATGTTTCGTGGAATTCTTTGCAAAAGGATGACGTTCTGGGAAAGACCTTTAGACTTTGCCCAATCAAATGTCATCTTTTTGCCTGGCTAGCGTGGCTCAGTGGTTGAGCATTAACCTATGAACCAGGAGGTCACGGTTCAATTCAGTGGTCAGGGCACATGCCTGGGTTGTGGGGCTTGATCCCCAGTAGGGGGCGTGCAGAGGGCAGCTGATCAATGATTCTCTCTCATCATTGATGTTTCTATCTCTTTCTCCCTTTCCCTTCCTCTCTGAAATCAATGAAAATACATATTTTAAAAAATTTCATCTTTTTTTTTTTTTAATTGATGAAGAAAGAAAGTAACTGGCTTGGGGAAATTGAGTTACTCCGGCTCACAAAGCTTCGGAGCCCAGCCCAACCTCAGCCTGTGCTGGGTCTCTGGGCTGCCACACCAGCATGCTTTTCCAGTTACATAACAACCCAACGGAACAGGATTCCCTGTTCTAGGAGCATCTAAAATTCACAGCTTGCAGGTCTCTCTCGTCTTTGGGCGAGAAACAGAGAATAAACTTTAAAGGTTTCCCATCCTTCACCCGAAATGACCCTGTGCCCACACGTTACGTTGTCAGTGCCCTGCATTTTATGATAGAAGACATGGGACGTTTAGCTAATTCTCCCGGAGGAACGGCGGGACTGACGGGACACGGAGCTGTGCGGGGAGGATGGGAGGAACCCGCCTCCCATGCAGCAGTTTTCAGGAACAGAGAGCTGGCCGGGGAACCCCAGCACCTCCCTCCTCCCGGGGCAGATGAGAGGAAACCTCTCGGCATGTTCGCAGGTCCTGCCCCTCCCAGGCCCTGTCTGCGATCAGCATGTGAGAAGTAACGCACGCCGCATTTCCCAGTCTGGAAAATTAGCCATCGCCGTCTCACATCGCTGGGGTCTGGGGAGGAAGGAAAAAAACGTAACACCCCAGGTGCCTCGTGTGTTTGAATCAACAGGTCATCCTGGCCCCGGGGACCTGAGCGGCTTCTGCCTGCGCCCGCGGTTGCCGCTGCCCGGGACGGGACGGGACGGGACGGGCGTCCGTGTGTTTTTGAGGGTCCCAGGGCTCCCGGGCAGTGTGTGGGGAGCACGCCGAGGGAGAACCTTGCTCAATGAGCCACTGTGTCTGTCTTGGCTCGGGCTCCTGGAGCGTGGTGTCCAAGGGAGCCTGGGCCCAATAAAGACGGGCTTTCTTTCCCTCTCCGTTGACAGAGGGGGTTTTGAAGGTAGCAGGGGAAACAGAGTGCGCAGTGTTCAGGGACGCAGCCCACCTTCCCGGGTAGTTTTCCACTGCGACAGACCTGCCCGGGCAAGCTGGCCCGGGAGCCGGGCCTTTTCCAAGCGCGCTGTGTGCCCTGGGGCCGGGCGGGCCGACTGGCGCTTTTGCAGAACCCGGTCTGCAACATCCTGGGTCAGGGGGGCGAGGAAGACGCGTGTCCCCGGTGCGTTAGGGTCCTCCAGCTGCCGGAACCAAGTCCCCCGCACTGGGTGGCTTAAACAACAGACATGTGTTGTCTCTGTTCTGGAGGCTGGAAGTCCAGGGTCAAGGTGTGGGCAGGGTTGGGTCCTTCCCAGGCCTGTTGCAGGCCCCTCTCCTTGGCTTGTAGACGGGTCACCTTCATGCCCCCCTGGCTTTCTCCCCGCAGAGCAGGCGGGTCCAGATTTCCCCTTCCGAGATGGACACCAGCCATGTTGGATGAGGGTCCCCCCCTCGTGACCTCATCCTAACTTGATTTCTGCTGTAAAGACCCCATCTCCAAACATGGTCCTATGCTGAGGTCCTGGGATGGTGGACGCCGACATTGGCACTTTGGGGGAGGAAGGGAACACAATTCAGCCCACAGCAGTGTGTACCTTACGTTCCAGCCTGTTTATCGGGAGATGGGGAACCAGCCCGGGGGCCGTAACTCGGTCACTTCACAGCGGATTGATGACTGGCCCTTCTCCCTGCCTTCTGGTTCCATGTTCCTTCTTCCAGACACACCAGTCAGAACCTGTTTATACCACAACTAGAGGCCCGATGCACGAAAATTCGGGCAAGAGTAGGCCTTCCTTCCCCCAGCTGCCGGCACCGGCTTCCCTCAGGCACCCGGGACCCGGGCTGGCTTCCCTCCAGCCCCAGCTTTGTCAGGAAGGACATCCGGAATGACGTCCGGAAGATGTCTGGTCTGATTAGCATATTACCCTTTAATTATTATAGATAATTAGAGCTACTCCTCACTGGTTGCTCCTTAGGTACCAAGCAAGGTTCTAGGCCCTTTATTCATGTCATCCTCTCCATGGCCCGTGACAGGCTCTGATTGTCCAGACAAGGGAACAGAGGCACAGGAAGGCTAAGTAACTTGCCCAAGGCCACACAGCTAATAAGCGATAGAGCCAGGATTCGAACCCAAGCCATCGGGTTGCAGGGGGTACATTATAAACTACTTCCTTAGTTAATAGACTCTGTATTTGGCATGAAGCCCATCATAGCTTCCGTGCTTAAGAATTGGGATGATGCAAGGGGTAAGAGCACAGGCTCTGGGTTCCACGTCTGTGCGTCCTTGGTTATCGGCTGTGTGACTTCGGGCAAGTGATGGAACCTCTTTGTGCCTCACTTTTCTCATCTGTAAGGTGGGAAGGACATTCTCTCAAGGTTATTTTGGGAAGGACACATGAGAGACCAGCACACAGTAACTGTTAAGTAAATATTATATTAGTGGCAATATTATTTCACCATTTTCCTTGAAGAGCCATCACCCATGCCTGTGTCCACCTCATCATTCTCTGTCTGCACAGTCCAGAGCAGCACTGTCCGGTATGGGAGCCCCGAGCCCTTGAAATATGGTCAGCGTGACTGAGATGTACTATAAGGGCTAAATATATACCATAATTTAAAGGTATAGCATCCAAAAATCTAACTTATCCCAATAATTTTTATATTGGTTACGTACTAAAGTGATCATGTTTTTGATATATCGGGTTAACAAAAATATGTAATTACAATTAATTTGTCTTGTTTTACTTTTTTTTAATGTGGCTACTAGGAAATCTAAAATGGCATGTGTAGCCCGGCTGGTGTGGCTCAGTGGTTGAGCGTTGACCCAGGAACCAGGAGGTCACGGGTCGATTCCATGTTAGGGCACATGCCTGGGATTCTGGCTCAATCCCCACTAGGCGACATGCAGGGGGCAGCTGATCAATGATTCTCTCTCATCATTGATGTTTCTATCTCTCTCTCCCTCTCCCTTCCTCTCTGAAATCAATTAAAAAAAATTTTTTTTTAATAAAATAAATAAGATGGCATGTGTAAGTCATACTGGGCAGTGTCGATCTAGACTATAGCCTGGAAGCCCCAAGGACCACATCTGTTTTGTCCACTGCTTTATCCCAGCACCTCTCTCAGACCCCACCTAGCCTTACAGAAGACACTTTAAAAGAGAAATAGTTGATGTACTTTTGATAATACAGATGCTCTGCTCTTAGACCCAGAAGGGTCTGTAGGGCACTAAGCCAGGAACAGGGGAAACTGGAGTTTTCAGCTCTCTGGGTCTGTGGCGTTGTCACTACCCTTGGCCTTGGCCCAGGCTGGCCTCCCCCTGAATGGCCGGGTTTGATGGCTGGGCCTTGCTCTCTGGTGGCTGCCCCGCTAGTCAGCCCAAGGGAAAACACGGCTGTGGGTGTCGCTTCTATTTTCAGCAAGTTAGAGAAGCCAGTTTGCACAGAGGACACGGAAGCTCCCTTCATAGGCCCAGAGGCCATGAAAGGGATCACTGTGCACGGTGAGCAGGAGAGAAAGGCCTGGAGGAAATTTCCACCGAGTCTCAGGTCCTGTTCTGGCTGTGGCTTCTCACACGGAGCCTTGTGAACATAAAAATGCAATCCTTCCACCTCTGTTCCTCCTCCATCCCCCCTTCTCTAGAGCAAACCCCAAACCCAGCCCTTCACCTCAGGTTTATGGAAACAGACCAGCCTCACCTGCAATCCTGACAAAACCCAAGAGGTAAGGCCTCTCGGGGTAGGGATTTCAGTCAAAGAAAGCTGGGTCTGGACGGGGCCTTCGAGACCGGTCCAGTCTCTTCCTTCTTGGCTTTCTGTGTCCTCCTCCTTCCCGACACATCCGTGCTGCTGGTGAGAGCTCAGCGTGCAGGAGACGTGAACCCAGATGACCACGTCCACAGCTTAACCTGCCCACTGTCCCCTCGCGTCCATTGCAGATCGCCTGGGCTCCCCCACGTGCCCTCCTGAGAGGGATGCTGCTGGATTCACCTCCGCCCAAATCCTGACGTAGCTTGGCTTCAGTCGTGTGTCTTTGCGCAAGTGACAACTTCTCTGCGACTCCTTTTCCTCCGCTATAGAGATGGGAAGAGTTGCGCCTGCCTGACTCGTCACTGGGGTTAAGTGAGATAATATGTGAGCGGCAGCAGGCGGTGCCCGGCACGTGGTAGGCAGGTAGGCAGCAGGGGAGGGGCTTCCTTCCTCTGGCCAGGACAGGTGAGCACAGGGATGCTGGGCTCTGTGGCCCGTCTCCAGCACACACAGGATTTTCACCCCAATTTAATGACACTCGATGAAGAGTTCTCTCCCACGCAGATCGGGAATCCGGAAGCCGGAGATTCCCAGTCCTGCATTGCTCTCCAGGGCCACCTGTTCTTCCTGTTTGTGTCGGGATTAGAACAAGGAATCTTGCCAGAGAGGAGATATTCCTTCTAATTAAACATCCTGAGCCTCATTTCCCAGTTGGGGATGATGCAGTGAGCTCCATATGGGTGGAAGAGAAGGGGAGCAGGAAGCCGTTAGTAATAGAAATATAAACTCAGATGGTCACAGGGGTTATTCACGAAAGTCAGAGGTCCGCATTGCTAACACGGCACCTGGCACACAGTAGGACTTCAGGGCGTGCTGGTCCCTTGTCCTTGGCGTGATACCGAAAGCAGGTGGTAGAAGAAAGGAGAAGGACTTGAAGGCCTGGACCCGGGTTCAAGCATTAGCGTTGTCTCTCGTGAGCCGTGACCCCCTCAAGCAAGCCACTCTCCATCTCTGAGTCCCAGGGATTTCTCATCTTAAAAATTGGTCATGAAGATTGAATACCAAAATGAAAGGGCTTTGTAAATGGCAAAGCACAGAGTGTTAGCTCCCCATCCTTAATTGCTGTGGGTAATGATCATGATTTTGTGCCTCTTTTTTATTTGATTTGGGTAAATATTAGTCAATTCCCAGTTATGATTCAACCTAGATTTTTTTTTTTCTCAAATGCTACAGTTTCTAGGCCATCTCCCAACTCTGGCAACCAAATATCAACCACGTTCGCTTCCTGGGAACAGAAACCTAGGTTTCCTTCATCCTTTATTCCTTCTTGCCTGATCCGTCAGGGGTCCCCGGCTCCCCGAGGCACCAGATGGGAGAGTAGGAGCTCTTTTTGAGAAGAAAGAAAAGGCCCTTTGAAAAAACGGCTGATACCGAATGTTTATTTAATTTCGGGGGGAGGGGAGCGGGGGCCCTGTTTTTGTTTGGTAGGTGTAATGCAAGTAGAGTTTATTGCTACTTGAGCTTTTAATTGGTTTACTAATATTTTTTACAGCTTCTTATTTTAATGTTTACAGGCCCCCAGATGCTGGGGTTTACCGACATCCGTGAAGGGATTGATAAATGATTTAGTTGAAACAGCAAAACTGGAGGCATTGTATGAATTAGGAACTGTGCCACGGAGCCCACTCTCGAGCCACTCATTTCATGCGATTTGCGTGCTGCAGCTGTTTCTCACCACAGTCAAAGGAAAAACAAATATCGACTGTCTCTCCCCCCGCTCCTCCCCCCGGGAAAACCAGGGGGTACCCAGGGGACTGGGCAAGGCCTTTGGGGAGCAGCAGGCGGGGCTGGCAGTCTGGTCGGGGTTAGGTCTTCAAGGCAGGGCTTCCTCCTCCAGGTTCGGGCAAGCCCTAGTCCCCCTGCCCTCACCTCTGTGCACTTCTGGTGAGGTTTACCTGCCCGGATGGAGGAACCGGCGGACACGTCATCCTCATGTCATTCAGAGCAGCCGTGGGACTTCTGCACACACTTTCCCTCAGATGTCAGCTGGGGTTGAAACCCTCTAACATCTCTTTTGACCTGGTGATTATCTATTGAGTCTGTGGTTTAGCCTGGGCTGATTTCGGTGGGTTTGTTTGGCTATTGCTTTTTCTTCTCCGGTGCCATCAGAGATTGCTTGCAATTTCTGACATCTTTTTTTCCCCCCCTTGGATATGAAAGAGATATTTGTTTACTACAGGAAATATATAAAATATACACATCAAGGTCAGGGTTATGGTGCCCAGGGCTGCTGCACACATTAATAAAAGGTGGCCTGGAAAAAAAATCAAATGAATATACACATCAAATGAATGAACTAGAATTCACCAGCAAACCCACCATCTAGAGATAACAATTATTAGCAATTTTGATAAATATCCTTTCAGACTTTTTTCTCTGATATACACCTTTGTGGTTGCTTATTTTTTTAATGGACATAGCCTATATATTTTTTTGTTTTATCCATTTATCTTTTTTGAGCAGTTTTGCTCCACAATAGTCAATGGCTGATGTCCAGAGGGGCATGGACACACCGACCGTAAGAGCAGATAACACACTGGGAATGGTTTGCCCAAGTGCCTCATGCCCTTGCAGAGAGGTGACGTTGGCTGCAGCTGTGCATTTTTGTTTGGGGACCTTCAATGTCATTTCAAGGACACTGACATAATATAGATACCTCTCGTCCTTTCTTTAGTCCACTTCAGGTACTATTCTTAACAAGTTCCTGAGGGTGACTTAGTTATTCTTGTTCCCTTCCTTTCTTCCTTCTGTCCGTTCATTCATGCATGCATGCATGCATCCTTCCATTTATTCATCTAACATACTCTCTGTCCTTCTTCAGCCCAAACATGTATCCATCCATCTATCCACCCATCCATCTATCCATTCAACATACTGTCCATCTGTTCTTCTTTCCATCCATCCATCCACCCATCCACCCACCCGGTGTACTCAGCAACTAGGGTGTGTCAGGCCCTGTTTTTGGCGGGAAGGACGCAGAGGTACATGATGCGGCCCCTGCCCACTAAGAGTTAACAATCTCCATCCAGAATCTCCATCTGCCCTGGGCAGGAGATGGTACCCTCCATCTGCTCTCCCCACCCTGGCATCCGTCATTCCAGCCCGCTACCTGGCAGAAAACCAGGGGCATGACAGGTAATTCCTCTTTTCCAACGGAGGCATCTCAAGGGTAGAAACTGTATCACTTCCCTGTTATAAATCCCTAAACGCCGACACACCACAGCCCAGGACTGCGTGAGACCACAAGATGAACTGAACGTTAGAGTAGAGGGTGAAGTGGCGGCAGCAACATTTTTAAAAAGCTCTTTCTCAACACAACGATTCTGTATCTCATACATCACAGAAGAAAGGAGACGCTGACAACAAGCTTCTTGATAACTTTAGGTGTTTTTGCGTGTTGTTCTTTTTTTGTTTGTTTTTTGGTGTGGTCTGCCCAGGTTTTTGAGAGGCAGCAAGGCTGTTCTCTCCAGGTTTAAGCAGCATTTCCCCTCCCTCGAGATTTGTTCTGGAGAAGCGGGGCTTTGTGTAAAGAGGTAAGATTTATTTTGCCGGGGAAATAGAACGCGGAGCATCGCTGGAGGAAGCCCTCGTTGGCTGCCGGCTGCAGTGACTGTAAAATGTTCTAAGTGTGAACAGCCCCACCCCCTCAGACAGAGTGGGCTGCACTTTTTCCAGGAAAACGCGGTTGTTTCTTTTTTACGGTGCCATTTCGACTTCCCCGGACTGCCATAGATTTATAAGGAAGCAGTTTCTCCAGCGGGTCTTGGTGACATCCTACAGCTTTACATGTACCACTGATGAAGGTGCTAGAACCGTTCCATGTAAACATTTTTCCATGTCACCAGCTTGGGCCCATTCGTTACTTTTATGGAGCTACACCACATGTGGATGTTGTTTTTTTAAAGATACCAAAATATTTTTTAATAACCCAACCCCGAGGCAAACCTCAGAGGTTAATTATAACAGCGAATGTGGCCAACGCTCAGGCTGTTCAGAAAGAAATAGACAGAAAGTGGCTCCGCGCTCTTTCTGTGCCGCAGTCACACCTTCCACATGGTGTGTCCCAGGGCCCCACCCCCAGAAGCCCTCTCGTCTTCATCCTCTCCTCCCTGCCATCTCTCTGGTGGGTGGCAGGTGGATGGGAACGGCCTTGAGATTTCAGAACAAAAGGCCTTGAGGTCTGACTCCATTTACCCAATTTCTTGCTAGCTGTGTGGCTTTGGTGAAGTTACTAGCCTACTCTGGGCTTATTCCTGCATCTGGAAAAGGCAGGTATAATAATCACACTCATCTCAGGATTTGGGGGGAGAGCTTTGGAAAGGGAACAAAGGGAAGCAAGGGAAGAAAAGAGAGAGAGAGAACACCCCTTTGCCATCATTTAAAAAATATATCAGCCCTTGCTGATTTGGCTCAGTGGATAAAGCATCGGCCTAGCCTGAAGGGTCCCGGGTTCGATTCTGGTCAAGGGCACATGCCCTGGTTGCGGGCTCAATCCCCAGTAGGGGGCGTGCAGGAGGCAGGCAAGCAATGATTCTCTCTCATCATTGATGTTTCTCTCTCTCCCTTCCTCTCTGAAATCAATAAAAATGTATATTTTTTTAAAGAATTGTAAAAATGTATCATAGTCTGGAAAGTCTCGCGTCAAGCTGTGCCATGTCCGTAGAGGTAGCCGAGGGTAGAAGTTACGAGTGCAGAGTCTGCAGACGCACTGCCTGGGTGTTAGGCGAGGGTGGGTGCCTCCATTTCTCCTGTAAACCTGAGGTAATAATAGTGATTACTCCTGGGGTGGTTGTGATGATTAACTTACGTCAGCGATTTTCAACCTCTTTCGTCTCATGGCACACAGACACTAATTACTAAAATTCTGTGGCACACCAAAACATGTTATATTTTTTGCCAGTCTGACCAAAAAAAAAAAAGAAGGAATAATTTTGATTCATTCATAAGGGACGGCTATTGTTGTGTTGTCTGTTGTCATTTTTTTATTTGACAATCTAAGAGAAAAGAGGTCAGTGCCCCTGATTAAATAGTCAGGTGTTGCATGTTTTAAAAATTCTTGTGGCACACGGGTTGAAAATCGCTGATGTAGATAATCAGTCTAAAATGCCAGGCAGTGTCTGGCACATATATGTTCAATAATTGCGAGTAGTAGTATTTCTAATGTTTTACTTTGTGTGCCTATCGAAGACTTTGTATGTAAATTTGAAACAAAAATTTGTAATTTTCTCTGGATACAAAGACCCATTTAGTCTTTCCTTCTTTCCTTTTTCCTCCCTTCCTTCTTTCTTTGCATATTTAAACCAACATATATGGAATTGGCATCAGGTTACTTTATTTAAATAGCTGTCAATTGCAAGTTCAGTTTGAACAGGGATTAAAAGATATATGTAATATTTTGAAATTGTGGCAATTATAGATTCTTTTTCCCCAAAAAAAACCCCACACCTGAACTGTTTTCCTCAAAGTTTTCAACTTTGGGTGGAGCCAAGAATCGAGAAATTTAATAAAGGAAGTTTGGGTGTGTTGTCCCCCCAAAATGCAGTACAGGAGATCAGGGGTTATTGTGAAACGTGAGCGGCCTCTTGCAGCCCCTTTGCCTTGCCGAAGCCCGATTTTATTAAGATAAGACTATTCCATCTTCTTCTGTTGTTCTCGGGACGCTGCACTTTTGTAATTTATTTGGTACCATGCATCTAGTTCAATTCTAGAGGGTGTGATTATGGACAAATAAAATGGGATGGAATAATCCGAGCATCCTGCGTCATTGGTATTCAAATTCAGTATTCAAGGCTCAACATGCATGAAATACAAATTTTGCTCTGAAATACAATGGATGGCCAACAATTGTTTCTTGATTAAACTAAGAAGGAAAGGGGGGGGGGGAGGGAGAGGAAGGGTCCCGTGCGTTACAGCAGGTTGGGGGCTGGGTCCCTTCAGAGACGTGGGGAGGAATCTGATAACCCCATGTCCACAGTTCTCCAGCTCTATGTGTGCTGTGGTTGGGACAGAGCCAGAACGACAAATTATCTTGTTCTCCAAAATCATGCTAGGGGTAGGGTGACTACCCTAGCCTGCAAACGTTAAGGTTCTTCTAGCCCCTCAGAAGAGATTGACAGCATTTTGGTACCATGGAGACCTGCAGGGTCCTGCTCCCTGACCACTATTTTTACAATAAAACGAGAGGCCCAGTGCATGAAATTCATGCACAGGTAGGGTCCCTAGTGGCTGCCTGCTGCTGGCCGGGGCCTTCCTTTGTTCCACACTGCCCCCTGGTGGTCAGCACACGTCATAGCGAGAGATCGAACTCCCAGTCGGTCGAACTCCCGAGGGGACATTTTGCATATTAGGCTTTTATATATAGAGATGTTAGTGATGCAGCCCCAGCCTAGGGACTTGGTGGTCTATCTCTCCTGGGCCCTCTGGCTCACGGATGGCCTGCCAAGGCTTGTCTTTCACGGAGTTTGCTAGAACGTGGGTCTGGCTCTAGGTAAATGTCATGCAGTAATGACACACACACTGTTGGAAATTCCGGCCCTTGGGTTTTGTATCAGCCTTAGCTCGCCTCTCAGTTAGAAGCAGGGTTCGACCCTGTGCTGGGAAGGGCCCAGTGGAGACCCAGGGCAGTGTTGCACGAGTGAATGGTCCTGACCTCGTTCTCCATCTGCGTTTCCATCCAAAGCAGGGTGTTTGAACTCGAAGAGACTCCAGCATTCATCCCGGCTCTGCTTCCTACTCAGTTTTGACCGTGGGCATCCAGGAACTCCCGGGGGCCTCAATTTCCTCCTCTGTAAAGCAGGGCCGGAACGATCCCACCCTGACAGGTCGTGAGGATTGAACGAGGCCTGTCAGCTTCGTAGCACCGCCTGAGGGCCCGGGTGACGGTGGTCTCACGTCTAAGTTATCTGGGGGCCTTTTCAAATGCTTGAGATGCCCAGACCCAGAGATCAGCATCAGAAACTCTGGAGATAGGGGCCCAGGCGTTCCTGTGTTTTAAATCCTCAGAGATGAATTGGATGCTCAGCCAGGGTTGAAACTAATTGTAAAGGAACTGGATTCACAGAGCCTTCTCGTTGGGAGGCAGTGTAACCAGCATGACCATAGGAGCTGGAGTTGAATACATGGGTTCTAACCCCAGCACTCCCCCCTCTCCCTTCCCCCCCACACACAGCCATTTACCATTGACCTCGAGCCTTGACTTAACTTCCCTGGAAGTCAGTTTACTCATCAAGAAATGAGGACAAGATTAGCACCTCTCATAGAGTGACGGGGAGATTAAGTGAGATAATACATGTCAGGTCTTCTAAATGCCTGCCACAGAGTAAGCCTCCGGTATGTGATAAGCATTTTGTGACTCATTTCACCTTCATAACAGCCTGAGGTTGCAGGTGCTCTCATCATCCACATTTTAACTCTGGGAGACAAAGACACGGGCATTCGTGTAACTTCTCTGAGGTCACAGGCGCGTGAACCCGCTCCCCGCTACACCAAGCTCCTCACCTTCACAGAGCACCGAACACGGCGCTGAGCGGGGTGTCGAGTCAGGGCGTCTGCCCAGCTAGGCTGCCGGTGATGCCCGGTCCGTGGGCTGCAGCTGGCCACACAAGTGGGTCCAGGGTACGTGCTCTGTAAATGATGTTTATTTCATCTGGGGTAGAGATGGGCTGTGCGCAGAGGGAGAGCAGCATTCTGGGTCCTTCTGTCTGTCTCGCCTGTGACCGTTTATTGCTCCTCTGGGGTGGGCGGCACTAATTCATGCCTCACGAGCAGCATCCTCCAGAGATGTCGGGGTCACGGAGGAAGAGAGAGAAGCCCACCCCAAACCCATGCTTTTCAGAGGGAATTAGGTTCTGGGACTCATAGCCCTGCGGGAACTTCATGTTCTTTCGAATCGACCCAGTAGTTTTCCTTTAAGAACACAGAGAAGCCCCAGGCAGCCATCGCACCCCGACATTTCTCTCTCCCTATTTCTACAGGCAAGGAAAACGGCCCAGGAACTAAGGAAGCCCCCAGCCCCAGTGAGGCTTAGACACACGCACTCCTGCACTCCTCCGGGAGCCCAGGCCCGCACAATCGCCCGCTCTGTGTCCGGTCAGCCAGCTGGGCCGAGCCTTCCTGGGCACCGAGCTCTTTCCTTGGCCTCCCTCCCCCACCTCCTGCCCCGCTGGCTCCACACCCTCCTGAATGTTCCATTCTGAGCAGCCACAATCGGGAGCCTGTTTCCTTGCTGGGAAAGGGGGCAGCGTGAAGGCTTTTAAACTTGCTGGGTAATTTAAGGTATTTATCGCTATTTGGAGAGCTCTGCTTGTTTTGAATCCTTCCCCCCGCCAGCTTTCAGGAATGGTGCACATGATTATTTTTTCTCTCTGAAAAGGATGCCTCTGGGTCCTTCCGCTGCCCCGAGGCCGGATTCTGAATGCAGCCTCCAGACCTGGGCGCCTGTGCTAAGGTTTTGTTCATTCTCCATTCAGGCCGCCCATAAACATTCATTAGGCGCCTCCCGTTCCAGGCCAGACTCCTGTTTACAGACAGCTCCCCGTCCTGCGCTCGCCTGGCCGTGAGCGTTTCCAACACGCGGGGCAGCAGACGTGGAGGTCAGAGAGCCTGGCTTTGGATCCAGGCCCACCCAGGAGCTGTGTGGGCACCGTTCTCTGTTTCTCCAGAACTTTTTTTCATCCGTAAAATGGGTGCAGTCACAGCTCCTTCCTTATTGCTCTGGAGGTCAGACTACCTGGGTTCAAATCCCAGCTCTGCCATTTCCTCCTTCTGTGATCCTAACTTCTCTGTTTTCTGAGTTAACGTATCTTTACGTGGAAAATGACAGGGCGTTCTCAAAAGGGAGTGAGAGGGCTGGCCGAGTTAATGCATTTAAAGTGCTAGTGCCGGCACATAGAATGTGCTCAGTGCAACCAATGCCAATGAGATAGATAGATGATGATGATTGATAGATGATAGATAGATAGATAGATAGATAGAGAACACACACACACACACACACCTCCTCTCCTGGCAAGAGGCACTTGGTAAATCTAAATTACTCCCCTCCCCCTTTCCTAAAGGCTGAACGAGCCCATACCTGGACAGCGGTGGGAACTTGCCAAGCTGCTGAAGATTCTGTGCTCTGCACTCCGCTTGCTGAAGGTCTTACTGACCTAATAGGGAGAGAGGAGAAGGGTCCCCTGGTGCACCCTGGCCAGAAGCCCCCTGGTCTGCTGACTTCCCTCTGTCCTTCCCGGCTAAGGGAGACCCTCCCTAGGGGCCTGCTGCAGAGACATCCCCACACTCAGAATCTATAAGCACCGGCTGCCCCGGCACCGCCCTGGGGCAGTGGCTCTTCCTCCCTTTTCCATTCAAGTTCCTCCATGAAATGCTTTCATCTTCCCCATGTTCCCCTTGCTACCTCCTTCATGGATTAACCCTCCCTCCCCCGAAGGTGATGGGCAAACCAGAAAGCCCTAACACCATGTATGGAGATGAAAAATATCACCAGATTGGAAGGCTTCCGTGAAAACATGGCCAGTTTTATCTTTCCTCCTGACCGCGTGGAGGGGGCAGGTGATCTTTCTGGTCAGCTTGCCTCTAGTCTGCTGGCCTGCACCCCCTCCTCCGGGAAGCCTCCCATGATCTCCAGTCTGATTGGACACTGTGGTTTTGTACTCCCCAGGGATGTAGGGGAGCAGGTCAGAGCCAGGCTGCTCGATGGAAACCTTGACTCTGCAAGTGAATTGGCTTTGCTGCGTCTTAATTTCCTCATCTGTGGAATGGGATCAGCATTAGCCCCTATTTCACGGTGTCATTGTGAATATTCAGTGAGATGCCCCACATAAAGGGCTTAGACTGGCTGGCCACGTATCATTACTGCTGCTCGGAGTATTATTTTTGTGAGTTTATTACTTTTATTGGTTTTGTCACCAAAGACCTTATTAGACCCTCAAGGGTCTGGCAGCAAATTAAAAATCAGAACAGTATCTCATTCAACTCCAGAGAAGGTCGTAATGATGAAAAAGCCACTGTTATAAGTGAGGTGAAATTTGTTTACAAAAGAATCCTCTACTAATATAAAAGCTCCCTTTAAGTTATATTTTTAGACATTTCAGCCAAACTTAATTTTTTTCTTCCTCTTCCCCCTCCCCCCCCCCCCCATTGCATAAAGTGGGGAGAGTTCCCACAGCCCGGTGGGCGCCCCCTGCAAGTGTGGGCCGGGGGGCACAGTGAGGCTAGCACACTGGGCAGGGACAGCGATTTCCTCTCTGTAGCTGGCGGTCACTGCTCAGTGGCCATGACGTACCGGTTAGAAAATATCTTCATTATCAGCCCAAAGGAAAGAATGCCAACATTTCTGCTCCGACTTCACGTGTGATATGATTCAGGTAGCCCGGGTGTTTCATCCTTGACTGTGACATACATGCCTGCGAATGCCAGAGAAGTGCAAGGATGGCTGTTTCTAGAAGCACGGAAAGCTAGGGGTGTGCACAGGGCTGCAGGGCTGCAGGGAGGATGCTGCTTTCTGCTTCCTGGCAGATTCCTCTGAAATACTGCAGTTGAACCAAAAACTCTGAAGGAAAACTGCTTGATGAGATATCCTGTGACCTGAGAGCTGGCCACCCGCCCGGCCTTGGTCCTTCAGTGCTGGAACATGTGTGTGGTTGGCCTCAGATGCCAGTCCCACCTCCAGAGAGACCACGGGAGGAATGCCCTCCCAGCGGGGCGAGATGCTCCCTGTGACGGGCAGCTCAGTACATGACAAGGGGCGCACACACTGCGAGGCGGCTCTCCAGGCTGGAAACTGGCTCATTGTATTGACTGCGAGTCTTCCTCCTACAGTGAGCCTCCTCCAGGTTTCCCACGTCACTCCCATGGCACCCTGTTCCACCCACGGCTCCCCCCAGACGTCCAGGCTGAAGATGAGCTGAGCTCCTGGTACGGGGCCATACCTTTCCCATTACTTTTCTGCGGCTGCCATAACGAATGACCAGAAGCTAGGTGCCTTCAAACAACAGAAATCGCTCTCTCACGGTTCGAGAAGCCAGGGTCTGAAATCGGGGTGTGGGCGGGCTCGCGCCCCCTCTGGAGGCTCGAGGGGAGGGTTCGTCCGTTCCTCTTCCAGCTCCCGGTGGTGGCTGGCGCCTCCGACTGGGGGCCCCAGCTGTCTGCTCCATCTTCTGTGTCTTCTGTGTCTTAGGAAAGACGCTTGTCATTAGATTGATCTCAAGATCCTTAATCACATCTGCAAAGACCCTTTTCCACGGGCCATTCACAGGTTCTTAGGAATTTGGATGTGGGTGTGTCTTTGGGGGCCACATTCAGCCCATTGCCCCTTTTATTGGGAAGGTTAGTTTTACGGATTAGCCCCGACTGGAGGAGGTTTTCTGTGGTGAGTCTCGGGCATTCCCCCAAGAATAAACATCTGGTAGTTCGTTTCCAGCTGTGTGACTTGTGCAAGTTACTTAATCTCTTTGGGCCTCACTTTTTTCACCTGCAAATAGGAATAGTAATAACAGCACCTACACATAGGCTTGTTGTGAGGATTAAATAAATTCACGTAAGGAGTAATGCCTTGGGTACTGTCTGGCACATAGCCAGCCTCTTTAAATATAAGCTATTCTGATGGTGGTTATCATGGTATCATAATCGCATTGGAACCTACCCCCAGACAACAAGACTTCCTAGACCACTCATTTATTTATTTATGTATTTTGCAATTTTTTTTAATTTTATTTTTTTAATTATAGTTTGCATTCAATGTTATTTTGTATTAGTTTCAGGTGTACAGCAGAGTGGTTAGACAATCATATACTTTACAAAATGCCCCCCCCTCCCCGATATTTCAGATACTCACCTGGCACCATACATAGTTATTACAATATTATTTATTACTAGAGGCCCAGTGCATGAAATTCGTGCACAGGTAGGGTCCCTAGCTGCTGCCACCGGCTGCCAGCCGGGGCCTCCCTTCCCCTGACTGCCTACCTGCCACCGCCCCTGGCTGGGGCAGGGCTGGCTTGGGGGAGGGGCCGAAGGCAGTTGGCCGGCTGGCCCCACCCCTTGGTCGAACTCCCAGTCGAACTCCTGGTCGAGGGGACAATTTGCATATTAGGCTTTTATTATATATGATATTCCCTATGCTGTACTTTACATCCCTGTGACTATTTTGTAACCACCAATTTGTGCTTCTTAATTCCTTCACCTTTTTCACCCAGTTCCCTAAACTTCCTCCTCTCTGGCAACCATCAGTCTGTCCTCCATATCTGTGAGCCTAGAGCACTCACCTGACATTCAGTGTATTCTTCTAGTGTGCTGGCCTTTTATGTCTCAACTTCTTGGCTCAGTCAAAATATAGCTTGGAATATGTTGCTGTGTGACCTTGGGCAAGTTCCTTAACCTCTCTGAGCCTGGAAGGGCTGCTAAAAAATGAAAAGGGGTCAGTCATGTGGCATCTGGTTGACATCAGTCTCCGTTGGCTGCACCGTGAGAAAACAGCATGTTGCAGTCTGCTGCCACTCCGCAAACCCCGGTGGCATCTTTCTTCCCCACGTGTGTCTTTATGGCTGCTTGGTCTTCCCCTGCTGTCAGCTCTCCCCGGCCTGTAGTGAATGGCTTGCTGTTAGTTTTAGTCAATTTCCACCCCTGAGCCCAATTTTTCTTCCGTTTCAGGAACCGATAAGGCTGCACATTCCAGATTGCAGTCCCAGAGCATATGTTTGGGGAGAAAGTGTGTTAGCTATCTAATCAGTCGGTAGCTGTGCAGTTAGCTAAAAGGTTCCCAGGTAAATTCTAACTCGGTGTGCTTAGAACACCTGCTCTTTCCTTAAAATGCTGCATCATTTCCCTCGGTGGTCTGTCCTGGTGGGTAGTGACCGGATCCTAATATTTCTATAACAATAGCCACCCTAACAGAGCCCTTACTCCCTGCCGGGCGCTGTCCTCAGCACTTGGCGTTTCCTCCTTGTGAAGAAGGGCCTGTTACACTCTCCATGTCACAAACCAGGAGAGAAATGAGGCCCAAGGAGTTCCAGCAGCTTCTTGCCCTTTAGCACCCAGTTGTGGTCGGTGGATTTGAACCCAGGCCTCGGAGTTCCGCAGCTGTGTTCTGAGCCACCACCCAGCCCCTCGGTAATGTCTGCAATGATTTCTAGGAAGCACAGTCCTGCCAGCGTTTTATGGAATTAATTGAACGTGGAATGGCTTTTCCTGTTAACTGAGGAACCTACATCCGTCTCTGCTAGCAGATTAGGATGTTTCCTTTGCCCCCTGGTTGAGACTGTTGTCGGTGGAAGTGGAGTTCTTGGGGTGCCTCTGGGAAAATAATTCCCTGAGGCCCCCAGGAGAGGATGGGGTTCGTAGAAAGCTTTATTGATGATGGAAAACTAAGGGGGTTCCCCTTCAAGGTCCCATCTCTGTCTGTCCAGCCTGGAAGAAGTCCAATCTTGCCTTCAGCGGGACTAGAATGAAAACCAGTGTCCAGAGTTTTGGCTTCGTATTAAAGTCCACTCCAGGCCAGCATCCGGCTGGCTTAGCTTGCGTTCCCAGCTGCAGTCCATTGCGTGTGAGGTCTTAAGGCCCCATGGCAGGCGAGTGCAGGGTCACAGAGCAAGAGAGAGTATAAAAGGGAACCAGGAGGTAAGAGAGAGGGAACTCTTGGTTTGGGGGTTTTTAACATTTCAAGATTTCACACACTTGCAGTGGCTTTGGCCTCCTAGCCAATCCATTGTTCCCCAGGCTAGAATAATAGGCACCTCCCCTGTGCCACCCCGACTTTTACTGCACATGTGCCCGTCACCCCCTTAGTTTGATCCCTTCCCCCAGTGATCTTCAGGGAATGGACCGGTGGTTTCTTGGGGTATGAAGCTGTAGTTTCCTGGTGACGCTGCCCAGATGACCATGCTTATAATGTCTGGCCTTCCCTTTGCTCCCTCCTCCTCCTCCTCCTCCTTCTTCTTCTTCTTCTTCTTCTTCTTCTTATTATTATTATTATTATGTATTTTTCTGTTCATTTATTTTATTTTTTAATCCTCACCCTAGGATATTATTGATGTGAGAGAAACACATTGATTGGTTGCCTTCTGTATGCGCCCCCACCAGGGCCCCAGGCTGAGGAGGAGCTTACAGCCAAGGTACATGCCCTTGACTGGAATCAAACCCGGTACCCTTCGGTCCACAGGCCGATACTCTATCCACTGAGCCAAACCAGCTAGGAATCTTCTTATTAATATTAGCTAACAGTGGTAACAAAACTAGTGCAAATTTTTGTCTTATGGGTTTTCCCATCTGGGATATAATGCCCTCATCTTCTTACCCTGTGCTGGTATCAAAATATGGTCTTTCAAACCAGATGCTGTGTGACCTGGAGAAGCCATATCACCTCTCTGAGCCTCACTTTTCTGGGGTTAATAACATTTCACACATGAAGTGTACTCATGTATATAAAGCGTCAGGCACAATAGCACGTCTCAATACATGGTAACTTGAAAAGTAAAATATAAGATACTTTGTGTTTTTCTAAAGAAAGGTGCTGTATAACTCTCAAGATATAATATTTTTTTACTACATTTTGTTTTCTCAGATAAATCTAGGTTAGATAACTGTAGTACTACACGTGTGTTTAGTGGAGAACATGCTAATATTGAAATATTCTGGCCAAATGAAAACTTCATAAAGAGTTGAACCAGAAATTTTTCAGAGTTGAACCAGAAATAGATGAGGCTGATCATCATCTGTAATAATAAAAGCGTAACATGCTAATTAGACCAGATGTCCTTCCAGACGACCTTCCAGACAAAGCCAGGGCTGCAAGTGAAGCCCGGGTCCCGGGTGCCAGAGGGAAGCTGATACCGGCAGCTGGGGGAAGGAAGGCCTACTCTTGCACGAATTTCATGCATCGGGCCTCTAGTCATTTAATAATTTACCATTGAAATAGGTCTGATTAAGAAACTATAACAGACATCAATTGCATCAGGTCCAAGAGGATCTCCCCATCTCCAGATCCTTCACTTAACGCCCGTCTGCCCTTCACTCAGGAAGGTCCCACAGGCACAGGTTCCGGGGGTTGGGATGGGCCCCTGGGGGCCGTCTTCCTGCCCAGCACCAATGGACATTATCCTTTTTGGCACAGACCACAAGCTCATTTCTCGGGGTGCTGCGTGGCGTTGGCTTTGGGGCCAGGCAGGTTTAGTCCCAGCCTCAGCTCCCCCTGCCCCCAGGCATTTCACATCTTAGCGCCACTCTCTCCTTCCCTCATCCGAAAAATAGAGGCTTCAGTGCCCGTTTTGCAGGGCTGTCGAGAGCACAAAATGAAGTAATGTGTGCAGAGCGCCTGGTCCTAATTGGCTCGAAAAAATGGGAACCATTCTTCTCCACGATGATTACTTTTAAATTATTTTTAATGCTCCTGTAACAACAAACAGAGCCCAGTGTCTTGGTGGAAACGAACAAGGGTCTTTGCGTGCAGGTCGCGGGGTTTCTAATAATGGGCCGCCCAGAGAAGAAAGCACCAGCCCCGGTGCCAGCCGCCAGGCCCGGGCGCGGCGGGGAACAAAGGCAGCATTCAGCTGACCGGAGGATAGGTGTGGACCCGGAGGGAAGCGGAGCGCAGATCCGCGTGTCAAACAGTATTTTATTGTGAAGGCTGCGGATCAAGGCGGCCTTTGGGAACCACGTTTATATTAAAAGAGGCACAAGATATTTTATGGCCCCTATTGAGGCCCCGCACTAAATAGCAACGCTGTTTGATCAGCCTTTCACAGGTTAGGCGATGTTTCCAGGAGGAATTGGGTATAAATCTTTCAAGCTGCCCATTTGAAAGTGGGAGAAAGCAGTGGAGATTTGAGGGCAGTGGAGCGGAGAACGAGAGAGAGAGAGAGAGAGAGAGAGAGAAGGGGACCCTCTGATCAGTCACCACAGTTCAGATGCGGGCACGCCCTCCTTAGGGGCCATGTTGCTGAGATGGGCAGCTGGAGATTGGGTGGCAAAGCGGGGGCCCTGCTTCCCCTTCCAACCTCATCTCATCTCACCCTGCCCTCTGGCCCTGCGCTCATCAAACCTGCCAAACTAGTGAGCCTTTGCTGTTCTTGCCCCTGGAAGTCCTTCCCCACAGATCTTCCTGTAATTGGCTCCTTCTTGTCAAGTCTCAGATGAAAGCTCCTCCCCCGAGAGGTCTCCGGCCCCACCCCACCCCCTACAGTCACTCCTGTAGCATCATCGCTCTGTTTTATTATCGTCATAGCAGTTGCCACCGTCAGAAATGATCCTGCTCATGTGTTTGTCCATCTGGTGTCTCTCTCGCCACCTCTGGAACAGGGTCTCTAAGGGAACAGGGACCTCAGCTCCTGTCCACTGCCATCGCCCCAGCACGAGGACTTGGCCTAGCACGGAGAAGGCATTTATGACAGGAATCACTAACACCGAGAGTTTATTCTTTCATTCAGTTGCTCTCCACAAATCCATTATACAGATGAGGACACTGATGCATAGTTAGATACATGGAAAAAAAAATCATTACTAAACTAGTCAGACATATTTGAGGTATTGCTGAGTTAATTGAACAACTATATCAGTTGTCGATTGCTACAGTCATTCCGATAAGAAAACACCCTATTTCTTCATGCAAGTTGTCAAGGGTGCCAAGGAGCAGAAAGAGCAAGATGGTTTTCTTAAAATTTTCTACTGGGTGGGAGACAGAGACTGCATTTAAATAAATATATATAAATATATGTATTTATATGTTTATTGATTTCAGAGAGGAAGGGAGAAGGGAAGAGAGATAGAAACATCAATAATGAGAGAGAATCATTGATCGGCTGCCTCCTGCACGCCCCCTACTGGGGATCGAGCCTGCAACCTGGGCATGAGCCCTGACGGGGAATAGAACCGTGACCTCCTGGCTCATAGGTTGACGCCCAACCACTGAGCTATGTCGGCCAGGCAAGACTGCACTTTATATTTTCAGAGAGTCGCAATGAAGATTCATCGAGCATCCATCCTGTGCCAGGCCATTCTGCCACCTTTTATTTTATTCTTATTTACGATGTATTTTTTGCTGGGATTCAGCCCCCAGAGTTGGATACTTTTATTTTTAAATACTCACAGCAGCCCTGAGAAGTATAGCACCGGCCCCGTTTCATCCGCGTGGGAAGCAGAGATGGAGGGAGGTGAAGGCACTTGGGCTCACAATCTTGGTTCTATTTTTATTCCTGCCACGATTCTCCGGATAAAAGGCTCTACCCGACAGAGCGTGCCTGGGACACAGGAGGTTCTCCTGAAAAGTTGGCCGAGTGAATGAAGGAGGAAGGACACCCACCAAGCTGTGAGGGTGGACATCGCTGCTTAGAGATGAGGACATTGAGATTTAAGAGATTTGGTTCAAGGTCACTTGGCTAGTAAATGAGTCAAGATTCCAACCCAGACAATTCCGGCCTCTCGAGCCAATGCTGTCTGGACCCAAACGTCTTCTGCGCATTTAGACTCCCCCCCTCCCACCCCCAGGAGAGAGGCAAGGGGAGAGCAGGATATATGTGTTTGTAACCCCTCGAGGGGCAGAATCCCTACTCTCTCAAGACCAGAACTACCGCAGGCCCTGAACGTCCCTCCCCAGCCACGGTCTCCTTTGAATGAGGGTCGGGAGGGGGGTGCTCTGCCCTGGCCTCGGCCCTACACGTGGCTCTCTGGGGGGAGAGGGGCTGGGAACAGAGAGACCCTGCAAACAAAGCCCTCCCGGGCAGCGAGGCCAGGCCTGCGAGGCAGTTGGGCTTGACCAGAGCGTGGCAGCCGGGCCGAAGGCTCAGGGACACCTGCCCGGGGAGACAGCGCACTCTGTTTCTCATTTGGAAACGACTCGTGTCATTCACAACCGAGTGGGGAAAAAGATGAAACAGGGCCCCACCCTGTGGAAAGTCTTAGAAAATCTGAATTCGCTTCCAGAAGTACCGCCAGAGTCATTGCGGCTCATCACCCGATGACCAGCTCCTTCCACGAGGCAGCGCTGGCTGCGGGACACGGGGCTCACCCCAACCTCTCTGTGTGGTGGTGGTGTTGTTGTGTGTGTATCCCCCCAACCCCTCACCCCCCCCCCCCCCACACACACACACACACCATCACAGTTAGCTGCTGGCCCGCCCTTCACTTGGGAGCGTGAGGGATTTAATGACAGTTGGTAAAGCCCCACCAAACCACCTGCTTTTGTTTGAATGACCTGCATCTTGGTCATCTTCCTTCTCTCACCCAGCATTGCTGGGCTCCTCCTAGGAGCCAGGTTTGCGCCAGGCCCGGGGGTACAGGAGTACGCATTGCCACTGCTGTCCTGGTTCTCACGTCGAATACGTTCTAGTCGGGGAAGACAGGCAGTGCCAAACAGATGAATGGGAAAATGCCAGGTAGTAGAATGCAGCGATAAAGCAAAGCAAGGTGATGGTGCTGTAGGGGAGGGGGGGGGGGTGCGTCGAGGAAGGCAACTGGGGCAGGGACGTTTGCACTGTGAGATGTGAATGGGAGGAAGGAAGCGGCTGTGGGGACATTCGGGGAAGATGTTCAGGCAGAGGGAAGGGAGGACAGGTTGAAAGGCCCCCCGGTGGAAGCCAGGTCGTCGGTGTAAAGGACCCAAAACAGAGTGCGGCTCTGCCATGGGGAATGCTGGGAAAGGCTGGGAGAGGGGGGTCAGGCTGGCGGGCGGGGGTCAATCCGTGGGGCCTGGTCAGGCCACAGGAATAAGGATGTGTTTACGAGGAAGCACCATCGCTGCTGACCGCTGGGCAGAGTATGGAGCCTCCCACTGGTACCCTCTCCAGGGAGGGTTTATTTCTGCTTGTTGGGGCAATGACCCGGCTCTTGCACCCGGTAGGATGTGAATGGAGCTCTCCCTGGGTGTGTGTGGATGTTATTAAACCCCTCACACTCCCCTCTGCTCTGGTTCGTGCTCACCAGGCTAACTTTTAAGTCTCTCAGTCACTCGGACCTTTCATGGACCCTGCACTGCCCGTGTTCTCCAGGCGGAGGAAGGCTGGGCGTGCTGGGCTCCGGTTCCACATGCCACAGCCACGTTCCTGATGAAGGCGAGGGTTTGGGTGGAAGGAGTGTGGGGGGTAGGGTCAGACAAGTCCACGTTCAACTCTCCAGCTTGCTCCTTAATGGCCGTGTGATCTTGGACAAGACCCTTAAGGTTTCCGCACCTCAGTAACCATGGGGATAGGTAATAATATCGACCTGGAAAGGTTGCCCTGAGGATTAATTGAGATAGTAAGTGGAAACATCTAGCACACAGCTAAGTGCTTGACTACTCTCAAGGTTTCTTCACTCCGGGTCAGTTGTGTTATCCTTGGAAGTGAAGGAATAGAACTCCAGCTGCACACCCCTGAGCCCCAGTGAGGGGCCGGGGCCACGGGCTGTGCACACTGCCATCTGAACCATAGTGAACATAACAGGAGATCGCCAACAGAAAGGAACGAGGTCCTAATTCATGCTCGCTCTGGAGGTGATCCTCACAAACATGGTGCTCAGCGAGAACAGCCCGTTACAAAAGACCCTGTATCTTACGATTTCATTTCATGTGTGTGAAATCTCTAAAGTCATAGAGATAGCCAGGGAATGAGCATGGCAGTGATGGAGGAGCAAGGACAGGAGGCAGAACCCGGAGGAGGGCAGGGCTCCCCAGCCCCAAGCTGAGGGCATCATTGACAAGGAAGGACTCTTCCTGCAACTGTGCCCAGACCCCTGGGGGTGGCTCCTGCTTTCTTCCTTGAGGGATTACAGAACACATCGGAATTGGTAGGAAGTACAGGTGGACCAACAGGTAGGAGAACAGGTAGGCGGGTGCGTGGTGTCAGCCTGGGGTAGTGAACAGAGCACTGGTCTCGAGTGTCAGAGCTACTCAGCCTGTTGCCTCTCCGAGCCCAGTCCTATCGTCTGGAAAAGGAGAATGATAAACCCTGCCCCTCCCTAGCTCCAAGGGCCCTGGGAAAGCTCGGAATAAAAGCCAGGCACCTCGGTTCAGTCCAGGTGCTCCGCAGCTGTAAGGAATTACTGTCTGTGTAGCCGCTTCCCTCAAAGGCGGCCTGCAGTCCCCCACGCTGCAGATAGATTATGATTAAAGTGCGGGAGTAAGTCAGAATCTTAGTAAACGCTGCGATCACTTTGGCATTCCTCCAGCAAACTGCATGGGTTTTTTTTCTCTCCTCTCTGCTCCCAAGCAATCTTTCTTACATTGGAGGTTGCCAAGATTTTATGGCTATGTGGTTATCTTATCCATCCAGATGGTTAGCATTATTTTATGCGAAGATGAATCTGCAAAACCTCATCTGTCTTATTGCTCCAGGAGCATTAGGTGTAAGGCTCTTTAAAAATCTTAAAGGGCTGAGGTGGCACGTGACCACACACTTTTTATCAGTTGTGGCTTGAAAACGCTGCTTTTCTATCCCTTTATATTTATATGTAAGCAAACTAGTTTGTTTGGTATAAACTGCCTAAACTTTACGACTCTTAATGCATCTGCTTGTGACTGAGACTTGCTTTGTACTGAGGAAAATTAAGCTTTGATTTATCATCCAGTGATAAATTGTGAACACTTTTTTCCATTTTTATTTTGCTGTGTCTACTCTTTGTGTGTGTGTGTGTGTGTGTGTGTGTGTGTGTGTGTTGACTTCAGAGAGGAAGGGAGAGGGAGAGAGAAATAGAAACATCAATGATGAGAGAGAATCATTGATCAGCTGCCTCCTGCATGCCCCCCACTGGGGATCAAACTCTGCCCTGACTGGGAATCGAACCCGGACCTCCTGGTTCATAGATTGACGCTCAACCACTGAGCCACACCGGCCAGGCTTCTTTCCATTTTTAAGCATTGATCATTAAAGCGTAATGTATGAGTCAGTGACCAGGGACTCAAATACCCCTTAGTGGTGTGACCTCAGGCTAGCCTCTGGGCTCCCTGAGTTCCAGTTTCATCCCTAGGTGAGCCCCGCCTGCAGGACTGCTGTGACGGTGACATGTGATCATGCATGCGCAGTGCCTGGTGTAGAAGGACTTCACGAAGGCTATTAGGTAGCACTGTCGCTGTGGTTGGGCCAGTGAAGGATTCTGTGTGAGAGGTTGGGCCTGGACTCCTGTCTGGGGCAAGTTCGATGACAGCAGCAGCTCCTGGCCCTGCGGGTGCTGAGCGCCCGCTCTCGGCCTGTGCACACCTGAGACAGGACTCGTCTTACACCATTCTCTTGTGCTATGCCTGGGCATCTCTGGCAGACCGTCCCGGGTTTTCTGATGGTTCCAGGAATTCTTTAAACCATTTCTACATAGTGACTCACAGGGTTGACCCGACTTTTTCCTCACAGTCGAGTGAACAGCCACTCACCTTCTCTTGCTGTGGCACAGGGCACGGCTGACTGTCCCCAGATGGCAGGATGTGGGGCAGACACACTCTAAGAGGCAATCCTCTGCACGTCGCTGCTCTCCCAGGTGCAGAGGACACCAGCACCCGGGGGCCGGTTGATGAGTGCTGTCAGCGAGGGCAGGAGACTTGATTCTGCACAGGCAGTTCCTGTGTGCTACTCTCCATGGGCTCTTTACCCAGGACTTCCAGTCTTCTTGCCACCGTGGACACCATTCTATCAGAAGGAAGGAGTCTTGGGCTGTTTTTGTTATTGTTGATCTTGGTGGTTTATTGTTTGTGTGTTTGTTTGTTTTTAAGGTTTTATATTGTGAAACCTTATCATATAAAGGGTTGGTTTGAAAGTTGTTTGTATTGGTCCCAACTTGAAGGCATGTGGCCCTTTTCCTATGTAAATACCACAAACCCACAGGTAACAAGACAATCTCTCTGGACGTTGCCAGGTACTGGGCAGGGTTGCCATAGGGCCCAGTTTTCAGGAGTTGCTCTGGGAAGTCCACAGAGGTCACCAGCACTTCCTGGGCCATCAATTTAGCATCCGAGTGCCTTATGCATGGTCTTCTTCTCATTTGGGTTTTCAAGCCCATGGTTGTTGACTGGATTCTCAAAAGCACCTTGCACGTTAGCGGTACTTAGTAAATGTATGTAAATCTTAGCACAGCAGTAGTGATACCTAATAGCCATGGCTCACATTGAGTGAGCACTAACGGTGTACTTATACCAAGCTAAATAAAGGCTTTACTCAGATGATCTTATGTCACTCTCCAACCGCCCCATTAAATAGGTGCTGTGACAATCCCCATTTTGCAGATGAAGAAACTGAGGCCACAGAGCTTACGAACTTGCCCACAGTCACAGCTGGAGAGCAGGGGCGAGGGTTCGATCCCAGGATGGTCTTCAGACAACTTTTGGGAAGTTGAACAGGTGCTTCGAGCAGAGATGGGAAGAAAGATGCCAAGGTCAACTTAGTTCAAGCTTCCTTTTAAAGAAACGGCCTTTTCTGCCCAGAATGATCATATTCCGGAGAGCTGCAAAGGAAAAGGTTTCCCACAACTTTCGATTTCAGTAACTGTTCTTACTGAGCAACAACAGCCCAGATGCGGTCTCCTGGGGTGGGAGCTGCTGTTGTCAGGCCCGACCGCGTTTCGTTCTGGTTAGGAGGCAGCTTTGTCATTCTGCTTCCTGCTCTTCGCCGACGCGTGGGGGAGTTAATGTTCGCGCTTGAATTGGGCAACCGTGTGGTTGTTTTCTGTGCGTCACTTCCCAGCGTGGCTTCACCTGGGCCTTGAAATTCTCAGAAAATACAACTGTGTAAAGGTGCGGGTTTTTGTTTTTGAAGTTCCAACATGGGTCTTTGTTAGACTAATGTCTTTTATTCATTCATCAAAAGGGAACGATCAGCCAAGACCCATGTAAAAATCAGTAAATGCTATTAACAGTCATTGTATTAAAGGCGATGTAAAGTGGCACACAAACATGGGGAAACGTTCACCATCAGAGAACTAGAATTACAGCCACAGTGAGAGGCCACGGCACCCCTTTCAAAACAGCTAAATCAGAACGACTAACAATACCAAGTGTTGGCAGGCTGTGCGGGAGCAGGAGCTCTCATGCACTATGGGGGGGGGGGGCGGTGAGGGGGGACGACGCAGGTGGGCAAAACCAGTTTAGATCACAATTTAGATGGCAACTGGGGACCTTTGTGGGCTTTAAGGCTGTTCCAGCAAAGGAGAACCGTAGAGACCTGCTGGTCCCATCCTGACATTTTTGCAAATGAGATGCAAGCACTCAGGTGACTGCAAATCCACTAGGTTTTAACTCTGGAAGAAAGTTTGCTGTTAGCCGGCCGGTGTGGCTCAGAGGTTGAGCGTTGACCTAGGAACCAGGAGGTCAGGGTTCCTGATCAGGGCACATGCCCGGTTGCAGGCTCAATCCCCAGTGTGGGGCGTGCAGGAGGCAGCCGGTAAATGACTCTCTCATCGATGTTTCTCTCTCTCTCTCTCTCTTCCTCTCCCTTCCTCTCTGAAATCAATAAAAATACATTTAAAAGAAAAGTTTGCTGTTAGAAAAGATGGGTTTAGGAAAATGCCTGGAGCTCTTGTCCTGGCCTTTGACTTGGCCCCTGTCCCTTCCTGCCCAGCCTGCAGCCTCAGGGCCATCATCGCCTGCTGCCTCCCCTGCCTGACCTACACTGGATGCCTTTTCCATCGCCCAGGGCGGGGCCAGTGACCATCCTGCCCCGTGTGAAGCTGAGCCTGGTGTGTGAGGTGTGCCCTGGTTACGGCTGGGGCCGCACTCACCTCCGTAGCTCAGAGGAGAGGGGGGCAGAGCCTGGTCAAGGTTCTCTTTCGTGCATTCATTCAGCAGCCTTTTACTGAGCACTCCCTGTAATTACTTATATAACGAGTGGTAGTAACTGCATTTATCTCATGCTGCCCTGTGCCCGGCACTGTGTTAGGTGCTGTCTTACAATAGAGCCCAAGACATCCTGGGTCCCTGTCCAAGGCTAGAGACGGGGTGGGGGAGGCACCTGGCCTTTAACGCAGGGGAGAGATGAGGGCTGCCCTGGGAGAGGCAGAACACCCCCTTCCCTCTCCCTCCCACCCCCAAAAAAGGCATCTCAGGAGAAAAATCCAGCCCCTCATCCCACCCCAGCTCTGCCCGCGCAGGCCCTTTCCCCAGCCCTCTCTCCCGTGGTCTCTCTGTCCCTTTTTCTCTTTCCTATCCCCCTCCTACACACACACCTCTTTCACAAAATGCTAGTGTGTGTTTTTTTAATTTAAAACCACTGTGCAAAAATCATAATTTAGATCAAAACTGGGTAGACTCAATGCGGAGAGTGTTTTTAATTTGTCTAATAGCAAGTGTCTCCCCAGTCAGGTGGGCGTAAGGCTCTTGTGACGCGGAGATTTAAGTAGGAATTAGTCCCATGCAGCCACAGGAAATCAGTCGGGCAGAGAACGCATTGAAAAGAAGGAGCCAGCAAGATTTCATTTTCATTCAAATAATGTGGTGCCTGTAATAAGCTGGGAACCTGGTTACTAGCGGCCTACCAAGGGGAGTAGGTGGGAGGACTTGCATTCAAGAGAGTTTGCAGTGGGGGGGGGGGGGGGGGGAGGGGGGGGGCGGGGGCCTTGAGGACTTAGACCTTCCTGCAGGAGTCTGCATTGTGAGGGTTGCATTGCTTCATTTGTATTCCTCCTTTCAATTCGCCGAAATTGGTGTGACTTTATGTTTTAAGTTGTCTTTGCTCGTTTCCTTGCTGGGTAGCAGTAAAAGTGATTTCTGACTCCAGCTCATATGAAAAGTGGAAGCATGAAAACCAGCATCCGAGGCCTTCCTCTGGCCAGTCGAGAGAAAACAGTGAGAAGGGGCCCGCATTAAAGGAGACATGAATGAATGAATGAATGAGTCAGGAATTCATTGCCTGCAGTCCCTTCTGGAGAATTTCTCTAGCGCATAAAGAGGCCCCACAGAGATCCTCATTGTGGCACTGTTTATACGAGGGAATTGTTTGGATAGCCAAGTAAATTGTATTATTCCAGACTATGAAATACTCTGCAACGATTAGGAAGAGCAAGGTAGACCTAAGTCTAATAAAATAACTTCATCTCCTGTTGTTGAGGAAAAATGGCATGTAGCTAAAAGATACTTTCAGTCCAAGGCTGTCTGTCTTCAAACCTGCAGTGTACAGTATTTTCTACGGGTTCATTTACAATAGAGGCGTACGGACATGTAGAAACTGGTCTGGGCGGACTCTGATCAGACTGAAATCAGCGGCTGTATGTAGAAAGGTAGAGAGGGGACCAGGAGTGAAGCTGTGACAGTTACACCCACGGAGGGAGCCTCGGTCCTCGGAGCGGGAAGCCCACAATGCTGACCAAGCTCTGGCAGGCCAGGCCTCGGCGCGGGGGGGGGGGGGGGGGGGGGGGGGGGGGGTAGCTTTGTCCCCGCTCTGAAGTCAGGCAGGGTGTCTGCCTGTCTACCATGTACAGGACATTGCGTCAGGAACCAGGGCCTGTGTGAGCAACACTACCAGCTAGCCTTTGAAATAGCACTTGCAGTCTGCCAGGTAGTTTTATGTATATGAACTCCCTGAATCCTCACCACGAATCTCTGCCGCAAGCACTATCATTATT
The DNA here is from genome assembly GCF_028538775.1 of Myotis yumanensis. Taxonomy (NCBI): domain Eukaryota; kingdom Metazoa; phylum Chordata; class Mammalia; order Chiroptera; family Vespertilionidae; genus Myotis; species Myotis yumanensis. Next base: position 201,509,527 of record NW_027223754.1, read on the forward strand.
CCCATTTGACAGAGGAGGAAATCGAGGCCCGGAGAGGTAGAGTGACTCACCCATTGTCACACCACTAGAAAGAGGAGGAACTGAGATCTGATCCCAGAGCCCATGCTGTGAAGCTGCTGTTCAATATGTGGATGGCGATAGCAATTATCCGCCAAATGGGGCCACTGTAGAAAGTGAAGTGTAACTTACACCAGGAGTCTGCAAACTTTTTCCTAAAAGGCTAGATAGTATATTTTAGGCTTGGTGGGCCAAGAGGCAAAATTGAGACATCACATGGGGACATATATAACCATTTAAAATGTAACTATATAAAAATATGGCCCAGCCAGCGTGGCTCAGTGATTGAGCATCAACCTATGAACCAGAAGGTCATGGTACTATTCCCGGTCAGGGCCTATGCCTGGGTTGCGGGCTTGATCCCCAGTGTGGGGCGTGCAGGAGGCAGCCGATCAATGATTCTCTTTCATCATTGATGTTTCTATCTCTCTCCCTCTCCTTTCCTCCCTGAAATCAATAAAAATATTTAAAAATAGTTTTGAAAAATAAAATAAATAAAAAATATGGAAATTATTCTTAGCTCCAGGACCATAGAAAAACAGGCAGCTGATTGGACCTGGCCCTCAAGTTTATACCGGAAGTTTCTGTCTTGCCCAACTCTACCTGGCATATCTATTCATCGGAAAGCGTTGCCGGGTGTCACCTAGACAGTGGGGAGGCAGCTTAGCACCAGGGCCATTCACAGTTCAAAGCCCAAAAGCCCAGGAGTCCTGTGTTCAAGCCCATCTCCGCCCCCTGGAAGGAGGGCCTCCTCCCCCATGAGCCACTTACCCTCCCAGAGTCTCAGTTTTTCAGCCTGTAAAATGGGGACAGACCTGCCTCCTTCTCAAGGCTGCCATGCAGCTCTAGTGAAAATCCACATATCAGCGTCCTTCTCATTCCTATTACTCAGCACTCACCAAGCACTTCTGCGCCAGGCACGCCACCCCCGGGAGCTCACAGGTTACCTGGGGGCCAGGACGCCACGCACAGATATTGCATGAATGTGGTCTTGGTGGTCATTTCTGTGAAAACTCCGAGCCTGTGGTCAGGAGCAAAGGCCCCGCTCCAACACGGCTCTTGGGGAAGGAACGAGTTTGGTTACCGCCCAGCGTGGTACCTGGGATCAAGTGTGCTCCAGTAAAACGAAGCGTGAGCGTGGCAGAGGGTGTGAGCTTTAATGAGAACGTGCCATCGAAGTTCTTGGAACTCCTGGAATTAACAGGCCGAGCTGTCAGTGGAGCTGTTCACGGCTGGGCGCCGGTCCTGGGCTGCGTGGGGAGTGATCGAGCCGCTGGAGTCCGCACCGCCTTCTTTTGCATCAGAACTCTCCGCCATCTCTGCCTACATAGCCAGAGCGGCTGTGGGTTCCCAGCTTTGCTGTGGAACTAGAGTTCCCGGGGCCCGAGTCAGATTCCAGGCCAGGCGCTGCAGGAGTCAGGGGCTTCCCGCCAGACTCTTTGCTGGATGGGACACAAAGCAGCCAGAGAAGGCTCTGGAAGGTGGGGTGGTCCTTGAGTCAGCTATTGGGAAGTTGCAATGGAAGTGGGCATGGGGGGAGGGGTCCTTTGGAGCTGATGAGCTGCCTTCAGGTCTTAGAATTGCCACTTAAGGACCATGTGTTACGTTGAACAAGGAATAGGACTTCTTTGCACCTCAGCTTACCCATCTGTAAAATGGACATGGTATTGCCCAGCCACCCCGCTTGCTGTGAGGAGTAACTAGTGGAAAATACTAACATTTAGTGAGTGTGTCTTACCTGCCAGCTCTTGTGCTGAGGGCCTCGTCTTTCCCTCTTGAAGGCACTGTGAGGTGAAGGCACGGAACAAGGAGACATTCCGTGTGTATTCCAAGAACTTAGGCAGTTTGGCTCCAGAATTATCAACATCCTGAACCACTGGATGCCTCTGCCCCATTAAGAGAGATAATATTCATAAACAAAAACAGTTCTCAAAACGTGTGTGGTGCATGGTGTGTGTGTGTGTGTGTGTGTGTGTGTGTGTGTGTGGCCTTGCGGTTCCGCTTACTGCACAGGCATTTCCTGTACACCTACTCTGTGCAAAGCTCGAGACCTAAAGATGACTAAGTCACAGTTCCTGGCTGCGAGAAGGCAGCTTCCAGACAGATATTTTTGTCTTGTTTCAGAACCGGTGATAAGGATGCTTCCTTGTTCTCGTCTCCCCATCCTGTGCTTTAACTTACCATTAAGTCTTTTTTTATTTTTTATTCTGTGACCACATGGTCAGAAGGAGCTGGGGGTAGGAATCCATTGTGTAGAAGCAGCGCTAGCTTAGCCCACCCCTCGCTCTTCTCATGCATACCTGGTGCCATGTGCCAAGGTAACCACAGTGAACTGTTCCGGTCTGTGGGAACAGTGGGACAGCCCAGGCGGAGCCAAGCAGATGAATAACGTTATTGGAGGAGGATGTAAAGACAGAACCTTGTGTCAATAGTGATGTGACCCGCCCCCTCCCCACCCCATGTAGGCAGGGGTGCAGGCTGAGAGAGGGAGGCGCGGGAAATGTGTTTGGCCTTTGCCCAGCAGTTCTGAATGCGCATGATGCAGCCTTAGATCCCAGGGGATCCTGAAGCCCGTCTGCCTGCTGCCATGCTGTGCGAGAGACTCGCGGAACAGTTCCCGCACCTTCTGCTTGGCTCCTCCCTCTCTACCTTTCCTCTTTCTTTCTTTTCAACTTAGGAAATTTTTGAAGATGAAGAAAAGTATAGCAAATGACATAATAAGCAGTCTTTTACACACCGCCCCAAATTAATAAAATATTTTGGTGTATTTGCTTCGACTCTCTCCTAGGTCCGTATGTGTAATAGAAACACACCATCCCCAAGGTAGAAATGCTTTTGACTCCCCCGTCCCCCCCCCTCTCAGCCTCTTAGTACAGATCTGCCCTCTGCACCCCAGCGTATGTATTTCCATTCACTTCCTCTGTATGTGACCATTTACAATAGCAGTACAGTTTGTGTTTACCTGATTCATACAGGTGCTGCCCCCCTGAATATACTATTCTTCCGTTTGCCTGTTCCCTTCCTCCTTGTGTTTTGAGGTCCAACCTTGTGGATCCCTCGGTTTGTTTTAGCCGCTCTATCGTTCTCCGTCCTATGACTGTACCGCATTTTAGTTTTCCACCTCCCTGTAAATAGACACATAGGTTGCTTCCAAGTCTTGGTCACTACAAACAACACTGATTGGAGCGTCTGGCGCATGTCCACCTCCGGATGCACACGTGCAAGAGCTCCCTAGCATCTGTGTCAGGACACCCACCGGCAGCGGACGAGGGTGCCTGTGTCCCTGTATTCTCCTAGCCAGACGATTTAGGCAGACGTTTCGCATTTCTCAACAAATGAATGACTTCTCCCTATTCAAACAAACAAACAAACAAAAAACACATTTAAATGAGAAACAAATGAGGAGCGTGCACATAAGTGTGCGAAGCCTTTCAGTGAGAAGGAATGCTTTGTAAATCCCTGGGCTCAGCGTCTTCCCACCTCCAGGCTCCTGGGCAGCCTGGCCCCTCTGGGAGAGAGAGCCTCCTCGCTCCCTCTCCTGGGACCTCAGCCTCTCACACAGCAGCATCACATCGTAGCCTCGGCCAAGTGAAGGCGTCTTCCCGCAGCAATTTCACCAAGTCGTGACTTTCCTCCTCTGGGTCATTTGAAACTGCTGTCAGCACGTGGTCCAAGTCTCACCCCCCACCTCTCACCTGGACAGACACCCCTCATTCTCGCTGGCCTCCTGGCTTCAGTTTCCCCCATTTAATGCTTCCATTCATTTCACGCAATCATTTATCAGCCCATTTATTCATCCGTCATCGGCAGAAGCCCTGCCATGTGCATCTGTGTATTACGGCCCCTCATTACCTGCTGGATCAAATCCAAATGCCTTGGCCTGGCCTTCGAGGCCTTTCCCCATCCCACCTCCACCGTTTCCCCGGCATCCAATCTCCTTGACATCAGTTTTGCAAACTCAGGGTTGTGGTGGGCCAACACAGCCAGTGGGTTCGGTGAGCCTGAGGGCGGGGGGGGGGGGGGGGGGGCGGCGGCAAAGGATTTAGAAAAGACAGACATAGAGAATAATCTGGCTCCAGGTGGATCTCCTGTGCCTGGCTGAGGCCACAGAGACCCAACAGCAAACTGATGCTTTATTTTATAGCCAGAGGTAAACAAGGTAGTGGTCACCATAGTTACAATGTTCTCGTGAGTTTCATTTGTTTTGGCAGCAGTTGTTTTTGCATCTCCCTCAGCCCATTGGCTACCCAGATAAGATCTAGGGAGCGTCATAAGGTCAAGCTTAATTATTCTAAGAGTGCTGTGCCCTCTAAGCTGGGACTTGTTTGTGGCTTTGCCAACAGGTCAGTCTGAGGCTTAACCCTATAGCCGCTCCCTACAATGGTAACAATATTCTTGCTCCCTCTGCCAATGCTCCAGTCAGTGCTTGTTCAGTGCTTTGTGGTCACTTGCGGCTCAGCTTGGTTCTTATCAAGGAGCCTTCCCCATGCTCCAAGGTGGAGCTCACCTTTTCCTTTCTCTGCTCCATTAGAGCTTGGTGCATCGTTTTCTGTCTCACCAGCCACCTTTGTAGCCTCGGGGCTGAGGGCTGGGCCTGGCATGCAGAAGGTGCTTAAGTAAAGTTTTGTTTTTTAATGAATTTTTTAAATTGATTTTCAGAGAGGAAGGGAGAGGGAGAGAGAGATAGAAACATCTCTCTATATAAAAGCCTAAGCGACTGAACGACCGGTTGACCAGTCGCTATGACGCGCACTGACCACCAGGGGGCAGATGCTCAGTGCAGAGCTGCCCCCTGGTGGTCAGTGCACTCCCAAAACCAACCTCCCATGGCCCCTCCTCCCACTGGCCAATCTCCTGCAACCCCGATTGCTGGCCAGGCTGAGGGACCCCATCTGTGCACGAATTCATGCACCGGGCCTCTAGTCAATGATAAAAGGGAATTATTGATTGGCTGCCCCCTGCACGCCCCCTACTGGGGATCGAGTCTGCAACCCAAGCATGTGTCCTTGACCAGAATGGAACCCAGGACCTTCCATTCCACAGTCCAATGCTCTATCCACTGAGCCAAACCAGTTAGAGCTTAATTAAAGTTTTTGATGACTATCTCCCAACTCCTTTACTGCTGCACCTACCAGGTCAGCAGAGGCAGCGAGTCTGTTATCTGTTCAGGAAGTTTTTCTGTTGAGCAAATTAGTGCCGGAGACATGACTGAAGGTTTATTTAATCTTAAGAAAAGTAATTGGTTTTTTAAAGAGTTGAACATAGTGATGAATGAATAGTCTTTATTTTTAATCAGGAAGTCTTATCTAAAGCAAACATTCTCTACTTGAAAACTCTTTTGATTTTACTCTTTATTTATAAAAGTAATTCAACTGAATGTAATCGACCGTCTTTAATTTGGATTTTGCTAATTAAGATCAAGCTCTTCCAAATCAATAGGAGTTGGGGGAAGAGACCTCACTGCCTGGCTGGGCGGCCAGTCTGGTACATGCACTAGCTGACTGGGCTGCATTCTGTCAGCTCACTGGCTCCAGCTGCATGGGAATCCCCTGGAATACTAGCCAACATGCAGATTTCCAGGCCTGGCCCTCGAGCTAATGAATCAACTCCCTGGGTGCGGTCAGAAATCTGCATTTTTAACAAGCTCTCTCCTTGACTCCATCTCACAGTGAGAGTGAGAACCAGGGACCTAGGTCTGTGCTGCCCAGCCTGGTAGCCACTCATCACATGTGCTTTTGGGCACCTGAAATATAGTCAGTCCACATGGAGATGTGCTGGAGGTGAAACAGACCACCGATGTCTAAGACGTAGTGCTCCCCAAGGTAAATACCTTGTTAATATTCGTTAAATATTCAGGACTGTTAAAACAATAGATTTTGGATCTGTTGAGCTAAATTATTCATTTCACCTGTTTAACTTTTTTTATTGTAGCTGCTAGAGCATTTTTCATAGATATGTTTTTATTGATTTCATAAAGGAAAGGAGAGAGAGATAGAAACATCAGTGATGAGAGAATCATTGATTGGCTGTTTCCTGTACATCCCCACTGCAGATCCAGCCCTCAACCCGGGTATATGCCCTGACCAGGAATCAAACCATGACCTCCTGATTTATAGGTTGATGCTCAACCACCCAACCACACCAGCCAGGCGCTGCTAGAGCATTTTAAATTACAAGTGTGACTTGCATTTTATCTCCATGGGTTGGCACTGGCCTGGTTTGTTGAGTAGCTAAGAGCATGCTGCTTATCTCCTGGTGAATTTCCAGTAGTTGGTGTTGTTCACTAAGTGTCCGTTGGATGAATGAATGAATGAATGAATGAATGTAGTTGATCAGTAACACATGATTTCCTGTTGCCTCCTGTGGGCCTTGAGACAAGCTGTTTGACTTCCCTGGGCCTCAGTTTTTTCATCTGTAAAATGGGCAGAGTCACCAGAGCCCTGTTACCCGCTTCTGGTAGGATCTCATCAGTGAATTAGGAGGAAGGGTCTTAGACCTCAACTAACAGTGACTGAGAAGCACTGCTGAGTGGGGACAGGAAATGGTGCTGCCTGTGCTTGCTGAGGGCTGAGGTCAGAAGCCTCCCTGGGAACCCACTATAATTTCATCTTCTGCTGCAGCCCTTCCCCAGGGCACCTCTTGCTTTCCCTTGGAACCAGAAATCACCCTGCCCCCTCTAGTGAGCTGCATTGCCCATCTTTCTTGCAGCTGAACCTACACAACTTCTGAGTCTGTTATTCATTTTTATTCCATTACCAATTCCTGACTCAACTCTAGAAATGCCAGATGAAACATCATTGTGTGTGTTTTTCAAAACCCTTCTACATTGCTCTGAAGGTTATGTATTCACAAGGCAGGATGGTGTTCAGAGGGCAAGCTCAGATCATCTGGGTTCACATCCCATCCCCACATATTAGTAGTTATGTGACCTTGAGCAAATGAGCCCAGTGCCTGAGTTTCCTCATCTGTAAAATGGGGATAACACCAGTAATAAATTCATATGTAAGATGGAGAGAGTTACATGAGAATCCTTACTAATAAAAGGCTACGTAGCCTTCACACCCTCATGCATGAAGCCCTCACGCCGTCACAAGATGACTGTGCACACAGCAGAGGCGAGGTTCCCATGGCCCTGCACACGCGCCGTGGAGGCAGGACCCCCGGCTCTGGCCTATATCTTTGGGGCAATCCATTGAGGAGCCCCGGATGGGTGGGCGGGGCCTACCTCTTTGGGGCGATCAATCGCGGGGCTCACGCACTGTGAAAGGGCACAGGCCAGGCTGGGGGACCTTCTCCCAAGTGCATGAATTTTGTGCACCGGGCCTCTAGTAATGTATGTAAAGCAATTAGCATGGTACCTGGCACCTGGTAAAGTAGTGGTGTTATTACTGATGATGTTATGATTGCAGTTTCAAAAACCTTTATTCTGCACTCAGTGTTATGCCCAGTATATCACCCAATATCCCAGAGAAGGGAAATTTCCCCCATTATAGCAGCTTTTATGAAAAATGGCCTAGTGAAAGGATTAAGGGTGTAAGCAGCCATAAGATCCAGAAAGGAAAAGTCCTAGGAACTAGACAAAATATGATAATAACAATAATACTAAACGCCTGCCGTAGTCCAGTCCCAGTGCTGGGTCATGTCCATCACACGCGTGGTCTCGTTTCATCTTCATGACCATGCCATTCGCCCTGGGTGTGGAAGCTGCGCCTCAGAGAGGCGGCGTCCAAGGTGAACCTGCTGCTGCGAGGTCGAGTCCAAACCCGAGCCGGCAAGACCTCTGCTCCTTCTACCGCCTCATAGTTCTCTCTGTCAAAGTGCTGGGATCCATCCTTTCCATGTGTCTGAAAGTCTTTTCCTTTAATAACACACTTTCATCCCCAACATTATTGAAGACCAGGCAAAACCAAATCCCTGAGGTTGAAACCAGAGGCCCTGCTTGCTGGGGAGAGTACCCCAGGGCTTGCCGCATGGGTGGGCTGTCCTCAAAGGGCCAGGAGGGTCAGGTGATGATGAAAGGCGGATGGTGGGGTGGGCTGCCGGGGTGTATGGAGCTCCCTGACCCTGCAAGAATCAAGGCTGAAGGCGCAGCGTTCTGGCATGCTCGGCATTGAGCAGACCAGGGAGGTTGCTCCAGGTGAGAGTTCAGGATGGGAGGTGAAGGATGGAGTCAGGAATTAGGAAGCTGGGACCTGGGCCCCCCAAGGCTGGCCAGTGTGTTCAGTTCCAGAGGGACTGAGCAGAGAAGATGGAGCCTGATGCCCACTTGGGTGCTGGCACGTGGCAGGGACACAGTGTGACCCGGTCCTGGGTTCTAGTAGTTCCCGAAGCCCAGTTCACCTGGGTTTGGACTCAGCAGCCACTCACACCTGGCTGCCAGGCTGGGCCCGGGAGGGCAGGACTCGGGTCCACGTGCTGCTGCAAGCGCCTGGTCACATGGTCACCAAGGTCCCCTTGAATTCTGAAAGCCTGTCTTCATGGGACGAGCAGGGCGAGAAGTCTGCCTTCTCCCGTTTTCAGAGAGCCTTTGTGTAGCTTGGGGAACTCTCGATGGTGTTTCATTCGCCTGGCCACCCTCCAGGTTGTCCGCTGCCCATTTCAGAGAAATCCTGAATGCCTCCACATTCTACGTGCTCATTAAATAATAACAACCCTAACCATTAGCAAGGCCTTTCTCTGTGACTTGACCGACATTCTTCTCGGTCATGCTCTGTCCCGTTTCACAGAATTGCCTGTGAAATTTCACAGGAGCCCTGGGTTTATAGATGCTGACACTGAGGGAGGCATGGAGAGGTCGAGTCCTTTGCCCCAAGTCACACATCTAGCGAGGGGGCCCCCAATTATGCTCTGACTGTGCACATGAGGACGCAGACCTATGGGGTCTTGGAGGCCTGGGCCCAAGTGATTCCTCAGGTCCCTTAGGAAGCATCCGATAGGTTCGTCCCAGGTGGCTGACCTACCCCAGCCCACGGGGGCAGTCATCTCTCCCTCCCCTGCTCCCTCAGCTCCTTCCAAGTCCCTCCCCCTCTTCTGCCTGCCCCCCCACCCCCCCGCCAAGCAGTGTCTTAAAGCACGTTGGAAACATTAGCTTGGCCCTGCTGTTCATCTTAGCTGCTGTTGGCTCAGATATAGTTTGGACGTTTCTCCAAGGGCAGACAGCAGGCCAGCCAGAGCCAATAATGGATTCCAGCAGACTGGACGCCATTCAGATCTCATGCGAGCCTGGCATCCGCGTCCTCCTCGTGCATTAGCAGCTGTGGGGTGCTGAGCACCACCCCCTCCCCAACCCAAGGAGTTTGGCCCCGAGGCGGCCCGGAGGGCTCAGCAGGTGGTGGTCATGGCTGACCTCCTGGCCCCTCACCACCCCCACACACATACCCCTCGGGGACTAATAAAGAGAAATGCTGGCCCTTGGGCTCCCCTGACCTCCATGCCTGCTGGTTCCTGTGAAATCGTGAGGCCGGGAATGCCTCTTTCTTTCCTGCTGTGCCTGCTGGGCCTGGGACAGGGCTGGCCTCACAGGCGCGCAGGAGACGGGTTTGTTGAATGGAGCGTTTGAAATTCCTGTTCATAGTGTTCTGCTAGCACAGCAGTTCTCAACCTGTGGGTCGCGACCCCTTTTGGGGGGTCGAATGACCCTTTCACAGGGGTCGCCTAAGACCATCGGAAAACACATATAATTACATATTGCTTTTGTGATTAATCACTATGCTTTAATTATGTTCAATTTGTAACAGTGAAATTGGGGGTCACCACCACATGAGGAACTGTATTAAAGGGTCACGGCATTAGGAAGGTTGAGAACCACTGTGCTAGCATGTGGGCTGCTGGACTCCAGGCCCCTCGCCCCATCTGCTTGCTGGGCGTCTGCTTTGGATGTTATTAATGTAACACGCCTGAAAGCGAAGAAAGCCGCTCCTCTCACATCCCCGGCTCAGCAAATGGCACCCCCTGCCCCCTTTCAGCTGCCTGGACGGAATCCTCAGAGCCCCCCTCAGCACTCTCTTCCATGCCACGCATTCAGCCCACACGCAGAGCCTCTCAGCTCCACCTTCAACACAGACCAGGAGTGCAGCGGCTGCTCCCACCCCACCCCACCCCGCTGCTTCCCCTGCCCCCATTCTCGGGGACTCTCTGAGCTTCCACCCCCTTTCCCATCCGGAACAGTCTCATGCTGCAGCCCGAGCGGTTCTAGAGCATAAGTCAGATCACGTCTGTCCTGCACTCAGCCCTCCACTTCAGAAGGAAGGCCGGGCCCTCCCCATTCCGGGCTCACTGTGGTTCCTCGTACACACCAGGCCCGTGCCGGGCACACGCCAGGCACACGCCAAGCTCTGCCTTCGTCTTGCTTCCCCAGATATACTCGTGGTTAGTTTACCTTCCTCACTTCTTTGGGGCCTCTGCTTAGACATCACTTTGGATTCTCCGAGGATTAAGGAATTAACACGTGAAAAGCATTTAGAACATTGGGTGGCTCACTAGCTGTTCCTTACGGCTGTGTTCTTATCAGGGATCCTTGGGGCCTGATTGATAGCGATCACTGAGGCTGGTGCGTGGACTGCACGCCCAGGGCCTGGCCCACGCCACACCCAGTGGGGATGTCAAACGTTTGTCGAAAGGAAGATGCCAAGATGAACGCCCTGCTCAGTACAGGCCACGAGAACTAGGTTTCGCCCAGGCAACCTAGGAATTCCTGCTGCCACTGCTTCGGCCTTTTCTTTCTCCCCCAGAGGGGTCGCAGTGAAGGCTGTGGCCCGAGCGGCTGGGTCTGCTTCCAGGGCTGGCCCAAACCTTGTTAGGCCTTCTCCGTGCAGAGCAGCTCATAATCTGAAGCAGCTGCTGTCCCCCAGCAAAGCCAGGCTGTGGGTGTCCGGGAGCCCGGCCTTCGAGGCCTCCTCTGGTTAACTGGACCTCGGCTGCTTGTCCCTGAGGGGATGGAAGGCCCCCAGGACACCCCGGTGGCACTCGGAGGCACACCCCAGTTTCAGCCTCCGGTTTAGTGGCAAGAGTTTCTGCCTGTTTGTGTTCTGTAGGCCGCTGTGTGTTGAAAAACAAAGGCATGGAAACTTCTCGGGAATAACAATACATGAAGCTTTTCCCCCACTACGAGGGGATGACCCTCTGCCTGGCCAGAAGCCTCCCGCTGATTGGCAGCCTGCTCTGTGCCCGCGGAGCCGCCTGGGGCTGGCTTGGGAAGGATCTTGGCTCAGGTAGTGTGGTTTATGCAACGTTGTTTTGTGAGTGGAAGCCCCGTGGCCTGGTGAGTTTGGAGTCAGGGAGACCCAGGTTTCGGCTCCAAGTGCATCACTTACTCTTTGCCTTCACTTCACCTCTGGGAGCCTTCATTGTGTCATCCATAAAATGGGGGTGAGACTCACCGCCTTGCAGGATCTCGGTGAGGACTAGGGACCGTGTATGGCAAGAGCCCAACACGTAGGTGCTCAGGAAACAGGAGCCGGGATATCTTTCCATTTATTTGTGTGAGTTTCCATTTCTTTCGTCCACGTCTTACAATTTCCTTTTTCAGCGATAGTTTACATCCAGTGTGATTTTGTGTTCATTTCAGGTGTACAGCATAGCGTTCAGACGATATACTTTGCAAAGTGTTCCCCCCAACATTTCCAGAGCCCACCTGGCACCATACATGGTTATTCCAATATCATTGACTCTATTCCCTAGGCCAGTGATGGCGAACCTTTTGAGCTCAGCGTGTCAGCATTTTGAAAAACCCTAACTTAACTCTGGTGCCGTGTCACATATAGAAATTTTTTTATATTTACAACCATAGTAAAACAAAGACTTATATTTTTGATATTTATTTTATATATTTAAATGCCATTTAACAAAGAAAAATCAACCAAAAAAATGAGTTCACGTGTCACCTCTGACACGCGTGTCATAGGTTCGCCATCACTGCCCTAGGCTGTACTTTACATCCCCGTGACGATGTAACTACCAATCTGTACTTGGCAGTCCCTTCACCTTTTTGCGCCCAGGCACCAATGGGAGCTGTTAGTCATTGCTTCGTGCAACAGCTCTTTATTGAGCACCAACTGTGTACTAGATGGAGAATAACACAGACAAACCCCCCTACCCCTGTGGAGTAAACGTTTTAGATGGAGAGCCAGACGATAACCAGGTAAACAGTAAAATGGATAAGTCAGGCGGACCGGCTGTAGGTTAAAGATTGTGGGCAGAGGAGGCTCACTGAGTAGATGGCGTTGGAGCAAGAACCTGAAGGTGGCCAGGGAGCTGTCTGTGCAGATACTGGGTGACGTGCTTCGTGCTCTGGAGAAGCAGTGCCCAGCGTGGACCCGCCTCGAGGGGGAGGCTCGCCCTCCGTCATCGTCATCTTTGCATCTTTTGACATGGGCTTTTCAAGACATACCTCTCTGGGTCCCATCGCCTGGCTTCCGCCCCTTCATATTTTTTTTTAAGTATATTTTTATTGACCTCAGAGAGGAAAGGAGAGGGAGAGAGACATGGGAACATAGATGATGAAAGAGAATCATTGATCAGCTGCTTCCTGCAAGTCCCACACTGGGGACCGAGCCCACAACCTGGGCATGTGCCCTGACCGGGAATCGAACCCTTGACCTTCTGGTTCATAGGTCAACGCTTAACACTGAGCCATGCCGGCTGGTCTGCCCCTTCATTTCTAAGCCTTATTCACCAAATGAATCACCCTGCACAAGACTTGCAGTGTCTTCAAGGAGTTTTGTCTGAATAATGGAATTAATCGGACCAAATGTTATTTTTAAATGTTCCAGGGAAAGAATGAATGTGTGCCACTGTAGGGCTGCCAAATGTTAATGTGGAATACTTGGGGCAGCACGTAGCTGAAAGCGGGGGAGGAGCGGGTTGGGGAGGAGGGACAGGATCACGGCCAGTGTCCGGATCAAGGTCAGTTTCTAACCTTTGACAGTGAAGACAGGAGGACAAAACACTGGACAGTCCTTCTCCCCACCCCTTGCGTAGCCAGCTCCTCCTCATCATTCGGGTCTCAGTGCAAATGTCACCTCCTCAGGGAAGCCCTCCCTGACCAGCCCACGGAATTACCTCCTGAGCCTTGTCACCACCTGAAATTATCTTATTTCAATAGTTTGGCATGTGTGGTTTATTTTCCCTTTTAGGGTGAAAGTGCCAGGAGGGCAGGAACCTTGTTTCCCACGAACCTAGGAAAGTAGATGGTACACAGTAACTGCTTATTGGTTATTGCCAGTGTTTATTGGTTAAATGAGTGGATGAAACCCCTTCATATAGAGCTGGGGGGTCACCCTAGACCAGTATTTCTCCACTTGCAGGTTATGTCCCATGAGTGGGTTGTGACATCAGTTTTGTGACCCACAGATAGCATTTAAAAACATGAAATAGAGAAGAATTCAAACTATCAGGGCTCATTACACACAGGAAGTATTGTTTTTTTAAAACTAGGTATCCTTGTGCCTATATATTCTCTTTATATCTATGGAATGACACTTTATTTCTCACTGTGGAGTAGTCAGCGAAACTCAACAGTGAATTCTAAGCTTTCTCAAGCTCGGTCTTCAAAAGGAGCATTCTCCCCTTCGCGACTGTAAACCTAGTCCCATAAAGTTTACATTCCGGGGCCCAAGCAGAACTTTTAGAAAGATTCCTTTGTTTCCCGTTAGCGGGGGTGGAGGGGTGGGGAGTGGGAATGAAAAACTTTTCACTGTAGAGGGGACCCAACCTCATAAGTCTCCGCTGACACAAGTGAAGTTATTTACATGCTCACATACAAATATACACAAACACACACAGATACATGCTCATACACCCACCAGCACACAAGCACATGGACACATACGGATGCACACAGACACATCCACACTCAGCACTCACACAGTGGTCCAAATATGTATCTGTATATACACACATGTGCACATATCACACAGATACACTCACAAACACTCATGCATACATCAACACAGACACAGTTACAGACGAACACGTGTGTGCACAAGATCATCCTTATTTCTTCCATTTCATGTGCTGTCACCTCCCTCCCACCGTGGAGCCCCGGGCCATTTTCAGGTCTGCACACTGGCCGGGAGCCTCAGAGCACAGCCCGGTCCTCACCGGCGTCGGGTAGGTGGGCCGAGCACGCCCACCGGCTTGGCAGTTCGGCAGACGTGGGTTTGAATCTCTACACCTGGCTGAGTGACATCACGGAGCCTGGTTTCTAACTGGGCTTTGGGGATGTTGGAGGTCACGCCTACCTCCAGGTCGGGTGGCTATGGGTACGAGCTGTGGGCACGTGAGTCCCAGCAGGAACATCGGGACCCACAGTGCCCCTCCCGCTGTGTGAGGTGGGCCGGCTCCCGGGCCCTGGGAGCCTCTCTTATAAAACGGGGACGTCACATCTCCGGCTGGACGCTGAGCAGGGACAGGTCTGTAGGAGCGGTGCCAGCACAGTGGCTGGCGAGGCTTGGGAGGTGCCTGTCACCTGCTGTGTCCCCCAGGCTGCATCTTCCCAGTGGGCCCCCTCCTAGCCCCCCCGCCCCCCATGCTGTCCTCACACAGAAGCCAGGCTGGGCTCCCCTGGGGACCCTCCGTCCCATCGTTTAGAGACGTCCCTCTGAAATGATGCTGCATCGCTCGCTCCTGCGTTATTATAGGGATCAGCCCCGTGTCCGGGGGGCTCGGGTCTAAGGCGTCGGGGCAGAGGCCGCTCAACTAACGCAGGTCAGTTGAAAAGATTGTGTCGGTTTCACCTTCTGAGTTTCTGGCATCTGGCTCACAGACAAGGAGGTGACAAGAGTGGCTACCGGGGGGCGGGGGGTGGGGGGGGGCATCCCGGGTCCAAGAGCAAGGCCCGTGCAAACACGGCGCCTGGGATGGGGAGGAGCAAAGCATCCCTCCTCCTCCCCATGTGACGCATGTTCTGCGTGACCTTTGGCCTCCAGAACAATACAGAGCAGTGGATGTCAGTGACAAAGAACCTGAAACTCACAGAAACGCGATAACCTAACCAGGGAGCAACAGACTGGCTGCCATCTGGGCTGCCTCCTGGCCCTCCCGAGAGGCGTTCCCATGCGGGTGGCCCGGGAGCTGCTCTGCCCACAGACTCACCCACCCCCGGGAGCTGCAGGGCCTTCTCTGTCCCCTCCGCTTCCCTCCATCCTCAGCCGCCGGGGAATAAATGCTGACCGAGGATCTGGTATGTGCCTGGCGTGTGCCGGGTGCCTTGGGGGACCGGAAAGCGAAGGGGACAGACACGGCCCTCACAGATGTCTGCATCTGGTGTGAGGACAGACCTTATCCAAATCACGAGACCCACGCCAGCCAGGCGTGCTGGGCCCGGGCGTGCTGGGAGATCGGTCTCACCGCCAGCTCAGGGCGAGCCAGGGCGGGGAGAGGTCGCCATCGAACAAGGCGGTGAACTGGGGACATCTGGTTTCATCCTTACCACTTCCCCTGTACAGTTCCTCATGTTGCGGTGACCCCCAATTTCATTGTTACAAATTGAACATAATTAAAGCATAGTGATTAATCACAAAAACAATATGTAATTATACATGTGTTTTCCGATGGTCTTAGGTGACCCCTGTGAAAGGGTCGTTCGACCCCCCAAAGGGTGCACGACCCACAGGTAGAGAACCGCTGCCCTAGAGGAAGGCCTGCATAGAGAACCACATGTATGCTTCCATTGCTAGGAATTGTCCAGAAGAGGCAAATCTACAGAGACAGAAAGTGGATAAGAGGTGGCCTAGGGCTGTGGGCAGTGGGGGGGCGGTATGATAGCTAAGGATGTGGGGGGGGGGGGGTAGGTACAGAGTTTCTTTCTGTAATGAAATTGTTCTCAAATGAATTGTAATGATAGATGTCCCCCTCTGGGAAAAGACTGAAAAGCATTGAATAGTACGCTTTGAATGGGTGAATGGCATGGCATGGGAACTATAGCTCAAGAAAGTGGTTCTAGCCCAGCTGGTGTGGCTCAGTGGTTGGGCATCGACCTATGAACCAGGAGGTCAGGGTTCAATTCCCAGACAGGGCACATGCCTGGTTGCAGGCTCCAACCCCAGTGTGGGCAGTCGACCAGTGATTCTCTCTCATCCTTGATGTTTCTATCCTCTCTCCCTCTCCCTTCCTCTCTGAAATCAATAAAAATATATTTAAAAAGAAAGTGGTTCTAACATTTTTCATTTAAAGTCGAGCCCTCTTACCCTTCTGTCAGCTGGCCTGTCCCCACAGCTGGGAAGCAGCTGGGTCAGCTTCTCTCTCTCCCTCTCTCTCTCTCTCTCTCTCTCCCTCCCTCCCCTCCTCCCTCCCTCCCTCCCTCCAGCTCCTAGGTGAGGAAGGCGGGAGGGGTGGAAAAGATGCAAGAGAAATCTGGCACCCTGACTGGGTCTGGAGCTGCTGTCGGCTCTCTCTCCGCCAGCACATACCTCCGACGGGCTCTTCCCTTCATGGCGCTTTTGGGTTCTCGGGCACTTCCCAGTCCCTGGGGATCTCCGGCCTTTGGTTTCCTTAATGAGACACTATTCCAGCTTGTGGCTTCCACCTGGTTCCTCAGCCCCTGCAACCCCAAGGCCCCGGGATCCCATAGTCACGCCCCCTGCAGACAGCCCCTCGTGGACCTGCCCAAGGATGACCCTTGCCAGCCCTCCTCCGAGCAGGGCCCCTCCTCGGGTCCCGGGAAGCCACCTCCTCCCTCCCCTGACGCAGTCTGAGGGACTGCCCTGTAGCTCAGCAGGCGCTCGAAGCTGCTGGGGAGTCGCAGGTGAGAGGCTCAGACAGCGGGTGAAGGTAGGGGGCACATGTATGCAATTCTTGGTGATTTCAAAGCCCCTCTCTCCATTTAAGGTGAAAGGCAGACCTCTCAGCCGTGGGGGTGTGGGCAGGTGGCGCCCATGGCTCTAGAGCAGCTCTCTCCAGTAAACCTCTCTAAACCCTAAAACCCCAGCCTTCTGTGAGGACGTGGGCAAGGTTGAGTGGGACTGTGGGGCAGCGTGGAGAGTCTGGGAACTCAGTTCTTAGTGCCTCCCTCACAGCCTCCTGTAGTCCAGTGCCTGCTTTGATCGAGTCTCCCGTGTAGGCTCATGCTTCAGCAGAAACTCCCATTTTAATATCCTGATTCAATTATAGAATACTAGAGGCCCGGTGCACGAATTCATGCACCGTGGGGTCCATCAGCCTGGCCACGGGATCGGGCCGAAACCAGCAGTCCGACATCCTCTGAGGGATGTAGTAGTGCGTGAAGCGTCAGGCAGCTGGGAAGGAGGCCAAGCCTGGGCCAGTCCACTCCCACTTGATAGCCCTACTGAGGAGATGGGGAGAGAGACTCATGCTGCTGCGCCTGCCAGCTGTGAGCCCAGCGTAGTTCACCCGTCAGTCAGCTGAGCAGTGCTTCCACTGTGGGAGCACATTGACCACCAGGGGGCAGCTCCTGTGTTGAGTGTCTGTTCCCTGGTGTGCGTCATAGCAACTGGTCGTTTGGTCGTCTGGTCCTTCAGTTGCTTAGGCTTTTATATATATAGAATATATCGAGATTTTAGGGGAGATCAGATTCCCATATCTTCCCTGGAGGGGTGGATTGTGCTCAATACTAGTAAAACCATATTCATGCCAGGATAGGCTTGTCCACTGAATGCGTTTCCTGGGATGCCCTGTGAATGCTTTTTAAAGACATCCCTTTCGTCCAGCCAGTGTGTCTCAATGATTGTGTGTCAACCTATGAGCCAGGAAGTAGCGGTTTTGACTCCCTGTCTGTGCACATGCCAGGGTTTCAGGCTCAATCCCCAGTGTGGGGCATGCAGGAGGCAGCCAATCGATGATTCTCTCTCATCGTTGATGTTTCTATCTCTCTCTCCCTCTCCCTTCCTCTCTAAAATAAATTTTAAAATATTTTTTAAAAATAAAATAAAGACGTCCCTTTTAAAACAGTGCCTGAAATGCCCACGTGGCTTTGATTGGAGATCCTGGTATTTTCTTGCCACTGCCCCCATACCCTCTTCCCCCTAACCCCCCTCCCTATACCATTTGAATAGCTCCTGTATCCAAATCAATAACAAGGGCTTTAAAAAATCACAAGGAAAGTTGAGGTGGCGGCATTCCGCCCAGGTTTTGGTCTCTTTGCTCGCACACCTGTCCTGAAGCCTCCGGCGGGGACGTCACCAGAAGATGGTAGAAAAGAGCTTTGAGAAACGGCTCTTCTTTCCTTCCTCTGTGACTCAACAGCCAGGCTTTTTTTTTTTTTTTTTTTTAATGCCCTTCATGTTGATTTTCTGTTAATCTTGGGAAGGACCCAAGGACAACGGCAGCCAATTTCTAATTGAATCCAAATTTGGGGCGTGGGGGTGGGGAGTGAGGGGCGAATTCTCTTCGCAGCCACATGCAGTGTCATTGCTGAGCAGTGTCTCCAAGGGTGAATGAAGCGGGACTTCAGAGGACGAAGGCGACTGGGCAGCCAGACCCTTTGAAGATGAGGGAGGGATGCTTTTGGAAACTTTTAAAACATAAAGCAGCTTGGTAAGGACGTAACTAGAACACGGGGCCCTGATGGACTTGCCTCGCTTGGTTCTGAGTCTACCTTAGGGTCGGTACCGCACACGTTTGCCGTCTCGCGCCAACGAGGGAAATGAGAAACCACCACAAACAGAAACATCTCCCTGGAGGCTTCCGCGTGGCTCACCCGGTGCTTTTTCTGATTCCCCAAAAATTAACGTTATGGGAGGGGTGCGGTGGGGAGCACCAGACGTAG
The DNA here is from genome assembly GCF_028538775.1 of Myotis yumanensis. Lineage (NCBI taxonomy): Eukaryota > Metazoa > Chordata > Mammalia > Chiroptera > Vespertilionidae > Myotis > Myotis yumanensis. The sequence goes on from NW_027223754.1 coordinate 201,528,308, forward strand.
GTAGGGAAGGAATCGTCTCGGGAAAAGCTGAGTGAGTCTCCTTGGAAACGTGTTGATGGGCTGACAGCAAAGGGAGGCTGGGCTGGGTGGGGTCGGGCATGAGTTGTGAGGATGGAAAAGTCACAGGGAGCCGCCATTTCCCCAGCACTCGCCGTGTCTACGGTTCTGTGTGAGCATTTTATAAATTGTTTGGTAGCTCTGCGGTGGGCACTGCTGTTATCACTCTCATTGTGCACCTGGGGAAACTGAGGCAGCGAGCTGAGAGGTAAAACCTGGGATTCACTCCTCTCTTCAGCTCCCTTGGTGGAGGTCAGAGGCAGAAAGAACAGACGATTCGTTTTGCCTGTGCATTTATTTACTGTGTGCCTGAAATAACGCTCCTCACAGCCACCTCACCTCGCAGCTCTGCCCTCCTTTTGCAGAGGAGGACATGACCAGAGAGGTTAGGTAACATGCCCAAGGTCACACAGCTAGAAGGCAGTGGCGCTGAGATAACAGTTCAGGTCTGCCTGGTTTCAAAGCCCAATCAGCCACCCTCTCGGTGGCTCCGGAGCCCTGTAGACAGCGTTCGGGGTGAAGGCAACTGGGCGTGTCTACACGGATGGGCCGCTCACCCTCAGAATTACCAGCCAGGAGGAATCGTGTTTAGCCAGAGCCTCTCTCCCTCCACGGGCCCTCCACACCGCAGGTAAATTCTTCAAGCGGACGTCATCACTCTTCAAACCTGCCCCCTCTCCTCGCCAGCATAAATGCCCTTTCTCCTGGGCTGACTGGATGGGGGCCATGCCTCCCAATTTACGAGGTGATACCAGCCTGAGCTCTGAGCAGTGTGGCTGGGCGCTTCTCCTGGCCCGGGCCCTCGCCTCTTAAAGCCTCCTCTCACTTGGCTGGGAGCAGGGGGATTGTGACTTTAGGGGACAGTCGTCTGTTGTTCTGTGCAAGCACGTCCAGACCCTCTTCCAGCCTCCTCCTGCGGGACCCCCAAGATAAAGAGGGAAATGCACTCGATGAGGGACTCCAGCCCCCGGCCCCGCGGCTGGGCCGTGGGGACACAGTGCTCTTGCGGTTCTCCCGGTGGCTGCGGAGGACAAATCCTGCCTTGTCCACCAGGCTGGGAGCCTGGCCTCTTCAAACACGGCCAGGCTGTGGTTAGTCCCACCCAAGCCCTCCTCGGGGTGCCAGCAGGTATGCCAGGACCTGGCAGAGCTGCATTTATTCTGCTTGGAGATTGGACATGCCCGGCTTCCTGTGACACCCTTTAGCCAAGACGAGACAGTGGGCGCATGCACGTCTGAGACGGAGCCCTCCCAGACAGCATCCTGTGGGCAGGGCTGCCTGCCTGGCTTTGCCCACTCTGAGCATGAGGGGTACACCCACCAAACCCTGGCAGGGGCCCCCGTTCCAGGTGCATGCAGTGCAGCGTCCATACTCTGGACAGTATTTTCTGCAAGGGTTTCTAATGGCAGGTCACACATGGGACAGCTGCCTGTGCCTGCCTGGAACTCGAGGCCTAATGTTCAAATCCTGACCTACAGGCAGAGCCCAGCGCAGAGTCCCAGGTGTGCATCCTGCCGAGGCCCTGGACTTGCTGGGCACCTGCGGGCAAGTTCTGGCCCCTCTGGCAGTCTTAGCTCCTCATCTGTGAGATGGAGGCCATCGTGGTCACTTCTGTCCGGGCCATTGTGAAGGGTTCAATAGGACGCGTGGCATAATCACAGCTCACATCGAGTCTGCTCACCAGACGCCAGCCGCCAACCAAAACACTTCCTTTTGTCTCACTTAATCCTCCCTGACCCCATCAGGCAGACTGTTCTTGTTCCTCACGTGATTGATGTGGGCCCAAGAGGTGCAGAGCGTGTGGAAGGTGTTGATGGAGGGAAGGAAGCCGGCTCCTCAGCAGCCTGCAGGCTCACTGGCCCCTCCTGCCCTCACCTAGGCTCCTGTGGCTCACCCCCACCTCCCGCCCTCCCCCCCCCCCCCCCCCCCCCCCCGTCCCAGCAGGAAGCTCTGCCATCTCAATGCCCCTCCCCTCGGGGAACATTGCTCAGGGATGAATGGGTCTGGGATGCAGGCTGCTGCTGGAATAAATGAGCTCATGTGCGCCGTGCCTGGCTCTCATCGAGTGAGCATCACCCTATGAATCTCGATGAGCTTACCCAACGTATAGCGACGTTGGATCAGTGTTTAAATGGACGGCCTTGTGCTCGCTGAGAATGAACAGTCAAGAGAGGCCTGTCGACTGTGGGCAGCTCGGCTCCGCGCGGGCTCAGACATGGAGCCCCTGCCAAGCCCTGAGAGAGGTGCAGCCCCGGCCCCAGGCTCCGAAGGGTCTGGTGGTGCTCGTTTTCCACAGGGGGTGCCAAGGGCTCCGTGACCCTACTTAGCATGGCCTTTCACACACACACCCTCCGCCACAGTGTCCCAGACACCTGCTTACATGGGGACTTGCCATCCTCTGGGCCAGACGCACACCTGGGGGTCCCAGTCACACCTACACCCCCTTGTGGGCCTGTCCCCATTCCCTCTCATTTTAGGTGCCGCATGGGAGAGTGTCTACATAAAAGTCAAGGTGCTGGCCTGAAGGTGGGTGGCTCTGGAGTGTCTATGACCTGTGAATCCCCATTGCTCAGATTAGGAAACTGAGGCCAAGATGATTGTGGGACCAGCCCAACGTTCCCAGCTTCTGAGTTCCCTGCTTAGGCTCTTTCTTAAGCTGCCTCGCCATGTGTTACTGGTGAAGAATTAATTTTACAAAAAATATTTTCACAGTCTTCTCGCCCTCCCTCCCCCAGCCCCTTTCAGGAGTGTGGGCTGTTTTTAATCCTACCCCCGACCCCTCCTTCTTGTAGGTAAATAGGTGATCACTGCTCTTTAGGAGAATTGCATGGTGTCTCCGCCCTGCCCCCAGGACTTGCCTTTAGCCGCTGGCCTGTAGATTGCCATGAGCAAGCAGATACGACACTTGAGAGTAAGCAGAAGGAGCACTTTCAATCCTGTTGCTACCCATGTCTAAATTAAGGCAAGGAGGTTCCCCCCAAAAAGGCAGACGGTACTAAAGGCTTGAAGGGCACTCTGCAGGAGGCAGGCTCCTGCCGGGAAAGGTTCTCTGACTCTCGGGGTGCCTGGAACCCCAACACCTCTCTCCTTGGAGGGTCAGCATCCACCAAGGCCGTGACCCCAGCCTCCTCCTCGCCCTCCTTCGCCCAGGGAGGGCTGGCTGTGCCCTGCCCCCGGATTCTGGGCTGCGGCGGTTCCCGAATGGGGAACCGGTGCGAGATCACCCCCAGTGCACTGTCTCCTGGGCCTGTGACTCTTGCCTCCCCAGCTGGCACACAGGCTGGGAGGGCCAGGGTTGAGATCTGGGGTCCCCATGTCCCTTCGCAGTGATGTCAGCATCCCCTTCTGGATGAAAGGGCTGGGCGATGAAATGCTATGTTGGCGTATAGTGTGAAATCCTGTTCTTTCCTGTCCATTGCATCTCTGGATGACTCTGTGAGATCAACTATATCCTCCCCTGGCCCCTTGCCACCATCACTCATTCCCTTTCTTTCTCTCTCTCTCTCTCTCTCTCTCTCTCTCTCTCACACACACACACACACACACACACGCACATGCGATGCTGGCTGCGGTCCGACAGGAATATAGGCTTCCTGCCATTAATCGGACGCCCTGCCTGCAGACACAGCATCACTGTCTATTCATAGTTCTTGTTTAATTCTAAGAAATGCTGCTCTAGCTAATACCTACTTCAGGGTGCATGGCTGGTTGTTGTATCAGCACTTTTTGAATTATAAACACCCCCCTTTAGCTGCACCTCCTCATTTATTTTAAGTGCTCTTCAGAACGAAGAGCTGCCGGGTGGCCCGCAGGCCCGGGGTGTGACACGGAGGATGAGCTGGCCGGAGAAGTGGCCGGCCCCTGGAGGTGGTCAGGGAGGGTGGCCGGGCCTGAGGCTCCACTTACTCCCGAAGCCCCGAGAACCATGGGCCCAAGCCACCTCCCCACGGCAATCCAGGTCCCAGCCTTGCACCCAGTTCCTGGAGTGTGAGAATGGGCACCCACCCCGCCCTCCAGACCTTCCCTGCCTTCCAGGCTCCGCCACATCTTTGGGCCGGAGGCCGTGTGGTCTTGCAAACGTGTTGTTCTTTGTAAATTGAATGAATGGAGCTCTCTGGTTCCACGGGCTCTGCTGGAGGCTTGTGGGGCCCAGGAAACACGCCTCCTCCTGAAACGTGCCCACTGAGCAGCAGGATGGCGTCAGAATATTGGACCAGCCCCCGTTTCCCGAGGCCCTACTGTGTGCCAAGCATTTTACCCATGCCATCTGGTTTTACCCTCCCCACAGTCGCAGGTGGTGGGTACCGTGCCTTTCCCCTTTTCACGGATGAGGAAGAAGGAACCAAGGAAGGTTCTGTAAGCTTGTCCACAACCTAACAATACTGAGGGGCGGAGCCTGGATTCATAATGTCAAACTGGGACAAACACCTGACCCAGGTTTCCGGGGGCTCGGGCAGTCCTCACGGCCTTTCTGGGGGAAGTATGTTTGCCTTTGGTTCTGTGTTGCACTTGGCCCTGAGGGCTACGACTCAGCCTCCCTTTCCAGCCTTGTCCTGCAGGCGCCTCAGCCAGTGGAACCAGGGGGGCCAGGGTCTGGGTTGCAGCCACACTCACCCCAGGACCACAGCCATCTAGCACACACGTCCCCTGAAGATGAATCGTCACAGCTACTAATCTGAAACAGTATGACATGCCGGGGTGGCTGCCAAGGCTGAACAAAGCCGACAGACGCTTGACCTTTGAGGGAGAACACCGCGAGCTTCCCTTCGCTTTCCTTTTGATTTGCTCTGTAATTAGAAACGAAAAACAAATTGGAGAGGGTCCGTGAGCAGAAGAAAGCTAATTTGAAAGAAAAAAAAAAAGAAACAGAACGCGTCACACAAACAGGAAGTGGAAGGTGTTAGCTGTGTGGTGTTAGCTGGTTGGATGCTGCTCTGGGGCTTTTTAAAACGACAGCACCTGTTCTAGAGTATTCTAGACCCGTGTGCACCTCCTCTGCCTCCCTTAACGAAGCTGGGGTTTTGGCTTAGTCTTCTGGGGGTCAGAGGAGCAGCGCTGAGCGGCCATGCACCAGAGGGCAGGACAGGAGGCAAATATGCCCCCTCGCACACAGCGGAGAAGATTGATTGCTTATTCCACGAGGGTTCTCAGTGTCTCATCTAGAATCCTTAGCAAAATGCGTAACCAAAGACGGCTTAAACCTTTGCTGGAGGTCCGGCTTTGAAGTTTAAAGGCATTCTTGTCCTTTTCATTATCTGACAGACGGGTCAGAAGTTGGGTTTGGGTGGTCCTTGCTGACCAGCGAGGACCGTGTTGTAGGTCCCGGTGCAGAGCCTGAAGCAGACCCGGGACCTGCCCCTCCCTGTGCTCTGAGAGAAAGCCAGGACAGCTGGATTCAGGTGGGGACCTAAGGGGCTTGTAATTAAAAGGCTGTGGTGGAAACCAGAGGCCTGGGATTGGTACCTGCGACGGCAAACTAAAAATGGACTCTACCCGCAAGGCAGACAGGAGGATCCCAGCCATGGGGGGGCCACCGGGAGTTGGAAAACAAGAGAGGCAGCAAGCATCTGCCTTCTCATCTCTACACCCCCGGCCCCGCCCCCGGGCAAAGGAGGTCAGCTCCAGGGTGGAATTTTCTAGAAAGGGTGGGCTTGGTTATTGATGTAGGGATTAGGATGGGGTGTGCTAAGATATGAGGGCTGAGACATCACAGTGTAATTTCTCAAGAATTTCCTAGACACGTGTTTTATAACTAACTGGGCTTTGCTATGTGTGATTAGAATACACTGCCTACTAAACTCATCAGCAAGGTTTACTGTATCTGAACAGTCTCATTATCTGTCTAGCAGAACTCTGGGCCCTGAAGGGGTTGGGTGTGGGGCAGGATAACTCTGGGGAGATGGAATAGGGATGATATTAGGGACAAGTCTAGGGCATGTCAAATGGTTATATAACAAAATTAATAATTAGGAAGGACAAATTTGGCCACTTGGCAGTTTTGTGTGGTCCACCAAGCTGCCCTAGGCCACCAGTATAATTGTGAGCAGGTGGGTCTCTAGGGATCTAGAACCACACCCTGGCGTGGTTTCTTGGGTGGCAGTGGAGTGGAGGTGATGAGATTGAACCAACCGGTCCGCCATCCTACACACTGCCAACATTCCTAATTGTCGAATGAATGAATGAATGAGTTAATGTGCTTTTATAATCGGGTTTACACAGAAATCTACGCTCAGGACCCAAGGAAGACAAGTTTCATTCTCCAGTGTCTTTCATTTAGTCTCATCCGATAGGTACTTACTTATTGGGCACCTGCTATGTGCCAGGCAGTGTTCTAGGTTCTGGGGACACAGCAGTGAACACAACAAATAAACACTTGACGACAGAGTTTATGGACTGGTGGGGGGACAGGCACACAGTCACAGCATCATGAGAAAGGCTGGGAAGGAGGAGGACAGGCCCCTAACCTGCTCAGAAAAGTCCTCCCGGGAAGCAACTGGTTAGCCGAGGCCTGACAGGTAAGCTAGAAATCAGCAGACAAAGGGGAGGGAGAAGTGGACCCGGGCAACAGAGAATGCTTTGGGGTAAAATTCAGTATTGAAAGAGTGGGGGGCCTCTAGGCATAGCATGATTTTAGAAAACAACAACAATAATAATTGCTCACGGCTCTCCATCAAGAGAATTTTCACTTCCTTTTCATAGGCTGCAGCTCTAATTGGGTAAGAGGTCCCTTCAGAAATAGAGATTGTAATTAGTTGCTATTCAGAAGTCTTCCAAGGAACTAATTTGCAAGTCTCTTCAGGCTTGGCCTTAAAGCTTCCCCAACGCTGTTACTTTGTGTGAACCAAGCCTTGAGAAACCTGCTGGATTTCTGATGAAAAGAAAAGAGGAAGTCAGGTGTGCCCACAGGAAGCACACGGGGCACACAGGGCTTCCTGGTCCTGATTCAGAAGCATCTGGAATAATCAAACTGTCTTCAATCCAAACTCCTTATTAAAAAAAAAAAAGAAAGAAAGAAAGAAAGAAAAGAAATAGAAGAGTCCTGAGGTGAGCCTGCATCAGCTGGGAGTCTGTTTTCCTTAAGAAGCAAGGGAGTTGGAGTAGCAACCTCAGACACGAGCCACCCACCCGGCTGAGGTTAGGGTGAATTTCAGAATCCCCAGACCTGAGTTTTAAACTAATTCTCCATAGTGCTCTGCATTTTGCAATGTCCCTGTGAAAAGTGCTGGCTACAGGGTGCTGTGGTCCCCCTGGTTCAACTCAAGAAAACAGTGAGGGCCTGGCCAGCGTGGCTCCGTGGTTGAGCATCAACCTACGCACCAGCAGGTCACCTGTTCTATTCCGGATCAGGACACATGCCCAGGTTTCAGCCTCAATCTCCAGTAGGGGGCGTGCAGGAAGCAGCTGATTGATGTGTCTCTCTCTCGTCGAGGTTTCTCTCTTTCCCTCTCCCTCTCGCTCCAAAATAAGTAAACGCATATTTTAAATTATTTTTTAATTTTTTAAATATATTTTTATTGATTTCAGAGAGGAAGGGAGAAGGAGAGAGAGAAAGAAATATCAATGATGAGAGAGAATCATTGATTGGCTGCCTCCTGCACACCCCCTACTGGGGATCGAGCCCGCAACAGGCATGTGTCCTTAACTGGAATCGAACCTGGGACCCTTCAGTCCACAGGCTGATGCTCTATCCACTGAACCAAACCAGCCAGGGCTTAAATTTATTTTTTAAAAAGAAAACAGTGGGGACCCCTGAAGTCCCATCCTCGATGTCTTGAACATCCAGAGGCCCCAGCCCTGCCCGGGAAGGCTCACCTCATCCTGCCCTCCCAGGTGCCTCCTGCTCTTACAGTTGCTAGAGGGGAGGGGAGGGGAGGGGAGGGGAGGAGAGGAGAGGGGAGGGGAGGAAGGGCAGTGCCACTGAGGAAGGCAGTGGGCAGAAAGGGACAAGGTGGACAGCCAGTGTCTCTCTCCCCCTTGAAGGGCCTGTTAAAGCAGTACCATCCTTGTCCCTGATTAATTGCTGAAAGGGGAAATGCGGTTTACACGAGTGTACTAGCAATTAAAACAGGGGAACAAAGCTGGGAAAACACGCCAAAGCACTCATAATAATGCTCTCTAGTTAACAGGAGCTTGGAGGATTTTTCTTTTCCTCTGATTGTTTACCTCTAATCATGACCTTTAGTTTCTAGAATTGTTTTAAGAATTAAAGCAAGAGAGAAAAAAGGGAGCAACAAAGATAAGCTGGCGGGGAAACAGACACGGGGTTGGGTTGACCCGTAACAGACCAGACTCCTGCCCGACTTGCTCTGTCTCCGTGAGCCAGTGGCTCTGAACTTGAGCTTTCTCGTCTGTGCGTGGTGCTCTGCCTCCCGTGCTCGCCCTGGGAGGCCGACAGCTGAGTCCAAGGCCACCTGGGAGCGGGCGGAGGGGCTCTGTTGGCTCCTGGGCTGCAGCTGCCTGGAAGGGGCCCTGCCGGCAGAGGTAGCGAGCCTGTCGGAAGCACCGGTGTCAATGCCGGTGCAAGGACGAGCCTCTTCTCCCCGGAACTGCAGCAGCTGTTCTGCGTCCTGAGCGTGGCCGGCTGCTGTCTGCTGACCAGCTGCCTTCTGAGGGCAGTCTTTCCTGCCTGCCCCTTTCACCCTGTCTATACCTGTGCCTTGACATTAGCTATCTCCTCTGGCATTCCAAGCCAAAGAGCGCAAACTCACCGGAACCTTCCTTGGAGGGCTGGTTTGCTGCTCGCAAAGGCTTTGGAGGGGTGGAGGGTGGGCATCTCCGTCACACTGACCCCTCCCCTGAGCACGGGTGCAGCCCCAACAGCTACTCTGCCGCCAGCAAACACACAGGAAGTCCGATCCATAAGCAAAGCCGAGCCCCAATGTGTGCGCCAAAGAGACTAATTTCCCCCCATGTGTGCCGGTGGGTGGCTCTGTACGACCCTGAGACTGGAGGCTCCAGTCCGCTTGGTTTGGACGTATCCAGAGGACATACCCCAAAGCAGGTTTCTCTTCGCTTCATCTCGGGGGCATGGGGAGCAGAAAAGAGAGAGACTCTGGTATCTTCCATCCTGTTCATGGGCTTTCGAACTGCGGCTCTGAGGCCACATTTTCTAAAGAAGAGCAAGCAAACGGGTGTAAGCCAGGCCTGCCCGTCCCTGCAGCCCAGAGCCTCGGGAGCAAGCGTAGACCTCGCCGAGCAGCATTCTCATCTGGGAATCAGAGACGAGCTTATCCGCCTCTCAGGGTTGGGGGATTCAGGAACTACCTCCTCAGATTTCCAGCACCAAGGAAAGGTTTCTGGAATGTTGGGTCCCTTCCCTCTCCTCCCCTCCCCTCCCTTCCCTGTCCTGTCCTGTCCTGTCCTGCATGTAATGATTCCAAAATGTGGTTTGCAGTGAAACGGTGGCCTTCCCCGAGGAGCACTCACTCCCCAAATAGAAAACCCAGTGCTTCTGGGGAGACCCCAGGCAGTCGGGCGTGGCCACCAGGCAGCCCTGCACGGAGCCCGGGAAAGACTGGACCGGGCACACGGGGCCTGTGTTCCAAGCTTGGGAGTCTGGACTCCCCGTGGAAGGCCGTAGAGACTCGTGGTGGCTTCATAAAGTGCAGGAATGATGGGCTCCAAGCTGGGTGTAGAGCAGCGGTTCCCAACCTGTGGGTTGCGACCCCTTTGGCAGTCTAACGACCCTTTCATAGGGGTCGCCTAAGACCATCCTGCATATCAGATATTCACATTACGATTCATAACAGTAGCAACATGACAGTTATGAAGTAGCAATGAAAATAATTTTATGGTTGGGTCACAACATGGGGAACTGTACTTAAAGGGCCAGAAGGTTGAGAACCACTGGTTTAGAGGGACTGACCTGGTCCCGAGGTTTCGGGGCAGCAGTCAGACTAGAGGGGGTGTGACTTATGCCCAGGCTGCCAGCATGTGCAGGAGTGGCCAGGCTGTGGGGAGATGTCTAGGCATCTGGCAGGGCACCTGGGCAGAGAGCAGTGCCATGCCCGGAGGCAAGGACTTGGGAAGAGGCGGGTGACAACGCGCTTTCAGATATTTGGAGTTTGGGGTTCCTATGGGACATGGCTGGGTGATGACCAATGGGAAGGTGAGGCCTGGCTTTCTGCCTTCCCCGGGAAGAGTCCTCCCTGCAAAACCATTGCCCCCGTGTCTCTGAAAGGTCTGGGCAAAGAGCGTCCCAGGTGGAAGGGCAGGAAGTTCAACCACCCAGATGAACTGAGTGTGCTGTGTTCCCTGGAAGAGAGGGAGGGAAGGAGGGAGGGAGGGAGATCTTGCAGAGGAGGCAACTGGGAAGAGGTCAGTGACTCAGGCTCACCCAGCAAATGCTGGGCCTGGCTGAGCCGGAGCTTCATCCTGAGGCATCCGACTTGGTCCCATGTATTTCCAGATGTTTCTGGTTAGAAATTTCTATAAAACTCAGAGAAAATGCCCCGCCCTTCTGGATCCTGGCCTGTGTGCAGAGCACCCGGCTGACTGAGCTGTGGCGGAGCCCAGGGAGCAGGTGGGCCGCGGCCTGGGCCCCACCTCCAGGGCACCCCAGGAAGCCCACATGGATGGCTGTGACCACTCTGCTCTGCCCTGAGCTGGCCACGCCCGGGCTTCTGGAGGCTGGTTCAGTTCTGAACTCCACCCGGGTGCCCGTGGGAGACAGGGCCTCCTGTAATTCCCTAAACAAAGCTGTGGATGTGCTGGAAGTCCGTGTGAGACACCCTGAAAATCCGATTGTGAGACCCAGGGTGAAAGGGGTCCCTCTGCTGAGCGAGGCATCTTCATTTCGGATCTCGATGGGAACAGAATATGGCTTCTGGGGACAAGAAGGCAGAACCCATGCCCGAGGCTCACACCCTCGAAACCTGTAGTGTCTTTGAGAAGAAAGTTTGACTTCCCTTTAACACCAGTGACAGATGATTTTTATGGGACATGCTAACGAGTTATGGGAATTTTCAAAACTCTGGGAAGGGTATTTAATCAGAGCTCCCTTCCTATGAGTTTAGTTCAGTAAGCATTGCCCGAATGTCTCCATGCGCCCAGAATTCCTGCCTGCCCCTGTGAGGTGCACCCGGGCTGTGGACCAGCCTGTGTGGTCCAGGCCATTCCCAGCGGGCATGAGGTCGAAAAGGCGGGCAGCTGAAGGTCAGCCTGGGGGTCACTGGTGTGAGACAGAGGGTCCATGCTCCAGAACTGGACCACCAGGGCCAAACCCAGGCCCTACCTCTTACAAGCCGTGGGCCTTGAGATTTGTGTGTAGGCTCTCTGAGCCTCAGTGTATTCATCTGTAAAGTGGGGGTAACACTTCTCAGGTTATTGTGAGAATTAATTGGCACAGTGACTGCCAAGTGCTTAGCAGATGCCTGGCCCATGGTGGGCACCCAGTACCTTCCATCCCTTCACCAGACAGGTCCCACCAGCACGTCCCGTGTGACACGGACTGCGCTGCGGCACAAAACATGCAGGCATAGTGGAGTGTTGTGAGGAGGCCTGTATGGGACAAGAATTCTCAAACCATGAAGCTGGGCTTCCATTCTTGCATGTCAGTGGCTCTCAACAAAGCAAATATGACAGCTAAGCTGGGTCAAAGAGCAAAGATAGGCCGATGACCTTGGAAAGTTGCTTAACTTTCTGGGCCTCAGTTTCCTTATCGGTAAAATGGAGGTGTTAGTGTGCACGGCACAGAGTTATCAGAATCAGAGAGAGTTAGGTGCATGCCAGCACGGGTCTGGGGCTGTGGGCGTGGCCGTCAGCATCACTGTCACTCCATGTTGGCCAGCTGGTCCTCTGGCTGTCACTCTGGCTCTGATTACCCACGACTCCATTGAAGGATAGAGTTTCCCATGGGAATAAAGAGGCAGGCGCCCCCAAGTACCAGTTAATTTCTCAGTCCACCTCCAGGCAGGAGTCTACCGCCACGTGGAGCCCCCTTCTCCCAGCCTGGGGCCGTCCTGGTCCATCCCTGTCCCCCCGCCTCCCCCATATGTGATCCCCCGCGGGACCCGGTCCTTCCCCTGCCACATGGCTCCTGCTCACTAAACATTGACCTCAGTGAATGCAACACCTGGTTTTCTTCCACCTGAGCCTGCAGGTGAATTTGTAGGCCACCTTGGGGTCATGGACTTGCTAATGAGTGGTCAGTTGGTCCAGACTCTTCTAGATCATTCTGTTCTGCTCCAAATCTCACACTGACCCTTTGCCCAGTGCTTCCTGAGGGCAGTGCAGGAGACACGAGAGTGGAGACATCCCTGCCTCCTTTTGAGTGACTAGCTTTTACATTTTTTCCGAAGAAATGGAGGCAAGGGGATCCTTTTCTGCCTGGTTTTATTCCCAGGGCCCAGCCTGGAGCCGGGGCAGGGAAGGTGAGCCGGGAGGAGGGCGGGCATGGCTCTCCCCTGGGAAGGCTGGCGGCCTGTCCCCCGCCGTCCCCAGGTGCCTTTGTTCCCTGGAGCTGCAGGGCCTCCGATGGAGGACTCAGCCAGCACAGGGAGTAGATTCATTCATGGGAACCGGCTCCCCTCCCCAGACCCTGACCCACTTGCTTTCTGGCGCTCTCTGTTCGCTGTGTTGTCTCAGAGAATGCCACTTAGTGTATGAAAAGAGATTCCCTCGCTCCACGGGGTCGTCATGTCTGCGAAGCCTCCTTTCTGGAAGGCCTGGCTGTGGGGTGCCGCGGCCTCCGTGGGCCCCGCAGCTCATGCAGCTTCGCAGGTCGGCCTGGCTCCACCACTTTGAGCGCAGCCAGTGCAGGGACAGCCGTCGAGCCCCACCCACAGGTGCCCTGGGGTCGCTGACGCTGCATCTGCGCCTCCTGTTCCCCCGCCACCCCTTGCTTCCCGGGCCTTCTCTTGCTCCCCTTTCCAGGGGAGATTGGTCCCCACCAAGGAAAGGCGTCGCCTGCGCTCTGATCCTACTCCAGCCTCACACCCGCCTGTGAGATAATGAGCTCCAGGTGACTGAGCACCTACATCAGCATGTCAAACTCAAAGGCTCACGGGGGCCACATAAACAAGGTTTAAGTTTATGTGGCCACAAAGAAAAGCTTCAATTTTCATAGAAACATAGGTTTATTTCGATAGAGACATGCTGAATACAAAGGGCTGAAATAAATGAGTCATCGTTAACATAAAATAATAGAACATTTTAATAAAAAGTAATCTGTTTTCTTGAACATTAACTTAGCAGACACTGAATAACTGTACAAATTAATAAGCATAATACAAATAAACCTATTTTTCTTGTTCTTTGAAAGCGAAATATTTCCTGTTGCGCACACCAAACAAGTCAGTCCAAGACTAATGACGTGGCAGTCGGCTGCTAAAATATTCGCCGCTAGTATTAGTGGAGAGAAATGGTGAGCCTGCGCGTAAGGCATGTAAGGGAAATGAATGCAACACGATTATAGCAATCAGTCATGAGCGAACGTTGTAGTTCGTTATTAATTATGTATAACAGGATATTGTAAAAATTAAGTTACGAAATTTTTATTAAAATGTTTCTTACATACCGTTATATTGGGTGGGCCACACGTGGCCCGTGGGCCGCAAGTTTGACATGCTTGACTTACATGCTGAGTGAATACATCTGATCTTTTCGGCCACCTCTGAGGCAGGGGCTATTGTTTGCCCATTTTGCAGATGGGGAAATAGAGACTTGAAGAGGTTAAGAAAGCCCCAGGCCTCTGGGCTAGCCAGTGCAAGGTCTCAGAGTCCGACACCAGGTACTGCCAGTCCCTGAGTTAGCACCTGTCAGCTGCCACACAGACTGCATTGTAAAGTCTTCCTTTCCTCATCTGTGACCTGTTAGAATGTGTCTCCCCAAACCTTACCTTGCTTTGCACTAGCCTCCTCTCACCATCACCCCCAGTAAAGAAAAGGTTGGGGGCAGCTGCCAGGTTGAGGTGATCTCCCAAGGGATGGAGCATAAGACCAGGAGGTCAGCGACCCGCTGGTCAGTGGGAGAGGGCTGACCAATCCAGATCCCACCGAGGGGCCAGGTGGGGCCTGCAGGCAGCAGGCTGGGTGGTCTGGGGGCCGGAGACGTGTGCCTGCCTGGCAGAGGCCAGGTGTCAGCCCTTCCACAGCGCTCAGAGCCCAGGCGTGCGGGCACATGCAGGCCTGGGCTTTCTCTCCCGCTCCGCCCTGTACTCAGCACTATCTGGCCTCCACCCTGGAAAGGCAGGGGAAATGAAAGAACAAGTGACATCAGCCACTCTCCCTCCTTGCTGGTACGGAGGCTTAGTTAAGGAAGGTGAGTGCAAGGGACTTCTTGATCATTTCATAACCACCTTGGCCTGAATGCAAGATGAGTGATGCCTTTGGTGCCATCCCCTGCACACCCCCAGTGCATTGAACATAAAGGAAGCTGTTTTCAGCATCACATAGCACCTTAGGAGGTCAGTGCTGTCTTATACGCCCATTTTACAGATGAGAATATTGAGGCCCGTGTTAAGTAACTAACCCAAGGTCCACCTCCGGTAGGTGGTGGAGCCAGATTTTAAGTCCCGGCTGCCTGGTTACAGAGCCTGTGTCTTACGCCACTCTGCCGCTTGATGGAAACAGATACAAGTAAAGAAGATCTCTTTTTTTTTTTTTCAGGGGAAAGAACCTTTAACTTTGATTATTAATTGCCTGGGCATGAAGAGCAGCTGCAGGCCAGGGGATATGCTTAATTCTTTACAGACCTTATTCTTTTAAACCTCATGACAGCCTGTGACGTGTGTGCTACTATCAACCCTCACCTTACAGACGAGGAAACTGAGGCGGGGAGGGTGGAAATGGGTGAGTGCCCCTGGGTCATCTGGCTAGTCAGGGGTGTTGTCAGGAGTCACGTCCAGGTGTGTCTGCCTGATTCCAGCATCTGACCTCCGACCCCTGTGTCAGGTCAACTCAGCAGAATCCCCGGCTTCCTAGGCAGGGTGAGAAACCAAATGCTCTCCATGTTTGCTCAGTGTCTATTTAATGGGTTCAGGGAGGCACTAATTTTCTATAAAAATTCTATCCTGGCTCTGGCTGGATGGCTCGGTTGTTTGGAGCATCATCCTGCACACCAAAAGGTTACAGTTCGATTCCTGGTCAGGGCACATATCTAGGTTTCAGGTTCAATCCTCAGTTGGGGCATGTATGTGAGGCAACCAATCCATGTTTCCCTCTCACCTAGATCTCTCTCTCTCACTCCCCCCCCCCTCCCTTTCTCTCTAAAATCAATAAATATATCCTCTGGTGAAGATAAAAAAAATTCTATCCTAAAATTAATCCTTCCTTCCACTGGCCCAAACAAGGTCACTATTCTGTTTTAAAAACAAAGTTGGTGTTAGAATTTCCACTGAATATGACCCCACGTGTGTCACCAAAACACTGCCCTTAGGTTGGTAGAAGGTAGCAAGGACGTCTTCTATAGCTCACGGAGGTGGTTTAGCACCATGTGGATGGCACTTGGGCACCACCCCTCATGCTGTCCCCGAATTCATCTCTACGCCATCAACAAGGGCTGCTGGGTGGATGAAACGAGAAGATTCCACTCTTCACAATAGATGTTTCTCTCTATATACAGCAGCCACGCCCACAAGGGAAGACGGGGTCCAGGCCTAGGGCTGCCGCTCCCGGGAGTGGGCGATGAGTTCCCGTCTCTGGGCCTCAGTTTTGCCATCTACACATCAGGACATGAGATCAGATGATCGCAAAGGTGTTTTCCAACTCAAAGCTCGGCGCTCGGAAGACTCTAGGGGAGTGAATCGCTCGAAAGCTCTGGGACAAGGATGTTTGCACTCCGATGATCCTAACTTGAGGGCGTCTTATTCATGTCTGGGCCCCAGGTCGAAGCCCAGGACATCACGTATGGTGTTATGTGTATTTGTATGCCCCAGACGTGACCTGAGAGGCAGCCCAGGATAAAAAAAAAAATCCTGTACGTTTCTCAGTACACAGCAGGTGAATTTAGATGTGTTTGCTCCTGAAGTGCTCGGCGGTGGCCTTTCGTGAAGCTCCCAAGTGGACCATCCTTGGGAGAGGGAGAGGCAGTGAAGTGACTGAGACAAAAAATCTTCGTGCTGGAACGGCACTAATGTGTGGGCACAAGGCTGTTCACCCTTTTCTAAGCCCTGCAAGTGCTGGGCACTGAATGCCTGGCACCTGGATGGAGAGATGCCCAGGCCCTGTCCTGAGGCCCTGGAGGAGGGAAATGAGATAAACTCCCTTCATTCTCGGTGATGTAACTCTGAGCAGGGTGGAGCAGCTTCAAAGAGGTCAAGGTGGTGGAAATGGCTCCATGGGTGCCCAGTGTGTTGGGGATGGGGGTGGGGAGGGAGGGAGAGAGGGCAGTGCCTCCAGGGCAGGGGTGGGAGGAGGGTTTGGGGCCCCATCTGCAGAGCTGGCTCAGCCTCTCCTCTTTATGAAAGAAAGAAACACAAAACATGCACCATGAAAGCCCAAGAGAGTGGCTTGCAGGCACCTTTGGGACAATAGGGAAAGGGGATACGGTTGAAACGTGCTACTTGATTAAGAAGTAAGGTGACCTTTTTGGATCTCTCCATCCATAGTTCACTTTGACATTCCAACGCACGCTGTAGAGCCTGCTGGTACATATGAATAGCTAATCTCTGCACACCGAGAAAATTGCTCCGCAGAGCACCAATGTGCTTAGCAGCTGCCAATCCACATTGCCTCCGATTGCCTCTGTCTTCTGTGTCAGCGAGATATTGAATGGCCGCGAGCCAGACATTTCGCACAGATGACAAATGTGTTGGACGTTCACTGCAGACCCGCTCGTGTAAAAGCAAATGCTGCCTCAGCAGTTCTCAGTGGGACGCAGGGCCAGCGGCCTTGCAGGATCCCTCCTCCGGGGCCGTGGTCAGGAGCAGGTACCTAGGACACCCAGACCCACTGAGTCACAATTTCTCAGGAGTCCCCATTGTACCAAACACCTGCGGTGATTCTTAGCGACCCTGAAGATAGAGAATTGCTATGAGGCAGAGGAAGGTGGACCAATATGCCTGCTATGCTGCCAGCCTCTTAGGAAGCAACCCTCTAATAGGTACAGAGATCAAGAGAAGGACTGTTGACCGCGTGCCTTCTGTGTGCCCGGCTAGTGCTTTCCTGGTGAGCTCTCGCGGAACCCTCAAAGCAACCCAGAGAAGTAGACACTCTAATTGTCCCCATTTTACAGATGGAAAGCAAGCCTGAAAAGGTCAAGTGATTTGGACAGAATATGAATAGAACATTCTGGTGAGTCTGGGAAGAGAAGCAGGAAGAGTCAACAGAGCCCGTTGGTCCAAGGAGGGAGAGAGCAGATGGAGAAGCTGGGGGTGTCACAGCGCCCTGCCCCTGGAGAGCACTGCCCTTGGGGAGGCGCATGGGTTGGGGCACCCTCAGCAGTTTGAGGCTGTGCAGCGGAACCCTCCTCCCTCTCTCCTGCCAGCATTCAGCTCAGTCAGCAGGTGCACACTCTGCCCGCCCTCTGACTTCTGATTTCCCAGGAAACCCAGCCTCCCCAGCAGTGTGGGAGCCGCATCCCTTCCCCACCATTGTCCCTGTTCCGGGCCACCATTCATCGGAGGCCAGTTCAGCTTGGCAGCCACCCCATCCCTGTTCCTGTGCCCCTCCCGCACCCTCCCAGGCGTCCGGAAGCCCAAACAGCTGATCTGAGATGGAAAGGAGGCCTTCGAGCCACACCTGGCCGGGCTGGAGGGGAGCCCTGGCAGCTTGCACCCCACGCCAAAACCCCAGGGCAGCCCTTGGTGCCGTACCCTCTCTCACGATTTCCCTCCTCCTGTTTCCTGGCCTCGCCAGATGGGTGGAAAGTACCAGTTTCCCCCCTCAGCAAAGGCTTTTGCGGTCACCGGAGCCCATTTCCACCCAACACCCAGAGCCCCAGCTGCCTCTCTCTTGGCCTCCGGCCGCTGGGCCGATGCTGAGCTCTTGCTTGGCTGCAGGATCTGTGCCAGAAACCCTCTGTGGGAAGGTGGGGTGGGGCTGCCGGGGCAGGAGCAGGAAGCCTGTGCAGCCTCATCAGGCATTTGGTGGCCTTAAAAATCCCCGCCGTCCCCCAGTCATTCGTTCGGGCATGCGTTCATTCATTCCACAAAGCTTTAAGGCAGCAGTCGCCACCCAGTGGTCCATGGACACGGGTGGTCTGTGAGGTCTGAAAGGGTGGCGACTGCTGCTTTAAGGGCCTGGTATGTGCCGACACTGGGGATACAGAGTGAACCAAAAACTGAAGCCACCTGCCCCCTCAGAGTTTGCATTCTAGACGGGAGAGACACACAGAATGAGTGTGTAAATTGCGTTGAGTATTACAGAGACAGGTGAGGCGGGCGGCGGGAGGGGCTGAGAGAGCTGAGCTTCCACTGGTTTCTCTCAGTACCTGCTGCTGACAGTCAGCGTCCCGGCTGCACTCTGGAGCTCCTGCAGTCTGCCCGTTCCACCCGGTTCCCCGTCCCGCACTGCCCCACTGAACAAGGCAGCTGGGCCACAGACTCCGCGAGGGCCCCTCCTCCCTGGCCCCATCCTCAGATGCCTGGGTGAGGGTGCCAACTGGTGGCCCGCAGGCAAACCCAGCCCCAAAAGTACGGTTTGGCCCACAGCATTTAAGAAAAAAAATTATTTCAATTAATGCAGGGATGACACATACAGTCTGGTCTTCTGGCTTCTCTCCAGAAACTGAAAGATCTTCAAAGATGGGGTCCCATTCCCTCATGACGACATGGGTAAGGCTGAAGTGGCATCCCCCCCACCTCCCAGTGGCCCAGGGACACCCTGCCCACTCTGGAGGGCAGTTGAGTCTGTGACCCTAACCGAGGTCACCGGATTCAAACCCCGCACACAAAAGCAGTACCTTACCCACAAGCCTAAAAGGACCCTCCACGGCAGCGGTTCTCAACCTGTGGGTCGAGACCCCTTTGGCGGTCGAATGACCCTTTCACAGGGGTCGCCTAAGACCATCCTGCATATCAGATATTTACATTACGATTCATAACAGTAGCAACATGACAGTTATGAAGTAGCAACGAAAATAATTTTATGGTTGGGTCACAACATGAGGAACTGTATTTAAAGGGCCAGAAGGTTGAGAACCACTGCTCTTACAGTAAACCCTCCATGTGTGGGCCTCGATTTCACCGACTTCGGATTTAACAGACAAAATTTCCGGTCCCTATGTCATACGCGGAAATTAACACCTTGTTAATTTTAAAATGCTTTTAACCAAGATTTGCTTGAATTAACAGGTTATTTTTGTTATTAATTCAGTGTTATTTTTAACACATTTTAGCAAATAGGCCATATGTTGGAAAAAACATTGTAGTTTTGCCGACATAAATAAATGTTTCATATCTACAACTAAAGTCTACGTATTTAAATCCAAGAGGTGCCGCCCGTAAACAACATTCGGGGATGACTAGCCCGTGACCACTCCGCACTGCAAGTGGTAATCGGTTCTGTTGTCTCCTGACCTGACCTTTCTGCAGCTGCTGTTCCCACGTGCGCTAGGCCACGCCCCCTAAGCCACGCCCCCCCTAAGCCACGCCCCCGCCGTGTGCATTTGTTTACTCATGGCGACTGGCGAATGCGTATTTACTAGGCCTATTCAGTATAAATATAAAATTACTGTGACACGTATAGGAAACTTTTCTGTGAAATTAAACGTTTCATACATACTTTAATTACACAAATGTGTCTGCATGAGTAAAAACAAGTAAATTAACTAATTTGTCCATTTTTTAACAGACGCATTCGGAAAACCTACTTATTATATAACGGACTTTTGGCTTTCGCAGACGCCCCCACCTGAATTAGTCCCTTACAGCGAGGTCTTCCTGGACGCGCTTGTTTCTGCCCACGGAGCTCGGAGCCCTGGCTCACCTTGTCAGCTGAGCCTGGTCAGTGCCCAGCCCTGGGTCACCCCACAAGACGTCTCCTGCACCCCCGCCTCATGTCCTAGGGCTTCCCACCCATTGCACCTTTAACTTCGTTTGCTTTGGAAAGAGATTCCATCCTTGCAATCAAGCAGGTGTTTCCCTTTGTGATGGGTTCAAATCCTAAAAAACCAATTCCTTTGGCAATGTTCATGTCAACTAACCTGGATTCACCTCTTTCCTGAACACTTTATGTTCTGCAGCAGGTTCAGACCAGATTGGTTCTTTAAAGGCCCAATATCTTTCTCCTTTCTTTTCTAAACATGGAAGCTTAAGCATTCTAGGATTCCCAGTGGTTCTCTATGGACACACCCAAAGCCATCTGAGACCCGTGACCCTCTAGACCAGTGGTTCTCAACCTTCCTGATGCCGCGGCCCTTTAATACAGTTCCTCATGTTGTGGTGACCCCCAACCATAAAACTATTTTCATTGCTACTTCATAACTGTAATTTTGCTACTGTTATGAATCGTCATGTAAATATCTGATATGCAGGATGTATTTTCATTGTTACAAATTGAACATAATTAAAGCATAATGATTAATCACAAAATATGTAATTATATACGTGTTTTCCGATGGTCTTAGGCGACCCCTGTGAAAGGGTCGTTCGACCCCCAAAGGGGTCGCGCCCCACAGGTTGAGAACCGCTGCTCTAGACCTTTGACCTCTGGCCCTATTGAGAGGAAAGCCCGTTTCCATTAGATCTGAGGACCAGGAAGATGCAACTCGCCCAAGGTCACATGCAGGTCCCTGCTCGTGTCCAGTCTGTGCGTTAGGTTGTAGCTTGTGGCATTGAAGCCACTCAGGCAGGGGTCCCCACCTGGAGAGCTGTAGCATCCCCAGAGCTGAGCACACCCAGAGCAGGTACACCAGATCTCTGTGGTGGGCCCCAGGCCTCACTGGAGTTTCAAGCTCCCCTGTGGTCCCAGTGAGCGGCCAGGGTCAAGACCCACAATTTCAGGGCTGCCCTGGGGCTGGTGACCCCCAGGTGGGTCTTCGGACCGTGGGAGGCTGCACAGTGCGTGGTCTCAAAGCCCAGGCTGCCTGGATTTGAACCCCAGCCCCAGTGTCTAGCTGCCTGATCGTCAGCCAGTTACTTTTTCTCCCTGCCCCTCAGTTTTCCCATCCATAAATTGGAACACTAATCTTATTTAGAACGCTAACGATTAACAGGGGCTGGAACATAGTAAGTAAATGGTAGCTAGTATGCTTAGTTATACTGTGTACCTCTTTTTTGCTGTGGGTGTGGTTTCACCAGTGATTCCTCATGAGTTGCCCTTTTCATGAGAGTTTAGGAATTTCTGTACCTGAAAGAAATGATAGCATCACAGCAAGTCAGGCGGTCAGGGTCTCCTCTGCCCCTCCCCCATCCTAAACGCCACAGGATGATTGATGGTCGAGCAATGAGGGGCTTGTGGGGTGGGGGAGTTTGTATTAGGATTTTCAAGTGGGGAAACCGAGGCTGGGCCCAAGCTAACGGTTGTTAATGGCAGACTTCGCCAAGCCCCCCTCACCCGATGCCTCCGAATTTACCGTTTTCTCTGGGATGCCACTGTTCTCTGGGAGGCTGCTCCCCCCTCCGGTTGGGTCCTCGTGCGTGAGAGAAATGTAAACACCACAGAAGATGTTTTAATTTAAGGGCAACCAGCTTCTCTTCCTTTTAAGATGAAACGCCAGAAAGTTTGAAAGACTTTTTCAAACAGCCCCTAAATGTGGTACCTACACTGATTATAGATGCCTTTTTTTTAAATGTCCAAATTAAAAATAGGCATCCAAACAAGAAGGCAGGACCCAGCCGGGAGCCTGCAGCCGTGTCCACGGTTTCCTAGAACCAGCCCTCGCTCTGGCCTAATTTATACTTTCGGGAGATGAAAGGGAGGCGGGGGGGATCAGGGCTGGAACTGAAGGCAGATCTGGGACGCTCTTGGCCAGGGGTCCTCAAACTTTTTAAACAGGGGGCCAGTTCACTGTCCCTCAGACCGTTGGAGGGCCCGACTATAGTTTAAAAAAAAAACTATGAACAAATTCCTATGCACACTGCACATATCTTATTTTGAAGTAAAAAAACAAAACGGGAACAAATACAATATTTGTATTTGCATGTGGCCCGCGGGCTGTAGTTTGAGGACCCCTGCTCTTGGCAGTGGACGATGAACCCGGGTTCCGTGTTCTGTAATTAGGAAAAGCTACGAATGGGTGAGGGATGTTACATCACAGTCCTTTCCTCACAGTGCAACGCCCTGGTTCTCAACGTGGGGTCCTGGGCCAGCAGCCTCCGCCTCCCCTGGTGGGATGAGCCCCCCACAGCTCCAGATTCACATGTTGAAATCCCATCCCCCAGGTTCTTCTAATGTAACTGGATTTGGAGACAGGGCCTTTAAAGGGGTGATTAAGTTGAGTCCATTTAGGGCGGACCCTAATCCAGTAGGACTGGTGTCCTTGTCAGAAGAGGAAGGGACAGCCAGGTGACAAGCAACAAGAAGGCGGACATATGCGAAGCAAGGAGAGAGGCCAGCCCTGTCCGCACCTCCCTGACTGTGAGAAATAAGTTCCTGCTGTGCCGTCCACCCAGTGTGTGTGTGGTATTCTGTAATGGGAGCCCGAGCAAATTTCCACACTCGGGAACTTGCTAGAAATGTCGATTCTCAGGCCTATCCCTGACCTACCAAATCAGGAACTGCATCTTCACAAGCCCTGCGGGTGATGTCCACGTGTGCTGGTGGTTGAGAACCACTAACATGAAGTATTAATACTTGGCGGTAGCCAGCCCCCCAAAAATGACATGTGGTTGGAAACATGGTCTGGTGTGTTAAATATAAACCTTTTAGCAGGCTCTGGAGAAGTTCCAGTGGGTTCTTTAATGAGATGGCGTATGCGAAAGTGTTCTGTAAATGCTGGAACGTTCTGTGGACTTTAGGCGGCAGTGAATAGAAACATTGGTATTCAGGCAGCTGGGGCAAGCAACCCTCTGAATACTCCAAAGTGAGAAAATGGAATCCAAGCACCTCCTGAGCTGACTGAACTTTCTGAGTCGCTTAAAATCTTGTCCATTTTCTTCCCCAAGCACTTGGAATGTTGCTCCTTTCTGAGCACAAAAACAAGATTTAATCACATTTCCCTTTTTGCCCTTGCTACTAGGAAGCCCACAACCAAGTGAGGTCTTTAATCACAGCCTGTGTAGTTAGTATATTTGATTTTTTATTCTATTTCAGTTTTATTCTGCATCTATGTCCTTCATGGTGGCTTCAAATACCTTTAGGAAGAAAAAAAAGAGAAGGAAAGGGAGTGAAAGAGGAAAGAGATTCCTCTCACACCTCAGAGAGTTACCAGATCAACAAACCTCTGCTGAGTGGAATTGATAAAACGTGGCTGGGAAAGACAGGTGTTCTCTTTCAGTGACAAGGGAGCAAACTGCTCATCAGCGAGTCCTCTTCATGCCCTGTCTTCCTGTCGCCCCATCCCTGTAGATGATACTCAGGGAACTTGTCCATTGCTGGAGTTATTCCTGTTAGTGGAGCTCCTGTGAGTCCTGCTTGGGGACCAGTGTGGAAGTGACAGGGCCAGATTTGCACGTTTTTAAGGTTAGAAATCGCTGTTTGCCTGTGGTTTTCAACCGAAAGAATTTTTACAACACACAACACCTGACTATTTAGTCAGGGCACTGACCTCTTTTCTCTTAAATTGTCAAGTAAAAAAAATGACAACAGGCAACACAAAAATAGCCATCCAGTGTGGATGAATCGAAATTATACCTATTTTTTGGTCGGGTCAGCAAAAAATCTATTTCTTGGTGTGCCGTGGAATGTTAGTAATTAGTTTATGTGTGCCATGAATGAAAAAAGGTTAAAAATCGCTGTTGGGGTCATTAGAAATGGGCAGAGACAGAAAGTAGATACATGATGAATCTGTAACGAGTAAAGATCTTGTGGTGTTTCAGGGGGCTGGGTTTTACAGTAACTAGAAATGAGAAGTGGTGGGAAAATTGAGTCCTCGTGCGCACAGGGGAATGGATATCAGATGG
Organism: Myotis yumanensis; assembly: GCF_028538775.1. Lineage (NCBI taxonomy): Eukaryota > Metazoa > Chordata > Mammalia > Chiroptera > Vespertilionidae > Myotis > Myotis yumanensis. Next base: position 201,552,306 of record NW_027223754.1, read on the forward strand.
CCGGGAGCCTGCCCAGCAGACTGCGAGCGCCTGACACGCTTCCGACAGGACTTCGGTTCCAGTAAAACAACATCGTCCGTCAGTTAATATTGTCCATTTCAGTGTTCACATTTGTTTGGGTCACGTATACCTACTTGTGCATATTATATTTGTGCATATTTTAAGTAACATTGTATTTTTAATAAGTTAAACCAACACCCGTCTGTATTTATTTTAAAATAAGAAGTCCTAAAAATTGGTTTGTCTGCCCTAACCAGTTTGGCTCAGTGGATAGAGCGTTTACCTGCGGACTCAAAGGTCCCAGGTTCGATTCCGGTCAAGGACATGTACCTTGGTTGCGGGCACATACCCAGTAGGGAGTGTACAGGAGGCAGCTGATCGATGTTTCTCTCTCATCGATGTTTCTAACTCTCTATCCCTCTCCCTTCCTCTCTGTAGAAATTCAATAAAATATATATTTTTTAAAAATAGTTTGTCTAACAATTCAACACTGGAGGCCCAGGTGGACTTCCTCCTCCTAGAAGGGACCCGGCTGTGTCTCTCGATTGAGAAGGTGCTGGTTCTCTTGACTCTGGCCTCCGAGTCCTCAGGGACTCGCTGCTACAGGTGTGCCATTCGCCACGCCAGCTGGCACGGAGAAGAAGGAAATGGGAGAGAAAGAAACCTCAGTACCACATGGCAAAGCCCCACTGAGTTATTTTCTGTCTCTACAATTGGACGTAAAGCGATACGCTGCTATCGTTTCTATTTTTCACGGCTTTGTGGTCCTGAATGCAGTATTAACTGACATGCTCCCTCCCTGGGGACGCAGAAGGCACCGAGAATTGTCTCCATCTGAAAAGAGCTGGGAAAGGGGCGGCGGAGGTGGGAGGTGTGCTGAGTCCCCGTTTCTCTGCTCTTTTAATAATTTATTGCCTTCAAAACTGTCCATAGCGATTCAAACGGGCAAAATTGATGGCCCCTTTTCCTTCCTGGTCCTTCTATTTTAGGACAATCTGTTGCTTTGTTTTTAATGGCATGAACGTTCTTCTTAAGGTGAGGGATTAATCCGCTAAGAAGTCAGGGTATGCAAAGGTCATCATTTTCCTGTTCAAAATAAATAGTGAATTCCATGACCTAGGGCTGGCCTGCAACAATAGGGTGTTGGAGGCCAAGATTCAGGCGCGCCACGGTGGCCTGGTCTCCTGTCTCTTATTCTAGGTCAGTGGTTCTCAACCTTCCTAATGCCGCGACCCTTTAATACAGTTCCTCATGTTGTGGTGACCCCCAATTTCATTGTTACAAATTGAACATAATTAAAGCATAGTGATTAATCACAAAAACAATATGTAATTATATATGTGTTTTCCGATGGTCTTAGGTGACCCCTGCGGAAGGGTCGTTCGACCCCCCAACGGGGTTGCGACCCACAGGTTGAGAACCGCTGTTCTAGGTGGTTCATGAGAACTGGTTCCGCCTGGAAGTGAATGGCCTTTTGGGGAGAAACTTGCTCCTAGAATGTAGAGGAGCACACACATCTTCCCTGTGGCCCCGATGCAGGCTGCCAGCTCTGGCCTGGTGCCTCCTAGCCTGTGAGCCCTTTAGGAAAAGGTCGTATCTCCCAGCGGAGCAGAATAGAGTGAGGGCCTTGTACACTGTTAGGTCTGCGCACGTCTGACTGGATAGATGAATATGGCAGAAACAACAAGCTCAAAGGCAACACGTGCAAATACCCAAATGTTCTGGTTGCAAATAATATCATCCAGACTCCAGCTGCCTCACACAGCAAAGCAAATGTATTAACTAATGTAACAAAAGCCCAGGAGTCAGGGGTCTGGTTTCTGCCACGTACAGACCTAGGTATTCAGATGATGTCACCCCGATACATCCCTATGTCTTTCTGCTCTGCACCCTTCATTCCCAGTCCAGCCCCTCCCTGACCCCACACTCCAGGGGCCATCCACACAGCTCAGCAGCTTGAGAGAAAAGGGAACTGAGAATGGAGAACAGGTTCCCCGAGGAAAATCGAGGCCCTGCTGCCAGAGGAAGCAACAAGCAACAGATGTCCACAGTGACGGGCTTGGAGGAACAGTGCCCCCCACTCCCCCTTGCATCAAAATAGAGCAATCAAATGTCAGCCCTCTGTGCTTGCTTGTTTTCAAGAAAATGGGGTGCTGGAATCGAAAGCGGGTGGCTTTGTTTGCCAGGCAGCCCTGAGTTGAATACTGACTGTGTGTTGCTCACTGTGTGATCTCAAGCTAGTAACTTAACCTCTCTGAGCCTCCCTTTCCTGGTTCTTCCCAGCGAGACTGGAAGCTCAAAGGGGCAGTTACCTCATTGTGCTGTTTTATTACTGCATCTGCAGTGCCTGGCAGCATGATGCCTGGCACAATGGCAGGTACTTGGTGATACTAAATAAATCAACAACGGTTCAAATTTGTTATACAGTGAAAGGAAAAACTGTATAGCCCTAGCCGGTTTGGTTCAGTGGATAGAGTGTCAGCCTGCGGACTGAAGGGTCCAGGTTTGATTCCCGGTCAAGGGCACATGCCTGGGTTGCAGGCTCGATCCCCAGTAGGGGGCGTGCAGGAGGCAGCTGATCAATGATTCTCTCATCATTGATGTTTCGCTCGCTCTCTCTCCCTCTCCCTTCCCCTCTCTAAAATCAATAAAAATATATTTAAAAAAGAAAAACTGTATTTATGTAGCTGTAGCAAAATGCCAGGCACGTAGAGGGTGATGCATACGTTATAGAGTTGATCATTATATTATTCCACAAAGGAAGGATGGGGGAACCAAGAGCAAGAGTAAGGGATGGAGACGTAGGCCACTTAGTGGTCCGCTGGCTGTCTCAGTGGCCTGCTCCGGCCGTCACGGCGATGCCTGTGGCCAAGTGCAAACATCCCGCCCGAGTACTGAATTCTCCTCCCTCTTGTGTCCCCTCTGCAGCTCGAGCTGTCCAACAGCGCGGTCCTGCACCAGATGCGCCGGGACCAGGTCACCGACACCTGCCGGGCCAACAGCGCCGTGAGCCGCAAGCGGCGGGTGCTGACGCCCAACGACCTGAAGCACCTGGTGGTGGACGAGGACCACGAGCTCATCTACTGCTACGTGCCCAAGGTGGCCTGCACCAACTGGAAGCGCCTCATGATGGTCCTGACCGGGCGGGGCAAGTACAGCGACCCCATGGAGATCCCGGCCAACGAGGCGCACGTCTCGGCCAACCTGAAGACCCTCAACCAGTACAGCATCCCCGAGATCAACCACCGCTTGAAAAGCTACATGAAGTTCCTGTTCGTCCGCGAGCCCTTCGAGCGGCTGGTGTCCGCCTACCGGAACAAGTTCACGCAGAAGTACAACACGTCCTTCCACAAGCGCTACGGCACCAAGATCATCAAGCGGCAGCGCAAGAACGCCACGCAGGAGGCCCTGCGCAAGGGCGACGACGTCAAGTTCGAGGAGTTCGTGGCCTATCTCATCGACCCGCACACCCAGCGCGAGGAGCCCTTCAACGAGCACTGGCAGACCGTCTACTCCCTCTGCCACCCGTGCCACATCCACTACGACCTCGTGGGCAAGTACGAGACGCTGGAGGAGGATTCCAATTACGTCCTGCAGCTGGCGGGGGTGGGCAGCTACCTGAAGTTCCCCACCTACGCCAAGTCCACAAGAACTACTGACGAAATGACCACGGAGTTCTTCCAGAACATCAGCTCGGAGCACCAGACGCAGCTGTACGAAGTCTACAAACTCGATTTTTTAATGTTCAATTACTCAGTGCCAAGCTACCTGAAATTGGAATAAAGGGGAGGGGGGGGGGCTGGGGGAGGGGGATGGGGGGGCGAGGGAGAGAATCATGCTTTTTAATTTAAGATTTTTATTTGTCAAAAGAATTATATGAATATTGGGTTATTTTGTAAATTAATATTTCTTTGGGGATGATGCTGCGAGCAGCATAGTGAGAATTATTTAAAATCCTTGGTAGGGAAGGACAGCTGTCTTTGCAGGAGAATAGGGTGGGTGTCCCTGGTTTTAGACATGAGTACTGCAACACTGTCTCAAAGGTTTCCTTGTGTTCCGGTGAATTCCATGAACTGTGCATTCCATAAATTCTAATTAATATTATTTATAGTTATTTAAACATAGTGTCTGTAGAGATTTCTTGATGTGGCAGCATAAGAAATCTGTGTTTCATTCTGCGCTTGCTCTAGCTCACGTGGGGGCGTGAATGTTCTCAGTCGCCGCTCATAGACTCACTGTGTGGTAAGAGCCGTTGTGATGTGTGTTGATGCCACCGTGCTTGACATTCTGCCAGAAATAAACGGAAAGAGGCACCTTTGCAAGGGACTAATTCCACACCGATTTTCAATCAACCCCAAAGTCCCTTGCCCTAAAGAAATGTGATTTTTTTTTAAGCCAAGGAGAGAGCTGATGGTAGCTTTTTATTTCCCCCCCCCCCACCGGAATTAATAGTCTGATAGAATAAGCTTTTCTGAAGAAATTTTTAACTGGCAGTGCCAGTTGTGATGAAGATGAAATGGCTGTTGCTTTATAGTCAGCAAGTATTTATTGAGCAACTACTATGTGCTGGGCCTCATTCTAGGCCCTGCAGATAGAGCATTGAACAAAAACAGTAGTCTCGGCCCTCAAGAAGCTTTACATGGACACCGAGTATCCAGCTTGACAATTAGCAAACCTCCGCTATCTTGGGCTATTTATGAGCAGGTCCATGACCCCTATAAATTTGCATTTTTCTATGACATGAATTTGAAAACCACATGCCTGGAGCAGGCCCCTGAATCTGGTGCGTCATCCAAGCTCAAGGCCCCACACAATAGATGGCAAAAATATCTCCTATCCTGTGCCTGCTTTAAGGTACTGGTAGTGTCCACCTTTAACCCCAGAATAGTCTTGCCAGACACAGCTTGGAAGAGTGCGGTGATCGATTAGTGATGTCTGCTTCGGGTGAGGGAAGGGGAGCTTCAGCTGCTTCCAGTGCCACCTCCTGCCATCTCCAGCCCAGCACCCACGTCTCCATGTTGTTTCCTACTCTTGCCACATAACACCGTGGCAGGACTCCTACCCTCGGGGATTTGCAATGGTCTGGCGTTTCTACCCCTCATGGAGGTCAGGGGTGGACTCCGGGTACACACGGGCACATGCACACCCTCTCTCAAGTCCTCCCAAGGCTAAGAGGCCATCAGCACCTGTGTGATCGCCATGCATAAGCAGCAAGGACAGCCTTCCGTGACGGTAATTCATGCCCCTTTCCTCTGGAAGGCTGGAAATGTCCACTTCCTGTTCCTTGCTAATGAACACCTGCTCCCGCTCCTCACCTGCAGCCATTTCCCACTTCTCGGTTGACATTTGAGCCACATCTCTTGCAGCTAGTGAATGAGTTGGTAGCAGATTTTGTACATAATAATAATAATAATAATAGTTCTAACAATAGGGGATGGGGTGGGCTGGGGTGTGGGTAAGTTTTGCTTTTTGCTTCGTTTTTTCATGCAGCCTATAGCCAAGGGGTGAGAAGACTATTCTAAAACAAACAAAAAAATGAATAATTTATTCACAGAAACTATGAAAATTGTATGATAAAGCTCAGAGCCAGCTCCGTGAGCAGCAGCTGCCACATCTCACCGAGAAAATTATTTTATTGAATGTGAGTGAGGTGTGCCCGGGAGGAGGTGGCCGGAGCTATTTATAAATGCTGTGTACCTCCTTCCACGCTCTCTCCCCTTGTGAAGGGCGCAGCGACTCTGCCCTGGATGGATAGAGATTTATGCAACATGTTTTACCCGTCGAGGGACAGTCTCCGGCTGTCCCTGGAATTGGGACTCTGAACTCTATTTCCAGGCAAAGGAAACTGTCCTCAGAAACAGGGCTTCTGCTGACAAAACAGGCTGTCCATCGTTTTAAAATGTGTGCTCTACAGAACACAGGTCCTAGGGGATGTCAAGTTCATGTGATGCAAAATGAGAGTTTTGTGGTCACGTATCCTTGGCAAACGAAGTGAAGTCAGCTCCCTTCCTGCGGGACTTTTCAGAGCCCTAATGTGTGCTGTGCATTGCCAATCCCAAGAGGATCGTTGCGTCAGCAGCATTTCCTGAACTTATGTGACCAGAATTCTCTATTTTGCAGATCATCTCACAGAGCTAGCGTTCCGCAGAGTATACTTTGGTTAGGTCGATTTAGCCCATCTGAGTTCTTCAAGGATAAAAACTGCCTCTCTTACCCCCTCCAAAAACCAAAAAAAAATCAAAATCAAACAGCACCACAGTGAGCAAGCAACAGAGGTAGGTACCTTATCCAATGAATTCAACTTTAACTTGTGTGCAATGGTTCTAATCCTGGATTCTACCACAGGCAATACTTCATCCCTCCCAAGCCAGTAGAGGAAAGTTTTGGGTGGTATGGACAGAAGTGGGGGGAGGGGGGGCATAAGGCCAAAGTGGTCCCCCTATGCCTCAAGCCTTAGGCTGCTCAATGCAAGCAGAGTGAGCTCAACGCTTGATGAGCACTTTTTCGGTTCCATAGGTTGGAGCTGTTCACTGTGAGTTCTTTGGTTTTTAAATGGAAAGTCGCTTAGATCTCCTGACTTTTGCGTTTCCGTGCCTGTCTTTGATCAGCTGTGCGAGCGAGCTCGGTGCTGTGTGCAGGTCGCCTTCTTTCATCCGTTTTCTCTCTCTACAGTGAGAAAGATTGCCCCTCAGGGGATGACACATCACTATGGTTCTGCAGCGAGAGATTCTTTCTCCTTGTGTTTTGTTTTCAGGTTTCATTTTCTAATGGTATAAAAATTTTTTAATTGATTCCACTGTTTTTGCCGAATGTAGAATATAGTGTGTCCTTGGTTAAAAAGAATTCATGGTTAAAAATGTGCCTGGAAAATAAAACTTTCTGGGGTTTTGTTAAAGAAAACTGTTTGAAATGCTTGCTGTGGCGTGCTTAGCTGGAGAAAAGTACAGGCAGGGGTCCCACCTCCGAGCCACTTTTCAAGGGTGCTGCCGTGTGCGCAAAACCAGGTACAGCCAGGGTAGTACTGACAAGGACATTCCTGCTGACCTATTAGCCACAGCGTTGGAATCCTTGCACCTTCTCTGCCCCCACCCCGCTCCCCGCCTCCCCAGCTGGACTGGGGAGAAGGGCAGTCTGCTGACCCTGGTGTCTCAGAGGGGACCTTCCTCCCTTCCTACCTGTCCACCAGGTGAGCTTCACCGTCCTGCTTGCTCAGGACCTGGATGCCACAGGAGAGCAGTGGGCAGTGGAAACTCCAGTCAGACCAGTCCTCCTGGTGGCAGAGCCCTGGAAGCCCAGGGTCTGAATCCTGCCCATAAAACAGTGATGGCGAACCTATGACACGCGTGTCAGAGGTGACACGTGAACTCATTTTTTTGGTTGATTTTTCTTTGTTAAATGGCATTTAAATATATAAAATACATATCAAAAATATAAGTCTTTGTTTTACTATGGTTGCAAATATCAAAAAAGTTCTATATGTGACACGGCACCAGAGTTAAGTTAGGGTTTTTTCAAAATGCTGACACGCCGAGCTCAAAAGGTTCGCCATCACTGTCCTAGAAAGTTCCCATAACTAAAGCCAGTCCCCAGCACACTTAGCTGGTGGGGTCTGGACTAGTGCTGAGGTGGTGATCACAATAGTCCCTGTTCTAACCCGGCAAGAAGCCGAGGGACTCTGTCCCGGTGGGTGATGCTCAGAGCACCTCTCTCAGCCCAGTCCTTGCCCCACGCGCACACAATCTGTGCAGACCTGGGGAGCAGAATCCTTCCCTTGCCCACTCCTATGTCAGCAGGACTGACCTCATCGCTCTCCCACGTTCCTACAACCAGCATTTCCCCCAGCCTTTTCCCATCACAACCAACTAGACCCTATGAACAGACAACAGGACCTTCTACAGCCAGCTTGCCTGTTGACCGTTAACAGGCGCTCTGCAGTCTGCTACTCTGTCAGGTACGGAAGGGGCTGCCCGTACTATTGTCTTAGGAGCATGCTCAGTATGGCATATGGACATATAATTTAACATCTCTGTGGAGTGTGATTTTTTTTTTTTACATATTTGTATGCAGTAGAGGGCTTGTTGTAGAAACCTCTCCCTGTATCTTACTGTACTGTTCAAGAAAGCTGAATTCCACATTGCCAACAAAAGCGTGAAATGTTCCTGAACCTTCCTCCAGGAAAAGCCATTCAAGCCTGATTATTTTTCTAAGTAACTTCAATTAAATTGAAGAAAAAAAGAAGCTTCTCTCTGTGTATGGTTTGTTCATGGCTCACGGACAGAAGGCTATTGGGGGGGGGGGGGGAGCGGGGGCTGTGTTCCTTAGCTTGTGGGGGCTCCTGCCGGTGTACAGCAGAGAATGGAGAAAGTCCGTGATGCGGACCCCGTCGGCGTCTTGGCCAAGGCAAAGACCACCATCATCCAGACCCTTCCTGTTTAGTGCACGAAGGCGAGCTTTCTTCATTCTGTTTTGTCCATAAACTCTTTGTAGACTATGTGATAGAAGACCCACCATGACCATGTAGTCCTACCAGCCATGTGAAAAATAAGGAGACAGCCCGGGCCAGTGTGGCTCATTTGGATGTCATCCCATGCACTAGGAGGTTACCAGTTCGATTCCCGGTCAGGGCACATGCCTGAGTTGCAGGCTTAATCCCCAGTAGGGGACATATAGGAGGTAGCCAATCAATGTTGCACTCTTCTATCGATGTTTCTCCTTTCCTGTCTAAAAATCCATAAACAATCTATATATATAAAAGGCTAAGCGACTGGCCGACCAGCCAATCAGCCAGTAGGTATGACACACCCTGACCACCAGGGGGCAGACACTCAATGCAAGAGCTGCCAAGCAACAGCAACTTTGCAGAGTGCCCTCTCGTACTCTGGAACCCCTCAGGAGATGTCGGACTGCCAGTTTCAGCCTGATCCCCGCAGGCCAGGCTGAGGGACCCCACCTGCCAGAGGGACCCCACTCACTCTGCAGATGCCCTTTGAGTCCCAGCACCACCCCAGGTGCAGCCGGCCGGGGAGGGACCACGGGAAGTTGGCTCCAGGGCGTGTCTGGCCTGTCGCGCCCAGTCCCGCCCCACCAGCCACCTTCTAATCAATTTCCTTTCAATGTGCATGATTCCATGCACTGGGCCTCTAGTTAAAAATAGTAATAATAAGGAAACAGAGACTCCAAAAGGTTAAGTGGTGTTGGTGACAGAGCCAGTATAGGAACCCAGGTTGATGCACCTTCAGAATCCCATGCTTTGGACACTAAACGACATGCCTCTCTTAATGACTGTCCCACTGTCCAGAAGTCCTGTCTTTCAATCCCCAATTGCCCAATTCTAAATCCGTTCCTTTTCTGATGCCCCTCTCTCATATAGCTTCTTTCTGCTCCATGGATGGACGTTTCTTAGCTTCATTGATAAAAACGATTTATTGATTTACATTTTGCTAAAGAAGAAATCACTCAAAGTTGTTTCTCTGTTGTATTGTAGTCTACTTTCTTTAAATGTATTACCTAAACATTTTAACATGAAACTATTGGGTTAAAAAGTATATTTCATATTTCAGCCCTACCAGACATGGTTCTCATCACCAGTGGCCTGGCTCCCACCCATGCCTGGTGTCATCGCTGCCCTTGCTCTGGTCTCATAAGGTTGGGAAATGTCTAGACATGGAGCTTAGTTGTCTGAAGTTAATCGAAAATGCGCTTCCTTTTTAATGTAGTCAGTGGATAGAACTTTGTCATTCCCTGCCCCTGTCTCAAGAACATCCCCAATTTTAGTTTACTTCTCTTAGGGTAAGACAAATGGCCTCTTGTCAGTGGCCAGCTAACCAGTTGGTATTTCAATGGTATCACAGGTGCCCACTGTCTGATGCCATAGAAACTACAGAAACTACGGAACCTGAGGCCTAGACCAGCGGTCGCCAACCGGTGATCTGCAGACCACTGGTAGTCCATGAGGTCCAAAAGATTGGCGACCGCTGGCCTATACCATTGCCAGGCCAGGCCAGGGCGGGGTCACTATTGATCCACCACCAAATGAACAAAAATTGCCCCTGGCAGAATGATTAGCATACGGTGGCAGGGTGTCCTTTCTTGGGAAGAGCTTTCCTTTCTCAAGTGACATCTTTCCTACATTTTTGGTGTTCAAATAATTTTTATAACGGTAGATGTTCATTGATATTAAAAAGTAAAATGTTGGCAATTCCATTGTCAGCCCCCAAAGTCATTTCAAACATTTTCTCAAAAAGTCATGACATCCAGAAAGACCAGGAACCACTGGCCAAGAATGTATTTGAGACATGAAGTGAGGGGCAGAAACTCGAGGGCTTGGTGGAGAACAGAATTCCAGGGAAATCCCTCCTGGGGTGCAATTTTGAGCTTTGCACAGCTGGTACCCAGGTACCTGCTCTCCCATTTGATCCCTGAGGTCCCGGGTGACTTACCAGAAGTAGAACACTGGTCTGTGTTCATTCACTATAGAGAGCTTATCAGACATCTTGGGTCCAGAGTGACGGACATTTCCAATGTAACACAAAAAAGGGACATTCTAGCAAAACTGACATGAGACTAAAACAAACAACCGTTTCCCCATTCCATAATCCTCTCCTAGCGCCAGCCTCCTCCCCACATCACAACAAGCTGTAGATGGAAGTTGCCTGTTGATTCCGAATATGTAGCTGGCTGAGAACTGTTCACAGACATACTACCTCCGCCTCTTCCTCTGACATAGGAAAAACAGGAACATCTGAATGATGCCAGAGTTGACATAAATAAGAACCCTTGAGCCCTAGCCAGTTTTTCTCAGTGTTTACAGCATTGGCCCTCAGACTGAAGGGTCACAGGTTCAATTCTGGTCAAGGGCACATACGTAGGTTGCAGGCTCAATCCCTAGCCCCAGATGCGGCACATGTGGGAGGCAATCAATGAATGTGTCTCTCTCACATCGATGTTTCTGTCTCTCCTCCTCCTTTCCACTATCCCTAAAAGTCAATGGGAAAAAAATATCTTTGGGTGAGGATTAACAACCAAAAAAGGAAAAAGGGGAAAAAAAAAAGAGCCTTTGAGATCACCAGCCCCAGTTCAACCACCAAGGAGTTGTTCATAATCTAGAGGCAATCTGAGGGCCTCAATGTCCTCATTGGCAAAATGAAAAGAATTTTTAATTTTTCTTAAATGAGCCCCTTAAATTGTTTTGTGCTGAACACTCATATCTAAAACAAATGAAGCAGAGATGTCGGGATTGAATAGCGTGAGGCCCAGTGGGGCCTCTTCCCTGTAAAGGTCCTATGGACTTCCCTGGACCCCTAGGGTTCTAAGGAACACAGTTTGAGAACCACTAAGTTAGATGACCGCTGAGCCCTTCCAAGCTTTGACATGCTCTAATGATTTACCCAAATCTTCCTCTGTGGCTCCTCGCTCTGTGGCTTTACGCCAAAGGCTCCTTAGCAAAGGCTCTGGAGGTAAAAACTGCTTTAAGGAGGGAGTGAAGGCAACAGCATTAGGATGAGATTACAATGGAAGAGAGGAAATTAGGAAAAGGAAAAATTAGAAGCTAAAGGCAGATGCAGGAAACAAGTAGCTCACACCCAGATCCAAGATGGGAAGCAGAGTTCACACTCTTTCCAAATGATCTACCAGGGAAATGCGGTTCCAGATTCCTACAAAACCTCTTTAATTTGAAATATAAGAGACTGGACCAAAAAAACAGACTTGTATTCATCTGCTTTTTAAAAAAAAAATAAATAAGAGAGCATCTCATTCTGAGAGACTAGCAAAGGGCTTGGATTTCACGCTGGTTTAAACAAGCCAGCTGGGGAGGGTGATCTTCTCTGGCGCGTCCAGCCTTGGACCTTCACTCGACAGATCATGCCAGAAACAACTTGGTGCTGGAACCAAACTGGCAAAAGGATGAAGGCAAATGCCTAAAGAGGAAATGAAAGAAGGGCCTCTCACTACAGGAACGACACCTGTACACTGAGCGTACAATGAGCACAAACTCAACTGGAGGTGGCTGGGAGATGTTTGCTTTTAATGTGATCTTTTCCAAAAATATATCGTTCCATAAAGAAAGTTGGCCATAAAAGTGGCTAACTTTTATTAACTCATGTAGTTTATAATGTGCCTTGTAATGTATAAAATGTTTTCCATTTACTCCTCATAACATCCAAATACTTGTACCCTTTTTTAAAATATATACTAGAGGCCCTGTACACGAAATCCATGCACTCAGGGTGGGGGGTCCCTCAGCCTGGCCTGCACCCTCTCACAGTCTGGGAGCCCTTGGGGGATGTCTGACTGACGGCTTAGGCCCGTGGTTAGTTGGACATCCTTAGTGCTGCTGCAGAGGTGGGAGAGGTTCCCACCACCACCGCTGCACCCACCAGCTGTGAGCCTGGCTTCTGGCTCAGTGGTGCATCCCCTGTAGGAGCACACTGACCACCAGGGGGCAGCTCTTGTGTTGAGCATCTTCCCCCTGGTGGTCAGTGCACGTCATAGCAAGCGGTTGAGCATAGCATTTCATTAGCATATTATGCTTTGATTGGTTGAACGGACAACCAGACGACTGGACACTTAGCATATTAGGCTTTTATTATATAGGATTTTTATTGATTTTAGAGAAGGAAGAAAAAGGAAGGAGCGATAGGAACATCAATAAGGGGAAAGAATCATTGATCACCTGCCTCCTGCATGCCCCACACTGAGGACTGAGCCTACAACCTAGGCATGTGCCCTGACCAGGAATTGAACAGTGACCTTCTGGTTCATAGGTTGATGCTCAACCACTGAGCCACACCGGCCGGGTGTATTTGTATCCTTTTACAGGTAAAAGGGAGCAGAAGAGTCGAGTCATTAAATAACTTGCCCTGATTTTGTCATCTATGGCAGAGCCAGGACTCACACCAAGTCTGATTGACTCCCCAGCCCGTGGGAACCAGCGTCACTTAGGCCAAGCCCAGAGGCAGGCGTCTAAATCTGGGGATGATGGTGCTACAGACAGACATGGAGAGAGATTAACACTTTAGCCAAAGTGGCCAAAACTGATTAAATACAACTGAAAGATATTAAGAGAATAAAACAAAAGAAGCTGGAAGAATGAAAGGGTAGAGTCAGACTAAAATAGTCACAGAAAACTAAAGGACTAAATTAAGTTTCTGCCTGTGCTGTTGAAATAGGAAAACTCAGTTCCCTCCCTGTGTTTCTCCTTTCTTCTCACACCACATTGTGACACTCAGCACTCTGACACCAGATGTGCCGGGGAAGGGGGGGAGGAGTCCCCACAACAAGCTGGCCACTGATGAAAGGATTTGTCTTACTCAAAGGGGAGTAAACTGAAACTGGGAATGTTCTCGTCCAGACTTGCTTCCACTGACATTTACAGTGGGATAGCGTCAGATCTCACAGGTTAAGGTCTCAGTCCCACAAGATGACCTCCCGCCCATTCAGATGCCAATCACAAATCACCTGTGCTTCTGACCAATTGGCTATAAATCAGAGGTTCCCATGACCCCTTCTCGGGTTCAATGAATTCACTAGAGCAGCTCACAGAACTCAAGAAAATAGTTTTCTTACTATTCTATATAATAAAAGGCTAATATGCAAATTGTCCCCATGGGCAGTTCTACCATCCAGGAGTTAGACATGTGCTGACCACCACGGGTGGCGAGGAACATGGCGGGCGTTGGCTCTGCCCCACCCCCCGCCAGCAGTGGTAGCAGGCCGGGGGAAGGGAGGCCCTGGCCAGCAGCCTGCAGCCTCTAGGGTAGTGGTTCTCAACCTTCCTAATGCCCCGACCCTTTAATACAGTTCCTCATGTTGTGGTGACCCCCAATTTCATTGTTACAAATTGAACATAATTAAAGCATAGTGATTAATCACAAAAACAATATGTAATTATATGTGTGTTTTCTGATGGTCTTAGGTGACCCCTGTGAAACAGTTGTTCGTCCCCCAAAGGCAGTGGTTCTCAACCTTCTGGCCCTTTAAATACAGTTCCTCATGTTGTGACCCAACCATACAATTATTTTCGTTGCTACTTCATAACTGTAATGTTGCTACTGTTATGAATCGTAATGTAAATATCTGATATGCAAGATGGTCTTAGGCAACCCCTATGAAAGGGTCGTTCAACCACCAAAGGGGTCATGACCCACAGGTTGAGAACCGCTGCTCTAGGGACCCTACCCATGCACAAATTTTGTGCACTGGGCCTCTAGCTTATCATAAAAGGATATGATGGAAGAATACAGATGAGCTTCCAGATGGAGGAGAGGCACAGGGCTCGGTCTGTGGGAAGGGCACCAACTGTCTGTGCTCTTTCCCAGCCCTCCACTATCCCAGAGCCTTCATGTGTCCACCAGCCGGGAAGCTCTCCAGAACCACACTTGGGGGATTTCTATGGAGTTTCCTCACTTAGGCATGATCGAGCATTAACTCCATTTCTGGCCCCTCTCCCCTCTGAGTAATGGGGGTAGGGCTGAAATCCAAGCTTCCAGTCATGGATTGGTCTTTCTGGTGATCAGCTCCCCTCCAGAAGCCCACCAAGAATCACCTTATTAGAGCAGAAGACACTGCTATCACCTGGGAAATCCCAAGGGATTTAGGAGCTCTGCGTCAGCAGCAGAGCTCAAATATTACAACAGCAGAGGTTCCTGGCACTCTGATCACTTAGGAATTACAAGGGTTTGGGGAGCTCTGTGCCAGAAATAAGGACAGATATATATATATATATTTCACAGCTGTCTGTTACAGTATCTTGCCAAAACAACTGGACTAATAATCAATACACTTGGGGAAACTATTCAGAAAGGTTAAACTTCAAATAAAATCCAGATAGCAGAAGTGAAGTTTAAATTAGGGGTCTCAGGCGAGGCTGTGAGCCTGCTGAAGGGAATAAGCCCCGAGTATTCTGACAGTCTGGACAGAGCAGTCCAACCTGGGTGTCACACATTAGCCCCAACCCGAATTTCAAAGGCAGCTGGCTGTTCGGGCTGAAGACACTGTGTTCCAGAAGCTGCTCCCATCGCAGCGCTGCACAGTGCGCCCCGGGGTGAGCGGCAGAGGGATGCGTGACCTTCCAACAGGGTGGAGAGGCCAGAGATCAACAGGTGAAGAGGAAGAGGCTGGACGGCAGCCGGGCGTATCCCGGGCCCAGACAGCTGTGGATGTCCCTCAGGCTCTGGTCAACACAGCTCCCTCTGCTTGGTTGGGCTCCAGCAGATGTGCCAGGTGTTACCTGGCGCTGGGCAGACCTCCTGTGAACTAAATGCTGGGCTTCCCCACTCGTCTAGGAACCTGCAGCTGCCGGGGGATGTGTTCATTCATTCATTCATTCATTCATTCAAACATGTGTTAATCATCTGCCTGTTTCAGACCCCATGCAGGAGGCCAAGAATATGAGGGTTCTGAGGACTCATAATCAAGAGAACACAGAAGTGTTAACAGATAAACTATACATGAGGAAGAAACACCAAACTCTGCCTGGGAAAGAAGCGATCCAAGTCAGTAAGATAGAGAAATAGAAGGTGAGGGATTAGAGGAGCGATTTTCAACCTCTTTCGTCTCACGGCACACATAAACTAATTGATAAAATTTTGCACTGCACCAAAAAATACTTTTGCCGATCTGACCAAAAAAAAAAAAAAAAAAAAAGTAGGTGAAATTTTGATTCATTCACATGGGACAGTTCTTGTGTTGGCTGGTGGCATTCTTTTATTTGACAATCTAAGGCAGTGGTTCTCAACCTTCCTAATGCTGTGACCCTTTAATACAGTTCCTCATGTTGTGGTGACCCCCAATTTCGTTGTTACAAATTGAACATAATTAAAGCATAGTGATTCATCACAAAAACAATATGTAATTATATATGTGCTTTCCAATGGTCTTAGGCGACCCCTGTGAAAGGGTCGTTTGACCCCTAAAGGGGTCGCGACTCACAGGTTGAGAACCGCTGATCTAAGGGAAGAGAGGCCAGTGCCCCTGACTAAATAGTCAGGTATTGCATGGCTTTTAAAAACTCCTGCAGTTGAAGAGTCCCTGGGTTAGAGTAGTGCCTCTCAACAGGGAGTGATTTTGCCCCCTGGTGGACAGATCTCTACCACAAAAACTTGTCTGGCTCAAAAATGCGGAGGCTGGGAAACCCTGACCGAGAAATATTAAGAGGGTACACTCTGTGGCTCTTAGTAACCAATGGGTGTGCGGGTGACGGAGAGGAAAAGGGGGCAGCGAGGAGGACTGGCATGTTCCTGTCCTGGAAACGATGGCTGGAGACTGGGGCCATCATGAAGGTCAGGTCATCAGGAGCGGGTTCCGGGAAGGCCATGCTGAACTAAGCTCATGTGGGCCATCCAAGGAGAGATGGAGCAGTGGGTCTAGAACTCACTGCTCAAAGTGTGGTTCGTGGACCGGGGGCATGAATATGACTTGGGCGCTTGCTAGAAAGGCAGTGTTTCAGGCCCTACACCCACCCTCTTATAGTGTAAGCAGCCGGTGATTCACGTGCATGGCTGCATCTGATGTACAAGAGACAGTCCAAAGGGGAGAGGGGCCATCGTCCATCATTGCCTGTTCTGCCAGCCGCCCTGCCACATGAGTATGATGAGAGCCGCTGGGTCTGGTTGGACGGCATGTGCGGCACCAAGGTACCTGGGTGAAGGTGCCATTTGACATTGACCCCGAAGCAAGGGATGCATTTTTCTTACCCTGCTTGTAGGTAATGGGCACGGGGGCTGCGACCACCCAGAAGGTGTATTGTTCTAAGTTGCACAAAAGCCCAGTCTCATGTCCCCTCATTTGCAGTTTTGAAATCTAGAAAACCCTGAACACCAAAGGCTTTTTCGTAGACTTGCAGCAAGCCCACGTGGCAGCAAAAGCTGGCCTTCGCTGACATGCGACTAATGATAGGTTTTTTTTAAAAAATATATTTTATTGGTTTTTCACAGAGAGGAAGGGAGAGAGATAGAGAGTTAGAAACATCGAAGAGAGAGAAACATCGATCAGCTGCCTCCTGCACATCTCTTACTGGGGATGTGCCCGCAACCAAGGTACATGCCCTTGACCGGAATCGAACCTGGGACCTTTCAGTCCGCAGGCCGACGCTCTATCCACTGAGCCAAACCGGTTTCGGCAGATAGTTTTTACTTACCCCACTTACTGTGAAAACTCATACATTTTCCTGCAGAGAACGCTCATGTGTTTTCTTGAGGGGGATAGCCCCACACCCTCCTGGAGTATTGGGTAATACAAGCTATTTGCACAGCATTACTCTTCTAAAATTTGAAAAATTTTCTGAGTTCCAAAACACATCTGATCCCAGGCTTTCAGATAAGAGCTGGGAACGTGTCCTACCCCAGTTTTACAAATGGGGAAACTGAGGCTCAGAGAGGTTAAGCACACGAGGGAGCCAGGGTTCAAACCCGCACTCTTTCTGCATCACACCAGTTTCAAAAAGCTTATTGAGGAACACGCTGATGAGGACCCGGTCCAGGCCTTTCCCTCACAGGCAATGCATGTTTTCAGACAGAAACCTGGGTCAGAGGCGCGAGGACCTGCCTTTTGTGTGGCTCTCCCGTAACACAGCGAACACAACGCCAGTCCCTCCACTTGAGCTTCCTGTTTCGACAGGCGCCTCTGAGTGTTCTGACCGCTCTGAGCCCAAAGCCGGGCTCCCTGTGATGGCAGCATCCATCAGCTTCAGCCCCCTGGGCAGACACAGAATCCCAGCAGCCTTGCAAAGGAATGAAAGCAGTGAATGCTCATCGTACCTGTGATGGAGACGAGACAAACGCAGGCAAACCAGCAGGGATGGCTTCTGGGGCGCTATTCTCATTCCACAGGCGGGGGTCTGCAGCGGGGTCCAATGCCAATTCCTTCTTAAAAAGATGTTCGAGTGCTTTGGAGAGCCAACGACGTCCGTGTGCTTTGTCATCTCTTCAGAATCAGGGCTTGCTCCTGATTCCTCTGCTCCTTCAACAAAGGACAGCTTTTATTCTCCTGACAGAAATAAACCCAGAGCTAGGAATTATCAGCCAGACAAGAGTCAGTGAGCCATCTCTGAAATTTTGCAAACTCTAAAACAGTGGTTCTCAACCTTCTGGCCCTTTAAATACAGTTCCTCATGTTGTGACCCAACCATAAAATTATTTTCGTTGCCACTTCATAATTGTAATGTTGCTACTGTTATGAATCATAATGTAAATATCTGATATGCAGGATGGTCTTAGGCGACCCCTGTGAAAGGGTCGTTCGACCGCCAAAGGGGTCGCGACCCACAGGTTGAGAACCGCTGCTCTAAAATGCTATGCATAACCCATGGACACAGACAATATTATGGTGAAGGCCTGGGGTGGGGGGTGGGGGCAGGCTGGAAGCGGGTAATGGAGGTAAAACGGGGACATCTGTAATACTTTCAACAATAAAGATTAAAAAAATACTTCAGTGAATATTGAACTCAATGTCTTCTGCTTCATTTCTGATTCTTCCCATTGTGTACACATGAATGACACATTTAAGTGTATTTATCACTTAATATTATTTGATGTATACATTTAGATATCTTCTCTGGAGAAGTGTTTATTCAAATCTTTTGCCCATTTTAAAAATTGGTTTGTTTGTCTTATTATTGAATTATAAGAATTCTTTATAGATTTTACATAGGAGTCCTCTATCAGAAATGTTTAGCAAATATTTTCTCCCCATCAGTGGCTTGCCTTTTCATTTTCTTAACAGTATCTCTCAAAGAGCAATCATTTTGATGCTGGTATTTTTTACATTGTTGAGTGCTTGCATTCCTTTAAGACAGAGGTGGGAACGTCTGGCTCATGGGCCATATAAGGCCCACGAAATCATTTTGTCTGGCCCTGCCAAGGCATTAGGGATGAGTTAATTAAATGTTTGACCAAATATAGCAGCTAATTTTTAAGTTGATAATTTTTTATGGCCCGAGAATGATGTTATAAATATCCAAATGGCCCTTCTCAGAAAAAAGGGTCTCATCCCTGCTTTAAGAGATGTTGGACCCATCTGGCATGACTCAGTGACTGAGCATCGACCTATGAACCAGTAGGTCATGGTACGATTCCCAGTCAGGGGACATGCCTGGGTTGTGGGCTCCATCCAGGGTGTAGGGTGTGCAGGAGGCGGCCAATCAATGATTCTCTCTCATCATTGATGTTTCTATCTCTCTTTTCCTCTCCCTTCCTCTCTGAAATCAAAAAATATATATTTTAAAGAAGAGAGAGAGGTTGGGCTTTATAGCAAGCAGTTATATTACTTGTGGATTAGATTGATCCTTTTGAAATTTTTTTAAACTCATTCAGGAGGGGTCCTGAGTAGACTTTTTTCTAGAGTTAATTAAGCTCCATGGGTAAGGTCTGGCCTTTCTGAGGATCCTACTTAGTGTCCCGGATATTCAATGAAATCTTTCACTCTGGCTAAAGGCAACTCAGATAATACCTGGCACTGTGTGACCCCTGGGAGTTACTTGATATAGAGTTCCCCAGCAATTGTCCTTCCCTGAGAAGTTGTTCTGGTCTCATCTGATGGGGTTTTACCCTATACAGGCACTCACTGGTATTCAGTCAAAGGACCTCTTCCCACATTTCTGAAGCTCTTTCTTACCGTAGCTCTTCTCACTCAGGTTACCCTACTCTGCCAATCCTAGACACCCTGGCCTCTCAGAACATCCGTCTGCTCCTCAACTCAGAAGGAATGGTGGACTGAGTGTGGGAATTACCTCCAGACAGAGAGCCATGGCCATGGTAGACTGCCCCTCAACGGTTCCCTTTTCTCAGGGATCAGCCTGGTGCCTGATGTCTGAAATAGTTGTTTCCTATATTTTTCCATTTTTCTAGGGCTTCCTTTTGGGGTTGAGGGGGCGGGTGGTAATTCTGGACTGTGTTTATCCCTCCCGCTCCCTCACAGAAGTCTGCTTATTGTTTCAAAAGCTATAGCTAAGTCAATACAACACGGCTTATTTTGTTAATCCCTTAACCCTGAGAATTTAGTTAATCCCTTAACACTAAGAACTCTAATTTTAAAGCAATTATAAACAGTGCCAATATGAACATTGTTATTAAAAAAAAAAACCTTTTATTTTCTTTAGAGGATATTTTCTTGAGACTTATTAGAGTTACCAGAACAAAGGATATGAACAATTTTATAGTTCTTGTTGCAATAGTTTCTTATTGCCCCTGAAAAGCACTGTAATATGAATACGTATTTCTCTTGGTTACCAGCATTGGGCTTTTTCTTTTTAATTTATTTTCATTAGTTGAAGCCATGAGTAATGGTGCCTAGAAGATAGCTCTGTTTATTATTTTTTTCTTTTGTTGCTAGGAAAAACTGTGCATTTTCCCATAAGACAATTGAACGTCTGGATTTTCTTGTATATAAACTATCTGTTCATCAACCTTGATGATGTAGCAAGAGGAATTAATGGCACTTAGATTGTAGAACCTCATTCCATTTTGTAGGACGGTATGCTATTATCTGTTGTGTTTTTCACATAGCTTAACTCCCTCTTTTAGTTTGCATATGACTTTCATTTTTAAGTGTTTCTTTAAGTAACAGATGGTTAGACTTTTTTTCAAATAGATTTTAAAAAATATTTCTATTGATTTTTTTAGAGAGAGAGGAAAGGAGAGGGAGAGAGAAAAAAAAACATCGATGTGAGAGCAAAACATTGATCAGCTGCCTCTGCATGCCCCCTACCTGGATGGACCTGGCAACCTGGGCATGTGCCCTGACTAGGAATTGAACCGGCAACCTTTTGGTGCACAGGATAATGCCCAACCAACTGAGCCACACTGTCCAGGGTCAGATGGTTAGATTTTATTCTTTTATTTTTTTCATCCTCACCACAGGAGATGGTTTTGATTTATTTATTTGTTTGTTTATTTATTTATGAGAGAGAGGAAGGGAGAGGAGAGAGAGAGAGAGAGAGAGAAACATTAATTGGTTGCCTTCCATGTGTGTCCCCGGGGGTTGAACCCACAACCTAGATATGTGCCCTGACTAGGAATTGAACCCACAACCTTTTGGTGTACAGGACGACACTCCAACCAACTGAGCCACAGAAGCCAGGGCAATTCTTACAATTATTACAAAGCTCCTTTTGGCTTCTAAAAGAGCAATCAAACTAGTCCCTTGGTCCACAAACTGTGGCTCGCAAGCCACATGCGGTTCTTTGGCCCCTTGAGTATGGCTCTTCCACAAAATACCATGTGCGGGCACGCACGTACAGTGCGATTGAAACTTCGTGGCCCATGCGCAGAAGTCGGCTTTCGGCCTGGGCAAGTCTATTTTGAAGAAGTACTGTTGATATTTGGCTCTGTTGACTAATGAGTTTGCCGACCACTGAACTAGTCTATGCTAAAGGTCAGGTTAAAGGTCAGTTTGACCTTCAAAGATTAACCTGGCCAACCCTACAACCCCATGAATACTGACAACACCATTTCTCTTAGCTGTGTGCAAGTTTTCCCCAAAGCCTTCTTGTTCTATTTTTTATAGCTTAAGGGATAAGTAAACTCCAAATTTGTTTTGTAATTGCATCTCAATGCTTCTTCTTAACTCCTTAAAGGAGCCTGTCTTTAATCCAGAAACTCTTTCTCAGAACATTGCCCCTAGAAATGGTGGGTTTCTGTGCCATTCCCTCCCAATGACTGCACTGAGATTGCCATTCGGTTTAGAACACTGATGTTTAATGAATTCCATTTACCCTGGCCTTTCCTCTGGGGCCCTAGACCAGTGGTTCTCAACCTTGGCTGCATATTAGAATCACCTGGGAATCTTTTTAAAATCCTGATGTCTGGGCCTCATCCTCCGGAAATTCTGTTTCTTTGTTACTAATGTTGTGGCCCCACCCCATAACAAAGAAACAGAATTTCCGGAGGATGAGGCCCAGACATCAGGATTTTAAAAAGATTCCCAGGTGATTCTAATATGCAGCCAAGGTTGAGAACCACTGCCCTAGACACTGGGGCCTGCTTCTTCTAGCTCAGTGGTTCTCAACCTTCCTAAGGCCTCGACCCTTTAATACAGTTCCTCATGTTGTGGTGACCCCCAACCATAAAATTATTTTCGTTGCTACTTCATAACTCTAATTTTGCTACTGTTATGAATCGTAATGTAAATATCTGATATGCAGGATGTATTTTCATTGTTACAAATTGAACATAATTAAAGCATAGTGATTAATCACAAAAGCAATATGTAATTATATATGTGTTTTCCGATGGTCTTAGGCGACCCCTGTGAAAGGGTTGTTCGACCCCCAAAGGGGTCATGACCCACAGGTTGAGAACAGCTGTTCTAGCTCATCAAGGGCCTGCCATCTGTTTGGCTTGTGTTATGCCGCCTGCTTTTGTGATTGGGTCTTGACTTAGATTGCACACAGGTGCACCTCCCACCCTTAAGTGGCTCTTTGTGCCGAATCATTAACCTTCCTTTACACTTTGCATGAACTGCTGAACAATGGGTTCGAATGAAATCCTGTGCAGAAAGAAGTCCAATCTGAAAAAGAGACACCCCCAGAGCTGCTCTGGAGGAGGCTCAATCCCCCAGGAGCACTCAGAATCCCTTCACCAGGGAGTTTTACTCAAGCTGCTCTCCTGGGTCCAACCCTCCTCATCACCTCAGTGCCCCCCCCAGCCACACCAGGAGCTGTAGTTCTGTCTCTCATGCTTGCTCCGCCTTCCTTTCTAAGGCCCATCATTTCTTAACCTTTTACATTCACTCTTATTCTTTATGCTTCCTTGAGGGTCTTTGGAAATCTGGGAAGATTTGGTTAAAAAAATTTTTAAAGGTTATTTACACTTAGAGATTATGAATAAGCCAGGAAAGAAGTGTTGTGGATTTTTTTTAAAATACGCAGATGGGCTTCTTTTTATTTATTAACAGCTTTTATGCATTTTCAATATTATTCCTTAAAGCAGCTGTTTCTCTTTCCCACCTGCCTGTCACTTCAGATTTCCATTTGTTCATTTACAAATCGGGATGGGGCGGTATGAAAGCAGAGCACACGGTAATGTCCTGATTTGAAGTGTATCCGTTTGCTCATTTGCAAATCTGAGGGGGGAGTTACAAAAGCAAAGCACAAGGTAATGTTCCTGCTTTAAAATGTGACTCACATACCTGAGAGCCGTTTAGAAACCCAGCGAGGGTCACAGAGAGACCGCTGGCTTATGCTCCACCCCCTGAATACCGTTTCCGAGGTGTTAGAACTAATATAATACTTGCCAAACTTATATTAGTTCTGCGGGCAGGCTTCCCCCCACTTGACTGTACAACTCTGAGGGGAACCTTTTTCTCTTTATCCACGATTGTACCTAGCACGATGCAAATGAATAACACGTGCTTAACTGGGCAAGGCATCATCTGTTTATACTTCCAAAAAGTTTTAAGAAAGCCTATAAAAATGTTAATTATCTGGCGTTGGGGAAAATGTGACACAACCTGACTTAAAGAGGGAAAAGTGAGGAGGGATAATGTTTCTTTTCCTGGATGGAAAATATATAACGTTCAGCGCTGGTCTCAAGGAAGGCACGTTTTCAGATGACAAGCGGCTCTTCGGGTTAGTGGGGTAGCCAAGTGACGGGGCTGACGTACGCGGGTAGAATTTGAATGTGGAAAATACAAAAGGGAAACTATCCAAACCGTATAGACACCAGGAGGCTTGGGGTCACGCTATAGTTGGAGGCCAGTATCTTCATGCTTAGCTTTGGCAAAATGGATCCAACCCTGAACTTAGCCTCGTTGGTAAGAATGAGCAGTGACACAGCAAAGTGGGAGACCATTCTCTGCCTGCTGGGCCCTGGCACATGCAGACCCTTGTCTTGGTCACGTTAGGTCAGAACTGCCTCACCTGGAGGGGATCACTCAGGGCCTGGGCAGGGACCACTGACCAGCCAGCGTGAGCCGGCCAACAGTGCTAGGTTGGTGTTATTCGAGGTGCCGGGCAAGGCTTTAAGTAAATCCCCACTGGGCTGAGCATATCCACTCATCCCACATGCATTTATTGAGACACTGAGGAATATCCAGGTGAATAAATAACAGGATGTGTCCTCAAATTGGTCACAGAGCATAGGTTATTAATAGCAAAATATGGTAAGGGCATAGCTCAGTATCTTGGATGGAAATCATGTTTAGACAATGATACGACGTTATTGCTGACATATCCCATTCTATGATTGACTCTTATTCTTTGTCTCCCAATGTGAGAATAAGCCTCTTGCAATATACATATCACTCCGGATCCCAGAGAAATGATCTCCATAGAAATGTTCAATTGTCCTAATTATTCTAAAGTGAAATCCATTAGTCAATAAATGAAACCCAGGCATGGGCTTACTCTTGAATAGAAGCTGTTAAGTTAATTAAACAAGGAGGCCATTAGACTGAAGTGGCTCTAATACCTTGGCAACCTACACAAGCAAATCCAAATATAAGCCTGTAAATGCCTCAAGGTTATGAAATCAAAATGCCAAGGACAACCGATCGCAAACAGCCAACTAGGCTTTAAGCTGTACCCAGTCAACTAACTTCCTTTCTTTGCTTCTGCACCATCTCTATGTAAGACTTCCCCCTGACTCCTAGGGGCAGAGCACCCTAACCATGTCTGGTTTGGTGTTGCCCAATTCAAATTCTTTTTTGGTCAAATAAACTCTTAAAAGTTTTAATATGCCTCAGTTTATCTTTTAACAAAGCATACAGCCTAGGAATCTCCTAATATTTGGGAAACCCATCCAAAGCAAAAGAAAGCCCACAAAGAAAAGAAAAAAAAATAAATCCAGAGCAAATAGAGAAGATTAAAACAAATATAAAAAATACCAGGTGGAGCTGGTATCTTCCAAGAGGTAAGAGAGGGCACTGTATTCATAAAAGAAGAAATGCCAAGAACAAGGGACGAACAGGAAATGAAAAGAGCTCTTGGAAATTAAAAGCAGGATAGCCAAAATAATTCAATTGAAGACAGGGAGATAAGGAAACCTCACAAAGAGAAGTAAAAAAATAAAATAAAATAATACAAAGATAGAAAACAAGAAAGATGAGACGGGAGGTTAATCTCCTAAGGAGGTACAATTGCCAACTAATAGGAATTCCAGGGAGATAAAACAGTGAGTAGGAAATTATCAAATAATAGTGGACATTTCCCCAGAAGTAAAGGAGGGATTCTATGTGTTAAGTACAATGAATTTTTAAAAAAGAAAAAAAAAACACCCCAAGGAGCATATCATTATAAAATTTTTAGTAAACAAAAGCTTCTAATAAAAGAAAAATAGCCCTCGCTGGTTTGGCTCAGTGGATAGAGCGTCGGCCTGAGGACTGGAGGGTCCTGGGTTTGATTCCAGTCAAGGGCACATGCTCAGGTTGCGGGCTGGATCCCCAGTAGGGGGGTGTGCAGGAGGCAGCCAATCAATGATTCTCTCTCATCATGGATGTTTCTATCTCTATCTCCCTCTCCCTTCCTCTCTGAAATCAATAAAAGAATGTAATGATGTTATTTAAAAAAAAAGAAAGAAAGAAAAAGAAAAATAACAGCAAGTAGAAAAAGAAAACTACTATATAGTCGGAATGGCAAGAAATGAAAATTGCAACGTAAAGGTGGAAGATGACATACTGAGCAATTGAACTTACCCCCTCTTATTCCTGTAAAAAAGAAAATGAGAAATTAAGGATGGCTCCAAGTTTTTGGCCTCAGCAAGTAGAAGGATTGGGTAGTCATTTATTAAGATGGGGTAGACTATGAGGGAGGAACATTACTTAAACAAGTTAAATTTGTGATACCTGTATTAGTTAGCTACTGCTGCATAACAAAGTATCCCAAAATTTAATGCTTGAAAAACAATAAGCATTTACTGTCTCACAGTTTCTGTGAGTCAGAACTTGGGGGCAGTTTAGTTGGGTGCCTCTGGCTCAAGGTCTCTCTTGAGGTAGCAGTGGGGCTGTCAGCTGGGACAATGGTCTCATTTGAAAGCTCAGCTGAGATTGAGGGGATCTGCTCCCTCAATCTGCTCCCATGTTTTTTGGCAGGCCTCACTTTCTCACCATGTAGGCTTGTCCGCAGGGCTACCTTATGACATCATGGCAGTTGACTTTCCCCACGAAGAATGATCCAAGAGAGAGGTAGAGAGAGCGAGCACCAAGACTGAAGTGACATCCCATCCTGTCTGCCATACGCTATTCATTAGAAGGGAGTCAATGTGCCCAGCCTGCCTACACCCAAGGAAGGAAGATTACACAAGGGCATGAATACCAAGAGGTGGGCACACTCACTGGATGTCCATGTGGCAAGGTCATGTGGGCTGTTTGAAGAGAATCTGGCATTTGGGGGGTAAATCCAGCTGGAAAGTCATCATCAGGAAAGTATTTATTATTGGATGTTAGGCATCGGAGACCATCTTTGAAAGGACTGGAGGAATCGATCCTGGGCTACACCTCCAGGAACATGGCCCAAAGCTACCCTGCAAAGCTAGTCTATTAAAGGAACAGCCATGGGCCTTGTGGCTACAGAGCCCAGAGAAAGTATACCTCTGCCTCCCCCAGTGCAAGAGAGATGCCAGGTATACCAGCAGTTTCCTCGAGTAACTAACTTTAGAATCAAAGTTCTCAAAGGAGCATATTCTATGTCCTAGTCACATGGAGTTGGAAAATGTGACTTTTTAAAGGGTCTATTATGGGAGGGTGGAATTCATATCATGGAAAAATAGAGAGAGAGTGTGTTTGAAAGATGTGAGGCATCTATAAAGGACTATTGTTCAACACATTCTGGAAGGAACTGAGATAATTTAGCAGAAACTGGAAGTCATAAAACAAATCTAAGAGCCACAAAGAGATATGGAGATTATATCCATTCAAAACTCCAAGTTGTTAACCAAAAGCAAATCTGAACAGTTTGTGATAAAGATATGAATACAGACATTAAGAATGTGATAAGTTAGGTGGGAGAAATAGATGAGAAAAATCTCTCAGAATATAAAACAGAAAGACAAAGAAGTGGAAAATTAGAGATAAAAAAGCCAAGAAACACATAATCTCAATCAAAAAGACTACATTTGACCAAGTCATCCAAGAAAAAGAAAAGGAAAATAGAAGGCATAAAATTATTTTTTTTTAATTTTTAACTCCCAGAACTCAAGGAAAATACTTGAAAGGGTCTTCCAGATACCAAGTTCATTGAGTGCAAAAAGGCCCACGTAACTATATGCTATTATGAAATTTCAGAACACCCAGGGTAAATATAAAGATGATAATGATGATTATTTTTTTAAGCTAACATTTTTATAGGGCTTACTATGTGCAAGTAGATGTTTTAATCACTTTTTACATACTGACTAATTTAGTCTTCACAGCAGTTCTATGACTTAACTACTATAATTATTCAGATGAAAATACCGAGGGACGTACCCATGGATACACAGCTAGCAGGTGGCAGAATTGGGATTCAAACCACAGTCTGGCTTTGTACCCTTGACCATGGCTTTTTTTTTTCTTTTATGAATACCAAATTCTAAAAGGTAGCAGAGACATGCCTTCAAATGTCTGAAGGAAAACGATTTTGAATGTAGAATTACCCAAAATATTAATCCAGTAAGGGGGGGGGGGGGGAGTTTAATACATTTTCAGACATGCAAGAACTCAGATATGCAAAAACACCTATATTTGAGACATACAAACACCTATATTCTTTATCTGAAAAAGTAACTTAAGGATCTACTGTGTCAAAAGGAAAAACAAATCCAAGACAATAACATGAGCTCCAAGTGCAGTGAAACTAATTAAAGAATGTAACCAAAGTAATCCCAGGATAACTTCTATGCAAATGAGCCTAGAAAGTCAGTGTATATTAGTGTGCTCAAAATACATTAAACAGCTGGAAGATACTAATGATAGAGAAATTTGTTTCCTATCAACAAGAAAGAAGATAATTTTAAAACACCGGGGGGGGGGGGGGCGGGGGGGGGGTAGGGGGCAGGGGGGCAGCTGTACAAGAATACTGATTCCAAAAGCAACACAAACTAACCACAAAACAATTCAGAGTATTCTATGGAGTTGAAGGGAAGAGGGTCAATTTGACTTTGACTTTCCCCTTTGATGGCACCAGTGTGAGCGGCAACCCCATAGGACTAGATTTCCTATTTAAGCATCCAGTCAACCTGCCCT
The DNA here is from genome assembly GCF_028538775.1 of Myotis yumanensis. NCBI lineage: Eukaryota > Metazoa > Chordata > Mammalia > Chiroptera > Vespertilionidae > Myotis > Myotis yumanensis. The sequence goes on from NW_027223754.1 coordinate 201,580,458, forward strand.
GGCCCTTCATTAAATAGTTTATTGAAACATAACTTTCTAAACTCTGTTTTCCATTTACATAAACTTGACAAGTAACAACGCAGCGAACAGGACTTGGGAAGGAGGGAGAAGTGGAGTAATATGCAGGGGTGCAAATTCTCTTATCCTGCATATTGGTAAGTAAAGGAACAATATCCAACAATTAAGGATCAAGAATCAGACATTTAAACAGATTACTTATAGTTATACAAGAATCCAAAATCACAGCCAGTTATTAAAAAATATAGCCAACAGAATGAGGAGGGAGGTGTCTCATAAGGAGACGGTGTAAATTACGTTTTGCCTGTTTCATGTTGGTCATTAGTAAACACTGCTTAAGACCAGCGGTTCTCAACGTGTGGGTCGCCACCCCTTTGGCAGTCGAACGACCCTTTCACAGGGGTCGCCTAAGACCATCCTGCATATCAGATATTTACATTACAATTCATAACAGTAGCAACATGACAGTTATGAAGTAGCAATGAAAATAATTTTTATGGTTGGGTCACAACATGAGGAACTGTATTTAAAGGGCCAGAAGGTTGAGAACCACTGGCTTAAGACCAAGAATTCTTGAGGCAGAGGGGTAAGCATATGCAGGCGTCCCTGGATTTATTGCACTTCACAGGGGTGGCGTTTTGACAAATTGAAGGCAGGGAACCTCCACCAGAAAAAAAGATTATGACTCACTTTATTGCAATGGTCTGGAACCGAACCCACAATATCTCCGAGGTGTGCCTGGAGTTTAGAGCTATGGAGGTAGCCATGAAAAGACTTAGAGCTGGAAATGAGTCAAAGGGCTTACCTATGAGAACAACCGGGAAGGAGTGGGGAGCAAGACTATCTCCACAGTGTTTGGCTTTTCATTTCCAGATGCATCTTGAAAGAATCCAAAAAGGGTGATGCTCCCGCTCAAAACCCTGGTGAAATTTGGAACCCCTGACCCCCCCGCATCCGTCAGCGCTGGCCATCTCGCTTCAGTAAGTGTTTCGGTGAGAAACTCAATTTCAGGAGGCAGTTTTTCCAGTTTGGAGCCAATTTACATTCTTCCTCTTCCACCAAGACGAAGAAGATGGACTGGGCCCGGAGAGAGGCGGCAGGTGGAATCTGATGCATCGCCTGGGAACTTTTCAGAAATGCAAAATGCCAGGCCTCACGCCAAGCCTGCCCAACCAGAATCTTCGTCCTAACGCCCACCCCCACGCCCGTGACTTACATGCACGTCAGTGTTTGCGGAGCCCTGCCCTGAAGGCGTAGTTCGTAATCTGGCTGCCCTTTAGAATCACCTGGAGAGCTGCCTCAAAGCAGCTAAGTCCGAATCTCTCAGTGGAGAACCAGGCAGCGGCCTTTATGGAAGCTCCCAGGTGATTCTAATGCTCAGCTGGGAGCTGGCGTTGAAAACCTTTGCACAAAAGGTCCACGTGATTAGATTTCAGGAAAGCTTTTACCACGACCGCCTCCCTCGCAGATTCCAATATTCATCCCTTCCCCGTGGGCTCCCCTACTTCTAGCTCCGTTTTTCTCCATAAATGACTCTTGGTCCGGTGATGGACAGGAGGCAACCGCGGAGGGAAATAAGAAGTGAGCTCGGGTGATAAAAAAGGAGAATGAGGAGGCAGCCCTGACACCAGCCAAGTCTGTGTCAAAGCGAAATGAGTGACGGGAGAATCATGAAGGACCTTGGTGGTTGGGCAGAAAAGCTCCCTTAATGAAGTGGGGGAAAGAGAACCACTGAAGACAGGAGAGGCGTGGGAGGGATATGGTGAGAATTAGGACAAGTTTGGTAAACTGGATCTACCTAAAAGTACATATTGACCCAGTTTAAGCCAAACATTGAAATGATGACACATTCTTCTCAGAAAACTACCTACCAAGGTGCTTCCCATTCAAATCCGCTCTGGAGCCGACAATAAAATCCAATCAAGTGTTGCTAATTACACCCTCTAATGAATTGTGAGACTGCCTAATCCACAGTCCAGAGACTTGTACAGTCAATAACTGTGTTAAACAGCCTCAATTACTTACATATGGTGTCTCACTTTGGTGTTAATTGTATCCATTAACCCACACAGAATCCGTTTGGAATTCCTGCAGGATGGTTTAATGCGCTGGTTCCTTGGAGGCCACTAACCGCATTTGCCTTTGCCCTGAAATTATTCAGCCTCTGGATAAATAGCAAAGAAGTCTAAATTTCTTCCTCATGTGAAATGCTTCATCATATCTTTGAATTAAACCTCAAAATCACCCCTACCAGTGTCTCCCAATCACAAGGGTGTCTGAAAGATAGACACTAGAGCAGCGGTTCTCAACCTGTGGGTCGCGACCCCTTTGGCGGTCCAACGACCCTTTCACAGGAGTCGCCTAAGACCATCCTGCATATCAGATATTTACATTACGATTCATAACAGTAGCAACATGACAGTTATGAAGTAGCAATGAAAATAATTTTATGGTTGGGTCACAACATGAGGAACTGTATTTAAAGGGCCAGAAGGTTGAGAACCACTGCCCTAGAGAAAAGGGAACAGGCTTGCTTCCCTCCGTCGGATCCTTTCGAAGGACATTTGTCATCTGAACTAGTGGTCTCAGGAGCCAAGATCTTCTCCAGCTAAGCAAGTCATCTCCGGTTACCACGCTGAATGGGCCTCCAATGTTCCTATATTTAACCCTGTGCTTTTGTGGGCATCTGTGATTAATAGACTTCAGGGCACCATCTTACTTCTGATGATCATCCTAATGGACATGGTTGATATGGTTGAAGCCAAAGGATGGCACACTCCAATTACTTGATCGGGAATGGGACATTAATAACCGAAGTTGTATTTAATATGTTTTGTTGCACACCAGGGCTTACGTAGATACGGTGGTGTGTAATATGCAATAGAACAAGTTAGGATATATGTTGCCATAGAGATATTTGATAGGGGTTGTGAAACCTAGGAAATGCATGCAGAGCCTGGTGCTGGGTGCTCCTGGACATTTCATACAGAAAGTATTACTTGCTCAGCGTCAAAAGATGTGGGAAATCTTTAAATCAGGATCCTGTGATGATGTCAATCAACCTTATATTAGCACTAAAGGCAGTGACAGACGGTAGCCTGGGCAACGAAGAGAGACCCTCTGTCATAACCTCTAGAGCCATGTGAATGCTTCAGCAGCAAATTTTCTTGGAAAACCCCATTCGGAACAACATGCTTTCGGAAGGCTAGGCTTGCTTTCTCTTGTAGGTTTGCTTTAAAAAATACAATCATAATAATACATGTTCACTGCAGAAGATTTGAGAAATATAGCGAAGCATGAAAAGAAATTCATCTAAAATCTTACCATTAAAGATTATTATTATTTTGCTGTGTTTCCTTCCAACCTTCTGAAAATGCATAGTTATACATCAACATATTTTTTTTAATTTATGCTTATTTTTTATTGTCTAAAGTTTTATATATGTCTCCTTTTTCCCCAATTGACGCCCCCCCCCCCCCGCCCCAGCCATTCTCACCACAGGCAAGCCCCCACCGCCCCAGTGTCTGTGTCCATTGGTTATGCTAATATGCATGCATACAAGTCCCCTACCATTTGTCTCTGGATCTATTCTTGTTCATCAAATTATGACATCAACATATTTCTTATCTCTCCTCCAGCCCAAAGCCACTGAGTCCTGTGGAAGCCCTTCCCTATCCCCAGAGCATGTCTGAGCTACCCTTAGGGAAGAGCAAAGTTGGGGCCTTTATTTGATGCCCCCCAGTGTTCAGCGGTCCATAGTGAGGGCGCTGCCACAGTTCACCCAAGGTAGCCAGGAGGCCAGCATTTCCAATGACCCTTTCTCTGAACCAGGGGTACACTCCACCAAAGAGACCGGAAGCCCCTTAATGTGTGATTCAGTGGGTGTTGCAAAGTCACCCTGACGTGGGGAGGGGCCGGGGAGCTGATCAGCCGCATTCCTGGCTCTGCATTAGGACCATGAGGTGGCTGGCCCCACAGCTGACTCCATTAGTAGGGTCTCGGGGGACTATAATGTGGGGTGGTGAGACATGCTGGCTAGGCCTTCAGGGCGGTGCCACGCGGACCTCACTTCCACCTGAGTTCTTCCCACTTCTCCCTTCTCCCCGTGGTCTCTCCAGCCTGCTCCTTTCCCCTTGAGCACACTGCCACGCATCCCTGTAGAAATACTAAGCTCACTATGCTCTGCTTCTGCCTTGCAAATTTCACAGCCTGAGGACTGCCCCAGGTGGGTTGCAGTTTCTGTTGACTCCATCAGGGGCAGCAGTGAGCACGGGTCTCAGTGACCACTGATTTGGAGAGTGTGGGGGTTGAGATGGAGACCATGGGGTGTGGATAAAGTGGAGTTCTGAGGCCGTTTTCCTAAAATAAGATCTGAAATTATAGACCTGACCTCTCAGGGAGGATTCTTTTCCTTCCTGAGGCATGTACTTCCCCCTTACCTGGGCTGTATTTGTGTCCTTGCATTAACTTCCCAGGAAAATGGATAAAGTGGCTTCATTGTTACTCTCTAATCCCTGGGTGGGGGTGGAGGAAGGCAATCCACAATAAGATCAAACTGCATATATCCTGTTTTTTTTTTCACTTTATTGTGAGAATTTCACCCATGTCATTAAATATTTTTGGAAAATATGACCAAATGTCATGATACGTATTTTATACATATTTTGTAAATTATGTATCCTGATTTTTTAAACCATTCCTCTATTGTTGGACATTTAGTTGCTTTACAGTTTTTACTCATATCAATAACTGCTATGAATTTTCTCAGACATAAATCTCTGACCCGCTCACAGATAATGTACCGTGAGCTGCGAGGACCTTGCTTCATCCTTTGAACTCCCCTCAGTGCTGAGAGAAAGGGTTTCGCAGATGAACTTCACGCGTGGCCCAGGTCAGCTTTCACTGGGGCCTGTCAAACCTGTCTCTCTAACACTAAGCGACATTAAATCACCAGATCATGCCACATCCAATTAGCATCCACCATGAGCTCTTCACTCTGTAAAGAGGCATCTCGTGTTTTGTCATATTCAATTTCTGAAATGCTATTAACAGAGACCATTTAAGGTACTAGAGAATCAAAACACAAGTAATGATTTTTTAAAAACACTTTGCAATGAATGTATCATGCGTGTTGACTCATAGCTTCAGCAACAAAGTCCCCTATTCTAAGAATGTCCTTGTAAGAGGAACTACTGAACAAACCTCGGGCAGTACCCAGCGTAAACTACCCTCCCTGTGCTCCTGGTGCTGATATACACCATCAAATGCAAATCATAGCATTGAGTGAAGGCTTGTCAGCCAGGTACAAGCAGTATACGTGCACCTGTGCACAAGGCATGTACACACACACACACACACACACGCACGCTCATACACATTTATTCTATGTGATGGCAATGCCTCAATGATAGGGAAATCAACTGCTGAGCCATCAAGAGAAATAGACTGCCAAGACCAAGGATACTTAGATCCGGAAGCGACCTGACTATTGCCTTGGGGTGGAGAAACTTCTAGAAATCACCATTAAAGGCTATAGTTTTCCCCCCCGTGGGACTTTACTATCTGCCCAGCCCGGGCCCAGAGTTGCTCCAGGAATACAATCCAACTGAGTTAGACTGAATCCCAGGAGGAGTTCTGAAGCTGTTTCCAGTCTGTTTTACGGAATAAAACTCTCATTTTGATATGATGGGAAAAGAGGTTTGGCCAAACTCAATCTAAGCATGTCCTGCTTCCTAAACAACCTAGAGGCAACCCGAGAGTTACCACTGGAAAAATCATACAAGTATTTTTCACTTCTGAAAGTGCCTGCTTCCAGTATTGCATGAAGTCTCAACAAAGGTTGTTTTCCGGCCTATTCTTAGCAGCTGATAACATGGCCTTTCGGGGGCCTTGCCTCTGACGTGCAGACTGGCGTGGTGTCACCTCAGAGGTGACAATCATCCCCTCTGCCTACTTCCCTTTGTGAGAGGAAGACACGATCCAATTACCATGTGTCCCTGCCCTTACTTGGCCTCAGCAGATTGGATGTCAAGCCTGACATAAGTCAATTAGCTTTTCTGCCTGGAGGAGCTGGAATTGGTGGCTGACTGAGTGACCCATCATATCAAAATGAGAGTTTTATTCCGTAAAACAGACTGGAAACAGCTTCAGAACTCCTCCTGGGATTCAGTCTAACTCAGTTGGGTTGTATTCCTGGAGCAACTCTGGGCCCGGGCTGGGCAGATAGTAAAGTCCCACGGGGGGAAAACTATAGCCTTTAATGGTGATTTCTAGAAGTTTCTCCACCCCAAGGCAATAGTCAGGTCGCTTCCGGATCTAAGTATCCTTGGTCTTGGCAGTCTATTTCTCTTGAGGTCTCTCTTGTGTTCCCCAAATAGCTTCAAGCGTGGCAGCCTTCTGGGTAATGTCTTCCTTTAATATCCAATGAAGATTTAATAAGATGAGTAGAAAAGAGGAACTTATATATTTGTTGACTGTCCAGTAAATGCAAACAAAGATTCCTCATTGTGCCCAAGCACAATCTTTTTGTGTTATTGTCAAATGCACCATTCCAGGCTAATTTCTCCCACTGTTAGGATAAAGATAGCAGAGCTGTGATTACTTGCAGCGCCCTGGCTCTTCAGAACCTATTTGTATGGAAACTATAGATTTTCTGGCCTCTGCAGTTCCCTAACACCATTTAATTAATACTGTATATATTGTTGCTCATGTTACATCATGCATTTCGCACCCCCCCCCCCCAACTCCTAGCTCTCTCCCCCCCACCCCCCTCCCTGCCCGTGAATACTGGTTTCCAATGACTTTCTCAAAGGTTGTTACTGTGCTTTGTTATGGGAGCCAAAAATGCTAATCTTACCTGATAGTGTAGGAAAAGGTGAGGATAATTTTTCTGATCATGTTAACTTTACCGTTTGGAATTCTATAGTGTGAATATAAACTAACACATTGCAACCATGAACTTCCAGGCTGTGGTTACTGCATTTCCAGATGTGATGTCTTCCAGTGTTGACTGCTTGTTGACAGATTCCAATGCTAGTTAGGTCCCTTAAACTTCCTTGTAAAACCCACTCATAGCAAGGACACTCCTAAGTCAGGTTAACCAGCACCCCCGCCCTTGAACCTGAACACCCTCAGTATCTGATCGTCTTCTTCATCCTCCACCCCCAAGCCATGTCTGATCACCCTGGCCTGTCTTTAGCCAAGAATCCTGTTAGGTCAGTGGTCGGCAAACTCATTAGTCAACAGAGCCAAATATCAACAGTACTACGATTGAAATTTCTTTTGAGAGCCTAGGGTACTCCTAAGGCTTAGGAAGAGCCACACTCAAGGGGCCAAAGAGCCGCATGTGGCTCGAGAGCCGCAGTTTGCCGACCACGGTGTTAGGTCAACTTAGCTAGAATGGCCTTTACCTCTGATGTTTCTTCATAGTAATTTTCCATGCACTTACCCCTATCCTGATATTTGGCTATAATTCCCACTTGTCTACCCTGTATTTGGAGTTGAGCCCCATGTCTCTCCCCACTGCGAAATCCCATTGCAGTGGTCCCTATGCCTACCGTGACGGTCCTGAATAAAGTCCACCTCACCATCTTTAACAAGTGTCCTTGAATTTTTTTCTTTAACAACCTCTGCCTACCACACACACTGTCCTGTTGCCAGTGGGGAGGCTGGGCGAGGGCCCAGGAGCATAGTGAGAAGAACGGTCCTGTCCAGACAATGAATGGCTGTTCCTTGTCCAATGCAATTTAAGACTGACCTGGGGGGAGCACGACATCAACATACCAACTGGAGGGAAGAGGGGACACCAACTGGAAGGGCCAATCGCAGAACAGTGGTCTGTAAGCCTTCTGAGGAGAAAGAAGTGGCCACCCGCCCCGAGGGCTGCCTGGCACGTGGCACAGAGCCTGCAAGGGGGTAGGGAGACCTTCTTGGGTGGAACTGACAGGATGCACAGGGGAAAGGATGCCTGCCACCACCTTGCCACACTTGGATGCTAGGCCAGAGACAACGCTGCAGTCAGAACGCTGACAACAGAGTCTGGGGCTGGAAAGCAGGGGTTAGCTGTGGATTCGGTGGCCAGGAGCTTTGCACTTGTCCTCTGTCTGACATGTCACTCGAAATCAACTTGTCAGCACCATTCAGGAAACCTATTAGTATTCTCACCAGTGAGAATGATCGGCTTTCCATGCTGCCTTCTTGGAACTGGGGCCAGACCTAAGTCCAGGGACTACCCCACGGGCAGGGGTCTGACTTCCTGGGGGCATCTGTTTGACCCCACCTTAGGTTGACCCCTAAAGGGGAGAAACAGGTACCAGACATCTGGTTGACCCCACACAAGCCTGACCCCTAATTTAGAGGAGAAAAACAGGAACTGGGCGCACCATCTGCCTGGCTGGTCCCAGGCATCGGACAAAACTAGGCGGGACGGTAGTTGCTTTTTGCAAACGGAGTCCATACAGGATCAGCTTCGGGTCTGGGCACCCTGCCCGCAGGCCGCTGCTGATCCAGGTCCTAGTCCCAGGCACCCGAGGAAGACTCAGAAATAAAATTTGAAGAATTCACTATCAAGCAGAGGCGTGTGAACTTTTTGTGTGTGCAACAGGCCAGACAGTGGCTACTTTAGGCTTTGCAGTCTGTATGTCTCTTTCTCAGTTCTGAAAAAGTAGCCAAATACAAATGTAACCAAACGGCCATAGCTGCATTCTAATAAAACTTTATTTACAGAAACAGGCAGTGAACTGGATTTGGCCCGCTGGCTGGATCCCAACCATTGCATGTGGCAGAGGGCCGCGGGCAGAGGCTTCCCTTACCTGGATCAAATGGTGCTAATAGTGGGACTACAGGACCGAATGATAAATGCACCTGTGATTGTGGTAGATATGCGCAGACTCCCCTCTACAGAGCTCTTATCGTGGTAAACTTATCATTTACCACCAGCAATTGCATCTGATTCCCTACTGCCTTGCCAAGAGAATGTTTTATCCGATTTTGAATTTTTGCCAGTTCGATAGTGAGAAATGGTATCTCAGTGTGATTTTAATTAGCATTTCTTTCCATCTGAGTAGTTCTGAGCATCTTTTTTTTTTTTTTTTAATGAACCATCTGTCTTGGGCTATTTTATTATTTTGTTATTGGCCTTTTTCTTCCTGATTTATATTAGTTCTTTACCTATGAAGATTAGCCCTTAATGTGTATGCTGCCGTTGTTGGATATGGTAGTCTATCTATGTATCAATTAGGTCCAAGTGGCTGACAGCATTGTTCAAATGTCTGAGATACCTCGTAGTCACTCAAGTGGAGCTGTCCAGCAAGCACTTGGAAATACACATCCAGAACTCGGGTGAGAGGCCTGCACTGGAGAAATGAACTTGGGAATATTAGAAACAATGCGATGGGTTAGGTCACCTGGGGAGAAAAAGTAGAGAAGAGGTAATAAATACATGACAACGTTTAGAGATTGAGGAGGAACAACCACAGACAGAGAAGGGGCCTCCAGGGGTGTAGAAAGGAATACTTTCAGTTGAGTGGTGGGGACAGAAGCCTGACATCTCAGAGAGCAAAGTGATTAGAGCGCTGGTGGTCTGTGAGGTCCGAAAGGTTGGCGACCGTTGGGTTAGAGAAATACAGTCGGCTGCTAGACAGTTGAGGGTTAACTTGATGTCGGAAGTTATAAACTGAAAGGCCTGTCTGAGCAGCCATGAGTTTTTCACCAGCCACATTCAGCTGCTCAAGGGCAGGTAAAGCACTGGTGGAGAGCTATGTCTAACCAGAGCTGTCCAGTCACAATGGAGGTGGTAGTGGAGGATGTATGGATTGATGAGCCCAGGAATCTAAGCTGAAAAGTGAGAAGAGTGCTTCAAACAGAGAAAAAAGTGATAAAGCAATAGATTGGAGATCTAGGTATGGTCAAAGCCAATATATTATACTCATAACTACAAGATATATACACAGCTCACCCCAGTCTCTTCTGGGTGAGTTCTATACAGGCTCAATGTCCATGTAGTTTATTTAAAAAAATACATACAACAGGACGGGTAAATATTTCTTCAATTTTATTCTTATTTGAGTTTACAATAATTCAAGGATGAAAGATGCCCAGAATAAATGGGGAGACTATCATACCACAGATATAGTATATGGCAAGGAAGCCCAAATACTGAAAGACTTTTTAAAATGTACTTCATTTGGCTACATCACTGATAGTCTCGATGCAGAATTTTTGATGTCTTCCAGAAGATACATTACCCTAAGTTCCCATTTTATCATGTTCTGAGAAATGATTTTAAAAAAAAATGGTTGGTAACCAAGAATAAAAAAATGTTTTTAAAAAATTATCTCTGTGTAAATAAGGTGTCTGGTAGATTAGTGAAAGGAAGAAGTTTGGAAAGCAGGAATTTTTATGTTGTATAAAAATACTGTGAATTCACATTATTTAAGACTGATAACAAATTATTCTTGTGGGTAAATAGGTCATCTTATCATTTGCATACTTATCTAAAGGCTTTCAAAAAACAGTACAATGTTTTAGAGTAATCTACATCCCTCTTATAAATTAATCCAGTTAATTGATGACTGATTTTTCCATGATTTTTTTTTTTTTTATCACATGCCTTTTAGACGTTTTGTTGCTGTAACCAAGATGAGAAAGGAGCTACAAATCAGTCATCCTAGTTCTTTCTCAGCGTCTACCTAGAATGACGGGATCTGGGAAGGGTGGTAGCAACGAAATGTTCTATGGAATAAGGCATTGTTCTCTTTATTCTACCGTTTTTATTTATCTGAGTTTTCCTGGGGCTTAGGAATATGAATAATTCACAGTTGGCTACACTTACCATCAAGACATTAAATGGAGGTCTCCCTGCCTGAAATCTAAAAGCAGCAGCAATGCTCTGTTCCATAGACAGCCCTGCTTCTCCATTGCTCTCCTCTCGGGTAATCAGGTAGGTACTCCTGGTGCATTGCGGGGGCGGGGGGGGGGGGGGGGGGGGGGCGGTCATAAGAAGAGTACTGGCTCAGGAGATTGGACACCTGGTCTTTAGTCACAATTTGGTCACTTTGCAGCCGTGCAACCTGTAAAATGTAACTTCTCTGAGTTTCAGGTTCTTTTGTTATAATACAGAGAAAGAAAGACCTGCCTGACCTATTTCACAGGCACTGTCAATGTACTACTAGACCAAAGGTGTTGATAAATGCTTTAAAAATGTGGTTTGCTGGCCCTGGCCGGTGTGGCTCAGTTGGTTGGACATACACCAAAAGGTGGTGGGTTTGATTCCAAGTCAGGGCACATACCTAGTTGCGGGTTCAAGCAACCAATTGATGTTTCTCTCTCACATTGATGTTTCCTTCTCTCTCTCTCTCTCTCTCTTCCTTCCTCTCTCTAAAATCAATCTTTACAAAAATGTGGCTTAAAAAATCAAAATAGAGAAATCATTGGGAAATATAAATGTTTATGAATCACATGGTGCAAATGTAAACAAGTAATTTACCAGTACTTTACAATAAAATCAAATAAATTATTTATGGATTTTTTTAAAATAAAAAAGTCTTTGCAGATAAATATTCATCAGCTTAACTTAATCATTCTTTCTTTCATAAGAATGTTCACTATGTGGCGTTATAACTCTCCAAAGGAGAAATTCGATAATTCGTTCAGTTCTCTGCCTTAGAAGCTTCATTATAAGGCAGAAGAATGGAATAATTAAAGTTTTAAAATAAGCAAAAATATATAACTCTAAACCACGGTCCACTTATTTTAGAGAGTTTAATAGGAACACTTTCCCCAATAGATGTATAAACAACCTACTATTTATATAATATTAACACTAACTCACAACTAAGCCATGAAGATCAAAGCTAATGTGCATTTTTCTTCCCTTATCAACTAAATTATTAAATATCTGATGGTCTTAAAAATGAACTACATGTGATATAAAAATGCTCACCTACTGAATGAATAAATGTTGGTTAAGTGTTTGGAATATAGATCAGAGGTTAGAAACTGTTTGAGATATAGCAGTGTGTATGACAGGGTCCCCTGTAGCAATGAGCCTGAACAAACAGATGACGTGTACAGGCATGAGCAACCACTGAAGTAACCCACCAACTTCTCTCTTAAAATGGCACACCTCAAAATATCAACGGACTTCTCCAGAAGAACCAATTCATCACTTGCCCATTCTAAATCTTCTATGTTAAATGGCACAGTGGTTTTAATAAGAAACAATTATCATGTAGGTAAGAAATACTATATTCTGGACAGTAACAAAATTTTTGGACCAAATGACAAAAGTATGTCAATAAAGTCTATTTAAGAATAACTATATAATGCTAACATTCTAATAGCACTATGATCTTTGCTAACAAGCCAAGATTCAGTTCTCCATAAAAAATTTCTCTCTCTCTCTCTCTCTCTCTCTCTCTCTCTCTCTCACACACACACACACACACACACACACACACACACTTTCTCGTCTCTACAAATGCAGCTTGGATTATTTCCTTTTCTTATCTATTAAGTCTTCTGAACCAGATCGACATTCTTTCAACAAATCAATGATCAAAAATGACCCACTGCTTTCATGAAAGATCTCTCAAGGTCATTCTGTGTTTCAAGGGCAGCCTGCCAAGGACTTGCAGAGATGAAATTGAATTAGCATTGGCACAGGGAAATTCATAGCAGCAGGTCAAAGTCCATTTATCTTATGCTCAGCAGATCCTATTTAGTAAGTAATTGGCAAATTGTTCCTCATCTCGCAGAGAGGCGGGTACAGTTAAAAACTATTGAAAGCGTGGTTGGGCCCCTTTCATTTTATGGATGGTATGCAGTAGGCACCACACATCCGTGAGACAACAGAGGTTAAACGAGAACTCTCCCCTAAACTGGCATTATAAGTTAAACAATAATCAAGTACATTTCTGCTGTGTCTGTGGTTTTAAAATGATTCACTGTAAACATCCTATAGGCTTTCCTACTTCATTAACTTCGGAGATTGAGCTTGCTTCTATGTCTGTGTGAAATTAGCATAAATACTGTTCATTCTGGTTCGACACAAATTCCTTTAAAAAATGTTAAGGCCATTTAATGGAATCAGGGCCAACTGCAGAGTGCCCTGACTGAAGTCAAACGACTGATTTACGATTTTTGAAAGAGCCACTGGCGGTTATCTTGCGTTTTCCTTCTCGGCAACTTGAGAGCAGTTTGTAGGATTAATTAGTCTCCAACGTCTCCATCTCGATCTCCAATAAGCCAAAGAAAATGAAAACTTAAGGCTAACAACGCTGTCCCAAGCAGATCCCCCAGTGCCGTTAGGTAGGGGATGGAGAAGCTGTCCGGGTCCTTTCCCTTCCTCCAGAAGTGACGGACCATCCAGTCAGCGATCCACAGCAAGGTAAATACCTACAAGAGAACACCGGCGATTACTCCTGTGGCCTGGACATTCCCAGCCTGGCGAACATGACCATGAGTCTAAACTACTGCTTTCAAAAAGTTAACAGCATGCATCTCAGAACCATGCTCGAAAAGAAGAAATAGCTCATTGACAGGAAGATTTTCTTTTCACAAGAATACATTTCATTATATTTCTGTGATAAAATTCTTCTTCAACATTTCACATGTATCTTCTCATTTTCTTCTAGCCTCCCAATTACCACAATCATCCTTATAGTTAATAGAACTGTGCAACTGCCAAATCACTGGTTTGTTTCAACTTTTTTCTATATGATAATCCTGTGACGTAGGAAGAAGATACATGAAGGAGAATATAAACATTACAATTAGGAATCATTCAATTCCTAAATGATTGAAATAAAGATGGAGAACTGACCATTCATGTATTAATTACTAGAGGCCCAGTGCACGAAATTTGTGCACTCGAGTGGGGGTCCCTCAGCCCAGCCTGTGCCCTCTTGCAGTCTGGGAGCCCTTGGGGGATGTCCGACTGATGGCTCAGGCCTGCCCCCGCTGGAAGCAGGCTTAAGCTGTCAGTCAGGCATCCTTAGCACTGCTGCGGAGGCTGGAGAGGCTCCCAACACAGCTGCTGTGCTCACCAACCGTGATCCTGGCTTCTGGTTGAGCAGCGCTCCCCCTGTGGGAGCGCAATGACCACCAGGGGGCAGCTTCTGCATTAAGCGTCTGTCCCGTGGTGGTCAGTACACATCATAGCAACTGGTCGTTCTGCCGTCAGGCCAAAACTGGCTCTCCAACATCCCAGGTGCACAGTTAGCTGGGGCTACAAAATTGCCTGGGTCCCAGATTGTGAGGGGGCACAGGCCAGGCTCAGGGACCCCACTGGCGCACAATCAGGGTGGGGAGGAACACTGGAGGTTGGCCAACTGGGGAGGGACCATGGGAGTACTCCAGGGTGTGTCTGGCCCATCTCTCTCAGTCCTAATTGGCCGGACCCCAGCAGCAAGCAACCGACCAGTCGGGGCATCTGCCCCTGGTGGTCAGTGCACGTCATAGTGACTGGTAGACCAGTCGACTATCTGCCCCCTGGTAGTTAGTGCATGTCATAGGGAGTGGTTGAGTGGCCTTAGCATATCATTAGCATATTATGCTTTGATTGGTTGAACGGACGATGGGACGCCAGGACAACCAGACACTTAGCATATTAGGCTTTTATTATATAGGATAAGGCCATTGGTGGCTTGCAGAAGAAAATTTCATGGTGAGAACAATGAACAGAAGGTAAGAGCATTGAGGAATGACCTGTCTATATAAATACAGATGTAGACAGAGTGTCAAGTTATTTTAAAGGACCATTCAAATACTCAGGTAATGCATTTGTTTTCTAGGATATCGAGAATACAGGTGTGGGCAAAAGTAGGTTTACAGTTGTGAGTACACAGGTAAACACAGTTTATTTTTGTATTATGATTTATTTATTTTGTAGTATTTATTTGTGTTACAACTATAAACCTACTTTTGTGCATCCCTGGAAAAAGACCTCTGTGATGCTTCGAGTTTGGGGATCAGATAAATGGTTTATTTTGTTTTGTTTGTTGTTGGTGGTGGTGTGTGTGTGTGTGTTTATCCATTTAGAGTGGAAGGATTCTGAGATTTTCAAACTTCTGAAGGGTTAAGGGGACCTAAGATCAGAGAGGTTAACGTTCACTGGTTAGGGACAAGCTGGCAAGCACAGTGGATTACTGAACAGCACTTTTCTAGCCCTAGCGGTTTGGCTCAGTGTTTCCTTGGAATATTGTGAATAATGAATTATTCAAAATGGCATAAAGTAGCAGGTACTTAACACAACATGTTTTATTTTAAAACTAAATGGTTATTTCAGAAACGCATGCTTTTCACAGTGAAAACACTCAAAAATCAAAGTAAGAGTAAGCTGTGTTTTCTTTCACATCATCTGTTTGTTTTTTATGAAATATGCATAACCTTTTAGAGGTAAATGTACCCTCTGAAAAGGCAATTTTGTAGCCCCAGCTAACTGTGCACCTTCTAGCTGTGTTACTTGGAATTTAAATAAATATGTAAAGTACAAGAATATATGTTTGCTCTGGACAATAGTGGTTCTCTTGGCCAGCACCTTCTCTGAGCTAGAATCAGCATTCCCAGGTGCTAGTCTCCCCTCCATGCCCCAACTAAAGGCCAGTAACAAACAGCCTTGTGTACTGTGTGAAGGAAGATGATTTCTTTGGGAGAGGAATGCTTAGAAATATGAAACAAATAAACACCAGAAAGAGCTCATTAGCACAGTTCTTCCCAATCCCTAACTTACAAAGGCTGAATTCATTTCCCCTATAAAAATATGCTTCCCTAATCCAGTTTCCAGGCTCGAAACTTTATGCACTAAAGTCTAATATTTAAATGTCTGTTAAGAAGAATTTAGGATTAC
The DNA here is from genome assembly GCF_028538775.1 of Myotis yumanensis. Classification (NCBI taxonomy): domain Eukaryota; kingdom Metazoa; phylum Chordata; class Mammalia; order Chiroptera; family Vespertilionidae; genus Myotis; species Myotis yumanensis. The sequence continues at coordinate 201,596,323 of NW_027223754.1, forward strand.
CAGTCAACAGGAAGCCAATCTCCTGATATTCAGACAAAAGCATCTTTGCTTTGGTCTGAACTATGTTTGCGAGGTGGCAGGTGGGGGAAGGTGAGACAAGAAGGGACCTTATTTGGAGGAGGAGCCCATAATATTCGCCCAACTGCCCCAGGGGCCCATGGCACAAAAATAGTGAAGACCTTCTGTCCAAAAGAAACTCGCAGAATGTGTTCGAGGACACACATATTCATAGCCTTGATTTTTAATAGCAAAACACTATAAATAACCTGAAAGTCCAATAGAAGAAGAATGGGCAAATAAGTTATGGAATATTCATACAATAGAATATTATATTGCACACTTCCCTGCAACCCTAAGATCAGGGGTCTGCTCTGCTTAGAGACATTTTGCCTGATCCCAGCATAACTCCTTTACAATAGCAATGAATTCAACTGTGTCTTTTTTTTTCTGACACGGCATGATGGTTTCATCATCCTTTGACATCTTTAAGCATCCCTTTTAATGAATGCAAACATGTCTCGTTTTACTACATTTCCCTAGATGGCGCAAAAACAATTTAGATTCGTTTTGTTAGTCAGAATTAACATGGCTATTTCGTTTTAAAATTAAAAAGTGGTATGGTGCTAAATATTTACTTTTTAAAATAACTAAAAATTTTAAGTTATAGAATCATTCAGGCCAGTCCTTTGGGAGTGAATATTCTGAGTCACAATCAACCAAGATTTTATTCTGAAAAATTTTAGGAATGGTTTTTCCCATTAGTGCTTGCACACAGCTATGCCGCAAGATTTTTGAGTAGGTTATGTGAAAATTCCTCTAAGTCATGTCTGCAATCTCAGCAGGGCTCAGGAACGGCCTACCCAGCACACTAGAAAAAGATGGCTCAGCTTCCCTGGTCCTATCTTCTTCTTATTCAGACTTGACAGGCTGAAAAGAGCTCCACTTCTCAGTGACTTGCTCCGCGGGATGCAGGATGCTGTGCCTCTAATGAGGCAGGGCAGTCATTGCATCTTCTGTACAGAACTGCCTGGAGCCTCAGCATATCTCTCTATTGAATTAATCATAGGAAACTGTCTCAATTTTAAAACCCTGCCATCTAAGCTATAATAGCATAATCACATTATTATATCACATAAATGCAATCACATAGCTAAAAAGGAATCTTAAAAATTCACCTAGTATTTCAATTTCTTACCTTAAGGTAACCATATGAATCAACTCCCAAAGTTAAAGTAAAAAAAAGTATTAGAACTGTAGATCCTCCCCTCACTTTTCCTTTATCATTCTCTTCACACTTTTCTCTCAACCCAAGCTAACAGACAGAAACCAATTAGGAGGCAGAGGCAGAGCAGTCACACAGAAAGAATAAAGAGATCCCTGCTTTCCAGTTGGAATCTGGCGGATTTAAATCCCGAGGAGCGAAAAAAGAATGTGAGTGAGGACAGGCAAACTGTTAAAATCCCCTAGTCGGTTAGCTCTTTCCTTTCAGATGCCATCTGGGAACTGGATTTGGGTTAAGTATCGAAATTTGAAAGATATAACCACACCATTTAATGAGGACCTACTATGTGCCAGGTATTTATAACTACTGTGCAAAAAGAAATCATTGTCCTCATTTTATAGGCAAGAGCAAGAAGACCCCCAAAGAATTAAGTAACTTGCCCAACAAGGCTAAGCCAACAAGGCTAAGCTACCTTGCTCAGCTACTGGGTACTTATTCTGGGGTTCCACTTACAGTCATATTGCCACTTCTTCCTCATTTAGAAGAATGACTCCAAGGAATGGGGTATCAGAGGCATGGTAGGGATTCTTAATGCTAGAATCCACAGAGTTTAATCCTCTCACTGACACCGTAAGAGACTTATTGCCCAGTAATCCACAGCTACTATGATGATGGTGATAAAATACTGAAACAATAATAGCACTTCAGATGCATTATCTCTTTTTTCCTTATAAAAAGCCCTGAGGTAGGTCTATTCTCAGTCTCCTTTGACAGATGAGAAAACACAGTCCCTGAGAGATTACCTTGCCCAAACTGCCACAGGTGGTGAGTGGCGGCAAGCAGAGCCCAAGCCCTTACGCACTATCCCCACTTCATCAGAGGAAATGTATCAGATCTCTCAGGTTTGCTGGGAGTGAGGAAAGTGTTGAAAATTATTATTCTACAGAATAAGCTACACTCTTTATTCTGGTCTTCAAGACCTTTCATGATCTTGCCTGTAGTTTTTAATTTTATTTTCTATCACTTCCTTTCATAAGCCCTGTGCTTCAGAAATTCTAACTATCTATATATATAAAAGCCTAATATGCAAAGTGTCCCCTTGGGAGTTCCACCGGAGACCAGGAGTTTGATCGCTTGCTATGACATGCACTGACCACCAAGGGGCGGCGCAGAGCGAAGGAAAGCCCTGGCTGGCAGCCAGAGAAAGGAGGCCCCGTTCGGCAGCTGATAGGTCCCAATCAGCCCTGATTGCCAGCCAGGCCTAAGGACCCTACCCGTGCACAGATTTTATGCACCGGGCCTCTAGTTTTCTATAAATACACTGCTTTTTCTCATTTACTTAAGGCTACTCCCTTCTGTGAAATGGCGTTTTCTATGGATTCCACAAACTCTTACGCACTATAAAACGTCCCTGTCCCCAAAGAAAGAAGCTGTCCTATGACTGAGCTTCCACAGCACTCTGTCCTCCTCCTCCTCTCAGGACACTTGGGACATATTTATGTCCTTGACCGGGTTCCTACTTGACTCTAGTAAGACATCGTTTCTGTGCAAACTCTGTGAAAAGATCTAATAAAACCAAAGACACAGCTTCAAGCCTACAGAAAGTGCCATCCTGAAAACTATGACCCTCACTAAGGGCTAAACAAAGTGCCCAAGTTATTCTTATAAGCACAGGAGTGTAGACTGGAGCCAGGCTCCATCACACGTCTGGATCTGGGTACGTCACTTAACTTCTCTCCACGCCAAATGCCGCGTCTGTATTGGGAACTCATAGTGTAACTTACCTCCTGGGCTGTTGTGAGACTCAGCCAGTTCCTACCTGCAAAGTGACTAGAACAATGCACGGTTCACAATAACTGCTCCATAAACAGTTGCTACTATGATTTTTGAAATCTGTATGTATGTGGATGAAAAGTGGCGCAGATCACCAAGCCTTAAGAAAAGAACTGTCAGAGATGAAAATCTTTCAGAAAGAACAACTTAGGTGGTAAGGAGAAAAACTGGCTTATGTATTAGAGAACCAGTATTCTTTTCCTCTCAAAAGTCACAGGTCAAAAGGAGATACAACTGATCCCAATAAAGTACCCAGTCGAATCATGGCAAAACAAGTTGATTATAGACTTCCAGGTAAATTACAGAGGTACTGGGAACACAGTGTATACCTGGGAACCCGAGGGAGTCTGTTTTAGGCCAAACAAATTTAAAAATAGGTAACTTCTAAACTTAAAAACAGACCAATTCAGAACGATCTACTTAGACTTGGAATATAATTTTTCAGGAAAACAATGTTTTATGTATTGCCTGAGTTCTCTGGCTAACCATCAAAGGCAATTTAACTTAATATTACTTTAGTAGTAATTACAGATTTTAACATTAACATACTGTTTTACTAGTTACCAGATTATTTTAATTTTAACACATATTACTAATACGTACAACAATGCTTTGCAACAAATCATATTTATTATGGGAGTGGGAATTCACAAAATCATATGTTATGAATGCAGGAGGGGATTTGCATGACAGCCAGGGCCACTATATTTCCTGGTGTGCCCAGGATAGTAACGGTTGATACTTGTCGCTCTAATATTTTTTAATATAAATATATTTTAAATGTATTTTTTATTAATTTCAGAGAGGAAGGGAGAGGGAGAGACAGAAACATCGATGATGAGAGAATCATTGATCGGCTGCCCCCTGGTCGCCCCTTCCTGGGGATGGAGACTGCAACCCGGGCATGTGTTCTGATAGGGAATCGAACCTCGACCTCCAGGTTCATAGGTTGGTGCTCAACCTCTGAGCCACACTGGCCAGGCTGTTGTTTTAATTATTAACAGCTCCCTTTCATTCTCAAGGGTCCTGGTTTGGATGAAAATTACATGGTTGCCTTCGTGATACTCACCCTTAAAATACAAGTGAGGAAAGTACGCCACAGGACAGTGCTGTGACTTAGCCGAAGTCATAGAGCTAAGGGACCAGAACCAGAACCTAGAACCAGTTGTTCCTAGTCCAGGAGTCTCCCCGTCATACTGCACAGACTCTGCAGGAGCAAGACCAGGGTGACGCCTGCCATGGGGACCAGCAGTACACGGCAAATGTGAAGTCTATGGGAGGAAGTCTCTGGCCCTCCCAGTGGGACTTTATGGGGTCAGGAACTGAAAGCTGAGGATTCAGGGGATCTTGCTTACGTACCCCCTTTCTGCTTTCACTGTGCCCACTTGTGGCTTCTTGTCCACCACCCCTAGACCAGTATGGGACAGATGATGGGGGAAGTAAGGAATTCCGTCTTGGCCGTGTTAGGTTTGGGATGCCTTTTCAACATTTAACTGGAGATACCAATTTGGGAGACAGCAGGGAAAGGGTGGTGTCTGAAGCTCAGGTCGCTCATCACAAGAGCAAGAAGAGAGCTGCACAGTCGGAGAGCACAGACAGGGCCGAGGGAGGGTGGGTGGTGTGGAGACAGAAAGCCTCAGGGCACTGAATAACCTGCCCCAATAATGAGGGAGAGAATAATAATGCGAGGACAATAATGAGGATTAACTGCAGCTCCCGCCATTATTGGAGACTTATTATGTTCCAGGAACTCTACCAAGCACTTTATACACATTAGCTTATCCTCTGAGGCCAGAGAGGTTATGAAACTTAACTAAGGACACAAAATAAGTAACAGAGCAGAAATGCAAGCTCCGGCCTCACGCAAGAGAGCTCTGATCTCTCTCCAATGCTCTGCGCACTGGGGTCTTATTTTCCCTCTTCTTTTCTCTGCATGTGATGACAGATAGTCTGGCTTATAGAGATTTGTCTTCTGTGGAAGCATTAATTTTTATGTTTCCATAATTAAAATAATTACACAGAACCATGTGACTGTGACTTCAGAAGATGTTGTCAATGCCTGTTATTTAACTTATTTTTCAATTACACGTTTGTCAATGCTTCTTTTCGCGAGTATGTAGACCATATTTCTGCCCCAAGCATGTTCTGCTAGAGGAGAAATGGAAGATGTTTGCTCTTAATTTGCACTGCTTGTATTGTGGCCACGTTCATATTACAAACCACATGTTTTAAAACGACCATGAACTGTTATTTGGAAAACAGAAACACTTCTTAGAAATTCATTAATCCGTATTAACCAATACCCTATTTCATTACGCAGGGCGTTCATGTTCTCGTTTAAAGTGGGCTTGGGATTTGCTGAGAACAATTTTTCTTGAGAGTACAAACCTTTTGGGAGAGATGAGATGGTGCAATTGACACATAAGCATAAAATTCAACAAGTATTGCTTAGTGATAAAATTTGAGGAGGCATCTGTTTTTAAAATTATATTAATAAAAAGTATAAGTATTGCCCTAACCAGTTTGGCTCAGTGGATAGAGCGTCGGCCTGTGGACCTGAAGGGTCCCAGGTTCGATTCCGGTCAAGGGCATGTACCTTGGTTGTGGGCAACATCCCCAGTGGGGCGTGTTCAGGAGGCAGCTGATCGATGTTTCTCTCTCATCGATGTTTCTCTCTCATCGATGTTTCTAATTCTCTATCCCTCTTCCTTCCTCTCTGTAAAAAAATCAATAAAAATATATATTTTTTAAAAAGTATAAGTATTATGATTTTGTTAAGAGTAGTTTCCAGTAACCATATTTTTATTACATGACCCTGCTCCCTGGCAATGCCCCCTCCCTCCCACCCCGGACTAGGAACAGCTACGGGGCCCAGATTGGACCATTCATATCTGAACTTTCACAGTTGAAACTGGATGTGAAAAAGCAGGCTACTGTCCCCATGAATGAAAGGCATGCAAAGATGGGGACTTTTGCCCCAGAAGTGCAATGCAGACAACAGAGAAAGGAGCCAGTGAAGACGGAAGATTGTGCATCTTAAAGGAGCCCGAGAGTCATGATGGGGAGGCCCAATGCTTTCTAGATCTCCATCTCTGCCCCCTCGAAAGGTGGGAGTGTCTTCCTCCCCCTCCAATTCCACATCTAGTTTTATATTTCTTGATAAAGTCCCATTTTTGTGTAAGCAAGTGCCGGCAGGTTTCTGTGACTTGAATTCCAAAGAGCATTGATTCAGATATCCATTGTTTTGCAATACATGTATAAAAACACTTGGATGTTTGTTTTATTATGATGATAAATGAATTTTTCTTTGCTATGGTAACAATAAATTAAAGAATTAATTTTTAAAAAGAGTTTCATATATATTGTTATTAGTTCAAGTTTCTCATCAGCTATAATGTATACTCCAATCTCACCCAAAAAATCTTCTAAAGAATGAAAGCCAGGCACAAGCACCAAGTTTGATTCTGAAGCGACAGGGGAAGAAGACTCTAAGGAGGTAAGTCTTAGGCTCTTTCTAGCTGTTTCGTTCATTTAATTCTAATCTCCCACAGCTAAGAGAGGATCCTAAGTGGCAGGGACAAAGTCTCCCATTTCTTCTGTACAGTGATGAGCACAGTACTGGGAAGACTGTATGTACTATATAGTTGATGAAATCGTGATAGTTACAACTCTCAACTTTACATATTGAAAATTTGTTATCACTCCACTGTTTAAAAGAAACATTTTGTCTCTCCCACATGAAAAAAACAAGATATGCCAGGAGCGACAGTTTTCTACAACCAAACTTTCACAGCGAGTCGCTCATAGAACTTGGTGCTACTAGAATTCTGTAGAGTTTGTGGTAACCTAATTTTCTTTAGGAAGCCATCAGTAGCTAAAATAAGCAACTAAAAATTTCATTTAGAGATGGTTTGCACTGTTTACCGATTTTATTAAACACTTTGTTGGAATACAATAGGCATCTAGGGCTAGAAAAGTCTCATTGTTCTTTTCCCATTTAGACTTTTTAGCAGGAAAAAAATGTCAATATACTCCATCTTTTGGCCTTTTGTAGGGTATGTGACCCAAACTCTATGTTAGGATGTAAAAAAGGCCTCTCTTTTTCTTTGCTGTAGCCTTCCGCAATTTATGAGAAGCACCTGGTAATTAAATACCAAGATTGTTACCTCCTTTGGTTCAAAGCGCCCCTCTGTTCAAACTGAGGGATAAGATAAGCTACTCTCAAGGCTGCATTTTTACATACATACCCCTCCTCCCTGCTGGTTTACAACCCAGGGATAATTAGTAGAAAGTTCCCTACCCCCCCACCCCCCTCCCTGGCTCCTCTTCAAACAAGCCTCTTTTGAACTCTTCATAACTTTTGCTCTAAGAATGTTTTATAGACTTTGGAAAAGTACTGTAAAAAGATAAGACACCTCCCCAGGATATCTGCCCGAACTGTCCTAAAGAACTAACAAAGACAATCCCCCAGATGTCTGCTCAATTTCACCTAGCAACAGCGGTAGCCCCCAAATCACCCTCCTTTCCTTGTCCAGGGCTTTAAAAGAAAGAGCAGCTTTTTTGTTCTTTGCCTTTTGTATTGATTAGCAATGCACCGGCCCTTTCCCTTTGGGGAAAGTAAAAATAAACTTTCTTTCTGCACCTATCTGTTCTTTTAGTTGTGAATTCTTTCACAGCCTGTCACTGGCCCAGAAAACCCTAACACTCTATGCTTTTGCTTTTCACAAAGGAAGGCTTTCTAATACAAAGGGGAACAAGTAGGGGCTTTAAATAAAATAGGGAAATGAATCACAATGTACTGCTGTTCCTTCTTGGGTAGAGAGATTGCCAGTCTGTGTATTTGATTGATAGTTATCTTTGACCCTTCTCAGGTTTATTATGCAGTCAAGGTACTACATCCTTGAAAAAGACAGTAGGGAGAAGGCAAGAATGAGTTCGAGACAGAAAACCCTGAAGAAGATACTCCCTTCTGTACGTCTTAGAAGGAAACCCAGCAAGGTCCGTCACAGCCTGGAATTCCATATTATGCTTTTGATTTCACAAACTAGCAGGTTTTAAGCAGTCAGTGGAGCACCTGAACAAGTAAGATGTGAAGGCAGAGGAAATCACTGCATAGAGAGAAAGAACCCAGGTGCCCCTGAGTTTGTAGAAGAAAGTACACTCTGGTTCTAGCACATCAAAGTTGTAGCTTCAATGGGCTAATTTGATATAGATGAAAAATTGTGTTCTAAGGTCAACAATTATACCTTTAACCACAGCTAGCAGCCTCATACTAAGTAAAGGATCACTGATGACACAAAAGGTATAACGGACAATACAGGATGGTGAAGTTTAGTGCCAACCCATCCCTACTATTGAAAAAGTAACTCAACATGTAATGTGATTGATCAGGAATGCCGTTCACACATTACTCTGGCCTTGACATATTTCTTTTTTTTTTAAAATATATTTTTATTGATTTTTTACAGAGAGGAAGGGAGAGAAATAGAGAGTTAGAAACATCGATGAGAGAGAAACATCGATCAGTTGCCTCCTGCACAGCTCCCACTGGGGATGTGCCCGCAACCCAAGTACATGCCCTTGACCGGAATCGAACCCGGGACCCTTCAGTCCGCAGGCCGACGCTCTATCCACTGAGCCAAACCGGTTTTGGCGAGGCCTTGACATATTTCAACTACTCCGACTGCTCCTGGGCACTGGGCAAGAACATGAGGAAGACAACAATCCATCCCATCTACATCCATGGTTCAATGGCCTTAACATCACAAAACGAAGGCACATTTGTTAGGTTCCTTTTAATTGCAAGACCCATAATAAATACCTGAACAACATAATTTGCGACATAATGGAGTCCATCCTATATAATAAGAGGGTAATATGCAAATTGACCCTAACAGCAGAAAGACTGGGAATGACTGGTCACTATGACACACACTGACCACCAGGGGGCAGATGCTCAATGCAGGAGCTGCCCCCTGGTGGTCAGTGCCCTCCCAAAGGGGGAGCTCTTTTCAGCCACAAGCCAGGCTGATGGCTGCCAGTACAGCAGTGGTGGTAGGAGCCTCTCCTGCCTCCTCAGCAGCACTAAGGATGTCCGACTGCAGCTTAGGCCTGCTCCCCTCTGGCAAGTGGACATCCCCCAAGGGCTCCCAGGCTGCCAGAGGGATGTTTGACTGCCAGTTTAGGCCTGATCCCCCAGGGAGCGGGCCTAAGCCAGCAGGTAGACATTCCCCGAGGGATCCCAGACTGCGAGAGGGCACAGGCCGGGCTGAGGGACACCCCCGAGTGCACAAATTTTTGTGCACCGGGCCTCTAGTGTGTAAATAAGACACAACCTAAACCATTCCAAGTCCCAAACAATTTCAAACTGAAATGGACTTTCTACTTTTCACTTGACAGAAGAACTAGCCATAGGACCAAAATTAGAAAACTCATATACTCTGAAGAGCTCCTATACTAAAGTTCCTTTTATAGAAAAATTCAAACATACACAAAAATAGACAGAACAGTACAAATCCCATGGGAAGCTCATTATCACCACTCAGTTTCATCAATTATCAACTCATGACCAATTCTGCTTTATCCATACCCCTAGATATCAAGTCATTTCATCTTTAAACATTTCAGCAAATCCTTACAATTTTGACTGAACACTGATAAAACTTGTGAGGTTTTATGTTCATTGCCTTTTATTTTAAATACCTATATCAGTGTAAGAGAGGAAACTGGTGTTTACTGAAAGCAAGGAGGAGAAAATTTACATTTCTCTCTCTCTCTCTCTCTCTGTGTGTGTGGTGTTTTTGTATTTTTTTTTTTCTGGAATATCTGGGACCTAAATGTAGATGTAAGTTTTTTCCCCTCCTACTGAAGGAAGAGACAGAGCTGACAAGATACAGTCATTCAGTTTAATGAACACTCACTGAGCAATAGCAATGGGGCTAGATGCTGAAGATGTAAAAAATGAGTAAAACAAAGAGCCTTTCTCTAGAATGGGTAAGGCAGACACATAAGAACAAGAAACAAATGTCAAATCAATCCATGAAGCAAAGAGGTAGAGTTATAAATAGAAATACGTTCTAAAAATGGCATGTTTATCAACAGACCAATGAAGAGCCTCTGAATATGTACCAGGGGATTGAGGAGAACATAAATTATAATAAATGACCATATCATATAAAGCCATAAAGGTAGCCAGCAGTAAAAAGGCATTTGAAATAACTTTGTTCCTACTGAACAGTGGAAAAATATTACTCCCCAGGTAGGTAGTTGCTTTTTCTTCCAAGCTCTGACAGCAAGTTATATGTAACTGCCCCCAGAGTTTAGTATATTATACTAGAGGCCCAGTGCACAAAATTTGTGCATGGATAGGGTCCCTATTGGCTGCCGGCTGGGGCCTTCCTTTGTTCCTCACCGCCCCCTGGTGGTCAGCGCACATCATAGCAAGCGATCCAACTCCCAGTCGGTCGAACTCCCGAGGGGACACTTTGCATATTAGGCTTTTATATATATAGATTATGATATTATATTCATTATAATTATTTGTTCATATAATGGTCTTCCCTCCAGACTATGAGTCCTTGAAGATAGGGTCTGAATTTATTCATCCTCGGATTTAAAACCAATTCCTGCATCTACTAGAACAAAGGTTTATTGAATGAATAAGTGAATGAATTATTTACAGGTGACTTTTAATAAAATATCCAGCACTATAACTGTAGAAAAGTTAAAATATCAATTAAGTCATAAGGGTTCTTGTTATCTTAAGAACAGATTCTAGTCCCCCTTGCCTGACATTTAAGGCCTTTCCATCTACATTGTCCCTAATCTATCCTTTTAACCTTATCTCATCTATTCCCTTCTCCTATGTATGAGTTACTGTGTATGAGTTACTTTCTCTTTCTTTCATAAGCTCTGTGCTTTTTCATCTCTATGCTTTTACTCAGGAATCTCTAAAGTTTTAAATTATGTAGCCCTTTCAGTATAAAATGTTTGAGCATACTTAACACCGTGCAAATATAGTATGCTCATTATAAGATAATCATAAAATAGAAGAAAACAAGCATTTTAAGCAAATGAGGAAAAACATATAGACATTTAAATCTTTTCTTTCCATACACAATGCATTATTTCACATATGCTTCACTTTGAAAATTACTGACTTACATATAAAGAAGAAATCTCAGAGAATCTTTGTGAAAATTAACTGAAACAAAACATGTAAGCACTTAAGAGCACAGGTCATATTGGAAACACTGTAAATGTTGGTTAATTTCATTAGCATCACGCAGTTTCTTTCTACTGGAATAGTGTCCCCAAACCTATCCTCTAGCCTCACTCATGTGTGTCAAACCCCTGAAAGGCCAAATTCAAATGTTATTTCTCCAAAGAATTATTTGAATACATTCCTTGAGGGGTTAGGATTGCTCAGTATAGGAAGTACCAAATCCTATAGAACTTAGCAAGAAGTCATGACTGAGAAACCAAAATAAAGCTGGAACCGTTGGAAAAAATTAAGATCAATTTATAAAAAAAAAAAAAAAGGATACAATGAAGAAATCAGTGATTATTAAGCCCAAGAAAAATAAAAATACACAAAAGAAAATATAATCACAGTATATTATCTGGCTCTATAGTAAGCAATGTTTAAATAGGCCTAATAATGAGAACACTGACTACTAATTTAACAAAAACTTGTAATATAACTATATGGGAAAGATGGGGCATCTCTGAGATTAATAAAAAAAAAACTAGAAATTTAGGCACATCACTTTAAAACATACAGATAACTACCAGAAGAAATAGCTAAAATATTTCAAAGGGACTGTCTGAGAAATGCTTGAAAGGTAGAACCCTTTAGAATTATTTAATCTTAAAATCCTGTACATGTATTATATTGATCACACATTTTGAAAATAAAGACAATTTTCTTCAATTTTAAAATTAATAGCCTTCCATGTAAAATAAATGGCAAGCTGAGCATATGCATTCACCTCTACTCTCTCTAAGTAACTTCAGTAACACAGCAGTGAAAAGATTTACAAAAGCACAGAAATCTCCCATAGAAAGGAAAAAAAGATAAAGAAATAGAGTATAAGAAAAGAGAAGAAGTTTAATGCAAGAGTCCCAGGAGGCAATTAAGATTCCAGAAAGAGAGAGAGAATCACCAAAGAAGCTATTCAAAAAATGTTCCTACAACAGAAGAACATGATTTTTTACAAAAGGTTGAACTATGCTCAACAAAACAGTCCAAATACATCCAAACCAGGGCACATCAACATGAAATTTAAGAGAAAGGGGGGAAAGAGAAGATCTTGCCAGCTTCCAGGGAGATAACAATAGATTTGTACAATGAAATCAGCCATGAGAATGGCATCTGCTGTTCTCAATGGTAATGGGAGAAATGAACAGACAAGGAAGCTATGCCTTTCTCTGTTTCCTAAAAGAAACAAAATTCTATATCCAGTCAACGTATCGATGTACAGAAAGAAAAAAGAAAAAAAAGTGGCTCAGTGGTGGAGCATTGACCTATGAACCAGGAGGTCACGGTGTGATTCCCGGTCAGGTCATATGCCCGGGTGCCAGGCTCGGTCCCCAGTGTGGGGCATGCAGGAGGCGGCCGACCATTGATTCTCTCTTGTCATTGATGTTTCTTTCTTTCTCTCTCTCTCTCTCTCTCTCTCTCCCTTCCTCTCTGAAATCAATAAAGGAAAAAAAAGTTTAAAGGCAATTTACAAGATGCAAAGGCTCAAAATATTTACTCGGATGCACTCTTTCTCAGAAATCTATTAGAAGATGTATTCATATAAAACAAGACAATAAAAAACAGGAAGACATGGAATCCAGGAAACAGGAAATCCAAAGGTTCTATTGATCAGATCATATTAAAACAGGTCTTGAGTTACTAGTTTTAAGATCAAAGCATTAGGAAGGCAGTAAGTTGATTTTTTTAAATGTCAAAATATTTCATGCCTTTAGATTTACATGTAGTTATACTTTTACATCAATGAGAGCATAAAAGAGATTACAAGAGGTTTTAACTCTTACCTGTAACACAGCAGCAAATAAAAATACGACTACGAAGATTACAGTTAGCGAAGTGTGACCACTCTTCATCAGATGAATCGTGTAGAGGAAAATTAAATGTCCGGGAATCACTAAAAGCAGCAGAACTTGGGCAGACTTATGATTTACTCCTGGAATGTAACATGTGAACGTTGTCAAAACAAAATCATATTTTGGTTAATAATAGGTCAGTTACTGAAATTTGAGGATTACTTTTTCGTTACGATACCACATAGCATCACATAAAATTCAACTGCTAAAAAGAAATGTATTGAAATTTGGAGATTACCTTTTTTTTTTTTTTTAAATATATTTTATTGATTTTTTTACAGAGAGGAAGGGAGAGGGATAGAGAGTTAGAAACATCGATCAGCTGCCTCCTGCACACTCCCCACTGGGGATGTGCCCGCAACCAAGGTACGTGCCCGCAACCAAGGTACATGCCCTTGACGGGAATCGAACCTGGGACCCTTGAGTCCGCAGGCTGATGCTCTATCCACTGAGGCAGACCGGTCAGGGCTGGAGATTACCTTTTAGTTACTGCATCATATAAAATTCAATTGCTAAAAATAAATTTCTTTGAAATTCTCCCTATGGGATAGTATGTTAATTAAACAAAAGGTGGTTGATAAAAATTTGCTATGAAGAACACTGGTCAGACTTTACATAAAAAAAGAGGAAAGACAAAAGAAAAAATATAAAGCTCCTACAGTACTGAAATGTTTTCATTGTCCTTTCCCTTTCGAGTTCTTTCACTGTTATCATAGGCTGGGCATTTCTGATCCTCATTCAAAAGTCAATTTTTCAAATCTGACTTACTAACTGGTTTGGCTCAGTGGATAGAGCATCGGCCTGTGGACTGAAGGGTCCCAAGTTCGATTCCGGTCAAGGGCATGTACCTTGGTTTCGGGCACATCCCCAGTGGGGGGGGTGGGGGGTGTGTGTGGGAGGCAGCTGATCGATGTTTCTTTCTCATTGATGTTTCTAGCTCTATCCTTCTCCCTTCCTCTCTGTAAAAAAATCAGTTGAGTATATATATATTGTTTTAAGTCACAATTACATTTATTTTCATCAGAAAAAAATGACACGAATTGTGAGGCTTAAATGGTTGTTTTAGTTTTTGGGTTCTCACATGCCTGATTGGCATAAATAATGCACGTGTCTTGTAACTGAGGTTATCACCCCTCATCCTGTTTATCTGAGATCTAAGGCCTCCATTGAGAAGGCCAGAAAGATCACTACAGGAAAGACAGTCCTCTTTCCGACTCATAAACAAGATATCCCAGAGAAAGAGACAAGAGAGAAAAATTACACAAAGCGCCTCAACAACTGCAGAATTGATGGGAATGATTTTTGCTCACTGGGATTTAATGAACAAAATCTACTCTATTTAAGATCTATTTAGCACTCGGAAATAACGAAGTTGTGCCACACTCACACTCACAAAATACGTATTCAACAACTGTTGCCCGCCTATCCTCACAGAGAGGAGAAGTTCCTGAAATAAAACATGCAAAAATCCACAAGCACATACCTGAACCAAAGAAAGTTCTAAACGGGTAGTAACAGCCTTTGCGTTCATCAGGCAGCTCTCCTGGAATGCTATGCAAGTGGAGGTACGTAGAAATCCTGCTCGCCTGAATGGCCACCAAATTACCACCAATCCCTGAAACACAGAGTAGGTAGCCTCATATTTTAAACAACTTGCATCAGTTCAACCAACTGCAAGCCTCTTTATGTCACACCCTGGGCCAGTGAAACAAAATAAAGAGTTCTTCTGAGACGCGGATTTACTTAAGTGGAGGTAGATATTCCAAAGGCATGAAAAGCATTGTTCTGAAAGACATTATTTTTTCACATCTGACTTACTGTCTGGTCTGAAAGCAGACCAAAATAAGTTCTTTTTAAAAGTTACTATTGCCGAACCGGTTTGGCTCAGTGGATAGAGTGTCAGCTTGTGGACTGAAGGGTCCCGGGTTCGATTCTGGTCAAGGGCATGTGCCTGGGTTGCGGGCACATCCCCTGGAGGAGATGTGCAGGAGGCAGCTGGTTGATGTTTCTCTCATCGATGTTTCTAACTCTCTATCCCTCTCCCTTCTTCTCTGTAAAAATTCAATAAAATATATATTAAAAAATAATAATAATAATAAAAAAAAATAAAAGTTACTATCAATCCCAAGATATAAAACTAGGTAACAAGATGTATTATGTTTATCATCTTAATGAGAGAGAACGTATGCTAGATTTATTCAAAAGATAAAGCTAGATACTTTTCTTCTCAGGTTACCAAAGAAATTTGTATATGGCACTATAAAAAAAACAAGAAAGTCATCTTTTAATCTAGATTATCTTCTTATATACTCTGCACATTCTAAAATTATATAAAAATTTCAATGTAGAGTAGAAGTTTTAGATATAAAAGTGGATTTTGGAGAACTTATCTTCATATAAAATGTTTTCTTATACATAAGTAAATAAAAGTAATTTATACTAGATGTGTAGTATATCCTGTGACATGTTTTCCCCAGGCAGAATTACTTTTTAAATTATATTCACTTGGGCTATACTCAAATCCAATTTAATGAGAGCCAGACCAAAACCCAGTAGGACTGGATTAAAATTATCTTATTAAACAGAATCCATAGAAAAATCCCTGTGAACTTAAGTGCTGTAATTCCCATTTTATAGAAAAAACATAACGCAGATTTTAAAGGGATCAGCAGAGGACTGATAGATTTTTTTCTTTTGTTTTTAATTTTTATTGAATTTAATGAGAGGGATGACAGATTTTCATGGACTCAAGTGACTCAAGCAACTGACTCAAACTGAGCTAACTCTAATTTATCCATGAAAATTGATAAGGAGCAGCAGTAAACAACACAAGATAGCAGATACAACCCAAATATCCAGAACTGAAATATCATATTTTGCCTCACTACCCTTAAAAGCCAGGTATGCCTGACTCTCAAACTTATATCAGTAATAAGATTAAGAAACAGTTCTTTTCAAAAATGTGTTCTGCATATTGAAAAAGGGGAAAGTCACTTTCATTCTGAGCAGCAACCTGGGGTTGGAGAGAGAATGAATGGGATGGGACAGACAGCCCTCTTAAATCCGAGCCCTAAGATTCCTCTTAGCATTTAAGAGCATAGAAAGCCTTAATATCATTATGAATAGTATATCTAATCCTTACCATTAATAACTGGTGTGTAAACAACAATTCCAACCAAGTTTGGATCAGATACAGTTGTGTCCAGAATAAGGCCTCCAATGCTGAAAGATACAAAATCATATAATTTAGGGAAGAGGAAAGGAAATGTACTAATTTGAAGCTGTTCTTTATATACAAACACCTCTACCTTTAAAAATAAAATAATTAGCCTGAGCCTGCCTAGTGTCGCTCAGTGGCTGAGTGTCAACCCAGGAAGCAAGAGGTCACAGGTTTGATTCCCGGTCAGGGCACATGCCCAGGTTGCGGGCTTTATCCCCAATAGGGGACATGCAGAAGGCAGCCAATTGATGAAGTTTCTCTCTCATCAATGTTTCTATCTATTCCTCTCTCTACCTCTCTCTCTCTAAATATCAATAAGAACGTATTTTTTAAAAAGAAGAGATTGTTTTTAAAAATAAAATAATTAGACATTAAAAAATAGATAAAATATATTCAAGGTAAAAATCAATGTCAATCACAAATGTTGAAAATAAAACATGATATAAGCTGTAGCCCCAGATTTCAGGGCTCTCTTTCTTTTTTTTTTTTAATTTTTTTTTTTTTACAGAGAGGAAGGGAGAGGGATAGAGAGTTAGAAACATCGATGAGAGAGAAACATCGACCAGCTGCCTCCTGCACACCTCCCACTGGGGATGTGTCCGCAACCAAGGTACATGCCCTTGACCGGAATCGAACCTGGAACCTTTCAGTCCGCAGGCCCACGCTCTATCCACTGAGCCAAACCGGTTTGGCAGGGCTCTCTTTCTGATCTCCAAGATAAGTTACTTGTAAAAAGGAAAGTATATACTTTAAGTGCATATACAATGAACACTTGCAGAAAAACACTTAAAAATATTTTTGTTGCCTAGATAATAAAACTTGTTATAGAAAATATAAATAAAAAGAAAATAAAAATCTACCATAGTTACATCACTCAGAGTTATACTGTTAGCATGGTAGTAAATACCCTCCCCAGACATTTTAAAATGTGGATATGTTTAAAAATAAAAACCCAAATTGGAAAAGTATTTTCCTTCACTTTTATTAAATTTTATTTCTAGCATGCCCTAGCCGGTTTGGCTCAGTGGACAGAGTGTCAGCCTGTGGACTGAAGGGTCCTGGGTTCAATTCCGGTCAAGGGCACATGCCCAGGTTGCAGGTTCCTCTCTGGCCCAGGCCCTGGTCAGGTGCATGCAGGAGGCAACCAATTGATGTCTCTCTCACATCGATGTTTCTCTGTCTTTCCCTCTCTCTTTCCGTCTCCCTAAAAATCAATGGAAAAATATCCTCTGGTGAAGATAAAAAAAAAAAATTATTTCTAGCAAACAAACACATGAGTATTATTTAAAAAGTGAAATACCACAAAGCTTATAAAATCGCCCCTGGTCCCACCCCCCAGATCCTGCCTTCCACTACCAATTCTTTTCAATTTCGTTAGCTGTTTCTTCTGGCATTTAATTCTGTATTTCTAAATAACACGTTTTCCCTACTGTTTCTTAACTTATAATTTTAAACATTTCCCTAACAGCATCCACTGTGGCAGATGGAGGATTTAATCTCACTCTTCCCTCCTCACTTTCGTCCCTTCACAATTCTCTTCTTCTCTCTATCCTGACCGTCTGGTTACCATTTTTGGTGAAACATTTAGAGTTTATTTTATTATAACAATGGGATCATACTTCACAACTGAAATACACAGCATCTTGTTAGATTTCCTCACTTGTACTGTTTGCTTTGTCTCATATTTTTCTTAAATTTTTTTAGCTGTTTGTTACTAATTCAGCCTCAAATTTGTAGCAAAGTTAATGAAATGCCCCCGATTACAGTCAAGCTCATCCGGCAGGTAATCAATCGATTCCACTTTCTTTCTTCTTAGAGACATTCCTCCTGAAGCCCACTGTTCTCCCGATAGCCTGGGCAGCTGCTCTCTAGGCCTGGTGCACGGCTGTCATCCCCACCTACCCTTCAATGGCCCCATGAGGAGGCTTAATCTATGACTGTGACCAACTCCCAGCATTTCACAGGATCCTGTTGCCTGAATCCTCCCAGAAAAAAATCACCTACATTACAGAAAAACGAACCACATGCTATCCTCATTTCTATGTTGTCTTATTTCTTAGTTCCTTATTTTGATAAAATTGTCTTTTGTCAACGTTTATATGAAAGGGCCTATGGGAAACCAATATACTGAAATCCTGTGTGTCTGAAAACTTCGTGAGTCTGTCCTTATGTTTGGTTGATGCTGAGACCGTATTTTATGTTCATTAAAACATTATCCCTCAGAATTTTGGAGAAATCGCTTCTGGTGTTGGTAGTGGGCATCATTCTGATTCCCAATCCTTTGTATGCAACTCGTTTTCATTCCGGAAGCTTTGGGGATTTTATGATGACGTGCTTTGATGTGGGGCCCTCCTACTCCAACTCATGGTGCTGGACCCGTCGTGGCCCCTTTCAATCAGGAAGCCCATGTTCTTCCGTTCTGGGGAATTTCCTTATGTTATTTCTTTGATAATTTCCTCTCCTTATTGTTTGCCTCCAATTGTCTACCTCTCTGTTCTCTGTTCTACTTTCCAGGATGGTTCTACCTTCTAACTATTCTACTGATTTTGTTTCTGCTATTTGTATATTTCTGAATTCCAAGAGCTCTTCCTGTTTTTTTTTTTTTTTCAATCCTCCTCTGAAATCATTCTGTTCTTACAGAATTGTGGATGCCACCGCTTCTCATTTCTCTGAGGACATCGGAGATAGTTTTTTGAGGTTTTTCAACTCTCTTCCAGTGGTTCTCAACCTTCCTCATGCCGGGACCCTTCAATACAGTTCCTCATGTTGTAGTGACCCCCAACCATAAAATTATTTTCATTGCTACTTCATAACTGTCATTTTGCTACTGTTATGAATCGTCATGTAAATATCTGATATGCTATAGGTGTTTTCCGATGGTCGCAGCCCACAGGTTGAGAACCGCTGCTAGGCTTTCTTTGAGTACCATTTTTTTTGTCTCCGTCTTTCATGTTAGAAGCTTTAATCAAATGTCTGATGAAGGGCTACCCCTCCTTACAGGGCACGGGAAGGCACACTTGGAGCTCTGTGTGCCTGGGCAGAGCTGGTCAGCAGGGGGGCCTCACTGAACAACGGTCAGGTGGGCATGCAGTTCCTTCACTGAAAGACCTGCAAGGGCCAATACTTGCAGGTTTTCTGTTGAGCTGAAGACCTCCCCCAGAAAGACAGGACCTGGTTTCTTGCCTGGAGCTGTAAGCCTGAGGGCCGGCTGGTGCTTCCGGAATCTAGAGCCTCTCCCATTTAGTCTCTCCAAAGTGAATTCCTGTCTTCTGCTAAGGTGGGAGGGGCAGCTACCTGGGTGGTCAGGCTAGAGAAGGGCTATTCGGACCTAATTGCTTCTTACACACACTGCCCACCAATCTTCATTTCAGCTTTCGGAAGTACTCACGGCCCTAATGCCTCCACCTGTCTGGGTTCCTGAGGCTCAGATCCGGGCGCTGCTTCTGGGTGCTCCCCCTGCTGGCGGCTGGGTTTTAGCTTTTTTTTGTTCTGTTAACAACTATCCACCTGATTCCTATCTTACTAATTTCTCATTTGCTGTCCTCTCTGTTCTCCTTCTCTTTGTAGTTTTATAGCTTTTTATCTTTTTATTGTCATTTTGGTAGTTTTAGGAAGGAAGATAAGCACGTCAATCTACCATGTTTAACAGGAAATTGATACTCATTTCTAGCTTACTCTTTTCACCAACGGTATAAAGAACACCTTTCCTCGTCAAAGACTTATAACAATGCTATTTTTAATGGCTGACTGATACTCCTTTTTCTGACTGCATCACACTTCATTTGATCAATATCTGACTGCTAGGCCTCTAAGGTATTCTCTCTTTCTTTCGTTAAAAATTCCATGGTGCCAAACCGGTTTGGCTCAGTGGATAGAGCATCGGCCTGTGGACTCAGGGGTCCCAGGTTTGATTCCGGTCAAGGGCATGTACCTTGGTTGCGGGCGCATCCCCACTGGGGGGCGTGCAGGAGGCAGCTGATCGATGTTTCTCTCTCATTGATGTTTCTGGCTCTCTATCCCTCTCCCTTCTTCTCTGTAAAAAATCAATAAAATATATTTTAAAAAAAATTTCCATGGTGATTAGGGTCCTTGGAACTAAATTTGTTGCACATATTCTTAATTATATCCTTAAGTCCTGTCAGAGGCCTAGAAGTGGAAATAGTTGAATGGCATACACATTTCTAAGGCTTTCTGATACCTATCTGAGCAATTCCCTATGAAAAACAAGTAATGTTCTTGTCAGGTTACAACACACACACACACACACAAAAACACACCCACACATACAAACACACACATACAAAGACAAACACCACCAAATTTCACTCAGTAATCTGGTAAAGATTTGGTTGGAGAGAAGTTTACAACTGGTAGCCAAATGAGGTTCTCTATATCTACTGATTTCTGTAATTTCTATCACATATATCCATTATCACTTTGGATAATAAAGAATTGACCCAATATACATAATATAATTGACCCAAGAAATAAAACAGGCAATCAGTTTGTTTTAATGTACACATAGATACAGGCACATAGACTGCACGCACACGTGCACACATACACATACACACACACACACACACACACACACATTTAATACTAACCTACTTATAACCATAGCTGTTATGACAGGCTCCCAGCCCGAGTAGAGCACTGTCCTGGTGGCTGGATGTTTGGCTGCTACTATAATCCAGATAGGAGTTAGAGCCAAGAAAAAGACACCAACCAACGGAGAGATGTAGTAATAATTCTCTAAAATTGAAAAACAGACAGCATTTCAGTATTTGTTCTAACCATGTAGCGAATATTAAAAATTTACCAGAAGATATGTTATCGAACATATTCACAGGCTATTTATTTTCTACAAATTTCAAACAACTTTAAAACTGTAGATAAGGTGCCCAGCCCAAATGGCTCAGTGATCGAGCATCCACCTATGAAGTAGGAGGTCACGGTTCGATTCCCGGTCAGGGTACATGCCTGAGTAGCAGGCTCAATCCCCAGTGTGGGGCACGCAAGAGGCAGCTGATCAATGATTCTCTCTCATCATTGATATTTCTCTCTCTCTCTTTCTCTCCCTCTACATTCTTCTCTCTGAAATCAATAAAAATATATTTAAAATAAATAAAACTGTAGATAAGATAAAAATATTAATGTAACTGAAAACTAATACATTAATTCAGCAAACATTTATTGAAATACCTATGTGACCTAGCAATAATAGGATGGGAAGAGCAATAATAATAGGATGGGAACAGCAATAATAATAAAAAAATAATAATAATTAAAACAACAAGAGTAAAAGAGCCAACATTTATTTGGCTCCTACTATTAACCAAACATTGTGGGAAATGCTTTATATTCAGCTCGTTTAATTGCCCTCACAAGTATGAGGAGAACACTGTCATTCTTTTTTTTTCTATTAAATTTATTGGGGTGACATTGGTCAACATAAACATACAGGTTTCAGGTGTGGGTTTCTATGTTATAAGATATGTATGTCATTTCTACTTAATAACAAACTGAGGCTTAAGAGTTTATAGGATAGAAAACTGGAAAAGAGGAAGCTATCAGAGAAAGAGCTTGAGAACTGACTATCAAGCCTTAGTGTGAACTCCACAAGGCTAGGCCAAGAATAACGGGGGATTTGTCACTCAAGGCCTACCCCCCTTTAGAGGAGAGGCCTCTTTGAACACCGAGAACATTCAGTAGACCCATGACGGGTAGCAAAGCTAGCCCTAGTGTCAGGTATGCTGTAGCTTCTCCCCAATCAAACTCAGAACCAAGCCTTGTGAGGCTCAAGCTAATCCACAAATGACAGCCCACAAGAACAAAGTCCAATACTTTGCAAAGAAAAAAAAATCGAGCATGTAACAATATTACATTCACAATGTCAAGCATCCAACCAAAGATTACTTTTTAGAGTTTGGGATAATATTTGGTAGCATTTACAAGCTTCGTCAAATACACTGAGACATCCTACTTCCGTTAGACATGTCACCCTTCTCATAAAAGTATCCAAGTACTTATACTAATCTTTATAAAGCTAATAAATTAAATGTACAAATACAGCGAGTCTTAAATTTTCATAAATACTCATATATATAAGTATATATACACAAACTTGATAAGATTTTGATATAAAAACCACAAAAATAGGTCAATTACTTAATTATGAATTTAAAAATGGAATTAGAAGACTGACATGTTACTCCAATGGGCTAAGTTAACAAGTGCACACACACACAAAAATATGTACTGCATCATCAGCATAAAACCATTAAACCTATGAGCCGAATTCTCAAATATTTTTATATTTAAATCTCCCTAAGTTTAAAAAATTGCCTGTCTCTTCTTGAAACAGTGACATCATTCCAGGACATTTTGGTTATATCATTTTAACTGATGGAGGTTTTATTATTATCAGAGATTATTATCAGTCAGGGCATTCTGGATTCTTCTCAGTGACTCTAATACTTATTTTGTATAGGAGAGACTTTATAACTTAAAGACAATTGATCTCATAGTCCTTGTAGCCTTAGATTTAAGTTAAATGTTACTAAATTTTCCTGACATCTCACAAAATTCTTCAACCCTATTCATATTATCTTTCATTGAATTTTGTATTCCTTCATCTTCCTAACATATTTACAGAACTTCTCACCTATGCCTAAAGATATTTCAAACTAGATAAAAAACCTCAAACTCTTTTCTATCAGGAAAGAACACCTTACTATAGATATTAAAATAATATCCAAACAACTTTATTCTTGTGGCTTTATTTGATCTTCCATCACATCTTCAAAATAGTTATACCCACAAAATTCATTGGAAGATTTTCTCCCATTTAAGGGACTTTGACTAACCCTACATATAGTTTCATTTTTTTTCTCTATGATTTTTAAAAAATGAAAAAAAAACACCTGTATTGAATGGATTCCCAGCTCTCCCTTTTAAACTACTGGATAAGGATAAAAAAAAAATCCTAATTAGGAAGCATTCTTACCTCCTAAAACAAGCAAGGTTGCCAACAATCTCTTTATAGGGTTAAACAGAAACGAAAAGCATTAAAATCCATCAAACACAATTGAAAAGAACTATTTTGCTAGGTCCGACCATCTCAGTATTTCATTTTCAGGTCAATAGAGGAGCACCATGCCAGGCTTTTCGGTTATTCTCAACATGAAATCTCCGGAAGGTCATCTGAAGTTGAAAAAAAAAAACACCTATCCCAACCCCTGAATCACTGCCCTGAATTTTCAAAGAGAAGAAAAAATTTCTCGGAATGAAACTAAAAATAATGAGTGCAGTTCCTCAAAAACTTAACCAGAGTTATCATATGACTTTTTGTCAAGAGAACTGAAAATATATGGTCGTGCAAAAGTGTACAAGGATGTTCATAGCAGCACTATTCATAATAGCCAAAAAGTAGAAGCAGTTCAAATGGCCATCAAATGATGAAGGAATGATAAGCAAAATGAATGATAACAATAGAATGATGTTAATTCATACAATGGGATATTACTCAGTACTGATTCATGCTACAACAAAGATGAACCTTAAAAACGTTCTACTTTGAAAAAACAGCCAGACATTAAAGGCCACATATTGTATGGTTCCATTTATTGAAATGTCTACAATAGGCAAATCCATAGAGACAGAAAGTAGATTGCTGGTGCCAGGGAATGGGGGAAGGATACAGTGGGAGTGACCGCTAAAGGTTTCTTTTTGCAGTAACAAAAATGTCCTGGAATAGACAATAGGCTGCACAAACTGGTGAATGTACAAAACCCCACCAAATTGCACACTTTTAAAAGGTGAACCGTATGGTATTCTGAATTATTATCACATTAAAAAAAAAATCCAACAATAGCCCTGGCCAGTGTGACTCAGTTCGTTGAGTATCATTTCATGCACCAAAAGGTTGCTGGTTCAATTCCCAGTCAGGGCACATGCCTGGGTTGTGGGCTGGATCCCAGGGAGTGGGTATGCAGGGGGAAGTTGATCAATGTTTTTGCTCTCACATCAGTGTTTCTCTCTTCTCCTCCCTTCCACTCTCTCTAAAAATAAATCAATGGAAAAAAATATCCTCACTCCTCGGGTAAGGATTTAAAAAAAAGGCCAATCATTATCCAATTCTAGAGATTTCCCCACTTTGCTTTCTCCTGCCTCCTTAATCTACCACCAAGGGATTTCATGTACCTTCCTTATGTTTCTGTCCTTTGATTCTAAATGCATAAAAGGAATTCAAAATGCCACTCTCCAGAACATCTTCTCAATTATTTAAGATCTTGCTTCTGGGCATGTCCTCAAAAACTTGGCTCAGCCCTAACTGGTTTGGCTCAGTGGATGGAGCATCGGTCTGTGGACTGAAGGGTCCCGGGTTCGATTCCAGTCAAGGGCATATACCTTGGTTGCGGGCACATCCCCAGTAGGAGGTGTACAGGAGGCAGCTGATCCACGTTTCTCTCTCATCGATGTTTCTAACTCTCTATCCCTCTCCCTTCCTCTCTGTAAAAAAAAAAAAAAAAAAAAAAAAAAATCAATAATATATATATTTTTAAAAACTTGGCTCAAATAAACGCCTATAAAACTTTTTCTAAAAGCTAACCATGAACTTCTGCATTGATATCAAAATCTAAAAGAATGTCTTCCTCCCAAATAAAATATCTATTTAAATGTCCCTAATTGAAATAACATTTGGTATTCATTTCTGGGTACTGTGGTAGGCTGCATAAGGGCCCTCAACGACATCCGCACCGTAAAATAAACCCCAGATTTTTAATGGTACTTTATACAGCAAAATCCTTCCAACGTCAAGGATTCTGAAACGGGGAGGTCATCCTGAATTACTTGGGTGAACCGTAAATGCGATCACAGGTGTACTGATAGGTGAGAAGCAGAAGGAGATTTGACTACAGAAGAGAAAGCAATGTAACCACAGAAGCCGGGATGGAGCGATGTGATTATAAGCCAAGGAATGCTGGCAGCCACCGGAAGATGGGGGAGGTAAGGAGCAGCTTTCCCCCTGAAACCTCTGGAAGGAACCAGCCCTGCTGACACTCTGCCTCTAGCCCTGCAGAACTCATTTTGGACTCTGACCTCCAGAAACAAGGTTTGTGATATTTGTTACAGCGGCAATAGGAAACAAATACAGGTGGAAAAGTAAAACTCAGTGGAATGTTAAGCCTACTTAATACCTGTGTACTTTACTACTGATTCCCTGCTATATGTAAACTAAAGAGGATTAATACAGCTAAAGTGGTTCAAATTCCTAGGATTCCACTTAACTGCCCGACATAACCGCCATCTTTTTTTTTTGAAAATATATTTTATTGATTTTTTTACAGAGAGGAAGGGAGAGGGATAGAGAGCTAGAAACATCAATGAGAGAGAAACATCGATCAGCCACGATCAGCCACCTCCTGCACACCCCCAACCGGGGACGTGCCCACAACCAAGACACATGCCCCCGACCGGAATCGAACCTGGGACCCTTGAGTCCGCAGGCCGATGCTCTATCCACTGAGCCAAACCGGTAAGGGCAGCTGCCATCTTTTTGATCCACTGATTTCCCCTTTTATTAGATTGCCGGTGGCATTTTGCAACTACTGTATAAAATTTCATTAATGGCATTTATTATTCCCACCCTAAATTCTTTTGAAATATGTAACTGCTACTAGTATGAGTGACACCTTTGTATGTTAGCAGTTTCTGTGTACGCGAAAAGCAATGGGCATTACAATGTAAGATGCAAACAATTTTTTAAATGCCCTTTATAAATAACCATCAGAATTTTCTCACTAAATTGACCTTCTAGGAATCACTCTAAACTAAGATGGTGCAGTACTAAAAATTTCTGAATGCCCAACCTGGTTTGGCTCAGTGGATAGAGCATCAGCCTGTGGACTGAAGGGTCCTGGGTTAGATTCCAGTCAAGGGCACATGCCCGGGTTGCAGGCTCCATCCCCAGGGGATGGGGGCGTGTAGGAGGCAGCCGATCAATGATTCTCTCTTGTAATTGATGTTTCTCTCTCTCTCTCCCTCTCCTTTCCTCTCTGAAATCAATAAAAATATATATTTTTAAAAAACTCTGAAGCCCTAACCAGTTTGGCTCAGTGGATAGAGGGTCGGCCAGCGGACTCAAGGGTCCCAGGTTCGATTACAGTCAAGGGCATGTGCCTTGGTTGCGGGCACATCCCCAGTAAGGAGTGTGCAGGAGGCAGCTGATCGGTGCTTCTCTCTCATCGATGTTTCTAACTCTCTATCCCTCTCCTTTCCTCTCTGTAAAAAATAAATAAAATATTTAAAAAAACTGAAGAAGAGTGACACGCACAATAAATTTAGATTCTACTCACATCACCACATCAAGGCAGTGACATTCTAAAATGTCGTGTAAATAACTCGGTGGCATCCTTGCTAGTGTCCATAGCACTGAAGCAACAACCTGAGGCTGATTGTTACTGCTCTTACAGCTTCAGTTAAGCCATCTTTTTTTAAAAATATATTTTATTGATTTTTTACAGAGAGGAAGGGAGAGGGAGAGAGAGTTAGAAACATCGATGAGAGAGAAACATTGATCAGCTGCTTCCTGCACACCCCCTACTGGGGATGTGCCGCAACCAAGGTACATGCCCTTGACCGGAATCAAACCTGGGACCCTTCAGTCCGCAGGCCGTCGCTCTATCCACTGAGCCAAACTGGTCAGGGCTAAGCCATCTTTTTTAAGTTAACCTTGAAGAATGAGAAGTCAACATTTTGCCTCTCAGAACTTGCTCAAAAAGAGAAAAGCAGATAATATTCAAGTTTTTTTAAAATCACATACATAAGAGAATTTCATAGCCATGTAGTTAAAATAATTGAAAGTTTTTAAAATTATCTTAAAATAATGCAAACAAAAAGAAAGAAAAGATAACAATCGACTTTAGATTTTTTAATAGCATTTAAAGATTATTACATGTTGAAAGATTATTATGTGAATAATAAATGCCTATTTGCACTTGAAATAGATCTTTTCTAGCCATATGTTGCTATTTTAATTTGTCTACAGTGATACTAATCTCTAGAAACTCCATGCTAAGGTAAGATACCCTACCAATACACTCCTAATACTAAGTCCTCATCAAAAGGATCATTTTTGTTATAATATGTATTGAACATATACTATGACAAATCAGACAAATATAGCTGTCTTCTATTTTCCATGCATCTACGACTTCCTGAATAACTTCTCCTCACATTAATTTGGTAGCTTTCAAAAAATAAAGCATTTGGTGGAGTGCAATTTGCTTAACAACCACTATGGGGCGCTACAAAAATAAAAACATTTATCCTGAAGCTTATACCCTCACAATGACATTTGCACACAAAGCTAATGACTGCCCAAGTGTAAAGAATGTCTTAAGCCCTAACCGGTTTGGCTCAGTGGATAGAGCGTCGGTCTGTGGACTGAAGGGTCCCAGGTTCGAGTCTGGTCAAGGGCATGTACCTTGCTGGCGGGCACATCCCCTGTAGGGGGTGTGCAGGAGGCAGCTGATCGATGTTTCTCTCATTGATGTTTCTAACTCTCTATCCCTCTCCCTTCCTCTCTGTAAAAAATCAATAAAACATTTTTTTTTTTAAAAGAATGTCTTAAGAGAAGTATCAATAAAGTGCAAGGGGAAGTCAAAGGAGAAAAGGACTGGAAAATGCAGGTTCTGTGTAGCTTCCTGGAGGGGAGGGGAAGGATATAGGAAAGAAGAGAGAGAAACCACAGCTTGTATGAGAATCAGAAGATGGCTGAGTTTGGCTGGAGTAACGGACACAAGAAAGGGAGGAGCAAGCCAAACCTTGAGAAGGTCAGTTTCTACGGCTCCAGGCAGCCTAAATGCCAGGCTGCAACTTGAAATCTGTTCACTGAGCAATGAGGACTTACGCAGGGTGACTGCAAAGGATAAAGGCAATAGAAGTAAACAAAGCCCTTGGGCCTGTTTTGCCCCTGCCTCGCCCCCGCCCCCCACCCCCCAACCAACTGGAAAGGTAAGAAGAGGGGTGGGGGACCTATGTTCATTTCAGGTATCAGAAATCAGCACATTGTATCAGAACTCAAAGAAAGGCAGCACACTGAGTGAATGTCCAGCAAGTCTTAGTACAGTGTATCAAAGCTAAGAGCACATGAGGGGAGCTGTTCCAAGTCATTTCTGAATATCCAAAATTCTAAATGAGACTTTTCTCCATGTCCAGTTCTTTGAGAGCCATATACTATACGGCCTCTATTTACAACCAAAACTTAAAGCTGCCATGAAATCCTCTTTTTGTCTCTAAAGACTGCTAAGTGTTTAATAAAATTCAGGAATTAAACTCTGTTACTAAGAACTGGGCATCTCAGCAGGATGCACGGGGTCTTGGAACTTCAATGTTCAGAATACCACGCATTCCAGGCTGACAACTGCTATCTTATGAGGCCCCCTAGTGCTCACAATGCAGATACTTCAGAAGTTCAAACATTGACACTTCAGAAAAACCTTTATTAAATCAACTATGGAATCCATCAGTAGCTATGATTCTTGTACCAATTCCACTCTGGGATGTGGGGGTTCCCACACCACCAAGCAATTCTCAGACACCAGCTGAGTGTCCTACCATTCAACTCAATTCTGACACTATCTACAAGAAGATATAACATCAGAATCCACAGGTTAAGGGTTCAGCCCTTCCTACAAGACCCCCCCCACACACATCCAACACACACACACACACATACACACACACACAGCTTCAGATGCCAGTCCAAGTCCAGGTTGTCACCTGTGCTTCTGGCTGAATGGCTATAAATCAGAGGTTCCCACAACGCCCTCCTTGAATTTAATTAATTTGCTAGAGTGGCTCACAAAATTCAGAGGAACATTTTACTTACTAGATTACCAGCTTATTATTTATAATAATAAAAGGGTAATATGCTAATTAGACTGGACTTCATTCCATACAAAGCTGGGGCTGGAGGGAAGCCTGGGTTCCAGGTGCCAAAGGGAAGCCAGTGCCGGCAGCCGGGGGAAGGAAGGCCTACACTTGCACAAATTTCGTGCATCAGGCCTCTAGTCCTCTATAATAACAGCCCAATATGCTAAGTGTCCGACCGTTAGATAGTTGGACCAGTTGCTATGACATGCACTGACCACCAGGGGGCAGGCACTCCAATTGGTAGGTTAGCTTGCTGCTGGGGGCTGGCTGAGATGGGCCAGACATGCCCTGGAGCCCTCCCACGGCCCTTCCCTGGCTGGCCAACCTCCTGCAGTCCCTCCCCAGCCTGCCTGCCCCGACCAGGACTGGGCGAGATGGGCCGGACATGCCCTGGACGAATCCGTGCACCAGGCCAGTTTCGGCCTGATCCCCACAGGCCAGGCCGAGGGACCCCACTGGTACACAATCCGTGCACCAGGCCTCTAGTAAAAGAATAAAAAAAATAAAAAGATATAACTCAGAAACAGCCAGATGGAAGAGATGCATAGGGCAATGTATGGGGGAAAGCCCATAGCTTCCATGCCCTCTCTGAATACAAAATTCTTCCCAAATCTCTATGTGTTCACCAACCCCGAAGCGCTCCAAGCCCCATCCTTTTGGGGTGTTATGAAGGCCTCATTAAATACGCATGAGTGAGTAAATCATTGGT
Source organism: Myotis yumanensis (assembly GCF_028538775.1). NCBI lineage: Eukaryota > Metazoa > Chordata > Mammalia > Chiroptera > Vespertilionidae > Myotis > Myotis yumanensis. The sequence continues at coordinate 201,626,362 of NW_027223754.1, forward strand.
GACTGGTGAGTGATCCCACCTCCAGCCTCTCTATCCTCTCCAGACATCAGAGATGGAACTGAAAGATCCATCCCTCTACTCTGGGTGAATCCCCCAGCAACCAACTGGCCCCATCCTTAGGTGCTTTCCAAAAGTCACCTCATTAACATACACCCAGGTGGGATGAAAGGGGCTTGTTATGAGTAACAAGACACCTGTTTCACCTTTTGGTTCTGAAGCAACTTCACGCATTGAGGACAAGATATTATGACAAAATACTCTGACAAAAGATGCTCCCATTGCTCTTATCACTCAGAAAATCCCAGCGGTTTGTGGAGGCTGAGTCAGGAACCTTGGACAAAGGCTAAATATATATGAGAAATATATTCTGAGCACCTGAATGACCAAACATCTATTTCTTATAAATCACATCACTATAGTAGCCCATCTATATATATAAAAACCTAAGTGACTGTTATGACCGGTTGACTGAACTACTGGTCGACCGGTCGCTATTATGCGCACTGACCACCAGGGGGCAGACACTCAATGCAGGAGCTGCCCCTGGTGGTCAGTGTGCTCCCACAGCCAACCTCCCGTGGCCGGCCAACCTCTTGTGGTCCCTACCCCCAGCCAGCCAACCTCCTGTGGTCCCTCCTGCTGGCCAGCCAACCTCCTGCAGTCCCTCCCCCAGGACTGGGCAAGATGACCCCAATCAGCCCTGATCGCTGGCCAGGCCGAGGGACCCCACCCGTGCACAAATTCATGCACTGGGCCTCTAGTTAAAAAATATATCTTTTTTAGGGAAATAAATTATACAGGTGAAATGTAAAAGATCTGATTTTAATTAATTTAGCTTGAATTATTTTGAGCCAACTTGCAGAAGACAAGGCCTAAAAATTCTAAGCAATATTTAATAATAAAATTATTTTTCAAAATTATGGTCTCTGGAAGATGGCGGCGTAGGTAAACACCGGAGACCGCTGCCGCAAACAACCATTTCAAAAATACAACTAAAAGACTGAACGGACATCACCCAGAACCACAGGAAGGCTGGCTGAAGAGAGACTCTACAACTAGAAGGAAAGAGAACAGCAAATCGAGGCTCAGAGGCGGCGCAGTGTGGAAAATACAAAGGTACCGAGGTGCGCGCGAAAGCGGGCTGGTGGCTGAGGGCGCGGTTGTCGTTTTCTGTCGGGACTGAGTCTCAGACTCTGGGCTCCAGATCCGGGTGAGTCTCTAGGGACCCAGACTCAAACGGGAGAAGCAGGATTATCCGGCATCAGTTGGAACCTGAGGGCAGCTTTCTCTCCGAGGTTTGCAGCGGCTGCCGGGGTTCTGAGAAGCAGAGCCTCTGGGAACGGGACTGAGCGTGGCCATAACTGCTCCCTCCGCCCGCCCTGTTGATCCCGCCCCGCCCAAAGCCTGCGCACAGCCATTTGCCGATCGCCTCAGGCAAAGGCTGGATTAGCGCCTCCCCAGAAGACAGACGTTTTCCGCACAGCTGATTCCTATAGCCAGTCGGCCTGAGGGTCAAATCCCTCTAGTGTTAACTACAACAATTAAGGCTTGGCTAGAACAAGACTGCGCACAGAGACCACAAGGGGGTGCACCAAGAAAGCATAAAAGATGCGGAGACAAAAAAACATGACAGAAATGGAGGATATGGAGCTAAGAATCGCAATTTTGAGGGCTTGCCATAAATTTGTGCAGAACCTCACGAAAACTAATGAGACCCTCGATGCTACGATAAAGAAATTAGAAAGTAAGCATACACGGACTGAAATAAAGAATATTATACCCAATAGCAGACCAGAGGAGTACAATAATCAAACCAAAGATTCGACAAAAAACACCCAATTGGAAAAGCAAAATGAAAAAAGAATCCGAAAGTGTGAAGATAGTGTAAGGAGCCTCTGGGACAGCTTTAAGCGGTCTAATATCAGAGTCATTGGAGTGCCAGAAGATGAGAGACAGCAAGATATTGAAAACCTATTTCAAGAAATAATGGCAGAAAACTTCCCCCACCTGGTGAAAGAAATGGACTTACAGGTCCAAGAAGCACAGAGAACCCCAAACAAAAGGAATCCAAAGAGGACCACACCAAGACACATCATCATTAAAATGCCAAGAGCAAAAGACAAAGAGAAAATCTTAAAAGCAGCAAGAGAAAGAGGCTCAATTACCTACAAGGGAATACCCATACGACTGTCAGCTGATTTCTCAACAGAAACTTTGCAGGCCAGAAGGGAATGGCAAGAAATATTCAAAGTGCTGAATACCAAGAACCTACAACCAAGATTACTTTATCCAGCAAAGCTATCATTCAGAATTGAAGGTCAGATAAAGAGCTTCACAGATAAGGAAAAGCTAAAGGAGTTCATCACCGCCAAACCAGTATTATATGAAATGCTGAAAGGTATCCTTTAAGAAGAGGAAGAAGAAGAAAAAGGTAAAGATACAAATTATGAACAACAAACATGCATCTATCAACAAATGAATCTAAGAATCAAGTGAATAAATAACCTGATGTACAGAATGAACTGGTGATTATAATAGAATCAGGGACATAGAAAGGGAATAGACTGACTATTCTTGGGGGAAAAAGGGGTGTGGGAGATGCGGGAAGTGACTGGACAAAAATCATGCACCTATGGATGAACACAGTGGGTGGGGAGTGAGGGTGGAGGGTGGGGCGGGAGCTGGAAGGAGGGGAGTTATGGGGGGAAAAAAGAGGAACAAATGTAATAATCTGAACAATAAAGATTTAATTTAAAAAAAAAAAAAAAAAAAAAATTATGGTCTCTGATGGTATCATTCCACTTTGCTTTATTTCTTGATCCAGTTAAACTACTAATGTATCATATATAACACTCAAAAACTGAAGCTTCAGATGACAATAGATTATGATTAAGTTGTTCATAAGGAGTGCTTATCACTTGTATAATTTTAGAAAATAAAATTTGAAAAGTCAGCATACATTATTCTCCTCTAAAGTTGATCTATCTTCTGGAATCTCATACTTAGGTCTATATCATCTATTATGATGACATTTTTCAATGGTATTCTTTTTTCTTACTTTTTTACCACTGTGGCTTTAACTAAGCAGCTGAGAAATGTGTTAAAATGACTGCATGGTAATTAAGTACCCAAGTCTGCAAACAATAAACCTTTTTTATGTATGTAAGGGAACCCATCCCCAAACCATTACCGTCCCTCCATCGCATCCCCAACTCCATCCTCAATGTTCCTGGCCAGATCCATAGAATTTCTGTCCACTTAATAATATTAGAAAGAAACCCTTTACTCTTTTCTACCCCTCCCTTCTTCCCTCTTATCTCTTCCTCAGAGTGGGGAGTCTTATCTAATTAGTAAGACTTGGGAAGCGGGCACTAAGCATGCCTAACTCATCCCTTTCCCTTTTGGGATCCAGCCCAGCGACGACAGTCTCCCTTCACCAACCATTAACAGCCTGTTCCTGTGGGGGTGAGGACTACAAGCCATCCAGCTGCCTGGCTGTGAGTGGGTGAATAAGTTTAACACGGTAGGAGGACAACATGAAGTCACATTCTCTAATACTAGCCATAAGCCAATATTTCAAGCCCCGACTTCAGCATTGATTTCTAAACTGTATAATAGTTTAGAGGACAAAAGTATGACCAACTGTCACCCAAGAATATAAATTAGAGCAAATAATCCCTTTAAAAACATAACTCTCATTTTCTATGTTTTTAATTGGCTGGGAGAGGAAGGTATTGAGGATTACCCTGAGTATACTTGAATTTATATCATTCCTTGTTCATTCCACAACAACAAAACAACCCAAGGCCTATGGGAACGAGACCTTACATTTAGATCATTAATCGTTTGATGTCCTTATTCTAGGTAGAAACATAATAATCTTCTAAATGAGAAGACTATTCCTTGAACATACGCATCAACTCTTACTAAGCATTATTTTTATGCTGCTCATTGCAGAATTCGGGTAATTTTATATACTAAATGAAGCCTCCCTTGATGTCTCTGAAAGTAGTAGATAATTCCTGCCTTTGTTATGCTCAAGCCTTTCCTTTATTTCAAAAACATGTATCTGAGACTCTTCTTCAAACTAAACGTAGTTTAGACTTACTCTAAAGTAAAGCATAAGTCTGTGAAGTCTCCATGAAAATGTATGAGGATATGTGAATAAATGCTCCTGGTTTGGCTTATAAACTATCTTTCCCCCCCACCTTGTATTACTGTGCGTTTCTGTTTTAATTTTTAAAAATTTGGCATCTAAAAAAAAATGAACCACAACCAATTTTTAGCACTAAATCGATTCTTACGAATCATATTCATTTATATTGGTAGTAGTCCCAGAGCATAAATCGCAGTAAACAAGTCATTAGATTCTATAACTACTCTATCACTATTATCAGAAATCACATATATAAGATGACTCCAACTTCACACAGTATTCAGGTTAATTTTCATGGTGATTTTTATTCTTTTAGTTAATTGCCAAGCTGGTTTCTGATTGGGGGAAAAAATCACTAGGTTTCAGGCACCACCATAAGCTTGTGTTCTGGGACAGTAGTACAGTGCACGTATCAGAACACTGTACGTTGACTCCGCTGGCTACCCAGTTAGAGGAAAGGGCAGAGGTCATAGAATAGACAGAACTGTGTTCAATCTTCCTACCAGGAGTGGGTAACATACATAACCTGCATGAACCTCAGTTTTCTCATCTGAAATTAGAGATGATAATATAGAGTTTTAAACTCTCTAAGAAAACAAGTATGTAAGAAAAAATATATGAGAACCACCACACATAGTACGTGTACAACGAATAGCAGTTATTGTCCTAATCAGTCTCAGCCACAGTTCTAACATGGATGAAGGCCACCACAGATTCATGGCATTGCTATAACAATATTTATTTAAAGAGACTCTGATTAACACATTGTATTTAGTGTCAAGTCAACTTACCAAGACAGGAGTACAAACCCTGGCTTATCCAAGCCAATATGGCAAGCGTTATAAGGTCACCAAAACTAGCAGCGATGGGTGTGGCAACATTATCAGGATTTATACCAGTCTTCTTTGAACCAACGATAACCCCAACCATGATTATTCCTAGAAGAAAGAACACTCATTACTTTTCTGCTAGGATTTTAAAAACAATCAATTCCCTTACATACAAAATACACAGGCTAAGACAAACAGCCTAGAATTTCAGTTAGACTGCTTAAACAAGCTGACTAACACAAACAAAACATTTGACACTAGTGCCTGGCAAAATGCCTTTAAAGGAATTCCAAGAGGGGAATCATGGAAGATTCGAGAAGGTCAATATTGCGTTTAGACACCTGAAAACGTCCGGTAAAATAAAGTTAAAGCTAAAGTTTCAAATGTAGTAACTTGTATGTCTTAGATGTAATATATTTGTGTGTATCAAACACACACATTTTATTTTAACCCTCAAATAATGCATGAAAATATCAAAGAAAGCTAAGTCATATTTATATGCATAGCAACTGGGGAAGAAAACCAATAAAAACAGATTTGTTTACATAGTGGTCGCCAGGAATACTTGCTTCCTTTTATTATTTGAAGGTATTGAAATGTTAAGAGGAAGGAAGCAATTGAATTTTGAACATGAGGCCAGAAGCTGTCTTTGTATAGAATACTCTCGCAATCCAAAGTGTGTGTCTAGGAACCTATAACTAAAGGACAGAAGCTGAAAATGTGACTGTGTACTTACACTTTTAAGTCCTTATCTTCCTGAATCATAGAAACGGGAGAAAAATGATAACGTTTATATCCACACCTAATTGTATAGATTTTCTCATGCCCACACACTCATTCAAAGGATGCACTGGAGGCAATTTAAGATTAGTTTACTTATGTGCTAATAGAAACCAATATGGAAGCCTTGATATGGCTATAAAAAAACAACAGGATCTCATGGCATTTTAAGATTGGAAATGACTCTAAATGATTTTCTTCTAGCAAACTCGTGTCATAGGCAATACACCTGAGAGTACGGTTTACATTCCTGCCTAAGGTCACAGAGGTGGTAAGTAACTCTAGTCCACTGTTTTCTCTACTATCCCATAAAGCCAAAATTGTTAAAAGTAGAATTGCTGGGGGGCGGGGGGGGGGGGGGGGGGGGCGCGGAGGATGGGGGATAAGGACACATACATAATACCTTAATCAATAAATAAAATTTTTTTAAAAAGTAGAATTGCTGTCTTGCTTCAAAATAATGTCTCATATCTTATATTCTGGAGGCTTTTTCAATCTATGGACTTACCTTTCCCATAATACCAATGAAGAACAAAAAAAGCAACAGCAGAAGAAGTTTTCAAATGTATTATGCAATAATCAATCAAGATGTGATCGTGCAGAATTTTTTTCAAAATCAGCACATTTAAATATCTACATGGAAAGTTCTACTACAGAATGCCATCTATATAATTTCAGCTGAAAAAAAAAACATTTTGTCATTTGGACCAACGGAAAGAGCTAAGAGTCATCAAATAGGTTTTAATTCTGCGTTTTCTGTGAACATGCTGACGAAATTAGACAAGTCAACTTACTTGAGTCAGTTTTCTCACCTACAAAAGGTGGTTAATAGTATCTGTTCTACATATATTGATTGGGTTATAAAGGTTAAGTTATCATAAAATTAGAACATATTGTTCAAAGTAAGAAGCACTGAACATGTATTTTTAAAATTGGAATTTTTATGGTTTTGAAAATTCTAGGCAGTACATACATGTGCTAGACTGAAATTTTTTAATAATTCTCTCTAAATAAAACAAAATTAGAAAGAAACAGAAGCAAATGAGCCTAAATAGAATGCTAATGCTTTAACATTTCTTTAACCAGAAATGCATTTTCTAATGGCTTAACTTCACTCTCCTTTGGTCAGTGTTGATGCTACCCAATTCTAGTATTTCTATACAGTCATACACCACTTAATGACAGGGGTACATTCTGAGAAATGCATTGTATTTCTATACAGTCATACACCACTTAACGACAGGGATACATTCTGAGAAATGCATTGTTAGGCAATTTCGTCACTATGTGATCATCATACAGAATGCATGTGTACAAACCTAGATGCTATAGCCTACTGCACACCGAGGCTGTATGGTATAGCCTATTGCTCCTAGGCTGCAAGCCTATACATCATGTTACTGTACAACACAACACGAGATTAAATCAAGCACAAGAGAAAATGATGCAGTTGAAACATGGTAAACATTAGATGTATGAGATTGCTGCCCAAGAAACACATCATACTGTTTTACAGTAATTTTTTATAAGTAGAAAGAGCAAACTCTAAAATAATGATAAATAATACAGTAAATACATAAACCAGTAACATAATCATCTATTATCATTATCAAGTATTATGTACTGGACATAATTGTATGTGCTATACTTTTATTTTTTTTAATATATTTTTATTGATTTCAGAGAGGTAGGGAGAGGGAGAGAGAGAGAGAAACATCAATGATGAGAGAGAATATCATTGATCGGCTGCCTCCTGCATGCCCCCTAGTGGGAATCAAGCCTGCACACTGGGCATGTGCCCTGACTGGAAATCAAACCATGAACTTCTGGTTCATAGGTTGACACTCAACCTCTGAGCCACACTAGCCAGGCTGTGCTAATAGTATACTGGCACATATGATTGGCAGCACAGTAGGTTTGTTTACTTCAGCATCATCACAGACATGCGTTGTGCTAAAACATTACAATGACCATGACATCACTTGGCAATAGGAATTTTTCAGCTCCATGATAATCTTATGGGACCACTGCTGTATATGTGGCCCATCACTGACTGAAACGTCAGTAAGCAGTGCATGACTGTATAGACCAGAAACTACTCCTGATACAATTAAGTACTAAAACGAAATGTTTGAAAATATTTTAGAAGTCTTTTTTAATAGATTTTTATTGATTTCAGAGAGAGGAGGGTGGAGAGGGGGAAAGGGAGATAGAAACATCAATGAAAGAAACATTGAACAACTGCCTCTTGCATGCCCCCTACTAGGCATTGAGCCCACAACCCAGGCACGTGAGCTGACCGGGAATCAAATCAGTGACCTCCTGGTGTTTGGGACATGATGCTCAACGAACTGAGTCACACTGGCTGGGCAAGAAGTCAAGTCTTAATTATAATTAAATTCTCTTAAGTTCTGAGAAAGAACCTAGCCAAAAAGTTAGCTTCATTATATGATCACCTAGCAAGAGAATCTTCTTTTGAACTTTGCTGGTGATATAAGGGTGAAAAGATGATGATTATAAAATAAAAAGAACCAAGTCTTTATGATTATGAGTCCATAAATAATCTAGTTATCCAGTGTGAAGTTCATATTAATTACTAAATATTTTTAAAATGATATCCCAACTGAAAATTTCTCATGTAGTTAGTTTTTTACAACTTCTGGCTCTCTCAAGTTCAACAGCCAACAATCTGCTATGTTAAGCTTACGGTTATATTTGTATTGCCACAGAGATAGTGCAGAGTTTTCTTTGAAATCTGAAAACTTGAAAAAATTTCAACAGAGAGACTGCCTTTGGAACTCAGGATTCTTGGAATCCTTGTTACTCAAAGGACAAGCCAGTAAAATCCTCAGCATGATTTTCCGGAAAGAAGTTTCTCAATTAAGTTAACTTAACAGAAACAAATGAGTAACTCGGCTATGCTCCTGATCTTGTTTGAGAACTGTCCCAGGGTACCTACGGCCAGGAGACAACTCCAAAAGCCTGTTCTGCACTCAGGTTTACACATAATAACTATAAATATATCTGAAATAAGGTATTTTTAAAGTTTGTAGACAACTTGTTGATGTTTTTTTTTTATTATGAACACATACCATTTAAACAAAAATAGGCATAATATTGGGAAATGAAAGTAAAAGACTACAAGTGGGCGCTTGTAAATGTACTTACCCTGCAGAAGAGAGGCGATGAAGGCAGTTGCTACGCTGCTGGAGCACAACAGTATGGAGTGATCAAGGTAGTATTTCCCCTCTGGGATCCAGCCCAATATAACTGCCGCCACGGCTGCTAGAAAACCGACGACTGTTGCTTGAACCTAAAAAAAATTTTTTTATAAAATTTAATGGAATTATTCATTTCACAAACACACCTGTAAGTCTGATTACATAAATGTGCATATGAGAAGTCAGAGGAAAGTATGGCTATTAGTAACTGAGCTGCCTTTTAGAGAAGCCACGATATTTTAGTTTTAATATTCTCTAAGGCGGTGGGTTCTCAAGCTGTCCAGGTATGGAAGAGGGTCCAGGGATCTGTTTTTAACAAGCATCTCAGTGACTTTCATGATGTAATCCACAGATCATCTAAGAAAATAGCGACTTTAGGGCTGAAAAGTCTACAACCCAAAAAGTGAAGCCTGACGCCAAAGGCAGTGTTGGCAAGAGAGTGGGTTTTATAATCCAAAGAGTTTGACTCCTCGCTACACCACTTACTCTTGTGGCAAATTATTCAAATTCATTTATTCAACAACTATTAATTTAGCGTCTATTATGTACCAGGCACTATGGTTGGTGTTGGGCTACCACAGTGGTCAAAACAGGTTTATTCCCTGCTCTTAAAGAGCTTTGGTTGGTGGACATTAAACCATAACCTTACATGTAATCACCATCATGATTAATGACATACAAACTTTAGTTCCTACCCGGCCGGTGTGGTTCAGTGGTTGAGCGTCAATCTATGAACCAGGAGCTCACAGTGTGATTCCCGGTCAGGGCACATGACTGAGTTGTAGGCTCAATCCCCAGTAGGGGGCATGCAGGAGGCAGCCAATCAATGATTCTCTCTCATCAATGATGTTTCAATATCCCTCTCCCTTCCTCTCTGAAATCAATAAAAATATATTTTTTAAAACATATATATATTTTTGGGACATCCTATATTTTTGTACAGATATTAAACTCAAACTCTGTCTCTCTTATACACTTATGACAGAAAATATTTTGTATATTTATATTTTTATATTGTATGTTTTTTATATTTAGAAGTACATAATTTCTAGAGAAAGAAAACTTTCAAAATCATTGATATTCATTTATTCTATCCCTTTTTTGCAGTAGTAAATTATCACTTGGGGGTCCCCTGAAACAATTAAATGGTAGACTTAACTAAAATTTATTTCATTCTTACAGGTAACAACCAAGATCTGTAAACCCAAGATCTATAAATAAATATGTGTATCACTTACCTGTTTTAAAGCCAAGTTGCCAATTATTAGGTTCCACTTTTCAATGGGTGAATCCATCTTCCCAATATTTACCTGTTAAGGTGGATATTTTCAGGTATCACTGAATAAGCTATATGCTCTCTATTCTATTTAAACAGCATAATAAGTCTTAAAGCCAAAGATAAATCTTTAGTAAATCTGATGAGCTCACATTGAACTTTAAATATAATTCTTAGTTAGCTACTCTTCTTACATCTCACATTCAGCTTGCCTGAGATGTTTCAGAAAAATTTTTAGCTTACTTACTAGCACACAAGTGGACTAGCTAGTACTACCCACCTTCCCAGTGATGTTATTTTACAACTAACACCATCAAGTGCATCCTAACATGCCAAATTTTGTGTGTGTGGGCCCAATACAAGTACATAATTTTCAGTTGCCAGCATATAATTTCACATCATGAAACTAATATGATTTGAAGAATTATTGACCAAATAATCCAGATATAAACAAATCATTCATAGGGACATAATTTACATTTGAGTCATGACTAACACTGTTAATAATAAAAAAAATCATTCAGTTCAATATGAATTTTGATCATGTATCTCACTATTAAAGTTTATATATCTTTCTGCTAAATGGAAGAATGCACTCCAAAAAATATTATTATTCACATATTTAATTATGCTATAAGCCAAATCATTTTATCAACCACTTAGGATTCATAAAATGTATATGCAAATCTGACAAGTTTTCTAATGCAGCATTTTAGAAAACAATGAGCAATCGTTATTAAAAATACTATACAGAGCCAGATTTCAATTATTCATTATCTGCTTGGTCACAGAAGATAGGTGAAAGGGTAAAGTGCAAAATATATAAGGGTATTACATACTTATGGGTAGCTTTAACTATGGTCAAACTGGCTTCACACCATTCGGTTACGTGCTACACCAACCTTTCCTGTATCAATCTAGAAAACAGATCCTGTTGTCTAAACTCACTCTGGACTGCAGTCTCAAAGTATCCAGCAAATGCAAATATTAATATTTCTCAGTGTTTTGGAATAATTATTCATTCTGTCTTAATTTGTACACTTCTTTTCTAAGCCTGGAAATCTAAACTGTCAATACCATTATTTGGAGCTTTAGTTTTTCTTTATTTTAGAAGTTTTACAATTTGAATTGCAAGTCTAACTTACCATTATTAGGGACAGAGGTCCTGCCAACTTCTTCATATCCCTCCACTGAAATGTAAGCTCAATGAGGGCAGGATCATTTTGTTTTGTTTGTTGCTGATTCCCTAGCACACACAGCAGTGCTTGGCATATAGCAAAGACTCAAAAATATTTTCAAGCCCTGGCTGGTTTGGCTCAGTGGACAGAGCATCGGCCTGCGGACTGAAGGGTCCCAAGTTCCATTCCGGCCAAGGGCACATGCCTGGTTGCGGGCTCAATTCCCAGTAGGGGGCCTGCAGGAGGCAGCCAATCAACGATTCTCTCTCATCATTGATGTTTCTATCTCTCTCTCCCTTCCACTCTGAAATCAATAAAAATATATTTTAAAAATACAGTTTTTTAAAATTAATGAATTAAAAAGGTAGAATGTTATAAAATAATATCAGAAAATCAAGAGTTCTCTGAGAAGAGGTTTAAGGCAACAGAAGTCCATTTTGGCTATAGTGGGAAAGTGCTTATCAAATTGTGTTAGGCAATCTGCTTCTGGGAAATAGTTTCACAGGCTTTTAAAAAAATACTATCTTTAGGACAATGGATAACATTTTGACTCATTTATATCTAGCATTCAGAAGCAGGAAATTTCAGACCTCAGGTAATAGCACCCAACAATTTGTAGAACCACTGAACTTGGCTTACTTTCCAATTACATACTGCTGTTATGTATTTATAATAATATCTTCTATAATAAATATCTACTGTTGAAAAGATAAAAATCCAGGAAAAATTACTCAAGTTAAATATTTTTTAAGCCTCACCTGAGAATATGTTTTTATTGATTTTTAGAGGGAGAGGGAGAGGGAGAGAGGAAGAAAGGGAGAGAGTGAGAGAGGGAGAGAGAGAGAAAGAAAGAGAGAGAGAGAGAGAGAGAAACATCAATTGATTGGTGGCCTCCTGTACTTGCCCTGACCGGGGATGAAACCTGCAACCTTTTTGGTGTATGCTTTATACAGTAACAAGTTTTAAGGACAACTAACCTTCAACAGATTGAGGTAATAGGCTATATCTGATATCTTATGTTTTAAGTTCGCTATCTTTATACTTTCCCAAGACCTTCCTTATAATCCTATACGCTCATTTATCCTGATTCTCCTACAGATAATCATAAAAATGAGAAAAGACCCTTTAATTGAAAAAAAAGATCAAAATAATCATAGATTGGTCTTTTAAAGCTATAATGGCTTTTATTCCTTTAACAAGTGAAAATTAAAACTACATTGGAAAACTGTAAAATTTTTTAAAGATTTTTTGCACAGAGTTGAAAAGGCTGATTTTCAAACAGTGCTCGTTTTAAGTTTAAAAAATAATTACTCTTCCCTCAGGGAGTACAATTAGGAATCAGCTACAGCAATCTCAATTACACAACAGGCAACTAAGTTAAGGTCGTGGCAGGTGGGGCGTAAGAGAAAGAGAAGAGGGATTTCACGGTAGGAACTGACAGTCCAGCTGGAGAGGGGAGGCATGAGGTGATTGGCAATGTTGTTAGTAAACTGATGAGAAATATAGGTAAAAGGGAATGGCTAGAGTAAGAGAAAGTCATGAGTTTACTTTTGAATGTAGTGAGTGGTGCAGACATTCGAAAATTCAGCTCCGGAGGTCAGGAAAGAGACTGGAGACACGGGCCTGAGCCACGTGCAAGCAGTGTTGGATTACATGAAATTACTGACAGAGAACACGTAGAACAGAGTACGAAAACCTTAAGAAAATCTCAAATCAAGAGGATGAGCAAAGAAAAAGAGACCAAAAAAGTAGACTGAGAAGCAGCAAAGAAAGAGTTGGGAGAATGGGGGGAGTGTGGGGTCTCAAAGTTGAGGGTAATAAAAATTTCAAGTAGAGAACTGGCAGGGAAGAGTCCATAGGAGGTAAGACTTTAGGGACTTTGCTATTAAGAAGCCATTAATCTGGGATGTGAGGGTGACCTGGCCGCGACATCTGTCACCCCATTGATTGCCAGGGTTGACTCGGCTCATCTGGCTGGCTCAGCGGATGTCCCCTGCCTCCGTCACCAATCCAGATGCTGCCTCCGGAAGCTACACGCTCAAAGAGGACGACCTTCCCTCACGAGGAGAGGACCTGTCTCCAGTCAAGGGTGTTCGAGTAGCTGCCCTCCCCTGCTAGGACCTCCAAACGAGGTCTCGGGAAGTCATTAACCTGGAGTTGCCCTAACGGTGGACAGAGTATCAAAACAGCTGACAATGACGCTCTAGCATTCTTTAAGAATCCTAGTACTCTGCCTAGCAAACGAGACCATTCTCTAAGCAAGTAAAACACCATAAACTAGATGAATATACCATGTTAACATAGCTTGATGCCACAAGTGACTGGTTTTCCATTGACTAATATGTTTACTTTCCTCCTCTCAAATCCAGAAAAAAATTCAAGTGGCTACTCCTGGTCTTTTAGCTAATTCATCAGCCAATTCTGTCACCTCTCTCTGAAAATGAGTTCTGGTTTCCAACATGTCTTGCTCGCTACAACCGCTGTTACCACGCTGATCCAAGCCAACATGATCTCAATTTGCCTGCCTGCTTCAGTCCTTGGCCCCCTGTAGTCTTGACTCAACACAACAGTCAAAATAATCCGTTAAAAATATCTACCAGATCACATCATTCCTCTGTTCAAAATCTTCCAGTGGCTTCCCATTTCACACAAGAACCAAAGTCCTTGCAACAGCGGATAAGGTAATCTCATCCCCTGTGACTTATCCCCTCGCTCCCTTGGTCCCAGCCCTACTGGCCTCTGTGCTGTGCATCTAACACAGTGGTTCTCAGATTTTTGATGTGCATCAGAACCGTCTGGAAAGCCTGTTAAAATACAGGCTGCCGAACCAAACACCCATCATTTCTGACACAATAGCTTTGGAGTGAGGCCAAGAATTTGCATTTCTAACAAGTAGCTGACGCTGCTGATCAGAGGACCACACTTTGAGAACCATGGGTCTAACATATCAGCAACAGTCCTGCCTCTGACCTTTGGTACTACCTGGAACATCTCTATCTCAAAGAGCCTCAAAAAATAAAAGGTGACAGATGAGAAGTACATGGAAAAAGTAGTGGCTCATGGCAACAAACTAAGAAAACACAGATTATGCATCAAGTCTATGGTGTCTTAATTGCTTGGAGAACTGAATAATTCCTTCAGTTTATGACTCAAATATCTTATGATCAGTGACACAATCCTTGACCTATGGAGGCGGCAATGTCACCCTGCCTCCCCAAAGAAAGGCCAAATTACCAAAGGACTTGTATGCATGCATATTAGCATAACCAATGCACACAGACGCTGGGGCGATGGGGGCTTGCCCAGGGTGGGAATGGCTGGGGGGGGGGGGGGGGGGCGGTCAATTGGGGTAAAAGAAGACATATGTAAAACTTTAGACAAAAAAAAAAAAATTGGAGGAGGAACCAGACAACTAAGTATCATTAGAATAGTGCTCATTCCCTAAGAATGTATATGCTATTAGAGATTGAGTACTCTGTTTTAACAATGGACTGTTTTAGTATCATATTCCTGGCAAAACCATTTTTAAAAGATAAATTAACACATTTCGTACTGCTCAGGAGTTTGCTCGTGTTTCGCACGCCATCTGTTAAGGACAGCTCACGAGTGTTCTCGTTTTTCACGCCCATGGAAAAAGGAGCGAATCTAGATACTTATGTAAATTTTGTTTGGTCCCTCTTCATAGAGGAAAATGTTTTATGCAGTACCATACGTTTAAAAAGTACTAGGAACTTTAATTGTTTAATTGTTTTTGTAAATAAAAATGTTATAATTATTGAAAAACAACACCTAAAGTGCATTATGGCCGAAACCGGTTTGGCTCAGTGGATAGAGCGTCGGCCTGCGGACTGAAAGGTCCCAGGTTCGATTCCGGTCAAGGGCATGTACCTGGGTTGCGGGCACATCCCCAGTGGGAGATGTGCAGGAGGCAGCTGGTCGATGTTTCTCTCTCATCGATGTTTCTAACTCTCTATCTCTCTCCCTTCCTCTCTGTAAAAAATCAATAAAATATATTTTAAAAAAATAAATAAGTAAAATAAAGTGCATTATGGTGATTTAAATAATGTGCAGTTTGCCCAAAAACGTGCGGTCCCTGGCATATTTCTTAGAGGTTTCTATGAGGTACACAATGTGTTAAGAACTGCTACATAGTTAAAACTGAAAAATAAAAAAGAAATTAAAAATAAAAAGAAAGTCAAGGGTAGGACGATGTTAATGGAACCTGACAAGTAAATTATTAACTTGTCGGTCTTCTTTAAAAAGAAGAATATTAGCGTATTTTCTGATCAGTTAGATATAACATTTTCTGTACAAATAACTCATAATTTGGTTGTCATGTAAGCGTGAGTCGGCACACTCGTGTTTTGCTTTTGTACGAAAGTTGGATTTAGAAAATAAAATTATTTGAATTATTCAACACTAAAAAAAAGAAAGAAAGGCCCAACTAGATCACTCTGCAGTGAAAGCTACGACTGATACACTAAGCTCCTAATCAGCTTTGGAATTCTCTCTTAAATATGAACACACAAACAGACATAACCAGACGTTTGAGGAAAATACCTAATATAAAATACAGATGCCAAAACAACTAAAGTTCAAATTAAAAAACAGTAAATTCAGCCCGACCAGTGTGGCTTATGCAGGAGGCAGCTGATCAATCATTGATGTTTTTATCTCTCCCTCTCTCATCCTTGAGGTTTCTATCTCTCCCTCTCCCTTCCTCCCTCTGAAATCAATAAAAACCTTTTTTTGTTTTAAGAAAGCGCGAACTCACCTTTATCCAGTTTTAATGGTAACGTGATCAAATTAAACAACATTTAATTTGCAGCATATTCCTTTTTTAACCATATTCCCTACACTATGGCCTATTTCAAAACTAATGTTTAATCTATTATTTGAATAGAAACAAATGCTGGATAATGCGTGAGAATGTTGCTTTTAGAAATATTTTCTTTTGAGGTAAGCTAGCCAAAATTTCCACTTTTCTGCGAAGTTACCAAGTTGCATAATGCTTGTATGCTTAACTATATTTATCAGAACAAAGTTCATTTTCCAACACAATGAAACTAAAGCCACCTTTTAATTCTCATCCCAATAACCTTCTTCTCCCTTAAAGGCTGCCACTTTTGTTTTTCAAGACCTCTTCTTTACTCTCTTCTCCTGCCAAAAAGCCTCTTGGATTTGGTTCTACCGAGGTGATCCACCAGTTCTTAAAACATAACACACGTGCTGAAACCGGCTTGGCTCAGTGGATAGAGCGTCGGCCTGCGGACTGGGGGGTCCCGGGTTCGATTCCGGTTAAGGGCATGTACCTGGGTTGTGGGCACATCCCCAGTGGGAGATGTGCAGGAGGCGGCTGATCGATGTTTCTCTCTCATCGATGTTTCTAGCTCTCTATCTCTCTCCCTTCCTCTCTGTAAAAAATAAATAAAATATATTTAATTAAAAAAAAATTTAAAAAAAAAAACATAACACACGCATATTGCTGTATACTACTGCTTCTCGGGATAAGGAGGGCCTGTCATTTTCAGATCAGACAACCCAGAGGACACTCCAGGTGAACTATCAAGCAGAAATACTTAGCATAGCCCCGAGGTCTAGAAATGTATCAAACAGACAGGGGAAAAAACGTTTCCTGATACAGGTTCTCCATAACAGATGGAAACAGCATAGGTAACGTACATACACTGAGGCAGGAAAAAACTTACTGCAGTGGATAATCTAGATGCCAATGTCATTTCCAAGTTCCCTTTGAGACCAAGCAGTGCAGGAACTAAAATGAAAACTTCTGTTACTTTTTTGAACACCTCCCAGTGCTGTAAGGAAAACAAAAATAGAATTTGCTGACACTTAAAAAAAAAAACATTTCCGAACAAAGACATTTCTAAAAAATCTCAGCTTTTTTTCCAACGTTGCATTTGCATTTTGAATGACAACACAGGTCATTTAATCAGTGAACATTTAGCTTAACCCCGTTCTCCATAACTCTGAAGCCTTGAGCTACTTTAGAAGCTCCAGTTAGAGTTGGGATTGATAGCTGATAGTCACTACATCCCAAAATACATCTAGCTTGCTACACACTCCACCTTTAAAGTTTACTTTATCCCTTTTTGATGGCAAAAGTTAGTGTAACTCATGCTTAAGAGCACAGACTAAAGAACCAGGTAGCATGGGTCTGAATCTTGGTTCCAACACTAATTACAACCACCCCACAGGAAAACTACATTAATATTATTATCTAGGAGAACCAAGATGGCGGCGTAGGGAGCGGACCTGTGTGTGCTGCTCTCTCACAGCATCATTGAAACTATCAACTATGAAGTAAACAACCGCCACTCAGAACCATGGGGAAGTTGGCCCAGTGGGAGATCTACAACTGGAGGAAAAGAAAGAAGCCCAGTGAGACTGAGTGGGAGCTACGGAGGCACCAAAACCAGAGGTACGCAGTCACACGCCACGCGGGCTGCAAATGGATTCTCGGTTTTTTACGAACCCTCGAATCCTCTGGGCTTGCACGGGGCGGGTCTCTGAGGCCCCAGATCCCACAGGGAGAGGCGGCCACGGCCTTGCAGTGGTCGGAGAGCGAGGGAAGCTCTGACACGCGGCTGCTCGCCGGCACTGAGGGACAAGAAGTCCTGGTGTCCCAGGGAGGCGAGGGGCGCGGAGACGCCGCCATCGCTATTTCCTCCACGCTGGCGACTCCCTGTGACCCCGCCCTACCCTCAGGGCTGTGCCAGAGGCACAAGAGGGAACAACTGTGCTTTTACAAACTCTCAAATCCACTGAGCTGGTTCGGGCGGGTCTCTGAGGCCCCAGGCCCCAAGGCGAGAGACGGCACGGCCTTCCAGCGGTCAGGAAGCGAGGGAGGCTCTGGCGCTCGGCTGCTCGCCGGCACTGGGGGACGCAAAGTCCTGGAGTCCTGGATAGGCAAGGGGCTGCTGAGTCTCCGCCCCGGCGACTCCCTGTGACCCCGCCCTACGCAATTTACATTCCCATCTGGGCTGTGCCAGACTCACAAGTAGAAACGCCTTTGCTTCTGCAAACTTTCAAATCCACTGAGCTGGTTCAGGTGGGATCATGAAGCACCAGACCCTACGGGGAGAGGCAGCACGGCCTTGCAGCCATCAGAAAGCGAGGGAGACTCTGTTGCACAGCTGCTCGCCGGCACTGGGGGACACAAAGCCCTGGCAGAGAGTCAAGGGGCCTCGGAGACTCAGCCAGTGCTATTTGCTCCGCCATGGCGACTCCCTGAGTCTCAGCCCTAATCAATTTACATCCCCATCCAAGCTGTGCCAGGTGCACAAAAAGACCCACCTGCGCTTTTGCAGCCTATCCCAACAAATTGCAGACTTCAACTGCTCGCAGCCATGAGAGACACACTCAAGAAGCAGACCCAGGAGAACCAGGATGGCGGCATAAGGAAGAGACATGTGCGTGCTACCTCACACAACAACATCGAAACTACCAAATATCAGACAAACACCTATCATACAGAACCATGGGAAAGTTGGCCCAGTGGAAGCTCTACAACTGGAAGGAGAGAAAGAACATTGAGACTGAGTAGGATGTGACACCAAGTACAGAGCCCAACCCAACAAACTGCAGATTTCAACTCCTCGCATAGAAAGAAGCGCATTGAGACTGAGTAGGATGTGCAGAGGCACCAAGTACAGAGCCCATCCCAGCAGGCTGCAGATTTCAGCTCCTTGCATCTGGGAGGGACGCAATCGGGGGGCAGAGTCGGGTCCGGGGCCGGCCAGGGCTGGGCCTGACTCGGCCGGCACTGTGGAACTGCTGTACCAGCAAGCGCACAAACATGCCCACTGGTCCGTCTCTTGTGGGGCGCTGGGGGACAGCAGACAGGCAGTCTGTGCACTTGGTGGAGGGCAGGAGTGCTGGATGTTCAACCACCAGGAACGCCTGGAGATTTTGTCTAGTGGGGAGCCGCGGGCAGGGGACAGAGGGCCAAACTTCCTGTTTCCCGGTAAGGCTGGGATGGCCCCGGTGAGGTCGGGATGGCCCCGGTGAGGTTGAAACGGTCCCGGTGTGGTAGGGACGACCCCGGTCAGGTCGAAACGGCCCCAGTGTGGTAGGGACGACCCCAGTGAGGTTGAAACAGCCCCCGTGAGGTAGGGACGACCCTGGTCAGGTCGAAACGGCCCCGGTGTGGTAGGGACGACCCCGGTGAGGTGGAAACGGCCCCCATGAGGTAGGGACGACCCTGGTCAGGTCGAAACGGCCCCGGTGTGGTAGGGACAACCCCGGTCAGGTTGAAACGGCCCCCGTGAGGTAGGGACGACCCCGGTGAGGTTGAAACGGCCCCCGTGAGGTAGGGACGACCCCAGTCAGGTCGAAACGGCCCCGGTGTGGTAGGGACGACCCCAGTGAGGTTGAAACAGCCCCCGTGAGGTAGGGACGACCCCAGTCAGGTCGAAACGGCCCCGGTGTGGTAGGGACGACCCCGGTGAGGTTGAAACGGCCCCCGTGAGGTAGGGATGACCCTGGTCAGGTCGAAACGGCCCTGGTGTGGTAGGGACAACCCCGGTCAGGTTCAAACGGCCCCCGTGAGGTAGGGACGACCCCGGTGAGGTTGAAACGGCCCCCGTGAGATAGGGACGACCCTGGTCAGGTCGAAACGGCCCCGGTGTGGTAGGGACGACCCCAGTGAGGTTGAAACAGCCCCCGTGAGGTAGGGACGACCCCAGTCAGGTCGAAACGGCCCCGGTGTGGTAGGGACGACCCTGGTCAGGTCGAAACGGCCCCGGTGTGGTAGGGACAACCCCGGTCAGGTTGAAACAGCCCCGGTGTGGTAGGGACAACCCCGGTCAGGTTGAAACGGCCCCCGTGAGGTAGGGACGACCCCGGTGAGGTTGAAACGGCCCCCGTGAGGTAGGGACGACCCCAGTCAGGTCGAAACGGCCCCGGTGTGGTAGGGACAACCCCGGTCAGGTTGAAACAGCCCCGGTGTGGTAGGGACAACCCCGGTGAGGTTGAAACGGCCCCCGTGAGGTAGGGACGACCCCAGTCAGGTCGAAACGGCCCCGGTGTGGTAGGGACGACCCCGGTGAGGTTGAAACGGCCCCCGTGAGGTAGGGACGACCCCAGTCAGGTCGAAACGGCCCCGGTGTGTTAGGGACGACCCCGGTGAGGTTGAAACGGCCCCCGTGAGGTAGGGACGACCCTGGTCAGGTCGAAACGGCCCCGGTGTGGTAGGGACGACCCCGGTGAGGTTGAAACAGCCCCCGTGAGGTAGGGACGACCCCAGTCAGGTCGAAACGGCCCCGGTGTGGTAGGGACAACCCCGGTCAGGTTGAAACAGCCCCGGTGTGGTAGGGACAACCCCGGTGAGGTTGAAACGGCCCCCGTGAGGTAGGGACGACCCCGGTGAGGTTGAAACGGCCCCCGTGAGGTAGGGACGACCCCGGTCAGGTCGAAACGGCCCCGGTGTGGTAGGGACAACCCCAGTCAGGTTGAAACGGCCCCGGTGTGGTAGGGACGACCCCAGTGAGGTTGAAACAGCCCCCGTGAGGTAGGGACGACCCTGGTCAGGTCGAAACGGCCCCGGTGTGGTAGGGACAACCCCAGTCAGGTTGAAACCGCCCCAGTGTGGTAGGGACAACCCCAGTGAGGTTGAAACGGCCCCGGTGTGGTAGGGACGACCCCGGTGAGGTTGAAACGGCCCCCGTGAGGTAGGGACGACCCCGGTGAAGTTGAAACGGCCCCCGTGAGGTAGGGACGGCCCCGGTGAGGTTGAAACGGCCCTGGTGAGGCTCAGACGGCCCTGGTGAGGTTGAGACTACTCCAGTGAGGTTGGGACAAATAAAGGGGACCAGTATGGACTGATGAACAGGGGTAGATACAGAAGCAGAGCAACATTGAACAGAATGTTAAACTACAGTGGGAAGCCTGGGGAGGGTTGCGGGGGGGGATTAAGAGACCAACTGAAGGACTTATATGCATGCAGATAAGATTAACCAATGGACACAAGACACGGGGCGGGGGGGGGGGGGGCGGGGGGTAGGGGCCGGGGGAATGTCAAGGGGGGGAAAAAAGGAGACATATGTAATACTCTTTGTAATACTTTAAGAAATAAAAATTATTAAAATAAAAAAATAAAAAATATTATTATCTAATTTCACAAATCCTATATAATAAAAGGGCAATATGCAAATTGACCGAACGGTGGAACAACCAGTCCCTATGACCCGCACTGACCACCAGGGGGCAGACGCTCAATGCAGGAGCTGCCCCCTAGTGCCTCTGTGGCAACACTAAGGATGTCTAACTGTTGCTTAGGGCCCGCACCCCATGGGGAGCGGGGCCTAAGCTGTCAGTCAGATATCCCCTGAGGGCTCTCGGACTGCAAAAGGGCACAGGCCGTGCTGAGGGATCCACCCTCCCCAAAGTGCACGAATGTGCCTGGGCCTCTAGTGAAGAAATAAAGATTCAGAGTGGTTAAATGATGTTCCCAAGGTCAAAAAATGAGACTCAGAATTGACCTCAGGAGTTCTGAGTCATCCATGTTCTGGTCCCAGTTTGAGGTTTTGAAGCAAAAAGGTTGCAGAGCATCTATAATAATCTAATCTAATAATAGACAAACAGGGTAATTGACCGTGCCTTTGCTACACCTCCCATTGGCTAATCAGCGAGATATGCAAATTAACCGCCAACAAAGATGGCAGTTAATTTGCATATGTAGACACTAAGCGGAGCAGCGAAGGCGCTGAAGGCAGCTCCAGCCGGAGCGAAGGCCTGGGTCCCGGGTGCCGGAGGAAAACCAGTGCCGGCAGCCAGGGGAAGGGAAGGCCTATTACACAAATCTTTTCGTGACCTGACTGTGTGATTCTGGATGAGGCCTGTATCTTTCAGATCTCAATTTCTTCATCCATGAAATGCAGATACTATCTGCTCTGTCTAGACCTTTGGGAAATACCATGATAATGAAAGTAACACATATTAAAGTACTTCATGAACTGAAAAGACCATACAAATGAATTACCACAAAGTGCTATTTTACAAATGCTCTTAAGAGGTGACTGTCCCAGTAAGAGACTTTATAAACTAAGCATATTAATTTATGCCAAAAAATAATCAAGAACACAGCCATCATTAATACCAAGATAGATGAGGAAAAAAATTTAAATCCATCAGCTAAATTAAAGAAAAACTCACTTTGTCCCCAAAGTTTCCCTAGAGGTTGTTCTAAACAGCTGTAGAACGAGGGCCAAAAGAGAGTTTAGGAAATGTTTATTCAGATCAGTCTCTGGTAAAACCCTGGTTCAAAGGCTTTTCAAGGAAAACCCTCCCTTGCAGTTAAAGATGGGCCTAAAATAGCACTGGGACTCCAGTAGCATCCTGGATCCCTTACCCTGTCAAAAGGTAACAAACATGTTTTTGTCCCTGTTTCATGATGGGTTAAGGATTCTGCTGTGCTAGTGGGGAGATGCATCCTTCAAAGATGATGGTGTGGCAGTGGTGGTAATGATGATGATAATCAATAACAACAGATAATAATAACGACACTGCTAGGGATATAATGGCTAAAATAAAACAAAAACTTACTAAAAGTAACACAAAAAGCTATCTGATTGAAAATGGTATTATAGAGAGTCTAAAGACATGTTTATAAGGATATTTATGATAGCACCAGCATGGGGGAATGAGTAAGTAAAATTCTGGTGTAGACATACAATGGAACATCAAGCACTCACTTGAAAATGCAGAATATCTCTGTTACTAATTTGGAAAGGTGTCCAAGATGTAATATTAAGCAATGACAATAAGTTCCAGAAAAATATATATACAGCATTTCACTTTTATGTTTGGAAAAAAACAACACCTCTGCCCTAACCGGTTTGGCTCAGTGGATAAAGTGTCAGCCTGCGGACTCAAGGGTCCCGGGTTTGATTCCGGTCAAGGGCATGTACCTTGGTTGTGGGCACATCCCCAATAGGGAGTGTGCAGGAGGCAGCTCGATGTTTCTCTCTCATCAATGTTTCTGTCTATCCCTCTCCCTTCCTCTCTGTAAAAAAAATCAATAAACTATTTAAAAAAAACACCTCTGCACAAATGTATATACATGTGCACAGAAAAAAGTCTGCAAGCATGTACAACAAACTCAGAACGAGGTAACCTCCAGAGGTTAAGAGAGTTGGGGCTGGAGATGAGGAACAGGGAAGACTTTTTATCTTTTGTTTAACACTCTACATCAGTGATGGCGAACCTATGACACACTTGTCAGAGGTGACACGTGAACTCATTTTTTTGGTTGATTTTTCTTTGTTAAATGGCATTTAAATATATAAAATAAATATCAAAAGTATAAATCTTTGTTTTACTATGGTTGCAAATATCAAAAAATGTCTATATGTGACAGGGCACCAGAGTTAAGTTAGGGTTTTTCAAAATGCTGACACGCCGAGCTCAAAAGGTTCGCCATCACTGCTCTATATGGTTCAAAGCCAACTTTATTATTGTAAAACTTTATGAAGACTCACGTCCTGGTCAGAATGAGACTATTTCTCTTAGAACTTCTAGAGGAAAACAAACAAGAAAACACCTACAAAGAGCAAAGTCTCTACCCAGAGTCAGCGTCAGTTCATTCTACTATGGGACAACTGAAATCTAAAGGTAAGAGTCTGAGATGCGTAGCCTGCCTAAAGCACCTGGAACAACACAGACAGTTCAGTTAAAGACGAAAACCTACCTGGACTATATCCAAAACCATGCCGGCAGAGACGGTTCCAAAGCCAGCTAGCAGAAATGGCACGAGGATCTGCAGGGCCATGATGCCGCTGGATTCCTTCGGCAGCTTTTGGTTTGCTTCCACGATGACATCTTCCTCGCCGTCACTGGGCCTCTCCTCGGCTTGTAGCATGGCGGTCATTTCCGAGGTCTCCCCTCCGTCACAGTAATTGTAGTTGGCATAGTCGTCGTACTTTGGGCTATAGCTGGATGGCGTGTGCCCATTATTGCCATGGAAAGACGGCTCAGGGACTCTGTGATACTCCACGTGTGGCTCAGATCTGGTACCAAACGTTTGTGCCACAGCTGATAACCCCTCTTGCCAAATGCCGTTCGCTTTTTTGTGCCTGTCTTCCGGGTTTTTCTGGTAAATTACTGGAACCATACTCAACAATAAGTTTAAAAACTTATCGGACTGAACTGTATGTAAGCTTAAAGTCCAGTCTACGAAACCTCCTCCACTGCTTGGACCACCACTGGTTTTATTAGTAACAGATCTTCCTTTACTATTAGTCATATTGTCATCGCAAAAGACCCTGTACTCCTTAGATCTGAAGCTTCATAAACCATAGCAGATGAATCAGAACCACACAGATGCTGGTTTCAATTAAGATGCTGAATTCATTTTGTAGCAAAATAATGTTTCCACTAATAAAAGTTGTTTAGATGTTCCACACAGGGATGGAATCTGGGAAAGAAAAGATAAGGTAATTTTTAAAAAGCAGATGAACTATGTGGATACTTAAGATTTTCATAATTAAAGATATAAAACACTATCCTCACAACATTGCCATCAGATAGGTATTATAAGCCCCATTTTATAAATAAGTCTTAATCTTTCATCCCTGGTTCATGAAACTGTCAAGCACAAAGCTTTCATTTTAAACCGAGTTCTGATGTTAAAGGTTTAATTTTAACCACCGAACTGTATTCCTCACCACTTTGTGTGCTGAGTTTGCTTTAAAACCCTCACAATAAATCCTTTTGCCTTAAAAAAATAAAACACATATGTTCTTAAACCAACCCTAAGATACATTATACTTCTTGGACTTAACACATAACTGCTTTGTGCCATATAACCGCTTTGTATGCAGAAATATACTACAGAGCTATTTTCTGTGCTCAATCTCGGTTATAAATTTTCTTATCTTTGCATATTCTATGTAACTAATACCTATGTAATGTCTTCAACTGTCCCTGAAGTTATACAGTGGAAAAATTTATTAAATCAAGTGATAGCTTCCATTACTATAGGGTGATCTCAGAATCAAACTGCTACAACACTTTACAAATGTCAGTACACAATAAAAGGTAAGGCATATGATAATATATTTTAAACACATTAAATAATAAACCATGTTAGTTTATTTATATATTTTTTAAAATATGCTTTTATTGATTTCAGAGTGTAAGGAAGAGGAAGAGAGAGAGAGAAACATCAATGATGAGAGAGAATCATTGATCGGCTGCCTCCTACATGACAGCCCACAACCAGGGCATGTGCCCTGACTGAGAATCAAACCATGACCTCCTGGTTTGTAGGTTGACGCTAAACCACTGAGCCATGCTGGCTGGGCACTTTATTTATATCTTAATACACATAGTGGTCAGTGCACTCCCACAGGGGGAGCGCCGCTCAGCCAGAAGCCAGGCTCACAGCTGGCAAGTGCAGTGGTGGTGACAGCAGCCTCTCCCGCCTCCACGGCAGTGCTAAGGATGTTCTACTGACAGTTTAGGCCCGCTTCCCTAAGCTGTCAGCCAGACATCCCCCGATGGCTCCCGGACTGCTAAAGGGCGCGGGCTGGGCTGAGGGACCCCCCACCACCACCCACCCAGTGCATGAATTTCATGCACCAGGCCTCTAGTAGGAGTATAATCCCTCCGTTATCTAGGGGAAAACCAAAATGAAAAGGGATCACAAATATTCACTTAACCCTCTATTTTGCAAGCCAACCAAAAGAAAGCTCGTAATACACTTACCACTTAATGCCCTTCTCAAAGTCTGCTCTGACACACAATTCCAGAGTGGGCCCTGGATAGGCTGGCCAGTGACCAGATTCTCTCACAGACTTTGAACTAAGACACAAACACATACTTACTATTGCTAGTTCGAGACTGATGGGCACTGAAGCTGCAAGATCGTACCTACCTGCCCGGGTAGAGAGCCTATTTGAACAGCTGCAAATGCTGTCAAAGCTCTCTATCACAATGGCTCTAAGGGCCTCGGGTGTTTCTCAGGAAACTGGCACTGACTTGATAAGGGACAGATGGCCCCACCGCCTGAATGGACTGCCCACCTACCAATTTAGACGAAGAACTGTTGTTGTGGGTACTGCTGCTTTTAAGGAAAATTATTGTATTCTTCAATACTTGTTTTCAAGGCCTTAGAATATCCATCTCTTCTCCTTGGATAGGGGACAAGGGGATGCTAAGGTGTGCTCATCATTCTCTCCTTTTCCTTCTTCCCCTCTGGTGATTTTGGAGGCGTCTGGATAGTCCTACCGGGAAACATTCTTTTTTAAAAAATATATTTTATTGATTTTTTTACAGAGAGGAAGGGAGAGGGAAAGAGAGTTAGAAACATCGATGAGAGAGAAACATCGGTCAGCTGCCTCCTGCACACTACCCACTAAGGATGTGCCAGCAACCAAGGTACATGCCCTTGACCGGAATCGAACCTGGGACCCTTCAGTCCGCAGGCCGACGCTCTATCCACTGAGCCAAACCGGTGAGGGCGGGAAACATTCTTAAAATACAGATTCTAGGACCCCATACCTACTGACTGAGAATTCTATGTCTGAGCCCTATAAATATTTCCTTTTAAGCTCCCCCAGTGATGTCGGTGCAAGCTTCCTGTGATCTTTTACTGAGAATCCAATGAGGAGATTAAATACCAGTTGCCAGTTTGGGCCACCTGCAGATTGATGGGCACACACAGTCAGTCCGTGTTTAGAGAAAATCAGATGAATGGAAACAACGTCCGGGGGAAGCAGAGAAGAAACCAAGCAGCCCCAGAAAGCGAGATAAACACGGCTGGGCTGCTGCCGAGAACCTCCCGCGTAACGGGAGGCCAGGCTGCCTGTCTGGGACTTAGGAGATTCCCGGCAGCCTGAAGTGAGTCAGACTGAGTTTCTTTTCCTTCAACCCACTCACCTCTTTTTTTTAAAAAATGAGCATTTCACTGCCTCCAAGGCATATTTAATCAGACAAAATATAAAACACACATCAGAGACTGAGTTTTCACTGAAGGGCAAGTGATGGATACAGGCAGTTCCTTCCTCTTCAGGAAGCAGAATTATCAGCTCGATCAACATGGAAATGCAGAGAAATGGAGATGAGCCAGAAAGAAGGGTGACAGTCCCTGTATTGCCATTCAGTCACCCTAAAATTCAGAAAGCTCAAAATGCGCTCTTGGGAAACTTGATCAACAGAAAGATGGAGGAGGGAAGGGAAGGAAAGGAAAGGAGGAATTTCCCAAGATGAGTCATCTCTCTGAGAATAGTGCAGGACATGGCTAAGCACAGAGTCTACACTGGATTGGCCTTTGGGATCCAGATGCAGAGACACGTCCAGTTCATACTTTTGTTCCTATTACTAGTATTCTTACTTCAGCATAAGCTATCGTGGTTAGGTGGGGAGGTAAGTACTGTACCAGGGCCGCTGTGCACAGAGACCATACAGAGCCTTTGTGTCAAGTCAAAACCAGAGTGCCTCCCAGAAGAAGGAAGCTTGTGAGTGGAGCCCTGGGCTGCAGCTCAGCTCACTCCATCCCCTCAGCCACGCACCCTCGTGTACTGCAGAGCGCGCATCATCTTACCCAGCAGCCTGGGCAGTCGGGTAAAATATTAGACTATGTTTAAAGAACATAAAGCACAAATGATGGGCATGTATTTTTGTTGTTGTTTGCTCAGCATCTTTCCCCAGTTTTTTTAGCTAATGGTATCTCCATTTCCTGTGTGAAGCCATCCTTCCCCTAGTCCAGTGGTTCTTAGCCTTCTGGCCCTTTAAATACAGTTCCTCATGTTGTGACCCAACCATAAAAGTATTTTCGTTGCTACTTCATAACTGTAATGTTGCCACTGTTATGAATCGTAATGTAAATATCTGATATGCAGGATGGTCTTAGGCCAGTGGTCGGCAAACTGCGGCTCGTGAGCCACATGCGGCTCTTTGGCCCCTTGAGTGTGGTTCTTCCACAAAATACCGACTTCTACACATGGGCCACGAAGTTTCAATCGCACTGTATGTGCGTGCCTGCACGTGGTATTTTGTGGAAGAGCCACACTCAAGGGGCCAAAGAGCCGCATGTGGCTCGTGAGCCGCAGTTTGCCGGCCACGGTCTTAGGCGACCCCTGTGAAACGGTCGTTCGACCACCAAAGGGGTCGCGACCCACAGGTTGAGAACCGCTGCCCTAGCCGGTGAGGTTCTGGTAGGTCTGTCAACCACAGTTCCCTACCCTCCAGACCACATGCTGACAGGTGGCTTGAGCAGGATCTGAGCCCTCCCCTCAGTTTCATAGGTTTGTCGGGTTACTCCCTGCTGAGTGCCGGCTGGATTACATGATTAACAACACAGGCACCATTCCCGCTCCTGAGGAAAAACAAGCAGGCGAGCAAAGAAAGGAGATACTTTGAGATAACCGCCATGAAGGGAAGAGTTAATTTAACAAAGAATGAATGACTTACAGGGCTAAGAGGGGAAGGCCTCTGGGAGTGTCCTCACTTCGCTTTGGAATAACATCATTCCGAAGCAGTCACTAAGTCTTCCTCCCCACAGGTCCCCTCTACCACCACCACCAGCACTGCCACTTGCAGCAAAGCCTATCTACATAGAAGATCCACAGGAGAACCAGAGCGAGGCAGTATCATTAGAACCTCTATTTCATATTCGAAGCCCATCCCACCCCTGATCTTCCCAATTACACGAGCCAATAAAACCCCGTCATTGATTAAGCTAGTCTGAGTGGTGTTTCTATAAAAATAGCTAATTTTTTTTTTTTTTAACAACGCACTTTGGTAGAAGTTATCTTACTACAGGTGCACACCATGGACCACTTGAAACTCATACAGTGATATATGTCAATTACGTGTCAACACACTAGAAAAAAATGTATACACATAATCAAAAAACTATTTTTTAAATCTTTCTCTAAAATTAAGTTTATATTTTAACACAAAAAAAATGCAGATAGGACAAAATCTCAAAAAGATAGCTTTTCCATTGAATACATTTAAATTTATTTTAAAAACTCCATATTCCCTATGAAAGTTTTGTCATGGGCCAGCACTGGGCTACAGAGATGTGTCAGGGAACCGCTGACTTAAAGGAAAATACTAATACTTCACTTCCTATGAATTCAATTTGGTTACAAAAACAAAAAACATTACTACTAAAATTCCTTATTTTTGAAAGAAAAAGAAGTGTGTGGTATGTGTGTTGATTTACTAACGTGGTATCTCGGAGGAAACCTACCCCTTGTGCTGGAGTAGGCATTCTGTTCCATTGCAAAGGTTAAATCACCTGAACAATCCAGCAGAGCTGTGAGTGAGCAGGCCTACATCATGCCGGATTACTGAATGCAGTATATGGGAGTTTAATACTTTGCTATCTTCCCATAACAATAAAAAGGCTTTTATGTAATGTATTACTAGTAATTATCACACTTAGAAAAAAAATCACAAAAGTTGTTGATCAGGTGGATATTTTAGATTTATATAAATAAACATAAAACCACAGTACTGTCACATACATGTGTACACACACAAAATAACCTAGAAGTCTAATTGTGGCTATCACGTATTCTTACTTTTGCCCCTCTGCAAGTGTGCATTCTGTTCCTTTCACTTTCTTTTTGAACACATCTTCTATGTTTCTGTTTATTACTGAAATGTAGCGAGTTCCCAAACGGGATGTAATATATGCTCAGTTAAAATAGCTTTCAGAGAGATCATGCCAAACAAAACTAGACCTTAACTTATATTATGCAAATTATTTCCTTGTTTTTAAAAAAAAAAAAAAAGAACATTGGTATATTCTTTTGAATACTAGCCAGTAAGTACTTTACCGCATAATTGTATAACAGGTTTGTTAAGAAGGATCATGTCTATTTAACTTGCTTTTTGCAGCACTCAAATAGCAAGTTGACTTTATGACTGCTCAGTTTTCTTCAACTATTTTCATTTTATAGATCCCAACCTCACCAATTTCTCTCAATGATTAAATCCTTCCATTCAAGCAAAAGCTATTTTTAAAAGCTTTTTAGATATCAGTTTCATCATCTGAACTCCTCAGCTTTTGCATTTCTTATCCCTTTTCCTGAAGAATTTACCCTCAGATCACCACTCAGCACATATGCCAAACAGCTCTTACGCAATCATCCCTTCGGTTTTCTCGTGTTCACTCTGACAACGCTTTCTGCCGTCCTGCCATGACCTCATTGTCACACCCTTCTCCCTTGAGAAGTCATCAGAACCCATGAGGACAGCCTAGTCCCATTTCTGCAGGTCATGGCCCTTGACTATGGAATCATATTAAAGAACTCTCTTTCTCCATTTGAACTAGCCCTACAGCTATTATTAAAATCATTTCTCATTGTTAGCCCCTTGATTTCATCGTTCTCATCCACTGAGCTCCCTGCATTGCTTATTTTTGGTTACTAATTATTTCATACTAACTCAATGTTTTCTACGAGATTACCTAAGCCAGCTAAATTATTCTCTTACTCTTCCCAAGTTTCAAATTTGCTTTATTCAGCTTTCCTACTTCTACACTTTGTACCAAATGGTTCCCAACACCCAAGAACTTTCACCTGTTCAATAGGTCATAAAAGTATATTACCTCAAAGAAACCTATCCAAATTAATGTAGGATTAAGGGTACAGAGAGGAAAGAACCGTCAAAATTAAGTGCTCAAAATACGGCTAGCAATTTTCCTATCACAGTTTTAAAAAAGAGGTATTTTTGTTTAGTTTTGTTATGTTTTTAAAGAAAGGCATCTAGCCCTGGCTGAGTGGCTCACTGGAGCATTGTCCCATACACCAAAAAGGTTGTCGGTTCAATTTCCAGTCAGGGGACATACCTAGGTTAAGGGTTCAATACTGGTCCGGCCACAAACAGCAGGCAACAGATCGATGTTTCTCTCTCACATCAGTGTTTCTCTCTCGCTCTCCCTCTTCCTCTCTCTAAAATCAATAAAACATATCTTCAGGTGAGGATTAAAAAAAAAAGGTGTCCATTTGGTCTTCCACTGCCAATTCTCACATAGCACAGGTGAGATCTTTTTTCCTGTGATATTTAATAGATCACTTGAACCTCAAAAGTTAAAAATCAATATGGTGATGTAAAAGAAATCTCCTGAACTCTAAATATACTGTTGCTGCTGGGCAGAGATGTAAGTCATGGTATCCTTAAGAATATATGACCAGGAAAAAAACAGGGGTGTGGCTGTCTTCTGCCCATTTCTTCTAGCTACCCAAGAAAATGGAACTATCTATCCCAGGGTAGCAATTCTAAAGAATGAAGGTAGGCCCAGTCAAGAACTGGCCCACAAACCTTATGAGGTCTAAGTCTCAAATGGCTCCAAGCACAGCTGAGTTATAGTCATTTACCTTATCCTATAATTTTTATCATTGTTCAGTCATTTAAAAGTGCTTGGAAACTGAAATATAAGAAATCCTACCTCACAAATACTGTCCTTCCTAATTAAAAGGCTCACTTCTAAAGTGGAATGGAAGTATCTCCATTCCTTTTTTTTTTTTTGGCTGAAATACAGTTTACTTTTTAAAAAAGTTAATTTGAGAGAGAAAGGGTGGGGGGCAGGGGGAAGACATCGATTCGTTGTTCTACATATCCATGAATTCATTGGCTGATTTTTCTACGTGCGCTGACCAGATACCAAATCTGAAATCTTGGCAATATTGGGACAGTGCTCTAACCAACGAGCAACCCAGCCAGGACAGAGTCAGCTTCTTTAAAAAAAACCTTGACTTCTTTGGCTTAAACTGGAAGCTGTCTACTTGCACTGAATTCAAGCACTCACGTAGGTTTCATTTCGCTGACAGGTAGTGATGTAAAACTTTCTTAACAAGTTAAAAATGGGAGAAAAGTGAAAAAGCAATTAACTGCCATTTCAGTCACTCTGGACTGCTGTGAATTGGTGGTCTTAATGTTTTCTAACAAAGACAAAAGCTTGGAAAGTTATTGACATGATTCGGCTACTGATATACAAAAGCAAGCTGATTCCATAAATCCATCACTCATTTCTAGGATTGCCCACTGACACAAAAGGCTAATGCCATGAAATTTAGCAATCCTGCAGTTTCTATATACCTAAAAGACAGCCAAATATTTGCAAAGAATTCATGTAAAGCCAGAGAAATCATCTGTGGGTTTAATAAACCTTCTGTATCATAAATCCTCAATTAGCACAAATAATTTTTCAAAAGAAGCCAGACCCAGAACAAATGATTTTGTTCTCAGAATCACAATGTTCAACTTCACTTTAAAATAATAGTAAGTTTTAAAAGAATGCTTTGTTTGGAAGAAATATACATAAAAAAAACAAGACAATGAATCAACTAAACTACAATCTACAGTTACACCATTTCCACTTATTGAGAAAATGTTGACAGAGTAAATATGGTGTGTGTCCTGGAACTAAATGTATTCCATAAACAAAGTACAGTTTATCCTGCCAAGTGCCATCTGTTAGATTTATATCTTGCTCCTATCAAACCGATCAACTGAAACATGTGAAAAAAATGTTCATTTAACTAGGTATTCTGGTTCAATTGATAGCAGTACAAAAATAGATTTTTTTTTTTTTTAAAGAATACAGGCAGCAAACACTTGCCGGAAAGATCAGTTTGTTTGAAACAACTCAATGAATGGCTGGATATCAAAGGAGTTGTCCAATCAGAGAACTCTGTTTTGAAGTTGAGAAACTGCTTTTAAACAACAACAACAAAAATTAGACTTCCCTTATTCTATCTTAAACATTGCTTACCTGTATCTTATTTTTTTAAAAACTACCCAACATTTAATAACTTGCTCCTATAATTGACATGTAATTGACATTCATTTCCTGCAAACAACCACTAAGAACACAACACCTCCTCTTGAATCCTTATTTAGAAATTATAGCTACAGAAAGCCATGCTACTAAAAACTGGTATTTTTATTTTTCTGTAATAAAGATTGAGCTCCCACCCTCCCCTTTTTTTTAACGTTAGCAGCAAGGAAATTTACAGCTAAACCTGAAACTCAAATCTATGATCAATTTATTAAACTTAACATTATACTACTTTTATTTTCTTTGGTACTGGTTTTATAATTCTTTTTTTTTGGAACCAATATTTCTTGTAGGCATTGTTTTTATAAACTGACGCAATACACTGTATAAAAGATAGTGAACTTAAGAATAATAAAACATTTCCCTACTGTTTTTCTCTGGTACTTAATAATCTGAAATACCTAAATTTAGAAACTAGATAGAGTTCCTCAGCATTTCAAATGAGTAGAAATTATTACTCAGAACTTATACAGAAGTATACTTTCATACTTTTACCCCTAATACATTCTTCTACTCCTAAAAAGAATGCAATTTTAAAAATGCAAACACACTTCTGGAACCTATTAAAATATGCACTTGACTCTCTGTATAATTAAACTGAAAATAAAAGCCTCCAGGAATTTAAGGTGCAGAAAGGATGCCAGTGTGTCAAAGTTTCTTTTTTCTTTTGTTTTTTAATTTTCATTTGAGAGAGAAAGAGAAACATCGATTTGTTGTTCCACTTACGTGTTCACTGGTTGATTCTTATATGTGCCCTGACCTGGGATCGAAACTGCAAACTCAGTGAATCAGAACAACGCTCTAACCAACTGAGCTACCCTGGCCGGGGCTCAAAGTTCTAAAACCTTTTTAAGAAAAGGGAAAGAAGAAAGGAAGTTAATGTGTCAAAGTTTAAAAGAAAAACAAAGCTTTCTTTGTAAGAAAAGTGAGAGGGGAAAAAACAAAATGATTTGCCACCTGTCAGGTGATAATGTTTCTTCTACATTTTAAGATTAGGAGCGGCTCACCATCTTCAGCTGCCGCATTTCAAACATTTACTTCTAATTTCCCAGGGCCCTTCCTGTCCCCTCTCCTGGAGCCGGCGACCCGGGTAAGCAGGCCTTACCTTCCATCGGGTGATGACTAGGGCAGCTCCGGCACTGAGGTCTTCCTCGGGAGGTGGCCCACCTCCTCCCCTCCCTGGCACATCTTCTCCCCGGGGAAGGAAGCCAGACCTACCTTCCCCAAACTGCACTTTCCCTGAGGAGTGTCCCCTGGTACACAGGGCTCAACGAGGGTTCAAGCGCACAAACCCACTAGCAGAGACTACACGCAGATCAGATCAACTACAGGCACACGGTGTTATGTTACTCAATTATCTTGGCATCAAACTGAAACAATGACCTAACTCACCACCTTTACTCCCTGCAATCAACTCTCTCCTCTACCCTTTGGTCAGGGCTGCACACTTTTCTTCTATTCAAATGCCAGTTTTAAAAAAAGAAAGAAAGGAAACGGGTGAGGGGGGTGGGGGGCAGGGAAAGGAGCCATTTTCTGAACAGCTCTAAATCCAACCTGCAGTTCAAGCCAAAACTACTCTCAAAGCCACGCCAAAGCATCATAGTTGTCACTAATGGTCTTTGCTCATAAAAAAGTCCTGACTATACCCTTCTTTCATACTTCATTTGAAACTCTGCTTCTAATGTCCATTGGCATTCTCGTGGGGGGATAGGGGGTCCCTCAGCCCAGCCTGTGCCCTCTTGCAGTCTGGGAGCCCTGGGGGATGTCCAGCTGCCGCGGGGGTGAGAAAGAGGCTCCCACTGCCGCTGCACTTGCCAGCCATGTGCCCGGCTTGTAGCTGAGCTGTGTTCCCGCTGTGGGAGTGCACTGACCACCAGGGGGAAGCTCCTGCGTTGAGTGTCTGCCCCCTGGTGGTCAGTGGGCATCATAGCTACTGGTCGGTCCACCATTTGGTTGATTTGCATATTAGCCTTTTATTATATAGGATTGTTTTTCCTTTTTTTCCCCACAGGAGCAATATGTGTCCAATGCAAAAACTAAAAAAAAAAAAGAAAGAAAGAAAAAAAGCCAATGATAAACAAAAATTGTTTATTCTGGAAACCCACCATCCGATATAATCACTGATCACATATCGATGTATACGATGACATTTCCATATTTTTCTATATATGTATACTAGAGACTCGGTGCATGAAATTCGTGCACGGAGGGGGGAGAGTCCCTCAGCCTGGCCTGCACCCTCTCATAATCTGGAACCCCTCACGTAGGGTCCCTAGGCCTGGCCGACAATCAGGGCCTATCAGGGTTTTCCTTACCCCGGCTGCAGGCAGCTGGTCCCGCCCACGCCGCTGCCACTGCTTGCCATCTGTGCGGCATTGCCACCAGTCGCCTCACACTGCAGGCAACAGCTGTGGGGTGGGATTGCTTGGCTGGCCTGGGCCTCCCTCTGTGGGGTGATCGCTGGCTGGCCCTCCCTCTGTGGGGCGATCAATCGCAGAGCCCCCAGATCGATCACCCTGCAGAGCGAGGCCCTGCCTACCCACCACAGCACCATCAGCTGGGTGGCCTGGGCCTCCCTCTGTGGCCTCCTGGGCCTCCTTCTGTGGGGCGATCGCTGCACAGAGGGAGGCCCCACCCACCTGCTGCAGCGCCACCAGCCAGGTAGCCTGGGCCTTCCTCTTTGGGGTGATCGTGGATGCCCCCCTCTGCCCCCTGACCGATTGCCCCACTGGCTGGTGGCCTAGGCTTCCCTCTTTGGGGCGATCGATGGCAGAGCCCCCCCACATTGATCACCCCATAGAGGGTGGCCTGGGCCTCCATCTGTGGGGTGATCATGGGGCGATGCCGGGGCCCCCCCAAAACAATCGCATCGAACCCACCTTGGCTGGCCTGGCACCAGTGCATGTCATAGCGTGGTCATCTGGAAGGTCATCTGGACGGTCATTCTGCTGTTCCGTCGTTTGGTCGATTTGCATGTTACGCTTTTATTATCATAAATATGTTTAAAACAAAAAAGGGCTCATGTTGCACATAGTATTTTGCATCCTACTTTTTGCATTTCAAAATGTATCAAAAATGCTTCCTCATAATATTATTCTACAAACCTTTTTGGTGAGGACTGTTTGTGTGTGTGTGTTTTGTTAATGCTCACTAGAGGATTTTTTTCCCCATTGCTTTTTCAGAGAGAGTGAGAGGGAGGGAAGGCGAGAGAGATAAACATTGATGTGAGAGACACATCAACTCGTTGCCTCCCACACATGCAACCCAAGTATGTGCCCTTGACCAGGAATCAAACCCCAGACCCTTTGGTTCGCCCAGCTGATACTCTAGCACTGAGCACACTGGCCAGGACTACAAAGCTATTCTTAATGGCTACTTAAAACTGTACTATTTCTAAAACTCCCAGGAGCCCTAGAATTTCTTCTCTCTCTCTTTTATTTTCTTCTTTCTCTTCTACTTTTTCCCTCTCCACACATTTCCCAGTGAGAAAAATATAGTCAACCCTCGGTTCCATCTCCCATCTTGAACAATTCAGTTCATGATCTGACAACCCTTTCCTGCCGATACATCAGCATGACAAAAAGTGCCTCTCAGGCCACAAACAAAGAAGAGAATATGAGTCAGTTTACCACAAAACCTCACATTATTAACATCTCAGGAAACTGAATATTTTTGTGTTTTGTTTTGTTTTGCTTTCACTGCTGGTGAAATGGAGCTTTAGCACTATTTTTAAAACATACAGAGGCCATCAGGGGTGCTAATGTTGCTAAGGGTGTGAAAGAAACAATGATCAGAGGCAACTGAAAAGGTAGAAAAACTGTTGTTGATTTGGGTAAACAAAAAGCAGTTAGCCCGTGATAGCGTTACACATGATGACATGCGTAAAAGCAAAGATGCTGCATACTGACTTCCTGAAAGATACCCCTGGAACAAGTGCTGAAAGTGATTCATTTAAGGATGAGAGGGAGTGGTTAGATAAATTTAAGAAAAGAAGTATTTGTTTCTAGGTCAGACATACTGTATATAAGAAAGGTTAAAACCAAATCATTTGGGAGCCTGGGGCAAATTCAATTTACATTACTTCTAATGGGAAAAAATGATTCGGTTTTCAAACAAATCGCTTCTCAAACAGCCTTCTGGAATAAATTTTGAGAGCCAAGGTTCCTCTGTACAACTAAAAGGCAACAGCCTTGCCCTGGCCAGAGGCTTGCTTGGTTGGAATGTCATCCGGTACACCAAAAGGCTGCAGGTTTGATTCCTGGTTAGGGCACATACCTAGGTTACAGGTTTGATCCTCAGTCAGGGTGTGTACAGGAGGCAACCAATTGATGTTTTCCTCACATTGATGTCTCTCTCCTCTCTCTCTCTCTCTCTCTCTCTCTCTCTCTCTCTCTCTCTCTTTCAAATCAATTAAAAAAAAACATATCCTTGGGTGAGGATAAAATCCTATATAATAAAGGGGTAATATGCAAATCAACCGAATGGCAGAATGACTGGTTGCTATGATGTGCACTGACCACCAGGGGGCAGACACTCAATGCAGGAGCTGCCCCCTGGTGGTCAGTGCACTCCCACAGGGGGAGCACTGCTCAGCCACAAGCCGGGCTGACGGCTGGCAAGCTCAGCAGTGGTGGTGGGAGCCTCTCCCACCTCCACGGCAGCACTAAGAACATTCAACTGCACTTAGGCCCAGGCCCATGGGGAGTGGGCCTAAGCTGTCAGTCGGACATCCCCCGAGGGCTCCCGGACTGCTAAAGGGTGCAGGCTGGGCTGAGGGATGCCCCCCCCCCCCCACACACACACACACACACACACACACACACACACACCAGTGCACGAATGTTGTGCACCGGGCCTCTAGTAAATAAATAAAAGGCAACAGCCTTCCTTCAATTAGCACATCACAAATGCTTTCAGACCAGTACCATGCTGCTGTATGTTTTCCACAACCATGATTTCATTTAAAGCGTATGTATTTGTTAGATGATTGTGACTCAATGACTGTCTCTGCCCCACCAAGCTCCAAGGAAGGGCCAGGTTATCATCTCATAGATGGTATGTCTCCCCCACAATCCACCACTCACAATTCAAAATTATAATAACTCCAAACAAAATACAGGTCACAGGGGTATGATTTTTCCAGAAAGATGACCTCATTGTTTCTTCAAAAATTACAAAACATTACATTATTCCAATGTTTTTCTCTCTTTTGGTGCTCCTTTACTAATGCTCAAACATATGCTTAGACCATCCATTAAGCAATGTCCCCGGGGGACTGTGACAGGACTGTTCTGTTCTAAGGAGCAGTGCGAGTCTGAATTCAGAATATGAAATCTATGCACAATCAAAATCCCATACCTGAGTATACAGATTTCAATGAATGACATTTGGAAAAAGAGAATATTAACTGCCTGTTCAAAGTTGTATTACTCATGTGGAATCACTGGCAAATGCTTTATGCTATGTTTGAAATTGCACAAAGCTTACTGGGATATTTGCTACCCTTCCATTAGATCAGTGGTTCTCAACCTTCCTAATGCCTCGACGCTTTAATACAGTTCCTCATGTTGTGGTGACCCCCGACCATAAAATTATTTTCGTTGCTACTTCATAACTGTAATTTTGCTGTTATGAATCGTAATGTAAATATCTGATATGCAGGATGTATTTTCACTGTTACAAATTGAACATAATTAAAGCATAGTGATTAATCACAAAAACAATATGTAATTATATATGTGTTTTCCGATGGTCTTAGGCAACCCCTGTGAAAGGGTTGTTCAACCCCCAAAGGGGTTGCGACCAACAGGTTGAGAACTGCTGCATTAGATGAATAAATTACATCACTTGCATTGAGTGATTTTATGAGGGAATTTCAAGTGACTTATTCATCAGATCTTCACACTTAAATTAAGAGAAATTATTTGCTTCCAGAAAATGAAATGTCAAGAAGTGTCAACACACTAATGATATTGATAGTAGTTAAGAGCTTGGGCTCCCAAGTCAAACTGTTTTGGCTTAAATTCTGATTTTCACTAGCTGTGGGATCTATGCCTCTACAACTCAGTTTCCTCATGAAAAAAGTATCTCCTTATGGAGTTATTGTGAGGATTAAATGACTTAATACATATAAAGTGCTTAGAAGAGTGGATCAAGCCTTCAATAAATGTAAGCTAATTATTATCATCATTATAATTACACATTTTTACAAAAGGCTGTGACCAAGCAGTAAAATGATAACCTGGGGAAGATCTGGAATTGCTGAGTAGGGGACTTAGGACGTTTTATAAATTAGACCGTTTTCATTTTCTTTTTAGTATGTTTTTACTAGAGGCCCGATGCACAAAATTCATGCAAGAGTAGACCTTCCTTCCCCTGGCTGCCGGCACCACCTTCCCTCTGGCACCTGGGACCCGGGCTTCCCTCGAAGCCCCAGCTTCATCCAGAAAGTCATACAGAAGGACATTGGTCTAATTAGCATATTATGCTTTTATTATTATAGATTGATTTTAGGGGGAGAGGGAGAGAAAGAAACACTGATGTGAGAGAGAAACATCAATTGGTTGCTTCTGGTAGGCACCCCACCGACGACCAAGGACCAAACCGCAATCTGGGCATGTGCCCTGATGGGGAATTGAACTGGTGACCTTTGGGTGCACAGGACGACACTCAACCAACTGAGCCACACTGGCCAATTGTTTTTTAACTTTTTTTTTAAATGCAGAGAAATTCTCTGCTTAAATTAAATCTTATGTGAATCCCAATTTATAAAACAGGTAAAAGCAGCAAGGGTTGAAGCATCAGAGCCACCCACTCCTCCCGCTTCGTACCTCTCCAGTAGCCAGTAAAAGCACAGACTTAGCTGGTCAAAAAAAAAAAGGTAATAAATAAGAAAACATGACTCTAAAAAAGCATTTTCATGGTTCTATTTCTTCAAGTGGATTACCATATTTTAATAAATCATTTCCCTATAGCAGGGCATTTTCTTGATGAAATTACATTGCAATGAAAATGAACATCTTTGTGCATAACGCTTTCCATATCTAGAGTTATTTCCTTAGGGTAAATTTATAAAAGTTAGTTCCAATATAAGTTCTTAAGATGCACAGCTCAAAATAGGACTCAATGG
Source organism: Myotis yumanensis (assembly GCF_028538775.1). Taxonomy (NCBI): domain Eukaryota; kingdom Metazoa; phylum Chordata; class Mammalia; order Chiroptera; family Vespertilionidae; genus Myotis; species Myotis yumanensis. The sequence goes on from NW_027223754.1 coordinate 201,666,746, forward strand.
AACATAAATGTATAAAATGTAATGAGTTTTAAAAGCCATCCTATATCAGCAAACTTGGATTCAAGCATTCATGTTTACGATACATAAAACCTGATTTACAAAACTAATTAGAAAAGCTTCCACATCTCAGAAATACACTAAAGAGAAATTTGATTCAGAAATTGAAATCATTCTACCTTTCATGAATGTTTCGCAGCTCCCCTTGCCACTTATCAAAACCATACCCTGAAAGGGTTTCCCCTTCACAGATGGGTTCCACAACCCCGTTCTGTGAAGTCACAGCACTGTGACAGTATAATCGTTCTCTGGCAACCACCTGACATCATTCAATTCTTATCTGTAAGTTCTGAACATCTATGTGCAGATGTTCTATTTTTACTTCTTCAAAGATCAAAATCTACTTTCTGTTGCCGCTCCATTAATCTCATATGAATGATACATTTTAATCTAACTTATTCCCTCTGTCCCCAGCCATCTTTATAAAACTACGTTTTGGTAAGTGCTCAGAGAATGCCTTTCTGTTCAAACCCCAAAATCAAAAGGTTTGATATTATTTTTATTATCTCTACTACTATTTTAACATAAGAGCACTTTTTGTTAAATTATCTTTTAAATAACTAAATGTGGTTCTATCACATGATTTCAACTTAAAAAAAAGGATTTCTAATAAAACCTTTTCCTTTTTTCAAAAGCAGCATCAAGGTCATTTTTGTTACTCTGTAACAATTCTCATATTAAAGGCATTTACCCTCCATCAACAAAGATTTGTGTAGTCCCTACTGGTTACCAGGCACTTGGCTAAATGCCAGAGATTCAACGTGGACAAGACAAAGGCAAGGTCTGCTCTCATAGATCTTTCAGTCTTGGTGCAACGGCTGAAAGGTGAAAGGCAAAACAAGGAATCTTTATGAAATGGAAGGATCCAGAACTAAAAATAGTGGAATGATTGGGAAAAATAGATGGGAACCAGTTTTGGAAAACCTGTAACACCGGGCCAACAAATTTGAAGTTTATATTTGAAAGACGCAATTCAACGGCATCTGTAGAAAATATAAACCTAATCAGGCCCTGATTCAAACTTTTCAATGCCCTCTCATCCACTCTCCAATAAAGCCCAAGTCTGTAATAAGGTTAACTCAATCCTGCATAATCATCACCACCTACCCAAGACCTTCAGCTGTGGTCACGCTGGACTTCTGTGTCCTCTGTTGTAGGGATTTTAACTATATACCACAATCTAATAAGTATCTGTGTGTGACACACTCTTATTTTCTATTTCACTTCTTTTTCAAAACATATAGGTCACAACCCACTAAATTGATTTTACAATCTGATAGGTGCCTAGTTTGAAAAATACGACTTTAGTGAGCAACACTCTTACACTTCTTAGTTTGTCCGTGTTCTTTTTGCCCGAAACACTTGGGCTCATCTTCACTCTTCCCTTTTACCTGGCTACTGTGTGTGCTACTTTATGATCTTAGTTCTTACACATCACTTCCCTGACCCTCTTACATAGAGTTCCCCCTCCTCTGTGATCCCAAAGTGCTCCATGCTTTGTAACATTCACTATTCTTTATTGTAACTGCACTTGTCTTTCCAGGCTGTAAACTCCATGACAGCAAGGAGTCTGTCCACAGGTGAATCCCAAGGGCCTAGCCTAGTGCCTATTACTTATTAGATATTCAACATATAGTGGAGGAATAAAACAAGGATAAATAATCTATCTTTAACCACACAATGAAATGATCACCCACTTAAAAACTGTTATTTCCGTGGGAAACATATTCTTAGTTCCAATTTCATAAATGGCGATTAAAGCCCTGGCTAAGTAGCTCCGCTGTTTAGAGCATTGTCCCATACACCAAGGTTTCGGGTTCGATTCTTGGTCAGGGCACATACAATGAATGCATAAATAAATGGAACACCAAACCAATACTTCTTTCCTCCCCTCCCCCCTCGCTCTCTGTCTCTCCCTCTAAAAATCAATCAATAAAAAAATCTTGCCCTGACTGGTTTGGCTCAGTGGAGAGAGCGTCAGCCTGCGGACTGAAGGGTCCCAGGTTCGATTCCAGTCAAGGGCATGTACCTTGGTTGCGGGCACATCCCCGGCAGGGGGCGTGCAGGAGGCAGCTGATCGATGTTTCTCTCTCATCCATGTTTCTAACTCTCTATCCCTCTCCCTTCTTCTCTGTAAAAAATCAACAAAATATATATATTTTAAAAAATCTTAAGTGGTAATTAACTTCCTATAAAAGTTAGCCTACAAAACACCATTATCCAGGACACAACTAATGAGAGACGGCTGCTTATTTTCCCCTCTACCACAGCACTCAGCACTGAGGGACACTCTTCTTTCTCTCCACCAGTGGCTCCTCCGACAGGAAAGTGATTTATATAGTGGCTAAAATAGGGATAAAGGTCAATATTCCAGTTAAGCCCCACCCCTGAGCTTTCACTGGCCCTCTTAGATTTGTGTGCCTTCACAGTGAGAAAGTTTTCCTTTCTATTCCAATTCCTATGAGATAAACTCCCTGAAACAGGGCTTTCCCTCCCACAAGAAACCTGAAGTTTTTTATGTGCTACAGCTGTATCTGGGTAGGCAAAGTAAGAAGAGGTAGTGTGAGCATGAGTCTAAGCTAAATCCTCCAATCCAGCTTTCTCAGAACTGAAAATGAAACTGTATTTTAATACTTGAATCCTCATCTGGCTTTTGGAACTTTATCTTGCCGGAAGCCAATTCTAGCATGTCATAATTTCAAGAGTTTCTGATGGCATTTCCCCAAACCTGAATAGGATACATTAAATTGATTGTTTTCTGCCAGACAGCTCAGGGCATCTTAATCTACACCTTATTGCCTCCTACTGGCCAAACACTTCAACAGCCGTAGGCTAATTCCCCCATTCTGACAATGGACTCTGTATGAAACCCTGACCCTTTGAAGTGTATATCTCTGCCTCACCTCAGGACAAATTGTGTTAATAAAAAGCAGGGGGACCTTAGAACTTAGAACTTAGATCTTAGTTTCCTTTAAGCTAACCTCCTCTGACCCCCAAATGCCTTTCAAAATTATACTTCGTCTCTGGACTCCTATTTAATCTATGCACAGCCTTCTCCAAATTTCCTGAACCCTTCCTGATGCCGGAACAAGAACCCTGGCATATCTCAATTTGGCCAGAATCTGGAGAGAAGGGGTGTGATTATAGCACACTACACACCTTCAACATGAACAACAGTAATCCCAGTCTGATTCTGGGTCCTAGAAGAGCAGCAGGGAGGACCTAGGTGGAACAAATGCAATGGGAAGAGAAATGGAATGAAGGACAGGGAGGTTTCTTCCACTTTTCTTACTACTTTTCATTGCTACTTTTCTTGGGCAAAAATGTCTGAATAAGTTGAATCTGTCTTTATATCCTACAACTGTCCTTTCAAACTGTTTCACTCAATTGGTAGTATACTTTTGAGCAGTCATATTAGAGTGAAAGAAAAATGGGCTTGAATTCCTGGTCATTTCTCACCTTCCAGACTCCTTACGCTGTCCAGAGATCTCCATTTTCAACACCCACACTTTTAGAAATAGAGCAAGTTTTGCCCAAACCTCCAAACTGTTTCATGATCCCACACTACTCACCTCTCCTAATCCCCCCTCAAGTCAAAACTCTCATTTCCGCCAGGCCAGTGTTGCTCAGTGGTTGAGCATTGACCTATGAACCAGGAGGTCATGATTCAATTCCCAGTCAGGGCACATGCCCAGGTTGGGGGCTCACTCCCCAGTAGGGAGTGTACGGGAGGCAGTCAATCAATGATTCTCTCTCATCCTTGATGTTTCTCTCTCCCTCTCCCTTCTTCTCTCTGAAATCAATAAACAAAATTTAAAAAAAAAAAACAACTCTCAGTTCCTCAGAGAGGAGACAGCAATCTGATTAAATCTATTCACAGTAGATAGACCATCTGCCTGACAGTTCTAGTCTCTGAACTCTACCAGATTACATAGATATAGGTATTTTAATTTTATTTTAAAGCTATAGAAATCTAACTACAGTAATTTCAGAGACAAGATGAGAAGTCCCTAGGAGTCTCCCATAAAGGAAGCAGATCTGCTCGGACCAGCATTTTCAGGGATCATGTCCCAAAAGTTGTTCCCACTACCCTCTCCAGGAGGAAGAGAAGGCCAACTGGAGAAAACATTTGCAGCTACAGGAAATTTACACATCGCTTGGGTACGTCAGTAACAATATTAGGTTGGACAGGTTATATTTTCAATGTTTGATCATCATTTCATTAGCTAAAACAAAAAACACCCAGATTATATATTGAAATTACTAGCTTCATTCTACTAACAGAATTAATTAAGCATAAATGGGTTAAATGTTTCCATTGCATTACAATTTGGGAGTTGAAGCACAGGATTGGACTGCTCTTCACACACTTTTAATAAGTTATTTACCCATTATTTCCACCAGGAAATCTTGTGTTTTATTTGATAACGTTTCTGAAAATTGATAGAATACTTTTGAGCGGTCATATTAGAGTAATAGAAAAATGGGCTTGAATTCCTGATCATTCCAAGGGTGGTGTCTTTTTCAGTGGTTTCTGCTACGTAAGAGCTGAAGCTAATGTCGAATTTGTGTGTACTCAGAAATTAACCACCAAATAAGTATAGCAGCATTCATTCAGCTGGAAGTGGCTCTTCCGCACCATCAAAACTATTTGACCCCAGGTGGTTTGGCTCAGTGAAGAGAGCGTTGGCGGGTCGAAGATTCAATTCCTGGTCAAGGGCATGTACCTCAGTTGCAGGTTTCATCCTGTCTGAGGGGACAAGCAGGAGGCAACCAGTCAATATGCACATTGATGTTTCTCTCTCTCGCTCCCCCTCCCTGCCTTTCACTCTCTCTAAAAATCATTGGAAAAAATATCCTCAGATGAGGATTAAGAATAAAAAAAATTTGTCTTTGCCACCCACATATAAATATAATTATAATAAAGACTACACAAACTTAGGAAAATAGGACCTCCCACTTCCCTTAATTTCAGGTTGATGTCTTTATTAGTCAGTGCTAGCCCCTTAACCAAAATTTTTTTTCTACAAATGTAGATTATAATTAAACAATAAACAAATTATCCAATTAAAATATGGGGAAAAGATCTGAATAGCCATTTCTCCAGAGAAGATATACAAAGAACACAGGAAAATATGCTCAACATGATTAGTCAGCCGGGAAATGCAAAGCAATACCACTTCACACCCACTAGGAAGGCTATAATGAAAATTAGCCAATAGACCAGTGGTTCTCAACCTTCCTAATGGCGCGACCCTTTAATGGTGGTGACCCCCAACCATAAAAGTATTTTCGTTGCTACTTCATAACTGTAATTTTGCTACCGTTATGAATCGTCATGTAAATATCTGATATGCAGGATGTATTTTCATTGTTACAAATTGAACATAATTAAAGCATAGTGACTAATCACAAAAACAATATGTAATTATATATGTGTTTTCCCGATGGTCTTAGGCAACCCCTGGGAAAGGGTCGTTCGACCCCCAAAGGGGTCTCGACCCACAGGTTGAGAACCGCTGCAATAAACACTAGCAGTGTTGGTGAGGATGTGTAGAACCTGGAACCCCGCATACACCGAATGGTGGGAAAGCAAAATGTTGCCCCTACTTTGGAAAAGTTGGCAGTTCCTCAAAAGTCAAACATACGTGTTTACCCAAGAGAAATGAAAGCCTATGCCTGCAATCAAACATCCACAAACGTCCGTAGCAGCATTATTCACAATGGCCTAAAAGTGGAAACATCTTTAATGTCCACCAACTGCTGAACGGATAAGCAAAATGTTATACTGTGGTACGCCATTACAGTGGAATATTATCCGGCCATAAAAAGACTAAAGTACTGATACACGATACAACATGGTTGAACCTGGGAAACATTGTGCTTTGTCAAAGGGGCCACTTCCAAAAAGCCAGCTATGTGATTCCATTTCTATGAAATGTCCAGAACTGGGAAATCTACAGCGACAGAAAGTAACTGAGTGGAGGTAACGGGGAAATTAGGTGCGACTACAACTGAAATGGGGTTTCATTTTGGGATGATGGCAATGTTCTGGATGGCGGTAATAACTGCAGAACTTTGTAACGATACTAAAGCCACATTTTGAAAAGGAGGAATTTTCCAGCATGTGAACTATAACTCAATTTTTTTAAAAACTGTTCAATTACAGAAAGAGATTACATGTCTATACATGTCAATGTGATATAGCTAATACATACGGATATGTAATCTTTCTCTAAATGACCTCCGGGGTTTTTGTTGTGTTTTTTAAACTGAGATATGCTTCCCATCTACAAAGACAAGAATGAAAGAACGCGGTGACTCAGAGCAAATGCCGAGCCCTGAAGCGGTGGATGCGGGGTGTGCCCGCGCCGGCCTCGCTGCCTCTCCATCCGCGCTCACCTTCGACCCATCACTCAGCCGCCGCCCGCCGCCTGGCCAGGTGTCCGGGCCCGGACGACCCACCGCGGCCGCCGGGTCCGCTGCCCGCCGGCCCTCCCGCCCGGGGCTGGGCGGGCACAGCGGGCCGGGCTCCGGCGCTGGCGCTGCCCGCGGGCCGGGAGGGCGCACGGCGGCTCGGACTGCCCCGCCGCGCGGCCGCTCCCCGCACCCCCGGCCCTCCCGCGCCCCCGCCCCAGGTCCCGAGCCCGGGTCCCGCCCCACCTCCCTCTGGTACCTGGGATGCGCCCGAACCGGGCGCCGCGGCCAAAGCCGAGACTTCCCCTCCATTACCACCTGCCACGGCGCGCGGCGCCCGCCGGAGTGGAGGGGACCCCGCCTCTCAGACCCGCGCGAGGCACCTGGGGCGGGGGATGGAGGGGCATTCACCTCGTCCCCCTGCGGCGACGGCGGCAGCTGGCCCGGCCCGCGGTCCTCCGGCTCGCGCGTCTCCTCGCACCCGCGGCCCCGCGCTGACAGCCCAGGAGCCGGCGCCCGAGGCCGCGCGCTCCCCGCCCCGCCCCGCCGCCGCGACCGCCCGGCGCAGGCGCACGCGCACCTCCGCCCCGGGTTGCGGGGGGAGGAGAGGGGGCAGCCCGAGCCTGGTGATGTGGCCGCGGGGGCGGCGACCTGGAGCCCAAGCGCCGCCCCCTCCCACTGCCCCCTCCGGGACCCGCGGCCGCGCCCGGAACGTCGCCGATGGGGGGCCCGGATCGCCAAAGGAAAGAGGGGCTTTCCCGAGAGCAGGGCTGGGGCCTCATTGTGGCAGCCACTCGGACACCACCACCCCCCGGCCCCACCCACCCAGAGCCACATCCCTGAGTGTTCCTGGGTCCGAGCCTCCAAATCTATGACTCATGGTCTATGTTCTCAGACCCAGGGTTAGCGAGCGGGGTTCGTTTTTCTTTCTCGCAGACTGAGATAGAAACCAAGGCGCACGTAACTCTGGATGCCTTTCCGCAGCGCCATTCGAAGAGAAGGGAATGGACCACCAGGAGGACAGATCCCGGGCAGCTCCTAGCACCCTCCCCGTGGGAGAGCGGTGTGGAGGCGGCTGGGATGCCAGGCTTCTCAAGTTGGCCCACACTTGTTTTTAACTCCAGGTAACAGAGAGCCAAGGTTTGCCGTGTAAAACCAAGAACTCATTTAACAGCTATTTATTGCGCACCTTCTGTATATGGTTCAGGTAATGGGCTACACCCCCGTGGGATATTCCAGTGAACAAAACAGGCGTTGGTCCTCAGGTACTTATTCTAACGGAGAGACTGTCACTTAAAGGTTACACAGTTAATGACACTCTTTTCCTCAAATTAAAGCTCCCATCAACTCAAAGGCACACCGGTGATTTAGGAGCAGCTTTTCAGGTGCCAATGGACGCCAGGGCATATGTATTTGTCCAGTTTTTTTTTTTTTTCCTTCTGCTTTTCAAACTGAGTTTTGACCTTCACCTTCAGGGTAAACGGTGCTTCTGTGTGTCCTGGCCATCTGTAGTCTTTGCTTTTTTGAATGGCCCATGCAACATAAGTAAAATAAAATGGCCATGCAGGTGTTCCTCGCCCCCTAAACACTGTGAGGAATGAAAGTGTAATTGCAAGGAATAAGAAAACACTGTTTTGATGGTATAGCCAGTGGTTTTGTTCTTCTGGTTTTTCATTACACATCACTCGAAGGTAATCAGCTGCTCTTGAAATTTTGCCAGAAATAAAGTTCCAATCAAATAAGTGTTCCTCCAGTGGGTCATCCAGTCTTTCAAGGTTTCTGCACTAAGTATATATAGGAGAGGCCACCCTTTCCAGGTTTTGAAAATTCTTCCTCTTGGGAGTGTGCCAGCACCTTCCCAACCCGTCTTCTTCTCCCAGGCACCTTACCTTTGCCTTTTCCTCTCTTAAGCTCCAAGGGTCTTTCTTTTGCTTCTAACTTGTTTCCGGAGCCTATGCAGCCCAGCTGGCTCATTTCTTATCAATCTAAATAAACTTTCTCTTATAATTTAAAAAAGAAAGAAAAGCCCAGCCAGTGTAGGTCGGTGGTTGAGCATCGACCTGTGAACCAGGAGGTCTCTGTTTGATTCCGGGTCAGGGCACATATCTGGGTTGCAAGCTAGATCCCCAGTGTGGGGGAGTGCAAGAAGTAGCCGATCAATGATTCTCTCTCGTGACTGGTATTTCTGTCTCTCTCTCCCTCTCCCTTCCTCTCTGAAATCAATAAATTTTATAAAAAGAAAGAAAAAAATTCTACCACCATTTTTTCTGAGAGAGCTGATGAGTTTCAACTGCCCTAAATGCCATTAGTTGACATGTGGTGGGCAATGCTCTTCATTCTGAATGCTATAGCATAGTGTGTATTTTTTAGGTATTTTAAGCTTCAAGTAGGAATCTAAATTTAAATTACATTTCTAGCCCTAGCCAGTTTGGCTCAGTGGATAGAGCATCAGTCTGCAGACTGAAGGGTCTCAGGTTCGAGTCCCGTTGCAGGCTCCACCTCCGGCCCCAGTTGGGGTGCACAGGAGGCCATCAATCAATGTGTCTTTCTCACATCGATGTTTCTCTCTCTGTGTCCCTCCCTCTCCCTTCCACTCTCTCTAAAAATCAATGGAAAGAATATCCTCAAGTGAGGATTAACAAAACAAACAAAAAATTGCATTTCTACCCTGAAAATAGATGGTGGAAGAGATATCCCCTTCTGAAAAATTAGGTCCTACTGTGTTTAGGCAACGACCACATTATTACTTCATCTTCTGCCTGACCACTGGCAATTTAAAATGTGAAGCAAGTGGCTTAGAATTGTGGGTTGTATAAATCACTGTTGTGATGATATAAGCCTGGGAGTTGTGAGAGTGTGTAACAAAGGGACCTGTCTGCTCTACAGACTAAGAAAGAGGAAGTGACATTTAATCTGAGCCTTGAAAACTGAAAAGGAGTAGACCAGGCCACAAAGGGAGGGGTGTGAGAGTGGGGAGTGCGCGCAACGTTGAAATTTCAGGTTTGAAGGCCCTTTGTTAGGAAGCTGTTCCACCTCCTCAGGTCTTGGAGGATGGGTGGGGAAGCCCTACTGACTGGACTGAGATTCAGTTCTGCAGGGGAGGTGGGCAGGAGCCTGGAGGGCCATGCTGAGGACTTTGGACTTAAACCTAAAGACAAAAGGAAGCCACTAAAGAGCTGGAGAGGATCCATCTGGACATGATCAGATTTGTGTTTGTAAAAGACATTTCTGGCCCCAGTGTGGGCAATGAATAAGAAGGAAGCAACAGAGGATGTGTAAAGACTAGTTTTTGAGTTTGTGGGGAATGAAGATTAGGAGAAGATGGTGGGTTGAAGAAATAAATCAGGGTTAGAACTGTAAGGACTTGATCTTTGACTATATGTGAGTGGGAAAAAAAAGTGCCAAAAAAAAAAAAAAAGGACTCCTAGCTTTTTAGCTCGAGCTTGTACAAAATAATATAAACGGGGCCACCTTTAAATGGAGTCACTGCCATCCCAGAGAAACTGCTTTGCAGGTTTTATTCCTCAAACCGTTGGAATGTTAAAACTGGGCAAATAAACCTTTGAAGTTGGCCTAAAACAGCGTTGTATTCCAAACAAACATTTATTGGGACTAGGACTGAAAATTAAGTAAATTATTTGAAATTCATATCACTGTTAGCTTATCTGCACCTATAGATATTCCTTCCTTCCCCTTCCCTTTCTCATAAATACCCCTTGCCTTTACCTCCTAATTGGACTACTGTTTGGATTTTTGCATGAATCCATGCTTTTGGAATAGTTATGTTTTGAAATAAATGTTGTTATCTCTCACTTTGGCCTTTTATTTTTAGGTTAAAAGTATCCTATATAATAAAAACCTAATATGCAAATTGACCAAACAGCAGAACGACCAGTCGCTATGATGCACACTGACCACCAAGGGGCAAATGCTCAACACAGGAGCTGCTCCCTGGTGGTCAATGTGCTCCCACTGGGGGAGTGCCGCTCAGCCAGAAGCCGGGCTCATGGCTGGTGAGTGCAGTGGTGGTGGCGGGAGCCTCTCCTGCCTCCACAGCAGTGCTAAGGAGCAGCAAGTTGAATGGTAAGGAGCAGCAAGCAGGCGGGGGGGGGGGGGGGGGGGGGGGGGGGTAAGGAGCGAGGGGTCCCAGACTGTGAGAGGCATGTCCAACAGCTGGCTTAGGACATCCCCTGAGGGGTTCTGGACTGCAAGAGAGCACAGGCCAGGCTGAGGGACCCTCCCCCGCCACAAGTGCATGAATTTCACGCACCAGGCCTCTAGTGAATATATAATAGGTGTATATCCTATATAATGAAAACTACTTATGAAAATGAAATAGGATTGGAGAATTTAGGGGCAGTATTGGGTGGGGGAGGATATCAAGAGGAGGAGAGACTAATGTATATAGATTGATCCAGGGAGGTCTTGCTGGTTTGAGCAGAAAAAAGTGTGAATGAAAAAAGGGATTCTATGAAAAGTAACTTCACATGGTAATCTGATCATCAATTTTTTAATGGGGCAGGTCATGATGAGTAATCATGCCCCAGGCATATAACTTTCTAGTAAAAGTTTTATCTTTTCCTTATGTAACCAAAGAAGTAGGTTGGGCTACCTGCTGCCACTATGGCCAATTTGTAAACAGGTGCTAGTGTAAAAGGAAAGGGATTTATTCCAGGTGCTGCTACCTAGGAGAATGGTGGACTTCTGTCTCAAAGACCATCTCATCTTCCTGCTAAAGCCCAAGGTTCTTATAGGAATAGAGAGGGGAGGGCTTTTAGAGCTTTTTTCTATCCAATTATCTTTCTAGCTTTTGGGGTGCGTAGGCCCTATCCATTCATCTTTCTAGCCTTTGGCAGGCTCAGTGCAAGAATCTTTCTGTGCCCCTTTGACTGACTGTCTACCGTACCACTTAAGCATGCCCTATCCATTGTTTCTGTGCATCTAAGTTAACACACCTTTTATATAATATTCCCAAGAGAGCACATAGTCTTAACTATCCTGCAATCCCATCCTACCTTCCTCCGGTTTTCATGTAATCTTCCTTAAATGCCCTCCTTAATCTCAAATGCACAAAAGAAACTGCCAGCCTGGCCAGTGTGGCTCAGTGGTTGAGCACTGACCTATGAACCAGAAGGTCACAGTTCCGATCCTGCTCAGGCATATGCCCAGGTTGTGGGCTCGATCCCCAGTGTGGGGCATGCAGGAGGCAGCCAATCGATGATTCTTTATTATCGTTGATATTTCTATCTCTCTCTTCCTTCCTCTCTGAAATCAATAAAAATATATATTTTTTAAAAAGAAAAGAAACTGCCAACTGTTCCTCTTTGAAGCATTTATCTCAGTCTATTGAGAGCTTGCTTCCAGGTGTATACTCTGTTTAGCTCAAATAAATTTGTATAAAAATTCTCTACAGGTTTGAACATTTCTTCTGTCAACAGGAGTAAGGGAGCAGTTATGCTTGAAAGGGCGAGGGCTATGCCCTCCATCTTGCCTGTATCCTCCATGTTGGGGCCACGTGCGGCCTTCTTCCCGGAAGCCCAGGCCTCGGCAGGGCCCACAATCCCCTCGCGCCACCCCCCTATTAAAGCCAGTTTTTCCCACTCGGGGGCACTCTGCTCCTGGTCGCTGGGCTGGCCTGAGGCGGAGTCGGGTTGGCTAGCCCCCAATAAAAGGACCTTCTGCTTTTAAATCGAACTGGCTCCCAGTCTGGTCTTTGGGGATCTTGGAATCTGGGCATAACAATGCTATCTGGGGAGAGCACAGCAGGCACAAAGGTCCTGAGACAGAAGTGTGTATATTGTGTGTTCAAGAGACAACAAAGACTCCTGTGTGGCTGGAGTGAAATGACCAAAGAGGTAGTGGTAGCAGGTGCAGTCGGAGAAGCAGCTGGAAGCAGGTCATGAGACTTGTAGGTCACTGGAGGGCCTTTTGCTTTCACTCTGAGTGAGACAGGAGCCACTAAAAGGATTTGAGGAGCAGAGGAATGGCCCACTGTGACTTAGGGTTTAATGGGAAAAGCTGGAGAGGAGGCTTTTACAATAACCCAGATAAGAGGGAAGGTGATCCAGACCAGGGTGGTTGCAGAGGAAGGGGTGCGAAGAGGTAGACTCTGAATGTTTATGTTTGAAAGCAGAGCTGACAGTCTGGATGTGCTAATGGACTGAATGAGGGATGTGAGAGAAGGAGAGGCATTAAGGATGCCTCCAAAGCTTTGCCTCAAGAAATTGGAAGGATGGTGCTGGAGGCTAGGAACAGTAGTTAGCATAATAAATGCAGGAGGTCCATCAAAAGGTTGATGGACACCTACAGCAGGGCTGAAAATCTGCATGTTATTACCTGCTGCTGGAACAGCAGAAGGAAGTTCCCCAACCTGATGATCTTCTTATTGTTTACCAGGCCTTACCTTTGATATGTATATCCGCTTTGCTAGAGGGCAAAATGTGTGAATAAAAAGCCCTGGGTGTGGTGCGGAGATTCCAGGAGCATAGTCATTAGAACTAAGTTTCTGTCTGGCCCTCCAAAATGCCTTCCAAATTCATATTTCTTCTCTAGCCTCTTCATTCATTTATGCACAGCCCCTTTTCCAGATTCCTGAACCCTTCTAGATGCAGAGAACGACCCCGGCAGGATGGCATTACCATTCGCTGAAATGAGAAACACTGTGAGGAGAAAGTTCAGAAGACAGGTATAAGATCACCCAGTGAAAGTTCCAAGCACCTGTTCGTACTAACTCATTCAGTCCTCACAACAACCCAGTAAGTACTGCTGTTATTCCTATCTGACAGATGAGGAATTGAGGCATTACTCTACAGTGTTCCTCAGAGCCCAGCTGTAATGTGGAGATAATAATCCTATTGAGTTTGCTACTACATAGTCTATCAGGGAAGTCAGTCAGCTCAATAAACAATTACAACAACATCTAGAGTCCATTGGGGAAAGTCTGAGGGACCATAGTTGTACAAAGCAGAAACATCTCCTAAAGTTTGGGGGTAGAGGAGACAGGCAGGGCTCAGGAAGACTTCCAAAAGGAAATGATGTTAGGCTGAAATCTAAAGAATCAGTAGTCAAGCGAAGAGAAATTTTAGGATGGGGTGTAGAAAAGGAAGGAAAGAGCATTCCAGGTAGAGGGAACTACTTGTGCAAAAAGGGGCGGTGGGTTTGGAGGAATCGAAAGAATTTCAGTATGTTTGTATGTTGATTGGTCCCTATTGAGAAGTTTCCGCCACAAACACATGGCAATGTTTCAAGGGTTTCCTATTCCTAGTGTCTTCAGGCTGTATCTTTGAGAAAGCCGAGGTTTGCTACTCTTTATTACTCATCAGGTTTTGTCGGTCCTCAACCATGACCATGAGTTCCTGCCTCTGGACTTTGGACTTGCTGTTCTCATTAATTAGGACACTCCATTCTCCCATAAACCTTCCCAGGCCTGCACCCTCTAGGTGGTCTTTCCTCTTTTTTCTACAAGAGCCAGTGAAAGGCTTGATCACAGCACTTAAAAACAACACATTGGGGGAGGGAGGAATGGGTGAAAAGGTAACGGGGAAGTAAGAGGTATAAACTTCCAGTTATAAAGTAAATAAGCCACGCCCTAGCCAGTTTGACTCAGTCAATAGAGCATCCACCTGCAGACCAAAGGGTCCAGGGTTCGATTCCCATCAAGGACTTGTACCTCAATTGCAGGCTCCTCCCCTGGCTCAGTCCCTGGTCAGGGCGAGTGCAGGAGGAAACCAATCGATGTTTCTCTCTGTCTTTCCCTCTCTCGTCCACTCTCTCTAAAAATCAATGGGAAAATATCCTCAGATGAGGATTAATAAATAAAATAAAAATTAAATAAATAAGCCACGGAGTTGTAGTATACAGCTCAGGGAACATAGTCAATAATCCTATATAATAAAAGGGTAATATGCAAATTGACCTGTCACTCCGCCACAAAGAAGGCGGCGCCCACAGCGGAGGTGGAGGGTTTCCATAACACAAGATGGCTGCACCCACAGCGGAGGCCGAGTTCCCATAACGTGCCTTAATGAGCAATCAGCAGGGACCTGAGGCTATGCACCCCCCCCACCCCCATGGGGCTTGACGGAAGACCTCAGGTTGTGCCCCCCGCCCCAGCACCAGGCTGGGGGACCTCAGGCCATGCCCCCTACCCAGTAGGGCTTGATGGGCGACCTCAGGCTGCACCCCCCACCCCGGCACCAGGCCAGGGGACCTGAGGCCGCACCGCCCGCCCCAGCTCTGGGCTGGGAGACCTGAGGCCGTACCCCCCCCTCCACCTGGCAGGGCTTGACAGGGGACCTCAAGGTGCACCCCCCTGCCTCAGTGCTGGGCCAGGGGACCTGAGGCTGCACCCCCCTCTCCCCCCCCCGGCCCAGTGGGGCTTGACAAGAGTGGGACCAGCCGGGTCTGGATCTAGCCCAATTGCAGGGGGGTGGGGGGGAGTGGCCTGGTCTGGATCTCGCACGATTTTGAGGCGCATGTGGGTGGGCGGGGACTTGACTCTGGGTCCCATGGTGCACCCCAGACTCTGACAGGAGGAAGATTTTCATATACATTTTATTAATTTTCTTTCATCTCTGACACTTCTATTATAGAGAAAGGGCAAATAGCAATATTAAAATATTTCCTCTAATTAATCCCCTTTTAATGTGCATGAATTTCATGCACCAGGCCACTAGTTTCCTTATAACTTCAATAAGAAGGAGCTTTATCAAAGTTTTAATCTTTGCCAATCTGTTCTCAGATGACCCGGCAAGAACAAAGAGACTTCTAACCCAGCCCGGAACTTACACGCCTCACCACCAGGATCCATTAGGTCTGAGAAACACGGGGATGACATGACACACTCCCGATCACCAATTGACCGGTTTCATAAGGCTGACCATCCTGTTCCCGGAACCAGCAATACATACATTCATCAAGACCTAACACCCCCACAGGGGCTCCACTTCCAGGACCACAAATCACCAGAACCCCCTTTGTGCTCCTTACCCACATTCCCTTTCCCTGATTCCCCTAAAACTTACACCTAATGAGTTTAAGGGGAAGGTGAATGTTAGGGTTTTTACCCGTCACCTTCCCAGATTTCTGGCATCTGATATTATTAAAAGTGCAAGAAAAATAAATAAATAAGTAAAGAAAGCAGAAATGCTCCATTAATTTTGTACAATGTTGTACTACTTGTGGGATGCTTCTGATCTCAGTCAGTCAACTATTTATACACAATGAAAATAGAGGACATTTCTAGGGGGTGGAATCCTGGTTTACTGAGGCGATCAATTGATCATTAAAATAATTAACAATTATTCATTTGCTTAACTTCTCTCTGTTCATTCATTAGTTAAACCTGAGTTAATCATTAACCATGTGCCCAACTCCAGGTGAGGTACTGGCAACACAAAGAAGAAAAGGTGCTGTCCCTTACCTGGAGGCTTTGCAGGCATAGTCGGCCTTAACTAGAAAGAGTGAAAGTAGCCTTTAAAACTCAGTAATCGGTGTTTTCTTCCTCAGCATCTATGGTCATTTCTCCCATAATTCTTTGTACCCTAAGTTTTATAACTTGATAATAAAGTGGTATGATGTTAAATTATTATTATGATAATAATGCAGTTACCAGTTTCCTTACATATATATATATATATTTTTTAAATCCTCACCTGAGGATATTTTCCCATTGATTTTTAGAGAGGGTGGAAAAGAGAGGGAAAGACAGAGGCAAATATCGATGTGAGAGAAACACATCGATTGGTTGCCTCCTGCGTGAGTCCCGACCAGGGCCCAGGTTGGGGAGGAGCCTGCAACAGAGGTACGTTCCCTTGACCAGAATCGAACCCGGGAACCTTCAGTCCGCAGGCCAACGCTCACTAGGGGTCCTTATATACATTTTAATAATCTCATCAGGGTAGCCTTTGAACCCCAGGACACCCTGTGAAGTATGATTATTCTGATTTTACAGAGGAGGAAAATGAGGGCAACATCCTGCTCTGTTTCCTCCTGCTGGTCACCCTGTGGTTCTCCGGGGACCCAGGCTTCAAGCCTGGCTGGATGTCAGCCGCCTGGATGGAGGGCGAGACAAAATATGTCACCGACGCCACCGTGGCCATCTTCGTGGCCATATTACTATTCATTGTGCCTTTGCAGAAGCCCAAGTTCAACTTCTGCAGCCAGACTGAGGAAGAAAGAAAGACTCCGTTTTATCCGCCTACACTGCTGGATTGGAAGGTGGCCCAGGAGAAAGTTCCCTGGGGCATTGTGCTGCTGCTGGGGGGTGGATTCGCTCTGGCTAAAGGATGCGAGGCCTCGGGGCTGTCTGAATGGATGGGGAAGCAGATAGAGCCCTTGCACGTTCTGCCCCCAGCAGCCATTTCCTTGGTCGTGTCCTTGCTCATTGCTGTATTCACTGAGTGTACAAGCAACGTGGCCATCACCACCCTGTTCCTGCCCATCTTTGCCTCCATGTCAAGTTCCATTGGCCTCAACCCTCTGTACGTCACGCTCCCCTGCACCCTGAGTACGTCCTTTGCCTTCATGTTGCCTGTGGCCACCCCACCTAACGCCATCGTGTTTGCCAACGGACACCTCAAGGTTTCTGACATGGTGAAAACAGGAATAATGGTGAAGATAATTGGAATCTTATGTGTGTTTCTGGCGATCAACACCTGGGGATGGGTCATATTTGACCTGGACAATTTTCCTGACTGGGCTAATGTGACTCACATTGAGACTTAGGAAGAGCCTCAAGAGCATAACACAGCCCCGCCTTCCTGAGGACTCCCGAAGCTTCAGGCAAGACATATACATATGTGTGAAAATAATGGGGGACTAAAACTGAGCCACATTCATTTCATTGTATTTCAGATAAATACTATAACCAATCTTAAGTGAAACAGAAAGAGAACAAGAAGGGAGGAAATAAAGATGGGAGGGAGGGAAGGAGGGAGGGAGGGAGGAAGGAAAGATAAGAGAAAGAAACTAATCTAAGTAGTTGATGACACACATTCAGTTTGGGGCAGAATGGGGTAGGGTGAGGCGAGGGCAAGAATTTCAAACAAATTCTCAACTGTTTTTCAGAAGGTTTGCTTTTTGTAATGAATGAGCAAAACAGTTGTAAGCAGTTTTAGATGTATTGTAAGACCAGGTAAGTGAATGCATTTGGGAGCCAGGTGTCTCAATCAGGAAAAGGTACATAGAAGCATGAAGTGCCCCAGTGAGGTCGGGACAGCCCCGGTGAGGACGGGATGGCCCCGGTGAGGTTGGGATGGCCCCGGTGAGGTCAGGACAGTCCTGGTGAGGTTGGGATGGCCCCAGTAAGGCTAAAACGGCCCTGGTGAGGTCGAAACGTGATTACTTATTATGGAAAACTGAATATGATGATCTTGCTAAGAGAGCTGTAGCCACTAGCAAAAATTCCAGAGGAGGAATAACCCTAGACATGATATTAGGAGAAGGTGATTTTAACACAGCTCAGGAGCAAATGTATATGCCCGAAGAGGCACTTATTAAAGTAACCAGTTGTGCAGTAAATGCCTGGAAATCCCTACCTTATACAGTAGGAAAAACAACCACCCTTACAGAGGTTAAACAGAAGGTCGAGGAACCATATCAGGATTTCCTTTCTCTCATACAGGCAGTCAAGAGAGTAATTAATAATGAAGAGGCAGCCGATATCCTAATCAAACAACTGGCTTTTGAAAATGCTAATAATACCTGTCAGGCTTTATTAAGGCCGATTCGCAGAACGGGAACTATAAATGATTTTATAAAACAGTGTGCTGATGTAAGTCCAGCATTTATACAGGGTGTAGCTATAGGTGCAGCTCTCAAAGGGGAGACATACCCTCAATATGTACAGGGCATAGGACAAGCCAGCAATAATACAGGTAATAAAAGAAATATGAACTGCTACTCTTGTGGCTTATCTGGGCACTTTAGCAGAGAATGCCCAAGTAGAAATAATAATACTCAAGCCAGATGGCAAGCTCCTCGACAGCCTGGAAATACATCAGGGAATAATATTAATCCTCCAAAAACCGTTTGTCCCCGATGTTAGAAAGGATTCCATTGGGCAAAGGAATGTAGATCAAAATACCGTAAAAATGGTCGGCCTTTAAATTCTACAAACAGCTCCCAAGGAGGTTATATCCCATCACCTCAATTGGGAAACTTGAGAAGGGGCCGGCCCCAGGCCCCTGCAATAATAGGGGCATCGACCCTCAATCCCTCTGCAAATTTCAATCAGTCAGTGACCTCTTCAGGGCAACCCCAGGCAGTGCAGGATTGGACCTCCATTCAACCACCCACACAATACTAACCCCAGACTTGCCAGTAGCAGCCATTCCTACAGGAGTGTCCGGGCCGCTGCCTGAGGGAACTGTAGGATTAATATTAGGGCGGAGCTCCACCTCGTTACTGGTATAAATACATATGTAACAAGACAATAAACATCAGATCCTAACCAGAACTTGGCTGGAGATCCTGGCTAGGCTGCTGATCAACTGAACGCTGTCTCCGTGTCATTCCTTCTTCGCTGACTCTGTCCACACCTTGGGGAACCCCTGGACCTGCTGGGGTTGGACCCCAGCAGCAACGAATGCCTTGGCTGGTGTTGCTCAGTTGGTTGAGCATTGTCCCATGCACTAAGAGGTCCCGGTTCATTTCCTGTTCAGAGTACATGCCCGGGTTATGGACTCCATCCCAGATGGGGGACGTGCAGGAGGCAGCCAATGGATGTTTCTCATCGACATTTCCCTCTCTTTCCCTCTCCCTTCCTCTCTTTCTAAAATCAATAAAAACATATTTTTTAAAATGGGCAATGAATTTGAAGACACATTTCTCCAAAGTAGATATACAAATGACCAGTAAACATATGAAAATATGCTCAACATCACTAATCATTAGAGAAATGCAAATCAAAACTACAATGAGATATCACCTTACACCTATTAGGATGACCATTATTAAAACAAACAAACATAAAATAACAACTGTTGGTGAAGGTGTGGAGAAATTGAAATAGAATTGCTATATATTCAGTAATCACACTATGGGTATAAATCCAAAAGAACTGAAAGCAGGACCTCCAAGATATATTTGCGTACCCATGTGATTGCAGCATTATTTACAAAGCCCAGAGGTAAGAGTAACCCAAAACTCCACCAAGGGATGAATAGATAAAGAAAATGTAGTAGCCCAGCCGGCGTGGCTCAGTGGTTCAGCATCGACCTATGAGCCAAGAGGCCATGGGTTGCGGGCTCAATCCTTGGTTGGGCGTGCAGGCGTAATGATTCTCTCTCATCATTGGTGTTTCTCTCTCTCTCTCCCTCTCCCTTCCTCTTTGAAATCAAGAAAAAAAATTTTAAAAAGAAAGAAAATGTAGTATATGCATAGAAAGAAATATTATTCAGCCTTAAAATGAAGGGAATCCTGTCACATGCTGCAGCATGGATAAATGTTGAGGGCATTATAGTAAGTGAAATACGTAAGTCACAAAAATAATGACTGTATGATTCTAGTGATAGGAAGTATCTGAAGTAGTTAAACTAATAGAAACAGACATTTAAAGGAGGCTGCCAGGGCCTGGCGACAGGGGACAATGAAGGCATTGCTCCATAGATACAGTTTCAGTTTTTCAAGATGAAAAAATTCTAGACATCTGTAATATAGCACTGTGGATATAACATTTTTGAACTGGACACTTAAAAAAGGTTAAGATGGTAAAATTTATGGTTTGTTTTTTTACCACAATTTAAAAAAATTGTTTTAAGAACAAAGAGGAGAGCAGCCCGTGGTGCTCTCTTCACATCCGAATTTGTTTAGCTTAAAAAAAAATTAAAAAATATCCGAGGAGCCTTGCCATCAGTTCTCTAATGACAGCGCTTCAAGAATTGCAACCTTCCTTGTCCCACACTAGCAAAGACCTCCAGGTTCAGCCAGGTGTCGCTCTCGCCACCGGCCCAGGCCCCGCCCCTAGCCCCGCCTTTCAGCCCGCCCCTCACCATCGCCCCGCCCACAAGCTAGTTTCCTCCAATCGCGACCCTAGCCCCGCCCCTGCCAGAGCCTCTTTCCTGCATCCGGGCGTAGGTGGGCTGGCTCCGACGCCTCGCAAGCGGCATGGAGGTCCACGGCGAACCCCAGTGCAGCCCGAGCTCTTCCTCGTCCCCCCAGGACGGCTCCGGGGTCTCGGTGTCCCAGGAGCTGCTGACGGCGGGGAGCGGCGGCCGCGGAGGTGACGGGCGGGTGGCTGCGGCGTGGGGCGCGCACGTGCGGCGTGGGGCGCGCTGTTGAAGCGGCCGGGAGGACCGCAGGGCTGTGTCCAGGCCCGGCGTCCCGGCGGGGGGCCCCGGGGTGACAGCAGGAATAGCGGGTGGAGGGCGTGCGCTGGGCTCCCGGGCCCGGGGTGGGGGGTGGGGTGGGAGGTGTGTGGCTTTTATTTTCCGCGCGGTATTGAGCGCCCATTCTGTCGAGCGCCTGAGCACGCGCCTCCCTAAGGGGCGGACCTTGGGGTCGGCTCCCTGGGCCCCAGCAGTGGGCAGGTCGGGAGCAGATACTGGTTATGGATCACCCCACCATCCCACCCACAACCCTCCATACTCAGAGAACCAGCCCTTCGTGCTGCTTTCTTGTAGAGGGAGGGGCAGGTCCAGGGAATCCACACGGGATTTCAGACACCGTAATAGAGAATTAAAAATCACCAATCCGAATCCCAGCGCCACGAGTAATTAGCTGTGGGACTTTAGGGGAGTTGCTTATGTTTTCAACCCCCCATTTTGGTAGCCGTACTTATAGAATTATTGCGAGAGAATTTAATCCTCACAAGACCCTGTGCAGAACGTTCTGTTATTTCCATTTATAGACGAGGAAACAGAGTCCTGGTGTATCATACAGATGACTTGCCAGAGATCCCGTGGCTGGAAAAGGACAAAACACATTTGAATCCAATCGGTCTGCCTCCAGAATCCAAGCTCTCGACCAGCGGTTCTCAACCTATGGGTCGCGACCCCCTTTGGAGGTCGAACAACCCTTTCCCAGTGGCCACCTAAGACCATCGGAAAACACATACATATTGTTTTTGTGATTCATCACTATGCTTTAATTATGTTCAATTTGTAACAATGAAAATACATCCTGCATATCAGATATTTACATTGCAATTCATAACAGTAGCAAAATTACAGTTATGAAGTAGCAACGAAAATAATTTTATGGTTGGAGGTCACCACAACATGAGGAACTGTATTATAGGGTCGCGGCATTAGGAAGGTTGAGAACCACTGCTCGAGACGCTAATCCAGTCGCTAGGCCTGAAGTAGGAAGCAGGGAATGACTGTGGGGCTCTGCTTGGTGGGCAGACAGGGTTTTGGTACCAGAGGGAGGAGATTTTGCAGGTATTGGAAACGGGGGAACTCGAGGAGTGGCGAATGATGAGACGGAATAGATGGAGTGAAGGCACAAACTTCTCCAGGGGGCAGTTTTGTTCAGGTTGGGCATCTTTAATGAAGGGGAACTAACCAGGCCGGCATGTTTTACAAATGAAGAAACCATTGCTCAAAGAGGTTAGGAATTTGCCGAGTATAACACAGCCAGTGGCCTCACTACACCGTTGTTGTACCTGCACCGCTTCCTCCATTCTGTCATTGCAGAGCAGCTTTAGTCACGGGTGGGTTTCTGATCCAGAAAGGTGCAGTTTAGGGTGCACTTACTCAGCACCAGTGACACAGAGATGTACGAGACAGGCTTACGAAAGGGAAGGTAGATTGTGCAGATTTGAATCCATGTAAAGAACTAACATGTTGTAATGGAACTTGGGGTGCTTCTCTTTTTAAAAGCGTTTTTGGGAAATGTGGGATGGTCAAGACTTGAGAATGGTCACAGAAAGTTTGCTGATTGGCTCCTGTTTCTTAATGCCATTAATACATTGTGCGTTTGTGTATGTTTTCAGGTATATGGGACAGATTGCTCATCAACCCGAAGCCTAATTCCAGAAAGAATTCCAGTCTTCAAACAGTTCGGATAGAGAGGAGTCCCTGTAAGTATCCTTTCCCCTCCCTCTCTTCCTCTCTCAAGTCTGTGCACAAGGATAGAATTCCTTACATATTCTCCTGCTCTAAGACAGTAATAACTTTTCCCAGAAAAACTTTGTGGGATGAATTTTTGGAAATCAAAATTAATGTGTGGTGATTGCAGGGGGGAGGGGTGTGGGTGAGGTGGAGGAGATATAGTGGGATGGGAAAAAAATATATTAAATTATTATTGTTAATCTCTGGAAAATTTTTTTAGAGGTTATTGAACCCAAATTTAATACACATGTATGAGAAAACACTACCACATTCTGTTAAATTGAACACAATTATTTAAATGGTAAACGTTACTCGTAACATGACATAACAGCCAATTCTGGTCATTAATTGCTCCATAATATTGCTGTACCGCACACTCATAAGTACATACCACACTCAGGCTTTATTCATGTAACATGGGTAATTCACTTAAAAAAGGTTTTTTTTAATTGATTTCAGAGAGGCAGGGAGAGGGAGAGAGATAAAACATTAGTGATGAGAGAGAGTCATTGATCGGCTGCCTCCTGTACACCCTCCCCTGGGGATGGAGCCCGCAGCCCCGGGTATGTGCCCTGACCAGAAATTGAACCGTGACCTCCTGAGCCACATCAGCGGGCTTGCCCTTTCTTGACCTTTACCACCATTTTCTTTTCTCCTGCACTCTGGACATGTATCACCTATTGTGTAGCTGTGTCAGTGACTGTGTTTTGAGAGCTAGTGATGTGCTGGGCCTCATAAGAGTAAGAAACTATCCCATGTTGACTGCCCTGCTTGTAGCACAATGCCTGGCAGTTATCACTCCTCTTTTACAGATGAGTAAACTGAGGTTTCCAGTGATTAAATTAAGTGTATTAGTTAGGACTCCTGTTATTGTAAATGACTAAAATCCAACTCAGATTTCCTTAAGTAGGAAAGAAAGAAGGAAGGAAGGAAGGAAGGAAGGAAGGAAGGAAGGAAGGAAGGGAAAGAAGGGAGGGAGGAAGGGAAGGAAGGGAGAGAGAGAGAGAGAAAGAAGGAAGGAAGGAAGAAAAGAAAGAAAGAAGGAAGGAAGGAAGGAATGAAGAAGAGGGAGGGAAATAGAGAGCGAGGGAGGGAAGGAGGGAAAGGAAAAGAGTAGGGAGGAAAGGGGAGGGAAAGGGATGAGGAAGAAAGGGAAGGAAAATAGAGAGGAAGGAAGGAAATTTTGTTGGCTCATTTTATTGCGTAAAACCTAGTGATTTCAGATACATCTGCATCTTGGTGCCCGGTGTCATTGGGGTCTTCTGCTCTGCATCTCAGCTCTTCTCTCCTAGGTGTTGGCTTAATCCAGAACAGGCTCTTCTTCCACCTCTAGCAAGCTGGCCAGTTTATCAGCAGCCCTGGGCTTAGATTCAGCAGCTCGCTCGCTCACTCGCTCACTCAGAAGGAGGATTTTTTTCCCCCTCAACAGTTCAAACCATGTTTCAGGGTGATCTCTTACTGGTCTGACTAATTCATGGTATCACTGTGTATGCCACTGAACCAACTCATGGTGGCCAAGGTTGCAGAGCATGTAGGCACATCCAGGGTGAGGGGCAGGAGTGACTAAGAGTGACAGAGCTGAAAAGGAAAGTCAGGGTTATGTTATTAGAAGAAAGGGGAATAGATGTTGGACAGGTAAAAACAAACACTAATTTACATGCCCAGGCAACTCAGATAGTCAGGGGTGGAACTGGGATTCCATTAATAACCTTGTTGGTCTGCCACCACACCTGGTGCACTTAACTATTAAGTCATAGGGCCTCCTCATTATTATTTGTTGAATGCCAGCCTTCGAGGACAGTGGTCGCCAACTGGTGGTCCTCGGACCACTGGTGGTCCGTGAGGTCCTAAAGGTTGGCGACCGCTGTTCTATGAGGTTATAGCGCTGGGGATATATGAAAACCCCAAATTATTGGTAAATAATTGCTGAATTGTGTTTGTCATAGGACCGGCCGGGATGGCTCAGTAATTGAGTGTTGACCTATGAACCAGGAGGTCATAGTTCAATTAACTATATTTTCTCTCTTTAGTATTGGACCAGGTACAGACCTTTCTCCCACAGATGGCTCAGGCGAATGAAAAGCTAAGAAAAGAAATGGCAGCTGCACCACCTGATCATTTCAATATTGAAAATATTGATGAGACTCTTGGAAACATTATACAAATGGTAATTATACTTAGTTTTCATTTCAGATAGTAAAATTACCAGTGTGCCTCATCACCTAAAAAGAGCGAGAATTTTTCCATTTTCATTTTTTTTTAAATTTTGTTTTATTGCTTAAAGTAGTACAAAGAGTATTACATATGTCTCCTTTTTTTTTTCCCCCTTGACATTCCCCCGGCCTCCCCTACCCCCCATTGTCTTGTGTCCATTGGTTATGCTTATATGCATGCATACAAGTCCTTCGGTTGATCTCTTACCCCACTTCCGCCCCCCAACCCTCCCCAGCCTTCCCGCTGTAGTTTGACAGTCTGTTCGATGCTGCTCTGCCTCTGTATCTATTTTTGTTCATCAGTTTATAATGGTCTTTATTATCCATAAATGAGTGAGATCATGTGGTATTTTTCTTTTATTGACTGGCTTATTTCACTTAGCATAATGCTCTTCAGTTCCATCCATGCTGTTGCAAATGGTAAGAATTCCTTCTTTTTTACAGCAGCATAGTATTCCATCGTGTAGATGTACCACTGTTTTCTAATCCATTCATCTGCTGATGGGCACTTAGGCTGTTTCCAGATCTTAGCTATGGTAAATTGTGCTGCTATAGGGGTGCATAATATCCTTTCTGATTGGTGTTTCTGGTTTCTTGGGATAAATTCCTAGAAGTGGGATCACTGGGTCAAATGGGAGTTCCATTTTTAACTTTTTGAGGAAACTCCATACTGTCTTCCATAGTGGCTGCACCAGTCTGCATTCCCACCAGCAGTGCACGAGGGTTCTCTTTTCTCCGCATCTTCTCCAGCACTTGTCGTTTGTTCATTTGTTGAAGATAGCCATTTCCATTTTCATTTCACAGTTACTTTTCTTCCTGGTAAGTCAGCTCATGTTTTTAGTACTGCATGGGTGCTTGGTCATTTTAATGATTAAGGATCTTATATATAGGTTAGTAAGCTTCCCTGGGTGAAGTTGAGGGATTAAATAATACAGAGTCATAGGAGGGCTTTTCCAAGTCATATATTTGTTATCTTGAAGCATTCATTCAGTAAATGTCCTAACTGGGTTTTTCTTTTCTTTTCCATCCCAGGCCCAAGGAGGTAATCATAGTCTGATCCATTGAAAATTCAAAAGTTAATGATATGTTTAACAGAATACATTATCTCACAGAACACATTACATAAGACACGTGTGAAAAGGGTCTCAATTTAGACTCAGGTCTTATTTCTGCACTGGAATTCTAACAGTTGTGTCTCCACAGAGCTGACACCATTGTGGGTAATATCTAATTCGTCAGCAAATCTGGTCAGCTCTACCTCCAGAATATATCCCAAATCCAACTGCGTTGCATGAGCTCCTCTCCTGCTGCCCCTGGTCTAATAATCATGGTCTCCCCTTGGGACTCTGGGAATAATTTCCCAACAGGTTTCCTTGCTCTCACCTTTTCTTCCCTAGAGTCAGTTCTTCACAGTGTGTGTGGCCCACCGTTTGGGAAGCGAGGGCCTTCCCGTCTCATTTCTAATCAATTCCGAGTCCTTCCAGGCCTGTGCGATCCTGCCTCCCGCTGTTCGCTGACCAGTCCCCTCATTGTCTGCACTTATTCTCCTTACTCCAGGCCTTTTCCCTCTTTGTAGAATGCTCTTCCCTGGATTTCTGCATCGACTCTCTCTGTCTCTTATCAATTGTCACCTCTTCCAGTGACCCTATTGTTACCTTATTCTGCTTTATTTTTCTTTCTTTTCTCTATCCTGCACCATGCTGTATATGTAGGTGTTGCTTGTCTGTCTTTCCCTACTTGAACAGAGGTCAGCAAACATTTTCGGTAAGGGGCCAGATAGTGAATCCTCTAGGCTCTGTGGACCACGCTATCTCTGTCCTGACCACTCACCTCTGCCCTTGTAGCCTGGAAGCAGCTGTAGATGAGACTTAATGAATAGGCAAGTTCTGCTAACTTTACTTGTGGACACTGAAATTTGAATTTCATATAATTTTCATGTTTCATGAAATATTGTTCTTTTGATTTTTTTTTCTCTACCACTTAAAAATATAAAAACCATTCTTAGCTCGTGAGTTAAACCAAGACAGGTAGCAGGCTGGGTTTGGCCTGTAGGCCACCATTCCCAGCTCAAAAACATAAGCTCCACAAAGGCAAAGATTTTATTGTTATTGTTGAGTCTCCAGTACCTGGTGTGGTGCCTGGCTCACGTTAATGGTTGTTGAATAAAAGAGTGTATTCAGGACATAGAGAATTGGGTTATGGGAGCCTTTTTAGACTTAGAGTAATTGTAGATCATTATGGTGGACTCTGGCAATTAAAAGAACAAAAGCGCCATATTGTATTAAAAACATGTCCTTTATGCCTTGGCCAGTGTGCCTCAGTTGGTTGGAGCATCATCCCATGCACTGAACAATTGAGGGTTTGATTCTGGTCAGGGCACATACCCAGGTTGCAGGTTTGATCCCCAGTCAGGGTGCCAGGGTGCTTAGAGGAGGCAACCGACGGATGTTTCTTTCTCACATTGATGTTTCTCTCTCTCTCTCTCTCCCTCCCTCCCTCTCCCCCTCCCTCTCCCCCCTGCCCCCTTTTCCTCTCTCTCCCTGTCCCTTCCTATTTCTCTAAAAAATCAATAAGGACGTATCCTCGGATGAGAATTGAAAACAACAACAACAACATGTCCATTGTGTTTCAATATTGTGCTAAGTGTTGGTTGTTCCCAATGTTTTATGGGAAATTTATTTTTAGGGAAATAAATTTCTCATGTGGTGTTTTTTGCAGGACGTGGCCTTGTTTGAGATGAATCAGTCTGATTCAAAAGACGAGGACAGTTCTGAAGAGAATTCACAGGACAGTTCCGAATCCGAGGACGAAGATGACAGCAGCTCTTCCGAAGTCACCGTAGATAACATCAAGCTTCCTCATTCAGAAGACGGAAAAGGCAAGATAGAAGTCTTGGACAGTCCTGCCAGCAAAAAAAAGAAACAGTGAAATAAATTATCCAAGCAGCAGGTGATCTACGCCTGCTAATTCTGTGAAAAAGAATGTGGCTTGCTGGTTATTTTGCATTTCAGGTAGATGGTGCTTTTATGTCACATTGGATGTGTTTTGTTTCTTGGAGAAACAGAAGCTGACTTTTAAGTAGTTGGAATAGGTAGCGTTTGGGGATTTTCTAAGAGAAGTCTGTCTTTGACCTCATGCTGAAGAGATTCAGTTTAGAAAGCTTAACTATTTTGGGTGATGAGTGAATTTTTTGGCATCTTTTTCCTTCAGCAAGCTTATTTTATTTTTATTTTCTTATTAATTTTTTTTTTTTAGAGAGAGGAAGGGAGAGAGAAACATTAATTCGTTGTTCCACTTATTTACGCACTCACTGGTTGATTCTTATATGGGCCCTGACCCGGGATTGAACTGGCAACCTTGGCATATCAGGACGACGCTCTAACCAACTGAGCTACCTGGCTAGGGCTTCACACTTACTTTAAATTAAAAATGTGAGTCACCTGTTCATTTTAAACTATCTCAGATAAAACAACCTAGGTCAGTGGTCGGCAAACTGCTGCTCTCGAGCCACATGTGGCTCTTTGGCCCCTTGAGTGTGGCCACGAAGTTTCAATCGCACTGTACGTGCGCGCCCGCACGTGGTATTTTGTGGAAGAGCCACACTCAAGGGGCCGCAGTTTGCCGACCACTGACCTAGGTGGATTTCTTTATTATACCATCAAATTTATTTCTTAGCATCAAAGTGGGGGAGAAATTTTTAAGAGAAATCCTTTTATAATAAAAAGAATTACCTAGATTTAGCTGCCCTCAGGCATATCTCCTCTTATTTAAAAATATATTTGTTTCCAGTTTGAGTTGGGAAGCTGGTTCTCTGTGGGTTTAATCACTGTCGGTACCTCCTCAGCCACTCAATGACTATAAAGTGTATTGGTTGGAAAATTTTATGTTTTGTTATTGTTTTTTTCTTTTTTTCATAAAGCAAATGTTTTTTCTCAGCTACACAGTTGCTCATGGTTTGAAACCTATCAAATGTAGAAACTAGGGACACTGCAGGAAAAAACAGGGCACAGAATAAAAGACAGGTAACAGCTGTTTTCTCATTCAAAGGCAAAAACGGTCCACTGAAGTGGACTTTCTGCTTCATTCTTGACCTTGTTAAACTGTTTCAGAGCTCATCAGCATGGGGCTGGCTTTGCTGAGGATGTGGCTATTTTGTCCTCTAATGTTCTAGAGCTTTCTTTTAAATAGTTTTCTCTTATTCCTCACACTAGCCTTGTAAATACTCTAAAGATAATCCCCAAGGTTCTTTCTGGTATTTCCCATTGGAAACTGGAACCAGATCTCCCAGACTGTGCCTCGTGGATGCAGGAAGAGGCTAACAGATCTGGAAATAAAACTTCTAAGCTGGAAAGGTTATTGTGCTAAACTTCATAGCTCCAAACACACTGTGATGAATTATTAGTGTAAATATTTAAAGATTGTCTTCTACCAGATCATTTATTATGCTACATTGTGGGAAGAGTTGCATTTGCCTGGTTCACTACTTAGCATGGTGCTCGGTACACAGTAGGCACTGAATAAATCAATTAACAGGTGTATGAGGACATTTTAAGCCATGGTAGGCTGCTCCAGGCAGGGGCATATGAAGGTGTAACTTTATAGGAAATACATATCCAAGTAGAAATAGACTGAATGATCAGTAACAGACTGGTCAGTCTAGAAATACATACTAGTATGTATAATTTAGATATTTTTCTCCTGCCATGGCTATCGCATATAATAGAACTAGGCTTCCTATACAGTTGGGGAACTTAACTAAATTCAGGTCCTCTGGACATTTTTGTGACAGAAGAAAAAGAAAAAAATTAACATTTACTATATGATACGGATGTCATTTTAAGCAAGTGTAAACTGTAATAGTTATTTAATGTACAATGTCAGGACTGGCTAATTTTAAACAAGGTTAGATTCTAGCCTCATACAATGTACTAAGATAAAACTCTATATGGATTAAAGATTTAAATATAAAGAAAGAAAGTTATAGGGGTTCCATACTAAAATGGAGACTATTTAATAATGTAATGGGCAAAAGCTTTTTTAAAAAGCAGAACATTAAAGCCCAAAGTTAACAAGAGAAATAGAAAGTTCATCCACATAAATATAAAAACCTAGTTGGCAAATTTAAAGGGCAAGGGACCAATTGGGAAAAATATTTGCAACATAAGACAGAGTGCCATTAGTATAATCAAGGCTCTTACAAATTAGTAAAAAAAATCAATTTAATATCTCAACAGTGAGAAGACCATAAGACTTAAACAAGTAACAAAAGTGTTCAACCACATTTATCAAAGAAATGCCAATGAAACCAAGATTGTATTTCCTACCTATCAGCAGATGAAACAATAATACTTACTGAGCCCTTTCTGTGTGTCAACCACTATTTTTTTTTTTTTACTTTTAAGAGTTACCGTCATTCATATGTATGTAAGAATTTATTGAGTTGTACATTTAACATTCATGCACTTTATGTATGTTATACCTTAATTAAAAAGCTGTTTTGTTTGTAAACAGTTTGCCTTACAGTCTATTGGAAAGTAAACCACTGTTGTGCTTTGGTTGGTCTGACCCTGTGCTCTCTGCCGGATGCTGAGGTGAGAGATGATGGCAGCCGCTGGGAGAACAGCTCTGTTGATGAAACGTTCTCTTCAAACTTGTGGGGTAGTGTATCGTCTATGGCTCTGTGACAGTTAGAAATCGCAAAATTCGGTGTAATGGTCTCTGACACAAAAATTTCATTCTGAATGAATCTGCCATCTGTTCTAACACTTCAATCATGCAGCAAATATTATTAAAAAATGCCTTGCACAGTAGTTTGTGGTTGGTATTCTTGTGCTTGTATCCACTACTATGGTAGGAAAGACAAGGACAAATGTTGAGTCTTACTTTCATCTATATTTCCCTCAGTGCCTAGTATATATAGTGCCTTTCATTTGGTTGTAATGTACAATAAATGTTCATTGTACTATTTTTTCTTTATGTTAATAAAGTAATTCATCTTAAATATCAATGGTTCACAAGCTTGCGGGGGGGGGGGGGGGGGGGCGGGGGATAAATATGATTGGTAGACTTTTCCCAAAAGTTTAATGTTGGAGTCTTTGTGGTTGACTCCCCACCACCCATTCATGGAAAAATCTTGGCAGTGATTGGTTTGGGTATGGGTGTGGGACGTGAACCTTCCCAATAAGGCATGAGCCAAGTCCTGTTAGTAGACTTTGGGAAGGGCACGTATTTCTCATCCCTAACAAGGAGGCACATGAGGAGCTGGGTCCTTTCTGGAAAAAGGACTCGATATTTATAACTGCGTATGATTCCTGGGATTCCCATCTAGTGGCCATAAATGGAGTCAACTCTTGAGGTACAGTCAGCACACCAAGGACAGCAGAGAGAAGAAGCAAGGACATCGAGTCACTGCATCGCGTAACTCTAGATTGAACTATTGCCGAATTTCTTGTTTCGAGACAAATTTTCTTACTGTTAAAAAGAAAAAAGCGCCCTAACCGGTTTGGCTCAGTGGATAGAGTGCCGGCCTGTGGACTAAAGGGTCCCAGGTTCGATTCTGATCAAGGGCATGTGCCTTGGTTGCAGGCACATCCCCAGTGGGGGGCGTGCGGGAGGCAGCTGATAGATGTTTCTCTCTCATGGAGGTTTCTAACTCTATCCCTTTCCCTTCCTCTCTGTGAAAAATAAATAAAAAATATATTTAAAAAAATGAAAAAAGGCCACCAGCTTATGAGATACTCTGCTAATACCCATTCCACAGATGAGAAAACTGGCATGGAGATGCTAAGCAGATTTCCTACGGCTTCACAATAGGTACATTTGAGTTCAGTCACACCTCGCCGTCATCGGCCTGCTAGTCACTGTGCAGTGAGCACAGGCTCTGAAGCCGCCTGGATCAGAGCCCAGACCAGCCACACCTCAGTTTCTCCATCTGTCAATGGGAATAACAGTATCCCTCCAGGGGTCTTAGTAAGAAATTAATGAATTAATAGATAGCATATGCTGAGAACAGTAAATGTATGCTATAGGAATAATACATAATGGGAGCAGAAACTGGGGAAACTTGGTAAAATTAAAGATTCCTACATCCTTTGACTCAGGAATTCCACTCCTAGGAATATATCCAATTAAATAAGTATGGCTTTGTTCACAAATTTCTATATAAGAGTTATTGTGATGTTTAAAATAGCAAAAAGCAAACCTAAATATTCAACAATAGAGAGCATTAGTATAAACAAGGCTCTTACAAATTAGTAAGATAAAGCCACTAAACATGCAGAGGAACATTTATTGGCATAGAAAGATGCTTACAGATGGTTAATTGAAAAAGCAGGCAACAAAGTCATGTACACTTATTATATTGATACTGTAAAACAGTATATGCCTAGAAAAAGTCTGGAAAATCTCAAGTGATACCCGGTTATTTCTGTGTGGAGAGTTTATGGTGAGTCTTACCTTCCTGTTTTACATATTTTTACATAATTCAGTATTTCTTAATTATTTAAAAATCCACTTGGGTATTATTTGCAAAATAGTAATAATAATCCACCCTATCCATAATGTCTCATGGCTGATGATATTCTGGTCCAGGTTTCCCTCAATAGCTATTATTTTCTTGGAGGGGTGGTATGGGGGAACCAAATTTGGTTCCTCACCCTGTCTCTACCTATCTCCACAAAAGCTCTTGCAGATAATGTCCATTCTGCTTAGTTTTTTAGTTTAGTTTTTTATTTTAAATATATTTTTATTGATTTCAGAGAGGAAGGGAGAGGGAGAGAGAGATAGAAACATCAATGATGAGAGAGAATCATTGATAGGCTGCTTTTTGCATGTCCCCTACTGGGGATCGAGCATGCAATCCAGGCATATGCCCTTGACCAGAATCGAACCCAGGACCATTCAGTCCACATAGGCCGACGCTCTATCCACTAAGCCAAACCAACTAGGGCTAGTTTATTTTCTTAAATATATTTTTATTGATTTCAGAGAGGAATAGGGAGGAAGAGAGAAATAGAAACATCAATGATGAGAGAGAATCATTGATCGGCTGTCTCCTACTGGGGAATGAGCCGGCAACCTGGGCACATGCCCTGACCGGGAATTGAACTGTGACTTTCTGGTTCGTTGGTTGATTGATGCTCAACCACTGAGCCACACCGGCTGGGTTAGTTTTTCAGTAGGACGTTGAATGGGCCTACCCTTCACTACCCAGGCCCTGATTTAGGCATTGGCAATAAAAGCTACATCAGCTTGGTTAAGACCACCAGCTTCATTGCTTAAGTGCCTGCTCTGCCACTTAATAGCTATGTGATTTGGGCAGGTTACTTAACCTCTTTCATTTGAAAGCAAATATTCATTGAGCTTCTCCTACATAGTAGGCACTAGAGATGCAGCATTGAACAAAAGAAGCACCTGTTCATGAAGCTTACATTCTAATCGGGGGAGATTGGTGATAAATATAATTCAGGTTATGATAAATGTTATGAAAATAACACAGGATGAGGAGAATAAAGAATGACAGGGCTGGTGAGGTATGAATGTAGGTACATAGGTGCTAGAGACAGTAGTCAGGGAATGTATCTCAACTGACGTGATATTTGAGGAGAGACCTAAAGAAAATAAGGCAGCCAGCCAGGAGGTGGTGTGTGGGGAGAGAGTTTCAGGAAGAGGCAGTGGCCTGCTGGCGCTGGCTTGCATTTGATCTGATTACATGCACCTCTTCCCAAACTTGTGTTCAGTGAAGTCGAATTGATGGCTTGAAATCAGCCTTGATGAGAGCATTTATACACAGAAATCAGCAAATACTACGAATTCTCCCCCCTAGAGAGCCATTTGTTAAATATTTACCAGCACACAACTGGGGAGAGGGAGCAGTAAGCGCAAAGGCCCTGAGGCAGGAGTGTTCCTGGTGTGTTTGAGGAACATCAAGGCAACCAGGGTGGCTAGACAGAATGAGAGGGAAGTAGTTAGGAGATGAGGTCAGAGGTGGCCAGGACGTCATAAGCCATGAAAGCACACAGGGCTTCATTCTAAGCAAAATGGAGGCCATTGGAAGTTTTAAACAAAGGTGTGACACCATCTGACTTATGCTCTGAACAAAACCATATGGGGAGGAATCAGGAAGACTAATTTTATCTAACTCAGCAATAAGTTAGATAAAAGAAGATGATCGCTTGGTAGTGGTAGAGTTAGTAAGAAGAGCACCTCAATTTATTCACTTTTTCACATATTTTGAAGATTAAGTAAGATAACATTTAAAAAGTGCTTAATATTGGCCTAGCTCACAGGAGGCCAGCAATAGATGATAGCTGTTTTATTATTATTATTATTATTATTATTTTAAAAAATATTTTTATTGATTTCAGAGAAGGAGGGAGAGGGAGAGATAGAAACGTCAATAACGAGAGGGAATCATTGTTCGGCTGCCTCCTGAGGATTAAGTCTACAACCTGGGCATGCGCCCTGATGGGGAATCAAACCTTGACCTCCTGGTTCATAGGTTGACACTCAACCACTGAGCCACGCCGGCCAGGCTGTTGTTATTCTTACTGACAGAATGCCAATCCTGGAGTGAGGAGGGGGTGTTCATATCTGGTTAGGAAGGCAAATAATTTTAGCAACAAGTGGTAAGTACTGTGTTCCAGACAAGTGGGAGCATAGAGGAGAGACACTTCGGCCAAGTTGGGGGTAGGAAGACCAGGGAGGCTGTTTGAGAGTGGCTTTAGCAAGGGCCTGGGGAAAGGGAATTAGAAGGAATGTACAACTGCTTAAAGTGTCTACACCTCCCCAGTTCCGTGACAAACAGATCTCAGCTTTATCCTTTAGCAAAAGAATCAGTGATCTGAAGGAACAGTGATAATTTAATTACTCGGTGTGTTAATTAAGTCACCCAGGAGTCTGTGGATCGTTAG
Source organism: Myotis yumanensis (assembly GCF_028538775.1). Classification (NCBI taxonomy): domain Eukaryota; kingdom Metazoa; phylum Chordata; class Mammalia; order Chiroptera; family Vespertilionidae; genus Myotis; species Myotis yumanensis. The sequence continues at coordinate 201,701,396 of NW_027223754.1, forward strand.
GTTCCAACTCATAGTCACTGCTAATTTTATGAATTCCATGGAGCCTTTGATTCTGATCAACAGATTCAGCCGGTAAGAACTTTAGAACTTGCTGTGAAAAAAGAAGTTTTTAATCTGAGGCCCAAGCATGGGCTTCAGGAGGTCTGGAATCCTGTGAGGACATTTGCAGAATTATGTGTGTGCAGTGAACTTGGGAAGTAGACGTAAAACAGAGCAGTTCCATGTTTATCAAATTCCCAAGGAAGTTTATGGCCCCAGGAAGATTAAAAGCACTGCTACTGAGAGTCACATTAGAAGGTAAAAATAGCCTAGAAGAACGGGCACGTTTTTGTTTGCCATCTCATCTATCATGAAAATATTTGGTAACATGATATTTTAAATCATATGAAAGCAGTTCAAACACTGCATTTAAAAGTGGTTCCTTTATAATAAGGTCTTTGTCATTTATGCAAATATGAACCCTGAGAACATTCATTCCAACTGAGAACTTCAGTTGTGCCAAGCTTGGATGGTAAATGAGCCACCATATAATAGCAAGTGCTTTTAGACAAGATTCGCTCTGTTGGCCATGCCAGGATCACCTGATAGTCTTCCTTTTGAGTGCTTTCCATCTTTGATTTTATTATTATTTCTTACTGATTATTGATTTCCTACAGCCCCCTGATTGTAGGCTGCCAGAGTTTTCATAGTAACAACCATTCCCTAAGGCAGTGATGGCGAACCTATGACACGTGAACTCATTTTTTTTGGTTGATTTTTCTTTGTTAAATGGCATTTAAATATATAAAATAAATATCAAAAATATAAGTCTTTGTTTTACTATGGTTGCAAATATAAAAAAATGTCTATATGTGACACGGCACCAGAGTTAAATTAGGGTTTTTCAAAATGCTGACACGCCGAGCTCAAAAGGTTCGCCATCACTACCCTAAGGGCTTCTTCAAAGCCAACGAGATTGCCGAAAGTTTACTTTAAAAGGAGGAATAATAGAAGTGAATTGCTCTGACCATCTTCGAGTCATACAAGAATGGTGATCGTTTACCTACCTATTTATTTTTGTCTGACAACAGGCAATGAATTCTATGAATCATATGTGAGTTGTAATAATTCCCGCTTCTTGAGCACAGGCTATGGTCCAAACACCTTGTTAAGTGTATTATGTGGATGATGCCATTGGATCCCTCCAACACCCCTGAGACAGGGACTTTACCTATTTTATAGATTCCAAACCTAGGCTCTGAGTGAGATAGGTAACTAACTTGCCCAAGATCACACAGCCAGCGAGCAGCATAACCAGTAAATAGAAAATGGAAAACAAGATGTCCTCTGGAGGATGGGTGAGCTGCAGGAAGGAAAGCACCCCCTTTCGCTGGGCCATCGTAATTTTTCACCTGTGGCATTTTCCAGTGCTGCTGAATCGGGCACCGTGTCGGGCCATGGATGAGAGAAAGAGTACAGGAACCAGTGATTACTGAAAAGGGTTGTAGGCAAATGAATTAATCCATCTACTTAATATATCTCAACATATTGATTAAATAGTGATGGTGGAAACAGTTAACTTTTATTGAGTGTTTACCATGACAAAGCACAGTGTGAGGTGCTTTACTTATCGTATTGCATTGAATCCCCGTCAAAAAGCTCCTGAGGGAGGCATTACTATACCCATTTCACAGATAAGAAAGTTGAGGCTCAGAGAAGTTGCATAAGTTTCCCAAAGTCACATAGCTAGTAAGATGGTATGATATGGACCAAGATCAGTCTCCAAAAGCTATGTACTTTACACAATAGTGGTGGGTAAAAGTAGGTTTACAGTTGTGACTATGCGAAACAGTTATTCTAGTTGTGTTATTTATTAATGATTGTATTATTTATTTGTATTACAACTGTAAACCTACTTTTGCCCACACCTATATATCATATCGTAAAATTTACTTTAAAAGCTACTGACAGGTTGAGTGTTCTCCACCCCTGAAAAATTAAAAGCTATTGACTAGAATTTAAACTCTTTGGGGTCAGAGGTCAGGTCATTAAATTCTGTATACTCCTTAGGACATAATATGGTACCTTGTACCCAGTAGGTACTCAAGAACTGTTTGTGGGTTGATCACCCATCACAGGGGATTGAAAAATAGAACATCAAAGGCACAAAAATATATCTTATTTCAAAATATGAAAAAATAAGATATAGAAGGTATATAGCTCAGGCACAGGTGTAATGCTTAGACATGTGACCTGAGGGTCTCATGGGTCACGTGTGACTCTTTGGCTCGTGGCTGACACCACCTTCCTCGGCACACCCAGCCCTCTTCTGCACGTCGGGAATGGAGGAGTGGTGCTGTCTGCCAAGGGTTTCCTGGTCGTGGCATCGCTCTAATATTCCAGGGTCACCGTCTTCGTTTTGAGGTATTCGTTTAGCGCTTCCTCACCTAGGAAAGAGAAAAACTGTTGGTGGACAGTGTTCATAGGTGGCTGTGATGTCACCAGACTTTTGGACACAGGTGTGGATGTCTAGGTCACTGAGCAAATAGAACGTGGCCCAGACCAGTCTTTCTCAAACATTAAAATTCATGTTTATCACCTGATGATTCTGTGAAACTACAGCTTCTCATTCAATTAAAAATGGTCTAGGTCCCATCATTGAGTTTACTGTCTCTCTCTCTCTTTAAAAAAAGTTTTTTTTTAATTAAAAATTTTTTTCAATTACAGTTTACGTTTAATATTTTGTATTAGTTTCAGATGTACAGCATAGTATTAGACAATCATACACTTTACAAAGTGTTCCCTCTCCCAATATTTCCAGTACCCACCTGGCACTGTACATAGTTATGGCAATATTATTGACTACTAGGAGCTCAGTGCACGAAATTCATGCACTGGGGAGAGGGGGGGTCCCTCAGCCCAGCCTGGACCCTCTTGAAGTACCCCCTGCCCATCGATCGCCCTGCAGAGGGAGGCCCCGCCGCAGCACCGCTGGCCAGGTAGCATGGGCCTCCTTCTGTGGGGTGATTGTGGGGTGATGGTGAGGGCCCCTGAGCAATCACATCACACCCGCCTTGGCTGGCTTGGCACCAGTGCGTGTCATAGTGTGATTGTCTGGACAGTCATTCTGCTGTACAGCCCTTGGGTGTATTTGCATATTACACTTTTATTATTATATATATTCCGTTTTTTGTACTTTACATGCCCATGACTATTTTGTAACTACCAATCTGTACTTCTCGATCCCTTCACCTTTTTCACCTAGTCCCTCGCCTCCCCCTCCCCCACTCTGACAGCCATCAGTCTGGTCTCTGTATCTATGAGCCTGTTTCCTTTTCTTTTTTTTTTTACACATTTGTGGGTGTTTTTTTAAAAAATATTTTTTTTATTGATTTCAGAGAGGAAGAAAGAAGGAGAGATAGAAACATCCATGATGAGAGAGAATCATGGATCGGCTGCCTCCTGCAAGTCCCCCACTGGGGATCGAGCCCACAACCCTGGCATGTGCCCTTGACCGGAATTGAACCCGGGACCTTTCAGTTCGCAGGCCGACGCTCTATTCACTGAGCCAAACCGGCGAGGGCTATGAGCCTGTGTCTGTTGTTTGTCCATGTACACTGTCTTTAGATTCCACGTATAAGTAAATCATATGGTATTTGTCTTTCTCTGACTCACTTATTTCACTTAGCACATACTGTGTCTCTTGACCTCATTCTTTTTTCTCGTGCTTGCTTTAATCTTGTGTTGTTTTATGCATTTAGTGTAGCCTAGGTGTACAGTGTTTGTAAAGTCTACAGTGGTGCACAGTGATGCCTTAGGCCAGTGATGGCGAACCTATGACACGCGAACTCATTTTTTTGGTTGATTTTTCTTTGTTAAATGGCATTTAAATATATAAAATAAATATCAAAAATATAAGTCTTTGTTTTACTATGGTTGCAAATATCAAAAAATGTCTATATGTGACACGGCACCAGAGTTAAGTTAGGGTTTTTCAAAATGCTGACACGCCGGGCTCAAAAGGTTCGCCATCACTGCCTTAGGCCCTAAAATCACTCATCACTCACTCACTGAGTCACCCAGAGCAACTGCCAGTCCTGCAAGCTCCATTCATGGTGGGCGCCCTGTACAGGTGCACTGATTTTTATCTCTTATAACCATATTTTTACTGTATCTTTTCTATGTTTACATACGTTTGGATCCACCAATACTTGCCATTATGTTACGATTGCCTACAGTCTTCAGTACGAATCATATTTTAAAGACAAGGAAAATGCAGTTTTCCTTATTTATGTAGCATCTTGGGAACAGAGAAAGCCATATCCAGGCAAAAACAAATAGTTCTTGCTCTCTGTTCCTACTCTGAGCTAGACAATCATCAACTTCTAGCAGTTAAAGGGCATGAGTGCCACAGGCGAAGCTAATGAGTGTGTGATTCTGACAGCTGAGCTAAAACAAGGGTTGTAACCTTACATTAGAATCACCCCGGGGAGCTTTTAAAACTCCTGATCCAGGTCACACCCCAGAGCAATATATCAGCATCTTTGTATTTTTTAAAGCTCCCTGGTGATTCTAATCCAATGTGCCACTGGGAACCACCAGGCCAAGGGAGTTTAAAATTGGGAGAAGAAGAAACCATTAGGCAAATTCTGCTGTTTTATCATAAAACAGAGACCTGAAGCTGGGCCATTATACTCTATCCAAAGTCAAGTGGACACAGTTTCCTTGCTTTAAAATAGCATTTTCTCTAAGACAATCGCCCACTGTGTTTTGGATGCAGGGATGAAAGCTGGATTAATAACATGAAGGAAAAAAGAAAGAAGACTTTCTACCTCAATGGCATTTAAAATGAGAGCTACGTTTATTGCTGCAAACACATTGCCCAAAGTTGTCAAGAGAAAAGTGTAAAGATGCCCCAAATTAACCAAACTTATATTAGTGGACTATAATTTCAGTAAATCACAAATATTTCAGTTTTTGAAATAACATGCTAGACTGACTGTGGGGAGGAAGAACATGGGCTCCATAGCCAGATTGCTTGGCTTTGAATTCTCTGCCATTGGCTGGCTGTGTGACTTTGAGCAAGTTACCCAACCTCTCTGAGCCCCTATTTTCCTCATCCATTAAATAAAGATAATAAATGGTACCTGTCTCCCAGAGCTATTGTGAGATTGCTTGTGGTCATGCAGGTAAAGCAGTTAGAACAGGGCCTGGTTTAGTGTCAAAGTAAGCTGCTACTTAAATGTGTCACTGCCCATAATGAGTTACATTTTGGGCTTTCTACAAACTCCAAATCCAAGTTCCCAGACCCCCAGAAAACCCTGCCGGTTGCAGTGTTGACCCTGAAAGCTTGCCAAGCAACTCAGAGACAGGATTTATTCTGGGAGATAGCTGGTTATTGCCCTGTATCCATTTTTCCTGTCTTGGTTCCCATGAACACTAAACCAAATTCATGCTGAAGGTCAAGTAAAAAACAAAAAAACAAAAATGAACCTATCTTAGTTAAAAGATATTGTCAGAGGTTCTTTTTCCTTTCATTGTTACTCTTCTTTTAAAAGGAAACACTTTCCCACACTATTTGTGTACTTTTTTATATGTTCAAAAGAATGTTTAATATTTTCAAACATTCGTAGTTGCTCTAGCTCAGTGGTCGTCAAACTCATTAGTCAACAGAGCCAAATATCAACAGGACAATGACTGAAATTTCTTTTGAGAGCCAAATTTTTTAAACTTAAACTATATAGGTAGGTACATTGTTATTAACTTAATTAAGGTACTCCTAAGGCTTAGGAAGAGCCACACTCAAGGGGCCAAAGAGCCGCATGTGGCTCGAGAGCCGCAGTTTGCCGACCACGGCCCTAGCTGGTTTGGCTCAGTGGCTAGAGCATTGGCCTGCCGACTGAAGGGTCCTGGGTTTGATTCTGGTCAAGGACACGTACCTCGGTTGCAGGCTCAAGCCCCAGCCAAGGAGGGGTGCATGTGGGAGATAACCAATGGGTGTGTCTCTCTCACATTGGTGCCCCTCGCCCTCCCTGCCACTCTCTAAAAAATTAATGGGAAAAATATCCTTGGGTGAGGATTAATAAAACAAACAAACAACTTAGGGCCCTGTAAAGCCAGAATGCCCTTTGAAACAGTACGTGGGGCCCTAGCCGGTTTGGTTGAAGGGTCCCGGATTCAATTCTGGTCAAGGGCATGTACTAGTATGCTGGCTGCATGCTCAATCCCCAACCCCAGTGTCTCTCTCACATTGATGTTTTCCCTCCCTCTGTCTCTCCCCCTTCCTTTCATTCTCTCTAAACATCAATGGAAACGTATCCTCAGGTGAGGATTAACAACCACCACAAAACGCACAGAATGTGGGTGTGGCATGAAGCACAAAGCAGACTGGATGTGGAAACACAGGAACGCACAGGAGAAGAGTACAGCGTACCTAAGTCTTTTCCAAAGCCAGATTGTTTAACTCCGCCGAAGGGGGCTGCCACGTCCGTCTTGTTGTACGTGTTAATAAACACGGTCCCCGCTTCAAGTTTCTCACTAATGTACATCGCTTTGTTTATGTCTCTTGTGAAAACCCCCGAGGCCAAACCGTACTCTGTATTATTTGCTCGCAGCAACACTCCATCGATGTCCCTACGAGATGTTTTTAGGAAGACATAAAACTTCATTAAGTGTAGGGCACAGCACTCCCATTTGTGTTCTAACATTTCCCCCTCCGTGCTAGAAACAGGAACACATGATTGCTTACCTGCTTACATTTTTATAAATGAAACTGTCCAGGTTTATACCAAAAGAAAACCCAATGAAATATTACAACTCCAGTATTAACAGTTTCATACATGTTATACGGCACCATTTAAAATCTGATCTGAAATCATCTTTTCTTTAAAAAAAAAAAATTATATATATAATTGATTTCAGAGAGGACGGGAGAGGGAGGGAGAGAGAGATAGAAACATCAATAATGAAAGAGAAGCATTGATAGGCTGCCTCCTGTACACCCCACACTGGGGATCGAGCCCACAACCCAGGCATGTGCCTGACTGGGAATTGAACCATGACCTCCTGGTTCATAGGTCAATGCTAGTGAACCACGCCAGCCAGGCTAAAGACATCTTTTCAACTTTCTTCATTGGTTCTCCTTTATGCCTCTTCATTCCCTCTCCTCTCCCTGGAGTCCCACTTCTAGATATGTTCTCAGAGTGACCCCTACTTCCCTCCATCACTTCAGGTTTTACACACGCAGCTCCAGGCTCATTCAGTGTCTCACCCTGAAGCCCCCCAGCGCCCACCCTTGCCAACATCGAGGCCTAGATGGTAGGAACTCAATGGGAGGGCTCTGCATCCAGACTGCCTGGGGGACCCTGGACAAGTGACTTCTTCTTCCCATGCTTTCGTTTATTCTTGTGAAAATGGAAATAATAATAATAATAGCACCTGTCTTGTTGTTGTGAGGATTAAATGAGCTAACAGTGCCTGGAACTTAGTAAATGCTCAATAAAAATCGGCTATAATGCCCTGGCCAGTTAGTTGGAGCATCATCCCATATATCGGAAGGTTGCAAGTTGGATCCCTCTCCCTCTCTGTCTCTCTTTCTCTCTCTCTCCAGGGAACACATGTTCCTCCAACTCAGGATTTTGCATGAGCTCTTCGTGTACTTATGGTTCACCTCCTAACCTGACTGGGAGCTCCCAGAGGGCAGGAATAACATCTTGTTCCTCTTTACACCGTGATGTTGCATCAGCAAATGAGAGGGAATTCAGTTACTGTGTTAATTCAACAAAAGGAGAGTAAAATAATCCCTTACATCGATCTCCTGATTTCCCGGCCATTTGTCTCAGTATGTACTCACTTCCGACATGCCTGCCACGGCGTATCTCACCTTTCTGAGTGTCATCCTAATGCTTAGGAAGGCACAATTCTCTACAATATGGTTAGTAGACGCAAGCCAAGTATTTCATCTGGTGCTCCGGCAAAGAAACAGAATCTGTTCCAAAACTGGAGGGAAAATTAGTTGTGCTGGCTTTGTTAAGAGACAGCAAAGGCTTGAATGTGGAGCCTGCTGAAGGTATTTTCAACGGTCATCTTGACTACATGGAAGTTTAAACTCACAGGAGAGATTTGGAACCTAACTTGGCGTGCACTGAGACTCCGCTAACTCTCTCACACTCCTTCATGCACTGCACATGGTAAGGACCCACATATCTATAAACTGGACTAAGGCTTTATTCCATTGCTTGTGTGGACAGTTGAGATGACATAATTTTATAGTATGTCTTGCTTATGTCTAGAACAGTGGTTCTCAACCTTCCTAATGCCATGACCCTTTAATACAGTTCCTCATGTTGTGGTGACCCCCAACCATAAAATTATTTTCGTTGCTACTTCATAACTGCAATTTTGCTACTGTTATGAATTGTAATGTAAATATCTGATATGCAGGATGTATTTTCATTGTTACAAATTGAACATAATTAAAGCATAGTGATTAATTACAAAAACAATATGTAATTATATATGTGTTTTCCGATGGTCTTAGGCGACCCCTGTGAAAGGGTCGTTCGACCCCCAAAGGGGTCACGACCCACAGGTTGAAAACCGCTGGTCTAGAATAATAACAAGCATAACAGTGGCAACACACCAATAGCAAACACTTCACTTATTTAATCTTTAGAACGACCCCAAAAGTTAGATACTATTAATAGCCCAATTTTGCAAGTAAAGAAACTGAGGCACAGACTGATTAAATAACTGGCCCAAGCCGACAGAGGTAGACAGGTGTGGGGCCACAGGACAGATGCTGCCCACTGTACAATCCTGCCCTTGGCCTTCTGTGATTAATTGCTCATATCCTGGTCTGTCTCCCATTAGATGGTAAGCTCCTTGAGGACAAGAACTGCGACTTATCTAGGCCTATGTCCCCAAAACATGGCTTCTTCTATCTGCATGTTTAACACAAGGCCTATCTGTGGGGGAACTTATAACGAAAGGAAGGTAATGGCATCCTTGAATCAGTTTGTCAAAGTTTACTCACTATAGCTTAGTGTCCCCCCAAAGCCTTTTACAATGTCTATTAAAGACCAAGAAGTTCGTCTGAACTTTATATTCTGCTTCTTTCCACCTTATCATGGGTTGAAGGAAATCTAAAGTTAGAATTCAGAAGAATTTTGTGGCGTATATCATGAGTCTGTGGTACTAAACATTCTTATATGAGCTCAGTTACTGTACAGCCTTCTCTGATATGCTGAACACTTTGGAAAATTTCATGTGCTCGAACACATCAGGATATCATTTACATTTGATTACATGGTGATTGTGGCTATTTCTATAAGAAGCTAAGTATTAGGCTTTTGCGGGCATAATCCCCTAGGAGGGCAGCAGTCCTTTTTGGACAAAAATCAGATTTCACAGATGCTGCCTTCCCTAGGAATGTAAATGTGGAAACTGGTTCTGTTATTCTCAGTTATTTACCTTGTTCCAGAGACATTTCAAGTGTCAACTGTACAAAAATGAAAATTTAGTCAGCTAAAGTCCCATGTCAGCATTAATTTAGGAAGCAAAAGTATATTTCAATCATTAGTTAGCACTCTCTTCTCAATATTTAAGTCAACTATTCTTATAGTAGAGAATTACATGTTCATTGATTTTTATGCTCTGTATATAGCTCAATGGCAGAATAATAATAATAAAAATCCCACAACGTATGTAGTCAAAACTCGTTAAATTGTGCCCAGAGAACATACCCATTTTGGAATTTAGAAATGACCATAATAGGCCCAAAGGATTCCTCTTTGGCCAGGTACATGTGGTCTTCCACATCTGTGAACACAGTCGGTTCCATAAAAAAGCCTATTTGAAAAACAGAGGGAAAGAACGTCAATTATAGGTTAATCTTCAATGAACAGTTCTTATTTAATTACATTACACACCTTTTTCTTCCCTCTGGGTCAGTAAAACCAAGAAAACTTTCATTTTCCTATTTGGCATTAGCATTCCTAGGTTCTTATATTTATAATGCCTTTATTACAAACATTTCAAACATATGTACAAATAGGCAATATAGTATCATGAATAGTAAAATAATTAGTTATTTATATTTGCTGTATTTGATTCACTTTTTACTTGCTGAAATATCTTAGAGGATATTCCAGAGATTACAACTTTGACCTCCAAGTATTTCAGTACAAATCTAAAAAAATAAGGACATTTTCTTGCATACTGCACAATACATTATCATACCTAACAAGTTTATGCTAATTCCTTATTCATAATTTACACTTCAGTTTCTGATTGTCTGGAAAGATCTTGTTACAGTTGACCTGTTGAATTCAGGATTTAAATAAGTTCTGCACATTGTATTAGGTTATTAGAGCTCTTGTGTCCTTTAATCTAGAATGTTTCCCCTTTATCCCTGCCTCTTATTTTTCATGCCATTGATGTGTTAAACAGACCAAGTCACTCGTTCTATAGAATACCTTGCATTTTAGATTTGTCATTGCTTCCTTGGGATGGTATTTAATTTGTTCTTCCAGCCCCTGTATTTCTCGTAAATGGAAAATTGGACCTACAGGCATGGTCAGGTTCAGGTTAAATGTTTTGGGCAAGAATATTTTACAGGTGGTGTTGCCCATTGCATCTTATAGGAGACACAGCGTATCCAGTCGCCCTGCTCTCCCCGCTGCTAAGATTGACCAGTGGTTCTAAGTGGTGACAACCTGACCCCTCCATTACAAAGCTGTGCTTTTCTCCTTCTGCTGGCAGGCGAGCTTGGGGGTGATACTTTGGTATCTTACAAATGCTCAGGTCCCCATTAACCTTTTACCTAATAACTTTAGCCTCTCTGATGATCATTGCCTGAATCAATTATTTCATTCAATTAGGGAGTGCAGATTGGTGATTGATTGATTGATTTTAGTTAATCCTCACTGAGAATATTTTTTCCATTGATTTGTAGAGAGACTGGAAGGGAGGGAGAAAGAAAGGGAAAGAGAGAGGGAATGAGAGAGAGAGAGAGAGAAACATTGATGTGAGAGACACATCAATTGGTTGCCTCCTGCACTCACCCCAACTGGGGCCAGGGATTGAACCTGCAACCCAGGTATGTGCCCTTGATTGGGAATTGAACCTGCGACCCTTCAGTGCAGGAGTAAATAAGGGGACGGGGGGCGGGGGGGGGGGGGGGTTGGGGGAGGAGGGGAGGATGCTCTAATCACTGAAATACACCAGCCAGGATGGTAAATTATTTTATTCTATTATATTTTTCTAGATTACTTAGCAGGGATCCTTTTGCAAAAATAAAAAAGTCTCCTTTATCACCTACTCAGTTATCCAGAAATTCAGTTCATACAGGAAACACATGATAAATGTTGAATTTTTTCCCTTTTAATTGCCAATTTTCAGAGTAGGATGCTGGCACACAATCTACCTACAGGAGTAAAAAACGAGTTTTTGCAGTTGTTTGTCTTTTTCTCCTTTTGGGTGTCATAACAGTGAGCCATTCGTGTGTTTCAGTAACAAGCACTGCTTCAGACAAGAGGAATGACTCGTTCCCAGGCTCTGCTGGCTAAGGTGACATCTCACAGTGTCAGGAAGAAAGATCAGCAGCTCTTGAGCAACACAGATGCCCACTACCCTTGCTTACTGTACAGCTAAGGGCCCATCACATCTATTTCATGAGTGGATTTTCATAGCCTCATATAGCAGGATGTGATCCCATTTTACACGGGAGGTTCAGAAAACCTGTGTTGTCCAAGGTGCCACAGCTTATAAGTGGCCAAGCAGGAGCTACAAATTAATTCTTCTGACTTTTGAGGCAAGCTGGTGTTGCTATAAAAGCTGCTGCCATCTCTGTGAACTTCGGAGGTGATCTTACCTGGCCTTGGAACTTGTCTGCCCCCGTACACCAGGGTGGCCCCCTCTTTCACGCCTGCTTCACAGTATTGAAGAAGCTTTTCCAGATGCGCTTTATGATTCTGGGGCCCGTGATCAGTAGCTCTGTCAAGCGGATCACCAATTTTCATCTTTTTAATTTCTTCCACCTGTATGTTACCCAGTTCACAAAACACAATGGACTGTTAATAATAATAATGGGTACCCTTGACTGAGCTCCTACCACGTGGTGGTGTTGTACTAAGCTGTTAAAAGATTTGTCGTCATTTCATCTTCAAAGCAGCATTAGAAATGGGTATTTATTATTTCCATCTCACAGCTGAAGAAACTGAGGCTTAGAGAGGTTACGTGACTTGCCCAAGGGCACACAACCACCAAATGCTATAGTTTTGTTAAGCTCTTACCTACTGCGTTTTAACAGAACGTAGCTACAAATACTATTTTAAAATGATCCTGAGAACAAATATGCATAACTCAGGGACATAGACAACAGAGTGGTAAAGATTGGGGGAGGGGGAGGGGGTAGCAGAGGCTGGGTGGAAGTGGGCAAAGGATGGGGGAGGGAAATGGAAATGGGGGACATCTGTAATAGCATCAGCAATAAAAAAATTATCCTGAATGTTAATCCATTAAAACAGTAAATCTGATGTTTTGGAATTTTTAATAGTACAGTGTGCTTACAGCCAGCTGGCCAGCCTGACTCAGTGGTTGAGCATCGACCCATGAACTAGGTACAGTGGTCGGCAAACTGCGGCTCTCGAGCCACATGCAGCTCTTTGGCCCCTTGAGTGTGGCTCTTCCACAAAATACCATGTACGGGCGTGCACATACAGTGCGATTGAAACTTCGTGGCCCATGCACAGAAGTCTGTATTTTGTGGAAGAGCCACACTCAAGGGGCCAAAGAGCCGCATGTGGCTCGCGAGCCGCAGTTTGCCGACCACTGAACTAGGAGGTCACAGTTTGATTCCCGGTCATGGCACATGCCCAGGTTGCAGGCTCAATCCCCAGTAGTGGGTGTGGGGGAGGCAGCCCATCTATGGTTCTCATCATTGATGTTTCTAACTCTTCCTTTCCCTTTCTCTCTCTGAAGTCAATAAAAACACATTTTTTTTAAAAAAAATGCAGTGTGGCCCTAACCGGTTTGGCCCAGTGGATAGAGCGTCGGCCTGTGGACTGAAGGGTCCCAGGTTCAATTCCGGTCAAGGGCATGTGCCTTGGTTGTGGGCAACATCCCCAGTGGGGGGTGTGCAGGAGGCAGCTGATCCATCTTTCTCTCTCGTGGATGTTTCTAACTCTCTATTCCTCTCTGTAAAAAATCAATAAAGTTTAAAAAAAAATAATAATAAAAATAAAAAAATGCAGTGTGCTTACACTCTTCCTGACAAAAGAGTTTCCAAATGGCCACATTGTTATCTCTTTTTCTCTCTCCAAGTGTGGCAGACCGGCCTTGTGAAATTCTCACGGCACGGCCATGCCGGAGGAATTGCTAGACTGTTCTGATGTAAAACCATCTTCATTGAACGATGTTCATCACTGGCATGTCTTTGTAATCACTTTTTGTACATCTCAATTTTCATAATCTATTTCTGCATTTTCTAATGTTAAGTCCAATTCTAGTAAGAAGGAAGAATGGGAGTAACTGGGACCCCACAGGCCCATGAATTTGAATTTAGACCTGTCTATAATCCCTCAGGAAGTGCTCAGAAAGATACCTGTTGAATGAATGAGTGAATGAATGAATGAATGAATGAATATAAATTGCATGTGTATAAAACATTGATGGATTGATATAGTAAATCCTTAACATTTCTGGTCTCAGAATTTGAAATTTCAACAAGTTATAGTTGTGAAAACTCATGACATGGTACTTTAACTATTTTCCTGAGGCACAAAATTGCATTGCAGGGATATTTAGGGGGCAGCCACTGCCCACAACATGTATCTCCATCTGATTTCCTTGTTTTCTACTCTCATAAAGAAAGAATGTTTGCCTCTTGGGGGTGGGGTCCGGGAATTGGCTCTGAGAAAAAAAAAAGCTGAGTGCTGGTTTTTCAAATATAAAACAGATTTATGATTACTATCCATCATCCTATATAATAAAAGCCTAATATGCTAATTGTCTGGTCATCCAGTAATGATATGCTAAGGCTGCTCAACCACTTGCTATGTTGTGCACTGACCACCAGGGGGCAGATGCTCTGACCAGTAGGTTAACTTGCTGCTGGGGTCCAGCCGATCAGGACTGAACAAAACAGGCTGGACACACCCTGGAGCCCTCCCACAGTCCCTCCTCAGCTGGCCAACCACCTGCATCCCTCCCCAGCCCCGATTGTGCACCGGTGGGGTCCCTCGGCCTGGCCTGAGCTCTCTCACAATCCAGGACCCCTTGGGGGATGTCGGAGAGCCAGTTTCAGCTCAATGGTGGAACGACCGGTCGCTATGATGCGCACTGACCACCAGGGAGCAGACGCTCAACACAGAAGCTGCTCCTGGTGGTCAGTGCACTCCCACAGGGGGAGCGGCGCTCAGCCAGAAGCCAGGCTCACGGCTGGCGAGCACAGCGGCGGTGGCGGGAGCCTCTCCCGCCTCTGAGGAGCGCTAAGGATGTCTGACTGCCAGCTTAGGTCTGCTCTTCACGGGGAGTAGGCCTAAGCTGGCAGTCAGACATCCCCTGAGGATTCCTGGACTGCGAGAGGGCACAGGCCGGGCTGAGGGACACCCCCACTCCCCGACGCCGAGTGCAGGAATTTTGTGCACCGGGCCTCTAGTAATAATATAATGTAGTTTAGTTTAGAGTTTATTTTAGTCACAGAATTCATCTTAATAGTTCTATAAATGACTTTTAGTCTATATTTACAGAATCATGACCAATCAATAGTGGGCATCTGTCTATCTATTGACCGTTCTCTCTCTTTCATCTGTCTTGATGAAGGATATGGTATTTGTCCTGTTAACTGTGAACTGAGGATTTGTAAGGATTGAACAGTGTATCTCTCATAGTTAATTTAGGGGTTTATAAAAACCTCAAGTGTCGTGGTTCTAATAGACTATAAATGCAGAGCCAGGTATAGGTAATAACAGCTCTTAAGGGTTTTGTTTATACAGACCTATAACTCTTTACTATGAAAAATTATAAACACATATAAAAGCAGACAAATAATATAATAAAATTCCATGTACCCATCACCCAACTTCAACAATTACCAATTCATGGCCAATTTATTCCACCCCTCACTTCCTCCCCTCCTGGGGAGCAGGAGGGAAGCAAAGTCTAGACATTATATAATTGAACCTATAAATATGTCACAAAGTGGCTCGAAAAGATAAGGACTAAATTGTTTTTTAAAACTACATAAGCACAGTACTATTGTCACACCTAAAAAGCCACTAAGTCTCAGAAATACTTTTTGAGTTTAAGCAATTTCTGTCCGACTCATGGAGCCAACTTAAAGGCGCCTTACCACTCTTGTCACAAATTCATCGTGGATGGATTCTTCTACAAACAAGCGCCCAGCTGCAATACAGTTCTCTCCTTTGTTGAAAAATACCGCTCCCATGCCCTTGGGCAGCAGAGGAGAAAAGGTTGTTAACATTACTTGGGAAGTCAGGGTTGTAATAATATTGCGCGTACTGAGAATATATGCTATGAAAGGCAGCAGACAACAGAGAGGTCACAGACAAACATGACTCCGTGGCCTAGGTGGTGATGAGCGGGGCTGAAGATACCCCGCTTTGATCTAGCCTGCCTTTTGGGGGTTCTGTTTCTCCTTTTCCTCCTTTGGTCCATGAGCACTTAACAAAAAAGTGTGTAAAAGTAAGAACATACCACTAAGGAACAGATTTTGTGTTGCAAGAAAGTCTAGATTATAAATTTAAATGGAATGCCTGTATGTCAGATTTTGCTTTTGAGATCTCTACATTAGTTTGTATAAATCATGAACGCTTTAAAAATACCTTAATGAGACAAATTATAAAGACATTATTTTAAAAATAAAGTGCTCTGAGTGTTCCAAAATCTAAGCATAAAGAGGATAATTTCTACAATGACTAGACAAGGCTAGATCTCACTTTAAGATTTCTGGTGAGCTTCCCAGTGACATTATTAGCTTCCCTCTGCCATTATCAAATGACTTATTTCCGCTGGGCACCTCTCCTGCCTTTCCAGTTCACCACCGATCAATTGAATACTTGACTAGTACTTCTTCTTCTCGGTGCTTTTTTGTTTGGTTCTAATTAATAAAGATCAAAGTTCCTAAATTTACATTTTTATAGGGTATTGTAAATAAATACAAATTGTATACTTGAAAAAAAAGATTTCTGATAAGCAATGAGGTGAAATGTGTGTTAGAAATAGGCACTTATGTAGTTGGATTTGACCCACTCTTACCATTCGCACGGCTTTGTCAATTTCACAGTCATTGAATATTATAAGTGGGGATTTTCCGCCAAGTTCAAGAGAAACTTTCTTTAAGTTGCTCGCAGCACTAGAGAAAAATAAAAGGGAAATGAGCATTTAGCCTCTCTCTCTCTCTCTCTCTCTCCTTCCACCATAAATTACCACTTGACATGGAGAACATAATTGAGCCTCAGAAACATTCAGAAACTTATGCAAAGACAAAGCATGAATGGTTGAATGGTGATAATTGTTGAAGCTGGGTGTTGAGCACATGGAAGTTCATTATCCTATTCGTGTGCTTTGAATATATGAGAAATTTTCCATAATGAACTTTTTGTTTTAAATTCTGTGGAAAATGACTAGCGATCCTTATAGGTAAATTCAGATTAGTTAGGTATACTAATTTTGGTTACATAAAGGCCTGGCAAGGAATTTAGCCTCAAACCAGATTACTGGAGCATTGGAAAAAAATATATAAATATAGATTTTTAGAAGTAAATTGTTTATTTTCCTTTTCTTGCAGAAGCACTATTTAAAACATTTTTAAATTTTAAAGAAATGCAGAAAGAAGGGAAAGAAATCAATTCCATGGCTCAATTACTTTTTTTTTTTTTTAAATCATTTTGATATAGTTTTTTCTGGTCTGTGCCCAACCATAGCCTTTGCCTTATTTAACATAGTTGGGAATCACCCAATATATACAATTTATAGCTTATTTTCCTTTCCATTTACCATTTTAACAACACTTCTCACTGTTATTAAAATGTTCCATGAACATGAGTGCACTGTATTCTGTTATGTTGACTGCCTTTAACCATTGCTTTATTTTTAACATTTAGATTAATTGCAATTAAAAATTTTAAAAAATATGTTTTTATTGATTTCAGATAGAGGAATGGAAAGGGAGAGATGGACACATCGAGGAGGAGAGCAAATCATCAACTGGCTGCCTCCTGCACGCCCCCTACTGGGGATCGAGCCTGCAACCCGGGCATGTGCCCTGACCAGGAATCGAACAGTGACCTCCTGGTTCCTAGGTCGATACTCAACCACTGAGCTACACTGGCTGGGCAGGTTATTTGAAAATTTTATTAATTTTTAAAAATATGTTTTTATTGATTTTTGTTAGAGAAAGAAGGGAGAGGGAGAGGGAGAGAGAGATATCAATGTGAAAGAGGAAAATCAAGTGGTTTCCTCCTGCATACATCTCAACCAGGGACCAGGAATCAAACCCACAACCTGGGTATGTGCCCTGACCGGGAATGGAGCCAGCATAAGATGATACTCAAGCAACCGAGCCACACTAGCCCAGGAGATTATTTGTAATTTTTTTAAAAAAACAATGTTACTGCTTTTTAGAAATTTATTTTATTAATCATCCAGATTTGGGTCATTTATATGTCTTTTTGGTTTCTTACTTATGCTTGAAAAACAATTTGGGCCACAGATCTAGCACAGAAAATATTTTGTGCTGGATTGTTAAAGCTGCCAATCGGGTGTAGAATTTCACTATGGCTCTAGTTTTATTGACTGTGGGCTTTTCCACTTTGGAAGGTATTTTATTATACTCACACAGGCCAATGCCCTGCAGTGATAAGTAGATTTCTCTTCTAAATCTGATGTGATTTTCCTTCCTCCCAAAGCACCCTATTCCAAGAAGCAAACGCTAAACCAAAAACCTGGTTTGGCAGCATCTACAACAAACCGACATATTGAAACCAATACCTCCTCATGATCTGTTTGCCAATAGGAGTGGAACCAGTAAAACCAAGTTTGCGGATGTCAGGATGTTCAGAGAGGCGTTGTCCTGCCACGCCACCTGTAGAATTAGGGAATCAAAAGTGATTTCAAACATTAGTCACGTGCTGATGGCCAGGGTGGCTTTGAAATCACTGAAGATTTCTAAACTCTCATTTGAATCTTAGTTTTACATTTTCTGTATTAATTATAAACTGACAAAAATCTAAATAATGTCCTCCATGCAATTGTCATCCCTCCTCCCCTGCCAAAAAAAAAAAAAAAAAAAAAAGGATGGGAAAGCCTTGTTGTTGTTTGCAAACTTCCAAAATAGTTTTTAAAAATTGAAATGGGCCACCTTAGGGTAGTTTTACAATGCTGTACTATTTCTGCCGCCCGCCCTCCCACCCCCCACCACCTTACTCATGCACCATTATGTTTCCATTTTAAGACTTTAGGGCATGGTCAGTATATTTATCCTTAAGTTAACTGTTTGGTAAACAGTGTTTAGGTTTAATATAGTTATAATCCAGGACAGACTCCAGTGGGAAAACAGCCACTCAGCTAGCCCTGTACCATTCATTAACTAGAGTGAAAAGGGTCTTTTGGTGGCTTACCTGAGCCCGGAATGATGTTGATTACCCCCCTGGGAAAGCCAGCCTTAACAGAGAGCTCTGCAAACTTCAAAGCAGTCAAGGGCGTGACCTGAGCAGAAGCAGACAGCAATGACCTTCTTCAGACTCTGTCCTGGCCCTTAGATCAGTCCCGCGTTTTTCACCTATGGCCGCACGAGGGCTCATTTTATGGTTTTCTTTTCTTTTGACGTAATTACAGCAAAGTTGCAAGACTGGTACAAAGAATGCATGTCTCTGATGTTAAGTAGATGGGAGAGGAGGGTTTTGGCAGCCAGCCCCTGGTGCCTTACCTGCGCTGGCTTGAGCACTAAGGTGTTGCCTGCTGCAAGACAGGCGGCACTCTTCCACGCCAGCATCATCAGCGGGTAATTCCAGGGGATGATAATGGCACAGACACTGCGGAGGAAGAAAGCCGACATCCTTGGTTGTCTTGAAGCAGCATAAGTCACTCAGAGACGCTTGCTTGCCTTGCCTTACCCAAGTGGCTCCTTCTTGGTGAAGGTCAGATTGCGATTTGGACGGGCCTGGTTGATAGGGATGGTAGAACCCTAAGACACAAAAGAGGTGGATGCTTATTTTACTCTTTGAAATGAGTAAATTTAACCTGTGTCAGAATAGATGAGAGACTTGAGGATATCATAGGTGGTTTAACATTTGTTCCCTGTAATCTCGAAGAATCCATTTCCTGTCTGCCTCTCTTGTTTTGCCTAGCTTACAGGAATAGACAGTGTTCAGTTGATAAGAAATACATCCACATCATGAAAGGAACTTCTATTCATTTCTTGAAAGAATCCAGGCATGGGAGAATAAACGTAATTCTAATTTATTCACCTCCATTCCAATTTCTTGGCATGGTAGAGAATGTTAATTGCCTGCCCAATATTCCTTATCCCCTTTTTCCTTAGTAATGACGGGGATGGCGACTTGCCCAGTTTTCATAGCGGACAGGGATGGTCAATGGAAGATGTAAGCACAAGGCATTGAGAGGGGAAAGAGCACAGCTCAAGCAAGTGCTGTTTTTCTGTTCCTCCCAGTTCTGTTGCTGAAATGGCTGGCGCTGCAGTAACTATCATGAGACCATGAGACAATCCCAAGAGTGAAGATCACAGGATCCTAAGGATGGCCCGGCAGAAAGAGAGGGGACCTTCATCTCACATACTAGACCTGATTGCCTGCCTTTGGACTCCTTGAAAGTGAGACAAAAATCTACATAAGGGGTGGTTCTTACACAGAGTCCATCCATTTTCCTTCCAGAATGATACAGAGACAACATCTGCGCTCACCTGAATTTTGTCGCACCAGCCAGCAAAATATCTGAATGTTTGCACAGACATTCCAATGTGAGTCTTGAGAGCCAAGGTGTAGACCGCGCCAGAATCGAGGGCTTCAATGGTTGCCAGCTCTTCTTGGTTCTCTTCCAGTAGGTCTGCAAGTCTGTATGGTCAGAGAAAGAAATCTATCCAACAATATTGATTGAACCCCTATGTTGTAGAAGGCACCCTCCTAAGGGCTGAGAATTCAGAGGTGAACATAACTGGACCAGATCTCTGTCCTCAGGGAGAATATAAGAAGACAGACATTAAACAAATAATGTCCTAAATCATTTGTTTCAAGAGTTACAAGAGAAGCAGAGGGTGTTGGAAGCCTGTATAATTTGCCTCATAAATGTACAAGAGGTAGAACAGTGACTGAGCCAAGGAGATCAATGATAGAAATCAGTGGGCTTGTGGATAGTTCATGAACATACAGGGAGATGTTAGAGTGCAACCCACACCCCGCAGCCCATGAACACGTGAGGATTTCTGGTTGGTGCAGGATTATTTCCAACACTAACTGGAAAGGAAAAGATAGAGATAGATGGAACAAATTACAGACACCACAACAGATTTCTGTGTGGTGTCCAATTTCTGTGGGAAGACAAGCTACAGGACTGTCTAATGACTATGAAATAGTAAAAATTCATCTTTTTTGTCCACTTTGGCTATTTGCTTTCCTACAGTAGTTGTCTGAGTTGTCTCCTCTCTGGACCGTTCCAAAGACAGGCATGACATTCTCCGATCCCAGTGTTTCTTCCAGATCCTACTCTAAGAGATCTTTAGACCAAGGCCAGCTATTTGGCTTAGGTAAGCAGAAAACTTAATTTATGATAGAATTGACTTATTCTTGACATACTCAGTTATCAACTTATAATACCCTTCCAGGCCTTAGTATTTCCCTTCATTCCTTTTGTTTCCTACACATAAAGGAGGTTTAATTTTTATCTTTGAAAATCAGAGGGCCCGGCTGGTGTGGCTCAGTGGCTGACCATTGACCTATGAACCAGGAGGTCACAGTTGATTCCTGGTGGGGGCATATGCCCAGGTGGTGGGCTCAGTCTCCAGTAGGGGGTGTGCAGGAGACAACCGATTAATGATTCTCTCTCATTGGTGTTTCAATCTCTTTCTCCCTCTCCCTTCTTCTCTGAAAGCAATAATATATATATTATTATATATATTATATTACAGAATATATAATATAATATATAATATATATCATATATATTATAGAATATCTAATAATATATATTATAGAATATATATACAATAATATATATATTATAGAATACCCAGCACCCTGTTATTTTCTTTAAATATATATATATTTAAATATTTAAAGAAAATAACAGGGTGCTGGATATTCTCCATTGCTGGGTTTGGCCAATGAGAGTCCAATGGGCGGCACTCCCAGAAAACTGGTGAACTAGAGGCAAAAGTGGTCAGGAATTGGAATCCCCCAGCTGCCTCACAGATGGGCTGTGGTTCAGCAGCTGCTGTGTCCCCCAACCAAAACCACCACAGTGTGGTTTTCTATAGCCTTAGACCTTGCCAGAATCTAGTACCGGCCCCTTCCTCTGTCCTTGGAGTAGTGGTAGCTGCCCCCTGTTGCTACCCTTGCCTGGGTACTTCATTATCCCTTGACCTTGCCTACACCTTGGTAAACAGTCTTTTATTAAAGTTCTTTTCCTACTGGGACCTTGAATGGTACAAAAAATAATACAAAAGTCGGGAACTCACATATATGAAATTTTGTATGACATAAATAACAGAAGACATGTTATATAATAGGTGTATATTAGGATGCTTTGAAGAAATATTTTAAATCTTGGCAATGTTAGTCAATATCAAAGTTCGCAGACTTGGCTTCCTTGCCCTCTTACTGGGTTTAAAAAAACATACCTGTACATCAATCTTCCTCTTTCTCTTGCATTCATTCTTCCCCATTCACCATTTTCAAAGGCATCTTTGGCTGCTGCTACTGCTTTATCAACATCCACCAAAGAAGCATAGGATACTTTGCATATTGTCTATTTCAAGATGAGTAAAAGTAGGCTAAAGGTTATTTTATAGTGAGATATATGAATATGCTTCTTCGAATTAATATTATATTATAAAATCCAGAGACTGTTATGATGGAAACCCAATACATCCAGTAACAGAGTAACAAGAAAAGGAGACCCCCAAAACAATTTTAACATGAAAATTGTGAGCCTGAAATTTTGTATTTCTCACTACATTATGGAAAGACTCATTTAGGACAACTATAACTATTTCCTCTAGTGCCTTAGGAAAGTTGAGTTTCTTGCCACGGAGCTTGCAAAGTTTGAAAAATTTCCCCACAGCTTTATTGTGTAGGTGTGCCTCTGATGTGTATATGTATCTGTCTAAATTCATCATAAATATTCACTCTATAAAATAGGCTACGGTAGTTAACAGCAGCCAGGACCGGAACTGAATAGTTGAAAAGAATGCAGGAAGTACATTTATATGAAGTGCTCAGAGGCAGAGTGATAGAATAAAGTAACTTCTTGAGACTGTCTGTCCGACAACTGTGTATAAACCAAAAATCCACAACCAGTGGTCACTATGCCCACTGAGCGATTACTCACAGAGCCGTCTGTTGGGTTGATAGTGTCGTAAGTCTTTCCATCTTCAGCATCTGTGAACTGTCCATTTATGAAACACTGATATGGCATATTTACTGTCATTGCATTGACCTCCTTGGAAACCTAAGAGAGAGTTATAGTAATAGATTCAATGGATTTCTGTGCTTACCCATTTGATACTGACTAGCAATAAAGAAGCTATTCCCTAGTGCAGAAGGAGAAGTTAAGTCAGTGGGATTCTAGTTCCTACTTTCCGAAAAGACAAATATATGTAAGATCTGGGCCTCATGATGTTCAGGCTGGCGACTGAGGCAGGAGGTTGGCATCTGTGATGAAGGAAGTGCTTGAGGCTGGGCTTTATAAGATCTGATTTTTTTCCTTATACAGATGAAGAAACATTAACACAAAAGACCTCCAGATAATGGAAACACTACCATCTAGTGGCAACACCTATGGAGTGCAGCCATTGCTTTTATTTAAGCCTTGAAATTGCCTTTATCAATAGGTTTCCTTTCACACTGGTGCCATTTTGAGTTTTCTTTCCTGATGTTCCTCCTCATTTCCACTCTCTCTCTCTTACATGTGTTGCCTAAATTGCACTCTCCACAATTAGCTAATAAGTGCTGAAAGAAAAGACTGTCAACCAAAAATTCAATTTACAGCAAAAAATACCCTCCAAGAACAAATGAGAAATTAAGTCATTCCCAAATGAACAAAAACCGAGAGAATTCATTGCTATCACATTACCCTTAAAAATACTAATAGTTGTTCTTTGGGCTGAAATGATAGCACACAAGACAGTAACTTAAATCTACATGAAGAAATAAAGAACACTGATAAAGGTAAATACAGAAGCCAGAATAAATGTAAAAAATGACTGCATGAAGCAGTAATTATAAAACGATGTTGGTGACTTTATAATGTAAAAAGTTGTAATTTGCATGACAATAGTAGCAAAAATGAAGATTAGGGAGCAGAGTATGTTGCAGCAAAGTTTTTCTATACTGTTGGTATTAAGTTGGAATTAATCTGTATAGGAAAGTTTTAAGCAAAAATGTCCATTGTAATCCTCAAGGCAACTACTAAGAAAATAATCAAAAATATATAGTAAAAGTAACAGTAAGGGATTAAACGGGCACTCTAGACAATATCCTTTTAATGCAAAAGGAAGCAGTAAAGACAGAATAGAGAAAAAAAGGCATAAGACAAGACATATAGACGCACAAATGACAAAAGAACAAATAGATAAGTTAGGCTTAATCAAATTTTAAAACTTTTGTGTGTCAAAGGACACTATCAAAGGGGTAAAAAGAAAGCCCACAGAATGAGAGAAAATATTTACAAATCATATATCTGATTAGGGTGAAAATATGTAAGGTCTCTTAAACCTCAAAAATTAAAAAGACAAACTCCCAATTGAAAAATAGGCAAAAGATCTGAATAGATATTTCTTCAAAGAAGCTATACAAATAGCCAATAAGCACACGAAAAGATGCTCATCACTAGTCATTAGGGAAATGGAAATTAAAACCACAATGAAATACCAGATTACACCCAGTAGGACAGCTAAAATAGAAAAGACAGAAAATAGCAAATAGCAAATGTTGGTGAGGACATGGAGAATTAAATTTTCCTACATTGCTAGTGAGATTGTAAACGGTGTAGCTATTGTGGAAAAGAGTTTGGTAGTTCCTCAAAAAGTGAAACATATGACTCATCAACTTACTCCTAAATATATACCCAAGAGAACTGAGAATATATGTGCACACAAAAACTTATACATTCATTTTCATAGAAGTATTATTTGTAATAGTAAAAAAGTAGAAACAACCCATATGTACATGAAATGAGGAATGGATCAACAAAATGTAGAGTATCAACACAATGGAATATTATTTGGCCAGAAAAAGGAATGAAATAATAGCACATTCTACAACATGGTTGAATCTTGAACAAATTATGCTAAGTAAAAGAAGCCAGATGCAAAAGGCCACATATTGTATAATTCCATTTATATGAAATATCTAGAATAGACAAACATGGAGACAGAAAGTAAATTAGTGGTTTCCAGGAGCCAGTGGCCAGAGGAGGAGGGCCGAGAATGACTGCCAATGAATACAGGATTTTGTTTGGGAGTGATAAAAATGTTCCATAATCACATAGTGGTGATGGTTACATAACTCTGAATATACTAAAAACCACTGAATTTTACACTGTGAAGGGTGCATTTTATGGAATCTGAATTGTATCATTTTTAAAAAGATTTTAAAAAATTGATTTCAGAGAGAGGAAGGGAGAGGGAGATAGAAACATCAATGATGAGAGTGAATAATCCATCGGCTGCCTCCTGCACACACTCTACTGGGGATTGAGCCTGCAGTCTGGCTATGTGCCCCAACTGGGAATCGAACCATGACCTCCTGGTTCAATGGTTGATGCTCGGCCACTGAGCAACACCGGCTGGACTGAATTATATCTTAATACAACTGTTATTTTAAAAACAAGTGGATGAAAGATATAGCATTTTTAATAGTATAGGAATCTTAATGATTTAGATTTTAGACACCATAGACTTACATAATCCACTACTAGCTCTTCTTCCTGATCTTCTCCTCTTAGTTTCCTCACGACTTTTTGGATGAAGTCTTCAAACTTGGTGGCCATATAGACATCTTCATTCTGTAACTGAAGCCCACCACATTTCTGTCTGATCGCTTCAACCAGCCTTAAAGTAAGAACCAGCTCGTGTTACTCACATTTATTAAAGGATTTAGGGGAGCTGTGTTATTATAGTTGTCGTTTCAAAGTAAAACATGTCACATGCCTATATCTATCCTATGAAGTCTTCTATGATAGCAATCAGAGAAATTGATAACACCAGAAGAAAAAAAATTAAAAAGCTGTGTGGAAGGACAATGGAAGTTCTTTATATGCTTAAAGAGAAAAGAAAGCAAGGCACAAATATTTTAATTACTTGCAATACAAGCAAGATAATAAGGGGCTCATAAAATCAGTTCGTTTTTCTTTCAAATGTAGTCAAGCAGTAATAAAATAAAGGAAATTTCCTAACTGTAAAGATTATGAGAAACACAAGTCATATTTTTTTGGGGGCGGCGGGGAGGGGGCATTGCACTGTTTATTTCTATTAGTTACACTGTGCTTTTAACACATTATAGTCCCTGTAGAGTGGGTGCAGTCAATGGTGAAGTACAGGGGCAGGGAAAACTTCAGAGAAAAGCACAGCAAAATGCTAGTGTTCTGGAAGAACTGCAATAATAAATTAGAGATTAGGATGAGATAATAAGTAGTCAATATACCCATCTCTCTCCCAATATTCTCTCTTGATGTTCTTCTCACCATCTTTTAATGTACATAAACATGTACACGTGGTTATGCTAGGGTGAGGTGAGAGTGGGATACAGGTGTGATAACTCATCCAAGAGGTTTTTGAGCCTGAGTCTGAGATACAACTGTTAAATTGGCTTTGTGGAGAAGAAATCTATGAGGATGAGTTCAGAGGAATGGGAGAGGGAGAGGGAGAGGGAGAGGGAGAGGGAGAGGGAGAGGGAGAGGGAGAGGGAGAGGGAGAGATATTTTTGCCTCTTTCCTTTCCTCCCTCCTCCTCAGAGGCAAGGGAGCAGGAGGGGAGCGCCGCTGGGGAGGAGGGAGGGAAGGAAGGGAGGCTCGAGGGAGCAGGAGGAGCGCCTCTCCACAAGTCATATTGTAGAATATTTTCTCTAGATTGCGTGTAAGAATAAAACAAACATTTGTTTGTATCACATGGTTAATGTAGGTACTAATTAGAACCATAGTTCAATATAATATCTGAAATCTTTTCCAATCCTTTGATTTTTCACTGCTGATTTTTCAAAATACAGCTGTTATTTAACATTTCTTGCATAGCAATGGTGAACTAGATGCACCATAGAAAGCCTACCACAGCTGTTGTTCAGTCATTTATCCTCTAAAAGAGATGAGATGCCTTGGTAATTCAAGATAATAATATCAGATGATCATGGTAAGTCAGACACTCAAACAGGAAATGGGTAATTCCTGCAAGAGTATTTTACTGGCAAAAAAAAAAAGTACTAAATGTACAGGATTAAAGTCTTTAGTCGAGCAAGTTAGAAATTTCTGGGGAGTCATGAGTCATAGCTGAGAAATTTGTAATTTGAGGAACCAAAACTCGACTTTTGATAAAAAGTCATTTCCTCTTGAGATGATTATTTTTGGTTATTGAACTGCAAAAGCTTCATGAATGAAGGGATCTTGTCTTGTTGATGACTGTATCCCTAGTGCAAAAAACAAACAAAAAACTGTTCCTGATATATAGTAAGTGTTCAATAGATGTTGTTAAATAAATGAATGAATAAATGAGAAAACAGAATATTTGTTAAGAACACACTCGCTGTGTTGACATGAAAGGTTGTGTCAAGAGGAGTGACATTGTTTACCTTATTTAGTTAGTGACTATTGTGTCAAAGAAAAAACACCTCTGAACCTGGCCGGCATGGCTTAGTGGTTGAGCGTCAACCTATGAACCAGGAGGTCACAGTTCAATTCCCGGTCAGGGCATATGCCCAAGTTGTGGGCTTGATCCCTAGAGTGGGGTTTGCAGGAGGCAGCTGATCAATGATTCTCTCTCATCATTGATATTTCTATCTTCCTCTCCCTCTCCCTTCCTCTCTGAAATCAATAAAAATAAAAACAACAACACCTCTGCAACTCTCCACTATTAGGATTTTGGTACACTCTTCGTTCCAAAGAGTGGGTTTCTAGGACTCTAGCCTTTTCAACTTGCTGTAATCCTCTGTAGAGAAATTCTGACTATAGGTTAATGATCCTTATTCTCACAAGTAGCCTGGTAATCCTCATTCTAGATAGATCTTACTGGGCAATTTGGGAGGATAGGAAAAAACTATTTTGGTGGGAAGT
The DNA here is from genome assembly GCF_028538775.1 of Myotis yumanensis. Taxonomy (NCBI): domain Eukaryota; kingdom Metazoa; phylum Chordata; class Mammalia; order Chiroptera; family Vespertilionidae; genus Myotis; species Myotis yumanensis. The sequence goes on from NW_027223754.1 coordinate 201,728,891, forward strand.
GTAATCAAGGTCAGGTATCCTTATGGATCAAACTATGTAGGAAATTCCCGATTAACATTTTCACCTGGAACATCCCAATTCCAATGTCAAATTAGAGGAAAATCAGCTAAGAAATATAAAGACACATTTTTAAAGAAAACAAACAATTAGAAGGGTTGCTTTTCTGGGTATATAGGAGATATGAAAACTACTTCTGGTTAACAACAAAGAGAAGGAAACAAATATATATATATTTGACTATGGAAACAAACCAAACAAAAAAGATGAAGAGAAACATAGCAGACAGGTAGGATAAAGTAATAACATCCAGAACAAGGGATTTAGATTTTATTTTCCAAGTCGCACTCAGAATCCCTAGTGGACAGGTGTGAATGAGTAAGGTGGTGGTTTTACCTGACAACATCCATTGAGCTTGCTCCAGATTTAAAGAAGTCTGTTGAGTCTTCAATAACAGGAATGTTGCTTAAAATTCCAGCCCAGATGACCTAGACAACAAGAATAACTTTTCTGAGGGCTGTACCAGCTAGAACACTGGCAGAGACTGGCTGGCTCCTCAGTAAACCGCTTTCTTCTTCATCTTGGATACAGGGCTTGACTGCCTTCCTCAGTATCTCTTCAAGTTAGATGCAGCTGTAAGACTGCCATCCAGCCAATGAATCTGAGTAGAAGTGATCTGCATTCCAGTCTTGGCCCTTGAAAAACTTCCCTCACACAATTCTCTCTGCTCTTTTTGCCCTTCTTGGCTGTCTGGAATGGAGGTGACCCCCAGGATGACCTTGGAGAGAGCAGAACCTCTGAGTCCCTGAATAAGTCGATCCCTAATCCTCAGGTTCCAGCTTTCCCCCTAATTCAGATGCCAACCTGAAACTTGCTTGGGATTATTTCTGTGAGTGAAAAATAAATCCGCATATAAATTTGGGGGTTGATTTCTTATTGTAGCTAATACAAAAGAAGAGGAGCCCTAACCGGTTTGGCTCAGTGGATAGAGCGTCGGCCTGCAGACTCAAGGGTCCCAGGTTCGATTCCGGTCAAGGGCATGTACCTTGGTTGCGGGCACATCCCCAGTAGGGAGTGTGCAGGAGGCAGCTGGTCGATGTTTCTCTCTCATCGATGTTTATAACTCTCTATCCCTCTCCCTTCCTCTCTGTAAAAAATCAATATAATATATTAAAAACAAAAACAAAAGAAGAGGAAATAAACTTCCATCTCTACCACTTTGAGTCCCGATGGGACCAGGTACAAAAGTGCTTCACTTTTCACAGGTAGGAGAAATAGTGAGGTCATCACATGCTCACCTTGATGGTCTCCGCCACCTTCATCTCTTCGGCTGTAAGTTCTACCACTGAGGTCTCACCCGCTGAGAAGTACTGAGAGGCAGGAATCATTTTCCCATCTTCAAACTGTAGATTTCTCACCATCAGCTACAAAGTAGCAACAAAATAAGGAGGAGAATTGAGGGTTCGGGCAATTCAAAAGTGAGGTGGGTGGAAGAAGGAATCATATATTTAAGGAGTAGATTATTTGGCAAATGCAAACATGGATGAAGAGGACTTGCCATTATGTGTAAAGGGACTGAAGTAGTATTTTAACAATGGCAGCAGACAGGAGACAGTTAAGTCTAGGAGTAGATACATCTCAAAATGGATAATAAGTTCCTGAAACATTGACATTTGATGTGGGAATTTGAACTAAAATCTACTATAACTACCACCACTGCCATCATGTGAACACTTCACATGCACATGTGTGTACGTGTATGCTTAGTATGCATATGCTGAAGTATCTTATTTAATCTCATAAGTCCTGATGGAGGCAGGTGCCATTATTAGCTCTGTTGTATTGATGGGGAAATGAGGTTACTGAGGGTAAGTAATTTGCCCAATGCCACACAGCTAGTGAGTAACAGAGCTGTGGTTACAACCCCAGAACTAGCTGAACCCTAAAGCCTGCAATATTAATAGCCGATCTATCCTGCAAGCTAGCGGAGAATATCTGTCATGTGGCAAATTCCCTTTTGCGTTCTTCATGGGGAAGCTTCCCAAGAGCCCACTGAAGCCAGAGCCCACACTCCCAAGCCCAGGGATGAGGGTGGGCACCTGCCTGGTGAGGCCGAGGCAGTGAGCATCTAAAAAAGGACCACACCCATCTCATTTGATCCTCCCAGACTCTGGCAGTGGGAAGGCAGACAGATGGGATTACTCTCTCTGTTTCATAAATAGGGAAAACTGAGACCCAGAGGGGAGAAGCATCCTTCCCAAGACCAGTAGATGGCAGAGCAGGGGTTTATATCCCGTTTTCTGACTAAATTTCATGCTCTTTCTACTACATTGCAAAGCTGGCTGTTCAGGTCCTCGGGGCCATCCTGGGAGCCTTGTTCTCATCCAGGCACATCGAGGTGGCTCATCCCCAGAGAAAAATGGGCACAGGTATCTTGAGCCTCCCACATCTCACTGCAAAGCCAGATGACCTTGTGAAAGATATTCCCTTAATAGCTTGGGGTATAGAAGGAAACCAAAAAAAGCGGGGGGGGAGTATTTTACAGGTGACCGTATTGAACACTCACTGCTTTTCCATCGTTACCAAAAAGAACAAGTCCACTTTTGGTAACAAGGCCAGGCTTCTTGGCACCTTTCATTTCCAGGGGTTCTCCAGGAGGCACGGAGCTATTCAGTAGTGAAGAGCCATAGAACGTGACCATCTAATAAAGAGATCAAACCCAGAGTGTGAAGTGGGGAAGCTGCACCTCTGAACGGGTGTGTGCAAACAGTACTCTCTGCAAAAATGCTGGAATTGTCACTCAGGATAAAATCAGACATCCCCATCCTCAGACTATAACAAGCATCTGTAGAGATGACACAAAGCAAGAGATAGTCTGCAACCATAGGGTTGAAGAGTAAAAAATGTCCCACACCCAGACAACATGAGTATACATTTGTCATTTATTCACATCGATACAAAGGTGAATGAGATGAGAAGCTCTCACAGACTTTGCAGGCTGGAGGTAGGGTTTTTGAAGGGAATGGAGGTGTTGGGGGGGGTGGTGTGTATTCCAATGTATTGTGATGATTGCTTTGTGGGTAGTTCATGGAAATAGGACTGGATCTAGACCAGTGGTTCTCAACCTTCCTAATGCAGTTCCCCATGTTGTGGTGACCCCCAACCATAAAATTATTTTCGTTGCTACTTCATAACTGTAATTTTGCTACTGTTATGAATCGTCATGTAAATATCTGATATGCAGGATGTATTTTCATTGTTACAAATTGAACATAATTAAAGCATAGTGATTAATCACAAAAACAATATGTAATTATATATGTGTTTCCGATGGTCTTAGGCGGCCCCTGTGAAAGGGTCGTTCCACCCCCAAAGGGGTCGTGACCCACAGGTTGAGAACTGCTGATCTAGACCATAACCAAGAGACCTTGTTATTAACTGATTTGTTATTATAATTCTATTACTATCCTCTGTCATTTATTGAGGACAATAAAGTTAACATTTGCTGACTACTTTTGGCAGGGACCAAGCACTTAAATGAATGAACATGTGTGAACTCATTTAATCTTCACATAACCCATAACTCATAAAGGAGGCACTATTATTCCATTTTACAATAAGAAAACCCAGGCACTCAAAGGTTAAGTAACCTGCCCCAGGTTCCATAGCACATAGTGCAGAGCCAGAATTTTAACTGAAACATCCCAGCTCCAGCTCCCACACTCACTGCACTAAACTCCCTCCCTTGGTCCTTCATTGATCCCACATATTTTTATTTTACTATTATTTTTAAAATATATATTTTTATTGATTTCAGAGAGGAAGGGAGAGAGAGAAAGAGAGAAACATCAATGATGAGAGAATCATTGACCGGCTGTCTCCCCCTGGAGATCGAGCCGGCAACCCGGGCATGTGCCCTGACCAGGAATTGAACCGTGACCTTCTGGTTCATAGCTCGAAGCTCAACCACTGAGCCTCGCCAGCCGGGCATGATCCCACATATTTTTATTGGCACCTCATATGCACTAAGAACCCTGCTTCGGTGCTGAGATTATCAAGACAACAACTTGAAGCCCTTACCCCTAAAAGATTCATAGTCTTGTGGAGGAGAAGGGCTAGGTAAATAAAGAGACACAATATATAATGTGCTGTGTCAGAGGTAGGCAGGGTATTGTTGAAACAGAGAGGATGAACCCTCAACCTCAACAGGCTGGACTCGTGAGCAGGTCAGGAAACTTCTTAGAAGAGGTGAAACCTGAGAACTTGAGCTGAGATTCCCCAGTTGAGAAGGCCTTTCCTGCTCTGGTTCCGCCCACCTCCCTTCCCCCACCCTTCCCCATCTCTCCCTTGCCTCTCACACCTGCTGCCCACACCTGAGGCTCCGGCTTCATTGTGACTTTGGGGTAATATATTCTTCTGTTCCCGGGTCTTCATCTCTTTTTCTTATTCTCTACCTGTGACCTTTTCTCAACGTGCAATCAAATAAGTCAGCTTTTTCAGGAAGCCTTTCCTACCACACCTGAATCTGGGCCTCAGGGATGAATAGCACTTATCCTATTGCATTTATTCACTTCTCTGCCTTTCCCATAAAACCGCAGGCTCCGTGAGAGCAGGGGTTGTGCCTACTGTCTGCTCCACAGCAGATGCTCTCTGTGGGCTGAGTCACACATACCTAGAATCACAGACCCTCCTCATGACCAAGGGAAGACCGGAGGAAGCCTAGACTTATGTGTAATACCTCTTACAATGGTAACATGAAAAAAAAACAACAACAAAAAAACCCAAAAACGTGGTCCCTACTCCATGCATCTTTGGACACCTGTCAACTGTGGCCGTCTCCCTTCCTAGTTGTGGAAGAGCATTTTCTTGTTTATTGGCAAAGCTGTCACATAACTGGTATCAGATTCTGACTTGCACAAGTAACATTCTTCACTTTTAAAACCCTGGAGGGTGCTGGGTTATTGCACAAAGGTCTATTTTTCAAATGTTTCTGCGAAGTTGAACTAATTATTGCAATGGGTACAAGGTGCTTTGTGGGTAAGTTCATGGAAACAGGACTGGATCTAGACTGTAACCAAGAGAACTCATTATTAACTGATTTGTTATTATAATTCGAATAGAGGCCCATTGCACGAAGAGATCCGTGCAATAGGCCTTCCTTCCCCTGGCTGCCAGCACCGGTTTTCCTCCGGCACCCAGGAAATGATGTTATGGGAACAAAATAATGTTCTGGAAACGGTAGGGAAAGTATTTCCAATATAGGCCTTGTTAACATAAGAAACATTAAAACCTGTTTTTAAAAAAAAAGTGATCCCTAGAACATACCTGTCCATTTATCTCTGTCCAAGCGCCAGGGACTTTATCATGGCCTCGGATCCAGTTGTGTAAAACTTCAGCAGACTGATCCCAAGAAATCTAGGAAAGCACAAAGCACAGGTTGAACCTCTTGGTGGTGACAGCGTCAAAGACAACGGAAACATTTCCGTCCCTCAGAAGTAGAAGTAGAAGTGGTTGGGCTGGCTGGCTTGGAGATCTGCCTTTGGGCAAAAAAATAGTACACTGGGAACCACTCAAAGTTTGAGGGTCATGAATTTTGAAATGTGCTATTGAGTTGGTATAAATACCTCAGCATTTTCCTTTTTCTGGATACCTTCATAGGTTGCCCCTTCTTCTGGCTGGGGAATCCGAGGAGCTTTTCCATCAGCTATGAGTTGAACAGCTTCCACCTAAAGCCAGAAACGTTACCTGTGTCACAGTCCAATGGGCAACAACAGGATGATCTGTTTAACTGAAGTTTCTGCTCTACAGAATTACTGCATATAAATCTGCCCAGAGAGTCAGGCTATATAATAACTAGCATTTCTTCAGATCTGTCTATGTGCCAGGCAGCGTGGTAGTTACTTCATGTGAAATACCCCTTGCAACTTCACTCCAATCCTGCAAGGTGGATATTATTATTCCTGTCTCACAGATGAGGAAACCGAGGCTTAGAAAACCTAAGCAGCTAGCTCAAGATTACAGAGATGGCCTGTAGGTTGTCAGAAGAAAGATCTGCACCCAAGTCCATCTACTGCCAATATCAAGTCTGCACTTCCTTCTTTAAACAAATTTCAACCTCTCCTGGGCGATTCAATGGAAATTTCAGGTATATTATTGTAAAATAAGTCATGATGGGTTATTTCGTCTCATCATGATGATTCCAGACAGTGATACATTGCTATATGGAAGTCATTCAACTTGCTTTCTAGCTTAGGACACCTGGAAGTTTAAAAAGTTAACATCTACCCATGAGTTGGATTGCGTTTGGGATGTGTCCTACTTTCTCTTCCATGTTATATTTATATTTATGTTTGTCTGGAGTTGAGAGCCTCTCTCCTTCACTGGGAGGCCTATGTGAGCTCAAGTTCTCAGATTTCTCTCTAAGCACTCAGAGCTGTTGACCAACCTCCCCAAGAGCACATGGAGCAAACCACCTGGGAACAAGGACAAGTTTACAGCTCATTCATTCTACCCACTTCTAGCTATCATATCACCTGGGTTTGGGTACCAGAGCCAGATTGGAAAAAACGCCACTGAACACATATAATACTATTTTGATTGTATTATGTAATTATCATTTTTGAGCACCTATTGTATGCCAGGTGCTTTACACAAATGCCATTTAATTTTCACAACAACTATCCGTCAGGTAGTATTATCTAGATTTTATAGATAAGGAAACCAAGGCTAAAGGGTCTAAGTGTCCTGCCCATTGTCATACAATAAATAAGTGATAGAATGAGAACTTTGGTGTCAATAAATCATTAAATGATACAAACAGAATACTGCTCTCCTCCCTCTGAAATCAAAGGCTGCTGCTGTATATCATCTTACTGTCCATCTCTGTGTTGCTACTTCTACCATATCAAACTCTGGAAAACATTAAATAACAGTAAAACTTATCTTTCAATACTTTTACAGGTTTATATAGTTTTACTTTGTGGGGTACATGCTCTGAGCACATCTGAACAAATAGAGCAACACCAAATTTCACCCCATTATATAGACTGATTTCAAATACTTTTACAGGAAGTCCAAATTACATAGCACAATTTCTTAAGATTCTCTGTACTTCTTTACAATTAGTGTTATAAGCAGGGTTGGAGATTCAAGTAATTGGCAAAATAATTGAAACAGTTTGATTGCTAGTCATCCATTTGATCATTGCTCTCAGAAGATCAAATCAGCTTCATTGACTAGAAATTTTAAAGTTCAGATATCCACCCTAAATACACTATCCTACTGGTAAATGTAAAAGTTCATTTTATTTGGATTTACATTTTTAATAAAAATTCCTAAAAGAAAAATATCTTCAAAACTCTAAAGGTTTACTAAATTCTTCTTGATGGCATAAATGTACTAACCATGGCTTTGATTCCTTCAGGAAAAAGAAATCGATTATATAGTGCATCCACTGTATCATTGGGTTCAACATCACATGACCTCTGAAGAAGGATGGGTCCTGTGTCTAAACCATCATCAGCCCAGAATACAGAAAATCCAGCTTTCTTATCTCCCATAATTAGAGTCCTGTGAAAATAAAGAGTTTCAACTTAAAAGTTTGGTTAACTGTACCATAAAATGATGAATTAGTGATAGTAAAGCAAGGTAGTTACAATGGAGAGTTGATTGTGAATGAAGCTACTGTGAGATTTTTTTTAAAAAATAATTTTTGATTGATGTCAGAGAGTAAGGGAGAGGGAGAGAGAGATAGAAACATTAATGATGAGAGAGAATTCACTGATCGGCTGCCCCCTGTACACCCCGCACTGGGAATGATCGAGCCCCCAACCCGGGCATGTGCCCAGATCGGGAATTGAACCGTGACCTCCTGGCTCCTAGCTCAATGCTCAACCACTAGGCCATACCACTGGGCTGTGAGAAATTAATAATAGAGCTGGGAAATGTCACCACTTATAAAAAGCAATACTTAATGGTACTGCTATTTTATACATCCATACATCTCTAGTCTTGTTAACACATACTAATGACTTACAGTCTACTGAAAACGGCATTAGAGTCCATCATTACTACCACTCACTGACTACCTGGTGTCGGCTTCCTACAGCAGCATCAAGTAATTTTACCCACCTGGGTTCAATTCTTACCTCATATTTGACCCTGTATTAGGTAGAATAAGATAATGGGAGATAAAACTAAGGCTGCTTAGTGCAATGTGAAGAGGAAAACTGATTGTTGATTTAAGTTGTGCAATTCAGGAATAAGCATCATTTAGAACTAGAAGTCTGCATAAATTCTAGTAAAAGATGGTTGATTAATTCAACTAGCATTTGTATTTTGGGCTCTATAAAGCTTAGCCTAAGAGAAAATGCCCTACCTATGGGGCATAATACATATGAACTGGGTATGTGGACAAATAAAATCACATTAGAGAGCAGGCTAATGAAGTAGTAGATCAGCCATGTCCCCGATCGAAATAATTTTTACTTCTCTGAGCAATTAATCAAGCCAGACCTAAATAAATCAACCAATCACTCTTTTCAGAAATGTTGTGGAATTAATTGGCTTTATGTTACCAAGATCCTTGAAAATATTCATATACTTTGACCCAATGATTCTGCGTGTAGAAGCAATGTGAAATGAAAAAAAACACACCACAAGTTTAAGTACACAGATATGCATTACAGTACTATTTAAAGAGCAAAAAGAAATCAATTTATGTAATCAGATTTTAAATATAATGAATGAAATGTTCATCACACTTAAGCTAAGTATAGATTTTCTGTCTATTCAATAATCTGACGCTGAGAGATATCTGGGAGATGTGCAGGTAAAGGAAAGAAGGTAGAGAAAGTGGGCAAGGCCCACAACATGATGTACCTATGGCAGTGGTCGGCAAACTGCGGCTCTCGAGCCACATGTGGCTCTTTGGCCCCTTGAGTGTGTCTCTTCCACAAAATACTGACTTCTGTGATGGGCCACGAAGTTTTTTTTTTTTTAAGTTTCTTTTTTATTTTATTTTATTTATTTATTTTTAATTAAATCTTTATTGTTCAGATTATTACAGTTGTTCCTCTTTTTTCCCCCCATAGCTCCCCTCCACTCGGTTCCCACCCCGCCCTCTGCCCTTACCACCCCGCCCTCCACTGTCCTCATCCATAGGTGTACCATTTTTGTCCAGTCTCTTCTCACACCCCCTACACCCCTCCCCCACCAAGAATAGTCAGTCCATTCCCTTTCTATGCCCCTGATTCTATTATAATCACCAGTTTATTCTGTTCATCAGATTATTTATTCACTTGATTTTTAGATTCACTTGTTGATAGATGTGTATTTGTTGTTCATAATTTGTATCTTTACCTTTTTCTTCTTCCTCCTCTTCTTAAAGGATACCTTTTAGCATTTCATATAATACTGGTTTGGTGGTGATGAACTCCTTTAGCTTTTCCTTATCTGTGAAGCTCTTTATCTGACCTTCAATTCTGAATGATAGCTTTGCTGGATAAAGTAATCTTGGTTGTAGGTTCTTGCTACTCATCACTTTGAATATTTCTTGCCACTCCCTTCTGGCCTCCATAGTTTCTGTTGAGAAATCAGCTGACAGTCATATGGGTACTCCCTTGTAGGTAACTAACTGTTTTTCTCTTGGTGCTTTTAAGATTCTCTCTTTGTCTCTTGCTCTTGGCATTTTAATTATGATGTGTCTTGGTGTGGTCCTCTTTGGATTCCTTTTGTTTGGGGTTCTCTGTGCTTCCTGGACTTGTAAGTCTATTTCTTTCACCAGGTAGGGGAAGTTTTCTGTCATTATTTCTTCAAATAGGTTTTCAATATCTTGCTCTCTCTCTTCTTCTGGCACCCCTATAATTCAGATGTTGGTACACTTGAAGCTGTCCCAGAGGCTCCTTACACTATCTTCATATTTTTGGATTCTTTTTCATTTTGTTTTTCCAGTTGGGTGTTTTTTTGCTTCTTTGTATTTCAAATCTTTGACTTGATTCTTGCGATCCTCTAGTCTGCTTTTGGAACTCTGTATAATATCCTTTATTTCAGTCAGTTTATGCTTAATTTCTAGTTGGTCCTTCTTCATATCCTCGAGGGTCTCACTAGATTTCTTGAGGGTCTCACTAAATTTATCAGCGGTTTCTAGAAAATTCTTGAAAAACCTTATAAGTGTGGTTTTGAACTCTATATCCTGTAGTTTGCTTTCCTCCATTTCTGTCATTTGTGACCTGTTTCTTTGTCTCCGCATTTTTTATGCTTCTCTGTGTTGATAGAGTGGCTTTCTGTGCTAGGTGTCCTATGGGGCCCAGTGGCTCAGCCTCCCCAATTACCTGAGGTGGACACTCTTGGTGCACCCCTTTGTGGGCTCTATGCACAGTCTTGTTGTAGTTAAGCCTTGATTGTTGTAGGTATCACTGGGAGGAATTGACCTCTAGGCCAATTGGCTGTCAGAATCAGCTGTGTCTGCAGTGGGAGAACTTCTGTGCTGAAGACACCCTTATGGGGCAAGACTTGCTTCAGTGGGGCTTTGGTGCTCACTGAGTCTGCCCCCTGAATGTGTTCCTTATGGATCTGAGGAGTTGTAATCTGGATGGTCCCACTCTGACCACTGGGTACACTGGCTCTTGGATCTCTAAGGAGGTGCTAATTTAGCCTCTGCCCAGCAGGAGCTACAAAGAGATCTGCAGATTCCCCTTCCTTTTTTGGGGTTTGGAGGTGCCCAAATGAGGCCCAGCTGTGAAGCAATGCAAGCTGCTGTGGGGCCTTGGGCCTTCTTTTAGAAGTTCTGGGTCTCTCTGACCCAGCTGCAGTTTGTTAGGTAATTTTCAGATTGCAAAGGGCAGGCCTTTCATATGCAAAAGCTTCTGTGCACAGCTTGGGTGGGGCGGGGTCTCAGGGGATCAACAGGGCAGAGCAAGCAGCTATGGCTGCTCCTCAGTCCTACCCTAAGAGGCCCCGAGTCTCAGTGTCCCAGTAATCGCTGCAAGCACCTCCGAGAGAAAGCCACCCTTGAGTTCCAACCGATGCCAGACAGTCCAGTTTCTCCCCATATGAGTCTGGATCCCCAGAGACTTGCCCAGAACTGGAGTTCAGAGCAGTCGGGAGCTTGAGACTCCCTCCTGATTGAGAAAGACAACCGTGTCCTCAGTTACCAGTCCTTTCCACGTGCACCTTCGTACCTCTGCACTTTACTTCCCCACCTCCTCTGAGTCTCAGTGTGCTTTTCTCTTTCCTTCTAGTTGTAGAATTTCCACTCAGCCAGCCTTCTTGTGGTTCTGGATGATGTCCGTTTTGTCTTTTAGTTGTATTTTTGAAGTGGTTGTGCGAGGCAGCAATTTCCGGTGTTTACCTATGCCGCCATCTTGGTTTCTCTCCCCTGGGCCACGAAGTTTCAATCGCACTGTACATGCACGCCCGCACATGGTATTTTGTGGAAGAGCCACACTCAAGGGGCCAAAGAGCCGCATGTGGCTCGAGAGCCGCAGTTTGCCAATCCCTGACTTATGGCATTGGGTACCTACAGTGTACCAGGCATTGTTCTTGATTCTGGGAAATACAGCAATAAAATAGAACATAGTCCCTCCCTCAAGAAGCTTAAAGTTGAGTGGGGGAAGACAGACAACAAAGATAATTTCAGGTAACTCAGCATTTCCTGAAATGTACTTGAGATGTTCTATGCAAAAGAAAAAAAAAGTTCTATGATCAAATAAGTTTGGGAACACTGTGTACTCAGATTCCCTCCGGGAGATTATGATGCTAACATTACAAGCTCTAACAAGTCCTGTGATAAGAAAATCCAGTATAACCAAGCTTGTCTGATGGTAGAACCTTTGTTTAAACCTAGTTGAAGCCCATTCTTGTAACCTGGTTACAGACCACTCTTGGGAAATGCTGTTTTGTCTTATGCAGTTCCTCTAACTCTCAGGAGAGTTCATGCAACAGTGGCAATCATACAGGACCTCACAATTGTTCAAGCGTACCTACTTCCTTGATCATCTAGGTAAAAAACAGAAAGATTGTGGGCAATAGGAATAGGCTCATTTTCTCTGTTATTAAAAACATCTCACCAGTCTAGTCCGCATGGCTCAGTGGCACATGCCCGGGGCACATGCCCGGCTTATGGGCTCGATCCCCAGTGTGGGGCATGCAGGAGGCAGCTGATCAATGATTCTCTCATCATTGATGTTTCTGCCTTGCCTTCTCCCTTCCTCTCTGAAATTAATTAAAAATAAAATAAATAAAAATAAAACAAAACATTTCACCAGTTGATAGCAGAGGCTCCTCTGTGCCTGGGAAGGATGGACGGGTGGTAAATGATGGAACCGTGCTTTGGGCTGTCAATTACATCCATGGGGATGAACTGTGTGCAGAAAGGAAGCACGTTTAGCTCGGCACCCACGGATCTGTAGGCCTCTGCCACCTCCTTTATGGTCTTGCCCTTGACTCTCCATCTGGGGAACTTGAACACAGGGGTCCCATCTTTCTCTGCAGCCAAAGCTGAGCATGAAAGAGAAGATTGTTTTCATTAAAAATAATTTTAGCCGTAATTTCATATTGCTGTAGAGCTACACATTGTAATTTTATAGCTTTGTGAAACATTTACAAATAAAACATGGCGAAGAACAATTTAGATTCTGGCCAGGATTTGACCTGCTATAATTTTACCATGAACCGTTTATGTTTCTACTGTGATTTTTTTTTAAAATATATTTTATTGATTTTCCACAGAGAGGAAGGGAGAGGGATAGAGAGTTAGAAACATCGATGAGAGAGAAACATCGACCAGCTGCCTCCTGCACATCTCCTACTGGGGATGTGCCCGCAACCCAGGTACATGCCCTTGACCGGATTCGAACCTGGGACCCTTCAGTCCGCAGGCCGATGCTCCATCCACTGAGCCAAACCGGTTTCGGCTCTACTGTGATTTTTATCTATGTACTAGAGGTCCCATACACGAATTTGTGCATAGGTAGGGTCCCTTGGCCTGGTTGCCAATCAGGGTGGTCTCACCGCGGGGAGGGACCGCGGGAGGTTGGCTGGACATGGAAGGTTGGCTGTGGGAGTGCACTGACCACCAGGGGGCAGCTCCTGTCTGAGCAGCTGCCCCCTGGTGGTCACTGTGCGTCATAGCGACCGGTCATTCAGTCGACCGGTCATAACGGTCGCTTAGGCTTTTGTATATATAGATTTAAGGTATAATGTTTGAGCTCAAACATTTGTAGCTAGATAACATTTTTTGAGATTTTTAACTGAGGCTTTCTTTTATGGATCAAAATTTGTACTTCTCTTACTGATCCCGCCATTTAAAGAACATTTGCTTGTTGTTGTTTTTTTAAATATTTGGAGCCAGGTGCCAATACATCACCACCCAAATTAGACATACTTAGTCTCTGGCACAGTTGGAAAACCTCAAGTTTCTTCCCATGCCCGTTGGTTGAGGAGAGTCCCTTTAATCACAGGGCAAACTGTAAACCAGGACACCTTCTCTCTGCCAAACAGGCAGAGTCCAAAAGATAAAGGAAGAAAGGAGCTTAGCTGAACCTGTCTAGTTCCTTCACCCAAGTTCACCAATCTGATAAGTTAGGGGAGGAGAGGCCAAGACTGAAGAACACATGCTCCCTGTAGGGTTCGGCCATACTGGAGCAGATCCTAGGCTCTGTCCTGGAAAGTGTCCCTTCTTGCCCAGACAGGGTGGCTCAGTGGTTGAGTGTCCACCCATGAAGCAGGAGGTCATGCTTGATTCCCAGTCAGGGCACAGACCCAGGTTGCAGACTCAGTCCCCAGTAGGGGGTGTACAGGAGGCAGCTGATCAATGATTCTCTTTTCCTCTCTCCCTTCCTCTCTCTGAAATCAATTTAAAAAACATATTTTAAAAAATAAAATAAAGGGAATGACTCCATTCTACCTCTGTGTGAAATGGACTGGCCCTCAAAGTGCAGACAGCGCAAGCATGTTTTTTCCATAATAAAAACTCATTTTTACTTCTATATACCCTAAAATATTAAGTACATTTCTTTTTCATTGGTAACTCAAAGTAACTACATTTTAGGCTTTTTACCTATATATTTTTTGGTTCCCTTTCCTTCTCTTAATCCAATCATCAATATTCATTGATTCCAGATGGGATGCCTACACCACAAAGCCTCAATTCCAAAGCCTAGTAAGTCTTGAAGGCCATCAAGATCAATCCATGTGGAAGAACTTGAGAAACCAGTATAATGATGTTCATAAAATGTAAATAATCATAAAATGCTCAAAAACTGTAAACAACTCAAATGTCAGATAATAGGAAAATAGATACATGGTAAAAAATAAAAGTTAAATTGGGAGAAAATTGTGAAAGGTCTAAGAATCACATGCTTGCAATTCTTCTGAAGTCCATGTACATGGCAGAGACTGCTAGTTGACTCCCTTCATCCTTTATGAGTGGATTCCTATAATTTAGCTGAACACATAGCCACACTGAATAAAATCTGTATGGCTCAGCCTGTCCTGCAAATAGATTTGACCTGTAAGTAAATTCTAGCCAATGGGACACAAGTAGGAATAATATGTGCATCTTCTGGATTATGCCCTTAATGAAAAACTTGCCCTCTACTTCTCTTTGTCTTGCTGCTTGCTGGATGCAGACTGGATAGTCAGGGTAGAAGAAGCTACCTGGACCATGGGATGGAAGTCCATGGCAAAACAACAGAAAGAGCTTTCATTGTGATAAACGCAGAACTGTCACAACAGTTCAGATGGCCAACCCAGACTTGAGAAATGAACTTCTATCTTAATTCAAGCTAATATTATTTGGGGTCCCTCTGATACAACCGAAAATCTGATATCCTAAATTTAAGTCTTCCCAAATATCCCACACAGAACTAGTGAAAATAGAGAGATAGTCCTAGCAACAGGAATCATTCAAAAAGAAGCAGTTGGAGCCAGGTATATAAAAATGCATGAGGCAGGTTCCCTCAGAATTCCCCAGGTTGAGGAAACCTTTTTCTGAAACAAGGACAATTTTTAAATCAGTGATTAAATTCATGTGCATATGGGTTCTTGGCCCAACTTTTCTTTTAGTTTGACTCTTGAAAAATAATATTAAAATATAACATTGTTAAAAGCAATAACAAGAATGAGGAAAAACCCCAGAGCTGCTTCTTTCAAGAAAAAAGTAAAATTTCAGGGTTATTGGTATATTATTTTTCAACCAACGTGTTGCATCATACCATGACTCATGAAGTCCCAAGTCGTAAGCCAAGATTTCTAGGCACTATCCTGTTCCTGACCTGTATTATTTGTAGACTGTTTCTATCTCTGTGTCTTCCACCCTTTCTTCTTCTTTTTTTAATCCTTACCTGAGGATATTTTTTTCCATTGCTTTCTGGAAAGAGTAAAAGAGGGGGGGGGGGGGGGAGAGAGAGAGAAAGAGAAAGAGAAAGAAACATTGACAGGAAAGAGACACATCGATGGGTTGCTGGGAATCCAGTCTGCAACCTGAGACCCTTTGGTGCATGGGCTGAGGCTCTAACCATTTAGCAACACCAGCCAGGGCCTTGCACCCTTTCTTGACCTAACCATAGCATGCAAATCAGAAACACACTGCAGCCCTAGACGGTTTGGCTCAGTAGGTAGAGTGTCGGCCTGCGGACCAAAGGGTCCTGGGTTTGATTCCGGTCAAGGGCCTGGTCGGGGTGCGTGCAGGAGGCAACCAATCTGTGCTTCTCTCACATCAATGCTTCCCTCTCTCTTCCACTCTCTCTAAAAAAAATATCAATGGAAAATCCTCGGGTGAGAATTAACAACAACAAAAGAAACACACTGCAGGTTTGTTCTGAGGATGGCTGTCTTCTTTATCTACCGTAATCACCAAGCAGCCCCAGCTATAATTTGTTCTGAGACAAATGCCTTCTTTATGACCCCACATCAATATCTAGGATTGGGTGTGGTCTTCCCTGTATTCCTTTTGGCATCTCTGCATCAAGTATTATTCTTTGAAAAGTCACAAGTGTAACTCAGAAAAAAATATATGCCTGGAAATTCCGCTGATGGATCTGATTATTACTATGGAGATAAGTGGAGAAATTCAATACAACAGGTGCCTGCTCCTTTGTCTTGGGACCCACAGAGAAGGAGAATTTTTGACTCTTATGTCCACCATGCCAATAGACTTGGCCAGACAAGGCTTTCAATAGGTCTGGTGGGAGCCGCAGAGCCCAGAAGGGAGGCATGCAATCTAGGTCTTCCGGGCCTGTGGCAAGTCAGTGGAAGTACAGAAATGCTAATGAGAGATGCCGGCTCTGAGTGGGCCCCAGGCTGAATAGTTGCAAGTCCAGTTCAGAGTCCTTGATACACTCACCCAGTGGGTCAGCTTTTCCATCCTTGTCTGGAACTGTGAACACCCCCACCACTCGATGGCCCTCTTTGCAGAGGTGGCTGTAGACTTCTTGTCCAAAGAGGCTCTGACCAATAAGGGCCAACTTCAGCTGGTTTTTGAAATAAACCTGTGAAATAATTCAATAATGACAGATGTTAGCATGGACAGAAGACATATGGGTAATATTCATTTTTAAATCATTCGAGATGACTTGAGGACAACACAAGGCTCAAAGATCTACTAAATACATTTTTTACTAACATACGCTGAACCTAGACCAGTGATGGCGAACCTATGACACGCATGTCAGAGGTGACACGCGGACTCATTTTTTTTGGTTGATTTTTCTTTGTTAAATGGCATTTAAATATATAAAATAAATATCAAAAATATAAGTCTTTGTTTTACTATGGTTGCAAATATCAAAAAATTTCTATATGTGACACCGCACCAGAGTTAAGTTAGGGTTTTCAAAATGCTGACATGCCGAGCTCAAAAGGTTCGCCATCACTGACCTAGACTATCTGAGATCCAAACCTAGTGTCACCCACCCCTTATTAGTTGTGCGGCCTTAAGCAAGTAACTAACTTCTGTTTGCTTTTTTTCTCATCTGTAAAATGGGAATAATAACATCACCAACCTCATACAATTTTGAAGTACAGGACTTTAATATGCAATAGGCTTAGTGCAGTGTCTGACACCAAGTGCTGCTTAAGTAAAAGCTTTAATAATGTTTTAAACGCCCTAGCTGGTTTGGCTCAGCGGATAGAGCGTCGGCCTGCGGACTCAAGGGTCCCAGGTTCGATTCCGGTCAAGGGCATGTACCTGGGTTGCGGGCACATCCCCAGTAGGGGGCGTGCAAGAGGCAGCTGAATCCATGTTTCTCTCTCATCGATGTTTCTAACTTGCTATCCCTCTCCCTTCCTCTCTGTAATAAAATATAAAAAAAAAAAAAATAATAATGTTTTAAAGATTTTACTACTTATGTGCTTTTTAACACTGGTTTATGTATTTGTTTGTTTTTTTCATAAAGTCCAGAATTCCAAAATCCTTGGTAAGTGGATCCAATTCATTTGTTCTTAAAACCTGGATTGATCTAATGCAGTGGTCGGCAAACTCATTAGTCAACAGAGCCAAATATCAACAGTACAACGATTGAAATTTCTTTTGAGAGCCAAATTTTTTAAACTTAAACTATATAGGTAGGTACATTGTTATTAACTTAATTAGGGTACTCTTAAGCTGGCCTTTGATAAAAACGTGGTATTTTGTGGAAGAGCCACACTCAAGGGGCCAAAGAGCTGCATGTGGCTCGTGAGCCGCGGTTTGCCAACTCCTGATCTAATGGAACATTCCTTTAAAAAAATATATATGTATGTATTTTTTTTTCAGAGAGGAAGGGAGAGGGAGAGAGAGAGAGAAACATCAATGAAGAGAGAGGATCATTGATCACTGTCTCCTGCATGCCCCACACTGGGAATCGAGCCCGTAACCCAGGCATGTGCCCTGACCGGAATCAAACCGTGACCTCCTGGTTCATAGGTCGCCTTTTTAGGCATGAACTTAACAGTATACAGGCTCACACCTTCCCTGTAATTGAGCTGATAATTAAACAATTGAGGTTTTAAAAATCCTTTTCCAGGGCCAGCGGAAGTTTCTATCCCCAAAGAGCCTAGAGAGCTTCAACATCTAACATATATTCACAAGCAAATATTAACTCTGCCTATGGAAACCATGTAACTATTTCATTTCCTCTCATCAAAAAATCTGAATGTTCTGTAAACATTCTGTCTTCAAATCCTATAATTAATGCTGTGGCTTGAAATAGAACTTACATGTTGTCTATCTTACAAAAGGTGGCTTTACCTCATGCCATTACCAATGCCAGATATTTTGAAACATCTGAAATACTACTCTTAAAACAAAGGAGCCAAGAGGCTGAGCTGACTCAATGTCAGCTGTCACCCATTATTTGGAGTTCAAATTCACATTCAACACGCCTCCAGAAAGACAGTGTGTAAGGAAACCGTGCCAGTTTCTTTGGAAATACTGCATTCACCGAAACACCGTCTGAGCTCAGTGCTTAAGCTGAAGTTACAAAGGTGAGTTTCTAACACTGAGAAATGTTCAGATTTTAAGTGTGTTTATAATGCGTTAGCATAATTCCAAAGAAAACTGGACTGGGATATTTTACCTTACTCTTATTTCTCCAGGTATAACCTGAAGACTGACTGACAGTGTTGGCAGAATCAGCTGGGCGAGTGCGTTAGAAATGTGGATTCCGAGACCCCACCCCGGATCTACTGAGTTAGGCTTGAGGCCCAGGAAGCTGCATTTTAACAAGCTCTTCATTGACTCACAGGCACATGGAGTCAGAGGATCTCTGATTTATGGAGGGTGTGCGCCTGCCAGCTACAAAAAAGATTCCGCCCTGGGGAGTTTGGATTCCGCCCGAAAAAAGGGGTGGAGATATTAGCAAACAGTTTAATGAGATCCTAAGATATGCCAGGTGTTTCATATATATCACTTCCTTTTGATTGCCCAGTGATTCTTGGAGACAGGCGTTATTAAGCTATTTTACAGATAAGGAAATTAAAACCAAGAAGTTAAGATACAGCCCAGGGTCAAATAGCATACTAAGTGCTATATCAATGTTATCATTCTCATTTCCTCAGCATTTAGTGCTCAGGATATAATACATTATCTAATATGGTTTGAGGTTGAATTTGGAGGTTCTAAAAGCAAACTAGACACCAAAGCAGGGGTCGGGCAATAAGGAAATAAGTTAAGAACATGGTTGCTAGAACTAGAGCAGGGGTCCTCAAACTACGGCCCGCGGGCCACATGCGGCCCGCCGAAAACATTTATCCGGCCCACCGGGTGTTTTTGTCGCCGCTGCCTGTCCTGCTTAGCAGCCAACTCGTCCCGGCCTGCAGTGCGCATGTGTGGAATGTCTGAGGGACAGTGAACTGGCCCCCTGTTTAAAAAGTTTGAGGACCTCTGAACTAAAGTATAAAGCCAGTACTTGGTTCCAGGAGGCAAAGAAGGGTCCAACCTCTCAGTGATTCCTAAGATCACCTCAAGTCCTGGAATCAGGCCATGAACCCACAGCCACCACCCAAACTTGTTCCAGATGCTGGCAGAGGAAGCAAAATAAATATGAGGGCTAACTAATCCCCACCATGAGGAGAAATTAAGAAGCAGTGAGCCAGGCAAGAGAGTGGACAATAGTAACTGACAAAGGGTTTTATTACTGTAATAGAAGCCTGGTGCATGAACGCGTGCATGGGTGGGGTCCCTTGGCCTGGCCAGCGATCCAGGCCTATTGGGGGAGCCAGCCGGCCGGGAGGACCTGTGGGAGGTTGGCTGGCCGGCAGGCTGCGGGGAGAGAGGCTGCAGCTGGCCAGGTGGGGGGAGGGGGGAGCCGTGGGAGGTTGGCTGGTGGGAAGAGGGAGGCGGGAGGGGATGTGGGAGGTTGGCTGTGGGAGCACACTGACCACCAGGGTGCGTCATAGCGACTGGTTGACCCATCATTTCGGTCATTCCGGCAGTTCGGTTGGAACAGTCGCTTAGGTTTCTATATATATATAGATAATTGCACTAGTTAAAAAGATTCAGTCATTTCAATAAATTGAAATCAATAAATATTTCTAAGTCCATTTCTTTCTTTCTCTATTTTTTTTTCTTAATCCTCACCCAAAGATATTTTTCCATTGATTTTTTAGGGAGAGTGGAAGAGGGAGGGCAAGACAGAGAAATACTGATGTGAGAGAAACACATTGCTTGTTTGCCTCCCGCATGAGCCCAGACCAGGGCCTGGGCCGGGGAAGAGCCTGCAACCAAGGTACGTGCACTTGACTGGAGTCGAACCCGGGACCCTTTGGTCCTCAGGCTGATGCTCTATCCACTGAGCAAAACTGGCTAGGGCTCTAAATCCATTTCTTTAAATCAGAGAATGGAAAAGTATATTCTATCAGGAAATGTTATAAAGTAATTTTCCCCTTGGATTTTGCTACATCCAGAGAGATTCCTCCCCCGCCCCCCAATTTTGCTTTAATACCAAACTCATAAAAAGTGCTGTGATTTTTTTCTTTTTTTCTAGATGACAGTATAATTTATATACAGAATATGCCCTTTTCAGTGTATAGTTCTGTCAGTTTAAACAAACACACAGTCATATAACCACAATCAAGATAAAACAATGTTCCATCAGCCCCCAAAAGTCCTTTATGTCCCTTTGTAATCAATCCTTGCCCCATCTCCAGCCCCTGGCAATCATTGATCTTTTGCCTATCACTAAGTTTTACTCGTTCCAAATGTTAGATAAATGGAATTATATAATAGGAAGCCCTTAGAGTCTGTCTTCTCACCCTTAGCATACATATTTGAGTTTCATCCATGTTGTATGTATCAGTAGTACTTCTTTTTTTTCTGAGTAGGATTCCATTGTTTGGATGAATATACCACAGTTTGTTTATCCTGTCACCAACTGAAGGACATTTATTTCCAATTTTTGGTGACTAGGAACAAAGCCTCTATAAACATTCATAAGTAGGTATTTATGTGAATAAAAGTTTTCATGGGTAAATACCTAGGAGTGCAATTGCTGGGCCATAAAACGTTTAACTTTATTTAAAAAAACTGCCAGTTTTCCAAAGTGGCTGTACCATTTTACACTCCCACCGGCCATGCTTGATTTTGAACAATTCTTATAGGACACAGTCCAAAGGATGGCTCCTCACTTTCTATGGAGCAAGAAACACCCAATGTTTCACTTACCCCATGTCTTCCTTTTGGCCATTGAAGAAATTGCCTTCTCCCCAGCCACAAGTCCCTGTTCTTCCACGAGCATTCCTGGGTGCAGTCCGACTCAGGCCCCTGACCCCTCACCCTGCCCGGTGCTTCCCCCACACACATGTTTTTGTTTATGCTATTTGCCACCTGGGATGTTCAGATTTTACTAGTCAAATCTTATGTAAGCCCCCTTATTGTAATAATCTTTTCGCTCTTCGAGACTTTTTTTCTGCTCTCCAAAAAATAAAATTCAGTGAAAGGCGTTGACAGAGGAGGCCAATAAAACAGGCTGGCACAGGCCCCTTGCTCCCTTGCCATCCAACCTAGATTCCCGTATGCCACGTGGCGGGAGAAACTTAAGGAGGAATCCAGTGCACTGCTCGAGAGAACAAGCAAAAGCTCCACCTCAGCAGATCTCTTTTTCTTTAATTTAAAACAGATGAATGCTTCCAAAATAACTAGCACTGCCTGCATGGGGTAAAGTGAATGCTCATTATTTGGTGTTGTCTGGAGGATGAAGCTTTTCCACTTATGCCACTTTGGATCAGTTCTTGGTGCTACTTGACACGTCTTCCCAGCTCCCAACTGTTCCCATTTGAATCTGCACACATGTAATTATGGCTTTGGCAGAGAAGACGAATCGAAAGCAAATTCTTGTGCAACACAGCAAACATGCACTTCCTATTAAGAGATACTGTAAGTGGGATGGATGTGGTTTTTTTTTTCTCTTCCCTAGACAGCTTGTCGTCTCCTTAGATACAAGGTGGCATCTCTCCAGAGGCCCCCAAAAGGGCTGAAGGCAGTGCCCCATGCAACGTGTGGGCTCTCCTTCCATTTCTGGAGGTGCTGATGCAATTCCAAGGCCCAAGGCTGGGCCAACGCTAGGTTCTTGCTACAGTTTACGAGTGTCCCAGAGTGGCTGCTTCTGCAGCGCTTAGTAACCCTAGAGATCTTGCCGCCTGCAGCTCAGGAATAACGAGCTCGCAGCCACCAGCAGTAAGTGCCACTCTCTGAATGGGCCCCGCGAGCCAGTGGGGAGCGCTCACGCCTCTCAGGCCGCCGAGGAGCAGCAGGCTGACTCGATAGCGCTCTCCTCCAGCAGATTGTCTCCGTCTAGCTAGCAGCTAGTTCGTTACCAGGGATCTCACGATTGAAAGGGAAAAAAGAAAGGAAGCCCCAGACACTGCCCCTTGCCCGGTGACCGTTCCCAGCCGTCAATCCCAGACAGACCTTGGAAGTTCCAAAGCCCCTTCCCCATAGAAGACGATGGCACGCTTGCCAAGCCCCATCCGGACCCTCCCCGGACTCTCTTCTGCAGTCTCCCAGTTTTAACAGTGCGATCTTGGCTTTTAGCTGTCTAAACACCGCTGCCCACCCCCAGCCCCGCCGCCCGGCGCCCCAGCCCAGGGTCTCTAGACTCTAGTAACTAGTCCGGGGTGGGAGCAGGGACGCTGGCCAGGGCGGGACTCACCCGGCCGGTGGAGAAGCGCCGGAGCGCCTGGCTGCCCCGCAGCAGCATTCTGGCTGGACACTGGCGCTTGCGAGGGCGGCTCCGCGGGCGGAGGCGCGGGAGGCAGGCGGGTGGCTCAGCGTGCGCGGCCTGCAGCTTCTAAGCCCCGGGCGGCCGCGCTAGCTGCGGGCTGGCAAGGTAAGCCCCCGCACCCGCCCCCGGCTCCAGCCCGGGGCTCCAGCCCCGCCCCGTCCAGCCCGCACAGCTCCGCCCCTCCAGCTGGCAGGGCTCGGTGGCCAATCCCGTGAGATTGGGCGGGGCGTGCGCTGGCCGCTTGGTGCCTCGGCGGCCCCAGGCGAGTTGCTGCGCGGGTGCCCAGAGGTAGGGACAGCTCCCTGGGGCTAGCTCGGTTCCAGTCGTGTTCCAGGTACTCGCTGGCTGTGGGACCTTCTACCAATTGACTCAGACCCTCTGCGGTATAGAGGGATCTACCTTAATGTTCAAGCTGCCACTCCAAGTCACGTCCATACACAATCCTGAGAAGGCAACAGGCATGCCAGTGTGCATCGAATTACGAAATTGAAGGCATGGGGGCACCTTCGCTATTTAAGGATCCTGATACCTATCGCACAGTCGAATAGGAAAATTTAATTAAATTTTGTGTATAAAGTACATGGCAAAAGACCTGGCACAGAGATAGTCTCCAATAGATGATTGTCAGATAATGGATAGATAGGTAAATAAATGATAGATAGATAGATAGATAGATAGATTCCTTTGCTACTCAGACATGCTTAGCTGAGCACTTGTCTCAAACAGAACTTAGCCTGGCCTGCAAAGCCATCTGCAGTCTCGTATTGCTCTTATTACTTACTACTCTTTTGCACATGTAATCCTGCCTAACTGTAGTGCTTGCCAATTCCTCCCTGGATAATGCTTCCTAGAAGAGCTTGTCACCTGCCCTTGTCACTTGTCCCCAACTCTGCATGACCAAATTCCTTCTCTTCTTAAAGGTATAGCTCAAATACAGCCTCCTGGAGGCATTTTTCTTGATTCTTTCTCCCTAACATCCTTATTCCCCCAAACTAATCCTTTCCTCCTCTGAACTGGAAGGATTTTTGTCCCTTATGACATGTTAATTGGTTCGTGGTATTTATGTACCTGTTATCTTCTCTACTGGAAGCTCCTTGCAAACTAGGCCCTGTCTGATTTATAAGGATTTACAGTATCTATCACTAAAAAGAGCTTTAAACGTACTTGAGAGAATAAACGAATGAATATGTTTAGGAACGTAAGAGGGAGAGGAAAAGAACAATTCTCAAAGCTTGGAGAATTGCAGCAAACATCCAGGGTTTTGCTTTGGGAACTGCCCCTTGCCAATTCAACCCATTTCCCTGACAATATTTTGTCAGGGAAATACTGATATTCATTTTATTTGTTCTGACCTGTGTAAACTGGGAGGGGTGGGCAAGGAGTGTGGTTTTCTCCCCGAATGGGGGTTCCATAGTTCTATACTCCAACTTTAGAAAACGAGTTTATGTTCACCCAGATATAATGAAATATGATGACTAAGATTTTCTTCTGTAAGAACCAAAAGAATAGTTCTCTTGATAATTGGAGGTTAGACCAGATGCAATTAGAGAGTTTCACAAACAAAAAAGCACTGCTAATCTAGATTTATATAACCAAAAAAAATGGAGATGAAATACAGTCATTTTAGAAACAAACACTTGAGAGAATTTGCCATCAGCAGACACACTATAAAAGAAATATTAAAGAGTGTCCTTCAACCAGGAGGAAAATTACCCATAGGGAAGCTTTCAAATGCAGGAAGAAATGAAAAAAAAAAAAGGCAAATATGTGAGTGAATTTAAGTGAACATGAGCCATATGGACAACAACAACAATAATAGAATCTTGTGGGAATATATATATATATATATATATGAAAATATACAAACAACAAAAATTGTTGGGTAAGTTTGGGGAGCTAGGAGGAATGAAATGATCATTAGGCAGAAAGGAAGTAATCCTAGATAGAAGTTCAGAGATAAAAGAATTAAGAGCAATAGAAAGGGTAAATATTAGGACAGATTCAAGTTAATATTGTCTAAAATAATTCTAATATGTTTTATAGAGTTCAAAAATATATATAATTAAAATATATGACAACAATAGTATCTGAGTTTTAGGGAGGGAAGGTGGACTTAAAGTGTTCTAAGGCTATAGCAATGTCTTAGAAATAATAAACATACTAATTTATGTTAGACTATAATAAGTTAAGATGCATATTATAATCTCTAGTATAACCTCTAAAAGAATATTAATACTATGTACAACTACCAAGTTAATAGAATGTAAAACTATCAAGAAGACAATGATTTAAAAAAAAATCAATCCAAAAGAAGGCAGGAAAGGTGAGAAAAAGAAATATGGAATAGGTGGAAAAACATGGAAGGAAATTAGTAAGATGTTAGATTTAAGCTTAAATATACCAGAAATTGCAGTAAATGAAAAAATAATCCTAACTGCTTTATTTTTAGAAATTTACATATGAAGTTCTGTACCCTCATTTTTAACATCTGCCCCACACTCCATGGAGTGTCATACATGTTATTTACTTAACACATCCTTGCTGGTGAACATAAGGTTGTTTCTAGTCTCTCCCCTGAGCAACCTTCACCAAAGGATCCAGTCAGGTCTTTAAGATGAGCACCTAGAGGTCTGTTTCTAACCCAAAGGTAGCAGTTTAAACACTGATGCACACCACCAGATTGCACTTAAAAGGTGGGATACAAAAAAACGCTAGTTTTTTTCAGTGACTATGGGGATTATCATTGGTCTTTATGTAAGAGATATATTTCATTTCATTTATTTATTTAAACTAAAAAAAAAAAAAAAAAAAAAGAGCCCAACATCCGCCAAAAAGAAAGGAGTCCAATAAACACCCCAGGTTCTCAAATGATACCCTTAGAAGACATCACCCTAGGAAAGAGTGTGATATACAGGTAGCACAACTCCTGTTAAGCCAGCCCACTACTTCAGATCCCCCATCCCTCCTGGGATCCAGGGGTGGAGCACATGACCTAGAATAAGCCAACGGGTGCATGTCTCCCATCCTCTCAATTACAAGGATTGATTCAACAGTGTGCACAGTGTCCTAGTAAGGCTAATCAAGGCCAGCAAGACTTAATTCTGGGACTTCTGTTTGAACTATCAGTTAAGTGTGCTTCTTTTCTCTCTCATGCTAGATTTGGTATGCTGATGAGCCTGAAGCTGCCAAGGCCTACCATACAGAACCTAAAGAATGTAGCAAAAATTGTGGAGAGACAGAAAAGAAACAGTAAAATCTAAGATCTGACATCATTTGTAGCCTGAAGCTGGATGGGTATGAAGGCCAATTTTGCCACTAAATGTATTAAAAATTACATACTGTAACAAGTGCAGTTGTTTCTCAAGGACTCTTGACTGCTATTTCGGCAGACTCTCTGCATGCAGTTTAGGGGTCAGTCAGGGATTTGGCAGAGTTTATACTCGAATTTTAGACCCCATCCCTTGGGTGAGTCTCCTGCTTCAGTGTACAACCTCTCCCTCACTGCCTAATTTCCAGTCTCTCTTCCAACAACCCTGGATGTAGTTTGCTACCACCTTAAGCCAGTAAGACTGCAGCGTTTCACTCCTGGATTTGAAGGGGTGAGGGATACTGTCAGGCAAAAATTCACAAACTCATAATTATTCCCAGTTGCTGAGTAAATTTTCTTGTGGTTTCTGCCTGCTTTTATTCTTTTTCAGATTTTTAAAAAGTTATTTTCATTATATTTTGCTTACTTTTCCTAGTTACTAACTGCAAGTAGGTCTCCATTGCCTCCTTACAAGGACATAGAGGTATTCTTGTAAATTAGTTTGCTACATTAATTATAAGGTTTTTCTAAGATATTTATGCTTTTTAAATTAGGTTATCTCAACCCACTTTGTAGACCATACTTGTATAGAAAGACTTCCTTTTTGTTGTTGTTCTTTTTTTTTTCTTGCTCATTTTTCTCTTTTGAAGATGAAAGAAGGGTTGGCAAACATTTTCTTAAAAAACCTATAGTAAATATTTTAGGCTTGTGGGCCATATGGTTACTGTTGTGACTACTCCACTCTTACATTCTATTGTGAAGCAGCCATAGACAATCCTATCTAATAATAGACAAACATGGTAATTAACCGTACCTCTGACACGCTTCCCACTGGCTAATCAGGGCAATATGCAAATTAACTGCCAACCAAGATGGCGGCCGGCAGCCAGGCAGCTGAAGCGAACAAGAGGCTTGTTTGCTCCAGTGATGGAGGAAGCCAAGGTTCCCTGCCTGCTGCTGCTGGCCTCTGAGCTGCAGTCTAAGCAACTATGTTGCAATTATAGAAGCTAAACAATCCCCAGAAACCTGCTTTCGGCCAGCCGGGCCTCAGAGCTGGAGTTGCAACAGTGTTTCAATTATAGAAGCTAAACAAAGCCCAGACACCTGCTTTCAGCAGCCGAGGTCTCAGAGCTGGAGCCGAGCCTCAGAGCTAAAGCTGGCTCTCAGCTCCAGTGACAGCCATAGAAGGTAAATAAATCCCAGAAATAAAAAAGGAAAAAAGAAAAAAAGGAGAGGTTGGGAGCTTCAGTCACCCGCCAGCCTGAAAACGGCCCTCAGCCCCTCACCCAGACTGGCCAGGCACCCCAGTGGGGACCCCCACCCTGAAGGGGGTGTGACCAGCTGCAAACAGCCATCATCCCCTCATCCAGGCTGGCCAGGCACCCAAGCGGGACCCCCACCCTGATCCAGGACACCATTCAGGGCAAACCAGCCGGCCCCCACCCGTACACCAGGCCTCTATCCTATATAGTAAAAGGGTAATATGCCTCCCAGCACTGGGATCAGCAGAGCAGCGAGGCCTCACTGCCCCGGGGTCAAGCAGAGCCGCGAGGCCTCCTAGCACTGGGATCAGCGGAGCAGCGAGGCCTCCTGGCTCCTGGAGCAGTGTGACAGGGGGCAGCGCCCAAACCCCCTGATCACCCTGCGGCTCTGGGTGTGACAGGGGGCGGGGTCACAACCTCCCTATCCACCCTGCTCTGTTCGTGACAGGGGAAGGCGCCCCAACCCCCTGATCAGCCCTGCTCTGTGTGTGACTGGTTGGAGCTGCAACCTCCCCATAGGCCCTGCCCTGTGACAGGGGGCAGCACCCCAACGCCCTGATCGGCCGGCTCTGTATGTGACAAGGGTGGCACCACAACCCCCTGATCCGCCCTTCTCTGTGCATGACAGGGGGTGGCGCCGCAACCTCCCCATCAACCCTGCCTTGAGTGTGACAGGGGGCGGCGCCCCAACCCCCCAATCGGCCCTACCCTGAGTGACTGGGGGTGGCATCGCAACCTCCCGATCTGCCCTCCTCTGTGCATGACAGGGGGAGGCACCCCAACTCCCCAGTCGGCCCTGCTCTGAGCCCGACCAGGGGCTGCGGCGCAGGCACCTAGGGATTGGGCCTGTCCTCTGCCACCCGGGAGCAGGCCTAAGCCACCAGGTCGTTATCTCCCGAGGGGTCCCAGACTGTGAGAGGGCACAAGTGGGGCTGAGGGACACCCCCTCCCTGCCAGTGCACAAATTTTTGTGCACTGGGCCTCTAGTATGTAAATAAAAAGGCATGATTGTGTTCCAATAAAACTTTATTTACAAAAGCAAGTGCAGATCTGCCAACTGTACTTTATTGATTCCCAAGTTATGATATCTTAATAATTTCTCTTACCAGACAACTGAGCTCTTTGAAGGATTTTAGTCATTGTGATATATCGGCCAGGAGAGGTCCTGATTAAATACTAGTTGAAGAAATTAACATTTTCTCATGCCTCTATTCATTTATTTTATTTCTCTAAATAGCTATCTTGTATAGTATTTCATAAATTAGTATGGATGATTAAACTCTATGTAATTATTCCCTGTTGATGGACATTTAGATCTTTTCCCATTAGTATGTATTAAAAATCAGGCAGTAATGAACCTTGTTATTACTAGAGAGTGACTGGGTAACACATTCTTTTTTGCCGGTTTGGCTCAGTGGATAGAGCATCGGCCTGCAGACTCAAGGGTTCTGGGTTCGATTCCAGTCAAGCGCATGTACCTTGGTTGCGGGCACATCCCCAGTGGGGAGTGTGCAGGAGGCAGCTGATTGATGTTTCGCTCTCATCGATGTTTCTAACTCTCTATCCCTCTCCCTTCCTCTCTGTAAAAAATCAGTAAAATATATTAAAAAAAAATACACCTAGCCTGGCTGATGGCTCCGTGCTTGAGCCTCAACGTCTGGGCACATGTGGGCTCAATCCCCAGTAGGGGGCGTGCGGGAGGCAGCCGATTAATGATTCTCATTATTGGTGTTTCTCTCTCTCTCTCTCTCTCTCTCTCCCTCCCTCCTCCTTCCTCTCTGAAAACAAAAAACAAAACAACACACACGCTTAAACAGCGCTCTTCTCCACCTCCCACCCTCCACCTTTTTGGGAGGAGGGTGTGGAGAGCGGGCGAATGCAATGTAGGCAGAAGAGTGAAATTCCTCGCCCTGGTGTTGGTAAAGTACCTCCTCCTCTCGCACAGTTTCCTCTCGAGAGGAATCGCACAGATCGTGCAGGAAGAAAGCTGGAAGCGCTCCGAGGGCGGCGACAGGGAGGGGGTCGGAAATACCGGCTTCTTGGAACAAGCGCCTGGACCGCGACGTCCGAGGGGACCAAGCTTCCTGGGAAGCCCCCTACCCATCAATTTTGCCCTTTCCAGGGTAGACTGCGGGAACAACTCCCCAGGTATTAAACATGGCCGGCGCACAGCAGGGCGAAATTGAGGGTGCCGGTGCGGCAGGAGACGAAAAGTAAACGGTGGCGAGCACCGCCACCACCACGGCAGCCGCCCCCGTCGCCGCGGAGGACTCGCTTTCCCAGCGGCCCCCGCGGCCGCAGGGGCCTAAGCCCGCCCAACCCTCGCAAGCAGGGGCGGGGCTAGGGCCGGAAGTCACGTGCCGTGACAGCCGCTGGGGTGAGGCCGCCGTAGTCATCCCGGCTGCCGGGGACTGTGACTGAGGGAGGTGCCGCGGGCATGGCGGTGGAGACTCTGTCCCCGGACTGGGAGTTCGACCGCGTGGATGACGGCTCGCAGAGTAAGAGAGCGGCGCGGGGACGCTCCCGCGCGGGCCTCCGCCCCGGCGGGCTCCTGCGGGAGGGCTCTGCGTCGTGGTTGCTGCGCAGCCCTCTGCTTGGGGGCACTTTCTGCCCCTTGGGGTGTGAGAGGAAGCCCTCTCGAGCGTTACTTTCGGGGTTGGTGGGGGTGGTGGGGTCCTAGCAATGGCAGGCCAGGCCGGCCCGGACCGGGCTTGGGGTTCGGGCGGCGACTCCTGGGAAACCCGCGGTGCCCCGGGGGGAGCGGCGTCCACCGCCTGCAGCCCGAGGGCGGGTCCGGGGAGGCCCTGTCTGGGCGCTCAGGGCTTTCGCCGGATCCTCGGAGCGTTCGCTTCTAGGAGAGGCTGAGATCCCGGTTCCTGTTTCGGTTTCCTGTTTTTCTTTCTTTCCTCCCCAGCCAACTTTTTGGAAGTTCGGTGTTTTTTTTCCTCTTTACTCTTATAATCATAGAATATAGAGAAAAAGAATTCTTCACATGGAACAAACCACCCCCCAGGCTCCACATGAATGCTAATGCATCTTCTTCTTCCAGCCTTTTCTCCACGTTCGATAAAAGTGTTGTCCTGCAGTTTCCATTGCAGCTGGAAGGGTTTCACAAGTTACAGCAAATCTGCTTCCGATTTTGTTCCAGAAGATCGAATTGCCTGATTTAAGTTAGAAGTCCAGCAACACACAGCCCCCCCATCCCCCCATCCCCCCGCCTCCCCCCGCCCCCCACATTCAAGTCCATGCTGCAAAATTTAGAAGCCAAACTAATGATCCCAGTGAAACGCTACTTGAGATTAGTACAAGTTGTACAGGATCCTGTGTTCGCTGGTGTACAGTGAGCTGCACCTGGTCGGTCACCTATGAAGTTTTAAGGACAAAGGTCCCCTCCTCTGCCTTGGGAATAAGTAATGAATTCTTATGCGTGAGGTGGAATCTTTGCTTTCGTCCTCAAAGAATTGGGATAAAAATACGTTACTGGGGTTGAAAAAGCGGTTCCCTTTAGAGGAGAATGATCAGATTTATCCAGCAGGCATTTTTGGTGTCCCAGGCACTGTGCTAGGCATTAGGGATACAGAGACAGAAGGAAGAATGCCGTCTGTTCAGAGAGAGAAGCATGTGAGTGAGTTTTTGAAATCTCATTCTGAAGAATCACCATGTAGTTCTTCTTTCAAGTCTTTTTAACTTTTACTAATTTTTATAACTATTCCTTATTTTTACCAACAAGAAACTTAAATGTTAGTGCATGTTTTCTGTTGCCTGCTACTTTGTGAATTCCCAGGCAGACGAAATGAGTAATTTATTGGCATGTTTTTGTAGTTTTGTCATTAAGAACTCATTTGCTGGTTGAATACAGCGACCGTAATTTTCCATGTAACCGAGAATTAGACGTGTACGTTCTTGGGACTTGGAGAGCCTTACGCTGTTTTTAATTTAAGCTGTAGGGAAATGACTTCTCATCTCCGTGCCCGATTTTCATTAAGTTTTGGACTGTGAATCGTATCTAGACTAATTGTTTTTCAAAATTGCCTAGGACTAGGTTAATGCTGTAATGAGGTAGGAACCTTAATGAACTAAATTGATCCACCTGACTCTGCATTAGTTGCAAGATAAGGGAGGATGGGGAGCTAGATCTTTATCCTTTATAAATCAGAAGATACTTTATCTTAAAGTTTGCTTTGCATTGCTAATTTGAGGAGGGAAAATTGTTACCTTTATTAGAATACAGAGATTGAATAAAGTTATTCACGTTAAAAAAAACTGAGTCGGAATTGAATTTGCTGCCTTTGTAATAAGTAATCAATTCTTATGTATAAGGTGGAATATTTACTTTCATTAATATTGATGTATACCTTTATTGTTCAATTTATTCCAGTGATTCTTTAGAATCTGTTAGTGTGTAAGTTCTGTAAATAACCCAATATTCTATACTTACTGTTCTTTACTGGCTTTTCCAACTCTATTATGATAGTAAAATAAAATATCTTGGTGAATTTGGGGGACTACAGAATAATATGATGATGAAGCAAGTCTAAATGCATTTTAAAAACAATATATAGGTGTATTTTTAAACAATGTACTGTGTATGGAATTAATAATTATGCTTTTAAATTTTGCTCAAATGACAGCACACATTTTTGCACTTGATTCAGGTCATGAATTTTTACTCTCCCCTTCCCCCAATGTTGTTTTTGACTAAAACATAGAGTCAGGACATTGAATTGTCTGAGAAATTATTTTATGTTTAAAAGCCCTAAATTATAGGGTAAATAAAATTGTGACTTTTTCATAATACTTTCAAGTTAGGTTCAAAATCATATATATCTCTTTGCCCTGGCTGGTTTGGCTCAGTGAATAGAGCACTGGCCGGTGGACTGAACTGAATGGTTTCAGATTGGTTTTTAGTCAAGTGCACATGCCCAGGTTGCATGCCCACTCCCCAGTAGGGGGCATGCGCGAGGCAGCCGATCAATGTTTCTCTCTCATTGATGTTTCTCTCTCTACCTCTCTGAAATCAATAAAAATATATTTTTAAAAAGTGATATATATCTCTTCATATAGCAACATCTGCTTTTAAAATTATTTTGTCTATCTGGAAATTGTTGAAAGCTGAATTATTGTTTAGCTTTGAAACTTTATTTCCAAGAAGTTAAGATGTTCCTAAATACATTTCACAATGCTTAGTATTTACTTTGCTGTGACTTTTGAGACTATTTGAAGTAAATGTCCTGTAATTTTGTGCTGCTCACATACTGTTTTAAAATTTAAATTTAGAAATTCATGCTGAAGTTCAGCTTAAGAATTATGGGAAATTTCTTGAGGAGTATACGTCTCAATTGAGAAGAATTGAGGATGCACTGGATGATTCAATTGGAGATGTCTGGGATTTCAATCTTGATCCTATAGCATTAAAGGTTTGATTTTTTAAA
This sequence comes from Myotis yumanensis, assembly GCF_028538775.1. Lineage (NCBI taxonomy): Eukaryota > Metazoa > Chordata > Mammalia > Chiroptera > Vespertilionidae > Myotis > Myotis yumanensis. The sequence continues at coordinate 201,761,589 of NW_027223754.1, forward strand.
TATTTATGCATATATTTTCAGGACATGCTTTATCTTGAAAACTTAAGTGCTAAAAATGGAGCATATATTATTTGGGATCTAGAGAAGTAAAAGAGACATGGAGAAAAATTGTTAATTTCCTTTTCTCTAAGCCATACAGGTATTTTTGTATGTTTTTGTGTTTTTAACCATTTGTACGCCGTAAGCATCTGTAGACACAAGTGGCGGAACTTTTTAAATTAAATTCAAAATATTGTGGCAGTTGACTGGTTAAAGGGTGACACAAATTCAAAGCCTTTAGTGTCAAAATGACACAGACTCTTTGAGCTAGCTTTTATTTCTCTCATCAATAAGAAAATGAAGAGGGTTGGAATAGAATATTCTGGTGAGATTATTTTATATACAGTAAAATGCATAGATTTAAAATGTACTTTTCAATGAGTTTTGTCAAACACATATGCCCAGGTAACTCATACCCAGTCAAGATACAGAATAGTTTCATCATTTCCTAAAAATCTCTTCATGTTATTTAGGGGATTTTAATGTGGGAGTAATTTTTTAATGTATGAAATAGGTCACTCCTGCTCTATTCTATTTCAAGGTAGTTCTATCTTATTTTAGTTATTAAGTGATAACTATAGCCTGTTACCACTTAATAACTAAAATTTATTGAGCATTCATTATGTGCTAGACACAGTCCTAAGTCACATATTGACTTTTTAAATAACAGGGTTGTTGAGATATAGTTCACATATCATTCAGTTCTTTGGTTTTTAGTGCATTCACAAAATTGTGCAACCAGCACTAGAGCCAATTTTAGAACATTTTCACCACCTCCAAAAGAAATCCCATACCCATTAGGAGTCACTCCCTATCTGGTATGGTGCTATTGCAGAGTATAGGGTCTAACACAAGATTAAATAGAATAGAGTTAGTCTTAATTTGTGTATTTAAGATTTCATTGTTTTTTTTTCAAATTAAAAAGAAATGTTCTTTTCCTTATTTATACAGCTTTTGCCTTATGAGCAGTCTTCCCTTTTGGAACTTATAAAGACTGAAAACAAGGTACAGAATTTAAAACCAAAAAATCTTTTAAAAAAATGCTTTATTTATCTACTATAATTTACTTTTGTAACTTTTAAATTTTTTTACTCATGAAACTAGGTCTTAAACAAAGTCATCACAGTTTATGCTGCACTTTGTTGTGAAATCAAGAAATTAAAATATGAGGTAATTATTTGTATTCGTAAGATGTTAAAACATGATTTAAAAGCAAATATGTGCTTATATGTGTACATTGTGCCTGAATATTTATTGAATGTTGAATGAATTATTTACTTAAAGTAATAGTAGTAATAATGACGGAGTACTTACTATGTACCAAATTCCATGTTAACCCTGTTAATACTTACAACAACCTGGGGAGGTATGTGAGGAATATGTGGGGAAATTGAGGTTTAAAGAGGGTGTCACTTGCCTAACATTTTACTGATAGTAACACTTTAAGTATGGGTCTGCATACCTTCAAAGTCTGTATTACCTGACATATATACTTGCTTTCTAGATAGAACTGATTTTTTATTACTTTTAAAAATATATATATATTTTTAATTGGTTTAAAGGGGAGAGAGATAGAAACATCAATGATGAGAGAGAATCATTGATCAGCTGCCTCCTTCACGCCCCACTCGGGGGATCGAGCCCTGCAACCCCTGGCATATGCCCTGACTGGGAATTGAACCATAATCTCCTGGTTCATAGGTTGACGCTCAACCACTGAGACATGCTAGCCCCGCTAGAACTAATTTTTAAAAAAAGCTTTGAATTTTAAAAATATCTTGGGTTTCCTTGCCCCAGAGCAATCAAAACTCTGAAAGAAGTTGGTAAACTTCCATCTTTTTTTCTCTACCGTTTTGATAATGAGTTTGCTTTCTGTTCTCCCATGAAATAATGGGAGGATGTGATACAAAGTAAAGGCTAAAGAAATCCGGAAATAACTTTGACTATTAATAATACTTGGGGTACTCCAAAGATAAATTGAGTGTATCTGAATTGTAAGCAGTTTTTGAGTGAAATTATGTATAAGTGATGTAGTCCTTTGCTTATTATAAATATGGATAACTAAGAGAGCCTAGTAATTTAAAAACAAAAGAGCAACTTGTAAAATTATTTTAATTTTTTTAAAACAGGCTGAAACTAAATTTTATAACGGTCTCTTGTTCTATGGAGAAGGAGGTAAGTTTTAAAATTTCACATTGTAGTGTTGTGATACTGAGATTGAAATGAACAAAAAGATAACAGACAATTCTAGGACTACCATAATGTATTAGTGTGAGAAAATAAGCATTCAGATTTTTGTTGGTTTGCTCGTTTGGTGAACAGGTGAAAGAAAACCTGAGTGATGAAGCAGCAGCAAATTCTCTAATGTCTATTTGTGATATGTTTATTTCGTGCACTGGTAGGGTCCCTAGCGTCTGCCGGCCAGGGCCTCCTTCCTTTCCCCTGGCCGCCCTGCTCCCTGGTCGAGCTCCCTGAAGAACTCCGGTCTCCAGTGGAGGAGACAATTTGCATACTACACTTTTATTATATAGGATAAAGCACTGTAACTATATAAGAATTTTCCTTGAATTTATTAAATAGTGAAACAGATGGTTACTTTCAATTGTATAATTAATGATTTTCTCATTTTTCTCTTCAGTGTAAAAATTCTGTTAATGCTATATAGATTAGAAGATGTACTAATGAATAAAAATCATAGTTTTAGTTTTTGGTGTTGATTGAGTTTATATATAAACAATTGAAATACAATTCTTCATGTTGCCTTTTAAAGTCACAGATTCTAGCATGCTGGAAGGTGATTGCCAAATTCAAATGGGGAGATTTATTTCATTCTTACAGGTAATTGATTTTTACTTTTTACTGAGGTTTTTCTTTGAAAAGTTTGAGTGAATTATACATAATTAAAAAATTTCTGAAACCTTCAAATGCTAAAAATTTGTACTGTGAGGGTAAGACACTTAGTTGGCATTGGATTATAATTTAAGAGATCATACCTTTTAAAATAATTTAAACTTTGTACTAGGTAGGAAGAAATCATTTATGTCAGGAAAAGTTGTTCATGGAGATGATTAAGCTGTTACATGAGCAATGGTGAGGTGTTTAAAGCAACTGCACTTGATGCTCCTAACCAAATGTTTCAATTTAGATATTACTGCAAAGTTTTATTCTAGGTCTTTTGGTTTAATTTTTTCAAAAGAATGAAATAACTTACATTTCTTCTCCATTAAAGAGCAATGCTTGTACAATATGATAAAAGCAAAAATTGGAGCTGAGGTAAAATTACCCAAAATTCCACGTACGTTCTGATTGTTGGATACAAGATTTGATTATTTTATTGAATCAAGAATGCTAATATATTGTGCAGATCTTTTATATCTTTATTACTTTTCTTTGGTCTACTTGGCCTAATTTTGAGAGCATTTTGTTGAAATTATCCTGTATTATGGTATGGGTCAGTCAAGGTCCAGTCCAGAAAACAGTTCACACAAGATATATCAAAAGAAGAGATTTAATGTTGACAATTGGTTACATAAAAGTTGGAGGACTCGGTGATTGAGCGTTAACTTATGAACCAAGAGGTCATGGTTTGATTCCTGGTCATAGGTCGATGCTCAACCACTGAGCCACACCAGCTGGGCTAAATTGAATTTTTTAATCACCATATAGTGACCTTCTTAAACTATGATGATAGTTATTATGTATATAATATGTAGTTATATAAGTATATATTATTTATAGTAATTAGCTGTAATAATGCAAACAGTCTGTTTTGTCTGATATTAATACCACTGCCCCAGCTTTTGAGTTAACATTTTCTTGATTTATCTTTCTTTATTCAATCAATCTTTCAGTGTCATTATGTTTTAGGTGATTAAAAAAATATTTATTGATTTTAGAGAGAGAGGAAGGCAGAGAGATAGAGAAAAATTGATTTGTTCCACTTATTTATACGTACATTCATTGTTGATTCTTGTATGTGCCCTGACCGGGATTGAACCCACAATCTTGGCTTATTGGAAGATGCTCTAATGAACTGAGCTTCCTGGCCAGGGCTAGTTGTGTTTCTTTAAAACTGCATATAATGTATCTGGATTTTTTTTTTTTTTTATCCAACCTGGAAATCTTTGTTTTTTAATTGTCTAATTTATTCTTTTTCTATCTTATATAGTTTATTATATATCTGGACTTGTTTTTGCCTTCTTATTTTGTGCTCCTTGTCTTGCATTTTCTGTTCTTTGTTTTTATTAAACCTTTAGAAATTTATTAAGAAATGTAAAGTTAGACTGTTTAAGTAAAATTGAAATGTGTTATTTTTATTTAAAAAAATGTTACTGTTTTTGGACCTAACTGACAGCTGCATAAAATTCCGTTTTTAAACATTCAACAAATGTTTTATGAGTGTAGCATATGTTACAAACCATTCTTGGTGCTGGGATACAGCAGTGCACAAAACCAACAGAAATTCCTGCCCTCATGGAGCATAAAATTTAGAACAGTTACAGGTTTAATCAGGTTTTAAGTATGTTAGGATAATCTGTTTCTATAGGTTTGAAAGTTGAGAGATTCTGAAAAATTTTTAGGAGGTGTGAGACATGATAGATGCAAGTTCGTTATTTAATCACAAACATATTCCTGGCATAAATACTGTTTCACTTGCTGTGTGCCAAGTCTGTTTATAATTAAGGTTAAAGGTAAACATTTGAAGTTATGTCAGAGTGATTTCTGGAGACTCCTTCCCCTCATTGTCATACTTTCTAAAACTGGCAGCTTTTGTGCTTTTTCATTCATTCAGATGTTCATTCATTTCTTCATTTGATAGGACAGATATATATTAAGAAGCAGTTGAGGATTAGCCACTGTGCTAGGCAGTGGATATTCAAAGAAGGAATGAGACTGTCTCTGTTATTTAGGAATTGCATGAGTAAAACATAAGACTTAAAATAGAAGTATGAATGAAATGTGGGGTCAGACAGGTAGAAATGACCTTGGGGTGTAGGAGATGAGTTAAAAATTGATTGCTTGATGGATGCTTGAAGTTGGCTGCAAGTTAATGAGTTCTTATTTGAAAACTATTTTGTTTTTAACATTGTTAGCCTAAAATTCAGTCAGAAATGGTGACATTTAAAAAGCAACTTTGTAACATATACCCAACTTGTCATTTCAGGAACTGTCTTGTTTTGTTACGAGGTGCTATGAAGTGGTGATGAATGTAGTCCATCAGTTGGCTGTCCTCTATATCAATAACAAGTAATGGATTTAGAAATATTTTTGCACTTAAAATAGAGATATAGCAAATGTTTTTCTAAAACTAGCTAATTACCTGAAATCGTTTTTTGTTCACTCATTTCATTCCTTCATTCACTTATTCAGCATTCTTTGAACACTCACTTTAAATACTACTTGATGTGTGTAATAGAAAAATGGTAGGTTAATGAGACAGTTTCTGTCATCGTGAATAAACCCATTATCTAGCTGAATGAGAATGTGGATAGAATAATCATAAAGAAATTTGATTATATAGAAAAAGGCAACATACCACGTTTTCTCTTCTTACGCCTTTCCTCCCTCCTTTACATTGACGGTTCCCTAACTCATTACAGAATCTTTGGGAGTGGGAATCTATATGAAAAAATTTAGTGAGTGATTCTAATGATCTTCCAAGTTTGGGGACTACTGCCTTATATAAAGAAAAATGATTAAATTTTACATAGTCCTCACCTTTGTTATTATCATAAAATAATTATTTTGTGTGATTGATAGTTTATATTTAAAGTTTTCCCGACTTACTATAGTCATTTGCTGCATAATGACATTTGGTTACCAATGGACCGCATATATGATGGTGGGCCCCATAAACTTTTAAGGGAGCTGAAAACTTCCTGTCACCTAGTGACTAGCCAAAGTAATGTTGTAGCACAATGTATTACACAAATATTTACCATTGTGTTATAGTTGCCTATAGTATTCTGTACATAACATCCTAAGTTGGTAGCCTAGGGACTGTAGAAGAACAATTTGTCACCCTAAATCAGTGGTTCCCAACCTTTTTTTGGCCATGCCCTGCCTAAGCATCTCTGAAATCCTGATGCCCCCTGTGACATATAATTCTTATTATTCAAAAAGTGAACTCCCATTCACGTGGAGGAAGTCTAAAAGGCCATTAACATGGTATAAGCAACCTTCCAAAAGACATGGCATCCATGCAAGAGAAAAATAAAAGAACGAAAGGACAGTTGAAGTACTGAGGAAGAAATTGTAAAAAAAAAAATAATATGAAGTGATTTGAAAAAATAGCAAATAAAGTTTCAAAACATGATAGAGAACTGAAATGTATAAATATGTCACAATATATACTTATATACTGTATATGAGGCCCCTAGAACCATAGGAAATGCAAACGATTCACTGTTAATAACTCATTCTCGAATTGCCCCCCTTAAAAATCAAATTGCCCCCCTGTTGTGGGCATGTGCCCCACGTTGGGAACCACTGCCCTGAAGTATGTCTGTTTGACATAAGGATTATTTTAGGCTCATTAATTTTAAAAAACAACAGACATGGGAGAAGCTCTGAAAACCAAGGAAAAGTTACTCTTTGTAAAAGGCATTTACATTTGTAAGGGAATCTCCATTTGTAAGTGGCTCACTCCCAGTACTAAAATAAAACCTGTTTTTATTATTATTATTATTATTATTATTAGAGGGATGTTTCAACCAAGAACCCAGAGATAGAGGGAAAATTACTTTTTCTCCCCTACAGAGAAGTAGGCAATACCATATAGCCTAAGTGTATAGTAGGCTATACAGTGGGGCCTTGACTTACGAGTTTAATTCGTTCGGAGACCGAGCTCGTTAAGGAGCTCGTTAACTCAAATTACTCTATCAACTCAATGCAAAAAATTGGCCGAGAGGCAGCTGGTATCTCAAAAAACTCGTTAGTCGGGACACTTGTAAGTCAAGGCCCCACTGTACCATCATCTAGGTTTGTGTAAGTGCACTCTGTGATGTTTGCACAGTGACGAAGTTGCCTAACGATGCCTTTCCCAGACTGTATCTCTGTGCTTAAGCACATGACTATTTAATTAATCGTTACAATAAACTTGGTTTAGGTATGTGACTAGGGATTCTCAGTTATGAGAAGAGATAACTGAAGCCTAGAGGAATTACTTGTCAAGAGTCCATCGTTATTTAGGTACTATTCTTTTGTTCACTAATCCATTCATTGTTGTTCTTACATACCGTGCTACATCCTAACTCTCTTTTATAATCTGGAAGACAGTGTTAACTGTTTTTCATTCTCATGTTTTCCCCTCAGCCAGATATTTGTGTTCTGTCCTTTCATTGAAACTCTCCTCATGGCACAGGGGAATGAGAGCATAGCTTCCCCAATCCCTGCACTGCAGTACCTAGTGTGTACTTCAGTACCTGGTTTGTAACGCCCCACCACAGCCCTGCTCAAGAAAGATGAAATTTGGTTGTGTGTTTAATGTTAAGATATTCTGTCTTGTGGAATATATGTACTTTGATATGCAAGCACTATTTTAAAAATGTTTTTTAATTGACTTTTAGAGAGAGAGAGGGGAAGGGAGAGAGAGAAACATCCATGTGAAAGCGGGACATCAACTGGGTGCCTCCTGCATGTACCCTGCTGGGGATCGAGCCCACAACCCAGGCATGTGCTCTGACCAAGAATCTAACTGGCAACTTTTTGGTGCATGGGATAATACCCTACCAAGTGAGCTACATCAGTCAGGGCTATAAGTACTACTTTAAATTATTTATTGTTGAGTAAATGGAATCTCTAGGAAGTAAAATTGAATTATTCTGGGACTTTCGATTGTGACATAATCCTAGTTGTATGCACTGTTTTTCAGTAGGGATAACAACTCAGAAATAAACCTGTTTGAAGAGAAGACTAGTTCCCCAGTGCCAGTTTGGGTAGGATAACAAGGATTCTAGTTGGGAATTGGGAAATCTAATAGTTTAGAAAGAAATGAATATCAGTTTTGTTATTTTCCCCTCTCCCTCTTAGGCTTGGTTTAAATGACTAAGATTATACATGGACCACATATTGTCATATCCCTACCCACTGAGTTGGGTATAGCCCAGACTCTTTATGTATAAGTTAGTTCTTTCTTGGGAAAGTAGAAAAGGTAGTAATTTCTTGGATCTCTTAAATTTTATGGACTAAAGTCTAAATAAAGATAAATTCATATTAAAATCCCAAGAGCCCCTGCTGCTATATGTTTTCCTTAAAATGAACTATGACAAAAAAAGATATATTTTTTAACTTTAGTGTTATTTTATTATAGGGTTGCACCCAAAATTATAGAGACAACTGGAGTTCATTTTCAGGTAAAAGTAATTTAACTTGATCTGTAAAACTAGTTTTTACTATATTTTACTTTGGAGTTTGTATGATCGGGGAGTACGAGTATAGCAAGACTCTTAAAGGATTATTTCTTGAATTTGTTCTCTTTCATTTGTGAAGCTGATGAGGCATCACTGACCCACCATCAGTGTAACTCTTAGTTTTTCCCAGTACAGTAGTAGCCCAATGTAGATTCTTCAAGTTGAGTGGAGAGTAAAACAAATCTGCGATATCACAATTAAGGATGAGATATTGGGCAAAGTGTTTATGTATTTAAAGCTAATTATTTCATCTGAGGATCAGTAGTTTAATCTGTAGCTTAATAAAACTGGTTTACCCACTGTTTTAACTAATTTAATAATTAGCTAAAATGTGTTGAACTTTAAAAATCCACATGAACCTTAACTTCTAACTAGTGATTAAATGGTAATCATTAAAGGTCTTTTGACAGACTATGTATGAGCACTTGGGAGAGCTGCTAACAGTTTTGCTTACCCTGGATGAAATTATTGATAATCATATCACATTAAAAGACCACTGGACTATGTACAAAAGGTGAGCCAATTAAAATATTCTCTTTGTATTAGTAAAAAGTAAACAAATATAAATAGTGCAGATCCTTTAAAAGACCTAAAGGTATATATTTAGAAGGATCTCAGGTCAGATGTTTTTATGAAAACAGTAACCATTCTTTAATTTCAGATGGGTTTGTTTGAGAGTATGATACACTTGTATAAAGCATTCTAAGTCTTTTTTTAACAAACATGTTTTTATTGATTTTAGAGAGAGAGGAAGGGGAGAGGAGAGAGAAACATCAATTGGTTGCCTCTGGCATGTACCCTGACAGACTGAACCTGAAACCCAGGCATGTGCCCTGATGGGAAATTGAACTGGCGACCTTTCAGTGCATGGGATGATGCTCAACCAATTGAGCCACAATAGCCAGGCAGGCATCCTAAGTCTTGACTACCTCAGGACTCATACTATTTTTCCCTTGGGTTCTATTTAAGTGACAGTTGTTTTTCCTGAGTTTGGTTTTATTTCATTGTATACTCAAGATTTTTTTAAGTCAAGGCATTTTATTTTATTCCATCTATAAGTATTACTAAATGTCTAGTATCTAGAGAGCACCAGATATCTAAATTTAAGATAATATTAAAAAGCATGATTAAAAAATTAAATGTATTGGGATTTTTGTTTGTTTGTTTTGTTTAGATTTTTAAATGTATAGAGCCAAAAAAGAAATATAAATATAAAATTTTGATTTCTGGAAAAAAAATTAATTTAAAAATTTATTAGGCAAACTTATGGTCTTTCTTCTGATCTTCCACAAGGTTACTGAAATCTGTCCATCACAATCCTTCAAAATTTGGAATTCAGGAAGAAAAACTAAAGCCATTTGAAAAGTTCTTGCTGAAGCTAGAAGGGCAGTTACTTGATGGAATGATATTTCAGGTATGAGAGCTGAATTAGAGTAGAATAAATGGGCTTATATTAGTTGACCTAGTTCAGAATTATAATAGGACTAGAGGCCCGGTGCACGGATTTGTGCATTGGTGGGGTCCCTTGGCCTGGCCTGTGGGGATCGGGCTGAAACCGGCTCTCTGACATTCCCCAAGGGGTCCCAGATTGTGAGAGGGTGCAGGCCAGGCCAAGGGACCCCACAGGTGTACGATTGGGGCTGGGTAGGGACCGAGGGAGGGCTCCAGGGCATGTCTGGCATGTCTCACCCAGTCCCGATTGGGCTGATTGGGGCTGTCTCACCCAATCCCGATTGGGGCCGGCCGGCTGGGAGGGACCATGGAAGGGCTCTGTTTCACCCAGTCCCAATCAGGGCTGATTGGGGCTGGGGAGGGACCGCAGGAGGTCTCCAGGGCTTGTCTGGCCTGTCTTGCCCAGTCCCGATTGGCCGGACCCCAGCAGCAAGCTAACCTACCGGTTGGAGTGTCTGCCCCCTGGTGGTTGGTACACATCATAGTTACCGGTCGAATGGTCACTTAGGCTTTTACATATATATATATATACTAGAGGCCCGGTGCACAAAAATTTGTGCACTCGGGGGGCGGGGGGAGGGGGGTTCCCCAGCCTGGCCTGTGCCCTCTCGCAGTCTGGGACCCCTCAGGAGATAATGACCTGCTGGCTTAGGCCTGCTCCCAGGTGGCAGAGGGCACGCCCAGTCCCTAGGTGCAGCCCCTGGTCAGGCTCAGAGCAGGGCCGATTGGGGAGTCGGGACGCCGCACCGTCATGCACAGAGCAGGGCGGATCAGGAGGTTTCGATGCCACCCTCAGTCACGCTCAGGGTAGGGCCAATTGGGGGGTTGGGGCACCGCCCCCTGTCACAATCAAGGCAGGGTCGATGGGGAGGTTGCAGCGCCACCCCTGTCACACACACAGCAGGGCCCATCAGGGGAGTTGGGGGTCCGTACCCTGTCACTCACAGAGCAGGGTCAATCAGGGGGTTGGGGAGCTCCCCCCTGTCACACACACAGCAGGGCCGATCAGGGGGTTGAGGAGCTCCCCCCTGTCACTCACAGAGTAGGGCCGATAGGGGAGTTGGGGCACCGCCCCCTGTCACACACAGCAGGGCGGATCAGGGGGTTGGGGCGCTGCACCCTGTCACACTCAGGGCAGGGCCAATGGGGAGGTTATGGCTCTACCCTGTCACACACAGAGCAAGGCCCATGGAGGGGGGTTGGGGCGCCACCCTCTATCACCCACAGAGCAGGGCCGATCAGGGGGTTGGGGCGCCACCACTGTCACACTCGGGGCAGGGCCGATGGAGAGGTTTTGGCTCTACCCTGTCACACACACAGCAGGGCCCGTGGGGTGGGGGGGGGGTGGGGTTGGGGCGCCGCATCCTGTCACACACAGAGCAGGGCCGATCAGGGGGTTGGTGTGCTGCACCCTGTCTAACACAGAGCCGCAGGGCAATCAGGGGATTGGGGAGCTTCCCCCTATCAGGCACAGAGCGGGGCTGATCAGGGGGTTGGGGCGCCTTCCCCTGTCACGAACAGAGCAGGGCGGATAGAGAGTTTGTGGCCCTGCCCCCTGTCACACACAGAGCCGCAGGGCAATCAGGGGGTTTGGGCGCTGCCCCCGTCAGGCTGATCCCGGTGCCGGGAGGCATATTACCCTTTTACTATATAAGATAGAGGCCTGGTGCACGGGTGGGGGCCGGCTGGTTTGCCCTGAAGGGTGTCCTGGATCAGGGTGGGGGTCCCCACTGGGGTGCCTGGCCAGTCTGGGTGAGGGGCTGAGGGCTGTTTTCCGGAAGCAAGTGACTGAAGCTTCCAACAGCTCCTTGTTTTCTTTTTTTTTTTTTATTTTTTATTCTGGGCCAGCTTTAGCTCTGAGGCCTCGCTGCTGAAAACATCGATACAAAGTTTCAGTCCGCAGGCTTTCAGTCGGGCTGGTTTCTGGTGTTTTGTTTAGCTTCTTATTTGCAACATAGTACATAGTTGCTTAGAGTTGCAACTGAGAGGCCGGCAAGTGAGGCGGGGAACGTTGGAGTCCGCAGCAAGCAAGCCTCATGCTCGCTTCAGTGCCTGGCTGCCGGCCGCCATCTTGGCTGACAGTTAATTTGCATACACTCACTGATTATCCAATGAAAAGGGTAGCGGTCGTACGCTAATTACCATGTTTCTCTTTTATTAGTGTAGATATCTTCACTAATCTGTGGGGATTTATTAGTGTAGATATCTTAGTGAAGATATCTGCACTAATAAAAGAGAAACATGGTAATTAGCGTACGACCGCTACCCTTTTCATTGGATAATCAGTGAGTGTATGCAAATTAACTGTCAGCCAAGATGGCGGCCGGCAGCCAGGCACTGAAGCGAGCATGAGGCTTGCTTGCTGCGGACTCCAACGTTCCCCGCCTCACTTGCCGGCCTCTCAGTTGCAACTCTAAGCAACTATGTACTATGTTGCAAATAAGAAGCTAAACAAAACACCAGAAACCAGCCCGACTGAAAGCCTGCGGACTGAAACTTTGTATCGATGTTTTCAGCAGCGAGGCCTCAGAGCTAAAGCTGGCCCAGAATAAAAAATAAAAAAAAAAAAAGAAAACAAGGAGCTGTTGGAAGCTTCAGTCACTTGCTTCCGGAAAACAGCCCTCAGCCCCTCACCCAGACTGGCCAGGCACCCCAGTGGGGACCCCCACCCTGATCCAGGACACCCTTCAGGGCAAACCAGCCGGCCCCCACCCGTGCACCAGGCCTCTATCTTATATAGTAAAAGGGTAATATGCCTCCCGGCACCGGGATCAGTGGAGCCGTGAGGCTCCTGGCACCAGGATCAGTGTGACAGGGGGCAGCGCCCAAACCCCCTGATTGCCCTGTGGCTCTGTGTGTAACAGGGGGTGGGGCCACAACCTCCCTATCCGCCCTGCTCTGTTCGTGACAGAGGAAGGCACCCCAACCCCCTGATCAGCCCTGCTCTGTGCCTGATAGCGGGGAGCTCCCCAATCCCCTGATCGCCCTGGGGCTCTGTGTTTGACAGGGTGCAGTACACCAACCCCCTGATAAGCCCTGCTCTGTGTGTGACAGGGTAGAGCCATAACCTCTCCATCAGCCCTGCCCCGAGTGTGACAGTGGCGGTGCCCCAACTCCGTCATCAGCCCTGCTCTGTGGGTGATAGAGGGTGGCGCCCCAACCCCCCTCCATGGGCCTTGCTCTGTGAGTGACAGGGGGCAGTGCCCCAACCCCCTGATTGGCCCTGCTCTGTGAGTGACAGGGGGCAGTGCCCCAACCCCATGATCGGCCCTGCTCTGTGCGTGACAGGGGATGGCCCCACAACCTCCCCATCGACCCTGCCTTGAGTGTGACAGGGGGCGGTGCCCCAAGCCCCCAATTGGCCCTACCCTGAATGTGACTGAGGGTGGCATCGCAACCTCCCGATCTGCCCTGCTCTGTGCATGACGGGGCGGCGCCCCAACTCCCCAATCGGCCCTGCTCTGAGCCTGACCAGGGGCTGCACCTAGGGATTGGGCTAGCCCTCTGCCACCCCGGAGCAGGCCTAAGCCAGCAGGTCGTTATCTCCTGAGGGGTCCCAGACTGTGAGAGGGCACAGGCCGGGCTGGGGGCCCCCCCTTCTCCTCCCCCCCGAGTGCACAAATTTTTGTGCACCGGGCCTCTAGTATATATATATACACACACTGTTACAGCATACTGTTGAATAGATTTTTCTTTAAAAGTGCTTTGTCTTAAAACTTTGTTAGTATACTAAAATGTAATTATTTCATTATCTAATAGCAAAAAATTAGTGTACTAGTTGTATTTGGAGTGAAGGTTGTTTCTTTTGTAAGTATGTAAAAGGATAAAGTTATTCAAGGATTAACATTTAAGCAGGTGTGTTAAGTATTGTGTTTGTTATTAACCTCTAGATTTAAGTTTGTAAGACTACTTTTTAAAAGTCTGTTTAATTCTCCTGAGAATATGACTTGGGTCTGCATAGTCCAGGTAACTTATAACCCTATGTTACTATTTAAATTTAAATTAATAAAAAAATTCACTTCCTCTGCCACAGTGACATTTCAAGTGCTTAATAACTGCATGTAATTTAATCATTACACTGTATACCTTAAACATAAATGGTGTTATATGTCAATAATATTTCAACAGGCTGGGAGAAAAAATAGCCAGATGTAGTTTGTGGCCAGCCATCATATCAGATGTAGAACATTTCCATCATCACAGAAAGTTCCATTGAGCAGCAATGGTTTGGATAGTATCTATCAGAAATTGCATTATATTCCATGTAATATCTGCTTCAAGGTTACCTTTAATTTCTATTTTACATGAGCACAATTTTAACAGATTCATCCCAACTCTCATTTTTATCAGTTTAACTTTTAATCCATTAGACTCAGAAGGTAATTTTTAAAAAGAAATATGTTTTTATTGATTTTTTTAGAAAGAGAGGAAGGGAGTGCGATGGAAACATTGATTGGCTGCCTCTGCACGCCCCTCCTTAGGATCAAGCCCACAACCAGGGCATGTGCCTTGATTGGGAATTGAACCGGTGACCTCTTGGTGCATGGATTGATGCTCAAACATTGAGCCGCACTCGCCGGGCTCAATAGTTATTTTAACAGGACTTGATCTTATCAATATCTACTGGAAAGGGCCCAAAGTTGCATTGGAATGTCCTGCAACAAACGTTCAATTTCAGTATTTTCCTCTTGTGGAAGTTCCTTTAAAATCATTACTTCCCAATTGGTATACAGGCCTTGGTGATATCTGAGGACAGTTGTGTCCATCTGATACTGGCATTTTCTCATCCTCGAGGAGTTTGCAACATGGATGGACCTTTAAAACACCATGCTAAGTGAAATAAGTCAGTCAGAAAGAGCCAAGAACCACATGCTTTCACTCATATGTGGGATACAAAACTGAAACTTGTGAACACAAACAGTAGTGTGGTAGTTGCCAGAGGGAAGGGAGTGAGAGGAGAAGGGGGTCCTAATATATGGTGACAGGAGAAGATTTGACTTTGGGTGGTGGGAACATGGTGCAATATACAGATCTTGTAACAGAGAAACCTACACCTGAAACCTATATGTTCATGTTGACCAATGCCACTCCATTAAATTTAATTTAAAAAAATCCTCTGCAGGAGTATTCCAGCAAACTTTACTCAGCTATTCTGGTCTCAGAAACCAGAAGATATATTAATTGAAATAGGTCAGAATAGTTGGGGTCATTATGTTCTAACAGTTAAATCACTTCCTTTGCAAACCCATTGGGGTCAGGGAAACCTTTAAATTTCTTACTCCTGCTCTAGTCCAAGGAACATATACAATAGCTCATTGCCCTCTGCCTGAGACAGACTTTTTCCTGAAGAGAGCTGCTAGAATTGCTGGATTATCCTTGTCTTTTTTTTTTTTCCCCAGATGAACCAAACATTTTATTTAATTAGAACAAGCACTCACTTATTCACTACTTAAAAAAACATTCAGGCTTATACTGAAAATATTTCCTCTGTAGTTTCCAGAACATTCTTTTGTTCCCATCACATCATTTCCCACTCAATCCTGGAGCTGTTGACTTGAAATCACGTTTGTCCTGTGCACTGCAGGAAGCTACAGGAGACTTCACCCACATCACTTGATTTCTTGATCCTTTATATTTCCTATCACCTACTGCAACAATTAGTTAAACTTTGCAGAAACATTTGAAAAACATGTTTGCGCAATAACCCAGAACCCTTCAGGGTTTTAAAAGTGAAGAATGTTACTTGTGCAAGTCAGAATTTGATACCAATTAAATGGTGACAGTTTTGCCAATAAATAAGAAAATGCTCTTCCATGGCTAGGAAGGGAGATTGCCATAGTGACAGGTCCAGAAGGCATATTTTTTTGTCATTGATTCTTTTTCCAGGAGACATTTATTACATGCTGTAATAAAGTGCTAGGAAAGTAATTGTAAACAGAAAAAATAAACTCTACTTTTATTTTTTTAAGATCAAAATTGATCTTTTAAAAAATATATATATTTTGTTATTGATTTCAGAGAGGAAGGCAGAGTGAGTGAAAGATAGAAGCATCAGTGATGAGAGAGAATCATTGATTTGCTGCCTCTTGCACGTCCCCCACTGGGGATCAAGCCCGTAACCTGGGTATGTGCTCTGACTGGGAATAGAACTGCGACCTCTTGGTTCATAGGTTGAAGCTCAACCACTGAGCCATGCTGGCTGGACAATAAACTCTACTTTTAAAAGTGCAAAGTAAATAATAAAACAGGTTCTCCAGTGCTTCATCAGATACATCTTTTATACATCACTGAGTGTATCTCTTTATATTGAACTAGAGGCCCGGTGCACAAAAATTTGTGCACTCGGAGAGTGGGGGTGGGAGGGGGGTCCCCCAGCCCGGCCTGTGCCCTCTTGCAGTCTGGGACCCCTCGGGAGATAACGACCTGCTGGCTTAGGCCTGCTCCCGGGTGGCAGAGGGTAGACCCAATCCCTAGGTGCAGCCCCTGGTCAGGCTCAGAGCAGGGCCAATTGGGGAGCAGGGCGGATCAGGAGGTTTTGATGCCACCCTCAGTCACGCTCAGGGTAGGGCCGATTGGGGGGTTGGGGCACTGCCCCTTGTCACACTCAAGGCAGGGTTGATGGGGAGGTTGCGGCGCCACCCCCTGTCACGCTCAGAGCAGGGCCGATCAGGGGGTTTGGGCACTGCCCCCTGTCACGCTGATCCCGGTGCCGGGAGCCTTGCTGCTCCGCTGATCCTGGTGCTGGGAGGCATATTACCCTTTTACTATATAGAATAGAGGCCTGGTGCATGGGTGGGGGCTGGCTGGTTTGCCCTGAAAGGTGTCCTGGATCAGGGTGGGGGTCCCCACTGGGGTGCCTGGCCAGTCTGGGTGAGGGGCTGAGGGCTGTTTTCCGGAAGCGGGTGACTGAAGCTCCCAACCGCTCCTTTTTTTCTTTTCTTTTTTTTTTTATTCTGGGCCAGCTTTAGCTCTGAGGCCTCGCTGCTGAAAACATCGATACAATGTTGCGGTCTGGCTGGCTGAAGCCTGGCTGAATGAAAGCCGGTTTCTGGGGTTTTGTTTAGCTTCTTATTTGCAACATAGTACATAGTTGCTTAAAGTTGCAGCTGAGAGGCCTGCAGCGGCAGGCGGGGAAGTTGGAGTCCGCAGTCACTGGAGCAAGGAAGCCTCCCTGCTTGCTTCAGTGCATGGCTGCCAGCTGCCATCTTGGCTGACAGTTAATTTGCTTAAGGATATGCTGATTAGCCAATGGGAAGGGTAGCAGTCGTACGCTAATTACCATGTTTCTCTTTTATTAGTGTAGATTATAGATTTTTGGTTCAGTTTTATTTCACACTAGAGGCCCGGTGCGTGAAAATTGTGCACTCAGGGGTTGGGAGAGAGGGGTCCCTCAGACCGGCCTGTGCCCTTGCAGTCCAGGAGCCCTCGGTGTTGTCCGACTGACAGCTTAGGCCCGGCAGTCGGACATCCTTAGTGCTGCCGTCACCGCCGCTGAGTTCGCAAGCCACGAGCTTGGCTTCTGGTTGAGCGGTCCTCCCCCTGTGGGAGCGCACTGACCACCAGGGGCAGCTCCTGCGTTGAGTGTCTGCCCCCTGATGGTCAGTTCGCGTCATAGCGACTGGTTTTTCCGCCTCTTGGTCAATTTGCATATTACCCTTTTATTATATAGGATAACTAGTACTCAGTTATGTAAGTACAGGTAAATTTTCCATTCAAAAGGATTTAGATAATAGATTAAGGTAAAAACCTGAACTTCAGTGTTAGTAAAATTAAAATGATTAATGTAGCTGTTTATCACACACAGGGTATTTAAATCTGTTTAATACTTATTATTGAGAGTCTAAACTTCTCTTTAAATGCTTCCTCTCTAGGCCTGTATAGAGCAGCAGTTTGATTCTCTCAATGGAGGAGTATCTGTGTCAAAAAATAGCACTTTTGCAGAAGAATTTGCACATAGTATTCGCTCAGTTTTTGCAAATGTTGAAGCCAGACTTGGTAATGTAAAGTGCATTTTTTGTTTTTTTGTTTATAAAGTTTGCATTTTCTTGAAAGTAGAATTTTAAATATAGTTGTTCTGTTTTTCTCTCACGTTATCATTTTATAAGGAGAGCCTTCTGAAATTGACCAGAGAGACAAGTATGTTGGAATTTGTGGACTTTTTGTACTACATTTTCAAATTTTTCGAACTATTGATAAAAAGTTTTATAAGTCTTTATTGGACATTTGTAAGAAGGTAAGAACTTGGAACTTTTATTTTTTTCAATTTGAGTAGATTAAAAAGATTTTGGATAAAAGTGGATAATTTAAAATGTATTCTATTTCTGTTTACATATTTATTCATTTAAAATCTCCAAGCATTCCAGAAATAGGTAACCTAGTAAATGAAAATACCTTATAATTCCACTTAATATAAATACATATTAGTGTTTTTTTCCACATTTTCTTCTATACATTAACTTTCTATTACTACTTTTTTTTCTTTTTTACATTTGCTATTTTAGTTTTTTAGCTCTTTGTTTTATTTATTTTTAAATTTTATCTTTATTGTTGAAAGTATTACAGATGTCCCACTTTTTCCCTCCCATTGGGCCCTTCAACCCTCTTCTTCTTCCTCTTGTTGCCACTCATTTTCATTATTGAATCAAAAAAATTTTTTTTCTGTATCTGTTATTTCCATGATGTGGCACCTGACTTAAAAACTGAAAATTTAGTTTGTGTGAAGAATCAAGTAATCTGTGACCATGAGAACCCAACCAATCTTGCCCATTTATTTTTTATTTTTTTCTAATTTAGAGTGAAAGTGAAGATCATGAAGATTTCTATTTTTTTTCATATATTTATTCATTTTTTTTTTTCCTTTGAACTTTTTATTTTCATTAGCTTGAATGAAACATACATAAATGTGATTTTCTTTTTCTTTTTTTTTTTTTTAAAGTGGGATTCATTTTTATTTTTTTTTAATATTTTAATAATTTTTATTTCTTAAAGTATTACAAAGAGTATTACATATGTCTCCTTTTTTCCCCCCCTTGACATTCCCCCGGCCCCTACCCCCCGCCCCCCCCCGCCCCGTGTCTTGTGTCCATTGGTTAATCTTATATGCATGCATATAAGTCCTTCAGTTGGTCTCTTAATCCCCCCCCAACCCTCCCCAGGCTTCCCACTGTAGTTTAACATTCTGTTCAATGTTGCTCTGCTTCTGTATCTACCCCTGTTCATCAGTCCATACTGGTCCCCTTTATTTGTCCCAACCTCACTGGAGTAGTCTCAACCTCACCAGGGCCGTCTGAACCTCACCAGGGCCGTTTCAACCTCACCGGGGCCGTCCCTACCTCACGGGGGCCGTTTCAACCTCACCGGGGTTGTCCCTACCACACCGGGGCCGTTTCAACCTGACCGGGGTTGTCCCTACCACACCGGGGCCGTTTCGACCTGACCGGGGTCGTCCCTACCTCACGGGGGCCGTTTCAACCTCACCAGGGTCGTCCCTACCTCACGGGGGCCGTTTCAACCTCACCGGGGTTGTCCCTACCACACCGGGGCTGTTTCAACCTGACCGGGGTTGTCCCTACCACACCGGGGCCGTTTCGACCTGACCGGGGTCATCCTTACCTCACGGGGGCCGTTTCAACCTCACCGGGGCCGTCCCGACCTCACCAGGGCCGTTTCAACCTCACCGGGGTTGTCCCTACCACACCGGGGCCGATTCAACCTGACTGGGGTTGTCCCTACCACACCGGGGCCGTTTCGACCTGATATATTTATTCATCTTAAAATCAAAGAGAGTATGTGTATGTGTGTACATATGTGTGTGTGAGATTTAATATTTAGGCAGGATAAAATTCTTGTCATGCTCTCTACCAGATATAGGAATGCCTTAACTCTGTATCATAGTAAGATAATTTGTTTCATAATATATTAATGAGTATTTTTCATGGTTACTTTTCCTTCAAATGAACAATTGTCTTTCATTGTGTATTGTAGAACTATTAAATAACTTATTTAGCCTGCATTTAATGACTTGTTTCCCCTTATATTTATTATTTCAGGTACCAGCCATCACTTTAACTGCTAATATTATTTGGTTTCCTGATAATTTTTTGATCCAGAAAATACCAGCAGCTGCCAAACTTCTAGACAGAAAAAGTCTTCAAGCCATTAAAATACACAGAGATACTTTCCTACAGCAGAAAGCTCAATCGCTTACCAAGTAGGTGTAATAAGTACCCACAATGGAAATATTTAGATATTTTATATTTTAAAATTTTACAGTGATTCCAAATATATCTAAAGCATTTGAATTATAAAATCAAACATACTTAATCATTACCAGAGAAAAGGTTGGGCAGTTTCTAGGAGGTTTATTTTCTAGGAGGTTTTTTTGTTTGTTTGGTTTGGTTTTAGGCTTAAACTTAGTTTAAGATTTAGGCAAATTATACTTTTTGGAGATATATGTGTGCGTATTATGTATATATATATACATGTATATACATGTGTACATATATATGCACACATATATATGTACACATACTTTTTATCAGATGCATGAAATAGTTTTTGTTTAAAGTGCAGTCTAGAGTAGATGTCGTTTGATGACATTAAAATATAGTATGTCCATGATTCAATGATGATTTTTGGAGGAGTTGACTTTAATTTGATACACTCCTTTTCTTTATTTTTATTAAAATAATGTTTGTACATATTTAAAAAGTTTAAAACTAAAGGTTTAAAGGGAAAAACAATTAGCCCCCTGTATCTTAGTCTTCCCTAAAGGAATACTTTAAACTTTTAGTTTCTTGTGATATTTACCTCTTGTTTTTTGTTTAACTCTTATTTTGTAAATTTTCAATATACACAAAATAGAATATTATAAAGCACTCCAATGTTCTCATCACCTAGCATCAGCAATTAAATTTACTGCACATTCTTACTTGAGCACAAGTGCTAAAATCACATGTTGACCGGGGCGGAGATTTTAAGGGAAGTGACACAGATCTCTGCCACTGGCCCCTGTGCTAGACACAGCTTCTTTCTGTGACACGTTTAAAGAATAATAGGGATACTTACCCACTTTTTGTTGGTCTTAACTTTCTGATGAGCTTGACTACTGAGGAAAAATTGGGCCAGTGCTGTACAATGGGGAAAGGAGGAGTATATCGAATTTAGGAAAGCACCTAAAGCGTCTCTTAGTCCTCCTGTGATCTGTGATTAAAGTCAGTGGAAAATGACAGCAACTCAATTCAGACAGGACTACTAATGGCAGAGACTTAGAGCTCTAATACATTGTGAAACAGTTGAGAAGGGAAGAAGACCTAATTTGGGATTTAGATTAAAGAGATGAATTCCATAAGATGGGGAGACAGGGATCAACTTTAGTAGCAGTAAATTTTTTTTAAATTAAAAAAAAGATGTGGATGTTTTAGTTATCAGAGACTGAATATTCTTTAACAGTTTGATGCAGTTGCTAAAAATGCCAATACGTACTTAGAATACATTAATAACTATACTCAGGTTATGGTAAGTAGTAGTTATAATATCTGGACCACGAGAATTGGTAGTTCCATCGAAATTCTTATTGATCAGATCATGGTTGGAGTTTGGTGGTACCACATTTTAAGAGGGTCACAAACTGCAGCATAGGTGGATGAAGCTGAACAGGATATCAGTAGATCTGAGAGCCATGCTCTTTGAACACTCACTGAAGAGTCTCCATATGGTTTGGCCTTTAAAAGAGAAATCTGAGGAAGATGTGGATGTCTTTAAGTATTCGAGTGGCACTCAGGTTTAGGAGGGAACAGATTTGATCTCTGTGGCTTCAGAATGTTGAACTAGAACCAAAAGATGAAAATGCCATTAATAATAATTGCCAGCATTATCGTGCTCTTAACTATTTAGCAAGCGTTATGCTAAAGGCTTTAAACAGTGTCTTATGTAAAACCTGTAACAATCTTCTTATGTGGAAAGTAATAAACGTTACAACTAATATTTGTCCAGTACTTTTGATAAGCCAGCAACAATTTCAGGAATTTCATATGTATCATCTTTAGTCATCAAAAAACGATATGAGGTAGATATGGTTGTTATTACCATTTTATAGATGAGAAAACTAAAGTACAGAAAGATTAAACTTGCCCAAAATTAAACAACTAGTAGGTGGCAGAACCAGGCAGTCCAGCTCTAGAGCATAAGCTATTAACTACTCCTCAGTAGTACTATTTTATCCCGTTTTTCGATAGGAAAAATGAGACTTAGAGACAGGAACTTTGCCAGGTCACACAGCTAAGTACATGTCAGAGAAGGCATGCAAACATATGCCGATCCTACCCTGGAGCCTCTGCAACGGGTAGTGTTGTGTAGGCTGCTCTGAGAGGTAATGTACACTTTCACTAGACCTACATGGGCAGAGTATGATGACCATCAGTCCAAGGTGCTGTGGGAAGTGAGTCTGATAGGTGGGAGGTTGAATAAGTTGACTTTCAAAGACTCCCACATGTTAAGGTTTTATATTTCTAAATTCTTTGATCTTAAAGATATACAGTCACTATAGAATTCCATGGACCTGAAGGGGAGAGTGCTTTTTTCATTGTCCTTCAATTCTGTCATAGAAACTCCACTCTAGTGAAACCCATGACGGAGATGGTGTGATCAATATGAACTTTGTCTAACATTTTAGAAAAGGTTGTAGGGGTGACCAAGCTGTCCCAGTCATGCTCCAGAGTTCATTATGTAAGTGAGGAAGAAGCAGTTGGGGACAGTTTTTTTGCCCCTCACTATACTATAGGCCCCAACTAGCCAAGTGCATCAGCCACTTCTTGACTGGGGTTCAAGGTTTGTAGGTTGCTGCATTTTGCTTTTCATTCACAATTATTTTGACACTGGGAATACTGACGTTAGAGGATAGAGGTATTAACCTTTGCTTTAAACCAGCGGTTCTCAACCTGTGGGTTGCGACCCCTTTGGGGGTCGAATGACCCTTTCACAGGGGTCGCCTAAGACCATCGGAAAATACATATATAATTACATATTGTTTTTGTGATTAATCACTATGCTTTAATTATATTCAATTTGTAACAATGAAAATATATTCTGCATATCAGATATTTACATTACGATTCGTAACAGTAGCAAAATTACCGTTATGAAGTAGCAACAAAAATAATTTTATGGTTGGGGGTCACCACAACATGAGGAACTTTATTAAAGGGTCGGGGCATTAGGAAGGTTGAGAACCACTGCTTTAAACTCTGTGTTGACACTGTTTAGTGCTTTATATTGGGGCAGGGGATTTATTTTTTTCCTGTTTGTACTTGGAAATTAAGCTGATAGTCTGACAGGACCCTTGGCCATTTTTGGACTCTCTTTGTCAGTTAACTTTTTAAAACTTAAAAGCAGCTTCATTTGTATATATTTACAGCAGACCAAGATTATCTGGTGTCTGGATGTAGGGGTGACAGACAAACCTCTGCTTTATCCTGCATACTCTGATCTAAAACTGAGTGAATACTGTGTGTTAGTCTTCTTCATCATGTTATTGACATGATTGCTGTCTGGGAGAGCTCCATAGCCTAGGCCCCTTTCTTCTGTCCTTGTTCACAACCTTTCTGTTCCCTTCTGTACATGGTATCCCTGCTGAGTCCTGATCATAGTCTCCTCCTCAGAAGTGGAGGTGTTGCCCTAGGACCCTGCTCTTTCTGTGTGTTCCAGACTTTTACACTGAATCACCCACAAGTCAAATAATACACTTTAGCATCATTCTAGGCGAAGCCAAGAGTACAGTATTGGTGTCTTTTGTCTAATGAAATCCTGTCTCAGTAGAAGTCATTTTTCTCAGATTTGGTGGTGAGGTTTCACCTCCTTAAAACACATTTATTATAAATTTTGGAATAATCCGTCTTCAGACTAACGGAATTTTTGAGATTATCAGTTGCTTGGCAGTATGGCTGGCCAACAACCTCTGTGGGATTCTCATCTTAATCAAGTGAGTCTCTTCTGTCTCTTGCCCTGAAGTAGTGTTCTTTAGCTAATTCTGACTGGCAGTACTGACATTTCTCAACCTTATCTAACTAGATGGTTTTTAAAAAGAGTTGGTAAAGTCAGATCTCACAGAGGGGAATTGTTCATTTTTTGCACACTAACTTTTTAAAATTATATTTTAAAGTATAGTTTAAACATCATGTGGGCTAAAAGTTCCTGTCTTGAATGATTTGAGATGCATTGGTACAGTGCTTTAGTGTTTGTATTTAACCTGCATGTAATTATATTAAGTCTTTCCAGGATGGGAAAGCTTCTTAGATTTGGGATTGAATCTTGACTCACATATTAGTTATATGATTTTGGGCACATAACTTCTGTGTGTCAGTTTCCTCTACTGTAAAATGGAGATCATAATGCCTATCTCACAAGGTTAGTGTGAGGATTGAACTAGTTAATTTGTGTCAGGTGCTTAGAACAGTGCCTGGCGTATGGTAAGCATGCAATAAATATTGGCTTTTATAGTCAGACTAGAGGCCTGATGCACGACATTCGTGTACTGCCGGGGGCGGGGAGGGCAGGGGGAGGATCCCTCAGCTCGGCCTACGCCCTCTCACAGTCCGGGACCCCTCGTGGAATGTCTGACTGCTGGCTGAGGGGAGCGGGCCTAAGCCAGCAGTCGGACATCCCCTGAGGAGTCCTTAGCACTGCCCCGGAGGCGGAAGAGGCTCCCGCCACCGCTGCTGCACTCGCCAGCCATGAGCCCGGCTTCTGGCTGAGCAGCGCTCCCCCTGTGGGAGTGCACTGACCACCAGGGGGCAGCTCCTGCATTGAGCATCTGCCCCCTGGTGGTCAGTGCGCGTCATAGCGACCGGTCGTTCTGCCGTTTGGTCAGTTTACAATTAGGGTTTTATATAGGATTTTGACCATTTCCACTCCCATTCTGGTTCAAGCTGCCATCCCCTTCTGCATTATCACAGTAGCATCCTAAGTGGTTTTCCTGCTTTTATCATCATTCCCTTTATAGTTTGCTTTCAACATATTGGCCAATGTGTATTGATCCTCTTCAAAGTTAAATCAAGTCACTCTGCTCATATCCTCTAGTGAGTTACCACTGAAGTTCTTACTCTTTACAAGGCCTGCCCCACTCTCCACTTTTCCTGCTCCCCCAACCCCCTACCCCTCTACCTCTCTGGTCTCCTTTTGATTTCATTCAGGCTCTCTGTGCTCCACTGACTTCTTTGGAATTACTTGAACATGCCAGACACACTTCCTGTTTTAACATGTTTTTTATTGGTTACTTCACTAGAATTTTCTTCTCAGATATTTGCATAGATTACTCATTCATCTTCAAATCTTGCTTAAAATCACCTTTTCAATGGACCTTCTTTGATCACTGTATTTAAAATTGTACCCACTATCCCAGTCCCTATCTCGTTTCCCGACTGTATATTTTCTATAGCACATATCATTTGACTTCTTAGAGAGTTTAATTATTGACTTCTTTATTAAACAATGCACCTTTTTAGAATGTAAACTTCATGGGGATAGGGATTTTTGCCTATTTTCTTTACTGCTGATTTTTGTTCTCAGCATAGGTATGTATAGGCATTCAATAAATATTTGTTGAATGAATGAATTATATATGTATCATATCTGTATTTTGAAAATCAGAAAGATGAAATGGCTACTTAAGGAAATATTCCAACTAATACAAATAAATGGAAATAAGTTTTATTTTCTGTGCTGAGTAACCCCAATATTTTCCTTTGTTAGAGATGTACAGTCTTACTACGTCTTTGTGAGCTCATGGATGATGAAAATGGAATCTATTTTATCTAAAGAGCAGAGAATGGATAAATTTGCTGAAGACCTCACCAGTAGATGTAATGTTTTTATACAGGTAGTTGCATCCTCTTAGAATATTTTGGGTCTCATTTATTTGTTAATATAATTCACAGAAGTTACACTTCAAAAAAATTGGAAAGGATAGGATACGTTTGTGTGTGTGTGTAATTGAAATAGGTTATATTTGGTCTGTTTTATTTTTTGTAATTAATCTAGATTTTCTAATATATGCATTTCAATCTCTACATTTTCTTTAAAGCAAGACTTTTTTTTTTTTTGCTGTATATATGTTTCAATGTGTTGTGTTTGCATTATCATTTAGTTCAAAACATTTCATAATTTTTATTGTGATTTTTTTGTTTGTTTGTGTGTTTTGCTAATACTCACCCAAGGATATTTTTTCATTGATTTTTAGAGAGAGTGGAAGGGAGGGGAGAGACAGAAAGACACATCGATTGGTTGCTTCCCACATGAGCCCCAATGAGGGCCAGGGATCAAGCCTGCTACCTAGGTACATGCCTTTGACTGGAATTGAACCCGGGACCCTTCAGTCCGCGGGCCAACGCTCTACCGAGCCAAACCGGCTAGAGCTGTGATTTCTTTTTTGATCTGTGGCTATTTGGAAAGAGATTTATTAGTTTCTAAGTATATGAGGGTTTCCTATTTACCTTTTTATTAATTTTAGCAATACTAAAATCATTTCTGTATTTTGAAATTTATTAAGGTTTGCGTTATGGCCCAGCCTTTGGTAGCTTTGGTAAACATTTCATGGACACTTGAAAAGAATGTTTAATGCATTTGTTGGTTATAGTGTTCTGTGTATGTCAAATAGGTCATGTTTGTTAATGATTTTGCTACGTAGTCTATCATTTATGGAGAGAATTGGGGTAGACTCTCCCACTGATACTGTGGATTTGTCCATTTATCCTTGTAGCTTTGTCAGTTTTTGTTGTATATAGTTTGATACTAAGTAAGTGCATAACTTTGAGAATTGTTTTCCTTGTGAATTAAATTATGAAATGTCCCTTTTTTTCTCTAGTTGTAGGTCTATTTTGTGTGATTATAACATACCTGTAACAGTTTTCTTTTAGTTAAGGTCTATGTAGTATGTCTTTTTTTGTTCTTTTACTTGCAACCTGTTTGGCTCCTGATATTTAATGTGTGTATTTTATAAGCACCATACATTTTCCCCCAATCTGATCATATTTATTTTTTCATTAAACTGTTTTCTGTACATGTTATTACTGATGTATTTGAATTTAAAACTATCACCTGACTAGTTGCTTTCTATTTGTCTTGCTTCTTCTAGGTCCCTTTTCTTTTTTGCTGTCTTTTGAATTTGAATACTGTTTTCTAAATAGTTACTGTAGAGCAAGCATGTCAAACTCTCGGCCCATGGGCCACATGCCTCGTTTATTTGGCCTGTATTAGCCTTTGAGTTTGACATGCTTGCTGTAGAGATTTTAAGATGCACGATTTACTCATTCACCTCCAACGTAAAGTAGTAGTTTTACCACTTTTCAGACAGTGTAAGGATTTTAAACCACTTTAATTCTCTTTATCATCCTCTCACTGTGCTGTTCCTCTGTACTTTGTTTCTCTATATATTTTAAACCTCACAAGGTATTATTGCTGCTGTTGCTGTTTTTTATAGTCAGTGTTCATTTAGATTTACCCCAATTTTTTCCCATTCTATTGATTTTCTTCCTTCCTGCATCTCTTCATCCTTCTATTTATGGAATACCTGTTAGTATTTAATTTAAAATGACTTTCTGTTGATGAGTTAATCATAGTTTTTTTGTCTGAATGTCTTAATTTTAACTTCATTTTTGAAGGTAGTTTTGCTATATGTAGAATTTTAGGATGGTAGGAATTCCCCTGCTCCCCCCCGCCCCCCAGCTTTTAAAGGTACCATTTTATTGTCTTCTGGCTTCCTTTGTTTTTGTTGAGAAGTCAGCTGTCAGTTTTGTTGCTCTGTTAATATATGTATTCTTTAATTGCTTATAAGATTTACTTTTTGGTTGTTATTAATATACTTTAATGCGTCCACATGTAGGTTTTTTGTGGGTGTTTTGTGCTGCTTAGGATTTGTAGAGCTTCTGGAATTTGTGGGAAAATTTTAGTCATTAAATTTTCAAATACTTTTCTATTCTTTTCTCTTTGTTCTAATTTTCCCCCAGCTATGTCTACTTTGCTATTAAGCTCATCTATGGAGTTCTTAATTTTAATCAATTTACTTTTCAGTTTGTTTCTTTTTTGTGTACTTTCCAGTTCTCTTCTGAAATAATTTTGTTTTATTTCCTTCAATATAGTTGGCATAATTATTTTGAAGCTTTTATCTAATAATTTTATCATCTGGATACAGTATTTCTATTAGCTATTGTTTCTCTTGTTCTTGGATTTGTCTTACCTTTGTATGCCTGGTTATTTTATAGTGTTACACATTATGTATGAAAAACTATAGATATAATTTCAGTATCTGGATATTGTTTTTATTCCTCCAAAGAGGCGTTACCTATCTAGTCTAGGACAACTATGATGACTGTTTTTTGTGTGTCCCCCCCCCCCCCCCCCCAGTTCACTGCTACCTTTTAGGGGCAGTTTTTCAAGATCCCAACCCAGAGTCTAGTGGTTTACCGGGATACTCTCCTCTCCTATGGGCCATGAACTCCTACTTTTATTCTCTTTCCCTTCCTGTGAGATGTTGAAAGATATGTTTGGCTTCTGTCTTTATTTTCCTCTTTTGGGAATGTGCAGAAGCCCCTAAGGCAGTGATTTTCAAGCTTTCTCGTCTCATGGCACACATTAATTAATTACTAAAATTCTGTGGCATACCAAAAATAAACATATATTGCCGATCCAACAAAAAAATAGATATAATTTTTGATTTATTCACACTGGATGGCTATTGCTGTGTTGACTCTTGTCATTTTTTTATTTGACAATCTAAGGGAAAAGAGGTCAGTGCCCCTGACCAAATAAGTATTGCATGTTTTAAAAATCCTTATGGCATTCTGGTTGAAAATTACTGCTCTAAGGGAAAGTAGCCTTCATCGCCAAGCTCAGTTCTCTCACTTTATTCTCCCAGATCTTGGTCTTGCATTTCCTTTTTTCTTGATAGCTTTAATGCCTTCCAAGAAGTTTTTAAAAATGTTTTTCCTGGATTTTCTAGTTGTCAGTGGGAAAGTGGGTCCAAATTATTTATTCTGCTGTTAACAGAAACCAGACCCATGACATCTCCCTCCCCATTTATACTTTTAAAATACTATAATCATACACACACACACACACACACACACTAGAGGCCCAGTGCATGAATTTGTGCATGGGTGGGGCTCAGCCAGTCCACCCCAATGGGGCCCACCAGGCCAGCCAGGGAGAGGGGCCGTGGGCAGTTGGCCGGCCAGCCCCACCCCCGATCGAGGTGTTGGGGGCCGATCGGAGCCCAGATCAGGCTGGTTGGCTGCTGTAGTGCATGTCATAGCCACCAGTCATTCCGGTCTTTCTGCCGTTCTGGTCACTGGGCTTTTATATATATAGATCCTTCACAAATTATTGACCATCTATTTGGGAGTGGTGTGATATCAGCCCATGAATTCTGTATCCTCTTTACCCCCAAAAAGATAGCCCCCCCCTTTTTCTCCCTGCCTTAGGGTTATGCTTTTGCTGTTTCTTGTTTCTGCTTTTTAACCTTTCCCAGTGTTGCTCTAGGGCAGTGATGGCGAACCTATGACACACATGTCAGAGGTGACACACGAACTCATTTTTTTGGTTGATTCTTCTTTGTTAAATGGCATTTAAATATATAAAATAAATATCAAAAATATAAGTCTTTGTTTTACTATGGTTGCAAATATCAAAAAATTTCTATATGTGGCACGGCACCAGAGTTAAGTTAGGGTTTTTCAAAATGCTGACACGCCGAGCTCAAAAGGTTCGCCATCACTGCTCTAGGGCAAAGTCTGGTATTATAGTCTTGTAGCTGACAAGGAAAGGTTGTGGCTCTTACCTGCATGAATCCCCAAGCTTTGGTCTTATTGCCAATTTTCTTAGGATATTACCCTCTCATTTCTTAATTCTCTTAATTTAGCACCTCTTTTTACCGCCTAGCTATTATTGGTTCAGAGAAACCCCCACCCCACATTGAGTGTCACTCCTTTAGTGAGCCACTGTTACTGATGGGAGAGTACCTGATCTCTCACATATGGTAGGGCACGAGACAGAGGTTCAGAATCACTGGCATATAGCTTCAGCTGAGCTCCTTGGACATGTCCACAGTAGTATAGTTTAGGTTCATCTCTAACCTGTAAGTGTATCTTTTTTAGTCCTTTATAAACTCAAAGAGTCTCCATTATTATTTTTGTGTTTCTGAGTCCTTTTTGGGTCTAAATGTAAATATTTGTCCCATTTTCTTATGCCCTACTGTTTCCCTGGATTTATTAGCAATATATATTTTTTTAAACCTCAAAAGACCCATGTGCTTCCTTCATGAATAGAAGGGTAGGCAAGAGTTTGTTCTTACTGGGCTGGGAGGAGAGAAAGTCCTGATTAGCACCAGCGTAGGCAGGGAACATGGTAGCAGGTGGACTGTGAGTATTGGCCCAGGTGAAAAGGAAAGGGGGCAGTGGTTTCAAACTGAGAAATACATTTGTATTTCTTTATTGGCCAGAGAGCATTTTGAAATTCGTAGTTCTTTAGAGTCCTCAGCTCTTGTCTTAAGCTTCAGGCAGATAGGAGCCTTTATCTTCTTGTGTGGCAGATAAGGTATGGGTGAAGAGGTATCTTCCTGACATTCTAATAATTTTTCTGAAGTTTGTGTTTTTTTTAATGTAAGGATTCTTTTAACTGTGATTGTATACTATAATTTCAACAGTACTAAATTTCTGGCATGTGATAGATTAAAAAATCTTCTAAGGGCTGCTTGAAACTTAACCACAATGTATAACATTGTGGGGGGAAGAGTATTTGGAAGTCATAAGAGGTGACTTTAAAATGACGTTTAGAAATATTAATTATTGGTAAATTGATGAATAATTATTACATAGAGATTGAAATTGTGAAGAAATGAAATATTTTTATGTGATTATAATCAATGTTTTATTTTTATAGGGCTTCTTATATGCATATAGTATTAGTAATATTATTAAAACCACAATGAATCTCTACATGTCCATGCAAAAGCCAATGACCAAAACCTCAGTTAAGGCATTATGCAGGCTTGTTGAACTTCTCAAGGTAGGTTTTAGATTATTTTACCTTGCCATTATAATTTAGAAATGACCCCTGGCTTAAATTATGATGATCCTCTAAAATTTGACATTCTGATTATATGAGAATAACAAGTTATGGGAAAATGTACTTATCTCTTAGTTGGATAAAGGAACTAGCCACTGAAATAAATTTATGATTAACATTCTAGCCCTAACCGGTTTGGCTCAGTGGATAGAGCGTTGGCCTGTGGACTCAAGGGGTCCCAGGTTTGATTCCGGTCAAGGGCATGTGCCTTGGTTGCGGGCATATCCCCAGTGGGGAGTGTGCAGGAGGCAGCTGATCGATGTTTCTCTCACATTGATGTTTCTGGCTCTCTATCCCTCTCCCTTCCTCTCTGTAAAAATTTAATAAAATATATTAAAAAAAACCAAAAAACAAAAAACATTCTATGAATGGCCAATTTATTGAAACTACATTAAAATTTTACATGTAATGAGACAGAAAAGAAAGAAAATGAAAAGGTTAGCCTAAGTATTAGTAAAGATTTACTTGTGGAAGTTTAAGTATGTTGTATGAGTTAAAAAAATAATACCCATGGAGCATTATCCATTATTTTGTGGTGTTCAAATGCACATGAGGATAGTAAACATGTGGCTGTTTATTTTGTAATTTAGAGGAAGTGCTGTAATCTTCTGATTTGAATAGTCGTCTAGTAGTATTTATAGGAGTGGTCAAATAAATTAAGAACCAGAGTATACTTCTGGAAATACGGTAAAGTATTTCTTAGCTTACTCTATATAATTCAAAATAAAAGCCCCTTTAAGCAGAAGAGTCTACATAACCTCTTTTAAAAATTGAAATTAAGAGATACTTATAAATTTCTGCTGGTAATGCTTTTAGGTTAGCTTAGGACAGTGATGGCGAACCTTTTGAGCTCAGCGTGTCAGCATTTTGAAAAACCCTAAATTAACTCTGGTGCTGTGTCACATACAGAAATTTTTTGATATTTGTAACCATAGTAAAACAAAGACTTATATTTTTGATATTTATTTTATATATTTAAATGCCATTTAACAAAGAAAAATCAAAAAAATGAGTTTGCGTGTCACCTCTGACACGTGTGTCATAGGTTCGCCATCACTGGCTTAGGAAATAGAGATTTTTTTTGGAAATTGTGCCTTTGGATTTTTAGTTTTTTTTCTCTAAGGAAATGTTACCAGCTATATTTAATTTTTAAGAAATATAAATACAGAAATGTAATCAGCTAATTAAAAATAATAAATACTAAAAAACTATCATCACAATTAAGAAATAGAATACTAGTATTATTTATATTTTCAAACCCCCCTGTGTTTTCTCTCCTGATTGCATCTTATCCTGTCCCCTCAGGAAACTGTTGTCCTGAATTTTATGCTTATCATTCCCTTGTTTTTATTTTTAGTTTACCACATAAGGATGAATCTATAGACCATTCATTGTTCAGTTATATATGTTTTTGAAGTTTATATTAATGGAATAATTCTTCATGTATTCTTTGACTTACCTTTTTTACTCAAAATTTTGTTTTTGAACTTGTCCATGTTGAGATGAATAGCTGTAGTTCTGACCTTTCCATTGCTGTGCAGCTTTCCTGTGGATGAATTTTCGGGTTGCTGTCATTTTTGTATATGTCTTTTGGTGTACTTGTGCCAAGAGTTTTTCTGAGGTATTATATAGGATTGGATTGTGTTATGTACATTGTCAACTTTCCAAGATGATGCCAAATTATTTTCCAAAGTAGTTATATCACTTTACATACCTCCCACAATATATTAGACTTCCCATTGTTCCCCAACTGACCAATATTGGTATTATAAGGCTTATTTGTTTTTGTTTTTGAAAAATTAGTGTATATAAATGGTTTTAATTATGACTTTAATGTTTATTTTTCTGATTATTAATGATAGTATCTTTTCAAAATTTAGTATCTGTTTCTTTTGTGTATAATTTGTTCATGTCTTTCGTTCAGTTTTATATTGAATTATGTCTTTAAAAATATTTCATGCACTTGGGGTCTTTAATATTCTAACTACTAATCCCTTGTGTGTGGCAAATATTTTCTCATACTTTGGCTTGCCTTTTTATTTTCTTTATAGTGGTCTTTGATGAACAGAAATTCTTAATTGTATAATACTTGAATTTACCAACCTTACCCTTTATGGTAGTGCTTTTTGCATCTCATTTATAAGTTCTTTACCTAGCCCCAGGTAATAAAAATATTCTGTAATTTTGCCTAAAAGTTTTAAGTTAATTTTTTCAAAATTACTTCTGGTCTTTTTTAGGCCATAGAGCATATGTTCTACAGGAGAAGCATGGTTGTAGCTGATTCAGTTTCACATATAACACAGCACCTTCAACATCAGGCTCTTAATTCCATTTCTGTGGCCAAGGTATGAAAGTTGTTATATATTCAGCATAATTAGCCATTTAGTTTATTTTTCTGTTGCTTTGTATGTGTTTTCTGGTTCAGCCTGTTACTCCATTTCTTCAAACATAATATTCTTGTTTATTTATCTCCACAGTATTTTGTGATTTTTACTAGAGTGCTCAGGGTTATCTTTCTCCGAACTTGTAGCATGTAATAAACACATTAAAAAGTGATATTGTATGTAGTTTTAAATTATGATGTATCTTTTTAAAAGAAAATATTTCCTTATTAAATTAATAATGGAAATCTTAAAGTATGTCTGATATAGATTTGCTGTCCCTAACAGTGCTAATTGATAATGTTGCAGGAGTAATAAAGCACACAACAGTGTCAGAAGACACTCAACAGGGAAAGTATTGTTGAAGCTCTTTTAAAGTGAATCATGGAAAAGATTATTGAGAAGATGTTCTTCTGAATCTTTTGTTACTGCCTCAGAAATAAAGCTAATATGTCCTGTTTTCTCTTTTATCTTTAAGAAAAGAGTAATTTCTGACAAAAAATATAGTGAACAGCGTCTTGATGTGCTCTCTGCTTTAGTTTTGGCTGAAAACACTCTAAATGGACCAAGCACAAAGCAAAGACGCCTTATTGTTTCTTTGGCACTCAGTGTTGGCACACAATTGGTAAGTGTATTGCTATTAGTTATGTAATAAAAATAAGACCTGAGATTTCATAATTTTCTTCTCATTGACCCTGTTCTTACTTTGACTGCAACTTCTCTGCCTTTTTTTCTCTTCCCTGATAGAAAACATTTAAAGATGAAGAGCTCTTTCCACTTCAAGTAGTCTTGAAAAAGCTGGATCTTATCAGTGAACTTAGAGAAAGGTAAGTAGGGATTTATAATGATACTCGAAAGGTGGGGTTAATGCCCTGGCCTGTGTAGCTTGGTTGAGTGTCATTCTGTGCACCAAAAGGTTGCCACTTTGATTGCTGGTCAGAGCACATGCCTGGGGGCATGCTGGAGGCAGCAGATCGTTTCTCATTCACATCTGTTTCTCTCTCCCTCTTTCTTTCAAAAAAAATATATATAAAAGGCTAATATGCTAAGTGTCCTTCCCGCTGTCCGAGTAATGATGTCATGTAGCAACGACTGGCTTCCTCTCCCTAGTGACAACTAGCCTCCTTGCAGTTTCTTCAGCCCAGGACCACGACTTGTTTTATAGCCAGGTGCAAACACTTTACACTGTAACCAAATTTCTGTGAAGTGTTTTCCCGAGCCTCATCTCATTTGATCCTCATGGAAGTCTTGGAATAGGTAGATAGGAGACTTGGTAGAATCCTATTTTCTTTTCATTAGCTGGAAAACAGATTTAGAAAGCTTAGAAAATTGACCCGACTAAAAGGAAGTAAGAAAATGACTTCAGGTTTTCTCACTGCGCAGAATATAGTCAAACACTGCTGCAGTTAAATATTTTACTCTTTGTTCTCCTTGTGTGATCTATAATAATAATCTGCTTCATGTTGATATTTACTGCTCTGTTGCTGACAATTACCTGAAAGAGAAGTTGGGGTGCTTCACTGGACTGGAAAAAATTTACCTAAGTCAGAAAGCAGGTCTAATTAAGCAAATTTGTTCTATATCTATACAGGGCTAAGTTGACTCGTGCATGCGCGATACATACAAAGCTCTCGCTAGCTCCAATCGCAAATGTGTGTTTTGATCTGTCATTGTCGATTGTGAATTTGGTTGACACTACTATTATAGAGAAAGGGTGAATAGCGATATTAAAATATTTCTTCTAATAAATTTCCTTTCAGTGTGCATGAATTTGTGCACTGGGCTACTAGTCTAATCTAATAAAAGACAAAAAGGGTAATTGACCGTACCTTCACTACACTTCCCATTGGCTAATCAGGGCGATATGCAAATTAACTGCCAAGAAAGATGGCGGTTAACCGCCAACAAAGATGGCAGTTAATTTGCATACATAGGCACAATGATGGGAGGTGAAAGGGGAAGGACGGAAGAATGGTGATTGGAAACCCAGGCGGCAGGCAACAGCCAGGTGGCAGGGCAAAGGCGGCCTCCAGGGCTGCCTTTGCCCTGCCCCCCAGCCCTGGATCCGAGAACCGGGCTGCCTTTGCCCGCCCCCCAGCCGGTGATCGCGATCGGAGGTGCCGCCTTGCCAGCAGCCCCGTGATCACGATCAGCACTGAGGCTGCTTCCCCTCCCTTGGACTGGCTTCCTTAGTCCTGCAGGTTGAATCTGAAGAGGACAGGCCAGGCACCAAGGGACCAGCACTGCCAGCACTTGAATGTGAGCAGACAGAAGGAAAAAAGACCTTGAAGACCTGTCCAAGGCGGGTTTGCGTTTAAAACCAAGTGGGGTGGTCCGGAGCTACAGGCACTAACAACCATGGCACTGCAGCTGCTTCCCCTCCCTAGACGCTCCACAAGGTCACTTGATCCCGCCCTGCTCCAGATGAAGTGTGATCACTGCACATGGAAGAAATGTAGTAAAAAAAACAAAAACCGATGACCAAGGGCCCACCTCCATGAGCTCATGGGAGCCTCTGAGCAGTGGGCACCCCAACTGTTTTAGGGGCTTCAGGTGAGCGGGGGACACAGAGGGGTCAGGAAACCTCCCTGGAGTTCGGGCGGTAGGTCTGATGGTGGATCCATCTGACCTGCTGTCTGCCAGCAGCTGCCGCTTCTGCGGAGAATGGGACAACAAAGGGAGGGGGCGATTCTGCAAACCCCAGAGGGAATCCAGGGTCCCAGGTACTCTGCCCCACCCGCTGACATTGGCTATGAGGGCACTACAGCAGCCAACCAGCCTCGTCCATGCGCCCCCCTCCCCTTCCCCAACACACACACACACCTACTGGTTGCAGACATAGGGCATGCCCTTTCTGAGGGGAGACGCCCAGCAGGTATAAAGAAGGTATACAGAAGGCGCTCAGCGAGAAGTCCCCACGGGTTGTGTTCGCACCTTCATGCTGTCTCTCCTCCCCACCCTCCACTGCAATGCCGAAGGAAGCCTGATTCAGGAACACCCCCCTGTTGACCACCCACATGGAAAACAGCATATGATAAACATGTTCCCCATACGCCTGAATCCGCCTCAAAAGGAAGACCCTACAGACCCGGAGCAGGAAGATGGGGACTGAGACAGAAGGTCTGGGAAAAGCAGGGTTGCCCCACCTGCTCCCCGTCCCCCTCCCTGTGTGAAGCACCTGCACCGCCGCCCTTGGACAGAGGCCTGCGAAGGAGTGAAGAACTGTGGCTGTGCCCAGCCTGCCGTCATGGATAAGCAGGAAACATATTTATGTGCCAGAATCTAAAACCCTCTTTATTGGTAACAGAGCAAATAATGCAAGGCCCACACGTGTTTCTAAACAGGACTCTGTCTGGCTGCGTGTGAACCCAGATCGAAGGCCTGCTCTCCACCGAGGAGGCTGCAAATGCTGCTCCTCTCCAACAAAGGCAACCTAGAGGTTTAAAGGGAAAAGGAGATACAAATAAAATAGCAACAAGCTCTGAAGCCGCTGCTGTCAAATCCTCCGCGCGGTGGTGATGTCAGAGCCTGTCTCCCCACGCTTGGGGCTCAGATAGCCAAGCCGCTGACACCTGCTAGGTCGCCTGGCACCAGCCTCATCTACCCACGGCCACTTTCAACCTCCCGCCCGCTCCTGGAGCCGGTGGGCTTTTGGATGGAGGTTTCTGTTAAAGCAACCCTGTTGGTGGAGCACAGACACGTGTGGGCTTTTTGATGAGAACCCATGGCATCCCTTCACGAACGTGTTTTTAACTATTCTGAGATCACGCTCCCAGCCTTGGCGACTCTCAAATAGGCCTCAGCGATTCCACTTGCCTGATGCAAAGACTGACCCAGGTTTCACGGAGATGGAACCCTCGGCCTGGAACAGACCGGGAGGAAAAGCAGGGTCTGATCGCAGCACCATGGCAGTCATTGCTGGGTTGGTGTGGTGGAAGTCAGTCCTCCAGTCATTGAACATGGGGTCAATTAATAGTAAGTGACATAGGATCAATTAGTATCTCTTTGAGAGGAGTTGAGAATATGAAGTACAGTGTAGAGCAATTACTTACATTATTTTGCATAAAACTCTTTTCAACTAAGATATTGTTCTTTATTTAAAATGTATCTTTATTGTTGAAAGTATTACAGATGTCCTTTGTTTTAGTTAGTTTTTTCCCCCCATTGATCTCCTCCACCCTGCACCCACCCCTTCCAGCCCTTAGCCAGACTACTGTCTGTGTCCATGGGCTATTCCTATCTAATACATAAAATTCTAGAAAGTTTTAGAGAAAATAAAAGATATGCCAGATAAATATTGAACAGAAGTGCTGAAGTTGCTGCATGAATACTTGCAGGCTTGAAGCCAAAACACAACTCATGAGATAAAGTTAGTCATTGTAACATAACAAAAGGTTCCTTTCACTAAAGAGATAAGATGGCTCCCAATACTTATACACAGTGTATAGGTTTAGAATGAGCCTCACCAAGATGTGTCTCAGTGGTATGCAGATTTTTGAGCTAAGGGCAATTTTAGCTTCAGGCTCAAGTGAAAATTCTGCCCCTCCCTTTAACTACCTAAAAAAAATCGAATTAGAGGCCTTGCCCATAATAAGACATTATCCTATATAACAAAAGGCTAATATGCAAATCGACAGAACAGCAGAACGACTGGTTGCTACGACATGCACTGATCACCATGGGGTAGATGCTCAATGCAGGAGCTGTCTCCTGGTGGTCAGTATGCTCCTGCAGGGGGTGCGCCGCTCAGCCAGAAGCTGGGTTCATGGCTGACTAGCGCAGTAGCGGTGATGGGAGCCTTTCCCGCCTCCACGGCAGCACTAAGGATGTCCGACTGATGGCTTAGGCCTGCTCCATGGAGGTGCGAGAAGGTGCAGTTCGGGCTGAGGGACCTGCTCCTCCATGTGCACAAATTTTGTGCACCAGGCCTCTAGTTAATTATAAAAATCTTAAAAGAAAAAATGGTGGGGCTAATGGAGACATCAGTTGTCTTTTTAGCATAGCAAGAGGAGAAATGTAACCCAGATAGACCATTAGTTCCTCTCTGCAATTTCTTGAGCATGACTAGAATTAGACTGTTACCAGGAATCATGTTTCTTTAGCTTTGCTCCTATAGTAAGGATATAGCTCCTGGAAGAACTCACAGGAGACCACATGTTGTAGCCGTGAAAGCATTTGGAGGACCCTGATGCTCATTGTGATTGTTGTGATGGGTATCTCCAGTGGACATTTAAAATTGTTGCTTTTTCATAAGGCTTCATCTGTTTATGAGAGGCTTAGAAATCCCTGTCAGATAGTCTTCTGTAATTTTATTTTGAGATCTGAATTTGAATTACATTGTTGGTAGCCAATCATTAAGATGAATTAATTTTGGGAAGGCTTCTTTGTAACTCCTGTGACGTTATTTATTTATTTTTAACTAAAGAGTAAGCAGTTTTCTTAAAGGGAAAACGAGTTTTCTGAATTTCAATTCCCAGCCAAATTAAGGTTACAGCACAATTTCTATTTAATGTTCATATTTACAACAATATTTTTGTTCTGAGAAGCTGAAATTTTTGTAGTTAGTGGCATTTAACAGCCCATCCCTGGAAGAAATACTGAATCGGCTTCTTTATAAGGTATTTAATGATCATTTTGATGCCCCATAAGGTCAGAACTAGTCAGTTGCAAAGATCGTAGACATATTAACTGTAACTGGTTTTTGTCTTTCTTTTGGTCACAGTTTTTAAAAAGGCTTTGCTGTTCAGTTTTGAGACAGGTAAAAAGTGCATGTGATTCAAGTATTGTAAGTGTAGACATATCAGATGACATTGAAAATGTATTTTAAAATCTATTTAAAAGTTATATTGTTTTTCATATATTCTTTAAAGCTAAATCATGTGTGCAGAATTCTGAAACTGTCAGGTATTAGAGTATTTTGTTACCCTTGTCCAATTTGAAACATTTTGTGGCTTTTCCGTACTAATTTTGGATTAAGTGATATAGCGGACACAAAAATGAGTAAGGAGTTAGTTTTGGGGGAGTACTTCAATTTTGGTACCACTAATTACTCCTTTACATTGTAGAGTGCAAGCACAGTGTGACTGTTGTTTTTTATACTGGCATCGAGCTGTCTTCCCAATTTATTTAGATGACGTATATGAAAATGCCGTTGACGCAGCCAGATTACATGTAAGTAAAGGATAATATAAATAATAAACCCATCACTTTTTAGTCACTGTACATACTATTCTAATTAGTTTTAAAATAGATCATTTGATTTAATAAATCTTTTAAAAATTGAATGTTAATGCTGTTTTATACATTGGTAGGCATATTCAATAGCATTGACTAGGTGTACCGGTTAACAGTGCGGATTTTATAATAAAAGGAAACACGATAATTTTAAGAGAAACATCAAAAGTGCTTTAGTCAAAGTAATGTCCATCGCTAGCTACACATATCCCCCATCTTTCAGGTAATTTGTGGATACCATCCCAATAGAACTTTTCTTGTTTTGAGGCAAACCATTCAGAGACCCAATTTTCTACTTCTTCATATGTTTTGAAGTGCTGCTCAGAAAGTGCGTGTGCCATTGATCGGAACTAGTGGTAATCTGAAGGAGCAAGGTCTGGTGAATACGATGGGTGGGTTAATACTTCCCAGGAAAGATCTTTTAACATGTCTTTAACTGGTTTTGAAGTGTGTGATGGTGCATCATCATGAAGCAAATGACTTTGCTGTGTCTTCTGGCCCATTCTGGTTGTTTTATGATCAAAGCGTGGTGCAAATTGATTATTTGTTGTCTGTAGCGATCAGGATGAACGGTTTCACCTGGTTTTAGAAGCTCATAGTACACCACACCTTCCTGATCCCACCAAATGCAGAGCATTGTCTTCTTTCCGAAACGCTTTGGCCTTGCAATCGATGTTGATGGTTGACCTGGATCAACCCATGATTTTGTGCATTTGGGAGTCTCAAAATAAATCCGCTTTTCATCACCAGTCACAATTCGATGCAAAAAAGACTTTCTTTCGTGCCATTGAAGCAACATTTTACTGATGACTTTTTGGTTTTCCTTTTGTCTTTCGTTCAGTTGATGTGGCACCCATTTTCCTTTTTTTAAAATCTTTCCCATTGCTTGTAAACGATTGGAAATTGTTTGCTGAGCACCGTTTAATCTTTCTGCAAGTTGTTTTTGAGTTTGACATGCATCTTCATCCAATAATGCTTGTAATTGTTGGTCTTCAAACTTTGTTGGTTGACCTGGATATTATTTGTCTTTCACTTCGAAATCATCACTTTTACAGCGTTTAAGCCAGCGTTCACAAGTATCTTGAGATGGAGCATGTTCACCATAAGCTTCCTGAAGCTTTCAGCAGCACTTCTCCTCAAAATAAAGTAATGAATTAAAACTTCCTGCAAATGCTCTTTTTTTGGCACGGAATTCAACATTTTTAAGCCTAAAAATATCTATGATGTTAACACCTTCAGCAAAGTTGACATATGAAGTTTTGAAGCTTGCTGTCAATACAACAAAATAACATACATATCAAATTGCATATATATCAACATATGTGTAACTCCATCTATTGAAAAACATCCACATTATTAACCAGTACACCTGGTATATAGGCTATAGTTAAATTTCATATTAATACTTAGAAAATTAATTTTAATATACAATTTAACACTTCCCCTCATATTCCTAATCATTCTCATTTTCTTGATTTTAGTTTATGTCACAATTATTTAGACCTTTGTATTTCTGTATGGAAAGAAATGTATTTGAATGCTCAAAATAGGAAAGAATAAGTGAATGTGAATTATTTGTATATTTAAAATAGGTACTTTAGAGACTAAAATCTGACTCATTTAGGAAAGGAAGACAGTCATGTATAAAAAGAGCAATTAGCCTTCAGAGTGAGGTTTTGTCTTTCAAGATAGATAATTAACTTTTGTAATATTTAGATTAGAGACCTGGTTTTTATAAATTTATGCACATTCTCATTTTCTTCTTAGTACATGTTCAGTGCTTTACGGGACTGTGTACCTGCTATGATGCATTCAAGACATTTAGAGTCGTATGAAATACTTCTGGATTGCTATGACAAGGAAATTATGGAAATTTTAAATGAGGTAACATCATATGTGAGATTGAAAACCTTAGAACATGTATTTGGAATGCAATGTTTGGAAAAACATTTTGGGTTGAAGCAGGCTTTCACATATTTAAAATAATTTATAAATCACTATCTAGAGCAGCGGTTCTCAACCTGTGGGTCGCGACCCCTTTGGGGGTCGAACGACCCTTTCACAGGGGTCACCTAAGAGCATTGGAAAACACATATATAATTACATATTGTTTTTGTGATTAATCACTATGCTTTAATTATGTTCAATTTGTAACAATCAAATTGGGGGTCACCACAACATGAGGAACTGTATTAAAGGGTTGCGGCATTAGGAAGGTTGAGAACCACTGGTCTAGAGCAAAGAAACCATTTTTAGTTATAGTATCACTATTGTGCTAAATTGGTCTTTAATTTCTAATTTTTTATATAGAGATCCAGAGTAGAAATTTGGAAAATTTTCTTTACTTTAGTAAATAGTATTTTTATATTTAAATTTCTCTTTATTAGAAGAATGCAAATACAAAATTGGTTTGAATATTGAATGCTACTACTAATAATACACTTAAGACTGTCAATATTTTATTAAATATTAAACTTAACTGTCAGTATCTTATTAAATTCATTTGGAGTGCTACTGACTAAAAGGAGGACATTATGTATTTGAAAGATTTATTTTTGTAGCAGAAATAATTCAAATGCAATATAGTGCATCTTCCCCTGTTTGAATGAAGTATTATAAACACCGTTATCTTTAAAATTAAAGTTACATCTAATGATATTTTCATAAGGAAAGTAATTAAAAATGAGTAAACTTCACAATATAAACCTTATTCAGGTTTGATCAAGTTATGGAGACTTTTCATAATTTCTTCTATTACATATTATTTAGAAAATAAAATATGACTTGACAGTATTTAGAACTCCATAGTAGACCAGAAAAGATGATTACTATCATTACTTTTAGCTCAATGAGTTTTGTCATTTTTAATGATTATTATAAGAAAGCTTTAAAAATATTTCTTCTCTTCCATTTTCTCAAGATTTTTCTTTTGTTGCTTGTTCCCATAAATCTTATGCGTTGTAGTATACATTCCCGTTTCTTGTAATGAAGCCATTGGCATTAGCTTTTGATTTTCTTTCAAGGGTGTTAAAGTATTAATGAAAATAAAAACTTAGAGTTTAACTGCTTCCTGGGCAGAAAAATCATTGGTTTAAAATGGAGAGCAAAGTAATTTTCACTTTCCCAATAAAAATAATATTTTACCATAGAGTATTTGGAATCTTAAACCAGTTTGACAAATTTTTTATCATTGCACTGATTATAAAATGCTAATGGTTAAAGCATAGACAGAACAGTATAATTGAATTTTGAAAAATTAAGATATTAATTATTTTGTGAATAGCACTTGCTGGACAAGTTGTGCAAAGAAATAGAGAAGGATCTGCGCCTTTCTGTGCATACTCATTTGAAGCTGGATGACCGAAACCCTTTCAAAGTTGGCATGAAAGACCTGGCCCTTTTTTTCTCTCTGAATCCAATTCGGTTTTTCAATCGTTTCATTGACATTCGAGGTGAGTGTTCTGCTTTCCTTCTGAAAGTCATATTCTATATCTTTTTGCCCTCACTATAAAAGAACAAATAACAAAAATGAAACTTTGGGCTTATATCTTTTTTAGTATTAGTCCATTCTTTAATTCCTTTTTGTTTTGTGTATTTTTATTTTCCCAGCATCTTATTTAGAAAAAGGAAATTTAATGTTCAAAGACAGGTTGTTTCCTTTTTAGTTTTATTTCTCTTTTCTATCATTTCATGAATCTGAAATTTTTTGAAAAAAAAAAATTTTTTTTTTTTTTTTTTAGCTTATGTAACTCACTACCTAGATAAGACGTTCTACAATCTTACAACAGTAGCTCTTCATGACTGGGCCACTTACAGTGAAATGAGAAATTTAGCTACTCAGCGCTATGGATTGGTTATGACAGAGGCACATCTTCCTAGTCAGACTTTGGAACAGGTATGGTATAAAATGTTTCTGATTGTAGCATAACATTTCTTTAAGAAATCTTTTTTTTAAACTTTATTATTACATGTTTATTTTTTAAGAAAATATTTGCTTTATAAAATCTCATACTTAACAAGAATAAAAAATTAGATGGTGCTAATTTGTTTTTTTAGAGAAATTACCATAGGCTTCCTGTTTACACTTCACTTTTTGGTGAACATTTGAAATACAGGCATACCTCGGAGATATGCAGGTTTTATTCTAGACCATTGTAATTAAAGTGAATATCCCAGTAAAGCAAGTCACACAATTTTTTTTGTTTCCTAGTGTATATAAAAGTTATGTGTATACTATACTGTAATCTAAGTGTGCAATAGCATATGTCTAAAAAAAATATACATACCTTAATTTAAAATACTTTTTGCTATAATAATGCTATCATCTGAGCTTGTTGGAAACTGCTCTGGTAGACTTACTTGACCAAGCAGGTTGCCACAAACATTTAGTTTGTAAAAATGCAATATGTATAAAGTGCAATAAAGCGAAGCACAGTAAAGTGAGGTATGCCCATGCATATAGGTTTTGATATAGCTTTCCAGAAACATACTGGGATATCCAGGTGATTTCTGCAGAATTATAAAAAGTTTAGTTAAGGTCACAACTGATTGTAAACCTAGATATAATATATAAACTTTAATATCTTAGGAAAAATGCTTAAATTTATCTATAATAATAAAAGCGTAATATGCAAATTGACTGAATGGCCAAACAGCAGAATGACCGTCCGGACGACCACGCTATGACACGCGCTGGCGCCAGGCCAGCCAAGGCGGGTGTGATGTGATTGGTTGGAGGACCGAGGCAAGCCGCCATGGCTTCAAGGGCCAAGCCCCTTGTAGGAATTTTGTGCATTGGGCCTTTAGTATCTATCTGTCTATCTATCTATCTATCT
The DNA here is from genome assembly GCF_028538775.1 of Myotis yumanensis. Taxonomy (NCBI): domain Eukaryota; kingdom Metazoa; phylum Chordata; class Mammalia; order Chiroptera; family Vespertilionidae; genus Myotis; species Myotis yumanensis. Next base: position 201,806,055 of record NW_027223754.1, read on the forward strand.
GTCTATCTGTCTGTCTATCTGTCTATCTATCAATCTATCTATATTGGGAAATGAATATAAATAGTAAGTCACTATATTAATACAAGCGTTACTGGTTATCTTAAATTAATAATAATAGAGCTTCTTTGTGGATTGTTTTGCAGGGCTTGGATGTTTTAGAAATTATGAGAAACATTCATATATTTGTGTCTCGATACCTCTATAATCTCAACAATCAGGTGAGTGGGTCTTAGAATTTTTTTTTTAATGTGTGTGGATATATAATAGGGAGGCTGAAGAGTAAAGAATTGATTCTCAATAGTGAAAATTGGCAAAATAAAGCAAAAAATAATTGTTTAGAGTTCATCTTGTTTATTCCTTTGCTTTGATTTTATTATCTTGAATAACTTTCCAATTAAATTTAATGAAATAGATTCTGAAATTTTTTTGATAACTGACCAGGGATTGCTATGTATTGTATTGTTATTTAGCATAAATTTGTTTCATTGCAGATTTTTATTGAACGAACAAGCAATAACAAACATTTGAATACTATTAATATTCGGCATATTGCTAATTCAATTCGAACACATGGCACAGGAATCATGAATACAACAGTAAGAATCTTTTTTGGGGGTCGGGTGGGTAGTAGACTACTGTTTAATTTGTTATTTTTTTCATAGAATATTCTGGTCAGTATACACTACTACTAATTTATATTATATTGGAATTTCCATTTTTCTGGTTGGTATAATTAAAATATATGGCACTAAAATTGTGTTGGATGTGATGGAAACTCTGGATACAAAATGCACTTTACAATATCTTACCATCTCAGGGTCATCATTATGAAAAGCAATACAGATTTGAGAGCATCAGCATGAATTTATATGTTTGTGTGGATTGATATTTTCTGAAAGTTGCTTTTGAAAGGGAATCATTGATAATAGTATTACTCATGCTGTTTTTTTGGGGGGGCATACTAATTATTTGATACCCATAAGAATAGCAATTTACTCAAAGTATTTTGAATCTTAGAAATGGGCATCAATTACTTGAAGAAATCACTTTTATGCTGTTTTTCCTTCTGTGGAAGAAGAGAAGCCTTTGAATTTGCCTGGTTTTCAGGGCATACTTACTAGTATTTCTTCTTGAGGAAAAAAGAATGTGAATGCTAAAATAGTAAAATGTTACAAACATATTTTGGAATAGGGAATAGAAGTTATATAACTGGAAGAGTATATAGGGTCCTTTGTAGTATATAGTGGGGGAGCCATTAAAGTATTTGAGTTGATAAATGATACAATTGGAGCTCTATGTTAGTGGTTACCAGTACGGAAATGAGACAGAAAGTTAGAGTTTCAAATTTAAAATAAGGGAGTCATCCATGTAAAGGTCATGTCTGAATGTTTAAGGATAAATAAACTCTTTATCAAATTCTCATATAAGAGATATAATTATGCACATATTTTATATGTAAGGCATTTTATATGTAAGGCACTGTGCTAGGCATTAGGGTGACAAAAACAGACATTTCCTACTCTCCTAGTAATTAGTCTGGCAGGGGATATAGTTGTTTAATCAATTAATCACATTAATGAAAGTAAATTTGTGGTGTCTGATAATGATATAGTTAGCAAAGAAGAAGATTAGAGGCTGGCACAGTTACCCAGTGTTAAGAGTGAGGAAGATAAAGAAGAGACTGTTTCTACTAAGACTGCTACTACTAAGCCACGGGAAGTTCTGAGAAAGCACCCATTTCTATAACAGGGTAAATGAAAGACTCTTAAAAATGGCATACATGTGCTAAAACAATTAGTATTTGAAGGTGGTAGGGATGGAATTTAGTACAGGACTTCCATCTGTAGGTCAGAATTAATTATGTTATTTTGACTTTAATCTCAGCTCAAATCTTTAGTTTTTCAGGTTTTTTAGTTGAGGCCTTTTGTTATTCATTCTCAAAGCACCTACACTTCTCAGTTTAGAAATTGCAGTTGAGATTTAATAACTTCTTTAAAGTATACTTGTTTAAAATGTCTGTCACTCCTGTTAGACTATAAACTTCGTGATGAGAGCTGTGTTTTACATAACTTGCATGTAAGAAATGCTCAAAATATTTGATAAATAATTGAATGCTTACTGTCTTCAGTATCATTCTAGACATGAATGTTAGTAATAAGTAATCTTATAGATGGAGAAACATAGAAACTTCTGACTGGCTTATGACTTAAAGAGTGTTGAATCTGGTATTGTGATTCTTTCTATAGTTCTTAGACCTATTATGAAAGTATTTTCCATTTCTTCCTTTCTTTTCCTTTTGTAGTAAACATATTTAAGAGGAATTCATAGGAAGTTCTGTAAAGTTAGGGAATAAAAATTTTTAAATATTTCAGGTCCAATGTAAATTAGACTTTATAAATATTAGACTTTATGATATAAATAATTCAGTAATACTGATTTAAAGTTAATTTTTATATTAATTTTTCCAATTTTATAGGTTAATTTCACGTACCAGTTTTTGAAAAAGAAGTTCTATATATTTAGCCAGTTTATGTATGATGAACATATCAAATCCAGATTGATTAAAGATATTCGATTTTTCAGGGAAATAAAGGACCAAAATGATCATAAGGTATTTTACATAATCTTTTTAAGTAGTTCAGTTCAGCTGTTGTGTGTATAGCAAATGGTTAACAAAAATGGAGTAATACTATATATATTGTTTTACAGTGTGCTTATTACATGTCAGTACATATAAATCCACCTCGTTCTTTTTAACAGTTGATAGTAAAGATGTATACCAAAATTTATTTAACTTTCTCCCACTGATGAATATTTCATTTTTTAAAATCATTTTTCAGTGATACAAACAGTGCTACAGGTAGCATCCTTATCTGTGTGTTCACAGACTATTTCTGAAAAACATATTCCTTGAAGAGAAATTTTTAGGGCAAAGAATATGTGTATTTAAAATTAGGATACGTACTGTACCAATTGACATTCCAACCTACCTATAGATATAAGGCCAATATGCAGAGTGTCCCCACGGGAGTTCAACCAGGAGACCAGGAGTTCTATCGCTCGCTATGATGTGTACTGACCACCAGGGGGCAGCGTGGAATGAAGGAAGGCCCCAGCAGGCAGCTAGCAGCCAGGGAAGGGAAGCCCCAGCCGGCAGCCGGAAGGCCCCGATTGGCCCTGATTGCTGGCCAGGCCTAGGGACCCTACCCGTGCACAAATTTCATGCACTGGGCTTCTAGTAATTTATAAAAATGCTGTTTTCTCTTCATCCTCCAGGCTGAGTTTTCTCATAGTGAGGTAAAGAATTGTAAGTGGTAACAGTACAGAGGCACATAGCCACTTGGATAGAGAACCAGTAGCCTTAGTTGGGTCATATATTTGATTTGCCACATCCAGAACTATTTTAATAACCTTTCTTAAGCATCACTTAGTTCCAACTCTCTTATATACTACTTGGTAGTTCTCTTCAATGTCAGAGCAGAAAAATACTGCTTTCTTATAAAATGATAAAATTATAGATTAAAGTTATCAGATAATTATATTAACTTTCATTTTTATTGAAATAGAAATTACTAGTATTCAGACAAAGAAATAACCATGCTATTATTGTGTAAGAATTGTTTTCATTTGTTATTAATAAAAATGAGTCATTTCCTATATCTTCTAATCACCTAAGACTTGAAAAATAATTTCTTATTGGTGATAGCTACCAGAAATTTTAGCTTGCCCGATGTGTGTTATTTGGGAAAAGTGTGTTTATATAAGTCCCTAATACCTATTTAGCCCACAGAAATGCCTTCACACGTCTCTGAACAAATGTTTCTAGGGAGGAGTTGGTTTCATTTATTTACCTGATAGAATAGTTGGGTGTTTGGAGACTAATAATGGTGGTGAGAAACTTAAGTTTGGTGACATTAATAATTATTCCCCTTAGCTTATGTAAAAAAAATTATTTTATACTGACTTTGAACATTGGTAGTTTTTGTGCTATAAATTTTCTTATTAGACTTGAGTGATTTGTTAAGCACAATGGAAATACAAAATTAGAGAGGAAAGTGGTATTGGCCTGGTTGATTTGGTAGGCATTTTATATTTTAGGGGTCTTTATTACTAAAAGTAGTCTTTAAATGTTCTCTCTAGTATCCATTTGAAAGAGCAGAAAAATTCAATCGAGGCATCAGAAAACTTGGAATAACCCCAGAAGGGCAAAGCTACCTCGATCAGTTCAGGCAACTCATCAGCCAAATTGGTAAGTTATAATCACAGTGTTGGGAAATAAAGTACAAATCCCAAGAATCTATCTCATATATTAAATATTTCATACAAATAACATAATATGTGAGTGTCTGAGCTTAGCTTTCTTTCACTAGAGTAACTTTTCAAAAGTTTTTCAAGCATGATTAGACTGTTGGTGCAGAAATAATTGATAGACTGACTCAATATGAGAGTAAAGAAATTACAGTAAAAACGTTTTAATGTAGTCAGCATTTAGTTTATCAAATTAGTTAATTTATTTTTAAAGGATTTAATATAGATGTATATAAGTATGTATATTTATATTTTAAGTGTACAAATATGTAAGTTTCATTTTTATGGAGCAAGAATTGAAATAAAATACAGCTGAATCTTTTGGATACTAAGGAGTGTACACCTTGTAGTTGATTACTACATATAACTATATCTGATTTTTTTATCTGTGCAATTTTCAAGGTAATGCTATGGGCTATGTACGAATGATAAGATCTGGTGGTCTTCATTGTAGCAGCAATGCCATTAGGTATGGATAAAACATCACTTTTGCTTTGTTTATTCCATTTAAAATTTTTATGTTACTTAAATCTATTCTAAAATTGTATAGAAGATTTTTTTCTTGTTGATGTAATTTGATATAAAAAATGGAAGAAAACTATTAATTCTACTAGTTAAAATATTTTTCTTAAAATTTAAGATTATAGCAGACTTCCGCAAAATCTTTATTTCTCTTTTAATTTATTTTATCAGTACAGTTTGTAAATGGCTCTAAAGATGATGTGATTTTAAAGATTAAAATTTGATTATCCTATATAATAAAAGGATAATATGCAAATTGACCCTAACAGCAGAGCAACTGGGAATCACTGGTCACTATGACACACACTGACCACCAGGAGGCAGATGCTCAATGCAGGAGATGCCCCCTGGTTGACAGTGTGCTCCCACAGGGGGAGCTCTGCTCAGCCACAAGCCAGGCTGATGGCTGCCAGTATAGCGGTGGTGGTGGGAGCCTCTCCTGCCTACTCAGCAGTGGTAAGGATGTCTGACTGCAGCTAGGCCTGCTCCCCCCTGGCAAGTGGACATCCCCCGAGGGCTCCTGGGCTGCCAGAGGGATGTCTGACTGACAGCTTAGGCCCAATCCCCTGGGGAGCAGGCCTAAGCCAGCAGGTGGTCATTCCCCGAGGGGTCCCAGACTGCAAGAGGGCACAGGCTGGGCTGAGGGACCCTCCCGAGTGCACAAATTTTTGTGCACTGGGCCTCTAGTTTATATATAAAATTCAACTTTGGAACTGAAGCGATGATATTAGTAATAAAACTGAAATGCAAAGTTCTTTTCAAATATGTAGTTGAAAAATTTAGAGTCCAACAGTACTATTCTGTTTAAGTTGTACCTATTTATCTTGCCTTCATAAATTCTTTCTCAAATTCTTTGTAGATTTGTACCTGATCTTGAAGATATTATAAATTTTGAAGAATTAGTAAAAGAAGAAGGCCTTGCAGAAGAAACAATAAAAGCAGCAAGGTAATCTCATTTTGGAATAATCTATATTTGGAGATTTATAAAGTATATGTTTATATAAAACTTAAGAAGAAAGACTAGGGGGTAATATATAGGGTGTCCCAAAATTCACACAAGATTTGAATTTTGCGTGAGCATTAACAACAACAACAACAAAAAATAAAAGCCTAATTTTACTTGTTTTATTGAATCAGATTCTAATATCTGTTACCCTTTGATTACAATCCCTTCAATTTGATAAGCATTACCAAGTACCAATTATGGCCCAGGAGCAGGGACAGTGAAGACCAATGAAGACTGTGGCTTTGTGTATGTGCCAGCAAAGCTGTGAAGGCCATTTACCCGATGTGCTATTCCATACATAAACCTATACTGTATACTTTATGAATCAATAAAAAATTTACAATTTTTAATTATAAACCTGTGTTTTCTATCAAAATTACTTCTTGCGTGAATTTTGGGACACCCTATATAAACATAAGTTACTGTTTTTATTATACAAGTTATGGTCTCAGTTTATATATGTTTTTTTTTTTTTTTTTAAGACTACAGTATTCTGAGACCTTTCCAACTTCAATAAAAAGGGCTCTTCCAGAATAGCGGTCACCAACCTTTCAGACCTCACAGACCACCAGTGGTGTACAGACCACCAGTGTTGTATGGACCACTGGTTGGCGATCGCTGCTCCAAAGGTTTCCTTAAACCAGCGATTGCCAACCTTTCGGACCTCACGGACCAGCAGTGGTCCATGGAGCACCGGTTGGTGACTGCTGTTCTAGAACATACTATTTAACATAGTAGCCACTAGCCACACCCAGCTGTTTAACATCTGAAATGTAGCTAGTCCAAATGGAAATGTGCCAAAGTGTAAAGTATAAAATAAATGCCAAATAGCTGGTTAATAAAATCAATTTCACCTGTTTCTTTTTACTTTTTTGTATTTTTATTTGCTAACACTGTTCTAGAATACCATGTAACCTAGACCAGCACTGTCCAGTATGGTAGCTGCGAACACAGGTGATTTTTGAACACTTGAAGTAGGGCTAATGGGACTGAGGAACTGAATTTTAAATATTATTTCATTTACATTTAAGTAGCTAATGGGCCCTGATGGCGCTGGTGTGGCTCAGTGGTTGAGCTTCAACCTATGAACCAGCAGTTCACGTCAGGGCACAAGCCCGGTTATAGGCTGCATCCCCAGTGGGGGGTATACAGGAGGCAATCAATTAGTGATTCTCTCTCACCATTGGTGTTTCTATCTCTCTCTTCCTCTCCCTTCCTCTCTGAACACAATAAAAATATATTAAAAAGTAAATAAATAGCTAATGGCTGTCTTATTGGACTTTGCAGATCTATAGACTTGAGTCAGTAGTGATTTTGGAACATAATTTAAAACTTGAGAGAAGAATGCAGAACTGAGAAATACTTTAGAAAACTAAGGTTTGTTATTAATAACTAGAGGCCTGGTGCACTCAGGGGGGTCCCTCAGCCTGGCCTGCACCCTCTCGCACTCCGGAGCCCTCGGGAGATGGCAGTCATGCTGCAGCAGAGGCGGGAGAGGGTCCCACCACTGATGCTGCACTTGCCAGCCGTGAGCCCGTCTTCTGGCTGAACAGCACTCCCCCTGTGGGAGCGCATTGACCACCAGGGGGTAGCTCCTGCATTGAGTGTCTGCCTCCTGGTGGTCAGTGCACGTCATAGCAACTGGTTGTTCCACTGTTTGGTCAATTTGCATATTAGCCTTTTATTATATAGGATATATATATATATCCTTTATTGATTTCAGAAAGGAAGGGAGAGGGAGAGAGAGAGAGAAAAACATCAATGATGAGAGAGAATCATGGATTGGCTGTTCGATTTGCATAGGTTTTTTTTTTTTTTTTTAATTTTTTTTTTTTTAATTAAATCTTTATTGTTCAGATTATTACATTTGTTCCTCTTTTTTCCCCCCATAACTCCCCTCCTTCCAGCTCCCACCCCACCCTCCACCCTCACTCCCCACCCACTGTGTTCATCCATAGGTGCATGATTTTTGTCCAGTCACTTCCCGCATCTCCCACACCCCTTTCCCCCCCAAGAATAGTCAGTCTATTCCCTTTCTATGTCCCTGATTCTATTATAATCACCAGTTCATTCTGTACATCAGGTTATTTATTCACTTGATTCTTAGATTCATTTGTTGATAGATGCATGTTTGTTGTTCATAATTTGTATCTTTACCTTTTTCTTCTTCTTCCTCTTCTTAAAGGATACCTTTCAGCATTTCATATAATACTGGTTTGGCGGTGATGAACTCCTTTAGCTTTTCCTTATCTGTGAAGCTCTTTATCTGACCTTCAATTCTGAATGATAGCTTTGCTGGATAAAGTAATCTTGGTTGTAGGTTCTTGGTATTCAGCACTTTGAATATTTCTTGCCATTCCCTTCTGGCCTGCAAAGTTTCTGTTGAGAAATCAGCTGACAGTCGTATGGGTATTCCCTTGTAGGTAATTGAGCCTCTTTCTCTTGCTGCTTTTAAGATTTTCTCTTTGTCTTTTGCTCTTGGCATTTTAATGATGATGTGTCTTGGTGTGGTCCTCTTTGGATTCCTTTTGTTTGGGGTTCTCTGCGCTTCTTGGACCTGTAAGTCCATTTCTTTCTCCAGATGGGGGAAGTTTTCTGCCATTATTTCTTGAAATAGGTTTTCAATATCTTGCTGTCTCTCATCTTCTGGCACTCCAATAATTCTGATATTAGACCGCTTAAAGCTGTCCCAGAGGCTCCTTACACTATCTTCACACTTTCGGATTCTTTTTTCATTTTGCTTTTCCAATTGGGTGTTTTTTGTCGAATCTGTTGTTTGATTATTGTGCTCCTCTGGTCTGCTATTGGGTATAATATTCTTTATTTCAGTCCGTGTATGCTTACTTTCTAATTTCTTTATCGTAGCATCGAGGGTCTCATTAGTTTTCGTGAGGTTCTGCACAAATTTATGGCAAGCCCTCAAAATTGCGATTCTTAGCTCCATATCCTCCATTTCTGTCATGTTTTTTTGTCTCCGCATCTTTTATGCTTTCTTGGTGCACCCCCTTGTGGTCTCTGTGCACAGTCTTGTTCTAGCCAAGCCTTAATTGTTGTAGTTAACACTAGAGGGGTTTGACCACCAGGCCGACTGGCTGCAGGAAACAGCTGTGTGGAAAACGTCTGCCTTCTGGGGAGGCGCTAATCCAGCCTTTGCCTGAGGCGATCGGCAAATGGCTGTGCGCAGGCTTTGGGCGGGGCGGGATCAACAGGGCGGGCGGAGGGAGCAGTTATGGCCACGCTCAGTCCCGTTCCCAGAGGCTCTGCTTCTCAGAACCCCGGCAGCCGCTGCAAACTTCGGAGAGAAAGCTGCCCTCAGGTTCCAACTGATGCCGGATAATCCCGCTTCTCCCGTTTGAGTCTGGGTCCCTAGAGACTCGCCCGGATCTGGAGCCCAGAGTCTGAGACTCACTCCCGACAGAAAACGACAACCGCGCCCTCAGCCACCAGCCCGCTTTGCGCGCGCACCTCGGTACCTTTGTATTTTCCACACTGCGCCGCCTCTGAGCCTCGATTTGCTGTTCTCTTTCCTTCTAGTTGTAGAGTCTCTCTTCAGCCAGCCTTCCTGTGGTTCTGGGTGATGTCCGTTCAGTCTTTTAGTTGTATTTTTGAAATGGTTGTTTGCGGCAGCGGTCTCCGGTGTTTACCTACGCCGCCATCTTGGTCTCCTCTCTCTGCATAGGTTTTTATATAAGATTATAACAGTTTATTGAGTCAGGCATGAAAAGGCAAGGTGGAGACAATTTGAATTTCAGAAAGAATAATGATAGAAATCTATTGTAATATATTGAATAAAATACATTAATACATTGAATAAAAAATAGAAACCATGCGTCATAGTGATAATAAAGGTTAGAGGAGCAGAGGGAAAGTTCCTTTTTACAGAAGAACGCTAACAAAGAAGGGATGAGGAAATTTAGGCGGAAAAATTATTTTGCAATCACTACTATAATACTTGAAAGCAGACAAAAATTATCAGTGTATTCTAAAATATTTTTGGAGAATAGAGTATTTCATCAAAAAATTATCCCATCAATAGCTTATTAATAACAAAGAGGAAAAGTATCTTTACAGTGGAGAGATTGCTATATTTCACCTTCATCAAGTGATGATCAAACTTTGCATCACCAATAACAGGACATACATTATGTGGCATCTTGCTGCAAATGTAATAGCAAGTACCTATGTTGTATTCTTGCCAGAAATGCTTATTCTGAATGTATTATGAGGAAACCATTGGAGACATCCAGAATGTTGGGCATTCTACCAAACACCTAGTCTTGACACTTAAAAAATATCACATGTCATGAAAGACAAAAAAGACTAGAAGACTATTCTAGGTCAGGAGACTAAAGAGACCTGATGACCAAATGCAGTGGATGATCTGTAATCATATCTTAGATAAGGAAAAAAAATAGTGATAAAAGAAGGACATTTGAGGAAAATTGGGGAAATCTGAACATGTGTTATATATTACTTTATTTTATTTTTGGGTATAATAATATATTATGCCTTTGTAGGGAAATGTCTTATTAATAGATTCATATGAAAGTGCTTATAGGCTAAGTGACATGAAGTCTGCAACTTTTAAATATTTCATAAAAGAAAACAAATATTAAAATATTAGATGGTGAACTAGTGAAAGGTATACAGGTGCCCATTATACTATATTTTAACTTTTTGATAGGCTTAACTTTTTTTAAGTAAAAATAGAAAATATGCTGGAAAATGCATGTGTATATTTTTATGAGAATAAGGTCCCAACACATACAGAAGATTTGCTCTGAAATATCCTGCTAGATAGCTTACTTCTCTGCCTAATTAAAGAAGCCAAGAGCAGATAATAAGCTATTTGAAATCACATGCCCTAAAATGATTAAAAGAGTTTGTGGCTTGTATATCAAAGAAGAAAATCAGACCATTTTTCCTCTTATTAAGTGATGTTATTCTTTTAAAAGTTGATGACCTTTAAAAAATATTTTGAAGCAGTTCATTGAGGGCAGAGTGGGATATTGCCTTTTAAGATGTCCAGATCTGTGCAAAGGAATGGATGACTAACATCAAGTGAAGGAAAGTTCATGGCAGGTGAAGTTAAGTACTCTGGGGTTATAATGATGAATCGATGATCTGAATGGGGAGTGAATCTTCCAGAATCATGAGGGGAACTGGAGTAGGTTTCAGAGTCCAAGATAAATTAATGTAGGGTAGTGGTTAAAGGGTTAGTAAAGATGCCTGCTTACAGGAGGAAGTAGTTAGGTAGTTGGATATAGTTGGATTATGTGAGTCTCAAAGATTTCTACCTTCTAATGCTGGGGGGATAATAATTTGAAAATGGTATATAATTTGAAAGTAGCTATACATGAAGGATGCAGGAGAAAAAGCAGCTGATGTTTCTGAAGGTTGAATAGGATTCTAAGTTCTTGAAAAAACAAGATTTCAGTTGCGGTAAGGAATTGTAGAGAAGAAGCATTAGTGAAAGGATTTAAGATGAAGAGCATTCTATTTAAATGAAATGGAGTTCTATAGGGCTCCTTGTCAGAAGAAGAAATACAAAACTCAAAATATTTTAACTGCAAGATGCCCTACATAACCTATTTTAGGGACTAAGTTTAAATAATACTGATCAGCTTCTGTCAGAAAATGAATTCATTCTGAACTCTTAAGAAAATTTACTTAGAAATGTCTTATAATATTATGTACTTTTGCATGCTCTTATTTAATTTGATGAGAGATGGATTTAAAAAGTCACACCTTTTTTTGAGAAAGGAACCAAGTAATTTTTTGCATTTTAGGCATTTGGATTCAGTCCTCAGTGATCACACACGAAATTCTGCTGAAGGCACAGAGTATTTCAAAATGCTTGTAGATGTTTTTGCACCAGAATTTCGAAGGCCAAAGAATATACATCTCCGAAATTTCTATATCATTGTCCCCCCCCTGGTGAGTATTTTTAGTATTTAAAATGAATTTTTAAAAGTATTAATAAGTAGATCTAATTTCTTTGCAGCAGAGAATGCACACAGACTGTATTACTACTGTCTTTCTGGTTGTAGATAAAGCTAAATGTGATTTCAGTGAATATGGCCTAGAATTTTTACTTACTAGTTATGCAGAATGAGATTTATTTATAGTTAAAATAGATTCTTATTTGGTAACTACAGGCCCGGTGCACGAATTCATGCACCGGTGGGGTCCCTCGGCCTGGCCTGTGGGGATCGGGCCAAAACTGGCTCTCCGACATCCCCTGAGGGGTCCCGGATTGTGAGAGGGCGGTTCTTGGGTGATGCACCCCGGATTCGGGCTCCCTCCTCTCTGGTTCTGGGTGCGTCACCCTAGAACCGCAGCTGCCAAGTCACCACAGCTGGACAGTTCCTGCATTGAGTGTCTGCCCCCTGGTGGTCAGTGCGCATCATAGGTACTGGTCGGCTGGTCGCTTAGGCTTTTATATATATAGATAACTGCTAGAGAAACCTAATGTGATTTAAATTACTTGAGTGTATACCATTACATATATATCATTTTGGGGCTAAATTATATCACATAAGCATTTTAAATGATTAATGTAGACTAACTTTAATTACATCATGTTACAGCATGAAGTTATTTCTAACACATCTCTTTAAAAAATTTTTTAAAAATTGATTTTAGAGGAAGGGAGAGCAGGAGAGGGATCAATGATGAGAGAGAATCATTGATCAGCTGCTTCCTGCATGTCCCCTACTGGGGTTCAAGCCTGAAACCGGGGCATGTGCCCTGACTGGGAATCAAACCAGGACCTCCTGGTTCATGGGTCCACGCTCAACTGCTGAGCCACACCAGCTGGGCTCTACCACATCTCTAAAAAGCATTGTGTTAGAGGACAACTTCTCACTATTCAGTAGTAAATACTAACATCTGAACTAAATTTTTAGTGCTTCCTTATAGTATACTAGAGGCCCGGTGCATGAAATTCATGCACAGGGACTGGGGGGCGGGAGGTCCCTCAGCCCAGCCTGCACCCTCTCCAGTCCGGGACCCCTCGGGGGATGTCCCTGCGGGATCAGGCCTAAACCGGCAGTCGGACATCCCTCTCACAATCCAGAACCACTGGCTCCTAACTGCTCGCCTGCCTGATCGCCCCTGACTGCTCCCCTGCTGGCCTGATCACTCCTAACTGCCTCTGCCTTGGCCCCCACCACCGTGGCTTTGTCTGGAAGGATTTCCGGAAGATGTCCGGTCTAATTAGCATATTATCCTTTTATTAGTATAGATAGCAGCGGTCGCCAACCTTTTGAACCTCACGGACCACTGGTGGTATAATGTGTTCTGTTCTAATTCTATAGTTTCCATCTAAAATAGCTCAAGTTACCCAAAATTGCATTATAAAAGCAATTGTTACAGTGGGGAAAATGGAGTTAAGAAATTAGAGAAGTATATATTAGTGGTAAGAGTTATTTTTCCCTAAAAATTTTTATATAAAGCTGCTTTTAAAAATGGATAGATCTGAAATCTAAATATCACTAATTAGATGTACTAGTAGCTTTTGATTAACTTTAAGAGTAATGACTTATATTGCTGCCTGAATTACAGATATCTTCTTGCATGTTATAGCCATTGAAAGTAGCTGATGGTCTATTGGCAGCTTTTTTCTTCATGAATTTTCTGTTTTTTATACATTTATCATTAATGTTCTATCACAATAATTATCATATAGCAAAAATGTCCACATTTACCTGTGTTATCTTTCCAGCTTAAGTTAGTGTCAAACTGGAGGAGCCTGTCTTAGTTATACTTTGATAACAGTGTAAATTACCTTAGGATGAGTTCAAGCCATTATTTTTTAAAATTTGAAGGCTGTATACTCAAGCCATAGTAAACAGTAATGGGAAATCATTGTGAGTCTGGGGAAGAGTGGAGTTTTTAGGGCAGCTGTCAGAATTTAGTTAGTGATGGAGAAAACCAGGTGGATTAAGAGCACTACAAAGAAGTATAGGACACTTCCTGTGCTTGAGTCTATGATCCATCCCAGAAAAAAGACAAACATAAATGAGATTGCTAAAATAACAGTTGATAAAGGTTTCGCAAATATGTAGTTAATTGCCAAGTAAGTTTTATAAGCAATACTAAAAGTGAAACTTGATTCTTTGTTTCCAGCCTAAGCTATTATAGTACTTATCACACTGTATCATAATTTTAAACAGGTCTCTCTTTATCCTTTTAGAGCTGTGCTACCATATGTAGGTAGACGTAAGTGGCTACTTAAACTAATTAATTCAAATTTCATAAAATAAAAAATCCACTTTCTCAGTTTTACTAGCTACATTTCAAGTGCTCATTGGTTCTACGAGCTAGGGGCTTACTGTATTGGGCGCTGCAAGATATATAGCATGTCTGACATTGCTGAGAGCGCTGCTATAGAGCATGAACTTTTTGATGGTATTCATTTTGTAATCGTAATTACTTAATATAGTAAGCATCAGCAAATCTTTGTTGAATAAATGGTAAGATTAGAGAGGTATTAGAGCTGAATTTTATGGAAGTGCTCTTTTGGGGCATTCATTTACCCAAATGACTACTAATCATTTTTACCCAAGAATATGATAATGGTATTTTGGAATGAATTGGGTGGGCAGGAGTAAGAACTGCGTGCTTATGAGTGCTGCTTTGAAAGGAAGGCAGGCCTAGTTTTCTGAACCCAACTTTCACTTAGAGTATAGCCAGTTACTGAACCTCTCAAGCCTCCTAGTCCTATTGTGTAAAACCTGCATGATATTAAAGGCAGTGTGCTTGGGGAAGCAGTGATTGAAGGGGAGGGCTCTTGGTTAAAGAACTTAGAAAAAAGAGCTACTGAGAGAAATACTTGCACAGATTGTGACTTGTCCAAGAGGCTCTTTATCTGAGGCAAATGTTTCAAATCAAAAGGACAGGAGCCCATAAGAGACCCTATTTATACTTTTTGCAATCTCTGTTTTAGTAATTAAGTTCTGAAGATATTTTAGCACAGTTGTTTTTCTAATATGTTGTCATATCTTTTTAGACCCTCAACTTCGTAGAGCATTCCATTAGCTGCAAGGAGAAATTGAATAAAAAAAATAAAATTGGAGCTGCTTTTACTGATGATGGCTTTGCCATGGGTAAGTTTAATGGAATTGTTTTCCCGTTGTTTTATGTTCACCTATGCTGGATTTTCAGAGAGATTTGCTAGAGAATAGATCTGTGTTCTCTTTGTAAATTTGTTTTTCACAAACAGTATTTACGGTTTATTTTTTTAGCTGGGTCATCTGCTTGATACTTGTTTTTCGTAATTTGTAACTATCATTCATGCTCCCTTAGTATTGCTAACCACTTAGTATTGTTGGACTAAGTTAGGCTTTATTTACAGTTTTAGCATCTTGTGTTTAGTTTTCCTGGTTTCCCAGTAGCTTCCTTCATTGTCTAGTTAGCAGTGGAACTTTCCCGTCCTTACAGCCATATGTTGTTTCCAGGTGATTTTCATGGCCATGTCCTTTTTTTTTTCTTCTTGCTTGACCTGCTTTTCATTTTTTATACTTGCACATTTTTTTTAGGAGGAATTAAGCCACATTTCTAGAATTACTCACTTATGCTGTAAAATGTAATTTAAAAGAGAATTAATTCAAAATGGTTAGCTTAATGTTAGCAGTAGTTACTGGTAGAGTCAACACAACTCTATACTCATTGTATTTTGCTTTGGTTTTGCTCATGGCTGCAGGTGTGGCTTACATTCTAAAGCTTTTGGATCAGTACCGGGAATTTGACTCACTTCACTGGTTCCAGTCTGTTAGAGAGAAGTACCTGAAGGAGATAAGAGCAGTTGCTAAACAACAGAATGTGCAGTCAGCTTGTCAAGATGAAAAACTACTACAAACCATGAATCTTACCCAGAAGCGACTGGATGTCTACCTACAGGTTAGACAAGAGTAATAGTTAAATCTGCTTTGATGTTTTGATATCTGAAAAAACATAAATCATATGAAAACCTCCATTTTAATAAGTGAGATGAATAGAGGTAATTAGAATATATTTTAAAATGAATGGTATTTGGAAGCCATTTGACTCAGATCTTAAAAGTAGATTGGTTATTTAGTTCAGTTTCTTGTTTTTACTGGAGCTTTTTAGAAATAATAAAAAATGTGATTTGGATATTTTGCTTGTAATAAGCATTTTCAGCTTTCATTTCAAATTTTTTTTATTTACTTAGGAATTTGAGTTGCTCTATTTCTCACTGAGCAGTGCAAGAATTTTCTTCAGAGCTGACAAGACTGCAGCTGAAGAAAACCAAGAAAAGAAAGAGAAGGAAGGTCAGTGAGTGGCTTAAATTTGGGAAAAACCAACAAATCTTTCCTTAATAGGAGACACTAATCCCCCATTTTATCTGGTCAGACTTCCAGCTCCTTTCACCTTTTGAAAAATAACACAGACTAGAAATGTCTTTTTAAAAAATAAAACCTCCATAGGTCATTTGTGAAACTGAAAAGAAAGTGCCATAGTAATGTATTTCATTCTGGAGCAACTCAATATTCAGTTTCATTCATCTCTTAATTTAAATAAAATGAACAAGCTTATTGTTTATCTTTCACCCCTTACCCTGTATCAGTGAGAAGGAACAGTTTGGAGGGGAAACACTAAACGTTGCTGGAGTCAGAGTTGCTGGTAACTAGACATTGAATGAGGTGGTGATTAAGAAGGTCTAAAGTGGCAGGGGCCATTTAGTGACACAGGCACAGCTTCCCGCTCTCCATAGCCAGCCTTGGAGAGTCAGAGTGTAATACAGCCATAATCACCGATAGTCATAGCAATGAGCTCGAGTCATTTAGGAAAGGATTCTGTGCATTGTATTCTATGCAGGACAATGGGAAAGTATTTATATATTTTAATGTTTTTTTTTCCTTTTTATTGAACTTATTGGGGTGATACTGGTTAACACATAATAGAGGTTTCATGTACAATTCCACAACACATGATTTGTACACTGTCTTGTGTGTTCACCACCCCAAGTCAAATCTCCTTTCATCACCATTTATCCCCCCATACGTTCCTTCACCTCCCCTCAACCTCTTGTTGTTCATATCCGTGAGTTTTTTTTCTTTTCTCAATCTGTATATTTTAATGTTTAAGAACATTGCTCAGTGTTTCATACTTAAGGACACCATTTCCCCAACCACCATGAGACATTTCTCTCAGATTTGAAATTTAGGAACAGTTGTCTTCCCTGAGAAATGGATGTTTCCTTTTGTTTTTTCATGGAAATTACATAATTTAGGTTTTCCTTTTCACTTGGTAGCTCAAAATTAGGTATAGAAAGTAACTGAGTTGAAAGTTTTCATGTTTGCTCTCTTTTACTTTTTATTTGTATTTCATAAATCAAAACAAAACTTATATTTCATAAAATAAGATGTTTTTATTAATCTTATTTTGTCAAATTTTACAATTTTTTTTTCACATTGAATAGAGGTGATTGAACTGGACAGACCACTATATCAACAGTCTTAGTCCCATAAGTTAAATAATATTTATTGGTAAGGAGCATACACAGGCATTTTTGGAATCTAGACTGAGTAAATAATTGTTTTTGAAAAATCATTTCAGGCTGTTACCTGGAAGATAGTCAGTATTTATTAAATGAAAATATGTATATGTTACATTTTGGTTCTAAGATAATGTTTAACAAAGCCATTTGGAAGAATTTAGTTGGCTTTGTATGATGCCAGAACCTTGTCTCCAGTTCTTAATATACTTTAAGGCCTAAAGCATTAACACAAAACAAATAAACCTTTTGTCTCCATGGAACACCTTGCTCTGGACTTAAGGAACTCTGGGTTCTTTCTGGTTGATGTACATCACTCATGTGCCTAGATTGTTCTATTTTAGTTAAAGGTTGCTCAGGGATGAAGTCATAGTTGCTGAATACGTTAGTCACATAGTTTTTCGCTGTTAAAGATATATGTGTGTGTGTCATACAGAAAACCAGGAATTCATTTTATCACAATCATAATAAATAATTGATTTTAAAAGTAAATTATAACTACAAATAAAAAGTTACCCAGTCTGGACAGTATTATAATGAATTTGCAGCCATGTTTCTGTAACAGCCTACACTGTAATAGCAGTTCATACATGCATTGTCAACCCCCGATGCTGTTCTGGTCTCTCACAAATCTATACTCCCTTTAAGAAGCAGTCAAAACATGACAATTGCAATATTTAGCTTTTTTTTTTTTTTAAATTAAGGTAATCTAGATATAATTTGTGATATTAGAGAAATATTTGATAGATGCAACATTTTCTTAATTTGAAATTTAGCAATATAGCTCTTCTCAATTTTTATTTACTTAATTCAATTTTTCATGAACATAAATATGTCTGTTGTTATTTTCACTTATGCTTCCAGAAGAGACTAAAACAAGCAATGGAGACCTGTCTGACAGCACTGTGTCTGCAGATCGTGTTGTCAAATGATATTGATGGTATGCGGTGCCTGTGACAGCATCGGAATGTGTCATTACTATTGCCACTGACATGGATGTTAGTAAGCTAACGAAGTGTTTCCTGGGCCACATCTCTGGGAAATATGTTGGGACTCTTTAAGGCAGTGTTCTAAAGAGAAGTTCATTCTTCCAAAGGCTCAACTTTTCAAAGCTTGAGAATGAGATTTTAAAGTTGGATTTTTGCCTGGACTTTAGGCCAGATGTGCCTAGGAAGTGGAGTTATAAAAGGGCCAATCCAGATTCCTAAACTGCCACCTCAGATCTCTTGTAATCTACATGAATGTTTAGAATTTGTATTTGCATAGATCTTTGACCCATATTTGTCCAGTCATTGGAAATTCAATGCATATGCTATGTACAGCCAGTAAATACATGTTTAAACAAAAGGAATTGAGCCTGAAATTTATGAAGCATACATACCAATATTATAAAGGACTGTATGAAGATGGATTTGATATTGGAGACGAGGCACAGTGTGTTATGTACCCTTTATGTACAATATAAACTGATTTCATTGTTAATTTCATGGGATTCACAAGAGCTACTGGTGTCTTGGTGAGACATTTTATACTAGTTTACATTGCTTTGAGAACATTTAACCTCTAACAGCCGCTTTAAATTTAAGATTTACTTCGTACACAGGATGAAAGAAAATTCAGATAAAGCCATAGAGTTCTGCTTAAAGCTTCACTTTGGGTTGAAGGCACATGTATGACACCTGAGAAAAATGAATGATTGCTTATTTTACATCCAAACTCAGGTTTCTTCTTCATTAGGCTGAACTGAAATCTTGGTGATGGCTTGGGCAGACTTTTCTTTAAACCAAGTATAATCTAAGACATCAGATTAAGCACTGTGATAATAAAGTTTCTAATAAATCATTTACTGCTTTAAAAAGTATAGAAAGATTTTGAGTAAATTTAGCTCCCAGCAAGCTACTAGATTTATTTTTGTAAAGCTTTATGTCAGTTAATAGTTAAATGGTTATTAATCATGGCCTATAATCTTTCAATATAAAACTCATACATTTACAATGAAAACAAGGAAGTTTAAAACTTTACATGTAATACTAACGTCATTTTGGGAAATGTTTGATTTTCCATTGCACTTGCCTATGAAGCATTTCTTCAGGTAAATCCTGTAAGTAATTCTAACGTTGTTTGATTTCCAGCTTTTGGAACAGGTGTACAATGCCCCCTCTATTCACGGTTACAGTCAGGGTTGTTTTCCCAGCCCAAGATAAACGCTTTCACTGTTAAAAGTCAGAAGAAACGAATAGATAGGACATATATATTTTTTAACTGTGTAAATGTGACTTACCGAATTATGGACAGAGAATGGACTAAAGGCATTTAATATTTGTAATTCATTCTAACTGTAGAAGTGGCCCTAAAGCATGCTGCATAATTAATAATTTATATTTTCATTGTTGTAAATGTTTATATGAATGATCTTGCATTGGATTCTATCAAATTACTCACCATTTCGTAGCAAAGTATTGCTTTTCTGTTTTTTTTTCTCTAACTTCCCTAAAATCATCTCATTTAAAAGGATAGAAAATGTAATTACAAGAGAATCAGGTGTCTTTGTTCATTATCCCCACACGTCAGTTATTGATCCTAGATAGAATTCACATGCTGACTGTATGGGTACTGGCAGTTGAGAAGAAAGTGATAGGTTATTATTTTGCCTTTAGTCAAAATAATGTCACTACAGTCTGGATAAATTATAGTAAGTTCACATAGCTGAAATAAAATTTCTGAAAAGATTAAGTTTATTTAAATGTTATTAAAGTGCTGAGTTAACAGGGCTCGAATTTCATGCCTAAGTTAATATACACATTTGGATGATTGTTTTCCTTGCTAACATATTAATGCTATTTTCATTTTTTTCCAGACATACTGTAATTTAAAATTAGTGTGAGCATTTGTTGTAAATTCACAGAAAACAATAATGTTAAAAATCTCAGGAATTAAATGCTAACCATAACACTGTCAGTTCTAATTAAATTTTGTAAAAGATGGCAAGTTTGTTACTGGAGTGGGGCCACCCCTTTCCTCAGTTCTAATAGAGTACAATATGTATAATAAAACAATAAATGTAATTTCAAGAATGTACTTCCCCTGGATGTTTATGTTCAAAATTAAATATCTTAATAGCTATAATTTTTAAAAATACATTTTTATTGATTTCAGAGAGGAAGGGAGGGACGAGAGAGATAGAAACATCAATGATGATAGAGAATCATTGATCAGCTGCCTCATGCATGCCCCACCCTGGGGATCAAGCCTGCAGCCAGGGCACGTGCCCTGATCTGGAATTGACCCTCGACCTCTGAGTCATGCCAGCCAGGCCAAAATTAAAAATATTTTTTCCCCCTCAAAATTAAATACCTTAAAACAATATATAACATTAACCTTTTTAGAGTCCCTTTAATAAAGTATATGGACTCTATCTTTAAAAAAATACTTGCATGCACATAGGCAAGGAATTTGAAGTATGATTATTGTTGGCTCCTCTCCGTGCATCCCAAATGAAGACTTTTTTTTCTTTCCTTTGTACCTTCTTGATCTTTCTGTTGCTTGCTATTTTCATATAAAAAGAACCTACATGATTAACTTAAAATCCTAATCCTGGGAAGGGATCATTAGTTTGCAGTGTTGAATGTTAGAAATAACTCAGATGCCATTTGCAAACATGAATCAAACTAAAACAACAATTGAGTGCCTTTTATTTTATTTTAATCCTCACCTGAGGATATGTTTTCATTGATTTTTAAAGGAGAGAGGAAGGGGGAGAGAGAAAAAAACAAACATTGATGTGAGAGAGAAACATCAATTGGTTGCTTCCTGTACTCCCCTGACCAGGAATCAAAGACTGGGGATCAAACCCGCAACCTTTTGGTGTACGGGACTATGCTCCAACCGTCTGAGCACCCAGCCAGAGCAATGAGTGCCTTTTGAATATTATGCTGGAGATGAGACACGAGCCTTTTAAATAACAGCAGAAATTGTCCTCGGTGAAGTCTGATTGATGTTCCTTTTCTGAGGTATTGCATTTTTAAGATTGTGAGAAAGATGAGATAATACCATCACATACATCATCATGTTTCTCTTTTATGCTGGGTTGGCTAAGTATTAAAAGGTAGACTTTAACCAGTTTTAAAAATTTTAGTTCTTTTCCCAGCTAAAGTTGAATAAGTTTTAGACTGACAGTATTCCATTTCTTAAGAAAGTTTTAATGCTACAGTAAAAAAAAAACTCAACAAAGGTTTTTAGATGTTAGGAACAGTTCAACAGGTTGCCAAAGATTTCAGTTAAAAACAAAATCCAGAATAAGTGGGAAATCTGTAGAGATTAAGTGAGTCATAGGACTGTGAACTGAGAGATGGTGATGACAAAGTTGGAGTTGTTCATATGGTAAGTTCTTACATGTAGTGTAATAAGTCTATATGGACAAGTTTATAAATTTTTTCTTCTATTTTAATAGTTTGGCTCTTCACTACCTGGTTTACTTGATAGCTCCAGTTCCCATTAGTGGAGACATGACATACTCAGGAGAGTAGCTGAAATTTATTTTTCAATCAGTATCCATCTGATGTCTGAATTCTGGGATCATCTTCAAGCATTATACATTCTAGAACACATGTAAGATCTGTGTGTAGTGAAACATTCTATAGCAGTGATGGCGAACCTTTTGAGCTCGGCGTGTCAGCATTTTGAAAAACCCTAACTTAACTCTGGTGCCGTGTCACATATAGAAATTTTTTGATATTTGCAACCATAGTAAAACAAAGACTTATATTTTTGATATTTATTTTTATATATTTAAATGCCATTTAACAAAGAAAAATCAACCAAAAAAGAGTTTGCGTATAACTTCTGACACGCACATCATAGGTTCTCCATCGCTGTTCTATAGCAATGCTCTCATCCTTAAAATGAGGGGAAAACATTAATGAATCAGATTTTAAAAACTCAATTTATGTACGTGAAACCAGAAACAGTTCACTCATTACTCTCCCTTCCCACTGTAACCATCAATCTGTATCTATGAGCTTTCATTTTTACCTATTTTTTTGATTCCACATGCAGTATTTGAGATTATACAGTATTTGTTTTTCTCTGATTTATTTCACCTAGCATAATGCCTTCGAGATCCATGTTGTTGGAAATGGCAAGACTTTATTTTTTAATTTTTTAATGGCTGGAGACTATTCTCTTGTAGAGGTATACCAGTTTGTCAATGCATTGATCCATCGATGGACATTTAGGTTGTTTCCATGTCTTGGCTATTGTAAAGAATGCCTCAGTGAACATGGGGGTGTAGATGTTTTCTAGTATTTTTTTTTTTTTTTTTCAGATGAACACCCAGGAGTGGAATTGCTGGATTTTTTGGTAGTTTTTTTTTTTTTAGGCACTTCCATAGTTTTCCATAGTGGCTACACCAATTTACATTCCCTCCGATAACACTTGTCTCCACATTCTCACCAGTGCTTTTTTTTTTTTCTGGATGATAGCTATTCTAACAGTTGTGAAATGTGGTTTTGATTTGCATTTCCCTGATGATTAGTAATGTAGAGCATCTTTTCATCTATCTGTGGCCCATTTTTAACCAGAGTGTTCTGCTGAGTTGTATGAATTCTTTATATGTTTTGGGTATTAGCGCTTTAATCAGATAAGATTTGCAAATATTTTCTCCCATTCAGTAGGTTGTCTTTTCATTTTGTTGATTTTCTTTGCTGTGCGAAATCTGTAGTCAGTCTCTCTCGTTTATTTTTGCTTTTGGTGTCAGATTTTAAAAAATCACCACCAAGACCTATGTCAAGGAGCTTACTCTGTTTTTCTTCTAGGAGTTTTATGATTTCAGATTTTATATAGTCTTGATTTTGACTTAATTTTTGTGTGTGGTGTACAATAGTGGTCGTTTCCCAAAGATCGTTTATTGAAGAAACTGTCCTATCCCAATTGTGTATTCTGAATACTAATGTTTTGTGGGTCATGCTTGCTAATAAGCTCAGTTAATTTTTGTTTTCATTCTCTCTGCTGTTTTTGTGATTAGTCTTACTGTACTGAATTTCAGCCTTCATGCTTTTCTTAGGATTTGCATGCTTTGTGGCTTTGTTAAGCCATTCTTTCTTTAAACAAAAATTTTTTTTTAAAGCTTGATTTTAGTTTCCAGCATTGTTCATGACTTGAGATTCTTCCCCTCCCACTCGAACAGTTCTAAGCAAGAAAAAGAAGTTCAGAGGACTGTGGCTCTTGCAGCCTGTTAGAGACCTGACATCATTATGATATGTATGTTGTAAGGCATTAGTGTGTAATTTCATACTGACTTGGACCAGCTCACTGTCTCTGATGGTACACATTGTAGAAGTGGATTCCTCAGATGGATCCTATATAACATTAACTTAATTTGGGGTTGCAAAAATTGTTTTATTAACCCATCATTTTAAAAGCAACACCTGTTAAAAATTTGGCATTGAGATCCCATTACTCAGGTTGAATATAGGTATTTTTTGATAGTCATCCTCTCTGCTGTGATTTCATTCTGCCCTAGTTTTTGCAAATAAAACTGTTAAAGCTATAAAACCAACTTTAGTTTTCTTCCAGGGATGTTCTAGAAAATAACCACAAAAAGCAAAAGAAACAGAATGATTGATTTTATTTGCTAGCATTTATTGCTAAGTTAATTTATTACAAAGACAATAACATTCTGTTGAACTTGGTTATAATTAAACACACTGTACCAATTCAAAATCATTATACTTATTTTATGGGTAGGAGGGGATGGTGGAGTGGGCTGGGATGCCAGAGTGGAAAAAGGAACTTTAAACCAACTGCTCTTCAAGTGAGTTTTAAAATTAATTGGCCCCTTCCTTGAGGAGGGTCTGGCTCAGAAGAAACAGGACCTGGCAGAGCTGTTCATGGTGATCCACCACTAAAAACAGTAACATCTAAAGGATCGTAAACTTCTGAATGCTGGTTCATTAAGGATCCACTGTAAAACTGAGTTCTTTTGTGGTACTCATCTGCTAGTTTTTATTGCATGATGCCTGGAACAATGATCCAAACTAGACCTGCATTGCTGCTAGTGCTCGAGCCTCAGAGCAGGGCTTGGCACCTAACTGCACAGATTAATGCTTATTAGGTCCAATTATGAGACAAGCTTGATTATAAATACAATTTTCAGAATGACAGGCACTTAAAGCTTATTAAGTAAAATACAAAAATAGAGTATATTAATAGGAAATATTTAGTGTTTAATTATAAATCTAGGCTTTTGCCATTTTTAAAAAAAGGATACTGGAAACTGAAAAAAGATGACATTCAAATAAAGTGAACGATGCATTTTCTCATAACTTTCAATCTGAGCGCTGAATAATAATCTAAGAAAAGGACTTACCACAAAGCACCTAAAATAACATTTGTAGATGGGTAGGACTGTTGTCAAACATTTCTTACTGTTTCCCTCCCAAGTCTCAGTACCAAGGCATCGAGAGTCCATTCCACAAGCGATTGTCAGCTTTCTGAAATCAGTTCTTGAGCCTGTGTATCAGAGAAGTTGAAAACCCTTAAGGAGGTAGCTCTCCTTGGGTGCTCTTCCCCCAAAAGCGCAAGAGTTATGCTTCAGATTCTGCGCCTGTATTTTCGCGTGGACTTCCATCATTGTCCTCTGGTTGATCGTTTAATAGTACATATTTTCCATCATTGGTTAGTGGTATGGACAGCATTAATTGAGCCAATGCTTCTGGATCCTGAAGTTATGGGAGTTTAAGAAGGAGAAAAGAAAACACTTAAAATGCACTTAACACCCCTTTGGCTTAGCTTCATGTCTGTAGTCTAGCTTTTATTCCTTCTACTTGCCTATGTGTGTGCCTTCAGGTGGGTTTCCTTCTCTGAAAAAAACTCAATTGCATTATTCCTAGAATCTAGTAGGCCTTGGTTTTCCTCTCAGTAAAAACATCACTACATAACCAAGTCATAATAATCTTCCCAGAAAGAGTCCAAAGAGGACTTCCCTCACAACATATCTTTGTCTTTTGTCTCTAAACTGTTTTCTCTCTTTTAATCTACACTAAGAGTTTGCAAACTATGGCCATCTGGCTTGTTTTTGTAAACATTTTTTTCAAACACAGTCATGCCCATTCATTCCATACTATCTCTGGCAGCATTTGTGTTAAACAGCAGAGTTGAGGTCATTGAGACAGATAGTAAGCCCAAAAGGTTTACTATCTGGCCCTTTAGAAAAAAAGTCTGCCAACATCTGGTCTGGACCATAAAATACTAACTTGCAGTGCTTGTCATTTCATGTACATCAGTCTCAGTCCTTGGTCCTTCTGCCCTCCCTGTAGACTAGAACCATAGTAATACGGTATTCACTAGCTACGTTAGTATTTAAGTTTAAATAAAATTTACAAATCCGTTCCTCAGTCACACTAGCCACATTCGAGCTGCATATTTTCCATTACTGCAGAAAGTTCTCCTGGACAGTAACTCATAGAAGCCCTCCGGTGCTGGAACTGATCTGTCTCGCTCACTGCTCTAATTCCAGGGTTTTTCTTCTTTTAAACGGGGCTCTTAAAAACTTGCTGGGTGAATGAGACTGTGAGCTGCTGAAAGACAGGGAGGTCTGAGTCTTCATTTCTAGGAAGTCTCTGGATGATGTGTGTCAGTGCTGCCGGCCTGGGACTAAGGAACAAGGCTTAAGAGCACATGATAGCCAAAACCGGTTTGGCTCGGTGGATAGAGCGTCGGCCTGCGGACTGAAAGGTCCCGGGTTCGATTCTGGCATGTACCTTGGTTGCGGGCACATCCCCAGTAGGGGGTGTGCGGGAGGCAGCTGGTCGATGTTTCTCTCTCATCGATGTTTCTAACTCTCTATCCCTCTCCCTTCCTCTGTAAAAAATCAATAAAAATATTTAAAAAAAAAAAGAGCACATGATAGATGCTGAAGCTTGTGTCATCCTACTCTGAAAGACAGGAAATCTAGGCAACAGCAGCAAGCAACAAATAAGTAAAGCAAGAGCTACAGAAGTGATGTTTTTAAGAACTCCACACGTGTTGCCAATGAATGTGGAACTGATTAAGAATGTGGTTAGAATGCATAAAAAGGAAATCCCAAATTTGACCACACTGCCAAGTGAGCATCATTTCCCGTTTGGAGAGACACCCTGACATGTATAGGTAGGTATCTTTTGAGTAGCTGCTAAACAAGCACTAAAGTGGACCTTACCTTCTGAACCTCATTGATTTCTTTTCCCAAATTAATAGCATAACATATCTGCAAAACACAAGAAAAGTGGTGTTTGGCAAAGGTAGAAAAGGATAAAGAATTTTAGGGGGGTGGGGGGGGCGGGGATGTGATTATAGAAGTACAATGAGGTCACTGTCTACTCATGTCAACATGAGTGTCTACTGTCCCTGGACTCCTGTTGCCAATCTGTGCATACAGAAAATACCCAGCCAGTGGAACTTGAAATTACTCCAGTGTTTGAAATTCTTAACAGGATGCTGTTCCCTTTTTCTTTTGGCCACATTAGCCACTGCATGCTCACACATATAGTGGCAAACAGGTACCTGCTAAAAGGACTGGTTAAATTTGATTAATTCTAAGTAGCGAATGCAGTCACAAAGTTTTTCTACTAAACGAGAACAGTTTAGATGTACTTTCTTGATGTCTGCTCCCTTGGTTTGCTGAGACTAGATTGTAACTTCTGCTTTGAGGGGAACTGCTTTTAACAATTACTGGTAGGTCTACTAAACAATTATTACTCAGCATTAAAGTTCTTCTGTATTCAGTCTATTTTGGTTAATACGTATTTACCCCAGGGAAATTTTACTTCCAGGCAGTTTTCAGTGGGGCCTTCCTAGGAGGTTTTATTATCTAAACTCAATGGGGACTTGCAGAATAATCAACTAACTATCCAGGCAGTGGTGTAAAAAACGCCCTTTAAATATCTTCCTTTTATACTTAGATCTTATGGAATCTTAAGATGAAAAAAATAAGACCTTTTCGCCTTCTGAGTTGCTTTCAAAAACATATGTGCTCAGAGACTCTCCGCCTGTGGATTCAGGCAAGCGGACGACAAAGCCAACCAGTCTCTTGTTTTCTTGATGAGCAGCGAACTGGGTGACACTGGTGAGCTCAAACTGGGAAAAGAAAGAATAGACTGAATATCACGCAACAAACTGGAACTAAACAACAGACAAAGTCATCCTCCATGGAAAAAGTCATAAAAAAAGTGCACTATTAGTGGCAGTCATTTAACTTGTGTTTAAGGTGGCTACAAAGATGAAGAGAAGTAATCACTAAAATTGGCAAGTGTGAGGATACTTACATTGGCTCTGGATACTTGAGTTTGAGGATCTATTAACCTGAAATGTTAACAGATACATTATGTCACAAATGTTGGATAAACTTAGAAGAGTTTGTGGGGCTGTCTCTGTACTTTTTTAATAGTGTTCTTTGATGCAGTATAGTTTCTGTGTTTTTATATGTATTTGCTCTGATTTTTTGTGTGGAAATTATAAGAACAATGAACCAATGCCTATAAAAGATCCAGGACATACTTGGAGAAAAGCTGTCAATAAATATGTTTTATTCTTGAGAAGCCAATTCTTACAAGGTTCATAACAAAGGAAAAGTACTGATTTTTGCCAACACCTAGTTCACTTTTTGAAGCTAACATTTATTGAGCAGTTCCTGTGTGCCAGTTGCAGTTGTAAATGTTTCATATCTATTCCT
This sequence comes from Myotis yumanensis, assembly GCF_028538775.1. Taxonomy (NCBI): domain Eukaryota; kingdom Metazoa; phylum Chordata; class Mammalia; order Chiroptera; family Vespertilionidae; genus Myotis; species Myotis yumanensis. Next base: position 201,834,120 of record NW_027223754.1, read on the forward strand.
CATGACAACACCAGGAGGTGTAGATACAGCTGAAGAAACCAAGGCACAGGGATTAAATAACTTGCCCAAGGTTATACAACTAGTAAATGCCAAAGCCAGAAATAAGCCTAGACATTCTGGCTCTAATGCAATGCTGCTGTCCTATAGAAATAGAATGTAAACCTCATACATACATTTTTCTAGCACCCATTTACATTATTTAATATAAAATACTAAATTAATGAGATGTTTTGTATTCTTTCTCGGGGTCAGGAGGAGATCTTAGAGATTTGCTATATCCTGTATTTACACTGACAACACATCTCAGTTCAGACTGGCTGCCTGTAGCTACAGAACTGGACAGAGCAGCTCCTGAAGCCTCTGTTGTTAACCATGTCCTGACCATGGTTCATAAAGACCTTACTGCCTGAGCCCCCAAACCAGGTAATTTAATTTCTTTATTTTCAGTCCAACAAATACTGAGCAGATTTTCTTGTGGTGGTGTAGTTATCTCAGGCAGTTTTATGTCCTATATTCATTGTTGTTATTTACAAATAGTATTCTCAGAAATGACAAAAACAAACAACCCACCTTCCATTTTCAAGTTCTAGATGTAGAGAGTAATTCTAGAATGATGGCCATCTTATAAACAACAGGATTCACCCACCACTGAATTTCTAGATTATCATTAAGGGAGCATCTTCTACCCAGTACATCTTACAGAATCGAAATGGACACTTAATCCAACCAAATGCTCTAGTTATGAGCTGCAGGTGGGGGAACGTGCCTTCAGAGGGGACTGAGGAAGCTATAAGAAAGCCAGAGTGAAACCACATGTACCTCAGCATCTGACTGGTGACCATCAGATGGGATTCTGTCATTCGGAAGATGTTATGAATAGCCCGTGCCGCCAACACTTGTCTCATCGCCTCGTAAATCACTTCGGTAGTGTCGTCTGTTTTAACTGCCATCGATCCCAAAAACCGAACTATAAACATCTGTTGCAAAAGAGAATCTGCAAGAGAGCATTTTCTGCTCAGGATCACACCCATGTCCTGCCTGCTGACCTGCACCCAGCACCAGGGCTGCTGGTCTGAGTGCAGCTGCCAGACCTCAGGACTGGTCTGCTTTCTACGGAGGGCTTTCCACCCACATCTCTGAATACTCTGCTTTTACAAGCCCCATGCACAGTCGAAGCTCTGAATCTCCTTCCTGTTGTCTACGCTTTGTCTGTTTGGAACTACTTCCTTATACTAGGAAAGCCCTGCTTTTTCTCCATCTATAAAGTAAGACCATGGTACCAGGTAAACAGTCTCCTGCACCAAACCTAGGTGAGAACACGAAGGTGGCAGTATATGCACCATATCTTTTCTCTGAAAAAAGGCTTTTTCCACTGGACAACAGAAATTCAAGAAAACTTATTTGAAGAAAATAAGACCTGACGTTGGGTCTTACTCATTTATGATTGAAGGGCAGTGATATGTTCCACAAACGAATGGAGATCGCAAACTAAGTGTGCTTATTTGAGTCCCTGAACTTCCAGTACTGGCTTCCTGATGACAGTATATCACCTGACAAAACTCAATGACGGCAAGTAACTGGCAGACCATGAAGACAGTTTAAAAGTTTTTTCTGTCAGAATAATTCATTTACCTACCACTTTAAACGAAGTCTTTTTGCCTAGCTGCCCTCCCATCAGTATCCTAGCCCCTAAAAGTAACCTAGGAAAATATAACTGAAGTGGTTACTCCCATATGAAGCATTTTTACAAGTTTGAAAATTTTTGCTCACAAATTGGACTGCATTAAAAGTCAGCTAGACATAAGTGGAGAAGAGGTTTGAGGCAACTTTTTTTTTTTTTTTTTTTTTTTTTGCCTAAAGGGTTAAGAAGTGCCAATTCTCAAGTCCTCCTTTTACATGTAAGTAAGTGGCACTTCATTCTGATGGTGTTCTCCGGCTCCAGTCCTGCCGCTGGGTTTCAATGAGGTCTTTCCAGCTCTTCTAGCTACTCAGTTGCCTTGGCTGGGAACTCAAGTCCTCTCTGGAGCAGGAGGTTATGGTCAGCTCAACTGAGTATGTTCTGATGTACATTGGGATGTAAACCAAACAAGATATGAATTTAAAACAATAACATTCATGTGATCTTAAAATTCAGGAAGGAATGATTTGTGGTTTTGGTTTTCTGAAATGAAATAGCACACGTGTGACTCACCCAGGCTGCATTTTTAGGCGATCGTTTTATCTTCTGAATTTGTTTTTGTAATGATGTGACACCAAATTCAGTTTTGGCAACTTTCAATGCAGGAGTGCGAAAGGTATGAATGTGGCTAGTGGTGCAACAGCTTCCCCTCAGTTTTTACCCAAGTCCTAATGAGTTCTCAGAGAACAATGAACATATTTCAAGTTCCAGCTTAGAACATGATGTCACATCTTGTTTCAGTGGCCCTGGCCGCTGCGCAGAGGAGAGAGTAAGTACACCAAACACCACGTACCTTCTGCCTCTGGGAACGCGTCATCCTCAGTCTCACCAAAAGGGTTCATACGCCTGGGGGGAGCCAGAGTCAGAGTCACTTCAGGTCAGCGAGAGGACACTGAGCACTAAGCTCAGGCAGAATGGCAAATTTATGTTCATTTCTCCCAGAGGCCTCCCGCAGCACATACCTGCTCCCTCTGTTCTGATCAAGGAATTCTGTCGCAGGAAGTACGATATCGAACTGAATGGGTGTTCCAGGCGCAATTAGTTCTTCAGCTTCAGGTACACTGACTGTTGCTTTGGGAACAGTGTTGTCATTTTTCACCTCTGAATTTTCCAGGTTCTGGCTGGAGTATAGGAGAGAGGAGGGGAAAAACAAATCCCTTTTAATCTTACGCCTTTACAATCCAGTGAATACTGTTGAATGCTGATGGAGACTTCTGTCAGGCCTTCACAAGTATTCTCTGGAAAACTTCATTCCTTGGCTGAAATCCTTCAGATCTCGCCACTACCTACAGGTGGCTCTGCTGCAGAGCATTCTGCACTGCTATCCTGCTCATCGCATTACAGCTGGTTTCCTGTTGGTATCTGTCTCTCTGGGAGACAGTTTTTTGAGGGCAGGGGTTATAGCTAAATAATACTTATTACTTGATACCTAGTAGTAGTCAGAAATGTTAACGGAATGAATAATATTTCTTGGCCTAGCATTCAACCACAACCTGGCTCTCATTTCTCCTGAGAGCCTCCTTCTCCACTCCCTTAATGCGTGCCCCTCCCCACCCCCCATAGTTACAGCAAGCACACCATATGCTCTTCCTCTCAGTCTCCATCCCTATTACGCTGCTCACCCAACCCTCTTGTACTTCAAACACCAGCTCAAATTCCTAGTCATTCATAGACCTTTCAAGCCAGGCTGACGCTCTCCCTCTGCACTCCTGTGGTTCTCAGTAAGTTCACAGGGACAGTCTTGTGCCCCTGAGCTACCCTAGTTCTGACTATGCCACCTCTGTTCTCAAAGCCTTCAGCTCTGCTCCACTATGTGTTCTGGTTCCTTAACTTTGCTGATGCTGCTAGAACATTCCGGGGGGACCTCCTGCCCAGCAGGGCCCTCGGGCGAGTCCTGTGTGCTCGGGCTGTAGCAGCGCGGTCCAGGGGAAGGCTGGACGACTGCAGGCAGGTCTGAATCCTGGCTCTGCCCTCACCTGTGCTGTGCACACGGGAACCTTCCTGACCAGTTACTGCTTCTGCAGGACACCACCCGGGGCTTGTGAGGATGAAATAACTTCTGTCAAGTTCCTAATTCGGCTCCACAAAAGCTAGCTTTCCTTTGTCCGTTAGTTACCTGGGGCAGGAGCTTTCTTGCTTTTTTCTAAAACTTGTAATGGGAGTCACTGCTTGGAGAGCCGTCTCATTCAACTTGATGGCGACTGCCTAAAAATCCACAGGGAGACAGGCTCAGTCCCGGGAGGCAGCCGCTTACCTTTCAGGCTAATTAAAGGGTGAGGTGCAGGGCAAGCGGCTGGTCATTACCTCGGGGTTGTCAGTCAGGTAGATCTGCCTGGAGATGTTGTTGATTGCACATATCCACTGTGGAGGACATTAAAAAACCTGCTGAATCCCGGAGTCCCCCACTACAGTGAGAAGGAAGTGAAACAAACAAAATCTTTACCTCTTCATTCTCCTTTCTGCTTTCTGCCTGGAGGATTATTCCCCTGAAATAAAGTGCATCCAAGTAAGTGCTTCCCAGATGGCAGGGACTGACCATTATTCCACAAAACTGAACTCCACTGGGGCCCCGAGGGGGGAAAGGGTAGGAAGGCAGCAAAATGGGAAGGAGAGAGAATGGGTTTCTGGGTCTGGCTCTGTCATGTGGACAAACAAACGCTTCCCTGGGCCTTGGCTTTCTCATCTGTAAACTGAGCAGGCTGGGCTCAGACCCACTGGCCCAAGCCTGTGATTCTCACAGTGCGGACCATCCTCTGGCCCCGCTTAGATGATCCCAGGCCACCAGCCACCCCTCCCAACCCACCCAAAGAAGGAATAGCAGCCACTCCACTCCTCCCCAAGAACGGAAAAGCCTGCGTAAGGAGGGCTGGGAATACAGACAAGTACTACTGCTCAGCCTTTGTGGGGGTTTAACTCTGAAGGGCTCCACATCCAGTTCCTTTGTCCCCATTTCATCTATGGGAGACGGGGAACAGGGACCTCATCCCCGTTTCACATCTGAGAAACTGAGGCCCAGAGGACTAAGTGACTGTCTAGGTCTAGGAGCACGACTAGAATCCGGGCGTCTTCATTCCCAGCTCATTTCTGCACTTTATTTCACTCAGGGAGGAAGGAAGATGCCCTGCCAGGCTGGGAGAGGAGCCGGTCAACACTACCAACACTGCCCACCCTCCCGATGCCAGAGTTCAGATAAAATCTCAACTCGCAACCCCAGCAGAGCCAATGCCAACAGGGCGGCTCTGACAAGGACGGGCCACCCTCTCCGCCAGGCAGGGGAACCCGGAGCACCGCCCACCACCTACCCCCTGGGGCTCTGCATCCCTTGGAGCACCGCCAGAGCCCTGCTCTAAGTGAGGGCTCCCAGTGAGGGCTCCCCTGGGATGGGGTCTACGTGAACGACTGCAGGCTGCCATCGGGAAAGGAGGACCTCGGGGCCCAGGATGGATGGGACAGCAGGCTGAGGAGTGACCCTCCCGCAGCTGAACATCCTGTTCACCTTTCAGCTGGAAACACCGACTCCTCAGGCAGGTCTTCCCTCCTTCCTGACTCCTCCTCGTCCCTGCCCCCCGACCAGTACAAACACAAATGCTTGTCTAAGGAGCGGTGAGGCATAGCCACAGCCTTCAGTGAGAACAGAACCTGTGCTGACTCACACCACCTTTATCACTCTGACAAGTCGGTCATCTCTAATCTAAGCACAGACAGTCCTCACCGGCACTCCTATGTAAGGCAGGTTGGATCCCATATGGGTCATGTGCCTAAAGAACACAAAACCACCTCCCAAAGGCCACACTGCCCAGACAGCCGCTCCCATGGAGGAATGAGCCAGGAGGCCTTGGGCAGGGGTGGGGTCACTACACTGGTTCTCCACCCACGTAAAACCCATGTGACATACGATTTCCCATTGGGGGTGGTGATCTGGAAGCAGTAGCGCCGGTCTTCACAATCCACCGCCATCACGGAGCAGTTGTCCAGGTCCTGGATCAAGCCGCCAGCCACGGCTCCCCTGGGCTGGCACATGAGGTTCCCACCTTGGGTGAAGAAGTAAAGCCGCTCCCAGGAGGTGGTGACCAGTCCTGTTTTACTACAAGGATTGTGTGAAAGCCCATTAGTACTAGGAAACATGAGTGGCACCTCAAAGTTCTGCTGCCCTTTGTGGGGATCAGTCACATTTTACAATGTGTTCCTTTAAAGCAAAACTGCTTTGGAAATAATTAAAGTGCAAAGAGCAGCAGAGATGTGCAACTGAGCTTGGAGGATCTGGGAGATTATGGGCCAGCTCACCCGGGGAGGCCAGTCCCAGGGCCGACTCCAGGAAGTGAGCGGTGCGCCTGCCCCTCAGCCAGACGAACAGAATTAGTCCGTCACCATTAGGAACTGAAACCCGGAAGGTCACTTCTCTGAGACATGGAGCTGCCCTGCTCGACAGCTACTTAGAGTCACCAGGGTCACCTCTGGTATAAGAATCTCGGGGGCTTTCACCAGATTCAGTTTTGTTCCAACTGGATGTTATTCTTGTTTTGTGGGCTGTTTACAAGAGGAAAATCCAGTTCCTGGCAAAGAACACCAGGACCTCGTGGAGTTTTCTATCACTTGGCCTGTGATCAAGAAGCTTACAAACCTTTGAGGGACTCTTCCCAGTAAGAAAACCACTGACAGTTCCTCTGCACAGACCCTCCAATGCGGGGAGATTAAATGCACAACCCGATTCAGTGTTTACTGAGCAGTGACTATGTGTGAGGCACTAGGTTTCCTGCCCCAAATTATAATTTTCAAAGAGGGTCATAGCTATCATTTGAGTGTTTACTGCCTGCTAAAAACAACCTTATTCAACCCTTGTAGCAACTGTATAATGTAGGTGCAGTTATCAATTCTATTTTATGGATGAGGCAACCGAGTCCCCACCAACGGCCATGATGACCAGGAACAGGGGTGGCCTGTGGTGTCTTGGAGTCCACCAGCTGGGTTCTTACTCATACGACTGTTCCTGCATCCCAGGCAGGAGGGGTGCTGTAGTGGGAGTCCCCCCCACCCACTCATGGGGCACTCAGCTCTTTAGCCACTCCGTGGGGCGGGCAACGGCATCCTCACCTTCTAAGGTTAAGGTAACCGGCCTTCTGGATGAGGTTCCTGTTGATCTGTGGTGCAGCTACATCGAAGTCCGGTGTGTAAACAGATTCGTCCACAGAAAGTAGCTCTTGCTGGGACACCCTCATCTTTTCTGCTTCGGCTTCCAGTTCCACCTGAATGCTTAAGACAGAAGGTGTCCGTCCGGTCAGCCACTCAGCGCTGGGCATCAGATGGCAGCGCAGCTCTCCACCTCTCTCTTAGGCCTGGAAGCCGGAGCTTGGACACTCCGGGATGCATTATTCTGTGCTCACATGACTGCTGTTTTAAAACAACACAGGGGTCCCCCTGGACAACGCCTGAACCCAGCTAAACAGTTCCTCTGCTGGCAATAGTGTCATGCTCAGAACTGCTGATACAAACGTCAGGAGAAAAGCTTCAATGAGCCCGTTCTTAGGGGAGGCACATGCAGGCTTCCTGTGAAAGGGCCGGAAAGGTGAGGACAGCAGTCATTCCCACTCACTTTGGTTTAGGCAAGAGCCGGGAGAAGGCCACTGGAGAGGGGAAACTGACCAGGCGTAGTACCAAGGTGCACCAGCAAAGCCAGGGCAATGCTCTTCCTTCTAAGATAGACAGCCACATGCCTGCCCCACCCGGTGGTGACAGGATGGGCTACAAAGGCCTGAACAGGGCCCATCCATCGGAGAAAGCAAACCGTGTGGAAGGAGGTAAGACAGAATAGAGGGAACCTTGGGGGCCAGCTGCCTGGTGTTTCACAAGTGAGTTCCTCAGGATGTTCTCTCAAAGGGTCTGCAGTGAAGGAAGTTTGGGCTTGCACACTCATACTCTGCCATAGGAGATCCCAGGTCCGCCGCCTGCACCGTGTTTAACGCAGCAGCTGGTGCAAGCCGCCTTCCGGGGGAGGGCTGGCTACTCTGACATTTGAATGAAATGACGGGACTCCATGGCTAATGGCCTGGGGCCAGGCCAGCTGGAGAACAACCCTCATTAGCTACCCCTGCTTGTCACTGCCACGGCTAGGAAAATGGAATACGCGGGAAAAGCAGCAGTACAAGAGAAGGAAGGTGGGAGGGAGCCAAAGGTTTACAAAAACACCTAGTTTCTTACGCTTTTGTGGGTGATAAAACTCTAAGGACCCGATGAAGGTAAGAATTTTCTCCCCAGAGAAATACTCATGTGCACCAATAAGACAGACATATTTCTATACCCCAGAAATCATGAAAAGCACTCAAGGAGCCATATGTCTGACTTCTGAATGAAATAAGCCCGGTGCTGGGGGAGCCCGGAGCCTCCACTGAGCTCACCGTCACAGGCGCTGACAACAGGAGGCAAAGGGAGTCGGAGCGGCCACAGCATCACTAAGGGTGGCAGGGCTGAGTGCAGAGATGATGCATTTTTTAAAAAAAATAAGCAATTGCAAGACTGAACTCCAGGTTGTTAAAATAATTCAAAAAGGCTCACTGCCTTGTTTATCATACGTTAGTGTGATGATCTGAAGTTCCCAAAACGTTGCAGCACTTCTGGCTGCTAACCTGTTAGCTCTCCAAGAAAGGAACAAGGCACTCTCTCCACAGCAAGTCCAAACCGGACTGAGGCTTCTGACACGTGAAACCTGATTGTTACAGAAGAAGATCCGAAGAACTCTGACTTAATAGGAAAGTACCCCTGTGGATCCTTTAATCTTTTATTGATTTATAATCTGTAAATGTAGTGGAGAGGACTGCGGGCTCCACATAAGCTGGGAAATGCAGAAATCATTCCTTTTAACCACACTATTCACACATTTCGGCAGCTAAGAAGGCGCTGTTCCTGGGAGTTCAGGGAGTGGACAGCAGCTGCGGGGGACCCCCTACCCCCACCCCCACCGGAGAGGCTGATTTGGCAGAAAGTAAAAGCACCAAGACCCCAACTGGAGCGCAGCATTACCTTTGAACCATGTCCGACACGGAGGATAAGAAGTTGTCCATACTTTGGGAAAACATCGCTGCTCCCTTCTTGAAAAAGTTAATCTGAAAGATATAATTACGACATTCTGAAAATCGTTCAGGAAAGTGGATGGCTGAGTTCATGGACTGTGAGACTGACAGCGGGCGCGGCTGACCCTGGCTGCCCGGCTCCTCGCCCGCAGCACTGGCCAGCACTGGCGGCATCTCCATGAGCCCCACCCCACCCCGCCGGCTGAGAGTTATTCCCAAAGCCCCAAGTGCGTGTGGAGGAAGGGGATGGTGAATCCTGCTGTTCTGTAAGAAGTCTGTAAAGCTCAGGAACCATGTAAGTGAAACACTTGGCATACACCAGGTGTGTCAGTAATTACTACTGATAATTTGATATTGTCAGCCTTTTTCCTGTGTGAATTCTAGATAGTGGGTTTCTAGGACAAGGATTAGGTCTTCTCCACCTTTGCATCTGTAGGGGCTACATCGGTATGACAGTGACACGCACAGCACCAACAAGAGACAGACAAGCAGCAGGAGGTTCTCAGAGAGGCGAGGGCCGCCGTCTGACTGACCCACCCCGAGCCACGGCAGCTCTGAGCACAGGCTGCACAGCGACATGGCTGTGGAATTCCAGAGGGAAAGCTAGGCTGGAGGCTCCTCCACCCCTGACGTCAGCTGAAGGGGGACGTGGATGTGAAGGAAGCAGGCGGCCCTGGCACTGCATGGTGCTCCCCATGTCTATAGCGGGTGCTCTCTCTGCCCAGGGGAGACCTAAGGACTACAGTTTGAAAATGAAACTGCTATTGCTGGCTTTTTGGGAACCAACAGAAGGAATTCCTTGCTTCTGTGATTCCTGCGTATTCACTTCCCAGAAGGCCGGGGTCCCCTGACAAGCCCTGGAGGGCAGGGGTACGGGAAAGAGAAGAGGACTACCTCTGTGCCTTACTGACATCAGCAACCATCCCTCCCAAAAAGCTGAAGCTTCCGTCTCTGTAAGGCTGGGCCTTTAAAAATCTGAATATGGTACGAGCCGCTCCATTTTGCACCCCTGATTGTAAAGTGATGGTTGCAAGCCTCTGTCATGAGAAAGAGAAAACACTCAGCTTGGACGTGGGTATCCGCTCAGGTCACAGAGCTGGTCTGTCTGATCTGGAAGCAGCCCCTGCCTGGGTGATGAGCACAGACATTGACCTCTCACCCCAAGAAGACTAGCAGGAGTCATTGGTACCGCCCGGAGGCCGGGGAGGTATGCACACACCTGTCCTTAGTTCTCACAGCACAGAAACAGATGATGATTGGATTATCCTAATGCAAAGTAATCCACACAGGGAGAGGTTCTGGCCCTGTGATCTCTGAATCAGAGAGAGATGAGCATTCTGAATCCTTGAAATGTTAAATATCAAAGTCCGTTGAATGAGCATTATGCATTTCTATGGGCACAACTTCATGCTGGTTTTTCTTCACCTTCCCCTCCCTGAACTCCACACACCAGCCCATGTCTGAGCCCCTCCACTATCCTCTAAGCTTCTAGGGCAGGGCTCAGGTATTCCCTCAAAAATCTGATGAATGGGTGGAAGGCAGGGATGAGATACTGGCTTCCACAGCCACGTCACATACTGCTTATCCTGCAAATACTACTTTGGAGTTCATTTGTGTGCCCTCATAAACCTGGACAGGCTGACAACACCTCAATTGGTTTCCAGGAGGGAGGACTAGTCATGACTTAACTGAAAACCTGTTTGCCTGGGGCCAGGGAAGGCAGAAATGGAGTCAAACAACCTCCACTATGGTGGGTGGTGGTGAGAAGTCTGATTCAGAGGAAAGTCATCCAAAGACCAAAGTTCACACGCCTTCATGAGCAGTGGGAAGTACAATGGTCAAATGATCAGCAGCCAGCAAAGGTGATGCTCAACGAACACTGATTTAAAAGGGCTGCTTCAGAATTATTCAAAGAGTCAGGGGTTAGACAACAACCTGGACTAAGAGAAACAACTACAATTTCACCAGGATTAAAAAGTCTGCAGGGTGAGGGACTATTTGGTCTTGTGTCTTAAAATCTAGATACTTTTCATATGAAAAATGAAATGTGCCAGCCTCAGTCCCCAACAACAGTGTGCTCTGTTCTGCTTTCCCAGGCATGGGCCGCATTCGTGCTGCTGTGCCCATAGTCCTTCTACCTCCCCCGCACCATGCCCCCTGTGGCCAGCAGCATTCGCTTCAAAGGTCCAGGCTGGGGGAACTGGTGTAGTTCTCAGCCATGAAGAGTGAAAGCAACCGGATAAAACCCATCCTTTAGCTCTTTTAGGGACCCTCCTCCACCCAGGCTCCCAAGGCTGTCCCAGGCTGCAGCCGTGCATCTTTCTGAGACTAAGTTCCAGACACTCCCTGACCCTGGGGCTCTAATGGGCAGGGATTACTGCTCCAAAGGCCAGGCCTGTCAGTCCAGGGAGGATGACTCCTCAAGCACTGGCAGCATTTCCCCATGCCCTCCGTGCCCAGGTGTTAAGTAGAGAGCAGAGGGTACTGGCATTCTCCAACAAGCAGGATATCCACCAGGCAGAGGTGCAATGTTTGATGGAAGGAGAGAGGGGGCAACAGAGAGGACACACATGGGGGCACAGGTGCCCATGGTGAGGAAGCTCGCCCAACCCAAGGATATGCTGAGGGCTGCAGCCCACAGCCGGGCAGTGCTAGTTTTTGGCTTAACCCAGCTTACTCAGATGACACCGAAAGATTACACTGTTCTATTAAATATCACCATAAGGGCATAAGCTGACTTTAGTGTCTGCATTATTCATCAAGGTAATAACCATATTAAGATGACAGACAACTGAATTTGGATGTTTAAAAATCTTCTCTTGCTCCTCCTTTCCCTGAATGAAAGTGATGTGCTTTTAAAAAATGTATGTATTTTTAGCCCTAGCCAGTTTGGCTCAGTGGATAGAGGCATGGCCCGTGGACTGAAGGGTCCCGGGTTTGATTCTGGTCAAGGGCACATACCTTGGTTGCAGGCTCGATCCCAACCCTGGTCAGGATGTGTGCAGGAGGCAACCAATTGATGTGTCTCACATCGATGTCTCTCTCTCTTCCCCTCCCTTCCACTCTCTATAAATCAATGGAAAAATACCCTCAGGTGAGGATTAACATAAAAAACAATATGTATTTTTTCAATGTATTATGAAAATAATAGGTGCTCACACGTAAGTTTTTAAGTTGCTGACTTTTCCTTCTCAACATTTTGCTTCCTCACATCCCTTTCTGTTCCTAGATCAGAGAAGGTTCCCAGATGCGTTTCTCACAAGCCGGAGTGAGTCTGGAGTCAATGTAAGTGGGGCTAACGCAGGGCAGGGATGGCGGGCGAGGCTGGTGCCACTCGCCTCACATTCCCACCACTCCTGTCCCTGCCAGGCTGGTGCCACAGTCAAGGCCCCATCCTGAACCTGGGACCTCCCTGCACACAAACATTCTGCAGTGATTTCATCAATCACTGGCAACATTTCCCCACCTCCTACCGGCCCAGGTGCTGGCATTCGCCTCCGCCACACATCACGAGAACAGCCCACCGAGGTGACTGTACCACACTGAGCAGCGGAGTCCTAGCTGGTGAGCCTGGCTCCACAGCCTGCACAGGCAGCTGCTTCTCAGACAATCGGGCCTGGCCTCCTGTCATTGGATTAGAGACAAGGACCATGCCAGCTCCTGCCCACAGGAGGCACAGGATCAAGGCCATCATTTCCTGCGTGTACAGCCCAAGCCCAGCTGACGGTCCGGCCCACCGCAAGCTCTCCAGGTGCCGAGCTTCTGAGAGCTTCTGAGAAGCTGTGCACGTGTTTCCTCCTCTGGCACTGCTTGTGCGTCCCCTGTGCTCCCTCAGCAGAAGGCCGCGCTGCCCTCCACAGCTGGCGTAGGTCCTATGCCTGAGGGGAAGGACTGCTTACCTGTCCGTGGGCGAAGCCCACCATGGGCTCCATCATGGCCATGCGCTTCCTGTACTGCAGCGCGTTGAGGGCGCAGTAGTACTGAAGGGACGAAAGGTGCTGTTTCCGCCGGGCAGCTGCCACCTCCTTCACCACTTCCGTCTTCACCTGGTTAAGAGGTGAGAGGAAAATGGCACTTTGGCTAACGGACGTGGCAATTCCGTAAGAGCACGCAACTCCAAACCATGCCGATTTCTACATGAGAACCATTTTTGTAACAAAGAGAATGAAGCATAGATAAGGTTCCACCTCATGTTTTTAAATATCCAAATTAAAAACAGTAAAGGGATAGCATGTCCATGTTGTGAGGCTGCATTGAGTGGAGCCAGTCCCTTCTCCTGGTAGCACTCCCAGCGCCACACTCGTTAGGAAAACAACATGGCCAGTCGCTGAAGGCCACACACATTCTGGGTCCCCTGTGAGACTACTCTAAGGAAATCATGTGACAGAAATGAAAGGTACGTGCCTGAAAATATCCATTATTATTTACAGTAAGTAGTGAGTTAAAGAGTCAGAGCCAACAAGTGCCTGAGTGCCTATGATTCAATCATGTGAGGTGCCCAGCTTACGTTAAAATCATAGTGTGACTATAATTTTACAATGGTCCCAAGTTGGTGTTTGAAAACTAACTTTCAAAGCTAGAATTAGGAAGTGAAAAATCTACTTTAGGAGATTTAGAATAAAAAATTTAAAAATCTATGTATAGGAAAAAAGAGAAGAAATTCACCAAGATACACTCAATGCCACCAACTCACAAGGGAAGACACAAAGGAGCGACGTAAGAAGTGAGCACATGTAAGGCAGGCGTTCTCACCTTTTCATTCTCCTTTTTCTTAGGAAGCCGGCTATATTTTGCCATTGAGAGGTCATGCTCTAAAAGTAAAGAGACATGTTAGCACCCAGACAGGGTGAAAGGCAAGAACAATCATTCAGTGTCTCTGCCCACAGACTCACTGAACCCACACACAAGAATGGGAGGGTGCCTACCAGTGCTGGCGAGTCCGAAGAGATCCTTTAGCGTGCTTACTTCTACACAAGAGAAAAGAGATGTCTTAGAGCAGAGAAACAAAGCAAGCCGGTCCAGAGCTGCGTGCTTGCCCAAGGAAAGAAAGCCGTCCACGAGGACGGGAAGGCGCTGCCAGCACCTCAGGCCCTCGGCCCTCACGGGGCCCTGGCCTGGCTGGGACTCTTGGTCTCACTGGAGCTTGTGGCTTCAGCTGCACCCACACCCAGGGACCCTGACTGCCCATGGAGCATGGGGCAGTTCTCTCCAGACAGCCTGTGGGGATCTATGAAGGAGAGGGCACTCAAGGACCAGGTGGAGGGCATGGTGGCAGGGACTATGCATGGAGACCTGGAGTGTATGTATAAGCTCCGCCTCTTCAGCCCCCACTGTGTTCTCAGACATCTCCCCTCAGAATGCCCTGACTATACCAAACCCTAGAAATTTCCTGTCATTGCCATTTTAAAACCCGACAAAAGAACATGGGTGCTTGTTTTAACGAAAAAGATCTGAAGCAACCCAGTGTACTATACTTTCAGCAAGCCAACACCAATAACTATTACCCCATGTGGGCGCTACCCTTTTACATACAAAGGTGGCTAAACAAAGTCCAAGACAAACCCCCCAAAAAGATCAATGAGAGCAATGGGAGTCCAAGGTTAAACACTTAAAAACACAGACACCTAAACAAAATTGATGCTTTACAATTTTAACACTCTCCATCTCTACTTCCTTGAAGCCCAGCATTTTCACATCATCTATATTGCTTCTCAATTTACTTCAAAACTGCCTCCAGCTTTTTAATTTCTCTTCATTTTATTTCTTGATATCAGGATACTTTCTCACATTTTCCCTTCTTTCTCTCTCCCTTTTTCTTCCTATTGGAGCAGAGCTGTGATGTTTTTCCTTACCAATTTAAATAGCTTTCTTAATATTTCTTGTGCTGCCCTCATCCAGATTCCATACCTGTATTGGTGGGCAAACGAGTAAGGCAGCAAAATGAAACACCACCAACAGGGATGGAGGGGTGTGGGGGGGTGGGAGGTGCCAGATTCTAAATTGGTTCTGATGCTGACTCAAGTATGACCTGCACCAACACTTCAAATTTTTCCTGGTGTCATCAGAAAAGGACACTTTAACTTTTTTCATTGATACTCTCCTTAAAAAAAAAAAATCACCATCCTGGGTAAATACTCCTAATCCACGTTTAGCTCTCCTGGAGTCATGAGACTACTGTCACCAAAGCTGTGAGCAGACACTCTCAATTCCAAAAAACAAAACGGCCCCGGTGAGGTAGGGACAGCCCTGGTGAGGTTGAAACTTCCCCGGTGAGGTCGGGACGGCCCCGGTGAGGCTATAACGGCCCTGGTGAGGCTCAGACGGCCCTGGTGAGGTTGAGACTACTCCAGTGAGGTTGGGACAGATAAAGGAGACCAGTATAGACTGATGAACAGGGGTAGATACAGAAGCAGAGCAACATTGAACAGACTGTCAAACTACAGTGGGAAGCCTGGGGAGGGCTTGGGGGGATTAAGAGATCAACCGAAGGACTTATATGCATGCATATAAGATTAACCAATGGACACAAGACACGGGGCGGGGCGGGGGGCGGTGGGTAGGGGCCGGGGGAATGTCAAGGGGGGGGAAAAAAGGAGACATATGTAATACTCTTTGTAATACTTTAAGAAATAAAAATTATTTTAAAAAAAACCCAAAAGGCAACCCAGGTCTTAGGGGATGATTATTTTCTTTCCAGAACATTTCTTTTAACCAGTTAACTGCCATGATACTTTGAATTTAATTAAAAAAGGTCCGCCGCTTGCGTCTACAGACGCTTATGGCGTACAGATGGTTAAAAATGATATCCAAGCCTCCCACCACCTTACATCCGTAAGAATAGCGTGCCTTCACAAATGCTCCAGGCGGTAACACAAGCCTTGCTATCTTGTGTGCTCGGTAAACGCGAATTCAGCTCTGAAAGCCCCGCTAGGAGATCACCTTCTCCAGGAAGCCTGCCCTGGCACCCTGTCCTCAAAAGGGCAATGATGTCTTTCTGTCCTTCTTGCTATTCCTTGAACGTCTCTGTCCTGCTGCCCTCACCACGTGATGTTACCGTTGTCTGACTCCAAGTCTGTTTTATTAGCCTGTGACCTCCTTTAGCTGAGCCAAGAACACAGTGGGGATTCAATGCAAGTTAGTTAAACTGAGCTACTCAACAAGAAAGGGCATTTCTCAGTAATCCACACATTTAAAGAAATTAATGCAGTACGAATTATTATTAAATGAAGTAATATTTTAAAGGTAACTGGCACTGAATTCAGTTACTTTACCTGTGAGATCCTTTTCTCGAAATTGTACAATGGGTAGAACCATTGTGTCTGCCAACTGTTTAGCCAGCTCTGTATGGAGAACGTTAAGCTAAAAGAAAGAGAAATCTATTAAAGAAAATTATATCCACTATTTTACTGAAGGAATCTTATTTTTTATCTTATTTTACCAAGGAATCGCGATGAACACTTCCGAGTGGTTAGAGAGCTCAGTTATACTTCTTTGGCAAATAAATACCCTCTTTTTTTTTTTTTTTTTTTTTTTTTTTTTTTTTTTTTTTTTTTTAAATATATTTTATTGATTTTTCACAGAGAGGAAGGGAGAGAGATAGAGAGTTAGAAACATTGATGAGAGAGAAACATCAATCAGCTGCCTCCTGCACATCTCCCACTGGGGATATGCCTGCAACCAAGGTACATGCCCTTGACCGGAATCGAACCTGGGACCCTTCAGTCCGCAGGCCGACGCTCCATCCACTGAGCCAAACCGGTTTCGGCAAATAAATACCCTCTTAAAGCAGTAAATGATGTTGGCCTAGAGCAGTGGTCGGCAAACTGCGGCTCGCGAGCCACATGTGGCTCTTTGGCCCCTTGAGTGCGGTTCTTCCACAAAATACTGACTTCTGCGCAAGGGCCACGAAGTTTCAATTGCACTGTACGGGTGTGCCCACATGTGGTACTTTGTGGAAGAGCAACACTCAAGGGGCCAAAGAGCCGCATGTGGCTCGCGAGCCGCAGTTTGCCGACCAGGGGCCTAGAGGTATTAAACGCTAAATGTGAGGTTCTAACTGACCGGTTAAGTTTGCTAAAGGAGTCTGAGCCATAGTTATCGTTTGCTTACTGTGCAAACTCTGGCTCAGTGTTCTCAGGCTAAGCCACACCCCCTGGGGAGCAAGAGCGCTGTGATGTGCTTGCAGTGAACACAGCTCACTGGGTGGAGCGCTCAGCACAAGTCGCAGCCTCGCCAGGCCACTGTGAGCTCTCTCACTCGCAGAGGGCTGCAGTCACACTTGAAAGGCAGGCCTGCTGGGAGCCTTCTAACCCTGAAACCACAGCCAGCTGCAGACGTGGGCCTGGGAATATGCTCTGGCAAAGAAAGCTCCCTACAGAAACAACTCAGCCAGACCCAGGCCTCTGCTCTTTAGAAAAAAACCTTTCTAAGAATGAGACGACTGTATCCAAACGTGACCCTTCACACCAGACAGTTCTAATAGCTCTTGATTCTTCCTCTCTTCCTCCCCTTCTATCTCAAGGCCTTGCTAAATCCCGTCGCTGTCAGTGGTCAAGGAGAAATAAGTGAACCCCATCAGTACCACCATTTGGAGCATTTTCTGTAGGGCAGCTTTCTATGCTTTAGTTCTCAGTTTCACCTGCTCTGTGAGTTAGGTATTATTTATTATCCCTGTTTTACAGGTAGGCAAGTAAGTGGCATGACTGGGATTTAATCCCAGGCTATTAGGATCCAAACGCCATGCTCTTCCCATTCCACTGTCTGAGATAGAGTTACTTTTTCATGTTCACAAAGCTGCCAAAAACTTCAAATGTTCTGGCAGCCAGACATTAGCAATTAGAAACAAACACAGTGGAAGGGATCTTCCCTGGGCCCGGACTGGCAGAGGTCACTGAGGATGCCCCAGGGTTCCTGCTGGGTGAATAGGGGAGTCACCCAGCAGTCACTTTGTGGAGTAAACATGGGGTAGTTTCTCTCAGTGATATCCGAGTCTCCTTCCACACAGAGGTCTCCCAGTCCTCTGGTCCTTCAGGGCTATTCCTGCAGAGGCTGCTTTGATAAACTTAAAGCCTTGCCCAAGGTCGACCCTTCGCCAGGCAAGGAGCTACAGGCCGAGCTGGTAATGTTCTCCCCATCTGTCAATCAAGCCAAGGCATGGCAGCTTTGTCCAGCTGGAAATACACGAAGACAGTCACGCCTCTAAATTAGCCATCAGGATAGAATGTGTTAATGATTTTTCCTCAATAACTTCAATAAGAAATGGACTGTTTTTTTTACTAAGTTAATTGAGTGAAAGTCAACAAGTGCACCTACTATGTGCCTGTCTCTGGGCTCAACATCTGATATACATCATTTCATTTAATCGTTGTAACATCGTAATTAAGTGGGCTTTCCCACAGATGAAGAACCCAAAACTCAGTGAGATAAGTGGCATTCCAATGGTTATGCACTTCAGGAACGGCAAATTTCCTAGCTACTCATTTTCTTCCTACTTTCTTCTTAAGGTTCAAAGGGTGCGTGTCACCCACTTTTTGCCTTGGGGCTTTGGAGAGGTATGGGACAACCATTTCTAAACACAGTGTCTTCTCTGAGGAGAGTGGACAGAGTGTAGATGACCTCTTGGCACTTCAGCAGTGTCACAGAGAAAATGGGGACCCATCATCTTCCCTGCATGGCTGCTGTGAGGATAAAGCAGGAATGTGAATAAAAAACACTCAGAGCAGAGGACCTGACACCCACTCAGCAATGGAATCCATAAAGACAACGACTTCCTGTCTCAGATGAACTCCAAGAAAGTGACTAAGAAACCTTGCTTTCGGGGGAATCACCAATGCCAAAATCTCTGCATGCCACTACAGCGAGATCTGCTTCCAGGACATTCTATTAAATATAAGCTGCATAAACTACTTTTATTTGGAGTTTTTTTAAACTTCGGAGCCAAATTACTTGTCTTGAAAAGTTTTCAATCTGGTATAGGCCCAGGTAGAAAAATAACCTCAAAAGCGACTCCCCTCTTCCCTGAGCTAACTGCTCTCACTTCCATCTCTGAAAATGCCTTAAGGTGCTGAACTTCCAGGAGGCCATGATGCCACCAGACAGTCACACTTCCAGGCCCCCATCCTTTGAGAGTGATTCACTCTCCACTGAAATCATCATCATCTCTGCCCATGAAAATATGGTTGCGAGTAAATATCTTTATCTGGAAATCTTGGTTCAGACGACTACCCACATGTCCTTAGCCACTGTCTTCCAGTCAAGAAAACATATGGCTTCAGTGGGTGTAGTTTTTGCTTCTTTCCCTGGATTATTTATTCACTGCTAATTAATAAACATTCTTATCCTCACTTTCCAAAAAAATTACTTTCTGCTCCTCTCTAATTATATTATCCATCCATTTTAACACACATTTTAAACAAAGTCACAGTAGTGGGGTAGAGGATGAAGCTAAAAAAGAACCGGTCAACTTGTGCTCTGGTGCATCCTCAGTGCCCAGAACAGCACCTGCTAACCAGCAGGTGGTCAATCACGGTTGTCGAATGAACTTGGACTGATTTGCTGAATGAATGAAATGCTATCAGTACAATTTTACATGAATGTTAGTTTCTCATTTTATAATCTGAAGATAGTGCTACTTCGTATTAACGATTCAACAGTTCAGTGGCATCTGCATATTCTTTTTTGCTTATTCTTTGTCACGATTTTCTATGACAAGTTTGCAAACTCCTTGAAAGATGAAACAGTTTAAATCTACCTAATTTTGCAGGGGATTCTGCCCAGCACTAGTAGCATCTGAGCTCTTTTTTTTTTTTTTTTTTTAACAATTAGGATTTATGCACTTTTCCTACAATAATACCTGTTTCCACAAACCTTCCAAGAGCATTATACGATACAGCTACCAGAACATTTGTATGAAACCCTTTTCAGTGAGTGGAATCCTGTTCCCCCAAAAAGAAATGTTCACCCCGAACATGTGAATATTTGAGAAAATGGTCTCTGCAGATGTAACAAAGGGTCCTGAAATGAGATCATCCTGGGTTATCCAGGTGGGCCCCAAATCCAATGACAAGTGTCCTTATGAGAAGAGAGGACACAGAAAAGAGAAAAAACATGGGGGGTGAGGTGTAATCCGGGAAGAAGGCCATGTGAAGGCAGGGTGAGGTGGGAGTGATGCTGCCACAAGCCAAGAACCATCTGGAACCACCAGAAGCCAGAAGAGGAAGGATCCCCCCCCCCCCCCCCCCCCCCCCCGCCAGAGCAGTGGTTCTCAACCTTGGCTGCACATTAGAATCACCTGGGAATCTTTTTAAAATCCTGATTTCTGGGCCTCTCCTCCAGAAATTTTGTTCCTTTGTTACTAATGTTGTGGCCCCACCCCATAACAAAGAAACAGAATTTCCGGAGGATGAGGCCCAGAAATCAGGATTTTAAAAAGATTCCCAGGTGATTCTAATGTGCAGCCAAGGTTGAGAACCATGGCCCTGCCAACACCTTGATTTCACACTTCTGGCTTCCAGAACTGTGAGAAAATAAATTTCTATTGTTTTAAGCCACATACTTGTCATTTATTACAGCAGTTCTGAGAGGCTAATGCACCCTCCTTAGGAAACTAAATTCTTGGAAATCTTTCTTTTGGTTTATTGCTCATATATATCAAAGCCCTTCCTCTCAAACTGGAAACATATGATAGTATACAATCTCTTTTATGAAACAAACCTTGGAATATCAACAAGTTGAGATAACATCTCGGATATTTAAGTAGGTATCTAAATATGGAAAGCGGACCAACGTAAAAGCTGAAAGTTCAAAAATGAATAAAACAATTTTTTTTTGCCATGTTGCTAACTTACCTCATCCACCACTTTGGAGAAGTAGTGAAGTGTAGAAATTACTTCTTCATCGCCTTTGCCAAGAGCAAAATTCTAAGACCAAAGAATAAGAGAGCCAGGTATTATGGAATGCTTGGGAATTCAGCACCACGGCATCACCCCACCACACATATCCTCCACACCAACTTCCTTTCTTCTCCCAAGAGCAGGGCACGCTAGAGCGTCGAGCACACAACTGCCCCTCCCAAACTATTCCTTCATTGGCCATCACCCCCTGTTCAGACATCATGGTATCTGCATTTATTTCCTGGAATTGTTAGTGTCAATTCATTTGTAGTCTCTCAGGGACCATGAACCCTCCCTCAAGGGCAGCTGATTAATTCTATAGGCTAGTGAGAAGGCATCATACAGACTCTAAGATAATCACCAGTGAGAATTTATCAGGGGAAAGGAAAAGGCAAGAAAAAATGGAAATGGATTATGGAAAAAAAGAGAGGGAAAGGGGGAAGGAGGATAGAAGGTCTCTTAAAAAAGCCTTTGGAGAATTTCTTTTAAAGAACTCCAGTTAAGAAAGTCCTGAGCACAACATCACATGCCATATAAGTATCAAGTTACCTGTTTCTCATATGCCAGGAGCTGCTTAGAAAGCTGTTGAGTGGCCAGGCACATTTCATTCTGCGGAGAAGAGAAAAGCAAGTAAGACTTGTCCAATGTGTGTACAGTCACTGAAAAATGGCACCTCGGAGAATTCCTTTAAAATATGTGTGTAAAATAATTATTTTGCTCAGAAATTATTTGTAGAATAAAAGGTTAAAGCTTGTGCCCCGCCCCCAACCATTTACAAAGTATTGCTCCTGGTTACTGAGTCAATAAACAAATGTACGGAACAATTATAACAGGGTCAACAAAGGCATGGTCCCTGTGCTCCCACAGGGCTTACTGGGAAAGCGGACATCAAAAAAATAGTTGTAAGCATAATGAGAACCGCAAAGGGAATACTGGATGCATTAGGGGGTTCTGACAGGAAGAGCCGGAGGGTCTGTAAGGAAGAGATGCTTTAAGCAGACCCTGACGAAAGACTGGGAGTGAGCCATGGGGACAGCTTTCCAGGAGGGACTCTCCTGTGGGAAAAGCGTACAGCCTGTTGGAAGAGCTATAAAGGGAGAGGAGTGGAGTAAGGGGTGCAGGGCACGGAGGCAGGACGAGGCTGGCAGGGCAGGCAGAGCTAGGGCACGCAGGACGCGGTGGCCCAGATTCAGACTTCATTCTAGGTGCAATGGGGATTTCAGCAGCACCAGGACATGATCCGATCCTACCCAACAGCACTGGGTCGGTAATGATGGATTGTAACACAGAAGCACGGCTGCAAAGCCGGGGAGGCCCATTTTGTGCCAATTTTCACTGTCCATTTTCCTCTTCTCTTACTCATCCCTCTAATCTCTGGCTCCACAGCAGTTTTCTGTAACTATCCCCACCACCAATGCATCCAGCCTAGAAAACGTGTCTTATGTTTCCCAAGCTCGGTTAAAGCTTCTCTTTAGATTCACGGCTTATCCCTAACAGAAGGGCAGAGGCACCAGGTCTGGCCTGGAGGAGATGGAGGTGGGGAGAGGAAGGGCCAGCCTGCCTTGGCCTTGGTTCTCCTGAGTTTGCTGTTCCATTAGGGGCAAGGCCTCAGTTCTGCAGAGACTTTTCTATTTTTCACGGTCCTTCTTTGCAAGACCCAGCAGAGCCTCATCCTCCTTTTTTGGACCCTCTTTACAGCCAGCTGGCTAGCCCTTTCCCTAAATTCCTTCAGTTGCTCCAAGGAACAGGCATTAATGGACCCTGAAATGTGGCACTCTCTCCTTTTCCCCAAGATAAAGCCAAACAAACATAATGAAAGTTCCTGGCTTTGGCATCCTACTGGGGTGCTACCCCTTTCAAAACCAGCCAGAGCTGGCAGCCAGGAGGAAGGCCAGTGACCGGTCCACAAGCACTGTGTCAGCATCCAAACAGGGATGTGCAGCAGTTCCCAGCACACAGCAGGCACTCAACAAATGTTTGGTGAATGAATGAACAAGTTTAGAAGATTCATCTGAATTCTAAGTTTAAAACAATACCAGGAAATCATGGTGTCAGGGAGGAAAATACTTCCTAATCCTACAAGGAAACGTCACAAATGACTGGACAAGGATGAAGCAACAGCCAGAAGACAGCCCATCTTCAGCAGTGTTGTTTTGAAGATCAGAGTGCATGGGAACAGGGTCTTAGCCCAGCCACTGGGCTAATTCTCAGCTACATCAGAGACTCTCTTACTCCTCTGAGTTAGTGGCAATGGGTTTAAAATGGATTTGTTCAAGCTGCCTTGGCATCTGCCTGGGGCAGCACCATGCAGACTACACTTCATAGACCCACAGAATCACCCTAACAGCAGCAGCTAACATTTACAATTAATTTACAATTAATTCATGCCAGATGCCACCCTGAGCGCATTCCAGGCCTTAGCTCATTTAATTCTCACAACCCTGTAAGGCAGGTTCTAATTATTAACTCAGTTTTACAGGTGAAGAAACAGGCACAGAGAGGTTAAGCCACCTGTCCAAGGCCACACAGCCAGTCAGCAGCTGGGCTGGGATATGAATCCAAGTTTGCCTGATGCTTAAACAGTACTCTCTAAAATCCCAAGTCCTGCTAAGAGATAGTAGAGAAGATCTCTGCTGTAGGCTAGAGTTGACAAACTTCTCCTGCAAAGGGACAGATAGCAATTATTTTTGGCTTGTGAGATACATGGTCTCTGTCACAACTGCTCAACTCTGCGGTTGTTGCATGAAAGCAGCCAAACCAACAACATAAATGAATGAGTGTAACTTCATTCCAAAAACACTCTACTTACCAAAATAAAAAATAATAATAAAAATAGGACAGGATATTGCTGATCCTGCTTTAGACAGTAAATGTCTCAGAAGGCCCACCTCTCTGCCACCGCTCCCTCAGCACGCTCTCCTTTAAGCTACACTATTTCAGATTCAAGAATCATTTTCTATTCTTCTAGCTCATTCTTTTTTTATTTTCTTTTTTTTTTTATTTTGGCTAAGTCTAAAATATCACTCCCTCATATCTGTATCCTTTAGAGACTGGCCAACAGAGATGATGCCACCCTCCCTGCCTTCAAAACAAGCAAGGGCTACAGGCTGCTTGAATTCTTCTCTTCTTTCGAGCTTTCTGGTAAGCGCTGCAAATGTAATGGAAAAACCGGCCAGGCAGCTGCCAGCATCAGACTGCACCCAGGCTACAGGAGAGCACGTGTGTGTTGCTCACACACCCACCGCAGCGTAGGGAAGCGGGGCACAACACACAACAGCTGCTCTCCAACACCACCGTGTCCAGTGGACTCCGCCACGTCTCCTCCAGAAATCCCGTATGGAGACGCTGTATATTTTCATGTGTGTGACTTCAGGCAGCAAGATTCTGTTCTATCAGCACAATTTCACTGGGAATAAGCCAGAAGCACAAAATGGTCCGTCACGCATCCTGAAAAGAAACAAACCTTCCCTGTACAGAGCACCTTACAAGACCAGCTGTAACCTGACTCACCTTACTGTACTGTAGACAAAGGTTTATGAAATGTTTACCATCAGCAGCTAATTAACCCACACCCTGTCAGGTAAGCCCGCACAATTATCTCTGCAGCAAGACTTGCAAAACGAGCTTGAGTAAAGAGTAAATATTGGTAATCATCATAATAAAGATGGCTGCTAACATTTACTGAGTTCTTCCTAGCACGTGGCATTGCTGTTAAATGTTTTTCATACATGATCACATTTAATCCTAACAATGCATCTACGAGGTAGAGAGGGACTATCAGAAAGGACAGCTTTCTCAAATCACACAACTTGTAACTGGCCAGGCAAAGACTTAAGTCAGGCCTGGCAGACTCAAAACCCAAAGCCCAAGTTCTTAACACCATGCTATTCTAACCCCAAACCCCACATGATAGCTAGTTAGTACTCAGCGGGCAGGCCCCGTAGGGCCTGTGATAGGAACATAAATCCCACACTGTTCTAGCTGTGGTTCAGCAAAAGAGGTGGCCTCTCAGATCCTGAATGGGTTTGAGAGTCAGGTTCTTTCGATGCTCTGCAACAGCAATCTGCTTACTACCTGTGCTCCTTGCTGCCTCCTAAGAATCCTTTAAAAAGGTGACCCGGTGAAGGGTTTACTGACAGGAACTTCCCAAGGCTGTCGCCAAGGCAGGAAGACCAGCGACTGGCAACCCCGAAAGGAAAACTGAGCTTTTGGCAAAGTAGTGGCACAGATTGCTTCCCAACTGCAAAGGCCACCTGAAAGCCCGCAAGGCTCTGCAGACGCGCCACCCATGCTGAGTGTGAGGGAGAGGATGGGAGCAGGGGCAGAGGAAACCCACTACAGTCAGCCACAATGGAGGCATCTGCTTTGACCTATTCCAAGTGTGTGGCCATAATGTTGCCTACAGCCAAGGGGCTGACAGTCCCATGTGCCAGTGCGTACCCAAGAGCTGGGGTCAGGGCTCGCTCTAGCTCAGGAGACCTCGGGGTGGGAGGCACATGGGAGGAGGGGGAGTGCCTCAGGAACGGAGGCAGAAAGCTGAGTTTGGGGCAGGCCTTGATTCTGGAGGCAACACGGAAGCCCTGAGGGAGTTGGGCAAGAGAATGACAGGATCAGACATGAGCAGAAGAAAAATCATGAGTGGCTGTGGCAGAAGGAAACACTGAAGGGGACCATGGCACGAGGGTCAGGAGACCACCTGAAGAAGTCAAGTGAGAGATACAAACGTCTGAGCCCGAACCTGAAAGAGGCAAAGGTGGTAGAGATCTGCGGGGTATTCCTGAGGCAAAACTGCAGCATGTTCTAAGTGGGGAAGGAGGTGGGAGTCAAAGAAAACTGGGCTCTAGTCTGGATGATGGATGGATGGTAGCGCCCTAGCTAAGGACCTGAGGAGGGGACGTTCTGAATTCAGTCCTTCATTCGACACCTGTGTGTCAAACATTCGGGGGGGTAGGGGGGGGAGGGTGGGGAGGAGGGGAGGCATGGTGCTGGGCATGGGAGACAGAGAATCTGCTCCCAGGGAGCTCACAGTCCGCAGGACAAGGAAACCCCACGTGCTATATTGTAAGTGCTCTGACCAACAAGTACACAGGCACCTGGGCACACAGGTGCATTCTGGCCAGGAAGGGAAAAAAGTTAGAAAGGAAAGGTGTCAGGCACATCTCGGACTTGAGGTCAGTCTTAAAAGCCAGGAAGAGCATTTGGCAGGGGAGGGGGTAGGTGGGGGTGTCTGGCAGCAGGAATGGCATAGAAAGAAGAGCCAAGGAGCGGCTGATGCTCAGTTCATGAACCTCTGCTGCGCTGTCACAGGGAGCCACAGAAGCATCTGAAGCCAGGGAGGGAAGGGCGGTTCGGATGCGATAAATGTAGCTGTAGGGTGGTGCAGGGATTGAAGGGGACACCTCCCTGAAGACAGGAAGACCATTTAGGAGAATGCTGCAATAGCTCAGGTAAGAATATGCATCTATTCAGACACTATAGAGGTTTTTAACTTATTTAGCCAATAGTTGGAAACATAGCAGATCTTTCTAAGTAACCTGTCTCTGCTTTGTTAATGCCTGAGAAATGCGTACAGCTTCCTTCATTCGAAAAACGTATAATGGAGTACTCCATTCCCACCGTGTGCAAAGGCACACCTGACAGTGAAAAGACCAGATGTGACTCCAGGCCTGCTATAAAATGCTGAAGACAGCTTAGACTGCCACTTCATTCTAGCACTTAAGCCAAATAAAATTTAAAATCTCCCCCAACCAGCCACAATCAGCAAAACTGCGCACATAACTTTCCTCGTTTGCCTTGCCCTTCCTCTTCCTAAAACAGGTACGAAGGGCATTTGCTATATCAGAATACAGCAATTTACTACGTGGTCCGATTTAAAATATCTTTTATGAATATTTATCATTTATCGAAAGCATAAACCTGGTTTTTAAAATATAATGAAAAACTACATCTTGCTAATAAGTACCTCTGTTTTTAAAAATAAAACTGTATCAATCTAATTCCACAGATCTAGGTATAAAGTATTTAAGGAACAATGTTAAGTAAACCAAGAAAACATAATGAAAAAAGTTGAATGAAAATATTGGGAAATAATACTACATATATATAAATAAACCCATCAAAGAGGAGTCAGGAAAGTTTTCTTTTTTTAAATTAAAAACAAAACAAAACAAAACACCTAAGTCTTTAAACCTGAGAAACCAATGACCCTGACCCAGCTGATGTGAAAGCTTGGTGCTGTTGCTGATTCTGGCAGCATTAACCAGCTGTTCCCGCTAGCCTCTGCTGCAGGAAATGCCGAGGCAGGAGGAAGGGTTTCTGGCTGGAAGGAGAACCCATGTGATGGTCATGTGGTGTGAATTAAAAGCCAGTTCCAGCCTTTTGGAATGCAAAACCTACTTAGCTTTGGCAAAACGTAGTTTTCTGGCTCAAAAGACAAAATGCATAAGAGAGCGCTTGAACATCTCCAAGCAAATGACTCTGACAGATATGGAAAGGCAGAACAGAGACCCCTGGGAGTGGCAGAGACACAGTCCCTTAAGTCTTGGTGTTCTTATACCTTAAACAGAAAACAAATCATTTCACGACAATATTTAAATTGCTGAACAGCAAACAAGTTCAGATATAAGCCCAGTAAAAAAAATTTTCTATTTTCTTCAATTCTGAATAATTAGGAAAAAATACGAAGACATACAATATAAATTGGGCTTAAAAAAATTGACAAAGTATGTGCCCAGTTTCTTTCTGCATGTCATACCAAAGAAGCAAGCAACATTACAAATCAACACAATTCCTTTGGTCAAAGAATTAGTTCCAATTAGTAAGCTATAGTTGCATTATACATTTTAGCTTGCAAATCTACATCTCTGGCCTGACCTTTGGGTGACTGACATCCCAGCCATCACACACACACACACACACACACACACACACACACACACACACACCTCTTCCTGTGTTTTCCCAACTATCCACACTGATGTTCAATTCAAAGACCTGGGCATTACTCTTGATTCATCCTTTACCCACCTGACCACTTCATATCCAATCAATTTCTGATCCGCGCACTAAATACCTCTGAAATTCATTTCCATTTCTACTGCCACTAACCTAGTTCAGGCTACCATTCCCATGCTTAGTATTAAGGGTTTGGGCTCTGACTTCAGGCTGACTTGCTCTGCCATGTATTAATGGGATGGACTTGGACAAGTTACTCATCAACAGAATTCTTAATCCTCTAGACCTGTGGTCGGCAAACTTCGGCTCTCGAGCCACATGCGGCTCTTTGGCCCCTTGAGTGTGGCTCTTCCTAAGCCTTAGGAGTACCCTAATTAAGTTAATAACAATGTACCTACCTATATAGTTTAAGTTTAAAAAGTTTGGCTCTCAAAATAAATTTCAATCTTTGTACTGTTGATATTTGGCTCTGTTGACTAATGAGTTTGCTGACCACTGCTCTAGACCTATATAAAATGAGGATAAGAATAATACCCACCTCACAGAGTTGTTGAGAATTTAAATGAAATGATCCATGTAAAAGTATTCAATAAACCTCAACTCTCACCATCATCCTCCTTTTAGGTGCTCAACACAATTCCGCTGGGTCCCCTTCTCTCCTAGAACTAACACTCTGAAGTAATTGTTCTGTCTCCCAGCCCAACTGTAAGCTCCTAATGGCAAGGACTGAGTCCACATATGACATGAATAAATGACTAATAAAACAATGATGACAATAATAAATGATTATATAGCATATTAAGAGCTATCTATATATATATAAAAGCCAAGCGACCAAACGACTGGAACAACCAGTCACTATGACATGCACAGCAGTGGCCAACCGGCCCAATAGGGACCCGGATAGGTCCCTCCCCCCAGCCATCCCTGCCCCTGATCGGCCCTCCCCAACTCCCATTGGGGGTGGGGCCGGCCAGCCAACTGCCCGAGGCTCCCTCCCCCCACCCCCTGACCAGCCCGCCCTGATTGGCCCCCATCGAGGTGGGCTGGCTGGACCCCACCTGTGCACAAATTCGTGCATCGGGCCTCTAGTATAATAATGACTATACATGAGTATTAATATATATTGTTATTATGTACTGAATGTGGTATTTCTTTAGAGATCATCAGTGAGGAAAAGAAACATTAACATGTACAGCGTTCAATCAGCAAAGAAAAATCAATAATCAAAAGCATCAGTTGCCATAACATTTTGATGTGTAACATAATGAATTTTATTTTTAAGTAACTCTCAAGTCTTCTCTTGAAAAGTAACATACATGGGCACTTCTTGATCTTAAAAAGATTCACTTTTGCTACTCAGCAATTTATTTTCCATGGTTTTGCAAGCCAGAGATAGTTGTTCCTCAAAACAAAGAAGCCACCAATAGTTTCAGAACTGTGACTCAAGTCTTTTCAGAGGAGCGCTTGAAAAAACATCTTTACCCACCCGCACTGACATCTAAGACTGCCTACTTATGAGATAGACAAAGGGCATGTTTCATAATACTGAACCCACTCATTCACAAGTAGGAAGAGGAGACTCAGATGTTTCCCTTTGGGGTTGTATTTTTAAAAAAATTGAAAGAGTGATGTGGTCCCTTTCTACTAGTTACAGAGAAATCACCCTCTTTTTTTTCAGTTTTTGAAGGTGGACAGAAGTGAGAAAAACAAATCTGATTTTATTTCAAAAATTTAAATGGTGTTTTACTTCAAATTTCTCAACCTCCTGAGGGAAGTTCCAGATGAGGGCAGAGGGCCCCCACTCTGCCTCTCGGGTGAGGGGCAGCAGGATACCTGGGCTCCGTAGACGCGCTGCATGGCCTGGAGCAGCTGGTTGGTATAATCTGTGAGGGTGCCAGCATCTTCTTCAAATACACTCAGTAAAGAGCGAGTCTGCAAGGAATGAAGAAAGGAGAACAATGTTATTTCTAAGTGGAAAAGTTACAAAGGAGGTAGAAAACACATACCCAGAAATCGGGGGAGAAGGTGCCTGCTCTCTGACTTTATTCTTTTAGGTACTAGTACAAGTTGATTCCTAAAGCTTTAATTTAGGACTCCTTTTCTAATCTTTTAGACCACAGAACCGGGGCAAACAATACAATTTGAGTATTGGGGCCAGCAAAGGAAAGCCAGTTTTTTAAAGATTAAGACTCAGGGCTATTATCTATCTCTACCTCAGCACCAATAAGTCTATCCAATTAAAAAAAAAAAGTGTTAAAAGGGCAGCCTCTCCCTTCGAGCCCATAAATTGAACAGCACGTCAGGCCTGTCTGTGCACCCAGGGCGTGGACACCAGCACTGCATCACCAGCAGCTAACCATCTGTCTGGTTTCTGCTGTCTTGGACATCTTGCAAGAGGCTGTCACTCTTTCCCCTTACAGTACTACAGTCAATTTCCATGTCTTTCATCATACATTATCCAACCAATTTTCAAACTCACGGCCAGGAAATTTTGTGTACCCTGGGTCCACCAGTGGTAGATCTGGGCACAAAACTTAAACAGCAACTTAACAAGAATTCTAGTTCAGTTTCTTCGGGAAGACTAACTATAACTACTCAGTGTTCCGGGAGCGGGGGAGCAATGTCATTGGTGAAAGGTATCTCCTATCTGACACACGCTGAGCAGTAAGGACGTAGTTATACATTGGATGGTGTCTGAAGAAGTACCAAGGCCTCAGGTAAGAGACCATATCTACTCAGGGGACTTCTGTTAATGTGCCCAGCAGAGTAGGAATGTAAAATACCACGTTAATGATCATGGGATCTCTATTTCAGAAAACAGACCTAGAATGGAGAGGAAGTTATGGAAATGCCTTTATGAGGTGATAGCAAAGCACTTTACAATGAACAATCCATGAAAGCTTATTATTTCCCTACAAATAAGTTCCAAGTCCTTCTTTCTTCTTCTAACCTATCTCTGGTAAGAGAGCAATTACTGACCTCAAAGCACCTCAATAAACTGGAGCAGAAACCTAGGCACTTGGAGAGTTTGTTCCATAAACTCTGGTGTCCTTCACAGCAGTACACGCTTAGCCTGGCTTTGCCCCAGGTAATCGCTGAGGCTAAAAATACCTGCTCTGAGACCACTGTACTCTCTCAGGACAATCCTTATCCACAGGACCAGAATGCAATGAATAAGGAAAATGGAAGACCGGTTTTTTAAAAAGTTCTCAATGAGATCAAAATATCACAGGGTGCAGATAGTGTATAATTTGTCTGCTAAAACAGAGTTCTTCAAACTTTTTACAGTTAAAATCCACAGTACAAAACACATTTTACCAAAGAATATCATTAGTATGCATACACACAGACTTTTTTTCTATTCCATTCTGTTCTGTTCCACTTGTAAATAAAATCTCGGTTGTGTCCTACTGGATCTAATCATCCATTAATGGATATCAACCAGCAGATAAAAAACATTGGTTTAGAATTTTTCATTCCTTTTCTTTAAAGTATACTTTTTATTTTGGGGGGAAAAACGATTGTTGCAGGACATTCTTAGAACCTACACTGGATGGTCTATCACTCTCTATTCATTCATTTACACATGCAGCTCTGCCTTCATCCAGTATCTGGTGAACCATTGTGCTGGGAACTGAAACTCAAAGGTGATGAGAACCAACTCTACATTCTCCAGGAGCTTAGTCTGCTGGTGCCTCTCAAAGGATCTGGGATCAACTTGGGACCCTATCAGTCCTGGATCCAAATTTGCAGAGTTAGTGAGATAATGAGTGCACATAAAGCACCTAGCAGTGCCTGACATATAGTGATAGCAAATGATACTGATGATACAAAAGATAATGAATTTTCATTGCTTATTATATTCTGGACACTAAAGGCTTTACATGTATGATTTCATTTTAACACTACAGCCACACTGTTACCTAGGCAGCTGTCCATAAATGCCATCTAATAGTAGAGGACTTTTCCCGGAGCCAGTGCTGTAGGAGCCCACCAATGTTATGATTCTATTATCTTTCTTTGCTATAACTAATATGTCTAGAATGGGAAGGAAAGAGAGGAATACAACTGGATTGGGGATATTTAATTTTTTTACTACAACTGACATCCATTTAGTTGCGTCCTATTTATTGTTTTCAATACTCTTAGGAATAAAATAGAATGGAAAATGGGAAATAAGATGAAAAGAGAGAACTTCTGTAAATATCCTCTATGAAGAGAATAGAAAGAAAACTAGCTACATGTGCCCGACTAGGAACAGGGCCAAGGAGGAGCCTGCAACCGAGGGAAGGGAACATGAGATTAAAAATGGCGGCAGAGTAAGTGGATGCTGCATGGACATGCTCCCAGGAACAAACTGGTATTACAACCAAAATACAGGAAAACTTTCTGAATAATCAACGGAAAACTCGCAGGAGAGAACCTTGACACCCGAGGAGCGAAAGTGGAGACCGCATAGAGACTGTATCCTTAAAATTGTTTTCCTTGAAATATTGTTTATTGCATGTAACATTATTATACTTAAAATCGTTTTTCTTGAAAATAAAAAATAAAAACAGGGAAAGAAAAAAAATGATAGAAAACTAAAACTACCATTTACTCTGTACCTATGTGTCAGACGCTGTGCTGAGCACTAAATATTTGTTACTTCATTTAATACTTCCAACAACTTAACTGAAGGAGATGAGAACCAACCCCACTTTACAAATAATGAAACTGAAGTTCATCAAGGTTAGGAAACTTGCTCAACCTCCCAGGGCTGGGAAGCAGCAGGGCTGGGATGTGAATCCCCGTGTGGCTGGCCCCAACCGCCATGCTTCCTCCACCGTGGGAGGCTGCATCTGTCCCCAGCTGGGTAAGTTCTACTTTGGTCCACATCTCACAGTCCTGCCTGAAGGCAGGATAAAGGCTGTCTGGCTGGCTTCTCTTTGGTCGGCTACTGTCATGCTCTCACCTATGATAACTGCCAAGAACCATATCGCAAGTGTTGTTTTTCTTTCTTTGGACATATTTACCATGACACCCATTAAAACTGACAAGAAAATTCCAATCTTCCCTTTGTAATTTAACTAGGCCATGATCTCCCCTAGAAAATAATAATATCCCCAGCTATCTCAGTCACTTTTTGGATATTAGGCAACATAGTAAAAAGCTAAGAAAATTCCTTGGCAAGCAGAATGGGGAAAACAGACAGATGGCTGATTTAAACTGGCCCCATCCAGCACCCTGACTCACCTGCTTCTTTCTCCTTTGCTGGACCACTCCCTTAAGCATTAAGCTCACGGGACAATGAGGTTCTGATCAACATTAAATGACCTTAGGAGCAAAGCCTCATGTCTGCTGACCATAGAGACAGAGTTTTGGTCAAACTAGAGATAACATCTAGGCCTCAGTTATGTTTCAGCTCCCCGCCCAGAAAAGAAGCAAAACCAGACAAAGCAACACCATGACTGACATTAGGACCAGATACAATGACTAGTGACCCCCCTACCCTGGTGCCAACCAATCAGTGGAGACCATGACCCTGAAAAAAACCCACCTGGAAAGTTGATGAATTTTTTTTGAGATCCTCCCTTGAGACTTCTAAAATCCCCCCTTTTGGAAAACACATAAAAACCCTTAAGGCAAAGGACCAGAGCCCAGGCCTTCCCCACCGCCTCCTTTCCTCAGCATGTATCTTTGCTTCCCTTCTCCTAAGCTCTAAGGGCCCTTCTTTTGCCTCTGTGACTTGTTTCCCAAGTGCACACAGCCCAGCTGGTTCACTGCTTCTGCTTCTGTGACTTTCTTTCTAAAAGGTTAGTCAACTTCTTGTGCTAGAGTTCTTGACCCTGAATTCATTCTTTGCAGAACTCAAGAACTGAGGTCTAACATCACCACTAACAGCTCCACATCTGCTTAAACTTGTATGTGGAACAGGGATGTTCTGAGGCATAAGGAAGGAATGGGACCAACGACCAGGCAAAGGTACACCAGGTTTTCAAAAATCCTACAAAAATATCAGAAAGATATTGGTGCATATCACTTATAAAGACAATAACAGCAATCATTTATGGAGTTACAATGACATGCGAGCATGAAGACACTTTACATATGCTATTTATTCTTCAGAAGAATTCCATTAAGTACCTATTTTTATTCTAACTTTAGAGATGTCAAAACACAAGCTAAGAGAGGTTGAGTAACTTGCCTAAGGGTAACAGTGGCAGAATCAGGATCTGAATTCCATCCTTTTTCTACTACCCTATACTCTCAAGAGTATGCCTGGCCAGAAACACAAAACCTGACACCCTATGGACACAGCCTCAGCTCCACATCATCCCTCTATCTTATAGGAACTGAGCGTTACCTAATAAAATAATCCTAGACATTTTTTACTAAAGAATAGCCATATAATTATATAATGGCATAATTTTAATAGCTCTGATTATAAAATATATGTATATACAGTGGGGCCTTGACTTACGAGTGTCACGGCTAACGAATTTTTCGAGATACAAGCCGTCTCTTGGCCAATTTTTTGCTTTGAGTTGCGAGCTAAAATTCGGGTTATGAGCCAGCTTCAGACACCCCACCACTAGTTGGCGCAGCGAACATCACAGTGAACGCCTCAACATCAGCCCAGCATCACGTGTCTCACTCGTTCACGTTTTGATTTGACATACGAGTAATTTGAGTTATGAGCTCCGTCAAGGAATGAATTAAACTCGTAAGTCAAGGCCCCACTGTATTTAAATTATATATGTAAGTATTTTGTAATGTGAAAACAATTAAAGCTTTTATACCTAACATTTGGCAGAGGGAGAGAATGGTCTCAGTAGAACCTTGTCTACTGAAAGGAAATGTACTGTAAACAAAGAGAAGCGTGGGAGAGGGAGGAAACCCCTCCACAATGAAGACATAACCACCATGTTGTGTTCTGAGGCATCTTGCTTGACTAAAGACAGGCCTGGTTTGGTTAGAAAGGGCTATTCCCAGCTGGACTACTCACTGCATAATCTCAGAACTAAGCCTTTTATCTCTCTGTGCTTCGGTTATGCCAACTGCTAAGGAAACAAACAAACAAAAAGTTAAAACCAAACAGCAAGCAATAGTGCTTTTGTCTTCTCCTTATCTCAAAAGTGGACTATTTACACAAAAGAGAATAAGCGCCCGAAGAGGTATGGGCTGCATCCCTCAACGCTGCATTTGTGTTCCTATCACAGCAGTATGCACACTGTACTGGAACTGCTGCTCTCCTTATCTGTCTCGGGAACAGACTGTGAAGTGGCAGAGGGCAGGCACACTTATCTCATTTGTCACTACTCCCCAGCATCTAGCAGCGCCTGGCGAGAAGCAGAGGCTCACTAGCAAACAGCAATGGAGACAAGTATCTCAATGCCTAAAACTCTCCATGTTGTGCATCAGAAGTAACCAGAAATAATACTAGTATGCGTATGCACATAAACCAGCCGTATGAGACATCGTGTGGTACTAAAAAGGAGGACTTGAGTAGATGTGGTTAAGGTCTGGCAACTGCTATTCATCTCTTCCTGGGTCACTATGTTCAAATACAAAAGCTTTTGTGTTCATTTAATGAATCCTGTGCAACCAGGTTACTGGAGCAACCCTCATAACTACTCAACAGGAAACTAGAGGAAACAAACAATAGGTGGTTTCTTAGGATCTT
Organism: Myotis yumanensis; assembly: GCF_028538775.1. Classification (NCBI taxonomy): domain Eukaryota; kingdom Metazoa; phylum Chordata; class Mammalia; order Chiroptera; family Vespertilionidae; genus Myotis; species Myotis yumanensis. Next base: position 201,869,376 of record NW_027223754.1, read on the forward strand.
TTCCTTTCAGTGAAACATTTTAGGTCACTGATGACAGAAAAGCCAGGTGTTAGGTAGCTGGGCTAATGTGAACAATACAGGCAGACTGCTTGGGTTCCAATCCTGACTCTGCCCCTTGATAGCGTATACTCTTGAGCAAGTTATTTAACTTCTCTGCTCCTTGGTAATTTTAATAGAGCACCTACTTCAGAAGATGGTTGTTGGGAGGATTAAGTGAAATAATATACGTAAAGCATTTAGAACAGTGATTGGTATGTGTGATATAGGTGTTTGCTATTGTTTTTATTCTTTACACATAAAACAAAGGAACTGGATTAGATTCCTTCCAGTTTCAAGTCTATGAGTTTCCTTGGGAGTAAAGCTGCACCAGCCACATGCCCCATCCAAAAATGTTAAATAAATATGCTTTGATGATTACCAAAGACCTTCTTGAAAATTAGCATCCATTCAACAACCTCACCAAGAAACCTAGTGGGGTGACACCCAAATCTCAAAAGCAATGACAAATTCCCTACATGAAGAGGAACATTAAGTAGGAATGACAATGCCTCTAAACCTCCTCCTCCACATACAAGCTCAGAGTTACAAACCATGAAGATGCAGTACAATTTTAAGCTTCTAAAGCCCCTTAAAGATCATCTGCTCCATGTCCCTTGTTCTGCAGATGAGAAAACTCAGCCAGGATGGAGATAGAGTAAGTGACTTGCTCAAATCACATGATAAGCTAGTGTTCGAGCCAGAATTAGGACCCAAGTCTCCTGTCTTGTTTGCCAGGCCTCTTTCTACTTACTGCCAGCTGAGAAAATCCTGTAAACCACTCAAAAATAGAGGCTTGTGAGAGACAAAAATTCAGGTAACAAACATATCAGTGAGAGCAACAGTTAGTGCAACCCCTCGAAACTGGCTCAGCCATCGCCATGCTCAGTTAGGAAGGCAATACATCCTTGCACCTCCGTTTCTCCAACTTCAAAGCATATGAAAATCCTTGTTCAAAATGTTAGTCAGACAATCTACACTACTGTCTTCGACCCCACGCAATATGTGTGAGGACGGACGAAATGACTTCTACCAAGGGCTTTGGTCCCAGCACATGCCAGACGTGTGGAGACTTCAAAGAGGCCTCTGAAAAGTCCATCAGACCAGCAGATGCAAATTTAAAAGACGAAATCACAGCTTGCTTACAATGCCTCACAAAGAAATGGGCACAAGGCAACGAAGCCCACACACACAGCCCCTGTGATGACGTATTCTGAACTGGAGAGATGCAGGGTGGCTGTAGGTTAAGCCCACAGGATCACCCCGGGACTACAATTCACTGAGAAGGAAAAGGAAAGGACCCAGAAAGACAAGAGAAACTGGGAAAGGAAAAGAGGTCAATCTCATTCTAATTTTTCAGGAGTTGGGACTCCAGGGTACAGTCTTATTTAAATAACCAGGGAAGCAGAAGCAGGGGAGTGAGTAGATATGAAGCTGGGAAATGTTAATGGAGAAGAAGAGTTCCCTGGGTGAAGGAGAACCAGTGTCATTCTTCTGCACTCATCTGCTGGGCGCACACACCAGCCTTCACCTGCAGAGCTCAGAGGACCTGGCTCTCATCTCGGGGCGCTAATGAAGTCCTCCTGCGAGACAAATGGGGCTGCTATTGTTAATGTTCCCTTCACAATTGGGAAAGCAGCGCCAAAGGGAGGCCTGGTACCGCGGGGGAGAGCCAGGCTCTGCCTCCCACTCCGGCCCTAAACCCACCAGGTCCCATGACATCGCTAAGAGTAGAGACGATAATAATAGAGGCGACTCCTCACTAACAATGCACCAGGCACTGTCTTTAACAACTTTACAGGCGTCTCCTTATTTACTTGTAACAATCCCGAGAGGCGGGTGTAATTATGTCCCTATTTTACAGATGGCAACACTGAGGCGCCGGGAGGTTAAGTTCTGTGCCCGTGGCACCCGGCTAGTCCTCGGCGGAGCGCGAGTCCAGGCCGGGCAGCCTCGGGTTCAGCGGACTCTGGAAAGGGGTCAGGACACAAAGGCTCGGGCCTCGGCTGGGGGGCTTCCCCGGGTCCTCCACTCAGCCAGGGGGACGCCCCCTCCGGGGACACCCGGGCTCAGGACGCAGGGCCGGGCCCGCCCTCCTCGCTCCCGAGGGGACCCTGGGAGCACTCCCAGCCTCCACCCCGGGGCGGCCGGAGGGGCCTCCTCGGCCTCAGCCGGCGGGCGAGGGGGGCCGGGCGGCGGGAGGTACCTGGGGGCTGTCCTGCAAAGCCTCCTCCAACAGCAGCTTGTCCACGGCGGGCATGGTGCCGCGCGGCGGGGCCGAGGGCCGGGTGGAAGGACGCAGGGCAGGAGGCGCGGCCGCCGAGGCTGCTCCCAGCTCCGGAGACCAGGCGGACGCTCTGTGCCCGCGACCGCCCCGCGCGCGCCACGCCTGCACAGGGGCCGCCGCCGCCTCCCGGACCTCCCCCAAGCCCTCCTCCCCTCCATTCCTCTCCTCTTCCCTCCCTTCCCCTCCCCTCCCCTCCCCTCCCCTCCCCTCCCGCACGGAAAACAGGAAGTGTGGCGAGCGCCTTGCCGGCCACCGGAAGTGTGGCCAACAGCGGGCCTGGCACCGGAAGTGTGGCGGCCCCTTCGCTGCGCCCTGCCTTGCGGGAAGCCGCAGACCCGCCGGCGGCCCCGCTGCCTCTTGAGCGCCTGGGGCGCTGGTCTCCGCGGTTAGGGGCCCCTTCCGTATGCCAGGCAGTGCAGAGCCCGAGAAGGGAACCGAGGGCGGAAGATAAGGCCTTATCTGCTGTGGCTGCCCAGGAAATCTTTGGGTCCGAGGAGCTGGGAGTGAACAGATTTTGCTGCTGTGATTCGCCACTTTTTTTTTTTTTTAATGGAAAACCCTCCACTTGCACACTTTTTCTAGTTAAATCTCAGTGCCCCCGAAACAGCTCTGAGGACAGAAGGGTCACCTAGTTTTCAGATAACTGGAGGACTTAGTCATTTGTGGTAATCAGACGTAATCGTTTGGGGGGGGGGGGGGGACCACAGCAGCTGGATTTGAGCGCTATGATTAGGTCTCATCCTCGTGGCTCATGTGTTGTCATTTTGAAAAATTTCATAATCAAGTGTGCCCATACACTGAAATGTTGCGGGTTCAAACCCAGCTGAGACACACACGGAAAGGCAACTGATCAATGTTTCTCTTTCACCTCTCTCTCTCTCTCTCTCTCTCTGTCTCTCTCTCTCTCTTTCTCTGTCTGTCTTCCTCCTCCCCTCTTCCCCTCTCTTTAAAACCAGTAAGTTGCCCTGGCTGGTTTGGCTCAGTGGGCAGAAAGTTAGTCTGCAGACTGAAGGGTCCTGGCTTCGATTCCGGTCAAGAGCACATGCCCAGGTTGCGGGCTCCATCCCCAGTTGGGGACGTGCAGGAGGCAGCTAATCAATGATTCTCTCTCATCATTGATGTTTCTATCTCTCTCTCCCACTCCCTTCCTCTCTGAAATCGATAAACATATAAAATAAAAAAATAAAACCAATAAGCACGTTCTTGGGTGAGGAATATGTTTTTATATATTTTAATAGGGGTATGTATATATCCCTATTAAACTATTGTGAGGGTGGATTTCAAACATTCACCCAACTGTGTCTGAAATCGCAGGTGGCTGTGAGGTTGGTGACAGGAAGTACAACTATGGGCAATTTAGAGCTGCCGTATCCTTTGGCGAGAGAAGGGATGAACTCTATGGAGCTGTAACCTCTTACCCATTGAAGACTAATGGGGAGAAGAATGCAAGTTCTTTCCATAGACACCTATCTATGTGTTCTGGAATAACCAGGACTTTTTCAGTGACAAACAGAGAGGCAGGCTTGAGAAAAGGTCACGGAGAGCTTTGCTCAAGTTCTGAAGCCTTGGGCTCAGTTTGTTATCACCTCCTTGTAACTCTGTTAGGAATTAAGGCTTAAATTTCCATTTGAACTCATAAAACAAGACAAAGTGTAGAAAACTAAGGTTTAAACTTCTGCAAAATTAGCATCCAGGCCCTCTGGTGCCCGTGACTTTCAACGTGGGAATAGTCAGAGCCTGGGAAACGCTCCAGAGAACTCATCGTCTGGTCTCATTGCTGTTGGTCATGAAGCAAGAAACTTGGAAGTTCAATAGCATGAATGTCCCTAAATTTGAAGTCCTGAGTTTATAGAAAGGAAAGTAAGAATACAGAACAGATTAGGAAGAAAGTGTGGCATCGTGGAGAGATGATTGACTTTGGAGTTAGACACACCTGCATTCGAGTTGCGGCTTGCTAGCCATGAGAGGTTGGGCAGTTCCCTAGCCTTCCTGAGCCTTGGTTCACTTCTCCATGGTATGGGAATAATACCTATCACAAGCTGTTTCCGTGAGCATGTGGCACGGGTCCTGTATTAACCAGGACTCTTTCAGTCGAAAGTGACCGAGCCCTAACTTCAATTAGCTTAAGGAAAACATAAAAGGCCGGGAGAGGGTGGAGGGGAATGAGGAGAGGCTGGGTTTCTTAGATCCTGTTACCTGGACGGGCAGAATGAAGGGGGATCCAGGAACTCAAAGTCACTGGGCTCACTGCTCATCCTCTCTGTATTGGCTTCACTCCGACCTGAGTCTCTGGCTCACTAGAAGCAGGGTTGTTTGGCAATTGCAGACTCACTTCTGGTGCTGGGACACCTCCCAGCTTTAGTTTGAAAAATCCTAGGGAAGGGCTCTGATAATCCTGGTTTAGGAAATCAACCTGCCCACTCCTTGGACCACTAGCTGTGGCCAAGAACCAGGATGAGCCCCAGCCCAGGTCACAGCGACACCCTTGAGGCCAAAGGAGGAGCGGTCTGTTACCAGAAAGTGGAGTGAGAAGCACTGCATGGACCAAGCATGAGAAGTCTACCCCAGGTCCCAGACTAACCTTTACCTTCAACCCATCCCTCCTCCCTCACCCATCCCACAGTCTCTCTTCCTCCTACTCCACATCTCAGTGGATGGCAACAGCCAGGGGCTGAAGCCAGAAATCTGGGAGTCAAGCTATACTGCTCCCCCTTGCTTACCTCTCCTATGGAATGAATCACTGGCCATAGTACTCTGCCCACCAACTCCTTGCACATCCCTTTCTCTCCATCCCCCTGACCCTGCTCTCACAGAGACCTCATCAGCCTTTCTCCTTGTTATCTCTCCTTCTCTTGTAACTTACACACTCTGGTAATAATTGTTTTTCCAAAATAAAATAGTCTTGTAGTGTGTCTTCCTTGCTCAACAGTTTTTATTTCTTGTTTTTTTTTTTTTTTTGCTTTCTTTAATCCTCACATGAGGACATGCTTATTGATGAAAGAGAGAGAGAGAGAGAGAGAGAGAGAGAGAGAAGAGGGGAGGGGAGGGGAGGGGAGAGGAGAGGAGAGGAGAGGAGAGGAGAGGAGAGAAACATCCATTGATTACCTTCCCGTACTGACTGGGAATTGAACCTGCAACCTTTTGGTGTATGGGACAATGCTCCAACCAACTGAGCCACGCTGGTGAGGGTGGGAGATTTTTTTAATGGCTCCGCATCAAAGCCAACTACATAATTTCTGGGGCTCAGTGCAAAATGTTTAGAAAGCAAGGAGAAATGCCATTAAATGTATTAAAATGTGAAAATAAGAAACTTCCTCCTTTCCATTGTTTTTTGTAGTGTCTCTCTCGACTTGTCATGGTGTTCTTATTTGCCATTTTATGTAAAGAAAAATTCAAATTATAAATTATGGCACAAACTTTATTGTCCATTTTTATATTGTGCAATGCCAGTTTTAAATGCAAATATGGGAGCCTTTAACTCATATATGATACAACTTGTACTTTGTAGCCCATTGCACAAAACGAACCCAACTGTTTTATCTCACTTCTTAGTATGCACACATACTATCAATAGTTGGTGGGAGCTGGTGGCTTCCATAATGTGTTTACTTTGTACTTGCTCAACTCCCACCCATAGTAGGTCTGCAGGGATGCAGTGCTCTTGGGCCTTCATGAATCCCACGTGTGAATGAAGCAGCAAGATAATGCATATTGCAAATACCTTCTCTGCTCATGGGCTGGCTTCATTGTCCCATTGGACTTTCCTTACAAAACAAACACTCAAAGACAAAATTATTAAGAATTTTAAGACAGCCAACAGCAGAACAGTAAAGCAAGCACAGGGCCCTTCTGAGCATGGGGTACTGTGGGACTGGGCAGGTCACATGTCCATGAAGTTGGTCCTCCTTCCTACTTTCTAGAAGGTGAGTTCAAACTACTTCAAATGAAATACCAGACCCTTTATGATGAGTGAGGCCTAGGCCTCATCTCTTTCCTTTCTCAATGTACTCGTCCACTTTCTTTGCCCCCTGAATTTTTCCTCCTGCAAGGATGAACTTCTTGTCATCTTCTCTCACACCATTCTCTTTGCCTGAAATGTCTGAGATCCTCTGCTCATCTTACAGTTTCAGTTCAAAGCCTGCCTTGAAAGTCTGTAAAGACTGCCTTGACTCTCCCAGGGAGACTGAGATCCCTTCTCCGATGTTGCCTGCAGTCCGGTGAAGCCTGCATATTGCATCGTCATCGCCATTGCTCATGTGCCTATCTCCCCAACACTGTAAGCTCTTCAGGGACAGGAACTATCCCTTTACTGTTTTGGGTTCCAAGTGTCCAGCAGAATGTCTGGCAAATGATAGACCTTGTTCAATAAAATCCCTGTGAATTGAATGAAAGAATGAAGCAATACCTGGCATACAGTAGGCATTTATTCATTAGTTGATTCTTTCAAAAATACCTACTGTGTGCCTACTATATAATGGGCTCTGGGTCATGTCTTTCCTTCCTGAAACAAATACTTAGTGTTTCCTGCATGTCAAGACCTATGTTAGGAGCTAGGAACTCATTGGGAACAAGACAGGCAGGGTCCTTTCCTTCTAAGACCTTACACTCTCCTTGGCTCTCAGCAAAAGTCATTTACTTCCTCCTCCTTTCCCTGTTCCTCCCAAGAGGTAACTGAATCAGTCATACATATTTTAAGACTTTCTCTGCTTCCACCTTCTGCTCAGGATTCTCTTTCTCTGCACCATTCTCAGGTACCACGAGATGGATGTTTGATCTTGCCAGAGTCATTTTGTTTTGTTTTGTTTTATTTTGTTTTTCAACCACTGCAGAGGTCAACATAGAATGAACACAAAACCAGCCCTTACCCCCTGCTCCAGCTTGGGCCTTCTTATGAAATTATTCCAGAGATTATTGCACTTAGGCTCAAGAAAGTCACTAAATGCAGACTACTGTTTTCAATCTCTTCCCCCTCACCTAATTGTTTCTCTCGCAAATTTGAGTTTCATTTCCTTGTAGCACAGACCCTATCTGGTAATCAAAGCCTCAGTTGGAGCGTGGTTGGCTCCAGAGCTGGACTCAGGCTAAGCAGAGAGAGAGCAGGCCGTTGTTTGCATGCTTGAGTTCTTGCTGACATAAGCCTGTTTTTCCACCCTCCTTTCCCTTATCCCTGACCTCCCTTGGCCTCATGTAATTTCTAAGTGTTCTTCGGTGGAGAAGAGTGTCACGAGGGCTTCCTTTATAAAAGCATCCTTTACTCCTACAGAGCTGATTCTCTCCAACCTTCTCCCAGCTGAGATGAAATTCTTTATGCTTAATCACGGCTAAAAGAAGAAATATTTTGGAAAATCTGAGAAAAGTCACTTCAAAGACTATTCATGACATAGAGAATGCAATTATGTTTTAGATGAAGAAGTTGCGAAAGGGTCATAGTATGAACTGAATTGTGTGCCCCCCCCCCCAACTTCATATGCTGAAGCCTAAACCCTCTATGTGCTGGTATTTGGAGATGGGCCTTTGGGAGGTAGTTGGGATTCGAGGAGGTCTTAAGGATGGGAGCCTCAGGATGGGATTAGTGGCTTTATATAAAAAAATAGGAAGAGAGGAAGATAATTCCCTCTCCACCTTTGAGAACACAGTGAGAAGGCCAGGAAGAAGGCCCTCACCAGGAACGGAATCAGCCAGCACTTTGATCTTGGACTTCCTACCCTCCTGACGTCATCATTAACTTCCACACGCCTCTGTTAAGTGCAGTCACTGTTGAATAGTTTGGGTCCTCTGAAGATCCTACTGTTGAATAGTGTGGGACCATTCAGGGCATATTAGAAGCTAGATTGACCACATCAACTGCCTCAGCCATTCACTGCACTTTATTAATTTAAATGATGGCCCCATCTGACCTCTGACACATTGGAAGGGGCAGTGGGTTGCTGGATCCAATGACCACTTAAACTCATTTCCAATCCATGAATTAGGCTTTCATGGACTTCTTATTCCTGAATAAAGTACTGTTATGGAGGACTCAGCTCTTCATCACAGCATTTTGGCCCACTCTGCTTCCCTGGAAGGTGTTGGAGGGGTACCCAAGAGGATATGGCCACTGATTGACCTGAGAGCTGGACCTGGGCAACCAGAGCCTCCTCACACCTCCATGTCTTTGGAATATACACTCCCCCACCTTTCCCACAGTGGGAGCTGTTTCAAGGACACAGCCTGAGAGAGCAAGGTGTTAAGACCATCTCAGTGGTTCTCAACCTTCTGGCCCTTTAAATACAGTTCCTCATGTATTTAACTATAATGTTGCTACTGTTATGAATTGTAATGTAAATATCTGATATGCAGGATGGTCTTAGGCGACCCCCGTGAAAGGGTTGTTTGACTGCCAAAGGGGTCACGACCCACAGGTTGAGAACCGCTGAATGATATACATGAACACAGAGAAGGCCTCTGTGTAAACGTTAAGGTTCTGGTCCGTGAGTGTGGAGATCGCCTCCTTTTGCTACCACCCAAGACAAGCTTTGCCAGTAAGTTCCCTTGCTCATTAAATTCCCCCTGCCAATCTGGAGCAGTCTGCCTCTTTCTTTGGTTTTTCCTTGCACTCCATGCATGGGGGCCAGTGAAACCAAAGGAAGGTCACTGAAGGTTTAAACAAGGCAGATGGGATTGTCCCTCTCTGGCTTGAAATTGTTCTATAGCAAATTTGCCTATCAAATACAATGTTTTAGAATACTTGGGATAGAATGATAATAATCTACACTAATAAAAGAGAAACATGGTAATTGGCGTACGACCGCTACCCTTCCCATTGGCTAATCAGCGTATCCTTATGCAAATTAACTGTCAGCCAAGATGGCGGCCGGCAGCCATGCACTGAAGCGAGCAGGGAGGCTTGCTTCCTCCAGGAACTGCAGACTCCAACGTTCCCCCTGCCTCACTTGCTGGACTCTCAACTGCAACTCTAAGCAACTATTACTATGTTGCAAATAAGAAGCTAAACAAAACCGGCTTTCAGTCAGCCCCGGACCGCAACATTGTATCCATGTTTTCAGCAGCGAGGCCTCAGAGCTAAAGCTGGCCCAGAATAAAAAAAAAAAAAAAAAGAAAGCAAGGAGCTGTTGGGAGCTTTTAGTCAACTGCCAGCGGGAAAACAGCCCTCAGCCCCTCAGCCAGCCTGGCCAGGTACCCCAGTGGGGACCCCCACCCTGATCCAGGACACCCTTCAGGGCAAACCAGCCGGCCCCCACCCGTGCACCAGGCCTCTATCCTATATAGTAAAAGGGTAATATGCCTCCCAGCACTGGGATCAGCGGAGCAGCGAGGCTCCCGGCACCGGGATCAGCGTGCCAGGGGGCAGCGCCCAAACCCCCTGATCAGCCCTGCTCTGTGCCTGATAGGGGGGGAGCTCCCCAATCCCCCGATTGCCCTGCAGCTCTGTGTTTGACAGGGTGCAGCACACCAACCCCCTGATCGGCCCTGCTCTGTGTGTGACAGGGTAGAACCATAACCTCTCCATCAGCCCTGCCCTGAGTGTGACAGTGGCAGTGCCCCAACCCCCTGATTGGCCCTGCTCTGTGTGTGACAGGGTGCGGCGCCCCAACTCCCCCCTCCACGGGCCTTGCTCTGTGTGTGACAGGGTAGAGCCATAACCTCCCCATTGGCCCTGCCCTGAGTGTGACAGGGTGCAGCGCCCCAACCCCCTGATCTGCCCTGCTCTGTGTGTGACAGGGGGCGGTGCCCCAACTCCCCTATTGGCCCTACTCTGTGAGTGACAGGGGGGAGCTCCTCAACCCCCTGATGGGCCCTGCTCTGTGAGTGACAGGGGGCAGCGCCCCAACCCCCTGATCGGCCCTGCTCTGTGCGTGATGGGGGTGGCACCGCAACCTCCCCATCGACCCTGCCTTGAGTGTAACAGGGGGCGGTGCCCCAACCCCCCAATCAGTCTACCTTGAGCATGACTGAGGGTGGCATTGCAACCTCCCGATCTGCCCTGCTCTGTGTATGATGGGGCGGCGCCCCAACTCCCCAATCGGCCGTGCTCTGAGCCTGACCAGGGGCTGCACTTAGGGATTGGGCGTGCCCTCTGCCACCCGGGAGCAGGCCTAAGCCAGCAGGTCGTTATCTCCCGAGGGGTCCCAGACTGTGAGAGGGCACAGGCCGGGCTGGGGGACACCCCCGCCCCGAGTGCACAAATTTTTGTGCACCGGGCCTCTAGTAATACCAATAACAGACAGTAACAGCTTCCATAAATGGAGGCCTAATATATGTCAGGTGTTACACTAGATGCCAACTATATATATATCCTATATAATAAAAGGCTAATATGCAAATTGTCCTCTCGGGAGTTCAACCGACTGGGAGTCCCACAGATTGGGAGTTTGACAGCTCGCTATGATGTGCGCTAACCACCAGGGGGTGGTGCAAAACAAAAGAAGGCTCGGGCCGGCAGCTGGCAGCTGGGGAAAGGAAGGCCCCGATTGGCCCTGATTGCCAGCCAGGCATAGGGATCCTACCTGTGCAAGAATTTCGTGCACCGGACCTTGTGTGTGTGTGTGTGTGTGTGTGTGTGTGTGTGTGTACACACACACACACAGATATTTGAGGTCTTACAATAATCAGGCGAGAAATGTAACATTGTTCCTGTCTTATGAGTTAGGAAGCAGAGATCCACATAGCTAGTTTGAATGCAGAACTGAGATTTGAATTCAGATCTATCTGACTCCAGTGTGTGTGCTTTGTTCACTGCACTGCACTGGCCTCTGTACCAAATGTGAGATTCCATACCTGAATCCTGCTTTCAGGGATGCTATATAATTGAGCCAATATTTGATGTTAGAAAAGTACCATCCTGCTGGCCCAGAGCACAATGGAACTAGGTCATGAAGCAGGACTCCTCTTGCAAAGATTCCTTTGATCTAGCATTTGAGGAACAGGGTGTGTTTCCCATATCGTTGAATTGTCATTTTGTTATTAAGAGAAAACGTTTTTGAGCAGAGTCAGAAAATCTTGGAATAAAAGAGCCTTCATTCTTCTTTGTGTGTTTTAAACAAAATAGACTGGACATAACTAATTCTATTTTTGGCGTGTCAAGGCCAGTTTTTATAAGCACGGATTGTGATTGTCTAACATAGTGTCACTCCTGGGGCCATTGCAGGCTACTTATAAGGAGCTTTTGCCTCTATATTAACTGGCATGATCTACTTTTGTGTTTTTTGTTCGTTTGTTTGTATCTGTTTCTTCTGTCTTTCTCCTTCCTCTTAGGCAGTTAGCTGTCACTTTTCCTAGATATTTCCCCATCCCTCCAATTTTCAATATATCTACAATGCTAGTCTTTGAAAACCATCTTGAGTCATTGAATTAGAAACTTTATTTTTCAAAAAATTTCAATCAACCATAGGTAGGGTGTGTGGCTGCCCTTAGACTCTCCCCAAGGGCAGTGTGCACAGGCTTCTGATGGTGCTTATTTCTTACCTTTATTTCCTCTGTTTAATTCTGGGTTTGTGACTCTGCTTTAGGACCCAGCCTGTGAGAGTCTGCCTTTGATCAAGATGGCATTGCTTATGTCACAACAATGGATGCTTTTACTTCCAAGTAAGAGAGAGCCTTACTCAAACTGGCTTAAACAATAAGGAAATGTGTTATCTCAAACGACACTAAGTCCAGAGATAGGGCAGGCTGCTGGGTTGCTTGATTTAATGGCTCAACAGTGCTATCAGGGACCCAGATCTTTCCATCTTGTGGTTCTGCCATGAACATCAGAACAGCCATGGCAGCAATTGGGGCAAAAACTGAGGGAAATGAGAGAATCCTTGCTGCAAACATAAAACCTAAGTTCTTCCCTTTAATATGATTGGCCAGTGTAAGCAACAAGCCCACCTTTGGACCAATAAGATCTGCCAGGGGAATTCAGTGCTCTGATTGGCCTAGATCAGGGGTCAGCAAATATTTTCTGGAAAGAACCAGGTAATAAATATTTTAGTTTTGTTAACCATACAGTCTCTGTCACTCAACTCTGCGGTTGCACCACAGAAGCAGCCACAGGAAATGCTGGGTGTGGTTGTTTTCAAATACACATTATTTATAAAACAGGTAGTAGGCCCATGGGCGGTCCTCTGCCCTAGACTAGCAAGAATCCACCCCTGAACCTGGACATGAAACAACATCTCCAGTCGTGGGGTAGGAGTGGACATGTGTGAAGAACTGGGAAATGAGTATGTTGGGAGGGAGGGGACTGGGCACTACTACCAGACAATGGTTCATTGCTTTGTTCTTTGGAGGACTGGAGTTTGAAACCACTACCTTTTCCACTACAGTGAAAAACAAAGAAAAGTACTATGAATGCTGCTCGACTATATGAATATAAATTTGATACAGCTTACCATTAAACTGATCACTTTAAGAACCACTCTCTTCTTTGCCTCTTCTTTCCTTACCCCTAAGGCTCTAGCCTTAGAGGGAAGCACATTTCCTGGAAGGTGACAGGTCCTCCTGAGCCTTGCACTAGCTCTTCCCTTTCTCAGGAACAAGATATCTCCTCCTTGTCACCTCTTCTCTTGGATAAATCCTGGTCATCCTCAAAACTCTGCTCCACCATCTCCAAGACCTTCTGTAGATGGATGTTTCTCATCCATCTACCTCCATTAGGGCACATGGCACCCTGTACTGTGAAGATCTGTTTACAGATGGATCTCCCACCACTGACTGCGTCATCTGGGGGCTCTCATTCCACTGTGTGTCCAAATCCCTGCTAGCACAGCCCGCGCACATGGCAGTGCCTCCATACATATGTCATGAATGAATGAGTGTTTATGCCTTGGGGAAATGAATGGAAATTAATTACTCTTTCAGGATGTTTGGGGTGTTATCATTGAGGTCAGAGTAGCAAAATGTATAAATCTTGGTGTTTTTTTCTGAATACCTTTCTTGTTAAATATAAATTTCAAGTGTTTGAGCCTCTGGTCTATTATATAGAAATGTGATTTTCTGGTTGCCAAGTGCCGGTGTCATTATGTCTGACTTTGGACTTCAGTGCCACAGTGTGGCTGTGCGGTGAGACCCCACACAATCCCATATTCATACCTCCCACCGCCAACTTACTCATGAAAACATGAGTCTATCTAGCCTCTGGCTCTTTATTGAGAGTCCAGCATAGGAGTTCCTTCCTCTTCAGTTTTCTCTGTCGCTCTCCCAAGGGGTACTGAATGGTCCCCTTGCCGGTAGAATTCCATTCCTGGATAACTTGGCATTCGCAGTATGGAGCTTAATGGATTTGCAGGTAAAGCTCTCTGGTGGGCAGAGGAAGGGTCTCTCCTGCAGCTGCTCCTGCAGCAAGTACCCTGGAGTGGTTAATGCATGGGCTTAGAGGGAAGACACCTTGCCTTGGCTATTGGCTGGCTGTTTACTTAGCTTCTCTAATTGACAGCTACCTCACTGATCAGGTGGAGATAATAAAATTCCTACATCAGAAGGTTTTTTATGAGGGTTAAGTAAAATAATGCATATAAAGTATAGCATACTGTCTGGTATACAGAAAGCACTCAATAACAAAAGCTACTAATTGATGCCCAAAATGTGTGTGCTTGTGTGCACATCATCATAATTGATGATATTGAAACATTTAATTTTCCAGTCTGTAGATTCCAGATATGACTCATCTAAATCTCTGGGGGAAGATTCTTTTTTTTTTTTTATATGAGAAATTACAAAACACACCAACCATGAAGAGCAAAATGCAGTACAGTATCAGGACTAGGTTTAGCTGTAACAGCAAGTTCAACTAATCATGGTGAAACAACATGAAGTTGTTCTTTTACATAAAAGTCCAGAATTTGTAGTCTAGGGTTGGTATGGTGGCTTTCCTCTATGAGGGCCTCATTTAATCAACAGATTAAAATTTATACATTTAAAGTGTATAACTTGATGATCTGCTATGTATATGCATTGTGAAGTGATTACCACAATCAAGTGAAAACATTCATCACCTTCCATAGTCATCTTTCTTTGCATGTCAGAACACTTGAGATTTATTGGCTTAGCAAGTTCCAATTATACACTACATTGTTATTACTTGTAGTTACCATGCTGTACCTTACATCCTCAGAGCTTGTTCATCTCACAATTGAAAGCTTGTACCTTTGATACATACATCCCCATTTCCCTCACCTCTCACCTCTCACCTCTTGGCAACCACTGTTCTACTCTGCTTCTATGAATCTGGTTTATTTTATTTTGTTTTATTTTTTAGATTCCACATATAAGTGATACCATGCAGTATTTGTCTTTCTCTATCTGGTTTATTTCATTTAGCATCATGCCCTCTAGGTTCATCCACATTATTGCAAATTGCAGAATTTCATTCTTTTTTTTTTTTTTTTGCCAAGTAATATTTTATTATATATCACATATCATATATTATGTATCTATATCTATACCACATTTTATTTATCCATTCATCCATTGATGGACATTTAGGCAGTTCCTCTCTCTGTCTTGATGTTCCACTGTACATAACTTCCCTAAGTCACTACTTCATGGCCTTAGAGCAGCGGTTCTCAACCTATGGGTCGCGACCCCTTTGGCGGTTGAATGACCCTTTCACAGGGGTCGTCTAAGACCATCCTGCATATTAGATATTTACATTACGATTCATAACAGTAGCAACATTACAGTTATGAAGTAGCAACGGAAATAATTTTATGGTTGGGTCACAACATGAGGAACTGTATTTAAAGGGCCAGAAGGTTGAGAACCACTGCCTTAGAGGGTTGCTCAGCTCCAGCCCTCAAATCTATATTCTGGACAGTAAGAAAGAGAAAGCGCCAAAGAAAAAATCAGTATGGTACATATCAGCTCTCTTTGAAGGAGAATTCCTGGAAGCTGCCACATGACACTCCCATTGGCTAAACTGAGTCACATGGCCTTACCTAGCTGCAAAGGAGGCTGAAAAATTTGTTCTGTATTCTGCATTGCCACATGCCCAGCCAAAAATCAGGGGTTCTCTCACAGTTGAGGAATGGGGAAATGAATTCAGAAAACAGTCTCTGTCACAAATACCCATCCATTTCTCCCCATGATATTCATACTCAGAGACCTCAAGTAAGGTCCCTAACACTTCACTGTATTATTTTTAATTCAATAAATAGGGCCCAGCATTATGCGTGGCACTGACACACATGCCAGAAATTTAGGCACTGGGGATACAAAAAAAAAAAAAAAGAAAAAAGGAGTGGTTTCTTCCCCAATATTAACAATACAATGTGTTATGTGCTGTGCCAGTGGTGGTTACAAAATCTTATTAGACAGGGAAGAAGGAATGAGTAAACCTTCTAGAAAAGAGGGTATAGGCATGGTCTGAGGAATTCTCACTGAAAACAACTTGCTTGGGATCTTGGCAGATAAAGAGGAACTTCTTAGAAATGAAGAGACACAAGCCAAAAACAATTGCTGGGAGTATTCTCAGCTGAAGGCAAGAGATTGTTGGCACAACTAAGTGGATTCAAGCAAAGAATTAGGGGGAAATGAGGGAGGGAGAGCCCTGAGGAACCAGAAGGAAAGAACAGAATACAATAGCTTTTCCTTACTTTCAATGATGTAACTTGGCTAGACTTAAATAATTGATTTAGTCCAATGATTTACCCCTGAAATATTGGTTACTTTTCATGCTGAAGAACAAATATTGCATAATGTGAATGGGGCAAAGAGGCCCCCTTTTTAGGGATAGATTGAAAGTATTGTGTTGAACAAATTAGCTGATATGTAAACCTATCTTCGCCTCCTCTTGAATTTATTAATTCTTGGAGTAATGAGACCAAGCAAACTACCCTCTTATTGAGTGCATAATAAGGGGTACTTTGATCTGGGAGTGTAACGTATTACCAACCACACCAGGAGAGAAAAGACCCATTTGTGTGTCAGATCAGCACCCCATTATGAGTATACAACACAAACAGAATCTCGAGAGTTACTCCCAGAGTTTTAAGCACCTTTTGAAAAAGTCCTGGCAGGTGACTTCCGAGAGCTCTCTGCCTTCGGTCTGTAGTCCTATGTGCAAGCCCCAACTCAAGCCTTTCAGCTGCTGGGGGTGTGGTCCTCCTCCCCTTGCCAGGAGACTGGAGGGTTGCAGGTTTCCAAGGTAACCCTGTATCTCAAGACTCCTGAAAGACCTCCATGTTCTCTTCTCAGCTTGTGGCCCCGTGTCACCCATTCGTAAATAACGAACTCTGTTCCTAGAAGAAGAATGCTGTCCAAAGAGAAAATCATCATTGTTTCATAAAACCTCTACAGGAACCAAATATAAACTCTTGATTTACTTGTGTGTTTGTTTTCCAAATGGAAAAAAGAAATACCTTTTTTAAGAAGTACCCTTTATACAAAAGATACTGACATTTTACAGGGTTTTCTTTAGTTTTTTGGTCAATGTTATTTTTTGTCAATAAGGTCACTAAGGTATTGTTGACATGCTGAGTAAAGTCCTGTTGCATTTAAAATTGTTTTTGCATTTAAAAAAAGGGGGCTGTAGATCCTGGCCTGGTAACTTAACTGGTTAGTGTGTCGTCCTGGTATGTCAAGGTTGTAAGTTCAATCCCCAGCCAGGGCACATACAAGAATCAACCGGTGAATGCATAAATAAGTGGAACAACAAATTGATGTTTTTCTCTCACTCTCTTCCTCTCTCTCTCTCTCTCTCTCTCTCTCTCTCTCTCATCAGTCAATCAATAGAAATAAAAATAAAAAAGAAGGCTGCAAATATCTGCATTTGAATGGTTCTTGAATCTCCATGTGAGAATTTGATTTGGATTTTAATGGCCATCTGTCTCCCAACTGACATCATGGAAGACCCTCTTTGCAAGAGTACGAACTGTAAAGGAAGGTGAAAGGGTCAATAAAAACAGGTGATAACAGTATTGAGGTTTCAAAAGAATGCTACTTTTAGCAATTGTTCTTCAGAAAGGATTTACGCTATCTTCTGAGTATTTTTTTTTTTTTGAAACAGTAGGACATCTCTCTCTATATATATGTTTTTATTGATTTTAGAGAGAGAAAAAGGGAGAGAGAGATAGAAACATCAATGATGAAAGAACCATTGCTTGGCTGCCTCCTGCATGCCCCCTACTGGGGATTGAGCCTGTAACCCGGGCATGTGCCCTGACTAGGAATCGAACCATGACCTTCTGGTTCATAGGTTGATGCTCAGCCACACCAGCCTGGCTTTTCTGAGTGTTTTTAAGAAGCCATGGGCCAAGACTTGGTTTCTGGTGTGATGTAAGAGCAGTTGGAGCCAGAACCAGAAAATATAACTGGTTCACTCTTCAGTTTCTCCTTATCCTCATGTGGCACCTTGGAAAAGTCCCAATTCAGGCTCACCTTTCAGCATTCATTACTATATTCATTTTGTTCACAGATGGATTTCTTTCAAGCCTACAGTCAGAGTTGATTTTTTTAACGTTCTCATTTCTCCTAACTTAGATATCATGCTCTGTTTCTCATGGTATTTCTTAATTTCAGTCGTTTTACTTAGTCACCCAATTACTCAAACTATCTATTACATATGATACCCAAGTTCTCAACCCTATTTTGTTCAGAGAAATGAGCAGAAAACCCAAAATGTATTTCCCCTTACAAACTCATGCCTTATAAAGGGACTGAGATTTCTTAATTGCTTCTCTATTTGGCAGAAATTTGATTTTTAATTCTTGTGTGTTTGGTTCCAAATTCATGCATTTTCTCTTATATTACCACATTTTCACTTGTGTGCAAAATTGAAAAAAATCTTTATTTATTTATTATTATTAGTACTACTGCTGCAACAGGACCATGGAACAGGAAATTCAAAACAAAAGGCCAGCAGTAATCACCTCTAAAGTGCTTGAAATTGGTTGGGAGGAGTTTTCATAATCTTAACAAAAATGTTCATTTCCCTCCTTCACCTTTTATAGTCATTTTGGAGTTCCCCAACATAGATATTTTAAGATTTAAAAAAATTCCTTGTTTATTTGCCCTCATATTTACTTTCATTACCACCATTGAAACATCTTGTTCCTGCTAGTTTTCCTGCAGGTAGAATTTAAACAACAACAAGGCACAAATAGGCCTCGGTGCATTGATCTGGGAGCCCTTTTAGGAGTTGTTTCTATGAGAAAACATGTTCCAAGTCAAAACAAATGAAAAATAACACAATCCTTGTGTACACTGAACATGGTTGATTTGTACCAGGTTAAGAGCAGGAATGGGAGGTAAGGTGGGTGGAATTCAAATCCTGGCTCTGCTTCCAGCTCGCTGAGTCATTTAAGGCAAGTTTCTTAACCACTCTAAACCTCTATATTCTCTTTCCTAACATGGGGAAAGGAGTACCTACTGCAGAGGGTTGCTGTGAGGTATGAATGATATCTCTATATATAAAAACCTAAGCGACCATTCGACCGTTTGACTGTTTGACCGGTAGCTATGACGCTCAATGACCACCAAGGGGCAGACAGTCAATGCACTGGCATGGAAACATGCAACAGACTGATGAATCTCAGAGGGAAGTGGGGAGGGGGAGAGCAGGAAGAGATTAATTAACCAAAGATTTTTTTTTTAAGAGAAGTAAGCTTTATTTCCTTGTTTCTCAAATAGAGTTGGCTGAGCTGGTTGCTTTTTGGTAATTAATCAAAGAGACCAAATCCCATATCCTCGTCCGACTCCTCCGACTCTTCCTTTGCTTCAACCTTGGCTGGTGCTGCAGCAGCAGCAGGAGCAGCAGTGGTGGCAGCGGCCACAGGGGCAGCAGCCACAAAAGCAGATGGATCAGCCAAGAAGGCCTTGACCTTTTCAGCAAGTAGGAAGGTGTAATCAGTCTCCACAGACAAAGCCAGAACTCGCTTGTACCCATTGATGATAGAATGGAGTACTGATGCAACAGTTGGGTAACCAATCTGAAGGCATACGCTGGCAACATTGCGGACACCCTCCAGGAAGCGGGAATGCAGAGTTTCCTCTGTGATGTCAAGCACTTCTGGGTTGTAGATGCTGCCATTGTCAAACACCTGCTGGATGATCAGCCCAAAGGAGAAGGGGGAGATGTTCAGCATGTTCAGCAGTGTGGCTTCACTGGCTCCCACTTTGTCTCCAGTCTTAATCAGCTGTACATCACTCAGGATTTCAATGGTGCCCCTGGAGATGTTAGTGGTGATGCCTAAAGCCTGGAAGAAGAAGGTCTTCTCTGGACCCAGACCAGTGTTCTGGGCTGGCACAGTGACTTCACACGGGGCAATGGCACCAGCACGGGCAGCAGCTGGCACCTTACTGGCCAGCAGCAGGTCCCAGATCTCTGTGAGGTCCTCCTTGGTGAACACAAAGCCCACATTCCCCCGGATATGAGGCAGCAGTTTCTTCTGAGCTGGGTTGTTTTCCAGGTGTCCTCGGATGGCCTTGCGCATTATGGTGTTCTTGCCCATCAGCACCACAGCCTTCCCGCGGAGGGACATGCGGATCTGCTGCATCTGCTTGGAGCCCACATTGTCTGCTCCCACAGTGAAGCATTTTGGATAACCATCCAGAAGTTGGATGATCTTAAGGAAGTAGTTGGACTTCCAGGTCGCCCTGTTTTCCCTGGGCATCACAGCAGTGTGTCAGGGATTGCCACGCAGGGTTTAAAGACAATATCACTCCCACGAGGATGCCTGGTGAGAGCTAACCAAAGATCTTATATGCATACTAGAGGCCTGGTGCACAGATTTGTGCACTGGTGGGGTCCCTCAGCCTGGCCTGTGAGGATAGGACTGAACCAGCAGTCCGACATCCCCTGAGGGGTCCTGGATTGCGAGAGGCACAGGCCAGGCCAAGGGATCCCACCGATGCACGAATCTGTGCACCAGACCTCTAGTAATGTATATAAAGCACATAGTAAATGCTCCACAAATATTAGCTATTATAATCATGTTCTTAAGGTCCCATTTATTTTTTTCTTAAGTTTTTTAACTTTATTTTTATTGTTGACACTATTCCTCTACCCCAATTTCTACCCAGCCCTTGCCCCTCCCTCCCCTCTGGCCATCACCTTTACTGGAATACACAAAGTTGGAACTAGAAAGATCAGAGATCAGTGCAAAAGTCCTTTCTTATGTATCCAGTGGCTTATGTCAGAGAGATGTGCACAAGGAGTAAGAATTTCTTGTGTGGCCTGGAAAGTTTCACCACCTCCTGTGTCTCTGTTTTTTCTTCTTTAGAATACGTGTAAGAAATAAAACCTTCCTCTCTTTTTCCCCCCAGTTTTATTGAGATATAGTTGTCACATAACATTGTATAAGTTTAAGGTGTACAATGTGATGATGTGATACACGCATAGATTGTGAAATGGTTAATACATAAGGTCTGTTAACATAATTACCACTTTTTTAGGGGTGAAGACATTTAAGATCTACTCTCTTAGCAACTTTCCAGCATATAAAACAGTATCGTTAACTATCTTCACCATGCCATCTTATAACTGGAAGTTTGTATCTTCTTAGCATCTCCCCATTCTCTCCATCTGCAGCCCCTGGCAGCCAACGTTCTGTTCTATTTCTGTGAGTTCAAAAACAATCTCTCCTTAGCTGAGAAAATGAAGGAGAGAATCTTTGCTCCAGGTCTTTGAACTATACAATGGCATGCATAAGGTGTCATGAATCTCAGACTTGTGCAACTGTACAGCCATTCTCCTTGGGTGAGTAAGAGGGTGAGACCAGCCTGCACTGGCTGGTGGACCTGCATTGGGATATTTTGTTCCTCACAGTCCAATATTTGCTCACATGCTTCGATTGCATTGAAGAACTTTGGGGCCAGATTGACTTCAGGTCTGGTCTCAGTTCTGCCACTTACCTGCTATGTGATCTTGAGCAAGTCACTTAATTACTCAGGGATAATATCAGTATTTCCCTCTGAGGGCCATGCTGAGGATGAAATGAGATGCTGTACACAACACACTTAGCATGATGTCCAAAACAGGCTCAGTGCTCAAAACATTAGAGAAGATGATGGTGTTGGTGGTGACGGTGATGTTAATGATGGTAATGATGGTGGTGATGATTTTGTTAACTTCCTGCTTAAAACTGCCTGCCCTAAAACATTACAGCTGTTCATTTTTCTTTTGAGTTGCTGCTGCTGCAGCCACAGGGGTTTAAAATACAGACCTGAACTCTCCAAAAATCCCCCTCTCTATTTTCTGATATAGTCTTTTTGAAACTTTTGCCCTAGTAAAATTACAGTGTTGGTTCCATATCTACCTTCTATTTTATAAGACACATAATTGTTAAAACAGAGAGAGAGATGATGTTAGACATGTCTTTTTACATTTTCTTTTTACAGTTAATGTCATGAATTTTCTCTTTGTTTTAAAGAAATAATGATGTGGCAGAATGTGCAAATTGTCATTTTGATGGATCCTCATAACATATGACAAGATTTGACAAAGAGTTTTCAAAAATGGTTAGGTTTGTTAAAATTCTATTCTGTACTTTGTCAAGACCTACCATCATGTACTATAAATACAAGGACTTATCAGACAACAGCATTGTCATAGCAGGGGTCATCAGTCTGTGCTCCTCAGCCCCCCTGTACTACCTTCAACCTGAAGAGCTACAATTTTATATCCTGGAATCCCAGGTAAGATTTCATTTGAAAAGAGGTTCCACAGCCAAACTGTTTGTGGTTCTGTACATATACATCTTCCTGTAGGCTTAGACCAGAAATACAGTATTTCCAGACAAGAAAAATTCTAATTATCCACTTGGAGTGAGTCAGAAAGGTAAAATAGGAATGATGAGAAGTATAAGGAAAAAGGGAGGTAAATAAAAACAGACAATGAAATATGATTTAAACATTTTTTGTTTGATATACGTTAAACATATTTATGAGATCTGAGTCCCACCACCAGTCCTTGAGGATAGGAACTGGGTTTTGAACATCATCAGGAACTGGTATGTCAGAATTCAGGCATGGCTGGATCCAGAGGCTCAATGACTGATGAATGACTGGTCTCTTTCTTTCTACTTCTTGGCTTTGCTTTCTTGTGTTGACCTCCTGGTCAGACAGGATTTTGCAAACAGCAGTGAACATAAGGGTAGGAGTGTAAGAGGTGGAAAAGTACTCTTCCAATATTTCTAGGAAAAGTCTAGGCTTAACACTCATTGGCCTGACTTGAGTCATGTGCCCATCTCTCAGCCAATCACTGTGGTTAGGGGGATAAAGTACAATACTATCATTGGACATCTCTGGGTCACATATTGACTCTTAGAGCTAAGCTGGAAACAAGGTAGATCCTATTTGAGGTACAAGAAAGGAAAACCAGGGTGCTATTCTCAAGGGGCAAAACAATTGTGTATACATTACACCCCTGAGGCTACCTGTCTCTGCCCTCTGGTTTACCACCAAAATTCTCAAAAAGGAATATTTTAAAGAAGCAGTAAAAAAACACCAGTTTTGGAATAAGACATTCTGTGTTAAAATTCGGTTACTGCCATGTACTAACTTGGTGGGTCCTTGAAAAAATGACAATCTTTTCGAGCTTCAATTTTCTCACTTCTAAAATGAAGATAATAATGGCATTCACTTCATTGATTGCTGAGAAGATTAAATGGGATAAAGCCAAAGGAACACTCACAAGATTGGATCTATTAAGAATGCAACTAATGTTATATTTCTTAGAAGCAGGACTAACTACCGTCTACTTAACCCATCCATCTGATTGAACGCAACTCTCCATTACTTCTTAAAACATACAGATAGACACCTATGAGATGCCAATGGCATGCCAAATATCTGGACACTTCTGTTCTCACCCATTGAGCTGCAATTGGCCTCAGACTGTTTTATTCCAGTTGTGCCTTTTATTATAATTACATAATTAAGTTGTACCAAACCAATGTCATATAAGTGCCAAACGAGATTTGTTTCTGCAAAACCTCTTTTGAATGCCTTGGGAGTGTTTTGAGAACACTCGATGAAAGTGAATTGCTAAAAGGAAATGTTGCAAAATTAGATGTGGGCAAACTAGTGCAATGGATTGAGGAATATGGTAAAGCTGCGGAAGGATTCTGCCCACGAAATGGTTTATGAGTGTGGTTGATTCTAGAAACATGATACAGAACTCTAATCACAGACCTAGATTCAAATAAAAGGCCTTGGCTATAGTGTGTCAATTGAATGGTGATTCCATATACAATGATGTGTCCTAAATTCAAAAAATGCCTAAGGGATTTATAATTTTTCTTATGATACCATATTCTCGTTAATTCTTTTCAATTAACTAAGCAATAACCAATATCAAGTTCCCTCCAACAAGGCACCTCCCTGCTGAAGTTCACACACTCACGTTTCACATTCTGCATGAAACCATCTGCATCCCTGTACCACCCTCCCCCAGCCGCCCACTCTCTTGCTTGTTTAGAGTGAGGTTGCATCTTTTTGCATCTTTATAGTCTCTATATTGCCTAAAATTGTGCCTTGCATGTAGTAGGTGTTCAGCAAATGTTTGCTGAATTTATTTCATAGTGTAAGGCGAAGAAAAATAGAATGGTATCAAGTTAGGGCAATGGCCTTAAAATATAATACTAGGCTTCTGGAATTTTAGAATTAGAAAGAACCTTACTCATCTTCTAGTGGATATGATGAGAGAAAAAATATCGAGTGGGAGTGGTAGCAGTCTATCCACAGTCATTTCAGATGTCCTTTCATAATGCCAAGGTCACTGGCTCCCTCCCTGCTCAAAGGGACCAACATATCCCTACAGTCCTATGGGGCTATCACTGTACTAGGTTCAAGAATGGGCCTTTACACAAACAAGGCTAAAGCTTGGTATCATTTCAAATCTGGGACATACTGAACTGACAAGGGCTGAGTAATTATGAACTAAATAATAATCTGGCACTTGCTGTGCGGGGAATTCTAGATAAAGAGAAAAGTATTCTGTAATACCTTGAGATTTTTTTTTTAAGTCAGCACTCAGGGACCCCAGAGGAGATTAAAAATACCACCAAGATTTTATTTTTATTTTATTTTTTGCACAACCAACCCACAATATCATAATGTAGAGCACAGGGGTTCAACCACTCTTCTGAAATTTATTTTTACTATAGCAAACTCTAAGAACAGTGGCTGCACATGGACATATTGGTGAGATTTTTAAAAAATATATATATTTTTATTTATTTCTGAGAGGAAGGAAGAGGGAGAGATAGAAACATCAATGATGAGAGAGAAAATCATTGGTTGGCTGCCTCCTACAAGCCCCCCCGCCCCCCCCTCACTGGGGATCAAGTCCTCAACCTGGGCATGTGCCCTGAGCAGGAATGGAACCATGACCTCCTGGTTCACAGGTCGATGCTCAACCACTGAGCCACGCTGGCTGGGCAGATGCTTGTTCTTTCTATGCTTGTAAGTCAAATAATATTGAATAAGTTAATGAGTTTAATTCATATTTGGGAGTGTCAAATTTAGAATCACAGACTTTCAGAACCATAGAGCTAAGCTTAACTTCGATTTTCCAATTTAACACCCAGGACAAATAGCATGTTTACATTTTGTGAACAAGTTCCTACATCAGAAGAGGAAGAAAAACAAACTCTCCACATAATAACTATCATTAGTGGAACACTGTCGATGTCCTTCAGCAACAGGAGCTGGTTTGGACACCAGGAACACACCGTGGATGAACAATCTGTGTTTAGTGCTCATTGCAGCCAGAGAGAACACACACCACATGGAACCATGGGCATCCCAGTAGGAGGGCGTTAGAGGGATCCTATTCTGGGACCTGGGCTTTGGTGGGGTAATCTTGGGGAGGGTCTAATGAAGCAAGGGCCCATTCTAGATTGGATGTTGTCAGAAAGCAGGGGCAGTCCTACGATTGGGCATCTCAGTAAATCTTAGCACCAGGGAGGGTAGACTAAAACAGGGGACAAAGCTGTAATTAGAAAAAAAAGTAGCAGTTGCTCATTTTAGCAGAGAGAGGGGGATGTTTGGTATCTTGTGGGCTGTAGCATGACCTTGTTTTGTCTCATGTTATCATGGTCTCAGAGTGGCCTTGTCTGGTGTCAATGTCTTGTGAGATTATTTATGTTCAGTGAGATTATTTATGAACAACATGAGCATGACTGCTTTCTCAGCACTAACTATGCGTTAGGTGCTTTGCACATATTATTTCATTTAATTCTTACAATTCTATGAGGCAGATATGATAAGTCCCATTTCCCGTATGAGAAAATAGAGATGTGAAGAAATTTATGTTAGCAGCACATAAATAGCAGCTAGAGTCAGGACTGACACGAGCCTGACCCCGAAGCTCACACACTATTAACATGTCATGTGTGATCCTCGGGTGCCTTAGAAATGGGGGAAGGATGGAGGACACGTGTGGGAAGAGCAAGCTAGACCACTGAATTTTGGCATTGGCTTTCTATTGCTTTGCCTTTACTGTCACTGAGACCTTAGACGAGTCACCTAACATCCCTGACCTCCCAGATTCGTTTTTTTTAAATTTATATTTTTATTGATTTCTGAGAGGAAGAGAGAGAGAGAGAGAGAGAGAGAGAGAGAGAGAAACATCAGTGATGAGAAAGAATCATTGATTGGCTGTCTCCTGCATGCCCCCTTCTGGGGATCGAGCCCAAAACCCGGCATGTGCCTGGAACAGAAATTTAACCGTGACCTCCTGGTTGATGCTCAACCACTGAGCCACACAGCCAGGCAATCCTCCCAGATACGTGACACTCCCCCCCCCCCCCACCACCTCTTCTGCTTCAATAACACTCATCAGCCACCTCTACTTACCTCGTTGCATCTTGGTACTTGCCATTTCTCCAAATGGGTCATCTCTAGAAACTAAAATTCTGAAATACCCATATTGGTCTACCTCTTCCATTATCTTGTGGTTATCAAACTCATTCTTTTCCTTTTGACTTTCCCGTATACACCAAGCCTATCTTCCCATCCTGGCTTCATTTTATTTTCTTCCCTTTCTGCTTTGGGCCATATGACTCATCAATTCACCAGATCCTAAAATATTCTCACCTTCTGGACCCTCTGATGGTTCTCTCCCCTGCCTTAATGATGATTTTTAACTTTCACTGTGTGTCAGACACTGTTCTCAACTCTTTTCAAAATTTAACCCAGTTAATCATCACAATTCTATGAGCTAAGACTATTATACCCTCATTTAGCAAATAGGAATACCGAGGTCAAGCAGCCAGTAGGTGGCAGAGCCATGATCTGAACCCAGGCTGTCTTGCTGCAGTTCATGCTGGTGATCATTATACTATGCTGCCTTAGCTACTGTGTTCTACAGTCAGACAGCTCTTCTTCACTGATGCCTACGGTTACTGAATAATTTTATAAGCCTGCTTGAATCAGTGCCTGCAAGAAAGTCTTTACTCCCAAAACCAAGTTTATCAAGTCCTATCCCTTTTACCCCAAATTTTTCTGCACTTACTTGGTGTCTTCCCTTCTCGTATCAGGGAGAGACAGAGTTGTTGTTATTTGTAATTGAGTTATTTGATTTTCTGTGCATTTCGCTGTGCTAACCACCACTAAAAAAAAAAAAAAATCCACGAATGCGAAGGTATGATCTAAGATTTTCAACCCATAGGCTCAGCTCCTAAGTCAATGTTTACCAAGCCTGATAGCATGTAAAATGCCCCACGTGCACCACAAGTAGGAATTTGGACTTTCTGCCATTCCCCACGATGGGTATTAATTGAAGCTGATACCAATGGAGCCACCAACTCTAGCCTTCCTCTGTCACCCACACTGTATGTCTGATCTGAATGGCAGAGCTATAAATCATTACTTGTATGGCTAGGACTTTTGCCAGCTTTCTCTCTCCAGAGGCTAAACCATGTTCTCATCTCTACCCACTGGCTGGAATTTTCCTCCATCCCCGATGAAGTTCCTCCTGCAAACAAATAATGTCACCCAACATGAAAAAGACAAAAGCAAATCTCTCAAAATCAACTAAAAAGTATAACACTGAATTCATGCATAGTTTGCATGTTCCTTATCACAGTGGTTCTTAACCTTTCCCCTAATTCAACAGAGCTATTGATAGCCGTGGCTCACAAACGCGCTGATTCCCATGGGGGTTGGGCCATGGGCCACATGTGTTTTTGGAGGGTCACACCAGAATGTCTGGGGAGAGCTGTAGTTCAGAAAAAGCCCGCCAGGGGACTCTGGTAACGCCACCTCTCTCGGTATTCCCATGCATGCCCTAAGATAACAAGGCGTACTCAATCATTGTCTTGGTTTGGTTTATTGGATACCAGACCTCCTGTTCCGCTATGTATTTGGTTTAAAGAGCAGGCTTCAGGGTTAGACTGTCTGGATTAGAATCTTGGTTTTGCCCTTTAACTACTCTGTGCCTCAGTTTCACTGATACCCTGGGCTTCCAAGAGCCATCTCTTCGTTTCTGTCTGCCTACAGAACATGAATCTGTTCATTTAGTATTGGCAAGGCATCGCTGACCTCAGATGAACCCATATCTTACCCAGCCCCAGGGTATGAATCATGATTTGTTAAGAATAGTCATAGATATCTCTTTCCTTTTGGCCAGGGATTAATCTAAATGTGGGCTGTGACCCAGTTATGGCTAGAGAGATGTAAGGGCAAATCAGCTGATGGGTGAGGTGGGGCAGAACCATCCCAAATGTAAGACAAATCTTTGAGAGGAGAAAACTCTTCCTTGCTCTTCCTTCCTAGTGCTAACATGATCCTAGAGGTACAGCAACTATCCCGTGGCTTGGAAAAGAGAGTCGACGTGCTAAGAAGGGAGAGGGGAAAACAGACAGAGACTAGTGGTTGAACTGTGTTATGGAGCCTCTGCACCAGCTCTGGACTTTGGACTTCTCATTCAGTGAGAAAAACAAACAATTCACCTGTCAAGCCCCAGTAGATTATGTTACTTCCAGAATGCATTCTTATCTGGTATACTCAGTTTCTAAGTTATAAAGTGAGGATGAAAATAGTACCAACTGAAAAGGAAGAAATAAAATTATCTCTGATTACCCATAACATGGTCTTATATGTAGAAAATCCTAAAAATTCCATGGAAAAAAACTGTTAAGACAAATACATTCAGCAAAGTTTCAGAATACAAAGTCAATGCACAAAAATTAGGGTTAGACTGTCTATATGTGCTTCTTCATGTTAACAATGGACAATCTAAAAAAGACATTAAGAAAACAATTTTATTTACAATAGCATCCAAAAGAATAAAATAGTTAGGCGTAGCCTTAACCGGTTTGGCTCAGTGGATAGAGCGTTGGCCTGCGGACTGAAGGGTCCCAGGTTCGATTCTGGTCAAGGGCATGTACCTTGGTTGTGGGCACATCCTCAGTAGGGGGTGTGCAAGAGGCAGCTGATTGATGTTTCTCTCTCATCAATGTTTCTAACTCTCTATCCCTCTCCCTTCCTCTCTGTAAAAAATCAATAAAATATATTTAAAAAAGTAAAATAGTTAGGCGTAAATACTTGTACACACTGATAACTATAAAACATTGCGAAAGAAATTGAAGAACACCTGAATAAATGGAAAGACATCCTATGTTAAAGGACTGAAAGATGTCATAATTAAGATGTCAATGCTACCAAAGGCAATATACAGATTCAATACAATTGCTGCAAAATTCCCAATGACAGTGTTTTGCAGAAATAGAAAATTCCATTTTAAAATTCATATAGAATTTCAAGGGACCCCAAATAGCCAAAACAATCTTGAGAAAGAAGAACGAAGTTGGAAGTCTGACACTTCCTAATTTAAAAGCTTACTACAAAGTTATAGTAGTCAAAGCAGCGTAGTTCTCATATAAAGACAAAAATACAGACCCATGGGATAGAGTGGTGAGCCCCAAAATAGACTCTCAACATGTGGTCAAATGATTTTCAACAAGGATGCCAAGACCATTCAATAGAGAAAGGACAGACTTTTCAACAAATGGTGCTGGGAAAACTGGATATCCAAATGCAAAAGAATGAAGGTGTACCCTTGCCTTATACCATATGCAAAAATCAACTCAAAATGTATCAAAGACCTACACATACAAGCTAAAACAAACAAACAAAAGAACTCCTAGAAGAAAACATAGGGGAAAACTTCATGACATTGGATTTGACATCGAGTTCTTAGATATGACACCAAAAAAGCACAGGCAACAAAAGAAGAAATGGATAAAATTTTATGAAAAGAAGATTTTTTCAAAATTACAAACGTGTGCCTTTCAGGACATTATCAACAGAGTGAAAAGACAACCTATGAAATGGGGGAAAATGTTTGCAAATCAAATATGTGATAAGGATTAATATTCAGAATATATAAAGAACTGCTACAACTCAACAAAACAAAAAACAGCCCAATTAAATGAACTTAGGGCTTAATAAACATTTCTCCAAAGAAAATACATAGATGGCCAATAAGCACGTGAATAGATGCTCAACATCACTAATTGTTAGGGAAATGAAAATAAAAAACACAATTAGATAGCACTTTATACCTATTAGAATGACTATTATTTTTTAAAAAGTGGTTTCTCAAAAAATTAATCAGAATTGTCATATGAATTCAATTACCCTATGAGCCATTAATTCCACTTCTGATTGTATATATATCCAAAAGAATTGAAGGCAGGAACTCAAAAAGATATTTTTACACCAGCATTCATAGCAGCATTATTCACAATAGCTAAAAGGTGGAAATAACTCATGTGTCCATTGACAGATGAATGAGCAAACAAAATGTGCTATATACATACAATGGAATATTACCCACAAAAAGAAGGAAATTCTGATACAGGCTACAAAGTGGATGAACCTTAAAAACATGCTATGTGAAATAAGCCAGATACAAAAAGGACAAATATTATATGATTCTACTTATATAAGGTACCTAGAATAGTCAAATTTATAGAGACATAAGTAGAATAGTGGTTACCAGGGGCTCTGTTGGGGGCGGGGGGAAGAAATGGGGAGTTATTATTTAACTAGAGGCCTGATGCACAAAATTCGTGCAAGGGGCTCAGCCCTCACAGCCCTGGCTTTGTCCGGAAGGTCATCTGGAAGGACATCCAGAAGGTCATTTGGCTGTCTGGTCTAATTAGCATATTATACTTTTATTATTATAGATGCGTATGGAGTTTCATTTTGGGAAAATGAAGAAATTCTGGATATGGATAGTGGTGATGCTTGCGCGACAATGTGAATGTACTTAATGCCACTGAACTGTACACTTAAAATGGTTAAAATGGTAGATTTTATGTTATGTGTATTTAACTACCAATCCCTCAGGGAAGCTGTGAGCATTAAATGAGGTAACTCCTATAAAGTGCTGGGCATAGTGTTTAACACGCAGATCACATTCAACCCATGTTGTTGTTATTAACACTCATTACAATCCTTGAAACTTGTCCCTAAATGCCCCGCCCTCCTGTCTCCCGCCCTCTCCAGCACTGGAGACCGAAGGCCTGGCATTCCGAGGCTAAGCCCCTTTGCGTCTCTGAGCCAATGGAAACAAGCTTTGCTGGAAAGAATCCCCTATTTCCGGAGAAGTTATCCTCATGGGCACCCATCGGAGCCCCAGACCACAGCAGCCTTTGGTCCAGGGCCCCGGTTCCAGATTCCTCTCCCTTGCCTGAGGAGGACTGGCTCTGACCTTGAGTCGATCTGGGGGCACATTGCCTTTGCTCACCTTCTACGTGGAGACACAGCAGAAAATAAGCCAGACTCTCTGCCCTCCAGGAATTTAGTTGCTAGTTGAGAAAGACAGGCCATAATCATGTGACCGAAAAATAAGATGATTTGGGGTAATGAGAACAAAATAGCACAGTATGGTAAAGAATGAGTGGAAAGGTATGTGACAGGGAGACCTCTTGAAGGTATCCAGGTTGAGCCTGGAACGATGAGAAGGAGCCATGTGTAGACCAGCGGAATGATTGCTCCAGGCAGAACAAGCAGCAAGCACAAAGCTCCACAGTGCAAAAGTTTGAAGAGTTTGAGGGATGGCAGGAAGGAGGAGGTGGGGAGTGAGGGTGGAGGTGGTCAGAGGTGAGGTTGGAGATCTTGTAGAGGCCTATAGGATGTGGTTACATTTTGCTTTTTGAGCCCAGGGTAGTGTTAAACCACTGGCAGTTGCCAGGAAGAGGAGTTAAGGAGTCTGATCATTGCTCTGGGTGCCCTGTGCAGGATGGATGGTGTTTGGGTAAGAGTGGGGGCAGGGGGACTCGTTGGGAGGCTGCTGCACACATCAGGCTGGATGTTGTGGCTTCAATGTAGGCGGTACAAGTGGAGGTGGTGAGACACAGAGTTGTGGTTATACTTTGGAGGCCAAATCAGCCCAACTGGACTGAATGGATTAAACAAGGAGAGGAAGTGAGGACATCAAATATGGACAGGTCTGTATAGGAACCTTACTGAGAAAGGCTTTGGACTTGATTGAGTGGAGGGTAAAGAGAACAGAGATACCAAAAATGACTCCTTTGATTATGGTCTGTGCATCTGGGTGGATGGAGGTACCAGTCACATAGGTTGGACTGTTGGTTCAGGATGTTGGGAAGGATGGGCGCTGTTCTTCAGCTCCACATCTGCCCAGCACTGCTTGGAATTTGCATGAATTGAAGATCCCCTTCCTTCCGGGTGGGCTAATGTATGTGGTCATTAAATAAAAAGATTAATTTCATGAGAAACCCATAGAAATGCCCAACAATTTACACACAGGTTTTAAATTGGTTGTGTGTCTTTAAAGTCTAAAAAAGCAAACATTAGCTCTCAAATCTGCTGTGCTGCGCCACTTCTGGCTTCTTGAGAAACCATTTCTTATTTATTAACAAACACTCTACTGCCAGCAGCTTTCTTTTAATTTTATTTAGAAAATGGCAATTAGCAAATGCTGCTTTCAGTTGTTCAAATGAATTAGCCTCAATTTATACACTCAGTTGTGGGAATTATTCCAGGGTTACTTACTAATCCAAGTAAGTTATTAAAGATAGTTAAATCATGAAATAAAAGTTGATTTTTAAAGTTCAGCCAGAAAAAGGAAAAATTTGCTTCTATGATAATTTTTAATTTGAAAAATACATATAATGATCATCTTTCCCCCAATTTTTTGAGGTTATTCTGCCAATTTCAAGTGTCCCCTGCTTCTAAGTACTACAGATTTCTTGCCTTTGAAACACATTGGTCTATATAATAAAGGAGGTGAATGTGAATTAACTTTGTTTAAAAATCTAGAAAACAATTTCAAAATAATCACCCATGCTTTCCTTGCAATAAAGTTATAAAATATAAATGATATGTTAAGAAATTACCAGTATCCCTGGAAAGGAAAATAAAAGTATACCTTGCTGATGATTGACTGCAAATTCCTCTAACTTTCCAGTTCTAGGTGCTCCTTCTTTTCATTAAGTTGTGATAAAAATGCTCATTTCAGTACATCGATTTTAAAGAATGAGCACAGCAAACTGGAGAAAAGGTGGGTATTTCTTTCCTGAAGACTAAAGAGGATCAGTGTTCTCACTGCTGGTGAGCATATTCTGAGAAACCCAGGACTGTAACCTAATGTTCACTTGTGATTTCTACTTGTCTTCTTTTATTTTCATCATGTACCTTCCCTCCTCAAAATCTTGATTTTAAGTTTTAAATCCACAAACAACAAAGGATATACTGAGAAATGTCCTTGCCTAGTCCCCAGCCACTTAATGCCCCTTCCCAGATTCAATCAATGTTTCCAGTTGGTTGTGTAGCCCGCCCTTTAGAGATTTTATACATTCACACGCAATTACATATACACATGTGTATACTCATCAACTCCTTTTAGAAATTATTGCCCTAGCAGGTTTGACTCAGTGGATATTGTTGGCCTGCGGACTGAGGAGTCCCAGTTCAATTCTGGTCAAGGGCACACGCCTGGGTTGTGGGCTCGATCCCGAGTTGGGGGCATGCAGGAGGCAGCCGATCAATGATTCTCTCTCATCATTGATGTTTCTATCTCTTCTTCTCTGAAATAAATAAAAATATATTTAAAAAACTTGATCTTTTGAACTAGTTTATGAATCACAAGAAGCTATAAAAACATTGCAGAGTTTCTGTGTACACTTTATACAGCTTCCCCCAAAGATAACATCTTACATAAGCATAGCACATACTCAAAACTAAGGAAAATGATGTTCATATCAATAGTATATTACTAACTCAAATACAGACCTTATTCCATTCATTTTCATTCATCTTATTTTCATATAATAGCACATTATGATAATATATTATAATATAGCGTGTTATATTAGCATAATAACACATTATACTTTCTGTTCAGTACCTTGTTATTTTTTTTACAATATAACATGGAAATTGTGTCATATCTATATATATATATATAAGCCTAAGCCAGTGGTTCTCAACCTTGGCTGCACATTAGAATCACCTGGGAATCTTTTTAAAATCCTGATTTCTGGGCCTCACCCTCCAGAAATTCTGTTTCTTTGTTACTAATGTTGTGGCCCCACCCCATCAC
Organism: Myotis yumanensis; assembly: GCF_028538775.1. NCBI lineage: Eukaryota > Metazoa > Chordata > Mammalia > Chiroptera > Vespertilionidae > Myotis > Myotis yumanensis. Next base: position 201,903,197 of record NW_027223754.1, read on the forward strand.
AAAGAAACAGAATTTCCGGAGGATGAGGCCCAGAAATCAGGACTTTAAAAAGATTCCCAGGTGATTGTAATGTGCAGCAAAGGTTGAGAACCACTGGCCTAAGCGATCGTTATGACTGGTGGACTGAATGACCGATCGCTATCACTCGCACTGACCACCAGGGAGCAGATGCTCAATGCAGGACCTGCCCCCTGGTGGTCAGTGCGCTCCCACAGCCAACCTTCCGTGCCCAGCCAATCTCCTGCAGTCCCTCCCCCGAGCTGGCCGGCACTGATTGAAACTGGGCAAGATGGCCCCAATCAGCCCCAATTGCTGGCCAGGCCAAGGAACCCCACCCATGCATGAATTCATGCACCAGGCCTCTAGTTAATACATAAAGCTCTTCACTTTTTTTTTTTTTTTTTTTTTTTTTTTTTAATCTTTATTGTTCAGATTATTACATTTGTTCCTCTTTTTTCCCCCCATAACTCCCCTCCTTCCAGCTCCCACCCCACCCTCCACCCTCACTCCCCACCCACTGTGTTCATCCATAGGTGCATGATTTTTGTCCAGTCACTTCCCGCATCTCCCACACCCCTTTTCCCCCCAAGAATAGTCAGTCCATTCCCTTTCTATGTCCCTGATTCTATTATAATCACCAGTTCATTCTGTACATCAGGTTATTTATTCACTTGATTCTTAGATTCATTTGTTGATAGATGCATATTTGTTGTTCATAATTTGTATCTTTACCTTTTTCTTCTTCTTCCTCTTCTTAAAGGATACCTTTCAGCATTTCATATAATAATGGTTTGGCGGTGGTGAACTCCTTTAGCTTTTCCTTGTCTGTGAAGCTCTTTATCTGACCTTCAATTCTGAATGATAGCTTTGCTGGATAAAGTAATCTTGGTTGTAGGTTCTTGGTATTCAGCACTTTGAATATTTCTTGCCATTCCCTTCTGGCCTGCAAAGTTTCTGTTGAGAAATCAGCTGACAGTCGTATGGGTATTCCCTTGTAGGTAATTGAGCCTCTTTCTCTTGCTGCTTTTAAGATTTTCTCTTTGTCTTTTGCTCTTGGCATTTTAATGATGATGTGTCTTGGTGTGGTCCTCTTTGGATTCCTTTTGTTTGGGGTTCTCTGCGCTTCTTGAACCTGTAAGTCCATTTCTTTCTCCAGGTGGGGGAAGTTTTCTGCCATTATTTCTTGAAATAGGTTTTCAATATCTTGCTGTCTCTCATCTTCTGGCACTCCAATAATTCTGATATTAGTGCGCTTGAAGCTGTCCCAGAGGCTCCTTACACTATCTTCACACTTTCGGATTCTTTTTTCATTTTGCTTTTCCAATTGGGTGTTTTTTGTAGAATCTTTGGTTTGATTCTTGAGCTCCTCTGGTCTGCTATTGGGTATAATATTCTTTATTTCAGTCCGTGTATGCTTACTTTCTAATTTCTTTATTGTAGCATCGAGGGTCTCATTAGTTTTCGTGAGGCTCTGCACAAATTTATGGCAAGCCCTCAAAATTGCGATTCTTAGCTCCATATCCTCCATTTCTGTCATGTTTTTTTGTCTCCGCATCTTTTATGCTTTCTTGGTGCACCCCCTTGTGGTCTCTGTGCGCAGTCTTGTTCTAGCCAAGCCTTAATTGTTGTAGTTAACACTAGAGGGATTTGACCACCAGGCCGACTGGCTGTAGGAATCAGCTGAGCGGAAAACGTCTGTCTTCTGGGGAGGCGCTAATCCAGCCTTTGCCTGAGGCAATTGGCAAATGGCTGTGCGCAGGGCCTGGGCGGGGCGGGCTCAACAGGGCGGGGGGAGGGAGCCGCTATGGCCGCTCTCAGTCCGTCCCCAGGGGCTCTGCCTCTCTGTCCCCACAACCGCTGCAAACCTCGGAGGGGCCGTAGCCAGACAGTCCCGCTTCTCCCGTTTGAGTCTGGGTCCCTAGAGACTCGCCCGGATCTGTAGCCCAGAGTCTGAGACTCACTCCTGATTGAAAACGACAACCGCGCCCTCAGCCACCAGCCCGCTTTGTGCGCGCACCACCTCACCACCGCACCACCGTACCTTTAAATTTTCCACACTACGCCTCCTCTGAGCGTCGGAATGCTGTTGTTTTTGCTTCTAGTTGAAGAGTCTCTCCTCAGCCAGCCTTCCTGTGGTTCTGGTTGATGTCCGTTCCGACTTTTAGTTGTATTTTTGAAGTGGTTGTTTACGGCGGCAATCTCCGGTGTTTACCTATGCCGCCATCTTCGATTCTCTCGAAATTTGATAAGGATTATCTTATTTTTTCATTTAGAAGCTTGGTTTCTCCTCCCCTTTGTATTTTCCACACTGCGCCGCCTCTGAGCCTCGATTTGCTGTTCTCTTTCCTTCTAGTTGTAGAGTCTCTCTTCAGCCAGCCTTCCTGTGGTTCTGGGTGATGTCCGTTCAGTCTTTTAGTTGTATTTTTGAAATGGTTGTTTGCGGCAGCGGTCTCCGGTGTTTACCTACGCCGCCATCTTGGTCTCCCCTCCACACTATCCATAAAGCTCTTCACTTTTAAAAAAAGACTTAGGGTAGCTGCATGGAAAATCAATTTGACCAGATCTTTATTGCTAGGCTTTTCAAGTGGTTCTCAATCTTTTGCAATTACCAACAATTCTATAATGAATAATTCTGTACATAAGTTATTTTACATGTGTGAGTATATCTGTAGGAAGAATCTTTAGAAGTAAGATGACTGGGTCAAAGGTTATGTGGATTTGTAATTTTAATATTGCCAGATTAACCTCCAGAAAGATTTATCAATTTATATTCTCCCTAGTTTTGTGTGAGCAAATTCCTATTTCCTCAGAGCCTCACTAACATAGTTTACTAATCTGATAGAGGGATATAGTTTTACATTTTTTCTTATTACACATATGGTTGAGCATATTTTCATATGTCTAAGGATCATTTGCATCTTTTTTTTGGCAATGTCTCATGTGTTCTCTTACCTAGTCATGAGATTGTTCTTATTGATTTGAGGAAATGTTATATTTAGGGAAATTAGTTTTCACTCTAAAGTTTCGAATATTTCCCACTAACTTGTTGCTTGTTTTTTTAAAAAAAGAAATTTGTTAACCATTTTTTGACTTCTGGAGATTGTTTCATACTTAGCAAATATCACTAATCAGTACCAAACTAAATGTTCATAGAGTTGAGAGTTAGCATCTCTGAGAACCAAAAAAGAAAGGCCATGTATCCTTACAGGTGGGTTGGTTAGGCCATGATACCAGCATAAATACAAGGCCCCAAACTAGATACTGTGATAGAGGTTTGTGAGTAGTTGCATTTGGTATGTTGCAGAACCCTTGTTACATGTGCTCAAGCTTCACTGAGATGATTTTCAGCAACCAACAGACATTCTAAGACAGAGAGAGGGGGTTAAAGGTTTACAAGAGGGGGTGATTATAATAGTGGAACTTGGCATCCAAGTCAAGTAAAAAGGTAAATGAAGATCTGAAAGGTGGGACAAGAGAGACTGAAGAGATGATGGGGTCAATGGATTGGAGGTGCTGGGGGAGGCAGAACATTGCTATACTTGGTGTTTGGAAAAATAAGTTGAAAACATAGGAATTGGTCTTCAGGGAAAGGGTGGAGTGCTTAAGACTGAGAGGATAGGTTGTGGTAGAGACTGCCATGTTTCCTCAAAACCCATTTCCTTTACCTCCCGGGGCCACAGCTATACTGAATTTCTCACCCTCCCTTTCAGGTGCTTGGGGCCTTGTGACTGAGTTTTGGCCAGTGGAACATGGGTAGAAGAGGACCATGAAATTTAGAGGCATGGGGATCAGAGGATTCCCTTGGAGGGGATGTGATTCAACTTTTCTCCCTCATCACTTCCTAAATAGATGCATAGAAACAAAAGGTCAGCTTCATCTACACAGAACTGTTAATAGTCATCTCTGGGCTATGGTATTGGGCATAGAAATAATTTTCTACTTTTGTACATTTCCAAATTGTTTACATTTTTTGTGAAAAATTTAATATTTTGATAATGATGAGGTAAAAGCTATGATATGCAAAACTTCATGTACTAGTAAGTATTTTGTTATGGATACCCTACTAAACAGGTTTCTGATCAAAGATGATGATTATACTAGAAGCCCTGTGCACAGATTTGTGCACCAGTGGGGTCCCTTGGCCTGGCCTGCACCTCTTGTAATCCGGGACCCCTCAAAGGATGTCAGACTGCCGGTTTTGGCCCAATCCCCACAGGCCAGGCCAAGGGACCCCACCAGTGCACGAATCCTTCACCAGGCCTCTAGTATACATATAAGATCTTTGGTTAATCTCTTCCTGCCCTCCCCCCTCCTTGCTTCCCACTAAGATTCATCAGTCTTTTCCATGTCTCCACACCTGTGCGTTGAGCGTCTGCCCCTTGGTGGTCATTGCACGTCATAGCTACCAGTCGGTCAAATGGTCAGACGGTTGCTTAGGCTTTTATATATATAGAATGCCAGGGATAAAAAAGGCTAAAAGTCATTTTGTAATAAAGAGGTCCAATCAACCAAGACGACATAGTAATTTTAGATGTTTCTAAGGGTCATATGCCTACTCCTGATATTCTAGTTGGGAGCCACCAACAAAGCAACCTGGTTGGAGTAGGGGTGGAAGCAGTTCTTGCAAAGCAGGAGACCTAAATAGAAGCAACAATAAATGCCCATTAGGAAGATGCTCGGTTTGACCAATCCAAGGATATGAACAGAGACGTGGTACAGAATATGGGACATTAGGATGTTCTAGGAAGTCCAGGGGACACCTCAAATCAGTAGGACAGCCTTTCCCTCCTGCTCTCAGAGGTGTTTATTATTGGCATTTGTGGAAGAAATGAACATATGTATGAAACTGTCATTTTCAACTCTAAAATTGGCTTACTTATTTGGTACAGGTCAAATTATTCAATGATAGAATTATGGCTACTGAAAGATGTAGAGCATTTGATGAAACTAACAGGTTTTTTGAAAAGATATATTTGTTCATTTATTTAACAAAAGACAGTATGTTTTCTACTACTCAAAGTAGAGTCCTTGGACACTGATTATTTCACATCTCCCTTACTCTAAGCCAGTGGTTCTCAACCTTCTGGCCCTTTAATACAGTTCCTCATGTTGTGACCCAACCATAAAATTATTTTCGTTGCTACTTCATAACTGTAATGTTGATACTGTTATGAATGGTAATGTAAATATCTGATATGCAGGATGGTCTTAGGGGACCCCTGTGAAAGGGTCGTTCGAAGGGGTTGCGGCCCACAGGTTGAGAACCACTGCAAGCGGATAGCTTCTAGGTTTGGTTTGCATTGAAGGGAATACACGAGCAAGAAACTTTTTTATCGGGTTCCATTTCCATATTTACCAGACAAATGGCACAGCCTTATTTCCATATTAATTTCTCTGCCTTTAACATGGTTTCACATACATTATTTCTTGGTAATTTAATTCAAAAGGTTTTCTCCTGCTCCAGATACGAGCAGGCTAACAGAGGGCTTACTCTGTGGGGAGTTGGCCCAGGAGGCGCAGTCTGCACCCGATGTCATCACAGGCTCATTGGTGACGGACACTATATATACACAGAGAGTATGGTAAGGAAATCATCTCTGTCACCATTTTGGAATTCTAGTTTGTAGGCACCATTTGGAACCCAGCTTCAGCTTTACTGGAGGGTTTAATAGGTCCCCTGGGAAAAATAATGAGACATTTGGAACTGAGGGCTGGCAGTGGAAACATTGCTTTCTTCTACAAATACTTTCTCTCTCTCTCTCTCTTTTTTTTTTTTAAATATAACTCTCCTTCATCCAAAATAGACTTACTGTTTTTCCCTGGAAAAAAAATTGTCTGAAAAACTTGATTTGCTGAAACAAACATTTTATTTAGAAAAATATTGTCTAGAAAATTGTTCTAACCAGTGTAATTTTCACCCTCTCTAAATGATAATACAGCTTCAGCAAAACCTCTTTTTTTTACCACTGGATCGCCTGCTGTCTTTGCATTTTTACATAACTCTTTCAGGCTTGTATACCTTTTACATCCTAACTCCAGGGGAGAAGGTGGATTTTATTCCCTTTGCATATCCTTCAGTGCTCAGCGCATATGTGGTATATATGCAACAAGCATTTGCTAAATGAATGAATAAATTGATGAATTAATGACTACTAAAAGCTTAACAATTTTGAAGCTGTCTGTAAGCCTTCTTTTCGATATATTGTGGATTATATCACAGTTTGTTTTATAATAAAGCAATCTATAAGTAGCCATCTCATATGCAGACATATTTACCTTTTGAAAATATTGATGACAGAAAAAGGCAGGACAAACAGCTGGAACTGGGGAGAGATGGTCCCCAAAGTTAGAAGTATGATAATGTGAAGAGTCTTTGGGACTAAGATTGGGAAAAAAGAAAAGGAAGCTTTTTAGAGAAGGAGACGATCATCGGGCATGACACTTATACAAGGGTAAGAGGGTAAGTAGGGTTCTGAGACCCAATTTCCAATGTGTGTGTGGGCGGGGCGGCGGGGGGGGGGGGGGAATTCCCACACAGCACCACATAATTCTCCAGAACCAACTGAGTATTCTACAATTCAACTCAGATCTGACGCTATCTACCTGGAAATAGCATCAGATCCCATTTGTTTACTAGTAGTTCTATAAGAGCCCCGCCCCCCCCCCAACTGACCAGCTGTAGATTGGAGGTTCCAGAGACCCATCCTTGGGCTTCAGACACCAGTTGCAAGTCCAGGTTGTTACCTGTACTTCTGACTGATTGGCTAGAAATCAGAGGTTCCCACAATCTCCTCCTTGGGTTTGATTGATTTGCCAGAGTTGGCTCACAGAACTCAGAGAAATAGTTTACTTACTAGAACATTGGTTTATTGTAAAAGGATATAACTCAGGAATAGCCAGATGGAAGAGGTACATAGAGCAAGGTACAGGAGTCCACCCTTATCCACGGAAAATATGGTCTAAGACCTCCAATGGATGCCCCAAACCATGGAGAGCACTGAACCCTAAATACACTATGTTTTTTCCTATACAGACATACATGTGATAAAGTTTAATTGATAAATTAGGCACAATAAGAGAGTAATAATAATAATGAGTAATAAAATAGAACAAGTTTATTACAACACCATATGGCCATAAAAGTTATGAGAATGTGGTCGTTCTCTCTCAAAGTATCCTACTGTACTGTACTCACCCTTCTTGAGATGATGTGAGATGATCCAATGCCTACGTGCTGAGGTGAAGTTGATAAATGACTACAGTTTTTAATAGTAACACTCAATATATTGGCCACTGACAATCCAACTTTTCAGGAGGGAACTAGGGCAGTAAAAATGTTAGCTAGATTTATGGATTTTTTCATCACAGGAAGTGAGACAGAACATTTTATGTATGGGACATATAGGATGGTGGGTAGGAATTTAGTTTTCCAGTTCCCATTGCTGTAAAAGTTATTTTCAAGGCTTTATTCTCCTTGGACTAAAATGTTTCCACCTCCAAATTTCAACACAAGTTGTTTGTTTATTCCCCCATTATTTATTCTCCTTTATTACTTTCTGTGTGGGTGAGTGCCAGCAGATGTCAACATAGCTTTGAGGCCTGGTACTTATAGGATAATTAGAAGAACTTCCATCTTGAGAGAAAACACAATTCCTTTAATTGAGAAATTAAGCTAATGGACCTTTGTCTCATTTGCCTGGTGTGATGGTCCCTGAAACTGGCTGCTGATCAGAATGCCCTGGGAAGTTTTTCACGTATTTTCCACTGTTGATTAATTCATTTCAATGACAAGAGTAGTATGTGCTTTGGGTTAAAATGATTCAAAAAGTGCAGAAGGATAAAAAGTTGAAGAGAGATGCCTTCTCTATGCTAAGTGAAACAAGTCAGACAGAGAAAGACAAATACCATATGATTTCACTTATATGTGGAAGCTAAAGAACAAAACAAATAGAAACAGGCTCATAGATACAGAGAACAGACTGATAGCTGTCAGAGGGAAGCGGGGCTGGGGCCTGAGTGGAAAAGGTGAAGGGGTTAAGAAGTACAAATTGGTAGTTACAGAATAGTCAAAGAGGGGTAGATTACAGCATAGGGAATAGTCAATAATATCATAGCAACTATGTATGGGGCCAGGTGGGTACTTGAAACATTAGGGTAGGGAGGGCACTCTGTATGGTACATGAGTACACGATTTTCTCCCCCCCCCCCATTGCTTTTTATTTTTTAACTCTTTATTGTTGAGAGTATTACAGATGTCCCCCTTCTTCCCCCCCACCCCCACATTACCCTCCTTCACCCAGATCCCACCCTGCCCCAGACCTTCACCACCCTATTGGTTATCTGTGTCCATGGGTGATGCATGTATGCATGTAAGTTCTTTGCTTCATCTCTTCCCACGCCCCCCCTCCCAGGTACATGATTTTCTAACCACTATATTGTACATCTGAAACTAATACAGAATAATATTGAATGTGAACTGTAATTGAAAAATAAAGAAAAATACCATTGAACCTAAAAAAAGGTAAGTGTCTTCTCCTCCACTTTGTACTTCCTAGAATAACCCCACTGTGTATTGCCTTGCAAAAAATGTTTGTACATAATGCCATCATATGCTTACTTGCATCTCCCTCCCCCCACCCCACCCCACCCCCCAAATGTGATCATTCTACATCTACCATTCTGTAACTTGCTTGTCCTAGCCCCTGTCTTCTGAACACCTTTATATGGAGCATATGCAGCCCCACTTCAGTCTTTCACATGCATGTTTTCCATTAAAATGGTTCTGATTCATTGGATCAGGTGAGGCCCGGGAAGTCATGCTTTACACAGAAGCTCCTCCGTTATTTCTGATGTGAGCTAGTCCACTCACTAACATTTTGAAAACACTGTCTTAGCTTGTGTCATTTCCACGTTCAGCTGGAACTTTTCCTCATCGGGATTAGACACGATGTTTTCCTTCTCCTTGCTTGGTAAGAAGAAGAAATGCAATATACAGCTATTCCCCCCCCCCCCCCCCCCCCAAAGAGATTTTTTAAAATGATAATAAAATTCTCCTATACACACAAGGAAGAAAAGTTTCCTTGGCAACAAGTAGCAAGTATGGAAGATAATAGGGAGAGTTTATCATAAGAATAAGGCGACATTTCTCCCGAGAGAGTGTCAGGGTGCAGCAATCTAACCGTGCTACTCACAGGTCTGCATGCAGCGCAGAGAATAAACACCTGATGTTCTAAGATAAATAGATGATAATGGCAAAGTAGTTAAAATTGAATATCCCTCATTTTTTTTAACAGCTGAAAGTGTATCTTTTCTAGCAAAATCATCTTTACCTTGAACTTGGGTCCTGGTGAATTGCCTTAACTGTTTTTCCCTGTCAAGAGATAAAGACTTCATTTTTGAAAAATGCTATTCAAAGCTGCGGGTGGGGATTTTGAATAGTCTTCTAGGAAACAATTAAAAGTCAGTAAGCCTGCCAACGAGCTTCTCTGGGGTTCCCTAGGAGTAGAAGCTTGTCATCCACCAGCAATGAAATGTGTTTTTCTGCAGGATGAGTCATGGCTGGTCAAATTAAGACTTGCCAGGAACTGTAATTAAAGCAATGCAAGTTAGAGTCCATTTCCTCCCTTAGGAAAGATTATAAATGATGTGGGGGGGGAGGGGACTTACGAATATTGGATCTATTAAATTCCTTAGCTTAGAGGACAGCACCTGCCCATCCAAACTGAACATCTCCCCAGCTTGCGACAAGTAGCCGAAATGATGAACTTCCAAGGCATGAAGGCCAAGTTTTATTTTAACCACATCATATTTCCCAAAATAAAAAAAAAAATCAAACAAAACTCAAAAGATCTTTTAGGTATAATTTTTGGGAGATATATATATATATATATATATATATATATATATATAAAACTGGAATAAAAGCTGAACACTTTCAAAGAATATCCTCAGAGATTCCATTTTGGATTTTTATGAGTCATGAGAATATCTCACTTTGGAAATTAACACTTTAAAAATTCAGACAGAATGAGAATGTGTATCATAACTATGAAAACTCTGTAAGCATATTTTGGTTTGTACTTCTAGATTGGTTTCTGAAGACACATTCATTAATTAATCGATTTATTAGTCACTATATTAGTTACAGTCCTTTGGTTAAAGTTAGAAACCGAGTCAAGTTAACTTAAGAAAAAATGGAATAGATTGAAAGGAAATCACAGTTTTACACTATCAAAGGTGAAATTTGTCACACATAAATAAAGAATGGCAAAGTCATTAAAATGAAGCAAACCTTTTTTTTTTTTTAAAGCTAAAAGTATTCCCTTCTATCAAAATCATCTTCATCTTGAATTTGGGTCCTGGTGAACTTCCTTAACTATTTTAGTTCCCAGCATGCCTCAGGAAAAAGTACCCAGAGAAGCTCTGGAGGTTCCATGAACAGGCTCTTTTGGGCATTGCCATCAGGATGACTCAGCTCCAGCTGCTTTCCACCCAGTGTCACTATGCTCGAGAGTTAGATTCCTGGGAAAGAGTTGGATTAGCCCAGTTTGGACAACAGCTTATCCCTCAAACACAATTCCTTGGTGAGATGTCATGGCTTACAGTCCCCTTAGGACCACATTGAATGGGAGGTGAAGAGTTACCCGAACGAAAGTGAGATTCTTGTGATAAGAAGAAGGGGGAAGAGCCTAGCCAGTGTGGTTTGGTGGATTGAGCATTGTCCCATGCACCAAGAAGTCACTGCTGTGATTCCTGGTCAGGGTACATGCCCAAGTTTCAGGCTCCATCCCAGTAGGGAGCCTGCAGGAAGCAGCCAATAGATGTTTCTCTTTCACATCGATGTCTCTCTTTTTCTCTCTCTCAAATCAATAAAAATATAATAAGGAGGAGGAGGAGGAGGAGGAGGAGGAGGAGGAGGAGGAGGAGGAGAAGGAGGAGGAGGAGGAAATGCTGGGCAAGCCAAAACCATAGCAATCTATTACTGTCACTTAGTATATCAATTAAGATGACTTCGGTGGCAAGTAGCAATAACTAGTAGGATTGTGAACAGTAGAGATTTCTCTTGTCTCACTACCTTACAAAAAGTCCAGCCCTAACCGGTTTGGCTCAGTGGATAGAGCATCGGCCTGCGGACTGAAAGGTCCCAGGTTCGATTCCAGTCAAGGGCATGTACCTTGGTTGCAGACACATCCCCAGTAGGAGGTGTGTAGGAGGCAGCTGATCGATGTTTCTCTCTCAACGATGTTTCTAACTCTCTATCCCTCTCCCTTCCTCTCTGTAAAAATTCAATAAAATATTAAAAAAGAAGAAGTCCAGAGGTTGGTTGTCCCAGAAGTTATTCAACAAACACTCATGATGAGTAGATAAAGAGATCCAGGAAAGACAGGGGGTAGGCCATAAACGGGGGAAGTGAGAACAGCTAGAAAGAGCAGTGGAAATAGTTTCAAACAGTATAATTTATCTCTACTACTAGGGGAGATATTGACACTATTAAAGCCAGAGAAGAGAGAGGAAAGTGGTAAAAGTGAGATGTCTTTTCTGGTAGCATGGGGTGGAGTCTAAGGCACACGGGGAAGGTGACCTATGTACAGAAAAAATACAGTTTCATGTGTTGTGGGGTTGCAAATGTCCATCTCAATTTTTGATGAGCATGGCCACATTATGTGACTACCCCGGCAGCCCAACTCCAGTGACATGGCAAATGCAGAGATTTGCTGATTTTAAATGCCTATATTTGACTCTTGCCGCCATAAGCCTTCTCCTGTTAGGTGTTGTTCATTCCCAGTGACATTGGTGAAGTACTTCTCAGAACTATTCAGTGGGAGGATTTGAGGGCCAAGTCCCCACTTAAAAAAAATAGTGATTGATTGATTGATTTTAGAGAGAAAGGAAGGGGGAGAGAGACAGAGAAACCTCAATTTATTGTTCCACTTACTAATATTTATGCATTTATTGGTTGATTCCTGTATGTGTCCTGACTGGGGATTGAACCTGCAGTGTTGGCATATCGGGACAATGCTCCAACCAACCAACCAAAGCAGTCCCCACTTCTAATCACAGAGCCTGAATTGGCTTCATATATGTCCCTGGCAAGCATTCCGGGCTGATAGGTAGGAATTACTTCCAATTTATTGTGCAGGGAATTCTAGGTCATGGTCTCTTGTGGGTGATGATACTAGTAGTTTACTGTATGGCAAGAGAAGCTCAAATACTAGGACTGTATGTTTCACTGGGACTCCAAAGCTGTAATTTCTTCCAATGTTTTGTTTGTTTGTTTGTTTTCTTGTTGGTTGTACATTTCAAAAGCAAGTGCAATAGAGACTAAGTATTGAGAATGTCAGGAAATGCTACTTGATTATTCCTGCACAAAATTGCTGGGAGCACTCTCTGATCTGGTTGGTTGACTCTTTCTTCAAGTTCTCTTGACACCAACTCTATGACTCAGTGAACATTTGCTCAGCATCCCTCAGAGAAAAAAATAGCTCAAGTTTACTGAGATCTTACCAGGTACTTGGCTAAGCTCTGGGAATGCAAAGTTGAATAAAACTTTGACCTTGTGGAATTTGTGTTTTGAGATCCTTATTGGAATGGACTGTGCTGGCCCGCATGTAGAGAACTTTTCAATCTCCTCCCCTTGATCTCTTTGTTCTGCTTTCCCTCTCCCTCCTTATAAAAACCTCTGCCTGCAACGAGAGTCTGAGATGGGCCTTATGACAAGAGTCCCTCATTTTCTCAGGTGTCCGGCACTTGAATAAACCACTTTGCTTTTAAACTAATATTTGTATCACTAATTTGGCTTTCATGGCAGCAGGTAGCAGAACCTTGGTTCCAATTACAATCTTATTATTTTTTACAAATAAGGAAATTGAGAAAAAGAGAGTGACTATGTAACTTGGTAGTCAGTGGTAAATTTGAATATTCACCCAAGCTGCCTGGCTCTAGAATCTGTGCTGTCTATTGTTTAGATTATGTCTATATCACACATTTATGAGAGCGGGGGGGGGGGGGGGGCGGCTTTAGATTATTCAGTTACAAATGTCAGATTTTTCTTGCTCTGCTTCATCTTCAATTTCTTGCTCTGCTTCATCTTAAACATAATATGAGTGTTCACCAGGCTTATCACAAAGACATTCAAAAAACTGAACTGCAGAATTAAACAAAGCACAGTAGAGACACCTCTGATTCCTGTTGGGATTAGAAGCAGCCAGTTACAAGGGAGGCTGGAGAAACTCAAGGTGGGCAGATTGAGAGTCTATAAGAAATTAGGATTCAGAATACAGCTTTAATCTATGGTTTCCAGCCTGAGACACTGTATCTAAAATCATATTAAGCCCAGCCAGTTTGGATCAGTGGTTGATTGTCAACGTATGTACTAGGAGGTTGTGGTTTGATTTCTGGTCAGGGCATGTGCCTGGGGTTGTGGGCTCTATCCCACGTAGAGGGCATGCAGGAGGCAGCTGACCAATGATTCTTATTACTGATGTTTCTATCTCTCTCGCCCTCTCCCTTCATATCTGAAATCAATAAAAATATATTTTAAAAAATCATATTAAGATCTTCAAGCCAGGAACCACAGTAGGACTATATATATATATATATATATATTAGAGGCCCGGTGCACAAAATTCATGCATGGGGGGTGTCCCTCAGCCCAGACTGCACCCTCTCTGATCCTGTGGGCCTAAACCGGCAGTCGGACATCCCTCTCACAATCCGGGACTGCTGGCTCCTAACTGCTTACCTGGCTGCTGGCCTGATGGCCCCCAACTGCCCTCCCCTGCTGGCCTGGTCGGCCCCAACTGCCCTCCCCTGCTGGCCTGATCACCCCCAACTGCCCTCCCCTGCTGGCCTGATCACCCACAACTTCCCTCCCCTGCTGGCCATCTTGTGGCGGCCATCTTGTGATGACGTCGTGCATGATGCCACCTAGGCTTTTATTATATAGGAGATTGTATATATATATATATATATATATATATATATATATATATATGTACTTGGTTATTTGTTACAGCACTTAAAATCAGAAAATTATGTCCCTCCTTATCTCCCTGAATCCTGGCCTAGTTTTCTCTATTAAAAGGGCCTGAATTTGGAAATCACTTCCTTTAGAAATCTCTTTGAGTCCAGACACAGAGCCTAAATTCCTTGTGTTTTAGCTAATGATTAAATGTCTCCTTTTCACTTTCCAGTTTCCTCCTTCTTTTCCAAGCAATTTAATCTTAACCATTTATGTATATTGTTTAGTTAGTCATGGCAACGGAGCCATTTGATAGGCCAATTAGCAACTAAATTTAGACATGCTATTGACAGTCCAGCTGTGTTAGCCAAATTTTTTAGATTCTAGCATAAAGGCTTGAGTGATCTCCATGAATTGCCAATACACTTGGAAATGATGGTGTAACTAAAGAAAAAGTTTCCTTAGCCTGTTAGAATATATCATTTGGCTTTCAAATACATTTGCAAAATCATTACCAGGGTGAGAATGTGGCTCATTTAAAGCAGTCTACTAAAAAAATAATCTGGTGGGGGGAGGAATTCCTTTGGAGGAAAAGAACTTTTTGGGAGAAATGTGGATTTCAGAATTTCAATATCAAGTTTTCTTTTATTTTCCAATTTAGAGAAACAAGTATGGAATTTTAAAAATCCCATCTTTAAAAACTAAACTTATAAAATTACTAGAGGCCCGGTGCACAAAAATTTGTGCACTGGGGGGGGGGGGAGGGGGATCCCCCCAGCCCGGCCTGTGCCCTCTCACAGTCTGGGACCCCTCGGGAGATAATGACCTGCTGGCTTAGGCCTGCTCCCGGGTGGCAGAGGGCAGGCCCAATCCCTAAGTGCAGCCCCTGGTCAGGCTCAGAGCAGGGCTGATTGGGGAGTTGGGGCGCCGCCCCATCATGCACAGAGCAGGGCGGATCGGGAGGTTGCGATGCCACCCTCAGTCACGCTCAGGGTAGGGCCGATTGGGGGGTTGGGACACCGCCCCCTGTCACACTCAAGGCAGGGTCGATGGGGAGGTTGCGGCGCCACCCCCTGTCACTCACAGAGCAGGGCCCATCAGGGGGGTTGGGGCTCTGTACCCTGTCACACACAGAGCAGGGTCGATTAGGGGGTTGGGGAGCTCCCCCCTGTCACTCACAGAGTAGGGCCGATAGGGGAGCTGGGGCACCGCCCCCTGTCACACACAGAGCAGGGCGGATCAGGGGGTTGGGGCGTTGCACCCTGTCACACTCAGGGCAGGGCCAATGGGGAGGTTATGGCTCTACCCTGTCACACACAGAGCAAGGCCCGTGGAGAGGGGTTGGGGCGCCACCCTCTATCACCCACAGAGCAGGGCGGATCAGGGGGTTGGGGCGTTGCACCCTGTCACACTCGGGGCAGGGCCGATGGAGAGGTTATGGCTCTACCCTGTCACACACAGAGCAGGGCCCGTGGGGGGGAGGGTTGGGGCGCCGCACCCTGTCACACACAGAGCAGGGCTGATCAGGGGGTTGGTGCGCTGCACCCTGTCAAACACAGAGCCGCAGGGCGATCAGGGGTTTGGGGAGCTCCCCCCATCAGGCACAGAGCAGGGCTGATCAGGGGGTTAGGGCGCCTTCCCCTATCATGAACAGAGCAGGGCGGATAGGGAGGTTGTGGCCCTGCCCCCTGTCACACACAGAGCCACAGGGTGGATCAGGGGGTTTGGGCACTGCCCCCTGTCATGCTGATCCCAGTGCCGGGAGGCATATTACCCTTTTACTATACAGGATAGAGGCCTGGTGCATGGGTAGGGGCTGGCTGGTTTGCCCTGAAGGGTATCCTGGATCAGGGTGGGGGTCCCCACTGGGGTGCCTGGCCAGTCTGGGTGAGGGGCTGAGGGCTGTTTTCCGGCTGGCGAGTGACTGAAGCTTCCAACCGCTCCTTGTTTTCTTTTTTTATTTTTTTTTATTCTGGGCCAGCTTTAGGTCTGAGGCCTGGCTGCTGAAAACATTGACACAATGTTGTGGTCCGGCTGGCTTTCAGTCCGGCTGGTTTCTGGGGTTTTGTTTAGCTTCTTATTTGCAACATAGTACATAGTTGCTTAGAGTTGCAGCTGAGAGGCCAGCAAGTTAGGCGGGGAAGTTGGAGTCCGCAGTCACTGGAGCAAGCAAGCCTCCCTGCTCGCTTCAGTGCATGGCCGCCAGCCGTTATCTTGGCTGACAGTTAATTTGCATAAGGATATTAGCCAATGGGAAGGGTAGCGGTTGTACGCTAATTACCATGTTTCTCTTTAATTAGTGTAGATAGTCTGTTGCAATGAAGACTTCATATATATGCATCTTCTAAACGGTCACTCACAGTTTTCCCTAAGGTTTGACAGTGTTTTATAATTTTTAAAAATGTTTATTTATTAATCTAAGAGAGAGAGAGAGAGAGAGAGACATTTGTTGTCCCACTTATTTATACATTCATGGGTTGATTCTTGTATGTGCCCTGACAGGGGATTGAAAAACCCTGGCATATTGGAACGACACTAACCAACTGAGCTACCCAGCAAAGGCCCTGTTTTAGAATTTAAAATATGTGATCTTCATTGTGATTCACATGAAAGGGCATTTGCACATTTAACATGACATTTGTAAATGAATATGCAACATTGAAAGAATCTTTTTTTGTGTGTGTGTTTTTTGAAGCCATCAAAGATGATTCAACCATGTTTCAAATCCTCAAAAATAATATGCAAAATAACCCACAGAAACTAAAAAGAATTTCAAGCAAGTTCCTTCCTGCTTATGGTTTGAATTCTAGCTTGATCTCTCTTTCAATTCATCAGGGCAAGCTCGTCCACTCTGCACAGGATAATAGATGTTTTTCAGATCCTGAACGTTCAGCTACCTAAGGAAAATGCTCACAGTTCCCTGAAGGAAATGAGGATATTTGCGTAACAGTTTGCTTCGGAGAAAAGGACATGACATTATTTATTTTACATGTGCATTAAACGTTCATCATGGTGCCCACCAGGCACCAAGCAACAGGTTTGTCACCTTCCTGCTGGAAACCTGCTCCTGGTTCTCCTCATTATTGTGCATAGCCGCTGACTCTGCATCCTAGATCTCAGCTGGACCTGCTCAGTCTGTATTCACGGGAGCACAAAGCACTGTACAAGCTTTGATGGTGGCATAGACACCAATTTAAAATGCAACACCATCTCCATTTACTCTTTTTTTTTTTAAATCTTCACCAAGGATATTTTTCCATTGATTTTAGAGAGAATGGAAGAGCAAGGGAAAGAGACAGAAACCTCAATGTGAGAGAAACACATCCATTGGTTGCCTCCTGCAGGAACCCCAACCAGGGCCGGGCTGGGGAGGAGCCTGCAACCGAAGTACGAGGTATGTGTCCTTGATCGGAATTGAATCCGGGACCTTTGGTCTGTAGGCCATTGTTCTATCCACTGAGCAAAACTGGCCAGTGCAACATCTCCATTTATAAGAAATATCCAGCATAGTCAGATCCATAGAGACAGAAAGCAGGTTAGTGGTTGTCAGGGACTGAGAATGAAGGAGGGGAGTGGGGAGTGAGTGCTTATCAGGTGCAGTTTCTTTATGGGGGGATGGAAATGGTTTGGAAAGAGATAGTGCAGATGGCTGCAAAGCATTGTGGACACTAAATGCCACGGAATCACAGTTTAAACTTGCATGTTTATGCAAATTTTATGTCAATTTATAAAATGTAACAACATCAAAGTGCAAGGGCTGGCAGTGATTGATGAGGGAAAAGGGTGCTCTATTTCTGGTCTAGGCCCAACTCTCTCCCTTTAGCCTAGAGAAAACGAAGTAGATACATTGTGTGAGCTCTAGAATGGGGTCCCACTAGATGCTTGATGGCAAGGCACCAGACCACATTTCCTGGGACCCCTTCTGGCTCTGAAATCCTAGGAGATTTGCTTAGCACACCTTTCTCTCCATTCTTGGGGCTCTGCCTATTCATTGGTTCTAAGCCCTGAGACTTGGTGCCCTGAGGTGCCCATACCTAACACACAAAGCCAAGAAGCTTTAAGAGCCAGGCATCTTCTTATCCTCCGGTGTCACCCAAAATGTCACATCCTCAGCTAAAAACCACTTGCGTTTTTTTAAAAAAAACACATATTTTAAAATATATTTTTATTGATTTTAGAGAGGAAGGGAGAGGGAGAGAGAGAGGTAGAAACATCAATGATGAGGTAGAATTATTGATCAGCTGCCTCCTGCATGCCTCCTACTGGGGATTGAGCCCGCAACCCGGGCACGTGCCCTGACTGGGAATTGTACCCTGACCTCCTGGTTCATAGGCCAACGCTCAACCACTGAGCCACGCTGGCTGGGCTCCACTTGTGTTTTTAATCTCAGCCTGTTATGTTGGCTGAATATCTATCTTCATTGCACTTATCCACACTGGTGATTTGGGGCCTTTTTTTGTTTGTTTGTTTCTTTCTCTAGAAGGTCAGCAACGTGGCGGCACAGATGGATTGTCATACCTATTCCTGGGCTCCTGCATTGGTCCTAACACTGAGCCAGGTGCTGGAGAAACAGCGATGAAGCCTGATCTCAGTATTAATGAGCAGACAGTCCAGTGGGAGAGACAGATGTCAAGCTAAGAATCGCATAGAAACCTAGAGCTGCAACCGTGACAACTGCTTTGAGGACCGAGAGGCTGTGTACTCGGGAAATTTAACCTCGTCAGGGAGGTGAGACAAGGCTTTCTCTGAAGAAGGAATAAATACCTTGTGAAATTGGAAAGCCACGCAGGAATTAATTAGGCAAAGAGGAGAGAACAGAGTGTCCCAGGCAGAGGGCAGCTAGTGGAATGGTGGGAGGGACACGACATAAACAAGAGACAAACCAAAGGAGAGGTGGATGGAGGTCTGACCAAGCAAGCCAAAGTTAGGGCTTTTGTGTTTATCGTACGAGAAATGGACAGCTATTGAAGATCCTCAGGAAGGTGGGCGGGGGTGATCTGGTCAGATCTACATTCTGAAAAGTCACTCTTTGGCGTAGGGAATGGGAAGGGAAGGGGAGCGGCCTCGATGCCTGACCAAGCTCTCCTCCTCCCCTTCCTCTCGAGTCCCTGCGGCATGGACGGAACGATAGGAGTGCAACAAGCCTGGCTGATCAATTGCCACCCCCTCTCGTCCTCCACAACTGGTTCCTTGAAGAACACGTAATGGAGAGCTGGCTCTGTCAGAGTGACTACTGGAAACACAGCAGGAATTTCCAGAAAAGATGCACCGGCTTTCTCTTTGGCTTTGAACTTCAGCACACATGAGGGGCCACTGTAGCTGTCTGGCCACCATGATGAGGAGAGTCTGATGTTACCAGGAGCCACCCAGGGGGGCCCAAGAATAGGGCAGAGCTGAGAGATGGTGTGAAGCTGAGTCCTGATGACTTTCTGCATCTTGTCAAAGCACAGCCCAAGTGGTCCTGGCTTATGCCCATTTCAGTTCTGTGAGCCAATACTTTTCGTCTTGCTTTTGCCAAATCTCACCCAATAGTGAGAGGGCTGATGGGCAGCAGGGGAGCCTGGGAGCGGCCTCCATCTGGGCATGCCCATCTGCTGCATTAGGACAGAGGAGGCAGGGATTCCTGTGTCAGCTCCTGCTGCCAAGCAGAGGGGCACCAGAGCCGGGGCAGGAGGGCAACGACCATTGGCCTGGGCAGATGTATTTTTGGGTGCCTGGTAATCTCATCTAGCTAGAATAGGTTGTGTAATTTATCCTTGTCCAGGCTGAAAAATTACTGTGTGGGGGGACTACTGTCTCTTGGTTTCCTAGTAAAGTTCCTCTTGGAAGCCCGGGTGTGATCTTGGTTGATCTGAGTGGGAAAGGGAGGGAACCAGAGAGATCAGAATGTTCTGGAAGCTGTAGGGTGGAGAAGGGGGTGTGTGGCAGCCACCGAGGCCAAGCTTCAGCTCCAGGGAGTGTGCCTGTGGCCAGGCGCCAGGAAAAAAACATGACTATCCTTCTCTCCTACCCGTGATGAGACTCCTTGCTCAGCTCCTTCCCACCCAGCCTCCCCAGCCAGCAACTCTGGGAGCCTCCACAAGCACTTTAGGCTTTCAGAAGCAAAGCTGCCTCCCCAAATCTCATGATTTCTTGAGGCCCCAAAGTCGGCCCTTCTCGTTCTCCCAAAGGAGGAATAATATCCCCACGGGAGGATAAGTGAGAGGGATGCCATCACTCCAGCCTGTCTTTCAGGATGAAGGAGGCAGGACAGCATCACCAAGGGAGCCGGGCAGGAAATGAGGAGCCATGGGTTCAAGTTCTTGCTCTGCTAATAAGAAAGCAACGGTGAGCTGGACCTTTTTGCTCTGCTCCTCGCTCTCACGTGAGAGCATGGGATTCGATGTTCTTAAATCAAATGCTATACGTGTTCCAGTGGATAACTGCCTTTTTAAACCACTCAGGAAATGACCCCTTTCTCAAGTTTTGGGAACATCACCTGCTGTGTAAGCCTCTAAACGGAAGGGAGGCAGCTTCTTTCTCTCTCTGAGCCTACAGAGCACTTGACCTTGGATCTTCCCTCCCAGGGCTTTGAGTCTAGACAGAGAGGCATGTAGGTAGGGTGGGTTGGATTTGTGATGGGAACGTGGGTAGAGGCAGGGCAGGTAGAGTGGCACTGGAGGTCAGGCACTGTGCACCGTGCACCGTGCACCGTGGCTGCGCTGTCTCATTACCCAGCCTCCCTCGCTTCCTGACCACTTCCCAGGATGAGTTCCCAGCCTTTCTATTAAGTCTGTGAACCACCCCACAGAATGTACCCCTTAAGGTTTCCGTGAGGGTTCAATGAGATAATCCATGCAGTGTTTGACGTTGTGTCTGACCCACAGTAAGAGCTCAAAAACGTATTATTATTGTTATCAGAAAGATGATGTAAGTTGTTTTTGGAAAACCAGTCCAAGGATTAATAATGGCAGTTGGGCTTAAACATGTTTTCACAATGATTTTCTTGCACTTCCCCTCACCCTTCTCCATTTGCACTCACACCACGACATTTTACCTGCCCTCGTAGGGCAGTAAGGAGACAAAAAGTGTGGGCACCATCTCTCCCCAGTGCTAACAGTTGAGTCAGAGAGATACGAAACACATATATTTAATGCCATCTGTTTAAGAATGTCATTTACGGGCTAAGTAGCACGTTCCATAAGAAAATGGTTTGAAGCATGTTCAAATATTAAATAAGGAGAATTATAAGGGAAGTCCCAATATATTTGAAATCACCACTTTCACAGTGATAACTCTCTCCAAGACAAATTAAAATCAAGAGTAAAAAATATTAATGCATTTTTAAAAGAAATTTTAAAAATTAATGCATTTTAAAAATGCATTTGGAGACAAAAAAGTTCTCAATGATTCCTGGATTGATAGGTAATGAAAGTCGTAAAGTATTGAACAACAGTGAAAATACAAAATATCAAAACTTTTGGGATGCAGTGCAAGCAATATTTAGAAGAGAGAGAGAGAAAAGAAGAAAGATTTAAATGAGTTTGGGGTTTAACTCAAGTTATAAAAATAACAGAGTAAATGCAAAGAAATTAGAAAGAAGAAAATAATAAAGACAAGAACTGGAAATTAGTGAATAAACAAAACAGAAAAGATAGCAAAAAAAATTAAAAGTGGACTCTGAAAACTCCAATAAAATGGACAAGTCTCTAGCAAGATGAATCAAGAAATAAAGAAAAAGTGCAAATTAACACTCTGGGAAGGCAAAAGGGGGCACAGGCACAGACAGAAGAGATAAAAATCGCCACCAGAAGCCACTGTGATCAGTTTTATGCCAATGCACTTGAACATGCATCCTGTAGCAGATACAGGCTGTTGCTGTATCTGTGTTATGATACATTATGAAATGCTCTGCTCTGCTTTGATCTGATCTGATACGTTATGATAACACAATCCTAACATCCCAGGGGCTTAAACACAACACAAGTTCCTTCTGGCTCATGTTGCGGCACCTGTGTGGCTGTGGGTAGGACCTGCCTGATGTAGTGACTTAGGAATCCAGGCTGATGGAGGCTGCAACTCCTCCACATGTGCTCCCAGCGTCCTCGCAGCTGGAGAATCTAGCTCTCACGATCAACCGCTCCTTGTGCAGCAGACTTGGAGATGTGCTGCTCAGATGTCCTTTCCAGAGAGAACCTACTGTGAGCGGTGGAGTTGGCTGACAGCCCTCAGTATCTGCCGCTGTGTTCCAGTCCAAATCAAGATCTCTCTGGGCCGCTGGCAGCCCACAGTGGTTCCTCGAGCCTGGCCATCTCTGCCTGGGACCACCCTCACCCTTACAGGCAATCTGCTCTTAAAGTTCCAATGGCTCTGGGCAAGACTTGCTCAGAGCTGCAGCAAGCGCAGAGCTTCTTCCTCCCCAGTCCTCCTTAGGTGTCTCTCTTCTTATTTCCCCCATGGGCGTCAGGCCTGCAATGCAGCCTGAAGGCTTTCCTGCCCACTTCTGACCCTTTTCTCTTGTATCTTTCAAGCATGACCCATAATAAATCTCGTATTCCTGACTCCTGACTCTGAGTGGACCAGAACTCATAGAGCCTCTAAGTTATACTTCATTTTCACTCACATTTTATTGGCCAAAGCTAGTCTTATGTCCATGCCCATCTTCAAGGCGGCCGGAAGCCTAATCCAGAACACAATGAGATATTGAGACACATTTGTATATCTATTAAACTACCGATTAAACAGATATTAATTATTCCCCCTTCCTCCTTTTTTTTTTTTTTTCTTTCCGAAGCAAAGCCCCAGTTTTGTTCGGGAGTCTATCCTGTACTCCCTATCATGACTCAGGGATAAATTGTAACTTATCAGAGCCAACTGCAACCATCCTATTTACCTTCTCAGTGATCGGATCAGGCCGGGGCGTGTGACCCAATTCTGGCCAATGAAATGGGAGAGGAAGTGTCCAGCTTTAAAAAGGACAGAAAGGCCCAGCTGGTTTTGGCTCAGTGATTGAGCGTCAACCCAGGAACCAAGAGGTCACTGTTAGATTCCCGGTCAGGGCACATGCCTGGGTTGCAGGCTCAATCCCCAGTAGGGGGCATGCAGGAGGCAGCCAATTGATGAAGTTTCTCTCTCATCGATGTTTCTATCTCTCTTTCTATCCCTCTCCCTTCCTCTGTCTCTAAAAACCAATAAAGTTTTAATATAAAGAACATATTTTTAAAAAATGAAAAGGGAAAGGAAGGGAGAAAAGCCCCTTTTTTGTTGCTGCGATTGCTGTGTGTGGATGTGTTACTCAGAGCTGAGGCCACCATCTAGCAGTATGTCAACAGGGAAAAAGAGAAAAACAAAAATAAAACTCAGGTTGGCAAACTTTTGTGGGGAGCCTTTTATGGAAGAAACACCATGAAAATTGAGACTTATTTAGCCCCATGTTCTCCTGTCTTTTGCCTCCTTTTTCTTATCAGACCAATTTCAGGCACACACCTCTTCTCTCTCCTTCACACCACATCAGCTCTTGTTTGAAGAATGAAAACAACAGCTGAACAGTATGATTCAACTAGTGCAGAGAAAGAAGCTAAAATTGACCAGTCAGGAAATGAGGCACGCATTAATAATTTTCTTTTGCATCATTGTTTTTGAAAACATCCAAATGCAATTAACTGTTGTCTATGAAATAAAACAAATTCCTAAAAAGGAAAAAGAAAACACTGGACTACTTTTTCATTCCACACTGACATTTATGGGGCACTTATTATATGCTTAACACTTTATTAGGAACTTATCATACACCGTCTCATCAAATGACTTTCCATTGCCCTTTGAATAAAAATTTAACTCCTGCCTGTCTGGTGTGGCTCAGTGGTTGAGCATAGACCCATGAACCAGGAGGTCAGGTTCAATTCCAGGTCAGGGCACATGCACGGGTTTTGGGGCTTGCTTCTCAGTAGGGAGTGTACAGGAGGCAGCCAATCAATGATTCTCTCTCATCACTGATGTTTCTATCTCTCTCTCCCTCTCCCTTCCTCTCTCTGAAATCAATAAAAATACCTAAATTTTGTTACCTCCTTACAAAGCCCATTATACCTAGTGTGATCTGGCCTACCTCTCCAATTACCCACCGCCATCTCTGCTTTGTGAGTCATCCTGACCTTTTTCTGTTTATGAAACACTAGAGGCCCGGTGCATGAAAATTCATGCACTGGAGGGGGGTTTCTCAGCCTGGCCTGCCCCCTCTCACAGTCTGGGAGCCCTCAGGGGCAGGAGGCGACCTGGCAATCAGGGGTAGGCGGCACCCCCATCTCACCTCCACTGCTGCCACTGCCGTCAGCGCAAGCCTTGGCCAGCCCTGGTTACCTGAGCCTTGGGCTGGCCCTGGATGGCTGGGGGGCTGAGGGGATGGGGGGACTCTGGAGGCAGGCACTCGGAGTGGCTGGACCTTCCTGGGGATGGGCCAGGCCAGGCTGCGTGCCTGCCGCCCCGATGGGGCAGAGGGGACTGGGTGCCACCATCTTGTGGTTGTGGGTGTTGCCATCTTTGAGGGCTTGACAGTCAATTAGCATATTCCCTCTTTATTAGATAGGATACCCAGCATGTTCCTGCATCAGGGCTCTTGCACATGGCATTACCTCTGCCTGACATGCTCTTTCCTTGGTTTTCACATGTCTGATATGTTCTCATTAATCAGAACTCAGCTAAAATACCCCTTCCTCTGAGAGTCCTTTCCTTGACTCTCCTGCCTAAAATAGCATCTCTCCCTCTACCTCTCATCACCTATTCTAGTGCCCTACCTTATTTTTTTCCCATTGAATGTATAGCATCTGAAATTATCTTTTCTTGGTTTGATTTTGATCCGTCTGCTCCCACTAGATCCATGGTCGGCAAACCACAGCTTGTGAGCCACATGTGGCTCTTTGGCCCCTTGAGTGTGGCTCTTCCACAAAATACCACATGCGGGCGTGCATGTACAGTGCGATTGAAACTTCGTGGCCCATGCGCAGAAGTTGGTATTTTGTGGAAGAGCCAGTATTTTGTGGAAGAGCCACACTCAAGGGGCCAAAGAGCCACATGTGGCTCGCAAGCCACGGTTTGCCAAGCCGCAGTTTGCCGACCACTGCACTAGATTTTTCCTCTGTGGCTTGTTCATTGCTATATCACAAATTTGGAAAAGTGGCCAGCACAAAGTGGCTGCTCAATAGTGTTTGTTGAAAGAATGGAGAGAGAACACTCAGAATGGAGAGATAACCTTACAAGGCAGAGTACATATTATTTACAAGGATCAACATCCTTCAGCCAAAGACCACCAAGATCATACTGGTAGCTGAACTAGTTGGGTTTATTCCTTATTGCACACCATGGGGGACCATGATGTATCTCAGGTACAGAGTGTTAGAAAGGACTGTAAAGGTTTGGGGTATGAGTTGGATGATTTTGGTTGGAGTTTAAGAAAGCAGGATTTGCCCGGCCAGCATGGCTCAGTGGTTGAGCATCAATCTATGAACCAGAAGGTCATGGCTGGATTCCCGGTCAGGGCACATGCCTGGGTTGTGGGCTTGATCCCCAGTTGGGGGTGTGCAGGAGGTAGCTGACCAATGATTTTCTCTCATCATTGATGTTTCTATCTCCCTCTCCCTTCCTCTCTGAAATCAATAAAAATATATTAAAAGATAAAGAAGAAAGCAGGACTTTTTCTGGATTGGATGTGGTCAGGAAGCAGGGACTAGTCTTAATAAATCTCATCTATGAGACAGAAAGACTGGAATGGAGCTAAAAGTGTAACTGTAAGCAAGTAGCAGTCATCCATATTAGCCAGGATTGGGCGGAGTTTGGTGTTTTTGTGGTTTACCAGTGACACTGTTTTTGTCAGACTTAGACAAGATTGCTGAGTGGTCTTATTTGGCCTCACTTCAGCCCAGTTGTAGAGTGGCCTTGTCTGATGACATTGGTGTCTGTGCAGCTGTGTTTAGTGGGAGAGCGCTTAGGCCTAGCTGTGTCAGGCCCGTTTCTGGATGCCAGGGTCTGTTTTTCTCTTTCTGGTGAGTGTCTTAGGGCTGGAGTCCAGTGTAAGTCCAGACATGAGCAGGAGTATTTCTTTTGGCTGTTTGATAGTCCCCCCTTCCTCCCTGCTAATTCTGGATTTGTATAGGGGTAGCCACTGAACCAAGATAACGGAGGCCAAGGTAGAGAAACTGCTTCTAGAAGTCAAACAACTCAAAAACACCCTTATCTGTCCAAGAATTAATTATCATCTCAAGCACTTGCCAAGGTGTATCTAATTTTCAAATGATGGATGACACTCCTGAGCGATAGGTTTACCCGGTCCTCACTCTTGCCTTGAGGGCATGTTGAACAGTCCACTAGGACCTTGGTTCTGCTTCAAGGCTTTCTCTAAGTTACAACAGAATGGTTTTAGGAAGTCTTTTAACCAGTATCCTTCTGGGCTCCCAAAGCACCCTGTATTCCTCTGGTAACATTCCTGCTACATTGCAATTAATTTGTTTATAATCCGTCTGCCTGGTTAGACTGGCTCCCACATGTTTGTATCCTTGGAACTTAATTTTAACAAAGGACTTGGCACAGGCTAGGCTCTCTATAAATATTAAATGGGTTTAAAATGGAGATTTAATTCCTGGCTTGAATTCATCTCACAAAACATTTACTGAGTCTGTACTATGAGCCAGGACATTATGATAAATCAGCCAGTCCTTAGCTTCAGGGAATTATTAATCATTTCTAATAGATTTAAGGAAAAGAAGAATAGCTGGCTTTTTTTTTTTTAAGGATCAGGCACTGTGTCAGGCACTGTGTTAGGTGTTAGGTGTATCTGAATTATTATTGCAATTTCACAGGTAAAACAGCAGATACACTAATGGGTTAAGTAACTTTGCTGAGGTCAGGAGGGGCAGAGCAGGAATTTTAGCCTGGACGATCTGATTCTAGTAACACTCGCTCAACTCTTAGACTGAAAGGTGCCATGCAAATTCACAGTTCCGCCTCTTAGAATGGAGGTCCTGTATCCAGGTTATCGAAATGGTGGCATTTATTTTAAAGAGGAATAATATGACCAACATTGGACCAACATTATGTTCTTTATTAACCAGTGTGGATGCAGGAACAGAGATGCATTAGCTCCTGTTAAAACATACATGAATTTCGGTTTGGCTTCAGATCTGAACATCATCCATATACCATTTTATTGGGCTCCCACTGCGCGCAAAACAAGTGTCCCCTGCCACTTCCTCTGCTCCCCACATCCCGGTGGGGAAGGAAAAGAGAAGGCGAAAAGGTTGTGCAGGGTGAGCCAGTGAGCATCCCGAGCTCCGAGGCCACAGCCCCGCTTCCGCTCCGGCCACGCCCCTCAGCCTCGCCCTAGCCCCCCAAACCCAATTTAAACTCCCGCCCCCTCCGAATGACGACCAATGTCCGGTCGGGGAGCCCGCAGGCGGCTGCGTATTGGCCGGCGCGCTGTTGCCGAGGTGACGGGTGGGCCCGGCGGGGTCCCGGCAGGGCGGGGGCCAGGGTGCCCGGCGGTTTCCGCCGCGCCCTGGCCCGCGCGCGTCTGCGGCGGGCGGCGCCGGCCCCCGCGCGCCCCCTGGCCCCGCGCGCCCCCCGCCGCTCGGGACGCGCCGCCCTCCGCCTCCGTCTCCGCCCCCGGGAGCTGCGGCCGCCGGCTGCGAGCGCCGCTTCTCCGGCCAGCGGCGCGATGGGCTGCGGGAACTCCACCGCCACCAGCGCGGGCGCGGGCCCAGGTGAGCGCGGCGGGCAGCCAGGAGCCGGGGGTCGGCGACGCGGGAGATGGTGGGGAGTCAGCCCGGCGGGCCACCTCGGCTAGAGCGGCCAGGAGAAAGGCGGCGGGGAGCCGGGGAGGGAGGGCATGCACCCCCTGTGCCTGTCCCCGTTTTCGGGACCGGAGCAGACCGCTCGCTTTTGGAACCGCTGAAAGCAGGGCATGTCCCCCCGCGCGGGGGCGGTCACGCCTGGTCGAGGAGAGCCTGCAGGGCGATCTTGCGGAGGGACCGCGGGGAGCGCGGGCGGCGGGGTCCCCGGCGGTGGCTGGGCTGGGCATTCTCTAGGGGGAGAGGGTTCCTAGGAGTGGTCCGTGTCCGTGCCCTGCGCTCCAACACTCGGACCTCCCCTTCCCCCCAGGCCTCGCCCCAGCCCCTCGGAATCCGGAACCCATTCGCTGCACCTGGAAAAGTGTAGCAAAGCAATTCAGGACTTTCTGATGGTGGTGCTGGGGGGGATGCGAGTGGGGTTATAACTGCAGACAGGGCTCCAAAAATTCATCCGAGTCGGTCTTGATGCTTAAGACCTGCCGGGCTGTCTGTAGGGTTCCTCTGAGAGGCTGCCGGACAAAGGAAGCTTTAGATATGTGAGAGTTTTAATAGTCGCAGTGATCTGTTCCTAGATTTTTCATTAAAAAATAAACACATCCTGAAACTTCTTTTTTTACACCACTTCGTTTTGTTGATTGGCAGGCGAAGTCTAGATTTCCCCCAGTCACCCAGGTGTGTGTGTGTGTGTGTGTCTGTGTGTTTTTTTATCAAGTGACTTATTTCCAAAATTCAACCCTTTCCATTAACCCAGCTAGTGCCTCCCGATTTAAGAGTCTGGATCTGTTTTGAATAATGCCTGCTGACCTATTTTAGTGTCTGTTAGGAGAAAGAATTTGTATTTCCTTCAGCTGAGATCAATCAGATGCCACATCCTAACCCAACCAGCAAATGTAAATAGCGGTCTGATGCTGCATTTGTTTCCTAGCGGGTGTGTGGGTGTGGGTATGGGTGCCCTGCCAATGACTTTGTGACCTTGGGCCTGTCACTTCCCTTAACTCAGCTCTTGGTGGACGATTCAGTTTAAAAATCCAAGTTTTATTTGTTTATTTGTTTTAAAGTTTATTTTGATGCTCGTATACTGGGATCAGATATGGAAATTTGCTCAGGTA
The DNA here is from genome assembly GCF_028538775.1 of Myotis yumanensis. Classification (NCBI taxonomy): domain Eukaryota; kingdom Metazoa; phylum Chordata; class Mammalia; order Chiroptera; family Vespertilionidae; genus Myotis; species Myotis yumanensis. Next base: position 201,932,080 of record NW_027223754.1, read on the forward strand.
ATTGGCCAAGTTTGTTTTTCCCCTTTGCTTGTCTGTGACCCCACATATGGGATATTTTAAGAGAAGGCACTAAAGTATGTGGCATTCTAGACCTAGAGCTGTGAATGAACCCAAGTATTGATTTTTTGAAAAGTTTCTCTCTTGCAGGTAAACTTTAATTGTCTTGAATTAAATTCCTATCCTTGTGACGTGCAGAGAGAGCCACCAGGGAACAAATCTTTCGATTCATATAACAATGACATAGGTTAATTAGTGCCTTGTGCCATAGATTAATTTGTGCCAAGGAGGGCAAGAACAGCATTCTCACCTGGGAGTGGCCAAAGAGCTCTGCATGGAAACCTGGAACAATGTCAAGGGCACATCATTCACCATGATTTATATTTCTCCATCTGCATGCCCTGTGGCCCTATGCAGTCCACTGCATGTGCACACACCCTACTTTACAAAAGGGTTAAGGACAATTATCCACATAAAAAAAAAAAATTGGCCTGGCGGGTGTGGCTCAGTAGTTGAGTGTGGATCCATGAAGCAGGAGGTCAGGGTTGATTCCCAGTCAGGGCACGTTGCCGGGTTTGGGCTTCAATCCCCAGTAGGGGGCGTGCAAGAGGCAGCTGATCAATGATTCTCTCTCATCATTGATGTTTCTATCTCTCTCCCTCTCCCTTCCTCTCTCTCTAAAATCAATAAAAACATTAAAAATAGTAAAAAATGATAGAATGATTTGTAACATTTCCTTTAAGGTGGAGCCAGTTGAGTTCATTTACATTTTTATTACTGAACTGTTTATCTGGTGTGAGGATAGAGGGAGGAGTCCCATGGCTAAGTCAGAGTGATGATAAGGTAGCTTTGAAATGGTAATGTAAGAAAATGGGAAAAATATGATTCTCCTTGCACATATCTGGTTGATCACCCTCCCTCCTTCCCCCCTCCCCCAGGGGCACATTCCTTCTTACATAAAGGGGGGCATAGTTATGTTGGAAAAACTCATGTTATTTTAATGAGTAGCCTTACTTTTGTTTATGACGGACAGCTCATGCAAGAACATGTTAGTCTCTCCTGTAGCTTGCTCTCTGCTAAAAATTACTTCATGTTCAGGGCAGAGCAAGATAGCAAGTGCAGACTGTGAAACATTAAGGAGAAGAACACATCATGAACAGGGAGTTATTGCATCACCTCTTTGAGGGACCTGCCCTTATCTTTGAGAAGTCATTCTCCAAACATTTCCCTGCTCAGTCCAGCTGGCTCGCTTGGGGATTGGGTCATTGTTATTTTGAAATTTTCTGTTAGATGGTGGTATGACTTTAGTTTCAGAAAGGACATGCATCAGGAAGAGAGATGGCAGGTAAAAAACAAACAAACCAGAGTGCAAAGGTACTTCAGTTCTTTCTGTTGTGAACTTAGACATTAGTATCAAATATGCTATTGACTGAGCTGCAAACTTGTAGTGCTGAACCCAAGCACAATGAAATGCATTACATTGATGTTCCTGAAGTGTCCCAGGATCATACAATTCAATAGCCTTACGTAAGCAACAACCACAACCACAACAACAAAAGTACAGAGAGAGATGGTAGGAAGGATGCTGAACTTGAGCCTGGAGAGTGCGGGTTAAGCTTGACTTTGGCACTGTGCTGGTTGTGTTACTACGGCCATTTCATTTCACCTTTTTTTGAGTTCCTGATTGAAAGCATTCTGTACTGTAATTATTACAGAGTAGAGGAATATTACCATGTTGAAGGTGAAATGGCTTTCTCTGAATATTTTTCTGTAAGAACATGGAAAATTTACTTTCAGAGGAAGCATTAGTACCCTCTAATAATGCTCCCGAACTGGAAATCTCCACTATAAGCCCTGTTTTTCTCCCTAAGTGATCCCGGGAAAGCAGGTCATTGTTTCTCCTTTCCCCGAGCTATCTGGACAACTGCCTTTCTTGGCTTTTGTCTGGTGGAATTGGTTAATAGGACACATTGGTATTTAGTAGTGTACTTGAGTAAATTTGATTCTGTATGTCCACTATGTGGAGAAACGGATAGGCAGTAAAATAGCGAACAGCCAGAAGAAATCAGCCCCTGGGTCAGTCAGGCCCTAGATCATTCCGGTTAGATTTCCTTCACAGGAGATTTCTAACCGCAAGCGCAAATGTAAACCCACCCTTCAGTGTGCAGAGCACTGCACTCTGCTAGGAATTTAGGGCAGGGGCAGGGCAGCCAACAATGATGGTTGTAAAGTGAAGTCAAACTTTCTTGCTCTTGAGAAGTTAATAGACTAGGTAGGAAGATTAACCATTAGAGAACAGCTGCAAAGCCAATAGAATACACATTGAACCTCCACGTGGCCAGGAGCTGTTGAATAATATAGTTCCATCCTAGAGGAGTTCAGCTATCAGACTAGATGGGAACATGGGAGCCATTTAGTTTTAGTACATTTTTATTCCTCTCAGTGGAGGAATTTGATTTTTCCCTCCTGAGAGCTATAGTGGGAGGATTTGTATTTTCCACTCAGCGAAGATTCCGTACATTTTCCTGCATTGTCTATAGTCTAGACCAGCCATGGGCAAACTACAGCCCGCGGGCCGGATCCGGCCCATTTGAAATGAATAAAACTAAAAAAATGTTTACTTTGAATTTATATTAGTTCACACAAACACTCCATCCATGCTTTTGTTCCGGCCCTCCGGTCCAGTTTAAGAACCCATTGTGGCCCTCGAGTCAAAAAGTTTGCCCACCCCTGGTCTAGACTCTAACCTATAGAGAAACATCTGGAATAAATAGTCCATTTTTAAAGGGTAACATTTACTATAAGGCAGAGGACTTTTGCTCTCTCTGTGTTCCTCTGACCCCCACCCCCACCTCTCTGCCTCAGCCATCAGATTCTCTATACCTTTGTTTTTCTTTGAACATACTCTCTAACCAGGCAGAGAAATGAGCAAGCCTGCATTTGAGCTAATGATTTATAACAGGTCAGTCATTCCCTCTTATATAATTATACATATAGATTGTTAAGCGAGTCTGTAGTGTAAACCAGAAAGTCCCTTAAAAGTTTGGATGGTTCCAAGTATCTACAATAGCCCATTTCCATGCAGACTAAGGCTGTAGAAATTGTTGACAGTAACAGTTATTTCAGAAGTATTCTGCTCTTGGTAGTTGATTGAATTGATTAGTTTTTCTTTCTTTTTAAAATAAATATATTTTTATTGATTTCAGAGAGGAAGGGAGAGGGAGAGAGAGATAGAAACATCAGTGATGAGAGAATCATTGATCGGCTGCCTCCTGCACACCCCCTACTGGGGATTGAGTCTGCAACCTGGGCATGTGCCCTTGACTGGAATAGAACCTGGGACCTTTCAGTCTGCAGGCTGACCCTCTATCCACTGAGACAAACCGGCTAGGGCTAGTTGCAGTTTTTCTGCCAGAGGTATGTGACTGGCAGCTACCTAACTAACCATAACTTTGTGGGCAGTTGATTATCAGAATGTTTCTACCATGGTTCTCCCGCTAGTTATATAACAAGAGTCTGAGGAGGAGGAGGAGGCATTTAATGATTATTTATTCCATTTTATCAGCGTACCCAGGGAGTTAATATAATTCTCTTGGGTCCAATTATTTAGATTAGTTATCTTCATCTCCAATTAGATAATTTCATTCTCCTTTGGTGTAGCTATACCAGGGGTCCTCAAACTCCGGCCCGCGGACCACATGCAAATACAAATATTGTATTTGTTCCCGTTTTGTTTTTTTACTTCGAAATAAGATATGTGCAGTGTGCATAGGAATTTGTTCATAGTTTTTTTAAAACTATAGCCCGGCCCTCCAACGGTCTGAGGGACAGTGAACTGGCCCCCTGTTTAAAAAGTTTGAGGACCCCTGAGCTATACAGTCCAGCCTTAATTGATATCTAGAAATGCTTTGGTAGTATTGAAATGCTGCCATTGTGCTTAGTTAGCATGAGTCCAGGCTGAACAGTGGTGGAAATACTATACAGTTTTGTTGATATCATCAAGAAGTCCTCTTATCTTGTGCTGCTCAGCTCACTTAGGCCCCAGCCTCACCATCCTCCTTTCTTTTCTTAAACCTGCTGAACTCGCTTGTTTTCTCTCTGAAACCGTCTCCGCTGGAGAGCTGCTATTTATTGTCTCTTGTGTTCAGATGTTGGCCTTGGGAGAGCCTCCTGCCTCCTGTGCATAGCTGTTCCCTCAGCCTTTAGACCAGGGGTGGGGAACCTTTTTTCTGCCAAGGGCTATTTGGATATTTATAGCATCATTCTTGGGCCATAGAAAATTATCAACTTAATAATTAACCTGCTATATTTTGGTCAAACATTTAACTAACTCACCTCTAATGCCTTGGCAGGGCCAGACCAAATGATTTCGGGAACCTTATACCGGATGTTCCCCACCCCTGCTCCAGACCAACAAACAAACGTTCAAAGGAATTTTTTTAACCCTCAAAACTTTGTTGTTATTGAATGTGTATTGGGGAGGGGGCGGGGGGGAGATGATGCAAAATTAAGTCCTAAAATGTGTGGGGACACCGTGACGGATATAGCAGTTGAGAGAACAAAATAAAACGTTTGGGAGGCTTCCTTGGAAGAAGTTGGACTTACGTGACTTTGAAGAATAGGTAAGAATTGGAATAGCAGAAACAGAAACAAGGGCATTTTTAGTGCTGTATGAAATCAGGGGGACGGAGATGGGCCTGGTGCATTTCAAGGCGGTGAGAAGTCTGGCCTGCCCGGCTTTAGTAGTGCATATTGATTACAGGGAGTTTGGAAGGAGGTAACAATGGTCAGGATGGGATGAGGAGGACAGAGGCTTTTTTCATTTTATCATAGCAGATCCTGCTTTCGTCATTGATCAGCTGCATGCCCTTGGGCAACTTGCTTAAACCGTTGGTACCTTAGCTTAGTTTCCTCAACTGTAAAATGGGGGAGTAACTATGGAACTGAGTCAAGATGAACTGAGTTAATGTATGTAAAGCACTTTGTATATTGTTAAGTACTCAAATGTTATCTGTTAATATCGGGAAAGACATTCACAGCCGGTGTAGAAGGAGAGAGCGAGCATATAGGGTGGCATAAATTAAAGCTGTTCTCTGGGATCCGTGCAGCGAGGAGGGTCTGGGATGGTGGAGGTGTTGATGCCAGTTGATGCCAAGACCCCTGGAGGACAGACAGCCAGGCTGAGGGTGGACTTCCTGTCAGGGAGGAAGGAGGAAGGGGAAATAAAAATGAACCCAAACTGTTAAAGCCTGGGAACTGGAAGGAGATGCTACTTACTACCTCTAAAGGGGAGGTAGGAAGAGGTAGGTGATCAATATCCTCTTGGATGTACCGCCTTTCAAGTGATGGTGAACGACAAGAGGGTGGAAATACCTCACCCAGGCATCATGACTGGTCCTTCAGAATCAGGAAGTTCACTTGTTCCAATCCCCAGAATTGACCTTGAAACCACGTGAATGGTTCATAAAGGTGACCTAAGTGAATTACTCAGTTCTGCCATGAGCCGCTTCTAGCTCAGTATAGACATGGCTTAAATTATAGCAGCTAAATGTCAATGCGTTACCTTAGGTCTGTACTTACATGGCCACCTTTCTTTTTTTTTTTTTTTTTTAAATATATTTTATTGATTTTTTACAAAGAGGAAGGGAGAGGGATAGAGAGTTAGAAACATCGATGAGAGAGAAACATCGATCAGCTGCTTACTGCACACCCCCCACTGGGGATGTGCCCGCAACCAAGGTGCATGCCCTTGACCGGAATAGAACCCGGGACCCTTCAGTCCACAGGCTGACGCTCTATCCACTGAGCCAAACCGGTTAAGGCATACATGGCCCTTTCTTTATTAATTTTTACCTACCTAAGGTGTGACTACTCAGGAAAACTTGTAAGCAAGAGATTTTCTGTAAGCGCTTCTACATTCATTAACATAATTTTGTATTACCAGGACACATTGACCTGAATGTGTTTTCTCCATTGAAGAAATGAATCTGTGTCTTTTGTTGGCTTCTTGAAAAAATAAACATTGCTTTGGATGAACTGAAGAGCTGTTGTTCTACTTCTTTGGGCCAAACTGAGACTATGACATAGTTTTAGAACTATTGTGGGTCAGAGGAGCCCTAGCAAGCTGTCAGAATTAAAGAGGATTTTGTTTATTTTTCTGCAGTCATGTTCTGCAGTTCTCAGAGGGGCTCTTTTATAAAGCAAATAAAGATGAAAACATTCCTGCACATTTTTATTATTTCCCATAAGAACCATCATCATTTTATGTTTCTGATAATTTATGGTGAAAGAAGACATAAATCTTTAGTACTTTTTAGAAATTCTTTATGTATATAATTTTAGTTTTTGGTGTGTGTGTTTAAATGATCACCACTTAGTATGAAAGAGGAAATATGATTTAATGAAACATAATTTAACAGTTCATTTACTTGTGTGAATATTTCCAGTATATTACGTCAGCTTTATAAAGTGCATATAGAGTAGTGATGAAAGAAAGGCATTAATTAGGCTACCTTTTCAAAAGTGAAAATGTATGTGGTCTTTCTTTTACAAAGGTAAGTATTTTCTTTGTATTAGGACGAAGCATGTGTGAGGAACTTATAACAATAAGTATATGAATCTGAAAAATAATAAAAACACAGTGGGAAGTATGGCTCACTCTTCTTAACTTGTAAGACTGGATTAGGTTGAAAAGGGACATGGGTCTATAGGAACCAAGATTAAAATTACTGAACTGATGTGGTATCTTGCAGCTGGCTTGCTTTATCCTCCATTAAGAATAAAATTTTGTCTCTGTTTGCTAAGTTATAAAAAATTTAATTCTCCCTCAAATATTAACTTTGCTACATATGTCTGTTCAAAAGAGAATTTCTGTTTTGGGAGGAGTGGGGCGGACAGGGATAAGAAGGGGTAGCAGGTTGAATGATAACCTAAAAAGTGATGTCCATGTCCTAATCCTTCAGTGTGAATGCTCTCTTATTTGGAAAAAGAACCTTTGAGATGTAATTAAGTTAAAGATTTTGAGATGAGAAGGTCATCTTAGGTTATCTGGGTAGGCTCTATATCCAGTGATACGTGTTCTTATGAGAAACTGAAGAGGAGAAGACAGAGAGAGGAGAAGGTGGTATGAGTATGAGCAGAGTAAAGTGACCTAAGCCAGTGGCTGGCAAATTGTGGCTCTCGAGCCACATGCGGCTCTTTGGCCCCTTGAGTGTGGCTCCTCCACAAAATACCACGTGCGGGCGTGCATATATAGTGCGATTGAAACTTCATGGCCCATGCGTAGAAGTCGGTATTTTGTGGAAGAGCCACACTCAAGGGGCCAAAGAGCCGCATGTGGCTCTTGAGCCGCAGTTTGCCGACCAGTGGCCTAAGCTGAAGAACGTCAGTGTCGAGGAATGCCCACTGCCACAGATGCCGAGAGGCAGGGATGGCATCTTCTCGATGGCCCTGGGAGAGAGTGTGGACCTAAGACCCTGATTTTGTCCTTCTGGCCTCCCGAACTTCGAGAGCATAACCAGGGACCACCCAGTTTGTGGTGATCTGTTACAGCAACCATAGGAAACTAATACAGGAGGCTTTTCTGCGGCTGTTTGGGAATGGGACAAGATTAGAATGTACGAAAATATCGTTAACAACTCTATACCTGAGGCATATCTGAAAAAAACAAAAACAAAAAAAAACAAAAAAAAACAACTCTATACCTGGAATGTAAATAATTATTGGTTGACGTGCATACAGCACCATTCCATCCTGGTATGATTCATAAAGCACTTCAAGGTGGTTCAGAGTCTCATTTATTAGGAGACCAAATTTTTATAAAATATTTTGTAAAACCTGAAGAATATCTGAGAGGTCTTGTCCTCCTGATACCACCCAGTTCTCTGCTTCCCCGACACCAGCTGGGTGAATTGAAGTCAGGTCTGACCTAACTCCACGCAGTGTCAGTCACCATAGGTTTAAGGGCTCGGTGCCACCAGATGCCCAGCCACAAGCATTGTGTCCCCAGGTTACTTGCACTTTTTTGGGGGGGGATATCCACAGCCCCATCCTCAGATTTTCTAATTTGTTAGAAAGGCTCTCTGAACTCAGAAAGGTATTTTACTTTCCAGTTTATTACAATTACTTTTTGTCGCTAGAACTTCATGTGATAGATACTTTTATGAAAGCAAACCTCCCCCTCTTCTACTTTTTGGGAAGATATTTAAAATTATGCTGATCCTTTACACTGTTGGAAAATAGTCATTAACTCTTTGACCCACAAAAACGAATGGTCTGTTTGCTTTGTGGTGCTTTTATTCCACAAGAAACATGGCTACCTTGTTTCACCTATATTTCTCCTAAGGCCATTATGCTAATGTACCAAGGCTACCTTTAAAAAGTAGAGTCATTTTGGCAGGAAATGAAGTGGCACTGACAGGGATGATTGCTCTTTCCCCGGGGCCTGGAAAGAGGTGGCCACACCACTGTAAATATTTGTTTAATAAATGACAAATCACGGGAACCATACACACAATAGTTCTAACCAAAGTACTTTTTGCATAAATTAGAGACCTTCATCTAGGTAAGGATGATCAATATTTTGGTGAAGTGTGATTAAAATGTTGCAGTGAGGGAAATGATATGTATTCTTATATTTATAAAAATTTTTTGATTTCATCCTTTTGCTGCACAAAGATATTTCACATTTTATATTCCTAGATGTTCTGAGAGTTTTGCTGGGGGTTTCCAACAATTGCAATTTTTTCCCAACGATTACATTTTTTTTTTTTTTTTTTACTGAGAAGTTGTGTGTGTGGGGGGTTTGGTCATGTTTTACCTGCCCTTGTAAACTTAAAATACCATGTTACCTTGCACATTTCCTTCCCTTTAAAAAAAAAAAAAACAGAGCACAGATTACAATTATATGTATGCCCTTGAAGTAGTGTTTCTGACTTGTTTGCTCTTCTCTCCATTATTAAATAGATGGTGATGTAATTAAGGGACATTTGAGAGCAAAGAAATGATCTCTGACTTCCTTTGGGGAGGTAACTCCAGGCATCTGCCTTGGCCTGCTGGGAAGGGAGATGGTGAACCCAGCTGGGAAGAGGCCCCTGGGTGCCCAGAGCCGGTGCAATCTAGGTGAAGTGGATGGAAGGTTCCTGGTGGCTGATTAAAATAAGTGTTGATTAGACAACATGGTGCTGTTTTGAAACTAATTTCACACACATTATTGAGCCGTCTTCTCAGCGGCCTTTATCCTTCCCCCGGCGTTAGATACTGAAGCGCAGTGATTTATTGGCTGTTAGACAAATATTGGAACAAGGACTTGACTGGGGCCTTCTGCCTTCTGATTCCATGGTGTTCTTTTCCTGCCACCCTACTGTCCCTGCTGAGATGAAGGGGGTGGCAGCTGTCCCCTCCATTCTCCCTGTGGGTTGTCCTAGGTGGCCCTTCAATGCCGAATGGATTCACGGTCCGTGTGATGGTCTCGGCTTTCTTTTCCCTGTAACACTTCACAGAATCAAGTCTCTGATACATTTGGTTCTCCCTTTTCCTGACCACACCAAAACCCTCAATCCCCTACCCTTTTCCATGAAAATAAAAATGAGAAAATAGGGTAGTATTTTAATTCTGGACTGTCTTCCAGATTCTCATACTCGTTTTGACTTTGAAATAAAATGTTCATTTTCACGGTTTTTTGGTGGCACTAATCCTTTATTTTTTTCTCTCTCAAGTTACGCTGCTGTTGGCAGTGTTTCTTATGTTAAGATATATTTTTTTTAAGTTTTAGGATTTTTTGGTTTTATGATCTCAGATGCCAAAGCACTTTTTATTTATATAAGTGATAGTTGTGGCACAGAAATATTACCCTTCCCTGAAGAAAGGAACTACGTTTGTAACTGTAACAAAATTGAGGTTTGGTCAGAGCCTTAAAAGTATTTGTTTGAGACACAGCCTTGATTGTCTGTGTGCTCTGCAGGGAGTTTGCAGTAGGACAATCCTAAATTAGTATCCCCAGGGCAGAGTTCTTGCAGTCTTGGCAATAACTTTTCCTGCAGACTCACTTGCTTACTCTGTAGCACATCTTCCTTTATTTTGATATTTCTGTGACTTGTGCAGAAGTTATTTTAATTTCCATGTCATAGATATGGAAATCGAGATATTAAGTGGAACGTGACTGTTAATAATAACAACTGAGATATTTTTATGGCCAGACTTCGTGCTCTGTTTACGTGTATAGTTTTTTGTTTTTAATCTTCATAAGCTTTGAGGAAGCTACTCTTATTACCCTCATTTGACACATGAGGGAAGTGAGGTTTTGAGAGGTTGGCGGACACTGACTGTTACGTGGATAGTAAAGTTGGATCCAAGCTCTGTGTGGCTAGGTAAGGATACCAGGAGAAGGAAGTGTGGAGACTGTGTTGTGGGCGGAGAACCTGTGATGAGTGATAAGATGGGGATCCACAGAGATGGGTTGTTTCTGGCATGTCAGTGGGAAGCAGGAATGAGAGGGCTCCATGGCAAGTGGGAGCACGCTTATAAATGTATGTAACTCCTCTGGGGCTGGGCTGGTGTCCTTGACACGTCCTACGTCACGTAGGACATCACCTTCTTTTTGGCTCCTGACTTTGCTTTACTTTGTGACTAGTGCAGAGTGTGACATATAGCAATGCCAGATAGACCCCAGCTTAGAAGGGCTGTGGCTTAGAAAAGAAAATATTTCTCAAATCCATCTGTTTCTTTCTCTGTAAAACGAGAAGATTGGATGAGGTGATCTGTAAAATCCCTTCAGAACCACCACCTTGTAATATATAGGAATTGTTAAACATGGGCAGAATAAATTCTAAATTTAGGATTTGAATTTTATGATTGTCTTGTCCTTTTCCTGAAATAATCGTTTAAAACACCATATTCTGAAGTTGTCTCATAGAATATTACTTTATTTGGGTATTGGGCTTAAATTCTTTTGGGGGGGGGGGCTGAAAATTTTTATGGCAATACTAACTATCTCACTAATACAAACCTATCTTTTTTTTTCCCCTCCTAGGCCCTGCAGGAGCGGCTAAAGATGTGTAAGTATTTAATATTATGATTTCCTAAACTCTTTCTAAGGAACACACTCATTTTATGATTATGACCTTTAGATATATGTAGGTATGGCCGAAGAGACACGGAAATACTTTCTGTACTATGTACAAATTAAGATTATCATTTGGTTTATGACTAAAGTGCTATTTGAAGAATGTGATTGTGACTTTTTTTCCCCCACAGATTTTTTTAAAAATTAGTTTTTAGAAAGAGAGGAAGGGAGAGGGAGAGAGAGAGATAGAAACATCAATGATGAGAGAGAATCATTGATCTGTCAGCTGCCTCCTGCATGCCCACTGCTGGGGATCGAGCCCGAGACCCGGGCATGTGTCCTGACCAGGAATTGAACTGTGACCTCCTGGTTCAAAGGTTGATGCGCAACCACCTAGCCATGCTGACTGGCAGAAAAGTTAAAAGAGAAAAAAATCAGCTGCTATTCTACCACCAGAGACAACCATCATTAATAGTTTACACTATTCCATTTTTTCTAATTCTGCCTGATTGTGTGTATATATGATCTTGTACATTGAAGTCTGTTACTCTTCTATTTAATTTTTGCGTGGAGGATAGGTAGGTGTACTTTTAGGCTAAAGGGTTGAAACCAGTAGAGTCAGAAAAGCTGAGGGTGGTTTGGGGAGGGAGTTATCTGTGATGGAAATAGGTATTAGGACAGGCGACAAGGATTAAAAATGTAGATTAACCTTAGAAACTCGAGATAAGGAGGAATGCATGGGTGAAGATATATGAAATTTAATCGCCTTAAGACAGACTCGCATGCATATCCTGGAGTGAGCCTTCCTTTTTCTCTCTCCCTCTGTCTCTTTAAAATTAAATCACAGGGCAGTAACATGCAGAACAAAACAGAAGTGGCTTCAGTGTGATGACATTTGGCTGCTTTCACAAACCTGCCAAGATCAGCCATGCTTTTTAAAATTGCAGTGAATGATCTTAGCTCTTTGGCACAAACAGGTTGTGTTGGGATATTTTTGGCTGGAGATGGCAGAAGCCCAGCTTAAACTGGCTTAAACAAACAAACAAAAAGGAATTTATTGGCACGTGTAACGGAAAAGCTCCAGGGGTTTGGCCTAATCAGCTGGGTTCAGGTAATCAAATGACAGGTACGAATGCTCTCATCTCCGCCTTCCTGTTTTTGGCTCCACGCGTAGGCAGCTTTCCCCAAGTGGTGATGGAGATGCCAGTTTATATCTTATCAGCTTAATGATTCCTGTTGGAAGAGGGCTTCTCTTTCCCTGTGGTTTGATTAAAAGTTCTAGGGCGAGGCTCTCCCTGGCCAGGACTGGGGTCCTGTGCCTCTTTCTGAAATAGTCAGTGGGCCAGGGAATGTGAGCTTCTCATTGGCCAGGCCTAGGTCATGTGCCCACTGCTGCAGCCAGTCAGTGCTATTAGCTCCACATGACTGGCCAAAAAGTGAGAGAGTGGCAATTCCCACTCCAAAGAAAAATTGGGATGCCGTTACCAGAATGGGGGCAATTACATCTGGGCAGGCAGAAGCAAAGCATGTTCTCCATGTAGGCCAATTTTCATGTTATTAAAAAAAATCTCAACTTAAAATTTTAAGCAGTAGTTATAAAAATGTTATAAATATGTTTCAAATAAGAAATGCTATTAAACAAGTTGACTCAGACTTAGTAGTTGCTGTTAAAAGGAAAAGACCATAGCCACTCACTGTAAGCAAGATAACTCAAGTGCTTTTTTCACTTAAACTTGTAAAGTGACATTTCATTAAGGTTCCTTTCTTGACAAAGCAATTTTATTCTTATGGAAAGTGGCAGCTGGAGAGAAAATTATCTTGGAATGAGTTAACATAAAACACGCTGAAGCTCTGTCTTTTTTAAAAAAATGAAATTACGAATCTCTAGTCTTGAGTTTCCTTGGAATCCTTTATTCATTTCTGTATCAAAAGCACTTACATCAGCTCTCTGTTCCTTGTTACGAACCTGAGGGTGTCTGATGGACCCATCCTCTGTGAAGTAGCGGGCAGGGTGTGGAGGATGGGGCAGGGTAGCATTGGAAAAGCGTACATTAGGGAAGCAGAGAGACCTGCTGCCATTTATTAGCTGTGTCCTTGGTATTATCTGCAAAACTGGAATAGCACTAACTGTGCAGGGCAGCCATCTTCATCTTTACCATCATCCTCTGCAGTTAGTAGCTCCTCTTGATTGAGGGCTGTGAGCTGTATAGCGACTCTAGCACTTCAGGTACATTATCTCATTCCATACCCATGGCAGTCCGATGGGGACAGTAATGCTGTTTCATTTTGCAAATGAGGAATGAGGCAGAGAGCGCTTAAGTAACTACTCGAGGGTTATGATGGTTATTGGTACAGTAGGTTCTGTGTCCTAGTATAATACTTGGCATATGCTTTGCTGCCTCCTGTAAATGCTAGAGAAGGATTGGGTGGTTCAAGTGTTGTTGAGACGATTTAGCAGAGCCTCCGCCATGAATACCTGATGGCAGAAGACCCGTTGCCTTGAGGGCCTTGCCTTCATAGAGATCACACAGTCCCATTCGGTGTCCATCTGTACACGGTTAGATTTTCCTTGGGTAGGACCCAGCGGAATATGACCTTGAAGAGATAAAGTAGATGGGTGGCTTCCTCCAGGGATAGAGACCAGCAAATGTTGCTGAAATGCTTGACTACAAGGCATGAGCTAGATGCTAGAGAGACGGGGCTCATGAATGGCGTGTGTGTGTGTGTGTGTGTGTGTGTGTAGGGACTGGAGGTGAAGTTGCAACAAGACAGCGGGCGTCTTGGGACTGGGAACAGCGGAAGGAAGACTCTTCCCCCACTTAGGGAGTGGGATTTTCTCCTCTGAAATGTCAGAGGTGAAGTAGTTCCAGGAACCAAGCTCCACTGAGCAGCCGTGGGAGTAAGTTATTAGAGCAGCAATTAAAATGGTTGGGATAGAGGAAGTCAGTGAAATGCGAGGCAAGAGGTCGATTGAATGATCATGATGCTTATAGAAAGAAAGCCAAGGTCTTCAGTGCGTTGGGGCTGTTTGTAGCAGGGCTCCGGCGCCCAAGGGGAGAGGTTCTGAGTGAAGGCGGAATTGGCCCCGAGTGAAAGAGCTCTGTGGGGAGGTTGGGGGAGCATGCTGGCTCCATCTCCTGTTTGGAGACTCTGGGATCTGAGAAAACAAGTTGCATGTGGTCCAGGTTCTGGAGAAGTGATACCTTCAGGGAAAAGCAAGGGTTCTTTAGGTAAGGAGGCGGAGAGAACATTCCTCACTGACTTATGGCAAACGATACTTTCACAGCCAGTGATGAAATAACCCCAACCCCGTGTGCTTCTTAGGAGAGCAGTAGAGAGGCAGGGAAATTGTAATTCAGCTCTGATCCATTAGCCTCATACAAGGAGTGAATGCTACTCAAGTTCTCCAGTAATACATTCTAGAAGAAAGAAGGGGACCGATATTGCCAAGGGGCTCATCCAAGGAAGAGATTTAAAGATGACTCTCCAAAGAAGTTTTGACATTGGGAAGAAATGAATGAGGTTTGCGTATAGGCCGAGACAGTCCACGATAAAACATTGATTCGATCCTAAATCAAATGTAATTGTTTGGTAGACTTGATCAGAAGCACCCTAAAAAGCAGGAGCCGTCATAAAAACATTATAAAGAAAGTTAAATAATTATACTTTATCTGGAGAACTGTGGTGTGACTGGAAGTCAGTATTGTCAATTAACAAACTTATTCCGAAAGATTACGATGAATGGCAACTAAAAGTAGATAGTTAGCTACGCTCAAAGTCTCCAGAGGCTTCCATATTAAATTTTTACTGTTTACAAATCAAACTAAGTTGGTGGCACTGCAAATATGGAAAAAGAAAAGACTGTAGGCTGGTTTTCAGCTTCTTAGATCATTGCTAATAAGAATAGCTCTAGATTTAGAATATTTTTCTTGATGAATGAAAAAATAAGTCAGTCTCTCTCTCTCTCTCTCTCTCTCTCTCTCTCTCTCTCTCTCTCTCTCTTTTTTGCCACATAACTATGTTAGGTCTGGAAAGCTAGGGAAGTGAACTTTGTGCATTTTAAGGCAGGCTATAGCCAGGATGAGTTAGGAGATGCTAATTGGGTGTGGGGGAGGGAACTCTGTCTCACATTTGTCATCTGTATTTGTTCCTGAGAGTGCACACAATGGATCCGTGCCATGGTTCCATTATTTTACCTTTGAAACCCTTTTTAAGGTCACTTCAGAAAGCTCTTTTATACAACTCAGAAACTGAGCAAATAAGTGAATAAAACATTTTGACTATCATGTATTACTGAGGAAGAAAAAAGTAGTGGTTTATATTTGATATAGTAACTTTGGATAAAGTTTATTTCTTTCTTTCTTTTTAAATTTATTGTTTTTGTTAATTCTCACCCAAGGATATTTTTCCATTGATTTTTAGAGAGAGTGGAAGGGAGAGGGAGAGACAGAATTATCCATGTGAGACACACATCGATTGGTTGCCTCCTGCACACACCCCGACCAAGGCCGGGGAACCTGTAACCAAGGTACATGCTCTTGATTGGAATCGAACCCAGGACCCTTTAGTCCACAGGCCAACGCTCTATCCACTAAGCCAAACGGGCCCCTTCCTTCCTTCCTTCCTTCCTTCCTTCCTTCCTTCCTTCCTTCCTTCCTTCCTTCCTTCCTTCCTTCCTTTTCCTCACCCAGGGATATGTTTTACATTGATTCTAGAGAGAGGACAGGAGAGGGAGAGGGAGAGAGAGAGAAACACTGATGTGAGAGAGAAACATGCACCGGACTGGGGATCAAACCTGAAATCTCAGTGTGTGCCCTGACCCGGAATCGAGCCTGCAGCGTTTTCGGTGTGTGGGACATACAACTGAGCCACCCGGTCAGGGCTGGATAAGGTTTCTTTTAATTAAAGTGATAGTTATTGATAAGATGGAGATCATAGTAGTATAAACTGATGGAAAGATTTAGGTATTCTGTACAGATACTTGGTTTTAAATAGGAAGGCACAGAATACAGTGACAAACAGGAGAGGCAGAGGAAGCCATCTCGCCCCAAAGAGCAACCACAGGCACGTAACTGGTTTGGAGGCATCCCACCTCCCGGGACCTTGACTTGAAAGAAGTCAGAGAGAAATCCGGTCTGTCTGGTTCGTTCAGGAAGGGTCTGCAGACCTAGTGTGAAGCAGACAGGGTCTGAATCAGTGCAGATGTTCAGCCTGATAAGGGTTAAGACATTAGCAAGTTCACAGGCAGTAGGCTACAGGTGTTGGTGGTAACTGAGATAGAAGAAAGCAGGTTTGAAATCTGAAGTTATCCAACTGTAAGTTTAGTTGTGGTTGCCGATGGTTAGTTCCTCTTTTTTTTCTTTTTCTTTTTTTCTGACATGCTTGTGTGAGGGCCAAGTGTTGGGCCAGCTTTGGTAAGAGAGATGTCACTCAACAGTATACCACTCTGCAAGGGTCTGTCAGTTTTAAAATGTCAACTGAAGATTTATCTTTTTAACCATCTCCAAAGTGGGGGAAATATTAGTGACTAGTGGTCCACCCTCAAATATATTTATTGATGCTGTGACCAAGAATTTGAGTCAGTGCCTGTGAGCAGGTGATCTCACTTTAGGTTATCTTGAGAATCACTGGGTTAACCTTGGACGTTCTTTCTCCTTGAACACCTCTCCGTTGGTAAAAGAAGCTAATTTTTTGCTAACAAAAGAGACCCAGTTTTAATGAAATGCCCAGTGTATTTTTTAAGCCTGGTCCAAAATAGTTAATACATATTCCATGGTTCTTAGAAAATGTTCCTTTGGCTTAAAAGGTTTTCTTCATAAGATGGTATGTGAGCTGATGATTAAAAAAATAATTGCACTGTTACATTTTTTTTCAAACACTACAGCACTTTCCTCAACTTTTCAAATGATGTTTATGGTCAGAAAGAAAGCACTCTCTTCATAGCGGAGTTTACCATTAGGCTTTCGGTCATGCTCTCTCTGCAGCAAACACGCTTAGCACGCAAGGTCACTCTGTAGAATAGTGGCTCACATATAACTAGAAAATGGAATAACTTCTCGTTAACAATAATGCAAGTCCTTTAGTACTACTTTGCTCCTTTGCTCTTTGGACGATAGAAGCAAGTCTTCCTTCTAAGATTGATCCCGGGCACAGCTGTGGAATGGACCATGTTGATACCCAAAACCCAGCCTTAGTTCTGGCCCTTCCCTGGGGTCTATCCCTTCTCTCTCTCTCTCTCTCTCTCTCTCTCTCTCTTTTTCTCCCTCCCTCCCTCTCTCCCTCTCTCCCTCCCTTCCTCCCTCCCTCCCTCACACACACTCATGCTTCTCTCTTTGGCACAGAGGCACATGTAACTGATCATAGAGATCTTGAATTTGTAACTTTAGCCAACAGGTACAATTAAACTATACTTAAACCTCATCCTTTCTAGACCCTTAAAATTATTCTCATAGTTGGTTGCTTATATATATACCTTTGAATAAAAAAAAAAAGCCGACCTATTTGTGTCCTTAGCTCCCTTTACTCTTTACTTCGTTAGGGAGGCCAGAAGTCAAGGTGGGCTGTGACTTTCCCGTCCCACTGCATTTGGTTATTCTGTTCGGGCATTAAAACGGTGGTAAACTCTAGGGTTTCTCTGGCAGAGTTTTAGATTCAGTTCCATATTGCAGGGAGGATTTTGTGGCTATTTAGTCCCTGGTGAGATTAGAGATAGCTGTTGTAGCCTCTTATGTTTCCTATTTCCTTTCTCAAGAGCACGAGACTGGCCCAAATTAGAACTGAGGTGAAACTAATGACAGAGAGTGAACTTTTTTTGCCGTCCAGGAACTTTCTGTTTTCCTGGCAGTGCCGTTGAGAAAGGGGGTAGGCCAGTTGGGTGGGAGGCATGGAATTGGGGTGGTTGCCTTGTTAGGGTACAATTGTCCTCCTCCAGACTCACTGTAGTCACCCATTTGCCGCTAGACCAGCGGTGGACAAACTTTTTGACTCGAGGGCCACAATGGGTTCTTAAACTGGACCGGAGGGCCGGAACAAAAGCATGGATGGAGTGTTTGTGTGAACTAATATAAATTCAAAGTAAACATCATTACATAAAAGGGTACGGTCTTTTTTTTTTTTAGTTTTATTCATTTCAAACGGGCCGGATCCGGCCCGCGGGCCGTAGTTTGCCCACGGCTGTGTTAGACCCACAAATAGAGTCAGACCCCAGTGCTCCCCAAAGGGACAAGTGCACAGTCTGACCTGGGAGGAGCGAGCTTAGACTACAAAACAACTGCAGGGTTTTGTAGGCTGTATGACCAGACACCGAGGGAATGTGTCTGGGAATGGATTCTAAGGGTGTGCAACCAAGGAGGAAGGAGTATCTATTGAATTAGACTGGATTTATTATCTGATGGAGATTCTAGGTTTAATATCTTAGGTGCACGGCTGGGACAGTTCAGTTAACTCAGTTGATGAAACAGAATGAGCTTGCACTCTAACCAGGAAAGTTATAACAGAGCTTCCCTGGTATAACGGAGAGGAAGGGGACCCAAAGGCTTAAGGGGAAAGGAATGCCGGTATGAATCTCTGAAGTGTGACCTTCTCCGTTGAGAAACAGAATAGGGAGTACTAGTATCTCCGATAAGCTCTGAGGTGGTTTCCCCCGTAAGATGGCTATGACAGTGGGAGAAGCTGTCCCTGAGATGGGCCCTTAGGAGCGGAGGCCAAGTGGTGGTAGAACTTAACACGTGAGACAAGGTGGGCACACTTACTGTCATGGGCAGCAGGGTGAAGAGGCAGTAAATGTTTTATCCCAGCCCTGGCTGGTGTGGCTCCGTTGGTTGGGCATTGTCCCATCACTGCAAGGTTGCCAGTTAGATTTCCTGTCAGGGCACAGGCCTGGGTTTCGGGCTCGATCCCGGTAGGGGGCATGCAGGAGGCAGCTGATCCACGTTTTGCTCTCACATCGATGTTTCTCTCTTTCTCCCCCTCATTTCCTTTCTCTCTAAAAATCAATTTTAAACATCTTAAAAAATGTTTTATTCTGGAAGGATCTTCGATCATAGCTAGTTGATCACAGTCTCCATTGGGATGAATTAGATGGACGGCCTTTTTAAAGGTTAATATTCTTCCTCTGTGTATTTCTATAAGGGGAAAACTTCTGGTCTGGGAGTCAGGAACCTGATTTGAGTCATTACCATGGAAATTCAGTTTCTAGACCCAAAGTAGTCTTTGAGCCCCTTGATTTAAAGGGGAGGCCATGCTCCCTGAGGGAACATTAAACATGGCCACAGGCATGTGCTGTAGATAATCCTCCGTCTTCCCCAAAGGGGCTCATGTGCAACTGTGTCCAGAGCTAAAAAAAAAAAAAAAAAGTACCTGGACTTTTTACACATTTCTAGACACTAGCTCTGAGTTTATATTAATACCCAAGGACCCAAAAGTGCCACAGTGGCCCACCAGTCCATGTGTGGACCTAAGGTTGTCAGGTGAAAAATGGAATTTTGGCTAATGTTCAGAATTACAGTGGGTGTAATAGTCTGCAGACCGTGCTCTGGTTATTTTCTTAGTTCTTGAATTCATGATTGGAGAAGACATATTTGGCATCTGGCTGACTCCCCACATTGGCCCTCTGACTGGTGACGTAAGGCTATCTTGGTAGGAAGGGCTAAGTGGAAGCCAGTGGGATTTCTCCTCCCTACCAGGATAATAAACAAAAGGAATACTGCATCCCTGGGGGAATTTCAGAAATTAGTGTCCTCACAAAAGACTTGAGAAAACAAAGGCATGGAGATACCTCTCCTATCCCCATTGAACTTGCCTGTGTGGCCTGTGCAGAAGGCAAGTTTATTTTACAGGGTGACTTTGGAGTATTGTAAACCTCATGAAGAGGTGATTTCAGTTTCAGCTGCTGTTCAAGATATGGCATCTTCATTGAGAATAACCAACAGAGCCCTGGCTTCTGTTATGAAACCTTTGGTCTGGCAAATCCTTCACCTCTGAGCCAATGTGCAAAGATTACCAGGAGCAGCTTGCTATTCCTGGCATGGCTGACAGTCCACCATCAGTCTTGCCTCTGTGTCCTATCCTCTGTTCTGCACAGCACATCCTACTGATCCAATATATTGATGACACTGTAAGTGGACCTGATGAACAGAAACTGACAAGTACTTTAGATGCGTTAGTGAGACGGGTTTGGTGGGTGAGATACAGCCCATTCTTGCTGCCAAGTGATGTATTAGTTAGTGCCCATTCAGCGTAAGGGAAATCACGAACCATTTTGGCAGAGAATTTCCTGTGACGACTTGGTGAAGCAGACGGAGGATTGAAAAGGAAAGAAAGGAAGGCCGAGATGAACAGAACCAGTAATAGTGGGAAGAGGCTACCTGAGCTCAGGCTGGAGTGACAAAGGAAAGAGGTTGGGGTTATGGACATCTAGGAGCTAGAGGAAGAGGAGTTCTCAGGGGCTGGGGCCCAGATTCTGAGGAGAGAGTGCTGCCTGGCTGCTGCTGGGGAGACGGGGCGCTCCAGGCTGGAGGTGACGCATCTGACTTTTGAAATCCCTCAGTGATCTCAGCCGCAGGCCACTCAGTAGCCACTGCCCCCAGCCCCCCCAACTTGAGCTGTAGTGACCAGAAAAGGAGAGTAAAGGGTCCTGCTCTGGACACGGGCACCAGCTGCTGGGGGATGCTGACAGGCATAGTCCTTTTCCTCCTTTGCATTCGATCGCCAGCATCTCCTTGGTGGAGCCTGCCAGGGAGCCAGATGGCCAAGGGGAGTGTGGTTTTCAGAACCCCAGCCCCAGCGTCACAGAGCAGGGGGTGGGGACTTGGTGGTGAGAGACAGTAGCTTCATGTCCAGCACATGTCTAGCAAGAGCACATTTTGTCTTGGTATGCCACATGGTTGTTTCTGGGTCACCCTGGACCCTTTGGTAATTTGTGCTAGTTTCCTTTCTCCCTCATGAACCTGGCCTTTGGCTCCCTAGTGGTGACCTTGGGGCCAGGGCAGGGGAGCGGAGAGGGAACCTGGTAAAAGTTACCTTTCACTTTTGATTTTGAGGTGGTTTGGTGTATGGTACCTGGTCCCGTACCTCCTATAACCCTATGTTTTTGGTTCTCTTGGTAGAAGCCTTATTCTCAAGGTGTCTTCCCCGTTTGCGGTAGATTTCTCATTCTTCAGCACCTCTGCTTGTTGGCGTCTGGGCCTTGACTCCTGAATGCTGTTAGAACTATTACTTAGAAGTGCATTACCCCGAGGAGGTTCATCCTGGCTGATGTCTGTCCACTTGCTCCTTTTCTGAGGGAGCAAGATTATGGGCCGGCTGAGTCATAGCGGTACTTGGACCAGTAACCCCTGAGTAGTGTCATCAAGAACAGCAGAGCATTTGGCCTCTTTGCCAGTTCATCTGCTGTGAGCTGGCCTCGTTT
Source organism: Myotis yumanensis (assembly GCF_028538775.1). Classification (NCBI taxonomy): domain Eukaryota; kingdom Metazoa; phylum Chordata; class Mammalia; order Chiroptera; family Vespertilionidae; genus Myotis; species Myotis yumanensis. The sequence continues at coordinate 201,953,547 of NW_027223754.1, forward strand.
TCACTTGATCTGTTCCAGCGTGGAATAATCTAATCTCCCGGCTCGCCTCTCGAAGGGAAGATTCACGGGTGAGGTCATCTCGTTTGCTGCTTTTCCTGATCGGCTCCAGCACCGGCAGAAAGTAGAGTAATGAGGCCTGTTTCTGAGGACTTTCTAGATTGTCCATGCCGCTGTCCTCCCAGAGCTGGGAGGTGTGGCTTTGTGTTCTGTCCTCCCTTCTTCCCCCTTCACCGTTTGGGGGACAGATTTTATAAACCATCAGCCATCACAGCTGCAGGCCACCCAGTAGCCACCCTTCTCCCACGTAAGCTGTAGTGACCAGGAAAGAAAAATAATCAAGTCCTCAGTGAAGCAGACGGGCCCATCCCAGAGCTGACCTGAGCAGGGTCCTCGCCTGGACCTTCTGGGTTTGTGAGGCCGAAGAAGGACCACGATGGACTCATTTCATTCCCTCGGAAACTGAATGGAAACCTGCCTGTGCCCACAGTGAGGCCGCACAGGCTCACCAGATCCCATTACATCAGCTCCCAGTGGGAACCTGGGAGATCCCAGGCTCATCACAAGCTCCCTTTGGCATCTGAATGTCTAAGAAAATATCAGTGAATTCGCTGTGAAGGCCGGTTGATAACAAAACCTTTCAAAATGTGTTTTGTGAGAGGAAACGAGTGCAATGATATCTTAAAATGGCGTCCAGATGGGCAGCCCCGGTGTCCGGACAGCCAGGGCATCGTTCCAAACCTGAGACGCTCCCAAGGATTAGAGTCCCAAAGACTTACGTTTCTTGCTCAGTTGTTTAGTGGTCAGATTAACTTAACCCCCCTGTTTTGAACTGCCTCAAGATAATATCCACTTCCCGTATCAACAAGAAAGAACCTGTCAGATGAAGGGATTGAGAAGTACAGATTGGTAGTTACGAAGCAGTCAGGAGGATGTAAAGTACAGCAGAGGGGATATAGTCAGTAACAGTGCAGTAACTGTGTATGGTGTCAGATGGGTACAGATAGATTGGAGTGATCACTTTGTAAATTATATAAATGTCTAATCACGGGGTTGTATATCTGAAACTGATAGAACATTGTATGCCAACTGTGATTGAAAAACTAAAAAATTATTTAAAAAATGAAAGGCAAAAAATATTATATTCTAGGCTGTGTACTCCAGAAAAAGAAAATAGTTTAAAATCTAAAATAACCCCACGCTCTTTTAGAAAAGTGAGTCCCCCACACCAGAAGGAGGATTTTGTAGCGCTCTCCTGCAGCAGTAGGAACCTGGTGGCAATTCCACCGGTTTTTCAGGGCCTTTGGCTCAACAGCTCCGGGCCTTCCTTTAACCAGGAAGCTTTGTTGCTGCAAATTCTTCTTCCTGAAGCCACAGCCTGTGGAGTAGGGGCCAGACCACGTCATCCCAGCTGGTAGTGTGCTGTCCTCTTGGACGTGAGCAGGGCAGCATTTGGTTCTCAGGCAGTTAAACCCAGTGGCTTGGACCTATCTGTTCAGAGGGGATTTAGTTTACTTACTTTATTTATTTTTTAAATATACTTTGATTGATTTCAGAGAGGAAAGGAGAGGGAGAGAGTGATAGAAATATCAATGATGATGTGCCCTCAACCAGAGTCAAACCCAGGACCCTTCAGTCTACAGGCCTACACTCTATTCACCGAGCCAGACCGGCAAGGGTGGATTTCATTTACTTTGGACCAAGCATCATTTCTGATTGAATCTCAGTCTGGATCTGATTTTTCAGGCGAATAAATTCTAATGTAACATCTGATCAGGACAACTTTGGCACTTGGATAAAAATGAGTTCTGCAGCAATTTGTCAAGTTCTACGAAGATGGATTGACTACAGCAGCTGCTAGAGGTTTCTCCTAATGCTAATGAAACGTTAACTAAGACTCTTCTACCATCTTGGTTCCTCTTTCCTAAGTGGGATGGTACAAATTGGGAAGATCCAGCTTGGGAGATGGGGTGCTTCTCTGGTTTGAATTAGCATGGGCTCACGGTTTATGGAGCAGGAGTTGGAATCACACTAGCCTGTGTTTGCATTCTGACTCTATTATGTGGGTGTGTAACCCTGGGTATGTTACTGAACCATTCAGAGCTCAGTTTTCCATCTTTAAAATGTGGCCAACACCGGTCTTGCAGGGTAGTAGTGAGGACTAAAGGAAATAATGTAGCACTAACAGGGACAGTCACACAGCAGGCTGTGAGCCAGTGGTGATGTGCAAGGCTTTTGATAGAGTTGGAGGTGGGGGAGCCCACTTTAGGGGAAGCCACCTTGTTCGTTTGTCACTGGAAGTGTTACTGACCTTTACATCTTCCTATTTGAGAGGCAGAGTGGTGGATTAGAATGCAGAGTGTGGCTCTGGTGCCAGGGGCATGAGGTCAGTGTTGGTCTTGCTTGTTGGTCTCGCATGTGTATTAACGACATGGTTCTCTGAACCTATTTCCTCAAGTCTGAACTCTCCGAGTTGTTGTGAGGAATAGCACTGATGGTGTGAAGTGCCCCACACTGTACCTGACACATGAGAGGGACTCACTGATGATGCCATATTTGCCCATGTAGTCTTCGGTCTCCAATCATCTTATTGCAGGATAACTGTTTGTGGAAGGAATGGGTGAAGCAGCAGTCTTATACATGGGGGCATATGTACAAAGGCAGGCATTATAAATTATTTGAAGGTTTAAAAGAATAGACGTCTTTCAGTCTGCAGGCCGATGCTCTATCCATTGAGCCAAACCGGTTAGGGAGAATAGACGTCTTATAAGTGGTATTTTTTTCACATTTTGTATTATATCTGAAGCTTAATTTATTATCCAATAAATGTGGTAGCTACATGATCATTTCCTGCCAGTTAGATATGTAAGGTTGTTGATTGTTTTTTTTTAGAATGAATACAATTTTTATTTGAATGCCATTACAAACTACTGACACATATGAATACAGACTAGGTTTGAGGATATTGAATAATATGTAATAGATTAAAATTATTTGTGATTTTGTTATATTTGGGGAAGTTAAAATATATTTTAAAACTTTGACTCTATCCTTAAGCAGAACTAAGAAGGAAAATAATGAAAATAAACAGATATATAACGGGATGTGAAAAGGTTAGCTATGGCAGAAAATATGTCCAAATCTATCAGTTACATATAGCTTCAAAAATAATTTCATGATAACCTTTGTCACTCAGGACCAAGTAAACCTTTCTAATAATCTTGAACGAGTTTGTCACCATCATTTTCCTATTACCTATACTAACAAGTTATAAATCCATTTTAATTACAAGGAGTAAACAACACTTTGTTATACCACTTCGATGAGCATAACACCATTTTTAATACAGTATGACTTTGACACCTTTGAATTAAAAAATGACCCAATTTGAGCAAGAGAGAAATGAAGTTGGTAATTATCTGGCCAGTGCAGGTTATGTGCTCAGTTGGATCAATGAGACCTCCAGGGGATCTTGACCTCAAATGGAGTATCAGCTGTGGGCATGGCCAGTGTGCAAGAGATAATTGCCACCTTCATAAGCCCGTCCTTTATAGATTTGGGGCTTCCTGGCTGTTGCAATGAAGTAAAATCTCATGTACATATACATTTGGAATATTTACTGCTTTGAAGTGGGTGAACTCACAATTAGTCCCTAGAATTAGAAGATTCAGTGAAGCTGTTTAGATGTTTTCATTTTGCTTTTCTTCTTTTAAATTTTATTATTATTTTTAACATATTTTTATTGATTTCAGAGAAGAATGGAGGAGAGAGCGATAGAAACATCAATGATGAGAGAGAATCATTGATCGGCTGCCTCTTGCACAACCCACACTGGGGATTGAGCCCGCAATCCAGTCATATGCCCTGACCCGGAATTGAATCGTGATCCTGGTTCATAAGTCAACACTCAACCACTGAGCCATGCCATCTGGGCTGCTTTTCTTCTTGAATGAAGCCCCTAAGAATTGTATGTTGAGTTCAGCCAGATGTATTTGGATCTCGTTGAGTTTTCATTTTCTTTCAGAAAAGTAACGTATGTATGCTAACTAGTGCTTCAAGGAAAGCTTCCTGATCCACTTAGAAATATGCCAAGGAATTCTAGCAGAATATGGGTTCCCCTTATACCAGGAAAGGGGCTGTGCATTTTACAGTAGTGATTCCTTCTACAGACTTCCCGTTAAACATTTCCTCCTTCTCTTTGCAGTAGATCATGTATGAAGTGGTGGGAGTTTGGTTTTTTTTGATAAAAAAAGATCTAATTGACATGAATTCTTTTTGCACTAAAGAAATACTTCATACCTGGAGTTGCTCCACTGAACTGGCATGAGAAATACAAAGTCATAGTGTATTAGGACCCTGGAAGGGACCTTCGGAGCCATCTGGTCGACCCCTTTATTTTACAAATGAGATACAGGTGGGCCACTTGCCCACAGCCTGTCAGTCACACAGGGGGCGAGTGGCACAGCTGAGAGAAGAACCAGGGCTTCCTGACGCCTCATTTCTGTGCTCTTCCCCATGTTGGCTGCCCCCAGCATTTAATTTTGTTTGCAGTTGAGCTTTCTGGCATTTGTTGGGTTTGCATAGTTTGTTAAGTAGAAAATCACCAATTTTTTTTAGTGTATGAATGATTGAGGTGGAACCAGAACACTGTGTAACAGAGATACTTGATGGAAGAACTTGAAATCAGACTTTAACTCAGAGTTCCTTTTCTCATAACCAAAAATGAAGTCTTTGACTACATAACCAAATGGCTCATAAATATGTTTTTGATCTTTCAGAACAGAAGACTCGTTAACAGAAGATGACAAGAGGCGGTATGTTTGATAGTGAAGCTGGCTTTAATTTGAATAATTTTGGCCATATCTCTTGGATGTAATTTAACGTGCTTTAATTTGACTCACAAATTTAATTTAACACTGTAGCACACTACCAATAGAGTAGAGACTCCACCAAGACAACTTTTGGCATGGAGTATGTGATCTGGAAAAGAACTTGCCCAGGGTTCATTATCTTTGCCTCTTTCAAGCAAGTTTGGTTTTTGTCCTATGCACGCGGCCTGTAGTAGTTTTCACCCTGTGGCCATTGCGTGTGCTATTCTTCCTAACTGGGTGACCTCCCTTTATTCTTTCAGCCTTCTCCGTCCCCCCATTCCTCCTCTGGTTAACTCTCCCTGCTCTCATTAGTCCTTAGCTCTCTGTCTCGGAATTTTATATTTATGTCTACCTATAGCTGAAATGTTTTTGTATGTCTATATCATTGAATATCACTTTGGCCCCTGATAATTCTTGATAAATATTACGTCACTCCACCGATATTTATTTCTATATCTCTTTTCTTCTTTCCTATTGTAAATAAAATATCTAAAATTTCTACTAACTTAATACAGCTTTCTTTATATATGTAGCTTCTTTTAATAGAAAATAAATTACATTTCCAAAGGCAATAACAGTCTGAATTCTACTTTTGAAAAAACATGAGTTATTTTAATAATTCTTTAATTGTTTGAATTACTCCATGCTTCTATTGCTTTCTTCAAATATAAAGTTCCATCGAAATTGGTCTGATTTTTCTATATCTGCTTCTTGAAGAAACTATGGAGGAGTGTATGTTGGTCTCCCATCTGAAGCTGTCAACATGGTATCTAATCCAACAAAGACAGTTCAAAAAAGTAAGCAAAATCACGTGATGTTTATTTTCTCTGAAGATATATTTTGTGTTTTGTGAAAAATACGAAATTTAACTTTCAGCCTGCTTATCTCCACCTACATATTACTGAGTAGCAGGGAACCAGGTCTCTGGTCTTGGAATCATTTGTTGAAGTTACCACTCCTATGATGAGAGCCATAATTTAGCCTCTGTTTGTGGTTATGCTCCAGGGGTATTGGTATGTTTCATTTTTAATTAATTTCAGTGGTGATCAGTGTGAAAATGGAAGTTAATGTGTCCGTCAGTTTACAGGTTTTTTTTTTTTTTGTAGAACATACAAGTAAATTCTTATATGTAGAACACACAAGATAATCAGTCTAGCGATTAGAGGAAGAGTAACTGCCTATTGTACAATTAAATGAAGTAAGGTTAACAGTAATTGTGAAGTGAACGAGGTCCTGTTGATAATAGGTGTGACTGCAACCTTGTAGATAGCTTCTTGCCTAAGTAAACTTTTACGTGCGGGTTGTGGTAAAGAGTGCTGATTTACTGGGCACTGCACAGTTGTCTCATGAGTTTTAACGAGCTATTCATATATCTAATGTGCACACAAGGCTGTATGACATTAATTTTAGCATACGTTGTTTATTTGTTCCTCATTGCTGTTTCTCTACTTTATGATTTGAATTAGCAAATAATGTATGTCACGATTCTTTGTGCTTTTATGAGAAACTAGAATATGTTCTGAATATTTAACTTTTCTTAATTTTCTCTTTAAGATTAGAAGAAAATATCATGACAATAATCAAGAGGTACTGTATATTTTTCTAAGTAATTGGTTATGCTTAGCCTTGATAAATGAACTATAGGTATTATTTTACTATGTATTTCTAAGAAATCGTGGACTTCAAGATTAGGAGGGAGTGTTCATCTTGTGCGCAAATCTATGGAATGGAACATGTTTTATTGTAAAGAGTCTTTAATGATCAGATCAATTTCTTTTGCAGGTTTTAAAATATTTTTTATTTTCTTTCAACTGAAACTTAATTCATTTAATACAGGCAAGCCAAGAGTTTACCAAAGACAGTGAGATTTCACTCTTCATTGCCTAAAACGTTAAGGGGCTAGGTCTAGGACCTTAGAAAAACAGGGAGAGACTAGAGAGGATGGGGCTGGGAATTAGGTTAGGATCAACATTAAGTGTTTGACAACAGCCAGGAGTTAGTTAATGTACATAGAGGAGATGTATCAGTACCAAGACTCCAGTGGAGATGGGCAAGCCATCAGTGCCAAGTTATGTGGGAAGGAGTAGTAAAATCACAGGCCAAGTTTACTGCTTGGATATCATAAAGCATGTTCAATGTAGACAGAAGAAAACATTGTCTAAAGGATGCACCATGGACCTGAGGTCCTGGTGAAGAGCTTGGAGTTAGAATTAAATAAGATGAACAAGAACAGGTGAAAATAGCTTCATTTATTACCTACCCCCAGTCTCTGAAACATACCCAGAATCCTTTTGGTAGAGGCAAGAGCCTCAGCCCACCTGGTCTAACAACACATGTGATGGGTGGATCCCACTGCCTTTCAGTCGTGCTGGATAACATCTTGCCTCTTGAACCTCCAGTGATCAGGAATGCTCTGTCTCCTGAGATTCCTGAGGTAGCCCATTCTCTTTTGGGAGCCATACAGCCTTGGGTTTGAATTCAAGCTCTTCTACCTATGAGCTGGGCAAAGTGTTCCCCTGCCTTTTTAAAAAAAAAAAAATCCTCACCCAAGGACATGTTTATAGAGAGAGGGAGGGGAGAGGAGAGGAGAGGAGAGGAGAGGAGAGGAGAGGAGAGAGAGAAAGAAACAGCAATGTGAGAGAAAAATATTAATTGGTTGCCTCCTGTATGTGCCCTGACTAGGGATTGAACCCACAACCTTTTGGTGTAAGGGATGGCACTCCAACCAACTGAGCCACCTGACCAGGACTACTTCCCCTTTGTTGTCTCCATTTTTTAATCTATAAAATGGAATTAATGCTTAGCAAGACAAATTGCTATTGAACCAATTCTTGCTGAAGGACAGTAGTGGAGTTGGTGTTTGGGATGGGGGAGAGTCACAAAATAAGTTCATAGGTGGAGACAAATAAGCTTTCCCACTGGGGATGGGGACACAGTCTTGGATAGCTACTTCTTCAAAGATTTTCTCCTCAAGGCAACAGCATCATGGAGCTTTATTCCCTCGTGCCCATGATCACATTAGGGTGTTGAGTGTCTCTAGGAATTTGATGGAGGTTTTCTATTCCTAGTATTTTTTAATAGAGTTCTAACCCTCCATATAGATCTCTAAATTCCCCGCCAGTTTCCCCCTATTGCAGTAGTACTTTAATTATTGGCATCAATTAAAAAAAGGTAATGTCTTTGAAAGAGAGCATTCCTGAAAACAGGCGGTATTTCAAAAAGCAAGGGAATAGAGTGGGCAAAGGTACCACGTAGACAGGTATCAGGCGACTCGGTAGCTCTGTTAACGCAGGACCTTAGACAAATCCTTTACCTTCTTCTCTCAGCTTCTCTCACTTTTAGTTCTCTCAGAGGAGGCAAGATGATTGCTAAAATTTGTATGTGCATCTAAAATTCCCTGGTAACAATTTAGCATTGTTGCTCATAAGCCAGCCCACCTAACTGTAGACAGCGGGCTAGAATATCTCCTTACAACTCATAGCTGTAAATGTATATTATTTTATTGCCATCCCTCTCTCTTCTCAGTTTTCCCTATTTCTACACAACCGGCTTGATCCTGGTTTTTTCTTTGGCCTCCTTTGAATTACCTGCAACGTTTCCCAAGTTGAAAGGCTGTCAGTTTTCCCTAGTTGCTAAGCATCCATGTGGTGCTTATCTGTAACACATCTGAACTCGTGGCTTTCTGGGCTTAAATTACTGGGCAGAAACCCTGATGAGAACACTGTCCTTTGGCAAGAAAGACATTTTATGCAGAGGAGTGGAGACACCTTTCTGTGGCCTCACACGTAAAATCTCTTTTTAAATAAAGCCCCAGAACTCACTCAATGACCAAAGTTCAAAGTTGTCTTGGGTACTTTTTGAAGCAAATTGAGGCGTGATTTCAGAATCTTTTAAGAATACTTATATCACGATATAAATGTGTAGTTTCTAATACAGATGACTCGAGGGTGAAAGTTATGCCCACTTAGATGTGTGGAGTACTGCCAGCCCAGAGGAGCTCAAGGGATGGCTCTCAGATGCCAATGGATGGGCTAGCTAGTCAGCATCCCGCTTCGACATAATGTGGATGGCAGGACCCCTCCCAGGAGAGTCTGCCCTAGTAGGGAAGGGACGGGGCTTTGGCTGAGCAGTCTGTACCTTTAACTTGGGTGATGCTGATATGCAGCTAATTTTGGGAATTATTATGACATGTTTTAATTGTAAGTTTATGAGTCTTCTTTTCTACCTGACTTTGCCTCTTTATATAAGTCAGTGATTAGCGCTGTGCTGGCTATGTATTAACAGTAAGTGAATGTTGAACGTGTGTTTTACTTTAAAGAAAATAAGTAAATAATTGATAGACCTTCAGCTGATACACACACACACACACACACACACACACACACACACACACACACTGAGTGGCCAGATTATTATGACCACCTGACATTTGTAGGCAAATTAGCTGTACAGTACATCGTATGGGATATGGAAGCCGAAGGCCTGTTCGAACACCTTTGCTGTCTGCAGTTACCAAGATAAAATGTTTCCAATTCACACAGGAACACAAGGATTGGACAGTCGAACATTGGAAAAAAGTCATGTGGTCCAATGAATCATGTTTCCAGTTGCATCATCCAGATGGCAGAGTGAGAATTTGGTGGAAGCAGCATGAAAGCATGCACCCCACATGCATGAGTACAACCCTTCAAGCTGGTGGGGGCAGTGTTATGGTTTGGGACATGTTTTCCTGGAATGATTTGGGCCCTTAATTCGTGTGGAACAACGTTTGAATAGCACAACATACCTAAGTATTGTTGCTGATCAAGTTCATCCTATCATGTTGATGGCATATCCCAATGGAGATGGCTTCTTCCAACAAGACAACACGCCATACTACGGTGCTCGTATTGTGCAGGAGTGGTTTCAAGAACACGAGGGAGACTTTACCTTGCTTAGGTGGCCCCCACAATCACCAGATCTCAATCCAATTGAGCATTTGTGGGACGAAGTTAAAAGAGCCATCAGGCAGCTGGTTCCACAACCATCAAATCTCACAGAACTGGACAGTGCTATTCATCAGGCATGGTGTCAGATTCCTTGCATCACCTTTCAACATCTCATGGAGTCAGAGCCAAGAAGAATCGCTTCAGTATTGAAGGCAAAAGGTGGCCCAATGAACTACTGATTGGGTGGTCATAATAATCTGGCCACTCAGTGTATATTGATTTAAGAGAGGAAGGGAGAGGTAGAGAGAGATAGAAATATCAAACATGAAAGAGAATCATTGATTGGCTGCCTCCTGCATGCCCCACACTGGGGATCAAGCCTGCAACCCAAGCATGTGCCCTGACCGGGAATCAAACCATGACCTCCTGGTTCGTAGGTCAATGCTCAACCACTGAGCCACGCCGGCCAGGCACTGATATATTTTTATTGATGTTGTACTTTTTCAAGCTTGCTAATTATTTCCCCTTTGTCTGTTACCTTCATAGCGTGGTCATCAAGATTTAGAGACGTTGCAATGTGCAGACATTTCCAAGGAAATTCTAAACAGTCACCTGCCTCCCCAACCTCCCCAAAGTTCTTAAGTCTGTGGTTAAAGCCATGGGTGCCTATTGAACGATGTGCTACTAGAAAGGACTTAGACAGTACACCTGTATATGGAACTTTCCACGGTCCACCTACGACAGACGAGCTAACAGACTTGCCCAGCCAGCCTGCTCTGCGCCAGCAGCATTTCCACCCTGGCCACTCAACCGGTTCATGAAGATGACGTCTTTTCACTGATACTTTTTTGATAGTTTTTATATAACCAAGTCATTATTCTATTTGTAACTGAAGATATAAGGCACTATAGACGAATTCCCTGAAATAATATATTTGTCTGTTATCTTTCACTATTTCTACTTCACATTAATTTTTAGCTGTAGAATTGTTAAATTGATTCTTACTGTTATCTCTTTCCCTTTTTTTTTTACTATTTGGTTTTCAGCTTTATGAAATGTCAGAGAATTTCCTTTATTAGGAACAATGTATGGCATTGCAGTATTAAAGATAAATGACTGAAACTGGCATGTGCCATACACATTTGATTATCTTCCTGTTTCCTTTAGTTCAAGGCTCTGAATACAAACACTTCATAGCCATTGAGTCTCCCATTCTACCTTCGAATGATCACAGCCTCTCATCATGTTAATTCTATACTATTTCAAGGACCTGTGACGGATGGTTAATAGGATATTTGCAAAGTTTTTAATTTGATGATGTCATGTGTATCCAGTTAGTACTCCAATGTAAGTTACTCAATTTACCAATGTATTTCAATAATTAAAATATTTTTATCCCTGTTTACCTGGGCTTCTTAATTCTTTTTCAAAAGAACGCTTTCAAGGAAGTCATATACAACACTGTCATATGTAGATACAATATGTCATTCTGTGAAGATAATGTATAGATTACCATGATAAACCAAAATTTTTCACAAGAAAAGCATCATCTTATATATTTGGTTCATATGACAATCCTAGGGACATCAGATTGATAAAAAAATATCGGAGGTAAGAATCACTAAGAAATGATTATGATACACTTATTCCTGTCTCATATCCACAAGTCCATAATGGCATTTGGGTGGGCTATCAGCAGTTTATCCCATTAGGGACGTCATATAGAATCACTTTTTGAAAAGTTTTAATTTCAAGATAACTCTAGATTTACAGATGAGTATAAAGGCAACACAGAGAGTTCCTGTATACCTTTTCCTCAGCTTCCCCTATTCTTAACATCTTACATAAACAGTACATTTGTCAAAACGAAGAAATTGAGTATTAGTACAGTGCTGTAAACTCAAGTACAGCCTTTACTTGGATTCTATTAGTTTTTCATTCATACCCTTTTCCTGTTCCGGGATCCAACCCAAGATTCCGTTTCATTCTGTTGCAGTTGGTCATCCTATCTCCTGGCATTTTTTCAGTCTTTCCTTGTTTTTCGTGACCTTGACACTTTTGAAGCCTACTGGTTGAAATTTTGAGATATTTCCCTAAATTTGGATTTGTCTGCTGTTTTCTTATGGTTAGATGTGGGTTATAGAGTTTAAGGAAGAATGTCCTCATCATATTGTAGTATAATATGACATCACCGTGACTGTTACTGGCGATACTAACCATGATCACCGGGTAGGGCCATCTGCCAGGTTTCTCCACTGAGGTTTCTGGTTTTCTTTTCCTATCCTTTGTTCCTTTTGTGTGAGTCACTAAGTTTAGACCACACTCCTGAGGAAAGAGTATCAAGGAATTTGTGGACATTGGTTAAAAGCACCACAGGCTGTAGTCAGTTTGGCTCAGTGAACGTTGGCCTGAGGACTGAGGGGTCCCAGGTTCTATTGCGGTCAAGGGCACGTACCTCGGTTGCAGGCTCGATCCCTGGCCCTGTTTGGGGCGTATGCGGGAGGCATCCAATCGATGTGTCTCTCTCACATTGATGTTTTTCTCTCTCTCTCCCCCCCTTCTCTCTCTAAAAATCAATGGAAAAATATCGTTGGTGAGGATTAACAAAAAAAGAAAAGAAAAGCACCATGGTCATTAGTATGTATTTTGGGGGAGACACTTTGAGACTGCAAACGTTCTGTTTCTCTTTAAAGGTTTGCCCACTAATTTTATTTTATTTATTTTTTAAAAAATATATTTTATTGATTTTTTACAGAGAGGAAGGAACAGGGATAGAGAGTTAGAAACATTGATGAGAGAGAAACATCGATCAGCTGCCTCCTGCACACTCCCCACTGGGTATGTGCCCACAACCAAGGTACATGCCCTTGACAGGAATCGAACCCGACGCTCTATCCACTGAGCCAAACCGGTCAGGGCTGCCCACTAATTTTAGCACTCCTCCTCGGGTGCTGCCTGCGTTTACTACTGTGGTGTTCCAATGGTGGTTTTTACTTCCCTTATTTCTTCACATGTACTACTTGGAAGTCTTCTCTAAGGAATATTTATTTGTTCCTTTCCCCTATTTGTTTATCTATTCAAACATTTATTTATATCTGTATGGACTCATAGGTATTAATTTTGTTTTTTAGATTACAATGCAATCACCATTTTATCACCATCACTATTTTACTGCTCACATTGGTTGAGCTCTGACCATTGATAATTTTTTCAGGTTGATTCTTGACAATCTCCATCTTTTTTTTTCACCCTTGGGTTGTCTTTTAAAAGCAAGCAGGCCTATGAAATACAATTCCAATTCAAAAGTTAATTGAAACATTCCTAAAACTTCACCAAATTTCATTATAAATGAATAGTGCTTTCCATATTATGACAAGCCTTAATGTTTTCCTTCAACTAGACATTATTTAAATTTAGAACTTTGTGATTATTGTACATTAATCACACTTGCCACCCACCTACCTATGTCTGATTATAATCTTTATTGCATATGGAGGAATCTTGAGTAAAAGACTAGGAGAAGAATAACTATTAACACAAAGATCTTTCAAAAGGAAAGGGAGAGATGTAGGTATATTTTCAACTGATATAGGGGCTACTTCCCCTTTGTTGCCTCCATTTTTTAATCTATAAAATGGACCTAATGCTTAGCAAGACTGATTTGCTAATGAACCAACTTCTTGCTGAAGCACATATTGGAGTTGGTGTTGGGGATGGGTGGGGGTCACAAAATAAGTTCCTTTTGGAGCTAAAGAATAAAATCTATAACTTGGGATTTCCAAATTCCCTACTCAAGAGCGGTATATTGAGAAGGAGTGATTGAAGGAGGTTGTGTCCTTTAGGAACAAACTATTCTCCCACTTGTCTTCGGTGTTGAATATTTGGGCCTGGGGGATGGCTCTCTCTCCTTCCCTTCCATCTCATCCCACAGGCCTTTCTAGGTGTCCTCTTCTCATTCTCCAAGGGCAAAGGGACATTCCATGCCCTGGAAGCTTAGTCCAGAGTATTTCTCCTTCTTGGAGTATTTTTCCAGTTCTCTCCATCGTCTTGCAGGCTCTTTTTCATATTAAAGCTGAGTTCCAATGTCATCTCCAGGCAGAAACTCCCTCTCCTGCACTCCTCTGCCACTTGGCTCTCATACAGTGCTTATCACATTGTTTTTTCAAATGCACTTTCATCCAGTTGCTCCAGACATAACACTGAACCTGTCCACTTCTCTCTGTCCCTGCTGCCCCCACTCTAGACCAAGCCACCACCATCTGGTGCCTGCACCGTCTCTGATCTTTTCACACAGAATAAGGGTGAGTGCAGAGTGGTACAATGGCGTGGTGGGCCCTTGTCTCTCATTGTTCAGTGAACATCTTGCCTGGTACACCCTGACCCCTGGCAGCAGCCCAGTGTCTGGCTCACAGGAGGGAATAACAACGGTTTATTGAATGTTGATGGAGTCAAGTGCTTTCATTTGCTTGGCAACTTACCAGACACTTTCACATATATAATGTTTAATCCTCACAGCAGTCGTCTACACTTTAAAGTAAAAGGAAAATAGAAAAGTAGTTTGGATTAATATCTTCCTTAATAATCAGCATGAAATATGCGATAAAACTTTCAGTATTTAACATCTTAAAAAAAAATTCTATGGGCTAACGTCAAGCGTAGGTAATGCATGTGTCTACTGCCCCCTAGTGGGATTAGCTTCTAATGGCAGCTTTATTTTTCCTTCTTATCACCAGTGGGAGTAATCCCCATCATCCTTGCTTTAATATGTTCACAGATTTCAGGATTCTTCAGCAATTTCTTTACAAAGGCAGGGAGTCTATATCCTGGCTTATTACATAATTATACCCAATTATTACCTGTGTATCTTGAGAAACTTCTCTGTGTCTCAGTTTCCTAATTTGGAAAGTGGAGACCATACAATGGGTTCTTCCCAGATGTGATTAATTTATATGAAGTCACACAGGATTAAGTGAGGCCTAAATTCAATGTCATGGATGTCCTCATAAGAAGAGAAAGAGATGCACTAGACATTATTTACTGGAGTGATGCAGTTACAAGCCAAGAATTGTTGGAAGGCACAAGAGTCTGGAAGAGGCAAGAGGATTCTTCCTCAAAACCTTCAGAAGAAGTACGACCTCGCCGATGCCTTGCTTTTCCATGTCCAGCCTCCAGCACTGTGAGAAAAAATTTCTATTGTTTTTAGCCACCCGTTTAAGGCACTTTGTTACAGCCGTCACAGGAGGCTAATACACCAAGGAGAACATGGCGTTCTGTTTGCAACGAAGACAGTTTGTGCCTATTTCACCCCTGAATAGATGGACTTTCCCACCAGCCTGCGACACACTGCCCATGGGTGGGCAGGCGGGCTCCTGAGGAGGAAGGAGATTAGCTGTGCACACCAAATGCACCAATCAGAGGAGAAAGACGGGAGGTTGGGCGTGGTCTCGCTAAAGTTCCTCCCACAGGAAACATGGGGAGTGGGGAGCAAGAGTTCCTGCCTAAGAGTGGACTGCCAATTTTTCTGCCGGCACAAAGTTTTCCTAAAAGTATTTGAGTCAGTTCTCAACATTTAAAAGTTGGTAGACTTCATATAAAAATCCAGATCTCAAGCTTCTCTTTGAAGATGGGAAATCTGGCCACCCTGGGCCCCCTTCCCACAGAGCTATGACTGGCTGTTGCTGCAAACTCGGTGCCTTCTTCCAATGGACTGCAAGCTCCCCAGCTCCCCATTCTGCCTACCACTCCTCAGGTCTCACCCCTGACCTGTGCCGCTCATTTCTGTTCTCCCCCATCGGCTTTAGACACTGTGGTTTAGGATTCCCAGAGCACAGACTCTGGAGTCAGACAAGCCTGCGTTCCAATCCGAGCTCAGTCACTTCTCAAATGTGTGCTCTGAGCCTCAGTTGCCTCATTTGTAAAATGGGAATAATAATAGAACCTATCTTATGGGGACGTTGTGAGAATTCGAAAATGTAATCATGTGGGTCTTTTTGTACAGATGCAAGACACATAAATGCCAAATAGATGGGAACTATTATTACCATTTGATAAGCAAAACTGTCCATGTAGGAGCAAACTGGAAGAGAGCCTCCAGCTGCAATGATGCTTTGTCTGGTTTAAGCACTGCCCTACAGTGCACCGATTTTCAGAAAAATATTTTACTAAGCCAGCTTCCAAAAAGCCCCCTTTCTGGAGAAAGGAGTCCAATAGCAGACTTGGGAATTGCAGGTCCAATTAAGGTGCTTTTCCCTCCGGTCCACAATTTGATTCTTTTCTGGAAGGGAGTTCACAGCGAGGCAGGAAACTCTGGAAACCATCCAAATACTTTGATGTCTGGGTTTTAAAATAGCTGTGGTCTTAGCTGGCTTTGCAGACTTCCCAGTGGCCCTCAAAGGACAGTTTCTACTGTGACTGATCACTTCTGGGAGGCCCAGAATGTTGGACGATCCAGAAGGGACCGATTGACTTCAAGTAACCTACTTCCAGGTAGAGGTGAGAAACCAGATGTAATTGGGGAGGAGGTACAATGACAGAGAGGAAAGTTATTCATGTGTTTGCTTGTTTATTCATTCACTCATTTATTTTTATGAAGAACATATACACTTCTGTGAGAAGGAATGTCCAGTTAGGAGGCCTTTTGTAAAAAAATGAATTGATTTGAAAGGACACTGACGTATTTTATAGATCTCACAGGACAGCAAGACTTCCCCGGGGACTAGAACCAGGAACTGGGAAGTGACCAGGTCCAATGTGTAAAGTACTGATACAACTTAGTTATTGATACAGTAGATGGCGACCTGGTTGGTTGTTCAAACATCGTGTATTGAGTAATCCCTCTTTTCTCAACGTGTTTGAAATATCACATTTATCATATTCTATTTTTTTGCGTGTGTTTTGGGTCAATTTCTGGTAAAATTTTATGTCATCTGTTATGCATAGTTGTCACAGGTTGAACTGTGCCTCACAGAAGAGATGTGTTAAAGTCCTAACCCCCAGGACTTCCGAATGTGACCTCGTTTACTAAGAAATAGGGTTTTACAGAGGTAATCAAGTTAAAATGAGGTCATTAGCGTGGGTCTTAATCCAGTACAACTGGTGTCCTCACAAAGGGGGGGAATTCAGGCACAAGCGGACATGCACAGAGGGAGGACAGCCATATGGCAAAGGAGGATTGGATGCATCTATGAGCCACAGGATGACCAAGATTGCCTGCAAACCACCAAAAAGGCAAGGAAGCATCCTTTCCCAAAGGCTCCAAAGGTAGCATGGCCCTCCCAGCACCTTGATTTCAGACGTCTAGCCTCCAGGCCTGTCAGACAGATGGTAAGTTCCTCCCAGGTTGTGGTACTGTGTTGCCCTAGCAAACTAATACCATGCTCCAGTACCAAACTGTTTTCATTATGATAGCTTTCTAATATCATCCCAGGGAGGATATTTTTTTAACAAGACTATTTTTTAATTTTTTTTTTTGGTTAATCCTCACTGAGGATATTTTTCCATTTATTTTTAAAGAGAGTGGAAGGGAGAGGGAGAGGGAGAGGGAGAGGGAGAGAGAGAGAGAGAGAGAGAGAGAGAGAGAGAGAGAGAGAGAGAGAGATGTGAGAGAGACACTATAAATTGGTTGCCTCCCACATGCGCCCTCACCAGGGCTGGAGGTTAAGCCTGCAATTGAGGTACGTGCCCTTGACTGGGAATTGAACCCAGGACCCTTCCGTCCACAGGCTGATGCTCTATCCCCTGAGCCAAACTGGCTAGGGCCAGTGAGGATATTTTTATGTTGGGAAAGATTAGACCCAATGTAAGTGATGAAGGTTATAATCTAGAATATCATTTTTAGAAATTAATTATTTAGAAAACGCATTGAAATATACTCTTAAAATGGGCACATTTTATTGCATGTTAATTATACCTCAATAAAAGTGATCAAAAAGAACTGTGGAAACAAAACAGACTCAAATGCATTACCTACCAACTCTTACCATTTGCAACAGCATGGATGGAACTGGAGAGCATTATGCTAAGTGAAATAAGCCAGTCAATGAAGGAAAAATACCACATGATCTCACTCATTCATGGATAATAAAGACCATTACAAACTTTTGAACAATAATAGATACAGAGGCAGAGCTGCCTCAAACTGATTGTCAAACTGCATTGGGAAGGCCAGAGAGGGTTGGGGGGCAGAAGGGAGGGGAGTAAGAGATCAACCGAAGGACTTGTATGCATACATATAAGCATAACTAATGGACATAAGACACTGGGGGGTAAGGGAGGGCAGGGGATTGTCAAGGGCGGGGGGTGGGGGAAGGACACATATGTAATACCCTTTGTAATACTTATTATAATATTTTTTTTTAAAAGAATAAAAAAATGCATTACCTACCACAATGTAGCAAGTGGGGAACACCCCCGGTTTGCTTTTCATGCACGTTGCATGGTTTATGCAAACTTTGGACCAGAGCTCTGCATTTATTTAAAATTCTTGTGGAAGTCTCGTTGACTTGTGGGGCTGGGGTGTTACACTAATATTTAGAAATAATTTAGGCCAGCACTCATCTACTTGCCTAAAACTGTCAAATGTATACATTCTTCTAACACATGTGCAGGCCATTCTCAAGCATAGGCTGGGTGAGGCTCTGTCATAACTTCATAGATCAGCTGGGTAGTAACAGCAGAACATAAAACATGCTGAGTTGTGACAATATAATTTCATAGATCATTTATGCATTTAAGTTTTTGTTACAGCTCTGGCTTTCTTTAGTAAGCGGAATGGTTTCAATATGGTAGTGTGGGGCTCAAGCTTCGCCTTGCCTATAGGAACAGCTAAAGCTTCCTTAAAGTAATGGAAAGGTTGTGTTTTGGACTCAACATTTAAAACAGAATAAACTAGGTAGTTTTGAAGTCTTTTGTGGAACAGGAATTGAGATGTCTAATAATTACACATGTCGTTGAATGTTTCAAGATACATCTGAAGAGTGTTCTGGTTTTCCAAAAGAAGGAAAATTTAAATTGGCTGAAGACCTTGCTCATCAAATCCCTCCTAAGGTAATATTTAATAATTAAAAAATGTGAACAATTGTTGTTGTTAGTTATTCATCATTAGGGCAAAAATTCCTGCTCTCCGAGTCTGGATTTGTTCCATCATTTTGAGATTGGAGCGTGAGCTGTTAAAACTGATAAATATGCAACTACTTGTGTAAGTTAAGTGAGCTGTAGTGGCTGTGGGTTTTGTCCCGTTAGCACATTTTCCTTTTTCCCTTTGTTCTGCTAACAGGAGCTCTCTTTCCCGTGGAAACCCATTCCTCATGGATGGGAGGGGCTGATGTCATATTGTCCCTTCCCACCAAGATGGCAAGATGAGCCTAACCTGGCCAGTAAGAGTTACCTGTTTTCCTTACCTGTAGTCATCCTTCCCTAGAAGGGCATGTGCCGGAAGACTGCCCTATCAGTATCTGCCCTGGGATTTTCTCCGGCACTTCAGGGAGATAAAAACCATTGTTTTCTTCCAAGTCATGAGCTTTAACTATAATATAAGCCTAGAACTGGGGGGCCACCCTTCCTTCCAGTACAGGCAGGCTCTTTAAGAACAAAGCCACTTAGAGCAGAGCTGAGAGGTGGAGAGAGAGGAGATGGTTATTGCCATGGTGGACCTTTTTTAAGCCCTTGACTTTTCCTTGCCTCTTAATCTCAGTCGAATGGAATTTCTCTCATTCGCAACATAAAGATTACAAGAAAACTGTAATGATAATTACTGGCAAATTGCCTGATTGTGAGAATCAGAATTTTCTTGCAACTGTATGGCAGCTGCAACAACAATTAGATGCTGAAGCTCAGATAGGACTGAACTGCCTCACATTATGCTGAATTCCACAGGATACTTCGTTGGATCCATCAAAGGAACCTCAATAACACTCATTGACAGATAACTTGAAGCTAAAATGATACACTTCTAGGAAAAATATTATTTTGCCTCCCCATTTTCTGTATTAGGGTTTTGGGTAAAAATGTCATTTGACAAAAGTGTTCTCTTGTATTTGAAAATGGCTATATTGGATGATCTTTCTCCTAACCTTGATGTTTTGAGATTCAAATATCTTCTAGATTGAATGGGGAAAAAAAAGAAAAAGAAGAACAGTATCAGGAAGAAGGAAATGTTAGTCTCTCTCTCTCCCCTCCCCTCCCCCACCTTCTCCAAACTAACTGGCCTGTGTTGGTTCTCAGTTGGGCTGTGAAGCTAGGCAAGAGGTCCTTTCAGGAGAATACATGGATTCGTTGGAGCCCGAAGCAGGGATGAAATGGCCAGAATAACTTTTCACGGGCTGTAAATGATTACTGAGATCCTCCCATTTATATCACTTCTTCCTCAAGTTGTTCAAAGAGCTCTTCTCACCAAGAATACTTTGGTTAAGGACAGACATGCTCATTTGCTCAGCACTAGTTCATTCTCTCTCTCTCTCTCTCTCTCTCTCTCTCTCTCTCTCTCTCTCAGAAATGAACTGGTTTCCTCCCATTAGCAAAGCAGGATTTTCCTGAGACCTTCCTTCATTGCCTCCATTTAAACACGTGTCCCCTCCATTCACTCTCTGAGAGTTGCTTTCCCACTGTCAGTTGCTGAGACGGGCTGAACCACAGAGATGCAGGACAGGAATGGCATGTTGAGCAGGAAACGTGGCATCTGTACACTCGCCAACCCCCAAGGCTGACATCTTCCTGGGCTGAATAACAGAAGCAGTGACCATTCATGGAGCTCTGGCCACAAGCCAGGCACTGCCCAGGCTCTCAATCTCATTTAATCCTCACAAGAGTCTCGGAGGTAAATGTAGTTATCATCCATGACCTTTCCCAACTGAATTAGTCTCTCCCATACTCTCCTATAATATTCTGTAACTCTGCCTCAAAGCTCTTGCCTCAATTTGGAATGATACGTGCTCCCCGCTGGAAACGGAAGCTTAACAGTGGCAGGAACGATGTATGTTAATTACGGATGCCCAGACCTAACCCAGTGCCTGACATTTAGCAGGCACGTAGTTAGCATTTGTTGAATAAATAAACCCTCATTTAATATGGCGAAATTAAAGGTCAGAGAGGCTAGGTACCTTGCTCAAGATCACATAGCCAGGGAGCGGTGCAGCCAGTGTTAGGACCCTTGTTCTTACTGCTTCCTCTCAGCAGGGAGGCCTGCTCCCAGGCTCTCTCCGTTGATGCCTCCTCCAGGGAGCAATTGTGCCCAGTGTAGCTTAGCAGCAACATTTGGTTATCTGAGTAACCAGGGTGAGAATCCCATACCGAGTCATGGGTCTCTGTAGGACCAGAGTGGAAAGAATGGGCTCGACATCATTGTGAAGATGAAGTTGAGTTTCAGAATTCACCCACAGACAGCCCCTGATATTTGACTTACGTCGTTCTGAGAGAGAGAGTCACCGAGTATATCACTTTTCCACAGAAGTACTTGAATTGTAATAGGGCATAAATATTTAAATCATAGGAATGTCTGCCTTGAATTGAGATCTCTAACTTATTAGCTGATTCCCAAATCATACCCTGGTAGAGGTACTGTGGACCCTCTCCTAGCTGATGTCCATCCAGTGGTCTTGCCAGAGGGACTGGAGGACGTGGGTACATCCACATTTCCTTTCTCTCTGAACATTGCTGACAGATGCCCAAGGTGCACTAAGAGTCATGGCTATTGAGCTCTTTTACAGAATTCCGTGCTTTTCTCCAAGTCATTGTGTTCTTACCAACAGGAAATTGTTTTTGTTGCCAAACCTATTCAGCCAGTTATACTTAATGCAACTAAATTTTCGAGAAAATATGTTTTTAAAAGTTAAAAATTGATGAAACATGAGTGCAGAAAAAGGTTTATTTTAGAAAAATTAGACTGAATATTTCAAAAAATAAAAATGAGATGCTTAAAAATATTGCTGTCATGATAATTGTGCAATTGAAAAATGCATCAAGCATTTAGAATTTATTTACAAGCATCTTTAAGATCTCATTCTATTTTAAAGAAACAGAAATAGGATATCTTAGATAATGCAAAATGGTTGTGATTTATGCTAGGAAGAAAAAGTGCAACTCCAATCATCAGATTAATGTCCAAAGAAAAATCCTTGGTTCAAACACCACAAAATTATACCACTTTCCTTTCTTTCTATTGTTTTTTTTTCTTAAAAAAATAAAAGAGAAAAGAAAAAGAACCGGTTGCCTCTTAATAGCAATAGCAGAGTATTTCAGGATTTTTTTTTGTGTGTGTATGTGTGTGATTTTTTGTTTGTTTGTTTTAAGTCGAAATACTTAAGATATGAATGCATCATTAAAAAAGAATTCCCTGCTTTAACCATCCTTTTTTGATTGACAATCTCTGGACTCATTTCGGTAACAAGATCTTATTGTATATACAAAGTTCTATAAGAGATTTCCATATCCTCCCAAGATGTGAAATTAGCACAAGCTTCCAGCTCCACCTGTAACCTGACCCCCAATCAATTCTGAAAAAATTATAGAGGAAAGCATGGAATATAGGAAATTTAAAAAAAGAAAAAACAAAACAATAGCATCCAACCAACCAAACATACAACAAAGCTCTGTGAGAAAGCTCTGGGGAGATGGAAAAGTGCTTTGAGCTGTAGGTTTGGGGAGGGGGAAGGGAGAGAGTGGGGGGTGAGTGGGGGTGGAGGTGGCAGTCTGGGTCAGAGGGCCATGTGCTCAGATAAATTACATAAAACTGGTTACATTTCTGCCCCTGTCTTCCTCCACCACTGACTCAGGACAAGCACTGTGTGCCCCCAACTGTGAAAACAGCCACGACCACGGTGCGGGTGTAAACTAGGACAGAGCAAAAGCCCTGATGGGATGAAGAGTTGAGGAAACAGGCTGGCGATTGATTTTCTATGTGTTCCATTTCTCCAAAACTCCTCCCAATATTGTTTGTCTTTGAAGGCATGAAGGTCTTGGACAAAAGAATGTCTTGGTGGGCGAGACCAAGAGGAGTGATTGCAAACTCTCCATCCTAGGGCTTGTCTCATTCTGTCTCCTAGAAGCATCTTGGCTGATACACTAGGGTTTGACCTTTCACCCTTTTGTAGGTAGCATGACAGAAACTTTTGAGGACTATGAACTCACAGGCCAAAATAAGAAGACACCTAGAGATTACAACAGAAGGAGTACAATGACCTCAAAAGAAAAGATGAGAAACTGGACTAAGCGTATACATGAAGCAAAATTATTAGAACAGACACAGATGTTAAAATAAACAAAGGAAGGACCCCAGCTTAGGTAAGGGACTAGAATAGAAATGAAAAAGAAGAAGAAAATCGTGAATCAGAATCCAGTGGAAAGAATAGTTTTGAAAACACTTTGGTTGAAATCATTGACTAAAATAGATGAGATTCAGAAGAATTGATACAACTGAAAAACATGAAATAGTGAGATAGATAATCATATTGGTGAACCCTACCAGTAGGAAGCACAGCTAATTATAATAATTAATAATAATATGTAGAGCCTGGCTGGTGTGATTCAGTGGTTGAGCATTGACCTATGAACCAGGAGGTCACAGTTCAATTCCCGATCAGGGCACACGCCCAGGTTGTGGGCTCTGTCCCTGGTGGGGGGTGTGCAGGAAGCAGCCGATCAATGATTCTCTCTCATCATTGATATTTCTATCTCTCTTTCCCTCTCCCTTCCTCTCTGAAATCAATAAAAATATATATTAAATAATAATACTAATATGTAGAAGGTTTAAAAAATATGGAGGAAGCAGTTTATTTTGGCTTTGAGATCAAGGTTGTGTTTTCACTAATTGGTGAAAGGAGTAGTGGGGAGGCTTTGGTGTAGAGACTAGATTCTTCTTTGCTGACCTATGGAAAGTGACTTTCCTTTCCTGGCCAATGCCTTCTCAGATGGCTTTTTAAATGGTGTTTTTTCAATTAAGGATGTGTGGTTGAGAGTCAAGCTGTTGGAAAGGCTTTTGGCAGACTTGTGGGCACTGCATGAACTCCTGTCCTTCCTCCTGAATTTTCGGCAGTTACCCTGTTGAGTTCTAATGAACATCCGGAAATGTTTGCCTAAGTTGATCACTTTCGATGGTTGGGAATATTATGTTCATTAGGATCAGCACTTTTGTCCCACCCTAGACTCAACATCTGGACTTTTTTTTTTTTTTTTTTATGTGAGCAGTGTGTCGGTTCTAATCTCCAACTGATCTTTAAGTTTCTGCTTTTGATGTTCTTGTTTTGGGGTCTGTGATGGGCTTGATCCTTTTCTGTGCTAAAATGCTCTGTATTCCAATGAAAATTAGAGCCACTCTTTACTTCATATTTACTCAGCTAAGTGGTGTATCTGCATTATCTCACCCAGTGCTCTGCATCCCAGGGGATTGAGGACCACTACTGCCATTTGGTAGATGGGGTATGGAGGCTCTGACTGGTGAGGACTTATTCAAGGACAGGCAGTTGTTCAGTACAGGGGAGAGAATTGACCTAGGGCAGTGGGATTCCAAAGCTGGTTTGTTTAACCATAGCACTAGGAGGCTTCCTGACATATCAGTACCCTTTTGCCAGGACAGCATCTGGAAAGCTGAGGGCAATAGAATAGAAGCTACCTGCTGGCCCAAGCCCCCACCTAGGGTTTCTGGGACTCCTGTTTCAGCAGGTCACTCAACATCAAGCATTGCTTCCCCACCTGGAAGAACTCAAAACACTGCTCATTACAACCAGAACTTCAGTGACAACAAAAACACAGGCTATTCAACAAATTCTACCTTTCTCCAGGAAAGTCTATATTGAGGAGGTTTGAGATGTGTCAATTGTGTGTGTGTGCATGTGTTTGTGTGTGCGCGTGTGTTTGTGTGTGTGTCTAGGTGTGAGGGTGCATATATGAAGCCTTTACTCGAATATCCAAGGCAGCTCTCTTGCTCTCCATCCCTGGCCCTGGCATCCTGGGTACAATCGTCCTGGTGGTCATTTCTACCTGCAATAACGCCCTGCATCCTGGGTGTATCAGCCTCTCCCAATGGATGTTGCCATTCATTCCACTGCACAGGGCATTCGCTTCTGAAGCTTCCAGGGTATTCCCTGGATCTGTGCCCCTGCTGGGATCCTCTAGCAGTTAGCCCACCTTTTTAGAGAGTGAGCTCCCTCTTCCAGGGGAAGGGTGGCACGGTGCTTCAGTGAGGAGCTGCCAGTGGTTGCTCTCCTACTTTACTCTCTGCTCATTGTGTGTCCTTGGGCATGTTGCTTAATGTCTCTGAACTTTAGCCTTTTCATCTGTGAAATGGGGATCATGATGCCTACCCCATTTCTGTGAAGAGTAACTGAGAGGATGTATTTGAGCCCAGTGGATAGTATCTAGGACACTGAGGCCTCTTTATCTTTTCCCAGTTCACACATATTATTTTCTATACTCTCATCATGCCTTGAAGTCACTGGGAATGTGCTCCAGCAGCTCAGGCTCCTCGAGGTTCTCAGTTCTCACAGACCGGGCACAGGCTGGGGCTTCAGTAGAACCTAGGTGCCTTGTCTTTGGTTTTTTCTTGTCCTTCACAGGTTTCAGGGTCTATATCAGCATTTGAGGACTCAGTATGCTCAACGCCAGTGCTCCTGCTCCTGGTGAGACTCCTGCCCCTCTCTGCTCTGTTCAGGATGACACCTTGTGGGGCACCCATATTGTGCTGGCTACAATATTATCTTCCATTTTACTTGTAATTAGCCCAAGAGACAAAGTCATGCTTGTGTAGGGCCCATATCCTCTTTCCCTTGGCTGGAAAATGGTGATTCCAGCTGAAGACACTGACAAAATATAAAGAACCATGGGATGTGAGTGTTACAAAGGCCTTAAGTGCACATCACATTTTATGGAGGAGAATACAGAGTCAGGAGAAGGGAGATGCCTGTGTGTTTTCAGAAGACAAGTACCGTATAGTCATGAAGGCTACTCAGGTTCAAATCTCAGTTCCTTCCCATATTTGATATGTCACCCTGAGCCAGTCACGGGATGTCTGTAAATCTCAACCTCCTCACCTGTAAAATGGGAATGATCATAATAGTACCTCATTCATTGTAAGGGTTCATTGAGAGGATTAAGTGAGATTGTGTGTGTGTGTGTGTGTGTGTGTGTGTATGCACATGTGCGTGTGATGTAAGGCTCAGTCCAGATCCTGGCACTGAGGAAGTGCTCAACCAGTATCCACTCTTGCCCCCTCTCATCCTACCTCCCTCTCTTCTTCTTCAGCACCCTTGCTGTGGAGTGCCCTATAAAAGATCCAAGGACTCTGCCGAGAAAGCTCACACCTTTCTCCCTACAATGCCCACTCTGGAATCTGGGGACCAGTGAATTGCCCCCATTTTGTTTTTAAGGTTTCCACGGTCACATAAACTCTGAGGGCAACATTGGTTTCCCTACTTACAATCATGTCATAATAATCACAATAATAATAATGATATAATTATATTTCTTATAAAGAGTGATAGTGAATGTCTATGGGGTGTGTCCAATATGCCACCAGTCATGAATCTTCACAGCCACCATTGGAGGTATGTTCTATTAAAAAAGTTTTTATTGATTTTAGAGAAGAGGAAGGGAGAGTGAGAGAGAGAAAAACAATGAAAGAGAAACACTGATTGGCCACCTCCCCACATGCCCCTTACTGGGGATTGAGCCCACAATCCAGGCATGTGCCCTGACCGGGAATCCAACCGGCGATCTCCTGGTGCATGGGATGACGCTCAACCAATTGATCCACATCGGCTGGGCAGTACCTTCTATTTTTATCACCCTCATTATCCAGATGAAGAGACTGAGGCACTGAGAGGCTAAGTAATCTGCTCAAGGTCACTAGCTGCTATGACAGTGTCCTGATGTGGTCCCAGAGCTGTCTCATTTTGGAGTCACAGTACTTCCCTCTCTAAACTAAAACAAAATGCCCATTTTACTCTGTGTTGGAGCTTTATTTAAAGAGGATCATCTCCTGTCTTTTAAAATCCATGTCAACTTTCCAGGTTTTATGGGCAATTATATAGTTTCCCAGTGTTGGTTCTTGGGTGTGGGGCTGGTGGTTTCTCTTGCGATGAAATTAGAGACGGCTAAGGTTGACCAGTTAGCTGCAGACATTTGACAACTGGTATTCTCTGCAACATTTTCTCTCTCCATTTAACAACTTTTGTCTCAGATGGAAAAGTTTATAGTTTTTCTTTAATGACTTTTTAAAAAATGTGAGGGGTTGGAGGTTGTGGGTGGAAAAATAGGCAGGGCGAAGGAAAAGGTCTTTATTTTTTAGTCTGGTCTTATTTAAAAAGCTCTTTTGCTCCATTTTTAACATTTTGGCTTTCCAAGTTTTGTCTTGTTAGGGGTTTTTCCCTGTCTCTGTTTATTCTGTGACTCGTGCCTGAAGGGATGTTTTCTCAAAAGGGAATTATCCACACCACAGCTTGTCCTGACCACGTGTTGACCACTCTCTCGGTCAAGGTCTTCTTTGTTCGAGAGAGCGGAGAGTTTATTCTGGTTAATGGGGATGCCTTGTAGAAGCAGCCATTAGATGGGGCTGGGACAGAATGAACTGCCATTAGAATAAGCAGACATTTGAGTTGTAATATCCATTACATGATGTTTTTCCTGGCACCAGAGCCACTTAAGCAGAGGGTTAGTACCCAGATTCTAATGTGGGTGACGGAGCATCTCAAGATTCCTGTTGTTTTCCTCAGAATGAACAATAGGAAACTTTGTTCAAATGAGTGGTGCTCCCTCAAGGGCTACAATAGGTAATTTCACTGGAAAACAAAGATGCTGGGACCTCCCAGGAACTGGAGTTGGACTTTAGGGCCACATCACCTCTGGCTTGAGGGAGAGGGGTTCTCTCTCCCTCTCCCCCCATTTCTCAGGGTTGAGTGATCTCTGAGCCTCAGTTTCCTCATCTACACAATGAGGTACTCACAGAGTGGTTAAGGGTGCAGCCTCAGAGGCAGAATGTTGACATTCATTCCCACCATCGCCACTTCTAAAACTTCTGGCAAATCAATTTGTGCCTCAGTTTCCTCATTGGTGAAGTAAGCATTGCCAGGCTCTGGGGTTGTTGTGAGGTCTCAGTACTTGTCACGTCTTTTCTTTGTACAGTGCCCGATGCTGAGCGGTGCCCAACTCATGCTGGTACTAGTTGTCCCTTCTGATGGGCTTCCATTGCTCTCACGTGGCCTTAACCAAAGGTAGTATTACCTCTACTAGAAAAAAAACCACATAAGAGCTTATAGTTATTGAATTATTATTATTATTATTATTATTATTATTATTATTTTGTTGTTGTTAATCCTCACCCAATGATATTTTTCCTATTGATTTTTTAGAGAGAATGAAGGGAGGGGGAAAGACAGGAACATCGATGTGAGTGAGATACATTGATTGGTTGCTTTCCTCATGCACCCCCACTGGAGCTGGGGATCAAACCTGCAACCGAGATACATGCCCTTGACCAGGATCCAACCCATGACCCTTCAGTCCACAGGCCGATGCTCTGAGCCAAACCAGCTAGGGCTGAACTTTTAATATGTATTTTATAAATATTTTCATCTTATCCTCATGAAAATCACATTGATATAGTTACCTTTATTCTCTCCACTTTACAGATTAGGGAACTGAGCTTCAAGGAGACTAAGTAACTTGCCCAAATTCACACAGGTAAACTGGGCCAATCCACATGCATGGTGGGAATACATGGCTTAGTCTGTTCACGCTGCTCTAGCAGGATCCCACAGACTTGGTGCCTTATCAACAATAGAAGTTCATTTCTCAGTTCTGGATGCTGGATGTCAGATGTCAGGGTGCTGGTCAGGTTCTGGTGAGGGCCCTCTTCCAGCTAGCAAACTGCTGAGTTGTTGTTCTGTCCTCACATAGCGGAGAGAGGTGAGGGAGCTCTCTGGGGTCCCTTTTAGATGGACACTAATCCCATTTATGAAGACAACACCTTCATGACTCAATTACCTCCCAAGGGCCAGACCTCCAAATATCATTACAGTGGGGCTTAGGTTTCAACATAGGAATTTTGGTGGGAGGGAGACTTAAATTCTGTCCATTGCAATGACCTTCTAAGTACAATGCCTCTGCTTCTGATGGTGTGGTTTGCAGTTCTTTTTTTTTTTTTTTTATTGCTTAAAGCATTACAAAGGGCATTACACATGTGTCCTCTTTTTTTCCCCCCTGCCCTTGACAATACCCCGGCCTCCCCCACCCCCCAGTGTCTCACGTCCACCGGTCATGCTCATATGCATGGTTTGCAGTTCTTAATCTTGGTTTCTTAGTTCACTAGTTCCAACTCTTGAGGAGGATTGTGATGCGCTAGGCTCAGTCTATGAATTTTCCCCCTTGGGTTAGGTGTGCATTCTTGGATCAGTCAGCTGTGGCCCAGGGGTGGCGTCATGAGGTTTCAACATGGCGGCCTGAGCCACACAGAGACTCAGAGCTCTTCCCAGAAAGGGAAGCTGGGCAACCAAACCTTTCTATTATGCACAGCCCCATTCAACCCTGAAATTGTCTCAGAGTTCTCCCTGGAGCGTTAAGGCTCTGCAGGATTACTGCCTGCCTTTCTCCTGCCGAGCTGGGCTGTAGGCATGGGGGACCTTCACTGGCAAGCTCTGTCTCACCCAGTTCTGGAATTAATCTACAAAGTGTTGGCAGTACATCGAGTGCCCTGTGTCTGCCAGGGGTTAGGGTCTGGAAATCAGTCTGACAACCATAAATAGCAGGTGTCTATATGTCTACCATGCTGGTCTCCCCCACCTCTCGCTAGGTCTGTCTGGTTCTTGGAATTGTACCCCAGTATTAGTGCTGTTGGTATACTCCTTGGATGGGCCTGGCTATTTGCCTAGCACTTCCTCCCCACTCCTTGGGGGCCCCACCCACTAGCTAAGGACCTGCCCTAACCCAAACATAAGGCTCAGAGGCACTAACTTTTTCTGCCATTACCCACTCTTCAAATCAGGCCCCTTCACATATTTTTCTTTTAACTTTCATTGTGGAAAATTTCAAGTTTTCATAAAAATATAGAGGCTCATACAATAAATCTTCATGTACCCATCACCCAGCCTCAACAATGATCAAATCATGGTCAAACTTATTTATCTATACTTCCATGTAATCTCTTCTAATATTATTTATTGAAGCAAATTCCAGATCATATTATTGCATCTGTAAATATTTTAGTGTACATCTCTAAAATATAAGAACTGTTTGCTTTTAATATAATCACAACCCTACAATCACACCTAAATATATTAACAATGATTCCTTAATGTCATCAAATAATCCAGCCAGTGTTTATATTTCCAGTTGTCTCATAAATGTCTTAAAGGTTTTTTTCATTAACAGTTTGCTTGAGTCAGCATCCAAATAAGGTCCACGTATTGTGATTTGTTAGCAAAATCCTTAGATTTCTGTTCCCACATCTATTTTTTTCCCCCTTGCAATTTACTTCTTAAAGAAGTTGAGTTGTTTATCCTGTAGAGTTTCCCACTGGGACTTGCTGATGGGACATCCCTGTATATATTAGCATTTGATTAGAGAGTTTTAATCGTATCTTTGTAGGTGGTTCTGTGTTCTTCCACCAGAGGCATGAAATATCTGGTTGTCTCTTTCTGTGGGTATAGCAGGCGTTGGTGCTCATGTTGAAATTAATTTATTAGATCTTGCAAAATGGTTAGGTTTGGATTCTCTGATTCCTTCTTCATTTATTAGGTAGAATACCCTTTAAAAAAGAAACTTCACCTCATTTACCAATTGGTCACCCAATGGCATAGTCCATATAGAAAAAGCAGAATAAATGCTGATTCTTTTTCTTTATTTACTAACTGTAGGAATATGGAGTTAGGGCATTAGCATCCTCCAACATTGAAGAATTAGGGTTTTAAGAAGTATTATTAAAACTCATAGATTTAAATATACTTGATGGGTTTCAATCCATTCCAGTTATTTTATTTAACTATGCTCAAACTTTATCATCTTTGGCCAGTAGAAGCCTCTTCAAACTGGCTTCTGGGTTTTTAACAATCCCTTCCCTACCCCTGGCATATTGATGGAAGCCCAGATTGAGGCCAAGTTTTTCAGGCCATTTGTATGTTTAGCACAATGTCTGCATCTAGTGAGTATTCAACAAATGGTATATGTAAATGTTATGATTATTTAATAGAAATCTTAACCTCCACATCCAGGGCCAGTGCTGTAACTTGGAATACCTGCCCTACCCAGCCGTGACTTCTAGGAGGGGGAGGTGAGAGAAGGGGCTGGAGGGAGTTCCATATCTCTCTGTTTTGATAAAACTATGTACTTACTTCACTGCTCTTACTAATCTCTCTCCTGGGGGTGGTGGTGGGGGGATGGGAGGTGGTGCTAGCTCCTGGGTGAGATTGAGACCAGGGGAAGTGAGCATATATGGTATATCCCCTTCTTAGCTCTCTCAGAGATGGGCTTCATCCACACACTGTGTGTGTATTTGCACCTGCCTCCTGCATGAAGTAAGCAGCCAGGGCAGGTCTTGCATCTGGAAGGAGTTGCATGGAACTGGGGGAGTGGTGGGGAACAGAAGGAGGAAGGGAAGAGGGAGGAACGTAGGGAAGGCTACAGTTATACCTGAGAATGAGGATGTAAATTTAATCCAGGAGGGAAGAAGTAGACTCCTGCTTTCGGCTTCAGATCTAATCCATAGCAGCCATAAAGCTGATAACATTGGTCCTTATCGAATTCAACTTTCTGTTTCTCAAATGGCTTGTCATCCGAAGGAAAAAGGACTGTGCTAAATCAGCACCTTAGAAATGACACCACATGCCTTCCTTTCCTCTCAGTCATTGGCTGTTGTGGTCCCACCCTCCCCTTGGCCAACCTTGCCCAGGGTCATGCAGTTGTTACCTAGAACTGTCAAGTATTAAACTCAACAAGCAAATCATCCAGCACATTCCTTACACAGGTGTGGCTGAGGCAAGTGTGGAGCAAAGAGAGTCTTTCCATTTATAAACCTTTCGGATTCAGGAAATTGAAGACTGAGCAGCTTGTGCTGTAATTGCCAGCCAGCCCTGCAGTTGGTGCCCGTGTGTGCGCCACATTGTTAGCGCCACATACCCTCCATGCTGGAATTCTCAATTGTGTTCCATTAAGGTCGATTTGAAGTAAGCTCAAGGATGATGGTTAAGGTACGTCTTAAGTCCATTTGGGCTGCTATCACAAAATACTATAAACTGGGTAGCTTATCAATAATAGAAATTTATTGCTCACAGTTTTGGAAGCTTGCAGTCCAAGATCATGGTGACAGCATGGTCAAGTTCTGAGGAGGGCCCTCTTCTAGGTTGCAGACCGCTGACTTCTTGTTGTGGTGGAAGGAGTGAGGGAGCTCCCTGGGGTCTCTTTTATGAGGGCACTAATCCCATGTATGAGGGCTCCATCCTTATTACCTACCACCTCTCCAAAGTCCCACCTTCTACTGCCATCACATTGGGCATTAGGCTTCAACCTATGAATTTTGGGGGACACAACATTCAATCTCAACAACGTAGATATGAAATAGACCCCAAATAATGACATGCTGAATTAGATAGAAATACATTTGTCTCATGTAAAAATCTGAGCTCACAAAAGCATCAGGAGCCACAACTCCTTCCACTTTTTGGTTGAGAATTCAATCTTCTTTGGCCCCGGGAGATGGAATTTCTTTACATGGGGCCACTCTCAGTCTTTGGTTACCTTTTCCCAAAGCATACATTATCTTCAAGCAACAGCCATTCTATTCCATTGCTCTTATAATGACTATTTATTTCCTCCATATTTTTCAGAAGCTTGATACGCCACACCCTCTAGTACCTTTTCTTCTCCCAGCACCCCATTCCGCTTTACCACCAGTGGCGTTTTTACCACACGTCAACTCCACATGTCAACAGGATTGGGCTTCTCCTACCCTGTTGGCTGGTAGGTGGTCCAGTCCCAGTTCCATGTTAGCATCTCTTCTCTCAGACGACTCCTGGTGCCCTCTGGCAGGTGGGGGTCCCCAAGGAGCAGCTGCTGGGGCAGCGATCAGCCTGTGGCAGGTCTCGTGGGGAGAGTGCTCAGCATGGATGCCTCTGGTTGGAGGGGGAAAGCAGGATTGAGCAGAGGAGGAGTTAGACTGAAAGTCAGGTTCAACAAAGGCCGTGGCTAACCATTGGGGAAACGACAAAACTGAGATGACCCCTCAGGGTTGTTTCCGGTTTGGACAAGGAACCACGCCAGTACTGACCAGTTACCATTGTGGGCTTCTGCTGGGAAGGAGGAGTGTCCTTGTCTGAGGTGGCTTTCTTTAGGAAAAAAAGGAACAATTTCTAAGAAGGCTGGCAGCTCAGGGCCCTCAGCCAGCAAAACTCCCAGCTGAGGGAATAAGAAAAAAAATGACCACAATAATTTATAGATCCGCCCATCAAGCAGTGGAGCCTGTTTTTCTCCGCTTGGATTTGGCTTGGCCTTGTGACTGGCTTTGGCCAATGAGTTAGTAGCCTTCATGATACAAGAGAATCTTGAAAAGTGCTTGTCCATTGGGGTTGCTATTCTCTGGTATGTGAAGGAGCCCAAGCCAGCCCCCTGGGGAGGAGAGAGTCCCTACTCACCCAGGTGAGTCCCAGCCATGTGCACGTGGCATCCCAGCCCATCCAGTCCTGGCCAGAGAGGTGCAGATGGACCACCAGCCAGCAGACCCTCAGGATCATGGGAAAT
Source organism: Myotis yumanensis (assembly GCF_028538775.1). NCBI lineage: Eukaryota > Metazoa > Chordata > Mammalia > Chiroptera > Vespertilionidae > Myotis > Myotis yumanensis. Next base: position 201,987,055 of record NW_027223754.1, read on the forward strand.
ATTAAGCGCTTATTGTTTTCAGCCACTAAGTTTCAGGGGTCATTTGTTACAGAGCAAACATTTATTGATGAGTAGGCCAGCGTGAACCTGGCATTTGGTCTGAACAAATGGGGAAAATGTTTTGGGATTTGGCAAACTTATATAGTTTTATTCCCCCTTCCCAGGTTTGTAGATTTCTAATAAAACTCCAGCCAAACCCATGTTTTTTTTCCAGAGCCTTTACAAAGCACCCTTTCAATTGCCCTCCTCTGCTCAGAAAGGGGAATACTATAGGAGGCCTTTACCATTCATAGTTGCTAAAGGAAATACATGCTTTCAGAGCCGCCAGTGTTACTGAACAGAAAACACAATTACTACTGTGAAAAGCAAGGACTGCTATTCCATCATAAAAGCGCTAAAGATAGCAGTGTGCTGATTGTTAGTCGAACTGGGTTTCTGGAGGAGCATTTGGGGACCTGATGCAGTGAATTACATTGAAATGTGCTAAAAAAAAAATCAAATCAAAAGGAAATACGAATCAAGCACCTTTGCATTGTTTACTGGAAAAATATTTTCTTAGCACATAGTTCTTGGCACTTGAAAAATGTTTGTTGAGTGAATGAATACATGAATGGCAGGAATATGGACTACTACATTTGAAAAATCTACCCTGTTGCACTGCTTTGAGATCTTAGGAGGATCAACATGGCATTAAAATAGGAAGTGGGTTTAGTCATCTTTTTTAAAAATATATTTTTATTGATTTTAGAGAAGAAGGGAGAGGGAGAGAGAGAGATAGAAACATCAATGATGAGAGAGAATCATTGATCTGCTGCCTCCTGCATGCCCCACACTGGGGATTGAGCCCATAACCCGGGGATGTGCCCTGACTGGGAATTGAACCGTGACCTTCCGGTTCATAGGTCGATGCTCAAACACGAATCCATGCCGGCATGATTCTGTTTGGTAATCTTAAAGATTTTTCTTCCCAGATCCCACAGAACTCTACAAAAATTCTAGGGCCACCACCTGCATAGACATGCTGATCCCCTCTCTATTTCTCAATGCTCCCTTCTGAAAACAGAGGATTGGGCCATCTAGAAAGCCTGGGGGAAAGAACGAGCTGGATTTACTTCCTCACTCGGCCTCTCACCAGAGCTGTGTATGTGACCGTGAGTAAGTTCCTCACACTCTCCGTGCCTCAGTTTCTCAAACTGTATAATGGAACAGCAATACTGCTGCAGGATTGTTGGGAGATTAGGGATAATATATGTAAAGTGCCTGGAATGTAGGTGCGACATAGCTGGAAATTATAAGTAATGGGTAAGTTGCAGATTTGTGTAGAGTAGGGAGAATACAATATGCATATTCTAAGGGACCTTGTGAAACCCAGCGTTTCTGATTTGATTCATGATTGTCAGCCACTGGGGAAAACCCCTCTGTGCCCATTCAACTCGGCACCTCCATTTAGAATTCTGAACTCTTTCTTTCTGACTATTCCCGCCTCCAAACCCCATGGGGACAAGTCACATTTCTCAAGCTGCTAAATCGAAAGACAGCTGCCTTTGAGTCCATGTGTTTCCCATTCCGAAATGTTGTTTTGAATATTTTCAGCTACTAAGCACAAAAGTCTAATTTTTTTTTTTGCACATTTCAGATGCCTGCTTTTGAGTTCTGCGTTATTCTGCGGTTTCCTCCTCATTTGCCCCGCCCTTTAATTGCTCCACCAGCACTTAGCTTCCCCGCCTGCCAAGACTGTCTCCCCCTTTTCCTAATATTCCCGGCTCTCCCCAAGGGCCGTCCTCTAAGCCAAGGAGCTCTCGAATGCTTCGTGAAATTGAAAGTCCTCTGTTTATCCTGCTCCCGCCTCAATGTTCATGGCAGTTATCTCACTTGGGCTCCCATTTCCTGCTCTTATTCTTGGCTCCCTGCCAGTCATCACACATTCACATGAAACCCTGCCTCTCCCCGCAGAAGGGAAAGGCTGTTTCCATTCATGGAATGCTCATTGGCCACAAAGATGCTACACCCTCGCCACAGGCAGGGTGTTCTCGGGTTTCCTGACATGCCCAGGGCAAGGTTGGGGGGGGGGGGAGGGGGGCTCTGGTCCCAACAGTTATTTACAATAATGGCGAGCCAGGCTAGAGAACAGTGTGGTCTTTGTGGTGAAGGGAAGTGAGCTGGACTGTCCATTCTAACTGACCTGGAGGTGGGTCCATGTGCCATTACTGAGTCTCAGTTTGTTTATCGGTGAGATGGGAATGAGACTACTGCCCACTTGGCAGCATCATGGTGAGGCTCGTGAATGGACCGGGCTTGGCACAGGGCCTGCCTGGAGAAATGGCATTTGCTCCGTAAGTTTTATTTTCTCCCCTTCTTGCTGGTTGCTAAACCCTTTGGGTCAGTCAGAGTCCCAGAAAGAAAGAGAAGGACACCTCCAAGTGGTTAATAAAGACCGTGTCACAAAAGGATTATGTGTAGATTTGCAAAGGTGTGGGCAGGGGAGGAGAAACACCTGGGACCAGCAAGAACTAGAAGTCATGGCATGTACTGAAAGGCAATGGAGGATGTGCCCACCCACCCCTGGTGAGAGCCGTGGCCAGGATGCAGGTCAGGGCACACTGGCACTGACAAAGGGTTTTGGGGTCTTAGCAAACTTGGCTCATTTTCTCCCCTCTTTTCCAGGATTTTAGATTTCAAGTAAAACCTAGGCAAATCTGCATATCCAATTTTTTTTTTCTAAATTAAGGTGGTTGAGTAAGGACCGTGGCTCAGGGAGAGGGCTGCTGTCACTACTAAAATGACAGCCCCTCAAAGAGAGAGTGGGGGGCCTAACAGCCTCTTTCCCTCTTCCTGCCCGTGATTTCTATCGGCTGAACCCAACCGGAAGCCAGAGAATGAAGGGCTTGGGTGATGGACTCCAGAATGTTGACTTCCGGGCACAGAGAAAGGCAGATAAATGTGGAGAACAGACTTGGAGAAGCAGAGAATCATCTTGTCATTTGTCACTTATTAGCCGGTCCCTTGGTGCAAGGCTCTGAGCCTTGGTTTCCTATAAAGTGGGGCATAAAACTAACCTGCCCATCTACCGCTTGGGCGTGTCATGAGGATCAAATGAGAGCGTTCTCATCAGTTACTTTGCAGGGTGAACCTCCTTTTCCTCTGCAAGATCTCACTCAGTTCCCCAACCACCAGGTCAGATACCAGGCAGAGGGACTTTGGATTCTGGGGGTTGTCAGTGATGGTTTGGCCAAGCTCTCTCGCTGTCAGATTATGGGCAAGTGACTTAGCTCTCTGAGGCTCAGCTGCTGTCTTACTTTGGGTTCCCAATCCCCCCCCCACCCCCCCCCGCAAAAAAAAAAGCAGATCCTGAGACAAGTATTTGAGTGCACATGGTTTATATGCGAGCTGATTCCAGGAAGCACAGGGTGGTGAGTGAGGCAGGGAAGGGAGGAACTGTCAGCTATGGGTCTTACCAGCCTCCTGGAGACCCTAGGGCCCATTCCTGGATTATACTCTGCAGGGTAAGGGGCTGGGTGTTTACCCCCAGGCTCCCGACCCACACTGGCTGAGGGTTGCTCCTAGGCTAACTCCCTGGCCATGCCTGGCTGCCTGTATTTGGGCAGAAGAGACTAAAGCCGCCAGAGAGGCTTAGGAAGTCACATGGATGCCCTCCGGTGAGCCAGGAGGAAATGTCTGGAGACAACGGCATCTGCTTTGGTTTTCAAATATTTAATGGTTAAATGTCTGACAAACGCCAGGCCCATAGTATTCGATAAATAGGAGGCATTCATAATAAGATGGGTAAATATTCATGTCTTGCCGACGGAGGCAAATGGGGCTCGAAGAAGTGAAGGCATTTGCCCTAAATCACACAGACTGTTCTTAAGTGGCCAAGTCAGATCTGCCTCCAAGTTCGTCCCCCTCCACTCTGCCGCAGCTCCCTCCTGTTAATGGACTCGACGTGCAGAGTGTTTTTGCATCGTAAAGTATGAGAAGCTCCATAAATATAAAATGTTTGTAGTCCCAGACGTGCCAGCTCAGATCCCACTTAAATTGACTCTGGGTAGCTCTTCCCTCAGCCCCGATCCTCATAAGCTCCAATATATATTTCCTTAGTCCCCTGGGGTTTTCCATTCTGTGCCCCAACAATCCCCAGCCTTTCATTAGTGATGCCTAGGTGTCTCCACATGGTTCAAGGGGTGCCAGAAAGTCTCCAGACAAAATAAAATGCGCCATAAAACACCAAGGGCATAAAACTCTAGACACCTTGTTCTCCATGTAATGTTTCCTTTTAAAAACAAATATTTTGAAATGCCCTCTTTACTATCCTGCTGATACACACATAAAAACTAATAGAATGCATAACTTTAAAAAATATTGTAGTTAAAGAAACATAACACGAAATTCACCATTTTAACCATTTTTAAGCGCACAGTTCAGGGGCACTGAGTACATTCACATTGTTCTGCAGCCTTCACCACCATCCATCTCCAGAACTTTTTCCATCTCCCCAAACGAAAACTCTGTCCCCATTAAACAGTAATTCTCTATTCCCTCTCCACCCAGCCTCTGGAAACCAGCATCCCATGTTCTGTCTTTGTGAATCTGACTATGCTAGGTACCTCATATAGGTGGGATCATACAGTATTGATGCTTTTGTGTCTTGCTTATTTCACTTAGTGCCATGTCCTCGAGGTTCATCCATGCTATAGCATGTCTCAGAATGTCCTTCCTTTAAAAATTTTATTGACTTTAGAGAGGAAGGAAGAGGGAGAGAGAGATAAAAAATAGCAATGATGAGAGAGAATCATCGATCGGCTGCCTCCTGCATGCCCCACACTGGGGATCAAGCCTGACTCTGGTCATATGCCCTGACCAGGAATCAAACTGTGACCTCCTGGTTCATAGGTTGGTACTCAATCTCTGAGCCATGCAGGCCTGGTAGAATGTCCTTCCTTTTTAAAGCTAAACAATTCTCTATTGTATGCATAGAATGTGGTGTATGTATAGACCACATTTTGTTTATCCATTCATCTACCAATGGACACTGGGTTGCTTCCACCTTTTGGCTACTGTAAATAATGCTGCTGTAAACATGGGTGGACAATAATCCATTCAAGTCCCCATTTTCCATTCTTCTGGGCATATAGCCAGAAGTGACATTGCTGGGTCATCGGTAATTCCATATGTAATTTTCTGAGAAACTTTTGTACTGTTTTCCAGAGTGGCTGCACCATTCCACATTCCCACCAGCATCACTGTTTTTATAAAGGAGAAAACTAGGAAAGTCATTTGTACCTAAATAGTATGTAGTCTTTCAGAAGGTCAAGGCCAGGCTGGACTGCACGGAGACCCAAGCGGTGGTTGTGCGTCTGTTCCATATGCCGCAGCGGCAGGTCAAAGTGCAGGGGTGATGGGGCCCACACTCTTTATCGAGAGCATTGCCATCAGCCATCTCCCCAACACAATAAGCAAATTAAACACAGTGCCATGGGCATTAAACTTGTTACATTTCCAGAGATGTGAGTGGTTATTAAAAATGTTCAATAGGTACCTTGGTATTTATTGCAAAAACAAACTTATAATCAGAACACTTTGAGCAGGTGTTTGACCGAGGAGGGGCGAGGTGGTTTGTGTGCATTTACGCATGGCCTCGGCCGGAATGTGGAGCTGGGCAGGGAGGCGAGAAACAATGCTGCCCGTGGGCTCGGCCTTCCCGTGGCTCCCAAGTGGGAACACTGGTGTCTCGGAATCTGTTTCTCTCAAATTCCATCCCCGCTGCACCATCCACACCCACCCCGTCCAGGCTGGCGGGGAAGGGCTGTGGAGGGAACAGCCCGCTGAAGGAATGGCCATCCTTCTAGTCCCACCTCAGGGCTATGCATGGTGGTCAGGCAAATGCAGGGGAACGTCTGGAAAGTGTGATGCAAATATAAAGAGCTGCTGGTGGGGCTATGCCTGCCTCCCAGCTTTTGGCTCTCTCTGCCTGGGTCACCCTTGCTTCTCTCTCTTATCAAATGAAATGTGCTCATTCTGCTGACCCTGGGGAAATGATTTTGGAGCTCTGGTAGCCACACCCATTCTCTCCTCCTTTTCACAGAGCTTTGGGTGTTATTCAGCAGTGCCTACAGCCTGTGTCTTGTCTCCCAGCGTGATTGTAAACTCCTGGGTAGGTAAGCTGCTCAGGGCCTGAGATAGCTGGCCTCCTCCACGCAGTCCTCTCATTAACACCTTGTCTGGGCTTCCTCTTTCTGATTCTTTTGTCCTCACCCAACAAGGCCCTAAGGGAATGTGGCTTTGGGCAGGTTCCCAAGCTGGCCCTGCGTTTTCTTGCCTTTGCTGGTCCAGACATCTGCCCTGCCTTCACCCCTGCCTCAGCCTGACCAAGCCTGACTCCTCTCTCCCTCACCTTGGAGTTCCAGACCCCTTACTCCATCCCTTCTGTGGCATTTGTAACAACAGCACTAACTAACTTCTGTCTGACCAGGTTACCTTACAAGGCATTTGTCCATATATGATCTTTTCTTATTCTTACCAAACATTCTGGTGAATAGCTGCCACGTATTTCATATTTACTAACAACAGATTCTTTTAAAAAATATTTTTATTGATTTCAGAGAGGAAGGGAGAGGGAGAGATAGAAACATCAATGATGAGAGAGGATCATGGATTAGCTGCCTCCTGCATGCCCCTGAAACCCGATCATATGCCCTGACAGGGGATCAAACCGAGACCTTCTGGTTCATAGATTGATGCTCAACCACTGAGCCATGCTGGCCTGGCAAGAACAGATTCTTTACATGCACATTACTTTTATGGTCATAACAACACCATGAGATGTGTTGGTGTGCCCATTATACAGATGAAAAAACTGAGGTGCATAGATGCTAGCTCTCTTGCTCGAGTTTATCCAGCCAGGGGTCCAATCCCTGTCTGCCGGACTTCAAAGCCTCCTTATCTGACACAGTACGTGGCCTGTGGTGAGAACACACTGTTCTATTGGTCTTCATGTATAGACATGGAAACCAAGGCCAGGTGAGGGAGAGTAACTTGCCCAAGATGGCAAGTGCAGGACTCTGGTCTGGGCCTTCTGATTACAGATCCCAGACTGCTCCCTCTGCACAGCTGCTTCTCCCGGGTGTTTATTCTGCCAGGTAGTCATTGATGCTCACCACCAATCTCCTTCACTCAGTGCAAGCAACGGAAAGTCAGATCAGTGTCCGATTCACCCAGGTGGATCCCCAAATTGCCCAGATTGATGCCGACCACCGAGGCACCTGGTCTGTGTTACATGGATGGGTGAATGGAAGACAAGATCTAGGGATGGGCAGGGGGTGGGAAGGGAGGCGAGGACATCCTGGAGGGTGACTTTCTATGCCAGGTGGACAGCTCCACCTGGGATTCCACACCTGGAAACTGATCAGGAGGCACCAGCATAAGGAACTGGGCTCTTGGGGAAGCAGGGTGTGGGAACAAACCCTGCGCCCTTCACAGTTTTGCCAGGACCATCTCCTGTGGGGTAGTAGGAGGTGGGCTGAGAATCTCAGGGTCTGGGGCCTCCACAGACAGTGGCCACCCCCTGGTACCAGTGGTTGGTCTGGTTCTGGGTGCTCCGTGGGCCCCTGTAGTACACAGGGAGAGATCCAACATTTGCATGGGATTTTGACGTTTTCTTTTCTGGATACCGTTCTTTCTGCATATACGGGACTTGATAATAAGCAGTGTTGATGGCTCCATTGAAGGAAAAAGTGTTCTTGGATGATCAGAACTGCTCATGGGGTCAGATTGGGTCCTCTGAGAAGTGGAGAGGAGAGGTGCTTGGAATTTACTGGGGATAACAGCTGTGAAAGATGAAGGAGGCGGGAGCAGGTGTGGGTGGAGACCCTCAGACCACAGTGCTGTTCTGACACCTACAAGATGAGGGCAGGAAGGAAGTAGGACTCTGACTGCAGTGCACCAATGGGAGAGCCTGGACCAGGCTGATGGGGAGTCTCCAGCAACATCAGAGGAGTCCTGAACTGGGCAGAGAGGGCCGGGCTCTGGTCTGAGGCCCGCGGTCAGATGTTGGCTGGGAGAACCCTGGTGCAGATCCTGCGGCGGTTCTGACGGAGCGGCAGCTGGAGGCCGAGAGTGGACTGTGCCCTCAGCAAGGATCTCCTGAAGGGAAATGTGGGTGCATGAGTGACACAGGGGTGAAGCCAGTGCTTCGGACCTAGAAAGATCCACCTTATGGTTGCGAGACCACAGGTAAGGAAATGAGTTTTATTTTAGTTAATTTGCTTAACGTTGGCTGACGGATTAAATGAGGTAATGTATGCAATGCCTGTCATGGTTAAGTTGCTCAAAAATTGTTAGTTATCTTCCTTTTTTGGGAGTTAGCAGGGCAGACACTGGAAAGAGACCACCTGGGTTCCAATTGTGTTGAACAAGTTACCAACCCCCTCTGGGACTCGACTTTCTCTTTTAAAAAAATGAAGGTAGTAATAATGCTTACCCTCATGGGATTGTTGTGAGAATTAAATTAGAAAATCCACATAAAGGAGTCAGACCATAACAGCTGTTACTCTTTGCCCGAATTCTAGCCAGGCTTCCCTCTCAAAGGGCCATGCACGTCAGTGGCCTGCAGAGGGCAGCATTCCCGCAGTAATCCGACTGCTCTGGGCTAATGTGACTGGGCCTTTCAAGTTTAGGACAGAAAAAGCAAGGTATACAAAGCCCTGCAGAGTTGACCCAATGACAGAAGAGATGCGATGGTACAGGAAAATGGGCAGAATTAAAAAAAAATAATGCTTATTGGTGGGTGGCTGCTATGGAATAAAATGGGGAAAAAATACCAAGAATGGACAGTTTAAAGCCTACACACACAACTTAAGGTGAGCATGCAAAACAAAAGCTTCTTATTGAAAACCACACACCTGCTCTCACTGGGCATGTCTTGGGGGCCTCCGGTGTCTGGTGACCTGGGCCCTAGCTTGTTTGTACAATTGGTGCCAGAGATCAAGACACTCTGAAAACACTGGGAATGCGACTTAAAGATCAACAATCCAGCGTTAACTGAGTTGAGTTGAGAGTGGGGCAGCTTTGGATTTGCAGGACATCTGGTGTCTGATGACAGCTCAGTTTCTAACTAGCTGGGTGACTTTAAGGGACATCTCTCTGTGGGATGCAGACAATCTTTTAAACAGTCAGGAGCAAAGGACCAGGGTGAGGATTATTATTATTCCGTACCCCGTGCCACATCCACCCAAAAGTCCTTCTTGATTTGCGCCAGGCTGTCCTGCAGGAGTTTCTTCCAGTTTCTCTAGCATCTTGGATAAGGGAGGGCATTTTCCTTCACTCCCAGTGCCTGTCACTCTTTCCGCTCCTGGTGACTGTTTGTAACCTCTACGATCTGGCCTCATTAGGAATCTCTTGGGACATCATTAGCGATCGTTAAACATAGAAATTTCAGCTGCTATTCGCCATTGAGCCTTGCTTCATGTACAAAAATACGGTTTTGTTTTAACCTGAATGCTTAAACCCTTGCCTTATTCTAGACATAGCATTCTGCACTTCATCCTGGTCACTAACCCCATGCCTTAGAGCCGTGGTCGGCAAACCGCGGATCTCGAGCCACATGTGGCTCTTTGGCCCCTTGAGTGTGGCTCTTCCACAAAATACCACATGCGGGCGCGCACGTACAGTGCGATTGAAACTTCGTGGCCCATGCGCAGAAGTAGGTATTTTGTGGAAGAGCCAGTATTTTGTGGAAGAGCCACACTCAAGGGGCCAAAGAGCTGCATGTGGCTCCCGAGCCGCGGTTTGCCGAGTCACAGTGTGCTGACCACTGCGAGAATTTCCCACCCCACATGTAAAAACTGACTGTGTTCTCTGTGGTGGCCTGATGGTAATCCACTGTATGGATGTGCCAGAGTTCATTAGAAATCTAGGATTGGTGGGCATTTAGAGTCTTTCTAACTACCCCCTTTCAAAAGCAGCAGTACAAGGTTGTCCATATCTGCAAGTCTTTCAGTAGGATGGGTGCCTAAGAATGGAATCGCCAGGTTACAGGAAGTGAGCATTTGAAATTTTGACAGATATTACTGATTAGCTTCCAAAGACTGTGCCTATTTATATTCATGTCTCTTTCTATCACACTGTTGGTTATAATCCACAGGTGATAGGTAGGTTCTATGTTAAGAACTGATGAACTACAGAGGCAGTATAGCCTAGTGGTCAAGAGCCAGATATTGCATTCAAATCTTAATTCTACTCCCCACAATTTATGTGAATTTGGGCAACTCACACTCTTGTGATTTGGTTTTCTCAAGGGTCAAGTGGGAATATGAATGGTATCTAATTCACAGGTGGTTGTGATGACAAATTAGTTTATGTAAAGCACTGGAACAGGTGCCTGGTGAGCAGCAAGCCCTAGTCCATCATTTCGTGGCTTCATTAACCAGCTTCTCTGAACTGGAGGAGCGTGGGGTGTTGACTGGTGAGCTAAATGTGTGAGAAATCGCAAGACTCATGTGGCCCATCAAACCAGAGAATAAATTTCCCTAGTGAACTTTGTTGAAAAAAGTGAAGTTCTTCCATTGATAAGTACATTAGAACATTTTTATATGCAAATAAATAGATATCTTACGGAGAAGAATGTAAAATTGACATGAATTTGAGAGCATGAAACTTCAACAGTTGACTACCTATTGAGGGCTGTGATGGATGAGATATATCAACCCCCAAGGAGAGTGGGCTCATTCTGGACTATTTTGATGGGAAAAGGTTGAATAAGTAGAGTAATTCACAGTGGTTTGCCTTCTGAAACTGAGGTTCTCCATGGGTCTGGATTGACTTTCCATGGTTTCCTAGCACTAATGACTATTCCTAGCAAGGAAGTACAAATTACTCTGATAGACAGACAACATCGCTGTTTCAGCCAATCAATGAACAGTGATTTCTAATTAGTGCCCTATAAATAGCTGGAGTTTAAAATAGTCAATCAGGTAATTAAAGTCACCCATGATCTTCTGTCTTGTTGAGCTGCCAGGAGAGACAGGACAGCCAGAAAAATCTTAGATTTTCAGAATCTTGAAACGTGTACCTCATTTACAATGTCTTTCACTCTTTGTCTTTCCTTCACTCCCATCTTTCTGTTGTGTCTTTATTTTTTCATATTGCAGTCAGTTAAAAATCTAGTTTCTCTTCTTGTCCTTCCCCCAGCAGCTCCCTTTAGTAAGGTGAAGAAGTGACTTCAAATTTTGGCTTGGTTACTTAAATACATGAACTTTGGCAAGTTAGCTAATCTCTCAGAGCCTCATTTACCTCGGCGAGAAGATGGGGATCATTTCTGTATCAGGTAAGAATCCTGTTGTGAATGCTAGAAAACTAATTCCAAGCAGACTCACTGGCTCAAATAAGGGGTAAGGCTATGGGTTCCTACTTTAGGCAGATAGATACATATTTTTCACTTTAGGCATATTTTGATTCATGACTCAAAGACTGTCTGAGGAGCCAATTTTTGACTCCATTCTCAGACTTCAAATGGTAGTAAGATGGTTGTAGAGGATCCATTCTCTCAGGCTTCAATTCCAAAGGAAGCTAATTTGCCTCTGTCCCAGCATTTTCAGCAAAAGTCTCACTGGATCTCACTGAAGCTGATTGGGTCTTGCTCCTCATCCTGAACCAATCACTATGGCTAGGAGAATGGGAGGGGCTGATTGGCATAGGCTAGGTCACATGACCCACACCTGTACTGGGAGTGGAACTCCTCTGGATGCCTTAGACCAGGGATGGTAGGTGACAATCTCAAGTCAAAACTGTTGGATGTTGCTAGAAAAAGAGAGAATAAATGTTGAGAAGCAAAAGATAAATGCTTGTTGTCATATCACTTCTCCAACATGTTTGTGATAAAATCAAAGTGACACACGTTGGACAATTTATGTCAGTTTTCTGCCAATGTCTCCTCTCTGGCAGTACTTTAGCTGTCGCTGCTTCCTTGTTATACTATACTAGGGGCCCGGTGCGTGAAATTTGTGCACTGGAAGGGGGGTCCCTCAGCCCAGCCTGCCCCCTCTTACAGACTGGGAGCCCTCAGGGGATGTCCCACTTAGGATGTCCCAGGGGGAGCGGGCCTAAGCCACAGTCTGGCCTCCTTCTGTGGGAGGCAACTGGCCTGATCAGGGGAAGGCACCAGCCCCATCACCCTGCTGCTGCAGCCACTGCCAGCCACCGCAGTCACCAAGGTGTTTTCATCAACACGGATTTCAGTCCCTTCACCATGAAAAATGACAACTTTCTTTAGGCATTTTCAAGATGTGTCTTTCATAGGATATGACATTTCTTTCTTTTTTTTTTATCCTCACCTGAGGATATGTTTTTATTGATTTTTAGAGAGTGTGGAAGAGAGAGGGAGAGACAGAGAGAAATGTCGATGTGAGAGGGAAACTTTGATTGGTTGCCTCCTGCATGAGCCCTGACCTGGGCCCCAGCCAGGGAGGAGCCTGCAACCTAGGTAGATGCCCTTAATCAGAATCGAACCCAGACCCTGTGGTCAGCAGGCTGAGGCTCCATCCACTGAGCCAAACCGGCTAGGGCAGGATATGACATTTCTTAGCCCCTCCAGTAGTGGACCTTCATTTTTGCCTCCAGGAGTGTGGTGGAAAAACCCTAGATCACCTTCTTGGATTCTTATAACCCAAGTTACCAAGAACACTGCAAATGGCGGTGTACAGGGAGCTTAGCCAATGAGTGGTCAGAAAAGGTGTTTACATTCGAACTGGTTTGGCTCAGTGGATAGAGCGTCGGCCTGCAGACTGAAGGGTCCCAGGTTTGATTCCTGTTAAGGCCATGTACCTTGGTTGGGGGCACATCCCCAATGGGGAGTGTGCAGGAGGCAGCTGATCGGTGTTTCTCTCTCATCGATGTTTCTGACTATCTATCCCTCTCCCCTTTTCTCTGTAAAAAAATCAATAAAATATATTTTTAAAAAAAGAAAAGAAAAGGTGTTTCCTCTGCAACTCATGTGCAGAGGACCCCTTGCATTGTGTCCACTGGGCTAGGGGCATGTCCCCGCCGCCGGGGGTGGGGGGTTGCCCCTGAGGTCAGCAGCCAGCCCTACACATTGTGGGCGCCAGGCTGGGGGGGTGTGTGGAGACTCTGGGCCGCGTGCACGGCGGCTGCCGCTGGAGGCACACCTCCCAGACCAGCAGCCCCGCGTTGTGGGCGCCGGGCTGGGGGGCATGGACTCCGGCCACTGCTTGGTGCTGGCGCATGTGCAAGCAGCCACGGGGCAGGAAAATCCATTTGGCACCTGCGCCTGTAGGCCCCAAGTGGCCACGGAGGTTCTGGGACCCCAGCTGTTCAGGGACTACGTATGGGCCTACAGGCCCGAGGATGTTCCTGGGACCCAGGCTGCTTGGTGCCTATGTATGCAAAATAACCCGCCATATTTGTCGGGTTAATTTGCATACTCACTCCTGATTGGCTGGTGAGTGTAGCAGAGGGATGGTCAATTTACATGTTTCCCTTTTATTATATAGGATTCTTAGGAGATTTTGTTTGCTTTGCAATGATTTCCCAATTTATGTTTATATCTCTAGTCCCAACCTTTCTTATAGTTTTAGTCCCACTGACTTTTGATCATTTCACTTAATCCTCTCACAACAACTTATAGTTCAACACATTAAAAACCAACTCATCAGCCCTAGGCAGTGTGGCTCAGTTGGTTGGAGTGTCATCCAGTGATACACTGGAAGGTTGAGGGTTCCATTTCCAGTCAGGACACATACCTAGGTTGTGGGTTCCATCCCTTGTCCTGGCGAGTATGGGAGGCAATTCATTGACGTACCTCTCTCATATCGATGTTTCTCTCTCTCCCCCCTCCCTCTCTCTTCCTCCCTTTCTAAGAGAAAACAAAACAAAAACTACCCCCAACAACAACAGAAATCCCAACTCATCTTCTCCACCCTTAACTCAGATCCCCACTTATGATTCCCTCACTTCTTCCTTTGGGTCCCATCCTTCCATCAGGTACTGAATTGCTTTGGTTTTGCATTCATTTCCATTCTAACCTGATGCCTAGATCATTGAAATGACCTCTATGTGCAGACTCGCCCCTCTTGTGCATCCTGGGTCACTGAGGATAAGGCTTGGAGTCCCACTGCCTGGGTGTCATAGCTTGGTTACAAGTCTTTATAAGCTTCGTGAACTTGAGAAAAGAACAACCTTTCTAAGCCTCAGTTTCTCCAGCTGTAAAATCTATTTTGCTTTTTTTCCAGTGTCCATTTACAATTTAAATTCTATGTCCCTTTGATAAAGGATCCAGTTTTTAGAGCAGTGTGTGGGCAGTCAGGTTTGTAGATGTGACCTGAATACCCTGTTCGGTCTCTCCTATCTCATTTTATTCTACTTTGTGACTCACTTCTCTCTTTCTCTCTCTCTCTCTCTCTCTCTCTCTCTCTCTCTCTTTCTCTCTCTTTTTTCAGAAGCAGATATTTTTTATTTACAGAGTGTTGGCCAACCCTATAGAAATACTCCTTTCACGCTTGTGGAATATCATGTTGCCTGACATTCAGTTCTGGAGCACTTCTAATCCTCTTCGGCTCTGGGATATGTAATTATATACACCTTTCTCAGTGCTGGCTGCTCAGTCCCACCCCTGGATTGCTTGTCTGCTTTCCCCTCACCTTCCAGTGACCCCTAAAATGGTTGTTACCTGGGAGGTACATTTTTCAAGGCAGAGGTGAATGCACTCAAGGTAATCACAGGCTCAGCTATAGGAGCTAATGGGTGTGTGGTGAGTTACCTGTGGGGCTGAACTTCACCATGAGTGGCTAAGCAATCCTATGTGCTGTGAAGCAGAGAGGCAGGGAACATACCTGGGTGTGCATGCCTTACACCTGAACTGTCTACTATGACAGTCACTAGCCCCAGCCACATGTGGTGATTTAATCAAAATTAATTAAAAATAATGACAATTTCTTGTCCTTAGTTATACTAACCACGTTTCAAGTTCTCACTAGCCACTGTGGCTGCTGGTTTCCATTTTGGACAGTATATCGTTAACTATTGAACAGTTCAATCACCCCAGAAAATTGTGTTGAACAGTGCGGCTCTAGAGTGTGGCAGTGGGAGTCGGCATGCTGGGACTTCCACCAAGGCTGTCAGGGAACAGTAGAGCCCCCTTCGCCTATATGGTGTGGACTGGGGAAACTGGCTTGGTTTCAGAGAAGGCCCTGGACTTGGCAGTGCATAGCATCAAGGAGTGGACAAGTCTGGCTGGCATGGCTCAATGGTTGAACCAAGGGGTTACCGGTTCAATTCCCGGTCAGGGCATATGCCCAGGTTTCGGGCTTGATCCCAGTAGGGGGCATGCAGGAGACAGCCAATCGATATTTCTCTCTCTCTCAAATCAATTAAAACCTATTTTTTAAAAAAAAGCAGTGGATAAATCTGAGTGAAGATCCCTTAATGCTATCTGGGGAGGGTGGTCTAATCTTCTTGGCCAAGGAAAATTAAAAAAACCCAACCCCAAACATAATATATATATATATATATATATATATATATATATATATATATATATATATATATATAAATTTAAATTGATTTCAGAGAGGAAGGGAGAGGGAGAGAGAAATAGAAATATCAATGATAAGAGAGAATCATCGATTGGCTGCCTTCCATACTCCCCCCACTAGGGATTGAGCCTACCACCCAGGCATGTGCCCTGACCAGCATCAAATCACAACCTCCCGGTTCATAGGTCGATGCTCAACCACTGATCCACAATGGCTGGGCCAAGCACAATCTTGAGAGGTCAAGGCAGCTGGGAGCCCCTGGGAGACAAGCCCTGTACTGAGTGAGCACTTTACATATATTATTTCATTCGACCTTGGGGGAGTTAATATCACATTCATCTCATAGATGAGGAAGCTGAGCCTCAGAGAAGGGAGCCTACGTGTAAGCACTCTGTACTGCTCTGTGTGGGTTCAGAGTCAGGCAGAGGGACCTGAGTTCTGGGGGAGCAGCAGTTTGAGCTCGTGGCTGGAAGCTGGCCAGAATCAGGCAGGGTGGCTCAGGAGCTGTGGTCAGCTCTCCAACTCGCAAAGAGGACTGGAATGTAGGGCAGAGAAGAGGAGGAGGGCAAGGTGGGGGCAGGACAACTGGACAGACCTAACTTTGGAGATAATGCTGATGCCTTGGGGTGCGTGTACATGCTGTAGTGATGGATTCTACAGATCTGAGAACGAGACTGCGAGTCCTCTGAGGGTGCAAACATTGTGCAGGGTGGCATGAGCATGACTTTGTGGGGTCACACAGCCCTTCTCTGAATCCCACTTCTGCCATTTATGCCTTTGCCACAGCTGAGGTCACCTCTCTGAGTTTCAGTTTCCTCATCTGGAAAATAAATATGATAAGATGACATTTATTATCAGCATCTTTGTAGCTTCAAATATGAGGATCATACTTAACATAAGTAGTTCCTCAATAAAAATGGAATATAATTGAATCCAGTTGTGAGGGCTGGAGAATGTAAGGGCTGAAACGGGTCTACATATTTGCTCTAGGGCAAATATTTGGCTTTGGTCTCTTGACAGAGCCTTCTAGTGCTCAGTCTTGTCTGGTTGTGCTCTCTGTCTGGGACACACAGGATAACTGTTTCCTAGCTGCTCTGCCCTCACGTGGCCATGGATGGGTTCTAACCAGTGTAAAGAGAATGGCAGTGACGTGTGTCAATTCTTGGCCAAAACATTTAAGAGCCAGTGTGCCCTGTCAGTAAGTGACAGCTGTTATGAGTACTACTAAGTGGGGAAATGTTGTGAGGGCATTCTTGCTGATGGGATGACTTAAGAAAAGATGTGAAAGTGACAGTCGGTCATCTGTTGCCTATTGAGAAAACAGAGAGAGCCCTGGCTAGCATTGCTAAGTGGTTAGAGCATTGGCTGGCACACTGTTGGGTCTTGGGTTTTATTTCTGGTCAAGGGCATGTACCTGGATTGCAAATTTGATTCCTGTCCCCAGTTGGGGTGTGTGCAGGAGTCAAACAATTGATGTGTCTCTCTCATCATTCTCCCTCTCTTTCTCTCTCTCCTCTCCTCCATTCTACCCTTTCTAAAAAAAATCAATGGAAAAAATATCCTCTGGTGAGGATTAACAGGGAAAAAAAGGAAAGAAAATGGAGAGAGATTAAGTTAAATAGAGGAGTGAACAAAGTAAGAGGGACTGGGGGTTGAAAGGGTCTAGAACCAGTGAACCTGGTTGTAGTACTACCTCTTCCCCTGGTAGCCCTGTCTTTGGACAATTTATTATCCTCTTCAAGGATAAGTTTCCTCATCTGGGATGTGAGCAGCACGTATGACAACCTACATGATTATCATGACTAGTAAGATGTCAAAATTGCTTTATAAATCGAACAATGCAAAAACAAACAACCCCTCTCCGTTACACTCAATAACACTGTAGAAGAATGAGTATGAGTTTTATCCCAAATTAGGTCCATTTTTTCTATCCATCCATTCATCCATCTGTTCATCTATGTTAATTGAGTACCCACTATACCTTAAGCACTGCAGGCAATGGTGTGTGTGTGTGTGTGTGTGTGTGTGTGTATGTGTGCACTAGCATTTTAAGAAATTATGGCCTTGAGATATATTGGATGACTTGAGACCCAAGGCAGTTCATTGGGAGAAATCTGTAGTAGTTTAGGTGTGAGATGATGCGACTAAAATGGGTAGGTGGGAGAGGAGGTTGGAGTGGAAAAGAATTTGATAACTATTAGTGATGTTACAAAAGCAAAACCCAGCAGGATCTCCAAATGGACCGTTTGTTCTTGTGTCTCTGGCACAGTCTGGGGAAGAGTGGGGTATGGTAGGGTTGGCTGAGCCTTGATCCTCTAGGCCTCACAGTGAAGTCCATGGTGGTCCTGGGCACCGAAGTGAAGTGTTGGGGGAAATCTTTACACCAGTGTGAGTTGTAGTCTAGACTCTTTCATTCTTGTTGGGACCTCACCCCATCTCCAAACACCACATATCCATCTAAAACACACACACACCCTCCCAAGGACCAATGTGAATCCCCAACAATAGTATAGTCCAGTGGTCAGCAAACTGCGGCTCGCGAGCCACATGCGGCTCTTTGGCCCCTTGAGTGTGGCTCTTCCACAAAATACCGACTTCTGCACATGGGCCACGAAGTTTCAATCGCACTGTACATGTGCGCCTGCACGTGGTATTTTGTGGAAGAGCCACACTCAAGGGGCCAAAGAGCCGCATGTGGCTTGCGAGCCACAGTTTGCCGACCACTGGTATAGTCAAAACACTTGATTGCAAAGCATTTCTCTCATGATGGCATTCCTGTTCATCTCTCTCAAATTGCTTTCAAGCCATGTGCCCTCCAGCCTACTCGGAATATGAACTATGACTATCCCTAGGCTTCACAAAAACTCAGGAAGCCGTGGAATTACCATTAACAAGGGCCCAGTTATATTTTGGGGAGGCCATTTTCCTCCCTATTTCTCCCCTTCTCTTTCTGGAAAAGGCAGCAGACTGGGTTCATTTCTCCAGCTACATAATTTTGTCCACTCACTTTCATTGCCTCCACACAGATCTGAATGTAAAGAATCCCAGTACTAGTCTTGTTAGAAACTCAGGTGTTTTGGACTCATGTTCAACCATTTACTTGACGAAATTTCCATTCCCCAAGTTTATTAAAACAGGTACTTACATGGCCTTAAAAGAGTTCATCTGAGTCTTAAACAGCAGGAACACTAACATTACTTTATATACAGTATTATCTCATTTGATCTTTACAGCAATCCTAGAAGGTAATCCGACTTTGTACTTTTATTGCCTTTTTATACATGAAGACACTGACGTTCAGAGATAAGGACTCCTAAGCTCTCTCAGCTAGTAAATGATTATTTAATTGCAAATCACTGATCAAACACTTTTGCGACTATCCTAAGAACATTCTCTGTTTGGCCTAGAGCAAAGAGCTCCCATTTCTTTGTAAAGCAAACAGAAATGATTTCGCAAACGTGCTTAGGGAAGATTTAAAAATGTAAAAAGTGTTGGAATTCGGTTTGTATTTTCCACTCCCTCAGACCCCCCACTGTTCAAATTGTAAGTCAGAGAGAGAGAGGGTTGGTTCATTTAACTGGCTGATCTGTGAGCTATTGAAATTTTTGCTTAAAAAGGAAATCTGATCTCTGTCTAAGTGGCACTAATGTGTGGGCTGAGAGCTGCTACTGTAAATTCAGCAAGGGATTCATTAATGCTCTGAACCTCGCGGAGCCCTGGATGGGTGACCTCTGAAATAAAAGCAGAGCCAAGAAAGATAAGACTTCACGCATGATCTGCAGGACTCTTTCTGGTGATCTTCAAGATATCTTAAGTCAAGAGTACTTAGGGCCAGAAAGCCAGGAGTTGGGTGGGGAGGGGGAGACCACCCAGAGATTAAATGATACCACCCAATAGGTTCTTGGCTTTTTGAAATTCTTTGGCAAATCTTCTATCTCCCCCCCCCCCCCCCCCATTCTCTTTGCTGGGAAGGGTTTCTGCACTGTTTCCTTTGCTGGGAAAAATAGGCTGCTGCTTTTGAAATCTCTGTGATGCAGTCAATAAGGCTGATGAACTGCTGATGGGGAGTCGAGGCCAGAAAATACCAGTCGAAATCCTGCTGGGAACTCCAATTGTTAGGGTGTCAGACAGCTTTGTAAGATTCTGACTTTGACATGGGTATGGGGTTGGGGGAGAGGAGGCCATGGCTCTGCTAGGTTGGCTTTCTGGGAGCTTCTGCTTATGATACCAACGCTATTTTGACCACAGGATATAATAATTTTTATTCCTCCCAAACTACTGTAATGTGTTTGAGTCATCATAACAAAGTACCACAGGCTTAAAAACAGACATTTATTCTCTCACAGTTTTGGAGAATGGAAGTCCAAGGTCAAGGTGCAAACAGGATTGGTGTCTGTTGAGCTCTGTCTTCCTGGCCACCTTCTCTGTCCTCACATGGCCTCTTCTCGGTGCAAATAGAGACAGAGAGTGGTCTCTGGGCTCTCTCCCTCTTTCTTATAAGGACAGTTTTATAGGATTAGGAGCTCACTCTTATGACTTCATTTAACCTTAATTATCTCTCTAAAGGCCTTATATCCCACTACAGTCACATTGGGGGTTAGGGCTTCCAAATATGAATTTTTTTTTTTGGGGGAAACACAATTCAGTCCATGATAACTACAAAATAATATACTTATTGTAAAGCATTTAACAATATTGAACTATAACAAGAAAATGTAAACTCTCCCCTCCACCTGCTGCTTGTTCAGCCAGGTGACCAGTTGGTGTGTATCTCTTCACAGCTTTCCTTTCTTCATACAAACACATGGCACATTTAAAATAAATTAAAAAAAAATCCTCACCCACAGATAGATTTTTTAATTGATTTTAGAGAGAGAGGGAGAGAAGGAGAGAGGGAGACAAATATCGATCTGAGAGAGAAACATCAATCAGTTGCCTCCCATATGTGCCTCTGACTGGGAATTGAACC
The DNA here is from genome assembly GCF_028538775.1 of Myotis yumanensis. Lineage (NCBI taxonomy): Eukaryota > Metazoa > Chordata > Mammalia > Chiroptera > Vespertilionidae > Myotis > Myotis yumanensis. The sequence continues at coordinate 202,007,566 of NW_027223754.1, forward strand.
CACCACCCTTTGGAGCAGGGGATGACGTTCCAATCAACTGAGCCAAACCAGCCAGGGTGCATTATGTTTTTATAGCAGTGAAGTTATGTTGTATATATTACTCTGCAACCTGCTTTCTAGTTGACTAGAACTAAGTTACTGTAAAATTTTTTATTGGATTTCTCATTGGTGTCTATGTGTAGAGCAAGTGTTCTTAACTTTTAGGTTGTGAACACCTAAAAGTCTATGGGTAGAAGTCAGGAGGTGCATTAACTTGGTTGGGGAAAAATGGTCTTATCACTCACCTTATAACTGAAATTTGGCGTGTCTTTTAACTAAGAATATAGTCAGGAAGCCATAGTTGTGTTAGCAAGATCCTCAGATATTCTCATATTACATTACAGTTTTGTAGATATTTCAAAATATGTATATGCTTTATAATAGTGATCAGACCTGCTATTGAAACAATATTTAATGTGTTAATAAAGATGTGCCTATTCAGTGATGGCGAACCTATGACACGTGTGTCAAAGGTGACATGCGAACTCATTTTTTTGATTGATTTTTCTTTGTTAAATGGCATTTAAATATATAAAATAAATATCAAAAATATAAGTCTTTGTCTTACTATGGTTGCAAATATCAAAAAATTTCTATATGTGACACGGCACCAGAGTTAAGTTAGGGTTTTTCAAAATGCTGACACGCCGAGCTCAAAGGGTTCGCCATCACTGGCCTATATTGTACTATATATGTACTATATTGCAAATTTGTTTTTATAAAATGCTTTTGAGAATATTTTGGTATAATTGGTTTTAAAAAATTATTCTATCCCTGGCCAGTTTGGCTCAGTGGATAGAGTGTTGGCCCACAGATTGAAGGTTCTCAGGTTTGATTCCGGTCAAGGGCACATACCTCGGTTACAGGCTTGGTCCCGGCTCCTGGTTGGGGTGCATGTATGAGGCAATCAATTGATGTGTCTTTCTCACATCAGTGTTTCTCTCTCTCTCTCTCTCTCTCTCTCTCTCTCTCTCTCTCTATCTCTCCTCCCTTTTCCACTAATTTTTTGAGTGAGGATTAAAAAAAAATTATTCTATATATTTTCCCCCAAGCATTTAAAAACAGACTTTGAGAAAGCACTCATAGACCTCACCAGGCTGTGAAGAACCCTTGCTGTAGAAGCAAGACTTACATTTCCTTGGTGGAAATATGATTGTCTCTCTGTCCTTGTCATTTTTGTTGTCCACCAATAAGAGAAAATTCCTGAGGAAGAAGAAGGGTGTAGGCTTTGAAGTAAGCCCTTTCCTCAAGCTGGCTCTGGAGACTGAGAAGTTCAGTTTAGAAGAGAAACAAACACCAAACTTTCAATAGTTCACATTTCTCAATTGGCATAAAGAAGTGTTCCTGATGAAATAAACTAACATTTCTTATATTTGATGCTTGTAGTTATGAGAAATGAAAATGACTTATTCCAAAAAATTTAATTTCAACGGTAATTATACTTTGTAATATGTCAGCTAAAAGATTCATTTCCAAGATCTTTAGGACTGGTATTAAATTGAGTTAATTAATGGGTTTTCATTGAATGCCTAGATAACTTCTAAATTAGATAGAGTACTGAGAAGGGGTTCAGAATAGGCCTCCCCAAGATGTGCCACATTAGCATGTGAATTATTTTCAGCTGAAGGCAATTGAGACCCTGTGGACTCACATGAAACTTTTACTTTTTTCTTAAAGAACTGAAATTTGGGACCTTACACATATTAAGAGTTATCATTGAAAATAACGTTTTATGTACTATCTACAGGGCAGGGAAAACTTGTAATTACTGAACATTGTTCTTCTTATTGTCAGGTGAATGTCCTTCCTCTCCTCTGAAGCTTCAAGGCATCTTACCTCATCCTTAGCCCAGAATGCTATCTATACCTCATTTTAACTTTCTGTCTCAGAACCTGCCTTGAATGTGGGATTGCCATACCTATGAGCAAATAAATTTGGTTATTTTCTCTTAATCTGTTTCATGTTGACTTAATGAGTGGACTGGCTGAAAGAACCTAGAAGGGTTGAGGAAAGTTTCTTTCTCCCCCACAATTGATGCTGTGAGCAGGATACATCACCGGCTGGACACTGCTCACCCCGAAGCTGCTACAATTGAAAGATTCTAGGACCTCTAACATAGGCCTTCAAAAAAGAATAAGAATTCTTTCCAGGTCAGACTCCTGGACCAATACCTATGTAGTTTGGTAAGATCAGAGTGGTTAGAGTCCTTTTCTTTCCTTTTCTAAATTTGGATTAGCAGAAGAAAATATTAGTGGAAATAGTGCCTTGGGCTGACTCTTGGTTATTTGGTATGAACACTCATGAGTGTTGTTAATTATGTTTTTCTCTATCTCTGTCTGGTGTTTTCTCTATTGTCTGGCCACATTGTTAATGGAGGGGAGAGGTCCCCTGCTTGCCAGTGGGAGTGGAATTCTTGTGATATCCTGAAAAAAAAAAAGGATTTTCTGAGACTCGCACGGGAGGATGTGATATTGTAGAAAGCTTTATTTCTGTGGAATCAAACCCCTGACTTTCCAAGGTTTCATTTCACCCAGTCCTGTCCAGGAAGAAGTCCCATTTTGCCTTTAGCAGGGCTAAATTAGAGCCAGTGTCAGAGTTTCTTTCTGTGTCTGCACAGTCCATACCACATTAGGCTAGCTTAATTTGTGTTTTACCGCTGCAGTCCATCAGTCCATTGCATGTGGGTCCACAGGTCCACAGGGCTATGGAGGAAACACAAGCGAATGCAAGGAAGCCAAGGGGGAGCCAAGAGCCCAAGAGAGAGAATTCCTTTGTTTCAGGGATTATGTATTCCCAGATTTTCACGGATTTGCAGTGGCCCCGCCCATTCTGGCCAACCATTGCTGTCCTCAGGTTTGACTGACAGGCAAATACCTTCCCTATGTCATCCCAACTTCACTGGGCATGCGTTATCTCCGCTTTGTTGGACCCCTTCCCCCAGTGATAGTCAGAGAATGGGCTGATGTCCCCTGAGAAGTGTGAAATTGCAGCTTCCTGGTGAAGCTGCCCAAATGACATGCCTATAATATTTGGCCTTCCCTTTGCTCCTTTCCTATTATTAATAACTAGCTAATTCCAACTGTATCAATATGTGCTGAGAACTTGGTCTTTGTAACCAGTGAGAACATTTTCTCTCTGGCTTCTACCATCTGGAGGGTACATTTTCTGGGGAGTACCGTGGTGGCTAAGTCAAATAGATTGGGGATTCCGGGCAGCTGAATCCAGTCAGACAGAAGCTTAGGGGTTTACCTGGGCTTACGACTGGGTCAGCTGTTGCCATAGGTCAGAAGCACAGGATTTTACTCAGAGCGTATGACTGGCATCTCTTTGTCTTTTTGTCCAACAGTGCCAAGCTCTTAAGAGAGTTTTCTGTGCCTATCCATTTTCTCCCAGAGATGGTAGTAACAGGGCCCCTTAATGCTTGTTTTCTGCCAGCCAAGGGATGCACATGTACCTCATGGGCAGCAAGTGGGATCTCAGATTAGGGACTCTAAGCACCCTATTCTGTCCAAAGTGTGGGGGGGGTGGCGGTGGCGGGGGGACATAATTCCCCATGTTTTGGAATGACTGTATTTAACTCTGTGAATGAATTTTCTGAATCTTGTGTTTTGTCTTTGGTTAAGCCATGAAAAGGCTTATTAGCTTCAGTGACTATTGAGACCCTACTTGTCAAGGCCAGATGATGGACTTTTTGAGTTAAATTGAAAATAAAGAATCTGTTTTTTTAGAGAGCTCTCATATTGTTATAATGGCCAGTCATTGAGATTCTGTTAATAAGATGGAAGGACAGAAATGAGAATAGAAATCAAAGTTAACTAGACCCCTTCCAAATTTCCTCCAGATATTTGCAGATATTGTAAAAAATCAGGACATTAGAAGTACAATTGTCCTGGATATTGGAAGAAAAAGAAAAAAAAAAGGCAAAACCTTATTAAAGACAATCTAAACATTTTATGTCCCAGGAATCCGGCTTGGTAACCATCAGGACGGAAGCTCCAAAATATGGCCAGACAGAAATGTGAGCTAAACTCCAGTTCCGGCTAGGGTTCTACCAAGCTGCTGTCAGCCCTCAGGAAATTATAACCTAAAATTACAATGGTGATTATGAGGAACATTCCAATTAGATTAGATCATTTAAAAGTACACTTAAAAGCAAGGGCTTCTAAATCAAATAAACAGAATGAGATACCTATGTGTAATTGGTATGCAAGGCTCTCTATACAGTTTCAAAAATTCCAGAATAGCTTTTTTGAAAGATTTGTTGCAAAAGGCTAATAAACAATTAAAGAAATAAAAGGTACCTAAAATAAAAGACTGATGTTATCCCTCACAGGCTATTGTCCTCAGATATCTTTTACTTCCTGGTCTAAGGCCAATCTGAGGTCTGTAGCAGAGAATTTATTAAATCCAGGGAGGAGCCTCAAAAGTTTTTGTAAATGGATTATCTCCTGAGCCCAGTGAGAGAGAGAAATAAAATTTTATGGTCCTTTCCTTCCCAAATCCAAGGCAATTGGTTATTGATCTTTCTTTTCTCTAAAGGGATAGCTATTGCCTGTGTCCTAAGGGCTGGGCTTGGCTTTCTGCCTGCCTGGGACATGCAGGCGGTCAGTTCTTTCTTCTGGCTATCAGAGGGACCGACTCTGGAAGTTAGTCATCTTTGCACCCTATCGGGTCCATGGAATTGTTTAATACTGCCAGGAATATTTACTGTTCGTCCCAGCTGAAGCCTGACAAGACACTTGAAAGGATTTAATAACTATGATCAGAAATAAAACTATGGACCCAGAGGGAGAGAAGCAAATGAGAGATGATGTAGTTGGATGGGTAGGTCAACCTATGATGTCACTTAAGTTACAACCCAAGTCTTTGGGAATTGAGAGCAATTGTTCTTATCTTACAAATCTTTGCAAAATCATAAGTGCAGCTCTAGAAGCAGTTCAAAGCCCACCATCCTCAATTCCTAAGAAAAAATAGAAAACGAGGTTTTTTTTAAATTTTTTTTTGGGGGGGGGGAGGTGTTTGTTTGTTTGTTTGTTGAAAGCACAAACTGCTGCTCTGGCTGCCAGGGTCCTTTGCCAAGGACAAATACAAATATTAATTATCTTCTCCAAAAATGTTAATAAGAAAAAGCTTTAGCCATCTGAGCAGATAGCCTTAACTTATTCCAACTGTTCTTTTATAGCTGGTGAATTTTTACATTAACATACCTGTCTCATGACGGTAGTTTTAAAATGAAGGCTAGGAAGTCCCTGTTTGTGTCTGTCTGTCTGTTCATGTGTGTAATGGTATTTTCTACTTTCAAGTGGTATCGCTAATTTGTAAAAGAGCTCTTATGCAATTGCTTAAATCAAGGGTGGGGAACCTTTATTTCTGCCAAGGGCCATTTGGATATTTATAACATCATTTCATGCTTTATAAGAAGCTTGGAAATTTGGGGGAAATCCCATATGCTATGGTTGAGAGACCAGCAGATTAATTAGATAATGCCACCAAGGCCACTGAAGAGAGTCACAACATGCCAATCTTAAAATATGCCACTTTGGTATAAGAATTATTTTGAGCTGAAGGCAATTGAGAAAAAGCAGACATAGTAAGAACTCCCTATCCTCTTCCTTTCTGCCTAAAAGTAAGGCATATGTTTCTTTTGTAAAGCTGACATACATTTGCATTTATAAAAGTGTTCCCCTCCTCTCTCCTATCAGGAAGAGAAGACTGACTCTGATCTGCATAACTAACTTTACTACACAATGTATATTTACCATGTATTTCCTAGTTACCTTTCCACAGTTTACCATCCCTTGGAGCCCCAACCTCTCTCCCCTTTTCTTTGTTTTATCTCTTTTCCATAACTTATCACCCTTTGTTCAAATGGTATATAAACCCCCAGGTCTTTAGGGTCTTCATCACTTTTATTTTTTTTGAAGGCTTCTTGCAAGTTAAAATTAATATCCTATATAATAAAAGCCTAATATGCTAAGTGTCTGACTGTTCGACCAGTTGCTATGATGTGTACTGACCACCAGGGGGCAGATGCTCCAACTGGTAGGTTAGCTTGCTGCTGTGGTTCGGCAGATTGGGACTGGGGGAGACAGGCCAGACATGCCCTGGAGCCCTCCCGTGGTCTGTCCCCCACCGGCCAACCTCCTTCGGTCCCTCCCTGGCCGGCCTGATCTGCCCTGATTGCCCTGATCAGGACTGGGCCAGACGGGCCAGACATGCCCTGGAGCCTTCCCTTGGTTCCTCCCTGGCTCCGATTGTGGACTGGTGAGGTCCCTCGGCCTGGCCTGTGCCCTCTCATAATCCGGGACACCTCAGGGGATGTCAGAGAGCCAGTTTCGGCCCGATCCCAGCAGGCCAGGCCGAGGGAACCCACCGGTGCATGAATCCATGCACCAGGCCTGTAGTGTTACACATAAAATAAAATTTGTGTGCCTTTTTTCTTATTAGATAATCTGTCGTTTGTTAGTTTAATTAGCAGGCCCCAGATACTAAACCTAAGCTGGTAGAGGAAAGATGTTTTTTTTCCTCCCTTACATCACAGGATGCTTATGAAATTGGACAGTTCATCACTCAGAACAAAGCTGCCTTACATCTAATAATGGCCAGTTAAGGAGTAACATGTTCTGTGTTAGCAGAAGAATATCATACTTAGATCTCTGTAAACTTCTTCTAGATTTTTAATATTACTAAAAAAAATCTGGGAAGTAAACAAAGAATTCAGAAAACTAGGTAATTTGGCTAAAGACCCCATATTGGTTCTGTGAACTCTTTAGATTTAGAGTAGAACCCATTATCTTAGTTTAATCTGTGTGTCTTTGGCTTCTGCCTAAGAAGTGGACGAGGAACTGTGATCATAACCCTTCACTTAGGATTTGTGTGTGGCAGTGTTCACAGGCGTGATCTCCAGAGTTGTAAATGATGTTGCTCAGTTGCGATCCCAGCAAAAGATCAGCAAAGGGTCCATAGGAAGAACTGGAAAATCTGACACGAAAATTGAAACAACCAACCACAAGAAACTTGGATGGAACTATTGATGGAGTTTTTTTTCTTTTTCCTTTTACTTATTACATTTGGACCTTTAAGAAACATATACCATCAGATATACCACTATTTAGTAAAAATCTATTCTAGTTTTTAGGGAGCATATGTGTCATAAACCATCTCATTTCTACTCGCTAAAACTTAACTAAGTTTATAAAAAAGGTAGGCTCTGATCTATGGGATCCTGAGCCTTGAGGTTTTGAATGTTTTGATTATTGTAAAAACAATTTCAAGTGGTTGAACTTAATTCCTAGCTGTTTTCTTTGATGGAATTTTTAAATGCAAGTATGACACCTCAAACAGCAGTGGGAAAGGTCTGGGTTAATTGCACCCCCAAATATGAATGGTCTATCCATCAGCTCAGGCTGAAGAATGACCTCAAGAGGGATTGAGAACTGAATGGCCTAACCTCACACTCAGTATGGGCACTGAGGACCAAACCACATAATGCTCTCTACAGGAACATGACTTTGTGGTGCTCCTCTGTCTTCGTTAGCATGACCCTATTCTTCCAGGCATCTGCTGCCTGGCAAATAATTTGGCTGGTCAGTACTAGAACCCTCTAAAGATTGTTTGAATCTCCTTCTCCTCCTCCTCCTCCTCCTCCTCCTCCTCCTCCTCCTCCTCCTCCTCCCCTTCTTCCTCCTCCTCCTTCTTCTCCTTCTCCTTCTCCTTCCTCCTCCTCCTCCTCCTCCTCCTCCTCCTCCTCCTCCTCCTCCTCCTCTCTTCTTCTTCTTCTTCTTCTTCTTCTTCTTCTTCTTCTTCTTCTTCTCCTTCTTCTTCTTCTTCTTCTTCTTCTTCTTCTTCTTCTTCTTCTCCTCCTCCTCCTCCTCCTCCTCCTCCTCCTCCTCCTCCTCCTCCTCCTCCTCCTCCTCCTCCTTCTTCTTCTTCTTCTTCTTCTTCTTCTTCTTCTTCTTCTTCTTCTTCTTCTTCTTCTTCTTCTTCTTCTTCTTCTTCTTGTTCTCCACCTTCTTCTGTGATAATCCTCACCTGAGGATATTTTCCCATTGATTCTTAGGCAGAGTGGAAGAGAGAGGGAAAGACAGAGAGGAACATTGATGTGAGAGAAACACATTGATTGGTTGCCTCCTGCATGAGCCCTGACCAGGGCCTGGGCTGGGGAGGAGACTGCAACCAAGGTACTTGCCCTTGACCAGAATCGAACCCAGGACCCTTTAGTCCACAGGTTGACACTATCTACTGAGCCAAACCGGCCAGGGCCAGTTTTTAAATTCTCTTCCTTCCTTCCTTCCTTCCTTCCTTCCTTCCTTCCTTCCTTCCTTCCTTCCTTCCTTCCTTCCTTCCTTCCTTCCTTCTTTCCTCTGAGAAACTGCCACAGCTTTGCCAGGCAGTAGTCTCCTTCACCTCAATAAGTAATAAACTCAGCTTTGTCTTATCAAGAGGTTGCTAATACTTGTGGAGGCAATTTTGATGGATGTTACAATTGCTTTAAGGGAGAAGTCACAATGCAGACTTTTACAGATTCGAAATAATGAATTCACAAATGACTGCAAAACTGCCTTTTTTAAAGGAAGGGGCAGATTATGCCTTTGCCAGACAGAACTTATTTGCATGTCCCTAGACAAAAATGACCTGCATCGCTATCAGTTACCTATGACTTACAGAGCCATGGAAAAGCTCAAAGGCAATGAAAGCTGCAGAGCCACCCTAGAATCAGAATCAGATGACTGGGAAGGATGTGCTGTAGACAATGCATAGTTTTCTATTGAAGCACAGATTCTTCCCCAGACTATTGGGTGTCTAGTGCGGTTCTAGGGCATTTCCCAGACTTTATTGCATTTAATCTTCACCCCACCCTCCAAAATGAATATTACAATTTCCTTTTTTCAAGAGAGGAAACTGAGGCTCAGTGGGGTCTTTTAAAAACCACAAAAATGCTCAAATAGCATGTGTAATCTATATTTGGTTAGTGAAAAATCATCTATTAGAGGAAAAATTGCACAAGTCCTTGGTGAAGAGAGAAAGGGATTACTGGGTATCATATGGAATGCTGGATGCTCTCCAGTTTTTTAATTTGGGTTCTTTAATTTTATAGTGGTCTGCACCTTTTATTGCCCTCGAGCTATTTCATAACTATGTAAGTTAAAAAAAAAAAAACAGCCCATAGGCATGTAAATGATTCTTGTCCACATTCAGTGCAAATGAATGTTTGGTGGAAGAAGCCAGTCTTGAATCTATTAACATGCATTTCAGCATTTCTGAAATGCAATCAGCACTTCTGATTGCCTACATATGTGTCTGTTCTTTGACTTCTCCTTTGAACACCTTAGGGTTCCTTATTAATTGATGAATAAAATAGAATCTTTGACATGTGTTCATTTTATTTTGTATGAGAACCATGATTTTTATCTTTTCAAAAATACGTTTTAACAGTTGGCAATGAGTTTAGCCTTTCATTAGTCGGGTCTGGGGGCACTTAATGTTTCAGGCCACAGAGAAGATTGGCGGCTCATCTAAGGCGCTCCCTGCTCTGAAATTATTAGATTTTATGACTACATACCTGACATTCCTAGAGTTGCATGTTAAGCCCTCTATTGTTTTCTTTTCAGAGCTATCTGATAGCCCAGGCTGTCTGTTAAATAGAGTCTGAGCAATTAGGCCTCCCTAACGTCTTCCTGACTAAAATGCCAGTACAAATATCTAACAGCAACAAGTGATTGAAAAATAAAGGGGGAACCAATTAATGGGAACTAATTTGGTGTTACAATGGAAATTCCAGTGAAATGTGACTTCTCTTCAAGGATGCTTGAATTTCAGATCCAGTTAACATTAATCATATGGGTCCTTGGGAGTTTCACAGATATGGCTAGTACAGCTCTTGTGCTGTAGAGCAGTCTAGATCAGCGGTCGCCAACCTTTGGACCTCACGGATCACCAGTGCTCCGAGGACCACGGGTTGGTGACTGCTGGTCTAGATCCTCCCTCACCAGTCACCCTGCGGGCTTGTGTAAGCTTGTAACTGCCTCAGTGTCCTGAGGCTTGCATCAATTATTCAGTATAATGTATTGGACTTGGAATTAACAGGTTCAAAGCATCAAAACATTCAGATGCATTCAGAAGGTAGGATTTTAGTCATGGTCCTCTTTGCTGCACATGACAGAAAACCCAACAAAAAAGTACTTTGTTGGGTCACGTGGTTAAAGTCCTGGGGCAAGGTGAGTTCAGGTATAGCTACATCTAGGGGTTCCAAAAATGTTGTCAAGGTCTGTTTTTTTTTTCTCCTCTTGGTTTTTCTTCCCTTGAGTTCACTCCATTGTCAGAGGCCTTCTCCTCTTTTTTAAAAAAAATATATTTTTTATTGATTTTTTACAGAGAGGAAGAGAGAGGGATAGAGAGTTAGAAACATCGATGAGAGAGAAACATCCATCAGCTGCCTCCTGCACACCCCCTACTGGGGATGTGCCCGCAACCAAGGTACATGCCCTTGACCGGAATTGAACCTGGACCTTTCAGTCCACAGGCTGACGCTCTATCCACTGAGCCAAACCTGTTAGGGCGAGGCCTTCTTCTCTTGTTATTGGACAGGGGACCTGGTAGTGTGTGTGTTCTTGACTTCATGCAGGAAACATTTCACAACATGAGTCCAGGTGACTATGAGGGAACATTTATTAAAGCTGAGAACAGTGAAACAGGAAAGGGCTTAGCATAGAAGAAACAATGGCAGAGTCTAGGCTGGGCTGCCTTAGCTCTCTGGATGTCAGAGAAAGGGGTCCTTGGGAACAGGTTCAGGGTTAGCCTAGGATGAGCTGCCAGTGTCCATTGACCCCCTGGGTACAAGATTTGTGGGGTCCTTTAGGGTTTAGGAGATGCATATCTTTGGGGAAAGAAAAGAGGGAAGAAGAAGGGAAAGGGAATGGCAGGGGCTGCTCCCCAGAGGGAGAGCATGTGCTGGGTTCTTTTTCTTGAGGCTTTTATCTCTTTCTTGTAGGCAGGAATCCTAGGGGAGGCCTCAGGGGAGGGTTTCAGCAGAATATTCATTAGTTTTCTAGGTGTGCTCCTTCAGGGTCGTGGTCTCCACTGATTGGTTGGTGTCAGTACAGGGCGTCCTTAGTCACTGCAGCTGGTTCTGATGGCACCCACCTGATTTTGTTCCTTTTCTGGGTCTGGAGCTGAACTACAACGGAGGCCTAGATGTTATCTCTAGGGAGGTGACCTCCTGTATTTGCTATAAATTTCTCTGTCAGTTGTTCAGCTATTTGTCTCAGTTCCCCCATTCCACTTGTCCTGCCTTACTGGCCTGTCTCACCCTGACAATGTCAGGCCACACCTGGCTTGTAACCTCACTTACCTAAGATGAGTGGAAAAAAGTCCAGCTCTCACCAACTCTTTTCTGGTTGTTCAAACCAATCTCATGATTAGCTCTCATTGGACTGACTGCCATGTGTTGGATCACGTGCCCATCTCCGGTCATAATGGCAATCAATGTGGCCAGGAGGGTGAGATGTTTTGATTGGCCAGTGGTAGACACCCATTCCCATATTCCAGCCAAAGTGAAAAGAGTGAGAGTGGGTGAGGAGAGACTTCCTAAAGCAGCTGTTCTCAACCTGTGAGTCGTAACCCCTTTGGTGGTCAAATGACCCTTTCACAGGGGTCACCTAAGACCATCCTGCATATCAGATATTTACATTACGATTCATAACAGTAGCAACATTACAGTTATGAAGTAGCAACGAAAATAATTTAATGGTTGGGTCACAACATGAGGAACTGTATTTAAAGGGCCAGAAGGTTGAGAACCACTGTCCTAAAGGAAAAACAGGAAATTTGGCTGTTGGAAACTCAAAAACACCACACAGGAATAGTATTACATGTTGACTGTAGCCCTTAGGTTAAAATCCATGTCAGGTGACAGTACTTTATGAGGATTCTCTGCAGGAAACCTGTGTTGTCTAAATTGGTATCTAAAAACATCCAATCGTTCTATCAATAACACTGATTGAGCACTTACTATGACACTAGTTTTAAGCCAATTCTTGGGGATACAGAAATAGAAACTGCAGTCACTGATGTCAAAGAGAGAATAGCATTATTGCCATTTTATTGTCAGGTCTTTGGTTGTTAGACAAACTGCTGAGAGGAGAGATCAACTCTGAGCCCTCAATAGCACTCCATTCCCCTGGGTGATCAGCCTACTGTTTGGTGTCAGGTTGGTTACATCGGATGGCTTCCATCATGGAAGGGGCTGAGTTTTTCCTTACCAGAATAGACACTCTGTATATGGATTATCCTAGCCCATATTGCTTCTGCCGAAACTGCCATCTGTGGACCTGCAGAATGCCTTGTCCACCATCATGGTATTCCACACAGCATTGCTTTGGATCAAGGAACTCATTTCACAGCAAAGGAAGCGTGGCCCATGCTTACGAAAAATCACTGGTCTTACCATGTTCCCCACCATTCTGAAGCAGCTGGCTGATAGAATGGTGGAATGGCCTTTTGAGACTCATTACAATGCAAGCTAGGTGGCAAGACCTTGGGGGACTGTATGTGCTCTGAGTCAGCATAGAATATATGCTGCTGTTTCTCCTATAGACAGGATTCACGGGCCCAGCAATTAAGAGGTGGAAATGGGAGTGGCACCACTCACTATTACCCCTAGTGACCCACTAGCAAAATTTTTGCTTCCTGTTCTTGTGATTTTTGTGTTCTGCTGGCCTATAGGTCTTAGTTGCAGAGGGAGGAATGCTTCCACCAGGAGACACAACAGTGATTCCAGTGAACTAGAAGTTAAGACTGCTGCCTGGCCACTTCTGGGTCCTCATGCCTCTGAAACAACAGGCAAATAAGGGAGTTACTTTGCCGACTTGGTGATTGATCCTGACTACCGAGGGAAAATTGGACTACTACTCCACAATGAAGGTAAGGAAGAGTATAACTGAAATGTAGGAGATCCCTTAAGAAATCTCTTAGGATTATCATGCCCCGTAACTAAGGTCAATGGAAAACTACAACAATGCAATCCAGGTAAGACTACCAATGGCCCAGATCATTCAGGAATAAGAGTTTGCATCACCCCACCAGATAAAGATACTGGACCAGCTGAGATACTGAGGAAGGAGTTAGTACATTTTGGGCTGTATTCAGGACAGTTGTTTCATGTTAGACAGAATTATGACCTTGTTAATGTCCTCATTTGGAGATTAAGTATGGGTTAAAGAAATACATAGAGATGTGAAGTTGACAAGGGTGGACTTGTGATGGTTAATTTTATGCATTAACTTGACTGGACTAAGGGATGCCCAGATAGCTGGTAAAACATTATTTTTGGGTGTGTTTGTGAGCATGTATCTGGAAGAGATTAACATTTAGTAGGCTGAGTAAAGAGATCTGTCCTCACCAATGTGGGTGGGCATCATCCAATGTGTTGGGAGCCCAAATGGAACAAAACAGTAAGGAAGGGAAAACTTTCTCTCTTCCTGAGCTGGGATGTTGATCTTCTCCTGCCCACAAACATCAAAGATTCTGGTTCTTGGGCCTTCAGATTCTGGAACTTACACCAGCAGTCCCACAGTTCTCAGGGCTCTGGATTCAGACTGAATTATACCATTGGATGCCAAATAAATGACCATAAACTTGGCAACCTAAACAACAGAAATTTACTCTCCCAGTTCTGAAGGCCGGAAGTCCAAAATCAAGGTATCGGCAGAGTTGGTTCCCTCCAGAGGCTCCCAGGGAGAATCCATTACAAGCCTCTCTTCTAGCTTCTGGTGGCTGCTGACAATCCTTGACTTGGGGATGCAAAGCTGCAGTCTCTGCTCATGGCCTTCCCCTCTGTGTCTTCTCCTTTTCTCTTATGAGGCCACTCACCATTGAATGTCGGGTCCAAGTTCAATTCTGGATGACATCATCTGGAGATCCTTGAGTTGATGATAGCTGCAAAAAAGCCCATATTTAAACTAAGGTCACATTTACAACTCCTGATAAGGACTTTAACATATCTTTTTGGGACAATTATTCAATCCAATATAGGTGCTTTCAATTTAGAGATGTCATCCAAACCCTGGAGCATGCATGCAGTTATCTCAAGAGAGAACATAGAGGGAGAAGGAAAGAGAGCCCAGAGCAGAGTCCTAAAGAACTCCATCACTTAGGGGGTAGTAGTGGATGATAAGCCTGTGGAAGAGGCCAGAGTCGTAGGAGAAACTCTAGGAAGTGGAACTCAAGAGAAGAGCGCATTTCAAGGTGGAGTGAGGGAGCAATGCTAATAAATGATCACACAGAAGGGCTAGGTACTCGCTTGAAGTAATGTTCATTTTTGGCCCTGAATGTTGCTGATCCAGGGCTAATGTTATCAGTTTATTTTTGGTTTTCTTGATTGAACTTTAACCAGAACTCCAAATGGAATGTTAACATTATGGAAAGTTAAACCAGACAAACACATATATGTTGACAGAGTAATTTTCTGGACTCCTTATTTTCCCTTTTGGTGGAGACAGTCTGAATAACTCACCACCTGGATTTTCCCAACTAAGATTTAATTTTTTATGAAGGAAGTCAATTTATCCTTTAACTTTGGAGTGAACTAAAATATTGTCCTAAATCTGGACTTGCAGCTACATTTTAGAAACAAACTCATTCTTTTGGCACCTTTGTAGCAGAATGATATTACCAGGAAGAAATTTAAACATATATAGAAAAGATCACCAATTTCTATCATCAGTGGACTCAGAAAGAGACATATCAGTATGTTTGTTTTGTGATAATACATGAGACAAAAGTGTGTTGGCAAAAAAATACTCTACTACATTTGCCAAATGAAATTTCTGGTTCTGGCCCACTGGGTTGGAAATGTTCTAGCTTTGTGGAGGGTCTCTTCTTCTTTACAGGTTTACAAGTAAATCAGTACTTTCTGATTTTTAAATTTTATTTTAGGGAGAAAGGAAGGGGGAGGAAAGGAGAGGGAGAAAGAGAGAGAGAGAAACATTGACATGAGAGAGAAACACCAACTTGTTGCCTCCTGTACATACTCCGACTGGGGATTGAACCCGCAACTTGGGTATGTGCCCTGACCAGGAACTGAACTGGTGACCTTTTGGTGTACAGGACGACGCTCAACCAACTGAGCCACATCAGCCAGGGCAGTACTTTCTGCTTTTTGCTGAAGTATTTTCCTGGATGTGGAGGGACCAGATGAGGGTGAAGTACATTCTAGCTGGTGCAATATTAGGAGCCAGGGTGTCTGTGGCATGAATGAGGGACAACGTCTTCTGACAGTGTTTGTGTACAGAGTGAAAGGGAGAAAGTTGAGACAGTTGATTCAAATTATGGAGAGTCTTGAATACCAAGTTCAGGACCTCCCAGTGGAAAGAGTGGGATCTGTCCCAGGACAAAAACTCCTTTCTCTAATTCTGTAGCTGTGATTCATCCTTGGTTTTCAATGTAAGTACAGCAATCCAGGGTATCGTTATTTGTGTTCTCTTTGGGCTAGTTTGGGAGTTTCTCTGGATTGAGGTCAGATTTTCATTAATCAACCTGGAATTCCTTGGCTAGGAACTGGGAAGAGTGGCTCAGGGAAAGGGCAGTAGGATCTGGGGTGTCCTGCTGCTGCAGGCATTGTGGGGTCTCCCCCGCCCCTCCCAGGGTCCACAACCTGGCCTGGATCCACTGGGCCCCAATGGCAGAGTCCCCTGGAACTTGATCAGAAGTGACCAGAGGGGTTCCTATTCATCCTCTGTGTATTTTTGTGCCCCCTCCTTTTCAGCTCAGAGAAGCACTCCGGGGATGCGTTCCTTCTGTTTTTATTAAGTTCCTCTGGTTTGAGGAGAGAAAGAGCAGGGGGACAGGGAGGGGGTTGCAGATGAGATGGGCTCCAAGGCTGGGATTTATAAGAACATCCTTCCAGTGGGTGATGTCTGCATGAGGTGGAGGTATGGTTTCAATTCCGCTCTGGCAAGGCGGGCCAGCCCACGTTGCCAGCACATAGTTCTCTTTCATGTCTCACACTGATTCGAGAGTTTGTAGACAACTTTGTACCTTGGGTCTCCGCCAGCTGTCCTGGAGAAACAACTCCCCTTGGCTTCATGTTTCCTATCTCACCCTCCCCACTCCCCACCGAAGTTAGAGAATAATTATTGTTTTATTAGCAAATACTGCTCCTAAGGAAACCTACGAAGGACCCACACAACTGTGCATTTGGGGACCAGTGTAGTCTTTCCACATCCCTGTGACTTTCCTCCCTTTGATGGCATTAGAAGCGCATCCTCAGGTGTGTGCCATTCCAGGATGGTCTGTGGGGAGAGGGTCACTGCACCCCAGATGTCAGGCCAGGAGGACTGGCTTCTTGGTTTTTGTTTTGTTTCAAATGAATGACAAAATCTAAATATTTGTACTTCACCTACCACCACCTTTTCTGTTATGTATTGTTCCTATTTCTTCTCTCTTATTCTCCAAAATGCCCTTTGTTTATTAAGAATATGACCAGTTGCCCTGGCTGGGTGGCTCGGTTGGTTGGAGCATTGTCTCATACACCAAACGGTTGCAGGTTCGATTCCCAGTTGGAGCACCTACCTAGGTTGCAGGTTCGATCCCCAGTCAAGGAGTGTATGAGAGGCAATGATCGATGTTTCTCTCTCACATTATGTTTCTCTCTCTTTCTCCCTTCCTCTTTCTAAAATAACTAAAAAACATATCCTTGGGTGAGGATTGAAAAAAAAAAAAAAAAGCGACCAGCTCCTGTAAGATCCAATTTACTTGTCTGTGGATTATCCAAACCATTGGCCTGTCCTTTGTCTTCCTCAGACTCTTTTGTACACAGAGATTGTTCACTGTGCTGGAGGATGAGGAAGGGAAAAGTGACAGCGAAGGGGAAAGTGACCACAGGGCTGCCCTCTGTCCACATGTTCTCCACCAGCAGCCAGAATCTGTATAGAATGTGGGTCTGATCATGGACCCCATTAGTGTAAAACAAGGATCGGCAACTTCTGCCACCTCTGTGACAACTGCTTCCTTCTGCCACTGTGGTGTGAAAGGAGCCACAGACAACAGGCGAAGGAATGGCTAACGCTATGTTCTAATACAAATGTGTTTACCAAAACAGTGCAGGGCCAGACTGGGTTTAGGGCCATAGTTTGCTAACCTCTGGCTTAAAAGCAGTTACTGTTGTACCTCTGCCCTTAGACTGAAGCCCAAACTCCTCACCAGTGTGTAAGACCAGCAGGCCATGGCTCCTGTCGCTTCTCGTGCACTTTTCCCCATAAGCATTGTGGTCCAGCCACACCAATTTGGTTCTGTTTCTAAACTTGCTTTGCTCCCTCTAGGCTCTGGGAATTCACACAAGTTGTTCCTTCTGCTTTAAGCCATCTTCCGATTCCCTCCCTTCTCCCCCACACATTTACATCCAATTTATCCTTTAGCTCTCCATTTAATCTTTTCTCCCTCAAGCAAGTCTCCCCTAATCCCTGTAGAAGTTAGGACTCTTGATAGCAAATGATAGAAATTAAACTTGATTAAATGGAGGCATTAAAAACAAAGGATCTTTTTGGATGAACTAGATAAACTCTGGATAGAGCTAAGAGAAATTGGGTGTAGGGGTGAATAAGATCAGAGTGTCATGCATGACATGGTTGATATAGAATGTACTCATCTCATAGTGGACATCCAGAGATGTCACCTAAACCTAGTGACCCCAACAGACTGCAACATAGTTGAGAAATGAGGAGCAGTAAGAGCCTTTGAGCACCGGAACGGATGGTAACAAAACCCTTTTATTAAAAAAAAACCCCCCAAACAACCTTTCACTGTACTCATCAGGGGCGTCCTCAAACCCTAAGCCAGAGCCTGTTTACTTTTAGTTCAGTTGCAATTGTGACAATTTCACTCAGCAACTTTCCCAGTCTACAGCAGGTTAGAAAGATCTTTTTCAGCTCATTTTTTATTGTGAATATAGTTTTATCTTGAGGAGGAACTGCCAGAAGCAGACACATCAAGTAGGAGTAACAGTAAAAGGACAAGCAAGGCAGAGAGGGACACTTTCCGGAAGCAGAGGCTGGGCTCCTTGGTGACAGAAGAAGTACTTAGCTTTTCAGTAGGTGGCAAGGGCATCGGTGCTTTTTAATAATATCTAGTGGCAAAATGTATATAAGACTTATACACAGGGCCCTATTATAAGCACTTTATGGGAATGATTTCATCTTATAATAATCTATGCAATGCATGCTATTATCATCCCCAGTCTATAGATTATGTTAGTTTTCTGTTACTGGTTAGTGGCTTAAAGCAACAAACACTTATTTTCTCAAAGTTTTTGTGGACCGAGCATCCTGGTGTGTCTTAGCTGGTCCTGAGATGCAGGGTCTCTCCTAAGTCTGTAATCAAGGTGTTGGCCAGGGCTGCAGTGATCTCAAGGCTAGATTAGGGGAGGACTCATGTCTGAGCTAAGTCACGTGGCTGTTGGCAGGATTCAGTTCTTTGTGGCTCTGGATTCAGGGCCTCAGTTCCTTGCCACATGGGTCTCTCCACAGGGCAGCTCACAACATTGCAACTTGCTTCATCACACTAAGCAAGTGAGAGGAGGCAGAGAGAGACTGTGAGCAAGACAGAATCATGATCTTTTATTACCTTATCTTGGAAATGTCTTCCTAATGTTCTTGCTGTATTCTATTTATTTGAATCAAGTCACAGGTCCAGGAAACACTCAAAGGGGAGGGGATTACATAAGTGTGTGAACACCAAAGAGAAGGATTCTTGGGAACCATGTCAGTAGGTGCCTACCACACAGATGAAGAAACAGAGAGAAAGCAGCAAAGGTCGTGGATCTGGCCTAAGGCCACACAGTTAATCAACCAGAGAACCTGGAAATTAGATTCAGGACTTGTGTGCTTTCAAACACCAAACCAAGCTAGGCAGCTAGATTTGTATAAGGTCCCTGGTGATTTGAATGTGCAGCCGAGATTGTGAATCATAAGTCTAGCCCTTCTCAACCTGCAGTGTGCATTCAAATCATCCATGTTAAATTGCTAGATCTGGTCAGAATGCTGATTCTGATTCCGTGGGGCAGGGATGGGGTTTGAGATTCTGAATTTCTAACAAGGTCTGGATGATGCTGACGCTGGTGGTCCATGGACCATACTTTGAGTAGCAAGGACTTAAAGGAGTAGCTCCGGGATGAGTGTTGGGCAACTATTTTTCCACTTGTGATTCTTCCTGGAATTGGTGGTAGAGTGGACCCGTCATTTGATCTGCCTGATTTTTACAAATAAATCTTTCCTTGCTTCCTTCCTTCCTTCTTCTTTCCTTCCTTCCTTCCTTCCTTCCTTCCTTCCTTCCTTCCTCCCTTCCTTCCTTCCTTCTTTCCTTCTTTCCTTCTCTCTCTTTACCTTCCTTCCTTCCTTATTTGGTATTCAATAGCTGGTCACCCAACAACAGCCAATACTACTGTTTAACAACTTTGTTTTATTCTGATTACAAAAGTAATAGTGATACTTGCCTTTCATGTTTGCTTGAAATCGTACTTCCTATGGGAAGCCTTCTCTTACTCGCAAAGAATGCACAATATCTTTTGTTTTTTCATCACTGCTCTTAACATTTTGCATTGTAATTGCTCATGATCACTAATATCCCACTTGGTAGTTTTATGCGAGTTTAAAAGAGATACCTTTTTAGAGAGTCTGTACTTTTATCTGCAGGAAACTCAATTACATATACAGGTTTGTGATGCATATGATGTTGATGATGGTTTTGAACTTGTACACCACCCCTTGCCTTTGTCCTTAACTGTCTTCACCACTGGATATCAGCCCTTAGTAAGGACTGTGCCTATTTCACCATTATATCCTCCAGGGCCTGGCATAATGCCTAATATGTAGTAAGCATGCACAATATATTTGTTGAATGAATAAATGTTCATAGAAAATATTAAAAAGCAAAAACTAGAATTCTAAAAAATAAAAATTTAAGTGTCATCCTATTTACACAGAGATAACCTTTGCCAATGTCTTTATTTCCTTCAGTCTTTTATTTATTTATAAATATTTATGCCATCTATAACTACATTTGCATCTGAATATGTAACTTTTCCTCTCCTTCTTAGAATAATAATAGCCAGCATTTATTAACACTGTGCTAAGTGCTTGGAAAGATAAGTCCACTTCTTGCCACTAACCTCCTGAGAATTTATGTCTAGGAATATAGAATTGGAGTCGTGGCTAACAAGGCACAGCTGTCACGAGGCTCAATATTTTTGGAATTAGCCTGGTATCTTTAACAGGAAGGAGGGAGAGCAGCTGGTCCTAACTCTGCCAGGAAGGATGGGACAGACGTAGGGGACCCGACCCGGTGGCTGCCCTTCCTGACAACCTCAGACAGCCAATACCGTTTTTCACTTTAAAAGAGCAATTCTATTTTTCCTTCTTTTCCTAAATATGTTTTTATTGATTTCAGAGAGAGGAAGGGAGAGGTAAAGAGAGATAGAAACATTAATGATGAGAGAGAATTATGGATTGGCTGCCATCTGCATGCCTCCTGCTGGAGATCTAGCCCTCAACCCAGGCATGTGCCCTGACTGGGAATCAAACCATGACCTCCTGGTTCATAGGTCAATGCTCACTAGCTGGGCAGGCAATTCTTTTCTTAAAATCCCTCACAAGAGGGCACAGTATCCGAAGTTGAAACACGCTATTACTTTTAGTGAGAAAATGTTTTTTTTTCATTGCAAGCCCTCAAATTGATCTCCATTCTGCTAAACAAACAAACACACAAAAACACACATAAAAACAAACCCAAAACAAACAAACCCCACCAAATTCTATTAAAATAGAAAAAATAACTCCATTTGTTGACTTAGCCTAATAACGCATTGCCCTTCATCAATTACTTTACTTAAAATGGCTGTTTACTTGCTTTTATTAATTCTTTAAACAGAGCACAATTAAGACTTGGCTCTTGCATGACAATTATGATGCTATATTTTAAAACAATTTAATCTTCAGTGCAAATAAATAAAGAGACTCAAACAGAGCAGTAGCACCAAAGTGTTATACTATAGGATCTCAAGAGGTGATACCACTGGGCCTAAGACACAAGACTGTGTCCTTGTTAATGAACAAACATCCAGGATTCTGAGAGGAAATCTGGTAAAACACATGCTAACTGTACAGTTGTAAGGACCCTGTGGTGACTCTCAGCTGCTGCTGAGGTGAACAAAGAGCAAATAGATCTTCCACATGCAAGGATTTTTAGTAGCTGAAGGAGGGCTCCTAAATAAGACTGTGTTGATAAGAGGAATTTAATATCCCCTCTGTATAATTCTATGCACATTGTATTAAAGTCTCCCAAATGTAACAGGACTAGCTCCTCCTTCTCTTCTGATTCCCTTACCTCCAAATCTATTCCTTCCATCTCCTCCATCTCAGTAAATGGCATCACCTTGCACGCAGTTACTTAAACTAAAAACTTAGGCACCATCTTTGTGATAATTAATTTTAAGGGCCAACTTGACTGGGCCATTGAATGCCCAGATATCTAGTTAAACATGATTTCTGGCTGTTTCTGGAAGAGATTAGCATTTGAATTAGATGGATTAAAGCAGATGGTCCTTTCTAATGTGGGTGGGTTTCGTTCAGTCCATTGAGAGTCTGAATAGAACAAAAGATGGAGGAAGCTCGCATTTGCTATCTGCCTGATTTCTTGTAGCTGGAACATTGACCTTCTCCTGCCCTTGGCAGTCCTGGTTCTCAGGCCTTCAGACTCGGACTGGCATCTACACCGCCAGTTCTCAGGCCTTTGAACTACATCACCAGCTTCCCTGGGTCTTCAGCTTGGAGATGCAGATTGTGGAATCTCTTAGCCTCCATCATCGCATGAACTACACCTTACACCAAATCTCTTTCTATAGATCAGTATATCTCTATGTGTGTCTATGTCTATGTCCATGTCTATATCTAGCCTAATGGTTCTATTTCTCTGGAGATGCAATCTTGCTATCTCCCTCTCTCTAATCCCCCATATCCAATTTATCAACAAGTCCTGAGATTTCCACCCAAAATACATCTTGTATCTGTCCCATTCATCTCCACCAGCAGGTTGAGGCTGGGCTGAGGGAAGAGGATACCAGAATGTGGCTCCCATCTAAAGCTCAGCACTGGCCCACAGGATCATAATCAAAAACAGCTGCCCATCATCACAAGTTCCCCAGACAATACCAAGGTTTCATTCTGACCCCAGTAAGAGGGGATTTCCACTGGGATTCTGAAGAAAGTAAGAGAGGCTCTAATTCTAGTTTTTGCCAGAAAGTAGCAGAATGAGAAGGTGAGACAAGGCCACAGTCATCGTGAGTGAAAATGACTGGGATGTGAGTAGGGGGAGACCCAGGTACCCCATCCTTTCCCGTCACTTATCTGTACATTATCCCATCTGGGAGCACTTAGAGTCACGCAGAACAATGTGAGGAAATTTGCACAGAGTGTTATCTCTGCACTTTGCCAAATAATC
This sequence comes from Myotis yumanensis, assembly GCF_028538775.1. Classification (NCBI taxonomy): domain Eukaryota; kingdom Metazoa; phylum Chordata; class Mammalia; order Chiroptera; family Vespertilionidae; genus Myotis; species Myotis yumanensis. The sequence continues at coordinate 202,030,093 of NW_027223754.1, forward strand.
CATAAACTCCAGCGGGCTGGTCCAGCCTCTGCTCTGAGCTGGAACCTTGTTTGGAAGCAGGTGAGGAGAGGTCCTCAGTGCCAGGCATGGAATGAAGGCCCCAAGCTCCCATGCTGCCTGTGCCTGAGGCAAGGACCAGACTTCCGGCTGCTAAGAGGCCATCTCCAGTATGAAAGGTGTTGCTGGGATGTTTTTCTTCAGCCAGGAATCATGTGGCTTCCTTCAAGGCCTCGTTTGGGCCCCCAGAGAAGACCTTGTCTCTGTGTGTGGTGTAAAAGTATAATTTTCAAAGGAATGAAAAAGCACGACTCTAAAAACAACAACAAAAAAGACGCATGCAAATACAAAAGAAATACATGCCAAAGGTTTTTATTCCACTCATGAATTAATTAGAGAACCAATTCTATGTTGAAACCTGCCCAAAGAGCATTTCAGAAGCTAGGGATACATACATATCCCTATATAAAGGGATACATATGTATGTCTTTATATAAAATTACATATAATTAAATATATATAATTAATGATATATAATATGTATGTAATTATATGCATATGTGCAATTATATAGTTATATATAATATGTTATATAATATAATTACATATAATAGAAAATATAAAAATTACATGCAATATAATATATAATTATATATTCTATTATATATAATGTAATTATATTATATTATATGTAATTATATATTATGCTATCTATAATTGTGCATATATATGCAATTCAATAGATTGCTGGATTAAAGTCCAACGGGGCCATACCCAGCAATCTGTGGGGTATCTGCTTCCCAGACTTGAATATTTGCATCTCTACCAGATGAAATTCTGCAAATCAACCTCTGCCCTCACAGAGTGTAAAGTAGCCTGGGATGTGGAAAGTCAAGACCAGCACTGCACTGAAGAGCACTCAGTAGTCTCTTGTGTCTATTTCTAGGATTCAGATAATTTTTTTGATGTTAGATTTCGATGAAAGCTCCCTTCTCAGGGCGATTTGATGACAACCGCAAGGCGCCTCACACCAGCAGTCCATCCTGACAGACTGCTGTGGCCTCCCTTTCTGCGAAGATTTCCAAACCTGTACTGCATGTAACAACAATCAAGATTATTAATAAGTGCTTGCCCCCTGCCCAACACTGCTAAGTGCTTCACATGGATAAATGGAGTAATCCTCAAAACAAAGCAGTTATTCTTAGCTCTATTTTGCAGATGAGAAAACGGGGGCTGAGAGAATTCAGCAATTGGCTCCAGGTCACACAGCCACCCAGGAAATGGTGGATCCAAGATTCAACAGCATGTGGTCGGACTCTTGAACCTTAAGAAGCTGTGCGAGACACTGAGTTTTAGCGAGGTTAGTCATACAGTGGTTTGCTCCAAATCATCTTGGAGAGGTTAGTTTCCTACCAAGACAAACCCTTATAGTTTACATGAAAAATGAGATGCTACCCATGCCTTCACCAAGTTACTGTGAGGAAACATGAGATTATGTACCTTATAAACTACATCAGTGGGCAGTGTTATCAGTAGGGAGCTGGAAAGTCTCATCAGAGTCATTTGTTAGGCTCTTGGTAACATGGACATATCCATAAGGAAGATAGAATTTTTTTTTGTTTTTAGGGATAATTTTTATTTTAAAAAATCTTTATTGTTGCCCTAACCGGTTTGGCTCAGTGGATAGAGTGTCGGCCTGCGGACTGAAAGGTCCCAGGTTCGATTCCCGTCAAGGGCATGTACCTTGGTTGAGAGCACATCCCCAGTGGGGAGTGTGTTGGAGGCAGCTGATCGGTGTTTCTCTCTCATCGATGTTTCTAACTCTCTATCCCTTTCCCTTCCTCTCTGTAAAAAATCAATAAAATATAAAAAAAATCTTTATTGTTGAAAGTATTACATAGGTCCACCGCCACCCCTAATTAACCTCTTCCAGCCTGCTCCTGTTTCCCCCTGAACCCCGCCTGCCCAGGCCCTCCCTACCCCATTGTCTGTGTCCATGGGTTATGCATACAAGTTCATCGGTTGACTTCTTCCCACCCACCCTCCCCTGCATTTCCTCTGAGGTTCAACAGTCTGTTCGTGCTTCTATGTCCCAGGCACTTGGGGTTTTGATGAGCCAGAGTCAAGGATGTTTCTGGCTACCACCAGGGCTGAGACTAGGTTGGTGCAAAATTTAAAGGGGTGCCATGAAGCCCAGTAATCAAGATTTTTAAAAATTTAATGCAATATTTTATTTAAAAATCAAAATCAATGCAAAAATATCAACATGTAAACAAAGACAGGGTCCATATTACTGATTTTCCCTTTTGCCTTGGCTTCCCATCTGGCTCAGCTGGACACAGGCTACTGGCCCATTTCCTGAAGGAAGTCACCGAAGGCCAGTATTGTGGCGTGTGCTCCCAGGCTTGTTCTAGAGTGTTTATTGCTCTTACATATGCACATTGGATTTTCCAAGTGTTAACTACAAGTAGGGCAATTAAACATTTTTAAAAGGTCAAAGGGCCTTCTTGTTCATCTTATGAGAGGCTTTCCTTATCTTGACAATGACTTTGCTCCATTTCATGTGGAATGTATGAGCTGGTTTTTCTGAATCATCTTATTCAGCATGGAACTTCCGGCAGCAGATCCAACCTTCTCATCCCATACCTCTGACCCAGTGTGTCCCCACTGTCCAATCAAGACTTCCTGGCAGCCACCCTTTACAGTCCTCACAATCCCCATCTTTAAAAAACAATAAGTTATTGAGTAACATTTCTTTTTAAAAAAATATTTTTATTGATTTCAGAGAGGAAGGGAGAAGGAGAGAGAGATAGAAACATCAATGATGAGAGAGAATCATTGATCGGCTGCCTCCGGCATGCCCACCACACTGTGGATCGAACCCACACCCTGGGCATGTGCCCTGACTGGGAATAGAACCGTGACCTCCTGGTTCATAGGTCGACGCTTAACCACTGAGCTACACCAGCCAGGCTATTGAGTAACATTTCTTGAGGACTTTCTATGTCAAGAGGTTTTCATTTATTTCCTTAATTACCTCGCTTTTCATCCCCCCCCCTTATTTTTCATTAATTACCTCATTTAATTCTTTCAGCTATCCCTAAGGGGTAGATATTATTGGCCCTCATTCACAGATGAGAAAATCTGAGGCTCAGAAATATAAGTAAATTTGTTCAAGGGCCTCACATAGTTGATCAGCAGTGCAGCCTGTGCTGGAACCCAGGCATCCTGCTCTGAAGCTCATGTTATTCACCTTACTGCCTATTTCTGAGTGAAACGCACTCCAACTGCCACCTCTCCCATATCTAACTCACCTGCCACCTCCTCCATGCAGACTTTTTTGGTTATCTCAGCTAGATGTTCATTTGCCCCTTAACTCATGGTCCCAAGCACTTTCTGTAAACCTCTCTTATAATTCCCATCACATTTTCCCATTTCCTACAGTTATTTGTGTATATTTCTGGAAATAGAGCCCTTGTCCAACAGAACTCCTTCCCCTCCTTCCCCCCGAGAAAACCACAATGCCTGGCTTGTAGGATACACTCCAAGTATTTCTGCTGAATGAAGGGAATGTGCTCATTGCCCTCAGGGGTCCAGCCTTCAGCTCCTCTGTCTGTGCCCTGCTGCACTCAGTGTGGGTGAGAGAAGGCCTCACGGTCCACAAACCCTGCTGACTGACCAAAGGGCTGAGGTGCCTCTTGAGGATGGTTTCCTGGCTTCTTCTGTCTTTCACATGTAAAAGGCCTTGTGTTTTTTTTGGTATTAAGTTTCTAAATACAGAAGCTAAGAATTTTTTCCTTTCACAAGGTAGGAAATGCCTGATGGAAGGAAAGCAAAATCTTGCCAAAACCTTATGAAAATTCTCAGCAAACTCCCAGAAGTCTGTTGAAGCCGGAAGGCCTCGGGTTGAAACGCTAACTACTCAAAGAGGTCTTTCTATGGGGTCTCACTGGGTTAAATTCCCCTGGTGTGTGTGTGTGTGTGTGTGTGTGTGTGTGTGTGTGTGTGTGTGTTTTAAGTAAGAAAAGCTATCAGAGGATGGAGGGACAACATCTTTTTAACAGACCACCCCAAGCGTGGTTACTTTCAGCAGCAGTGATTACACGTGGCTGTGGCAGCAACAGGCTGAGAACCGAACTATTGGGGTTGGTTCTAAATAGCATGGAGACACAGTTGCCACCTGACTGGCACATCTGGACTTTCTCTTTCAGAACCTTGGGCCAATTTTGCCCCTTCCTCATCTAGCCTAGCACCCATTGTCCCCTTGCTGCTCCTAGTTTTCAGAAGAGCCCACACCCAGGTGCCTGACTCTTTCCTCCCAGGCAAGACCTTCCTGACCTCCTTCCCTCCCTGCTGAAATGTGGACATCCTGTCTGCTTCCACAGGCCTGCTCTTGGAGTCTCCCTAATCTGCTAATGTGATAATGGGAATGCATGCCTTTCTCCCTACCCCAGATAACACACTTGTATTTTATTTTTGCTCAGCCACAGACGAGCAGGGAGGTTGTAGGAGCAGATCCAATGCCATTAGATAGCATCAAAGTTACTGCAGTTCAGCCTTCTTGCTATTGTTTTTGTTGTAAAAAAAGCAAAGAGCAAGCCAACCAGCAAACAAAACAGAAGCTGTTTTGCAAATTCAGGGCCAACTTATGGTTCATTGTGGCTCCAAAGGGTTTTTCTTTTCTTTTCTATTAGAAAAGGCTTTCTCCAGTTCGTAGGCTATACACCATGTTTTTCTGGATGATTTGCATAAATAAAAAATGTGTTCAACTACTGCCCCTGCCCCCAAAACAAACAAACAGATAAGATGCCCATTTCTTCCATTTCCTTCTTTGCAATAAGACTTTTCCTCACCGACAAGCTTATGGCAGATGGGAAATGACAAGGATTGCCATTCTCACAACTGCTTGAGTCCTCATCCGGCTGCCAATGCCCTCTTGCTCGGGATCCCAGGGATGTCTGTGCAGGGACAGGTGTGGCAGTGCCTTTATTTGTCAGTGGAGCTTCATCCCCTGTCTTCTCTGGCTTTGTCCTGACTGGGCAGCTGGGCTGTGAATCTGGAGTGTTCCCTTTGCTCACTTTCCCAGAGCCACCCATGCCTGTCTTCTTCCTCCTCCCTGCCTTTGTCCTCTGAGACGCAGGATGCCCCCTGACTAAGAGGTTTATCTCATTTCCTCAGTTTCTAAGCAAACAGAGGAAATGCCCATCCCATGGAAGAGAGCTGTCTCTGCTTGGACCTCCCACCCAAGCTACCTTATCTACCTCAGCAGCCCAGTGTGTACTTGATGAGGATGGGAATTTTTATGGGGAACTTTGATCTTCCCCTAGAGCAGTGGTTCTCAACCTGTGGGTCGCGACCCATTTGGGGGTCGAACAACCCTTTCACAGGGGTCGCCTAAGACCATCGGAAAACACATAGATAATTACATATTGTTTTTGTGATTAATCACTATGCTTTAATTATGTTCAATTTGTAACAATGAAAATACATCCTGCATATCAGATATTTACATTACAATTCATAACAGTAGCAAAATTACAGTTATGAAGTAGCAGTGAAAATAATCTTATGGTTGGGGGCCACCACAACATGAGGAACTGTATTAAAGGGTCACGGCATTAGGAAGGTTGAGAACCACTGCCCTAGGGGTTGATGAAAGAAAAAAAAAAAAGGTGGACACTCTACAATTCTCCTTTACAGACAAGTGGCAGACATCACTAATCAACTGTGATTTTTCCACTGAGCCTGGGGAGGGCTGTGCCCCAGCAGGCATTAGCAATCTATTGGAATTTGCATTGGAAAGCAAACACATTTGCCATCCTTTGCATGGTGATGCTTCTGGCATTCACACGGGAGGGCAGGGGTAGGGGCAGTTCTTTAGCTGCCTGTCACTAACAAGATATGAAAGCTGGGAGAGAGGAATAAAGCTGCATTTTCTGGTTTCATGTGGCTTTAAGGCCAAAAGCTTTACCTGAGTCACCTGCTGAACCAGGGCTTGAATGGACCTCCCTGAATATGGCATTTCCACTCATTTTCTCTGCCGAATAAGAAACAAAAAGGGCAAGAACCAACTACCCCTAGTAGCAGTGGACACACTCCTTGGAGAAGAAAGCATTACAGTGACTCAGGCAGCCAGAGAGTGAGCTCAGCGGAGGGAGAAGTGTCAGAGGCTGGGGGTGGGGTGGGCTGAGCTGGAGGTATCTAGGTCCCTGACAGCCGTGGTGGCCCACGGTGATCCTGCAGAACAACACACATTCTCCTTGTCTGCCACTGGTATTTAGACGCCATTGGAATTTCCTGGCAGGACTGTCTGCCCAAATCCATTCAAAATTGATTTCTGTGTCTTCGATGGGGAATTTTGGCCAGGGTCCCTGTCACCCCCCATTCAGCTAGACATTCTCCTTTTCCTTTGGCTCCTTAGCTGCCTCTGTGGGAGTCTGGGCCTTTTTGTTCCCTCTTGAGTCAGTTCAATTGATCTGAAGCTGTAGCAAGGATTGAGGTAGGTCTGCCCTGCAGGTCTGAAATGCTCAGCAGCCTCTCAGCAGGGTTGACACAGCCCAATGCTGAGAAGTTGGGTTCTCAGCCAGGATCTCCCCATTTTGCCAGGGAGCCAGGAAGTGGGCAGGAGTGTCCAGAGCCAGAGCAGAGGGAAAGGAGTCAGAGAAGAAAAACAGAGGCTGTACAGGAAACCTCCTTGTAGGATTTACTGTGAGACCAGCTCCTCCTCTCAAAGTGCCCTCCCCAGGGTCTGCTCCCTGCGAGCTTGCTCACACCACCAGTAGCGGGTGGAGCATTGATACCTGCCAGGTGCTCTTAGGTGACAGTGAGGTAGAGGAAGAAGACCAAGTCCTTTCCTCCAAGAAATCCAGGAATTTACAAACAGACAGAGGAGATGACAAGTGCAACTCTGCTTAATATGGAAATGCGGAGGTGGTAGACAGCTGTAGTTTGCCAAGACTCCAGATGAAGTGGGACTACAATCTTCTCTATGGGCCCTCAGACTAGATTTCAAGTAGTGTGTGTGTGTGTGTGTGTGTGTGTGTGTGTGTGTGTTTGTGTGTCTCAAGACTTCTCTATCCTCCAGACAAGTGGTTCTCATTCTCAACTCAGCTTCTTAGCTGTACATTGGAGTCAACTGATGAGCTTTAAGAAATACTGATGCCAAGCTCTACCCCAGGGATTCTGATGCTAATGACTGAGTATAGGATTGAATGCTACAGGGATGGTTAAGGTCAAGCTGTATGGTGATTGGCTGGGCTCCAGTGTTTTCTACTTTGATTGATGAGATGCAAAAATGGTGGTGGTGATACACTAGAGGGCAGTTTCTATTAGTCCAATGGGAAGTAGGGGAGGAAGGAGGTGGTCGCTGGGTTGTGTTTGCATTGAAAATAGACCCACGGGAAGCAGGATTTCACAGTCCAAAGCAACACCTCCTTCCACTTCTTTAATATCAGCATACACTCCTGAGAGGACTTTCCTCATTCCCTCTCTCCCTGTTCCCTCCATTCATTCTTTCCTCCTTCCCTCTCTTTCTTCCTTACCTTTTCCCACCGATATTTATTGAGCTCGTGCCATGTCCCAGGCACAGTTGTGGGGGACCATCAGTGAACAAGGGAGATTAACTCCTCATTTCAAGGAGTTGACATCTTCTGTGCTTACCATAAAGTAGACATGGATGGTGATAGAGATGTGTGTGTGTGTGTGTGTGTGTGTGTGCGCGCGTGTGCATGCACACGTGTGTGCATGGGATGCTTCTTGAAGAGTCAGCAGTTGGTGCCTTAGGGCTATGTTTTGTGGCTGTCCTGGCGTCCCTGGTAAGCCCAGCATTCCACTGTCCCTGCCAGGGCTCCAGACATGGCAGTGAATTCCTTTGGGCATGGAAGACCTGGGTTTTAATCTTGACTCTCTCACCAGATAGAATACATTGGTCAGATTACTTACCCAGGCTCTTTCAGGTTCATTTTTTCACTAATTGTTGGAATAAAATATTTTCTGAGAGCGTACTGTGGGCTACTCACTATGCTGAGAAGTTTACACATATTGGTTTGTTTTAATCCTCCCTCTAGTCTTTTGAGATAGATGCTATTATTACAGGGCTCAGAGAGGTTAAACATGTGTCCAAGGCCACATGGCTGGTAAGTAGCAGGACTGGAATGGAAACACAGGCTGTGTGACTGCAGGGCCTGAACTCCTGCCATACACAGGATGATACCATCTCTTCACTAGCTCGTTCTGAAGTCACACGATCTGTTGCATGAAAGCAGACAGTGGCTAGATTAGTTCCTCACTCACAGGAGCTTCCCGATCATTGTTTGATGATTTTCCAGCGAAGGTGATTTACGACTCCTAAATCATGATATTATTTTACTACAGAAACTCAAATAGGACTTACGTTGTCTCCCAATGTCCCCAGTCACACTTAGCAGTGATCATAGTAGGTAAATATTTACACGGTGTCATAATAAGATGTGTATCCTATGATCTGAGCTTGTTTCTTGGCATCTCCGTGAAGCTTGGCATTCTAAGATTGTTTATAGAAAGATGACAAATGTTATGTAAGGATAACACCACTTTTTGCTATTATTACTACAAGATTGCTGAGATCTCACTGGAAAAATTAAAAATAGCATATTTTATACTCATGACAACCAAAATGCCACTTCACATTTTTGTAGGGAAATCTTCAAGCCAGATCCTTGCGTTCATCTTTTTAGCCTCACTTTTCGGTCCTTATCTTGTTTCCCTTCTCTGTGCCTTTTGAAACTGTTGGGCTTTCCTCCTGCCCATGGGTCTTTGGGATATCGTTCTCTCTTTGTTTGCCCAGCCCTGAAACTAGTCTTCTCAATTTGGCTGGTTCTTTTACCTCTGCACAGTGCTTACAGGTTGGAGCTGTTACCATTGAGGCAAAGATTCATTCATTCATTCATTCATTCAATGAAGATTTCTTGAATATCTGCCAGGAACTGTTCTAGGTGCTGTGGATACAGCCATGAACAGATCAGACCTCATGGAACTACCTGCATTTATGGAACTTCCATGACAAAGGAGGTGGCAGATAATAAAATAGACCTGTAATTTAACCTGTTGTAGATGATGACAGGTAGTATGAAGTAAAACAGAGGTTCTCAACCTGTGGGCTCAACCCCTTTGGGGGTCAAATGACCCTTTCACAGAGGTCGCCTAAATACATCCTGCATATCAGATATTTACATTACGATTCATAAAGTAGCAAAATTACAGTTATAAGGTAGCAACTAGAAAATAACGTTATGGTTGGGGGTCACCACAACATGAGGAACTGTATTAAAGGGTTGCGGCATTAGAAAGGTTGAGAACCACTGAAGTAAAATAAAGCAGGAAAGGAGGTGGGGATGCTAGAATTTCATTCTAAACAGGTGGTCAGGAAGTTCTCATTAAGAAAATATTTGTTCAAAGATTTGGAATCAGCGAGGGAGAGTGCCATGGAAATATCTGGGGGTTGGTGGCGGGGGGGGCGGGGGGCGGGGGGCGGGGAGAAGAGCATGAAAAGCAGAGAGAACAGTAAGTACAAAGGCTGTGAGGGCCAGCCTGCCCAGGGTGTTTGAGGATTACCAGGGAGGCCAGTGTGGAGTAAGTGTGTGCAGGAGAGGAGGTCATGGAAGATTGGGCACCTCCTTCTGACACTACTGTGGGGACACTGGCTTTTAGCTACTGCAGGGCTTTGAACAAGAGAGTCATGTGTGGCTTATGTTTCAAAAAGTTTACACTAGGACCTGATGGAGAACCGAGTGGGGGTGAGGGTGGCAGGGGAAGGAAGGAGAAAGGCCAGGTGGAGGTTATTGCTAAAGTCTAGGTCTTGGAACAGCATGGACACTTGATCTAGGGTGGCTGCTTGCACAGGGTAGTGGCAAATGGGATTCACCCCCTGAGTTGTAGTTCCTGCTCAGCCACTAATGTGTACAATGGGCAGGCCTGCCCAATATTCATGGATTGGGGTAAGGGTACAAATGTGGGTCCCCACACATTTAAAAGGCTTAATCAAGGTAACACACTTTTAGATAAAATTACTTCATTCCCTTTGCCTTTGGTAACATACCTTCTAATGACTAAATAAAACATCATGATTAGGGTGTACTCATGTTTCCCTGTAGCAACTGAGGTGACTGACAACCCCAGAGAGCCAGGGCTTTGTGCCTCTGCTTGGCCGTGAATCTCTCAGGAGCATGCGTGGCTGACTCATGAGAGCAGGCACCGTGCAGTGCATTCTCCCTTCACCTGCTATCAGTGTGTCGACCCCTCTATTGTTTACACACATGGATTTGGGTCCAGGTCCTGGTTGCCACCTTCTGTCCAAATCAGAGGGAACTGAGGTTATTTTCCTGGATTTTAGGAGTGGCAAATCTTTTTCTGGACAGTGGTTCTGGTCTCCCTGCTGGCAAGAACCAGGTCTTGTCCCATTGGGGAAGTTCTATTTCGAAACTATAGTTTTATTAAAATATCATTTCATATCATAAAATTCATCTGTTTCCAATGTACATGTCAGTGATTTTTAGTATATTCACAGCATTGTCACCCATCACCACTACCTACTGTTAGAACATTTTTATCACCCTCTATAGACATTCTGTGCGAGCAGTCTCTCCCCATCCATCTAAAATCTAGGTGTTGGAGTAGCATGGAGACTTGATCTAGGGTGGCTGCATCCATTTTCCCTCCCCACCCCTGTAGCCCTAGGCAACCACTCATCCAGTTCCTGTCTCTATAGCTTTGCCTGTTATGGACATTTCATGGAAATGGAATCATACAATATATATTCATCTGTGACTGGCTTCTTTCATTTAGCATAATGTTTTCAAGGGTCATCCATGTTGTAGCATGTATCAGTACTTCATTCCTTTTTATGGCTGGATAATATTCCATTGTATGGCTATAGCACATTTTATTTACTCATTCATCAATCGAGGAACATTTGGGTTATTTCTACTTTTTGGTTATAATGAGTAATGCTGCTCTGATCATTTGTGAACAAGTTTTTCAGTGAACATATGTCTTCATTTCTTTTCGAGTGAAATTTCCCTAGGAGTGAAATTGCTGGGTCATTTTGAAGAATTGCCAAACTGTTTTCCACAGCAGCTGCACCATTTCACACTCTCACCAGCAACACATGAGGGTTTCTGTGTCTTCATATCCTCATCAGCACTTGTTACCATGTCTTTTTTAGTATAGCCACACCAGTGGTTGTAAAGTGGTGTCTTGTGGTTTTAATTTGTATTTCCATGATGTTGAACATCTTCTCATGTACTAATTGGCCATTGGTATATCTTCTTTAGAGAAACCTCTATTCAGGTCCTTTGTCCAGTTTTACTTATTTATTTTTTTATTTTTAGAGAGAGGAAGGGAGAGAGAGAGAATCATCAATGTGAGAGGGAAGCATTGATCGGTTGCCTCCTACACATGCCCCAACTGAACCATGACTAGGATCGAACCCACGACCTGGGTATGTGGCCTGACCAGGAATTGAACCCTCCACCTTTTGGTGCATGGGGTGACGCTTCAACCAACTGAGCTACACCAGCCAGGGACCTTTGCCCAGTTTTAAGTTAACTTGTTGTTGTTGTTATTAAGCCGTAAGAGTACTTAACATATTCCAGATATTCATTCCTTATCACAATCTGCAAATATTTCCCCCATTCTGAGGGTTATCTCTCTTACTGACCTTTCCAGGTTTTGGAACACGCTGTCGGCTCCAGTACTCCTGACACTTATCAAGTCACAGAGCATTAGAGAAAGGAACAAACATTTATTAAGTACCGTTCACGAGTTATTCATTTCCATTCCCACAACGGGCCAGTAGGATATATTATTAGTTTCATTTTACAATGATAACACTGATGCTCAGAAACATTAAGGCACCTTGGCCAAAGTTCCCCAACTAGTAGGAATATAAAAGGAGATTAAAACCCATAGCCTTTTGATTCTAAATCTATGCTGCTTATTCTGTAGCTACCAGGTTTCCTCCTATCACAATGGGTTGACACCAGATCCATCGGAATTATAAAAATAAAACACTGATATCAAAGAAACAATTAAGGTCTTGGCCTGAAAGACCATTCACCTAACGTCACCTTATTGAAAGGGGTGGGAATTGTGTGTATCTGGGAGGCTGGCCTGGGAATGCGAAATCTCAAGTTGAGGCACGTGGGTATTTTTGGTAAGTGATTGTGTTTGCTTTTCCTTTTTGAGGGTGTCAGGACAGCCCCACGTGGCACCTATTATTATTCCACTTGGCATTACAGCCTGGCAGCTGGCAGCCTGGGAGTGGGGCCCCATGGCATGCTGGGATATTCATGATCAGAGCAGATAAAGGAGCTGGAAATTACCAGCTGGCCTGGATTTCCTAGTGAGATTGGGAGAGCAGATATCGTTGGGAGGGAAAAGGGCCCTGGGTCATGCCCTGGAGAATGATTGGCTGAGGCAGGCCAGGAGGGCCAGCTTTAAACAATTCTCTTTCTCTGGAACATGATACTGGGGGCATTTAATAAAACAGGATCCCAAGGCTGAAATGATGTAGTTACATGGAAAGAAACTCAGCTGGCAATGAGGTCCTTTACTCTAGCCCACAATTTCCTTGCACCCCCCCCCCCCGGAAAAATAACCAGATAAGCTTTTATATGCATCAAAAGCAGATACTCCAAATAGGCTTTCCCGAGAGCTCCCAGTTGGAAATGACCAGTGTTGGAGATCAGGATTCAGTAGCTGCTGTTCCTTCCTGTCCAACATTCCTCTCCCTTCTAGTCATCTTCTGAATCTGGCACAATCTGGCAGAGCGGATGGTATACACTGTCCATGGTGTGCACTTGGTTAGTGGGGTGACTTTCGAGTGAGGTTAAAAAGCCTTCAAGTGGTCTCCAACTGCATGCTGCATCTTTCCAGTCTGGTATCCTTATAGAGCTGCATAGGGTGCCAGCAATGGCAGTTTGCTAAATTCTGATGTAACTGAAGGAGCAGGGTTTGCCAGGGCTCAGGAGCCCCTATTCAAATAAGATACTCTACATCACGAATTCTTTCAACAGACAATAGTAGACACATGGTATAGCACCAATACTGTCTTAGGTGCTCTGAATCACAGTAAATTTGGAGACATGGCCTGTACATTCATGGGGCTTTCGGTATAGTGGATAGAGGTTGCCATGACGGGGTAAGTAGATTGACTGTTATAGCCCAGTCAGAAGATTAAGTGTTCTATTCCCCAAGAAGGCAGATTCAAATCAAATTAGGAGGATCAGGGGTGACATCCAGGAGAAATTGACTTGAATTTGAAGAGCAGAACCTTAATACATTTTCTAAACTCCATTCTGTTTATTTCTCTGGGGAAAAAAAACCCTCTGAGAATCATTATACTCCTACATGTCTTTCTGGGCGTTCCATAAATGTAAGGCCCTGACCTCTCCTTGCCTGGGCCAAATTGCAGAGTTGTGTGTGCAGTGAGCACCCTTGAGGGATGAAGTAATGTCTTCCTTTAGGGCAAATTGCAGGTGAGCTTGCTGCTCACTATAAAAGTGGTAGATTCCCCCAAACTTGGTGTTCCTCAGCTGTGAGTCAGACTCCCTCTGTGTGAAGTGTCCATCCGGGCATTATTATGTTGCTGTGTGGAACTTGGGGGCCAGAGGAAATGATGCAAACATGTTGCTACTCAGGCTGCTTGCTGTGCTGTGAATAATAGCATCTTCAGCCTCTGACCCAGGAGTCTTGTGTCTTCTGCCAGCAGCCACGAAACAGTAACATGCTAACAGTGTCCCTTTCGCCACGTGCTGAAATGCTCTTTCTGGGCTATGCTTCGTTAAAAAGGAAGAAGAGGGCCCTGTGGTAAGGTTGCTTGAACCCCCAAGTGTCACAGACACATAATAATATAGTTCCACCTGAAGTTGCACCATCATAGTTCTGTGGAAGGTCACCTGCATTCAAATGAGATGGCTTATTCTAGGGCAAAGGGTTCCAAAGTGTTCATTTTGACAACTGACCCATTTCCCCCCAAATAATTTATAAGAACACCAGGATATACGAACAACAGAGAAAACTACAATTTTAAGAATGAATGATGAGTTTGAAAGCTGCCTGCATTTTGTAATTTAGATGTATTTCAGTAAAGAACATTCATAATTCTATTTTGATGGGAGATGACCTGTAAGGCCCTCAGGTAGCCTTGTACTAGTTTAAACACAAGGTGTTTGGTGGTGGAGGGGTCTTGCCAGGGAAGGCAGCTAATGCTCCACGAGCAGGCTTCAAAGGGAGGCATTACATTTTGTGGATTTGCCACATTCTGCCATCTGGCCTTCAGCCTTGTGGATTCAGAGACTTGATTGATCAGTACAGCAGGAGTGACTTTCGAAGGCTGACTCACATGAACTGTGCTTAGAGGGCTGATGTACAACCAGCATCACCTTTGTCTGAACTAGAGAAAGGTGCCCCTTCTATTTGGCCAACATAGTCCTCCACCAAGGGCTTGGTGAGAAGGGTTGTTGGGACATGCTCCCCTCCACTGCACACCTCCCGCAGGGCACCAGCTGCACAATGCTATGCAGTCCACATGGCATGCAGTTTAATGCCTGCCTCCCCAACTGGATGCTGAGCTTGTGATGGATGCATCACGTCCTATATATTCTTTTACCCACAAGGACCAGGCCTGGGCCTTGCCTACTTCCATGAACTAAAAAAAACAGACAAGAAAAGAAAAAGATGAATAGAAGGAAGAAAGGAAAAAAGAAAAGGAGAAAGAAAAGATGTGAGGAGAAAAAATGTCAAATAAACTAAAAGGATAGAGCTTTTCTGATTTAGAAGAGACTTTTACGTATCCTGTATTAGATCCCGGATATGTGTGTGTGTGATCATAACAGTCCTGTAAGGTATGTTGGACAGGTTTCCCTGTATTTTGTGGTTGGGAAACTGAGACTCAGAGAGGTCATTTGACTAACTCCGGGTCACACAGCTCATAGACCCCAGAGCTGGATTTCTCCTCTGTTTGTGAGATGTGTAGTTTGGCTTTGGGAGGAGAGTGCCACTCCTCACTGAGGGAGCTGTCCCGGGGAGGAGGTGGGCCTTCGATGCGGTGGCTCTATTTGCTCAGCGCTGACTGGCTTCTCCCGTTTCATAAACTGTGTTAACTTTACTAGCACTTGTTCCTGGCTCCACTACACAGCAGTGGTTTGTGCAATGTGTTGGGAAAATGTGCTAATTGCAGGCTCTAATTTTCTTCCATCTTAAAATAAATACTTGGCATTTTAGTACTTGGAGAGAGGAATGACACAGTGGAGCTGAGGGACTCACACAGCTTGGTGGCTCGCCGGGGGAGGCTGGAGGGCGTGGGAGCAGAATGTGCAGGAGCAGAAATATAGAGGTTTGCAGGACGTCCTGGGGCCTGGGGCTCGTTAGTGGGAGGGGTACGTATGTTGGTGTGTGCCAGTAGGAGGGAGAGAGCCGAGGGGAAAGTGGAATAAAGTTTTTTGAGGACCTCATCCATGCCCCCTGTTACACAAGAAGAGAGAATTTGCTAGTTCATAGGACTTGTAGCTATTTGGCAATTATAAGTGGGTAAGATATGAGGTCATGCGATTGCAGAGTTATTCAAGAAATGTTTTTTGAGCACCTGTATGTTCCAGACACTGTGTTCCATGCTGGGCAGACAGTAGGGACAGAGCACATGTGGCTCTGGCCCCATAGAGCTGACAATGGAGTCCCAGAATATTAGCGCTGGGTGGAGCCTTAAGCATAATCTCTTCAACTCTATATTTTATAGTCATAGGAAGTGAGGCCCAGAGAGAGAGAGAGAGAGAGAGAGAGAGAGGCATGAACTTGACCCGTATCATTCAGCTATTTAGTGGCAGAGCCCAGGCTAGAAGCTACATCTCTTGATCCCAAACCCAGGCTTCTTCTACTCAAATTGTTACTGCCACTAAAACACAGCATCTATTCAGGGCCAGGAACTGTAGCTGTATGCAAGCGTGTGAGATCCACAACTATCGTATGTATGTGTATCTATTATATTAGGACAATGCTAGTGACTATAGGAAATAAATTGCCAAATCTTAGTGGCTTAAACAATAGGAGCTGATTTCTCCCTTATGTTAAGACTTCTCAGCAGCTGAAATTCACACAGTCCGATTCTGTCATATTTAAGCCTTCTTTAGGCTTCTGAAGTTCATCTGGAAAGACCTAGCTTTTTCTAGAGGAAGCTTTTTATGGGCCCAGGGGTGGAAGTGGTGCTCCCAATCTATTGCTGAAATCAGTCACGTGGTAGCACCTCACTGCAAGGGGGGCTGGGAAACCCTTTGTCGTGCACCCAGAAAGAGAAGGAACCAAGTTTGGTGAGCAGCTAGCCAATCACTGTCATGTACATTACCTATGAATTTCGTTGAAGAATAGGAAAGGGAGCTATAAAATATTTATTACAAAAAATGGATATTGGATATAATTGAGTTGGGAATCACCTGGTATATGAAAGTCCTTAAGAGGAGGTGTTCAGTAGTTATTAACATTTTTTCCTTGCCTGGGGATTTTCAATCCATTTCTAAGAAGAATTTCCTTTGCCCTGATTGGAAAGACATAAACACGGCTCCTAGCATCTCAGCCAAGGCTCCTTGCGCCCGGGGTGTGTGAGAGTCAGTGCTGGGCAATGCTGAACCTGACACCGCAGATGATCTTACTCCTTAGTCGATTCCTTCATGAGCCCTCATGTTTGGATAGTGCCTCCGGGCTTACAAAGAACTTTCTAGAATAGTGGTTCACTTACATGTCACATTAAGCCTCTGAGATGGAGGAGGGAGAGGAAAGGAAGGAACTAACAGGAACTCAGGGAGTTCAGTGAGAGGGGAGATTATTTCTAGCTGAGAGGCCTCACGGAGGAGTTGGCATTTGAGATAGGCCTTGAGGGAAGCATAGGGGCCAGAGGGCAACACTCCAGGTGGAGGCCCCATTGTGGGAAAGGCATAGAGGTGGGAAAACATTGGTGCATTTTTGCAACTGGGAGAGAAGGTCATTTTGGATGGAGTATGGACTGCCTGAGGAAAGTTGGGCCAGAGAGAGCAAGTGGGCCCAGAATGCAGAATTATCACCCTTATCCTCGCTGCCCTCTCTCTTTTTCCTTTAATCCTCATTCGAGGATATGGTTTGTTTTAAATTGATGAGAGAGAGAGAGGAGGAGGGAGGGAGAGAGAGAGAGAGAGAGAGAGAGAGAGAGAGAGATACATTAGAGAGAGAGATACACATTGGTTGCTTCTCATATGCATCTCAACCGGGAGATTGAACCCGCAACCTAGGTATGTGCTCTGACCAGGAGTCAAGCCCACAACCTTTCTGGTGTATGGACAACAGTCCAGCTAACTGAGCCACCGGTCAGGGCCTTATTGCCCCCTTTGAAACACACTTCCACATCACCGGCTAGGTACCAGGAACTTTGCTAGGCGTTAGAGACATACACAAAATATCACACACAATTCCTGCCCTTGAGGGGCTTACGGCCCCCTGAGGAGAAACACCACACACAGGGCAGCCTTTAATGGCATGCATAGGAGCTGCTTGTAAAGTTTGCACTTCCATTCACTGTGTGCATGCCTTCCTGCTCCAATCCTAACAACGGAAGCCTCCAAAGTCCCCCTTTCCCTGCACCTGGAGCTCACGCTGAAAGACCCTGTAATTAGTCCGTGGGGAGGTGGTGTAGACAGGTGACTAAGACCACAGTCTCTGGAATCTGAAGGCCTAGATGGAAATCTGGTTTCCTCACTGATGACACATGACCCCTGGTGGAGCCTTTATTTCTCCAGCCTTGGTACCTGTCTATCCAAGAGGGATGCAAATGCTACCTGCTTGATTGGGTTGTCATGATTGGGACAAGGAGGGACAATGCTTAGTGCACCACATGGAACACATAAACAATCAATAAATGCCAACCAACACAAACCATGATGTGGGTTGTGGCTTCTATAACTTGCGGAGCAACGGTAGAGTCTCTGACATGGCCTTCCAGGAACCCCAATCAGGAAGCAGAGCTGGGCTGGGGGCTGGTCACTGTAGGTAGGCCCTTGGTGACATTTCTTGGCTTGAAGGCATAGAGAATTCTTAATAAGTTGGGTGTTTCTTGTAGATGCACGTGACATCCGCACACACCCTCTTCAGTCCCTGGAATGTGGAGAGGCTGTTTTAAATGTGTCACCACTAACTATTACCCCCTATTCTGGGTTTCCGGCCCCCAACCAAGGTGAGTGTCAGGGCAGATGCTGGGATAACTGTGCCAGGACCCAGCGGTGCGGCAGCAAACGATGTATTCCTGTGGAATCTGTGGCTCTGTGAGGGCTTCCTTCAATTCTACTGCCCCGTGTGAGTTTGCACACCCTCGCATACAATTGCTTTTCCTCCCTTAGGAGTTTGGGACATTTCAGGCCTTGCAAGTCAGCTGTGTTTATGAGATAGGCTTTGTTTTTAAGTCATTAGAAAGGAAGCTCATTAGAAACCAGCATAAACAATCACCCTTTAACCCAGAGTTGAAAATGTCCATTGGGAACCGGGGGTGTGTCCTAAGGGGGTCATGTTCAGGGACACAGCCCTACTTGGAGTAGCTAAGCTGCCAAGTTGGGTCCCAGCCGATGCTGGGCTGACAATGAAACGACTCTCCACATTCTGAGGATTTTGAGGGTCTGTGATCCCATCCCATTGGAGAGGAAAAGCTGGGCCAGATATCATATTGGAATTAGTCACGAAGGCCCTGGAGTCGGATGATGTGGGTTCACACACTGGCTCAGCCCTTTCCTCACCCCGTGACCTTGGGCAAATTACTTAACCCCAGACTCCCCATCATTGAAATAGGGCCAGTAAAAATATCCACTTCATAGAATTATTGTGAGGCTTTGGTGAAAAAATGCTCCCGATTGTTAGTGATTATTATTTATAGTAGCCTTCATTCATTCACTCATTCATTCATTTACTGAATTGATATTGATCTGGCACCTTTCATGGTTCGGCTGCTGTGAAAGGTGTAAGAGATGCATAAATGGGTGAGTCCTTGTTCTTGCTCTTGAGGAGGCCAGCCCTCAGTGGGAGAGACAAACATGTGCACAGGTGATTATAAAAGAATCTGAAAAATGTGTGTACCAGGCTCTGGGTGCACAGCGGAAGGACACCTAACCCTAGGTGGTGGTGGTGGTGGTGGTGGTGGTGGTGGTAGTGGTGATGGAGATACTGGTGTTGGTAGTGATAGTGATGACAGTGATGATGATGGGGATGATGGTTCTATGACAGAGCACTGAACAAGCTTGCATGTCAGTGTTCTCCCTCCTGACCTTGCTCTCCAAGGCAGGCACAGCGTTGAGTGGAGGCCAAGAGAGTGGATTTAGCAAGTGGCATGGTGTGAGAAGATGATTGTTCTCCAATGGCTGCCCACCGGCTTCTTTACTGTTTATTACGACCACTTCTTGAGACTTTTTGGAGTAACCCTGTCAGCGGAAGGAGTAGAAAGAAGGAAGGGATATGTGATATGTGTTAGGTCTTTTCCTTGCATTAGATCAGAGCTTCATCATCATTACCAGAGAGGTTGAGCAGCTTCTTCATCATCACAGTTATTAGGGGGCAGAATCAGAACTCAAACCCCAGTTGCCTCCATCACCCACGGCCTTCTCACCCTCCCTTTCCCTGTCTGCCCCACTGTTGCCTCTTTCCTACATGTCAAATACCTTCCATTCTTATCTGAGAACACTGCAGTTGTCAGCTCACACCTTGGTTATCAGCTAACACCTTAGTTATCAGCTGAAGCCAAGATGATTAACCAGACTGGTGCTCTGAACACAGCCAGGAGGTAGGCAGATTTCCCAGATGTGTAAGTGGGTGGGCACAGAAGATAAACCGCCCTCACTAACGGGCTGACTCCCGGCTGGGTCTCTTCCATTTCAGCCTCAAAGATATCCTGTGTGCGAAGAAACCTTTGCACTGAGCTCCAGCCTGCAAGTAGAAAGCATAAGGCCCAGATCAGGGGCCACCCACGGGGTACAGATGCATTTCTGTGCTGGGCAGACACACACACAGCTCTGTCCCTACAGCAGCTCCCTCACCCCCAGCGAGGTTACTCTGCGGGTGGAGGAACAATTTGTATGTACATTTCCCAGCAGTGTCTGGTGTGTAGTGGGTGTGCTAAGAGGTGTTCCAGGTCCCATGAAAGATTACAGTAGTCTTCCCTTATCCGTGGTTTAGCTTTCTGTGGTTTCAGTTACCCGTGGTCAGCTGAGGTCAGACAATCTTAAATGGAAAATTCCAGAAATAAAAAGTTCCTGTTTTAAATTGTGTGCCATTCTGAGGAACGTGATGAAATCTCTCACTGTCCTGCTCCGTCCCAACCGAATATGAACCATCCCTTTGTCCACTATCCATGCTGTGGACATCCCCTGCCCATTAGTCACGTAGTAACTAGTAGTTAGTCCTGTTGGTTATCAGATCAACTGTTAGTGTCCCAAAGCCTGTGTTCAAGTCACCCTTATTTTACTCCATAATGGCCCCAAAGCCATCAATATAACTTTTATTATAGTATATTGTTATAACTGTTCTATTTTATTGTTAGTTACTGTTTTTAATCTCTTACTGTGCCTAATTTATAAATTAAACTTTATCATAGGTATGTATGTATAGGGAAAACATAGTACATATAGGGTCTGGTACTATCCATGGTTTCAGGCATGCACAGGGGGTCTTGGAATATATTCCCCGAAGATAAGGGGGAACTTACACTCTGTAGTGTCCCATCCCCTGCCAGCTCAAAATCAACCTGCAGATTTGGGACTTGGGCAAATTACTTAACCTCAGACTCCCCATCGTTAAAATAGGACCAGTGAAAACATCCACTTCATAGAATTATTGTGAGGCTTTAGCAAAAAAATGCTCATGATTGTTAGTGATTATTATTTATAGAAGCCTTCATTCATTCATTCATTCATTTACTGAACTGATATTGATCTAGCACTTTTCATGTTTTGGCTTTGTAATCACAAGAGCCAATTTCTTAAGGTAAATCTCTTTCTCTCTATCTCTCTATACATCCTGTTGGTTCTGTTTCTCTGAAGAACCCTGATTAATACAGTTGGTATGTGTATGGTTTCCTTAATTTTTTGTAGTTGAATCCATCTTCATGGTTTATATCTTGTTTAGGAAGTTCCTTCCCTACTTTTGCTCATGAAGATAGCCTTCTATATTTTGTTACAAAAAAGTCAAAGACTACCCTTTCACATTTAAGTCCTTAATCTGTCTGGAGTTGATTTTTCTCTATAATGTGAGGTAGGGATATAATTTTTTGTATATGAAGAACCAATTATCTGGGCATAATTTATCAGGCAGTCCATCCTTTCCCTACTGATCAACAATGCCACTTTTGTTCAAATAAGCATGGGTCTGTCTTTGGGTGTTCTATTCTGTCCCATTGTCCTATTGTTTATCCCTGTGCCAATATCTTAATTGCTATAGCTATAGGAGTCTTAATGTAAGATAGCTACATAAATATTGAAATTAGATAAGCAAAGTTTCCTACTTTATCTTTTAGTTTATTCTTGTATCTTTTAGTTTATTCTTGTATCTTTTAGTTTTACTCTTTCATGTAAATTTTTGCATTAAGGATATCAAAATTTGTAAAACTCCTTGTGCAAATTTTGATTACAATTAAATATCAGCTATAGATAACTTGGAGTAAATTGACATTTAGAAAATTTTGTGTCTTTTACTCCATCAATATGTTTATATTTCTACATATTTAGTTCAATAAAGTCAAATTTTTTAAAAAATATATTTTATTGATTTTTTACAGAGAGGAAGGGAGAGGGATAGAGAGCCAGAAACATCGATGAGAGAGAAACATCGATCAGCTGCCTCCTGCACACTCCCCACCGGGGATGTGCCCGCAACCAAGGTACATGCCCTTGACAGGAATCAAACCTAGGACCCTTGAGTCCGCAGGCTGATGCTCTATCCACTGAGCCAAACCAGTTAGGGCTAAAATCAATTTTTTTCCCCCCACAATAAACTTTACATTTTTTTAAGGCTTATCTTAGATACTTTTACTTGTTACTGTATATAATACATATTATAATCATATGTATGCACATACAAGTGTGTATCCATACATATGTATATATATGTACATATATATATAGACTAGAGACCCGGTGCATGAATTTGTGCACAGGTGGGGTCCCTCAGCCTGGCTGGTGATCAGGGCCGATTGGGACTGGCCAGCCAGGGGGAGGGACCACAGGAGGTTGGCCAGCCACGGGAGGTTGGCTGTGGGAATGCACTGACCACCAAGGGGCAGCTCCTGTGTTGAGCATCCGCCCCCTGGGGGTCAGTGTGCATCATAGCGACTGGTCATAATGGTTGCTTAGGCTTTTATATATATAGACTAGAGGCCCGGTGCACAAAATTTGTGCATGGGGGGGGGGTGTGCCTCAGCCTGGCCTGCACCCTCTCCAATCCAGGACCCCTCAGGGGATGTCCAACTGCCGGTTTAGGGATCTGGCCTAAACCGGCAGTTGGACATCCCTCTTGCAATCCGGGACCTCTGGCTCCTAACTGCTCATTTAACTGCCTGCCCTAACCACTCTGCCTGCCTGCCTGCCTGATCTCCCTAACTGCTCTCCCCTCCAGCCTGATTGCCCCTAACCGCCTCTGCCTTGGCCCCGCCACTGTGGCTTTGTCCAGAAGGATGTCCGGAAGACATCCAGTCTAATTAGCATATTACCCTTTTATTAGTATAGATATAAATATATGTATATGTTATGTATGTTTATTATTTTGTAAAGTAGTAAAAGATATCCAATGCTCTCATCACTTGGCTTCAGCAATTGTAAATACACAATCAGACTTGTCTCACCTCTAACCTTACCTACTACAGGACTCCATTTTGAATCCCAAATCTGCCTCTGATGTCCTGGCTACTTAGAGTGTGGTCCAGGGAACAGCAGCATTCACATCAGCTGTCAGAAATGCAGAATGTGGACTCGACCCCAGACCGACTGGGCCAGCAGATGATTTGCCTGCTCATCGCCTGACATTGAAACACTGTCTCATCAGCTTGGCCCAGAAAAGATCCCACAGGATCTCTCTTGCCCTCAGTTTCCCCAGCTGTCAAATGAAGATTGCACCCACGTCTGCTCCTTCTTGGGGCTGCTGGGCAGATCAAAAGGCAGGAGATATGTGGAAAGGCGCTGTAAATCGCAGTGTTCTATAAAGGTCAAAACCGAACAGTGAACCAGAGCATTAAAGCTTTTAGAGAAAATTCGACAAACAGATAATGCCTTTTATCTCCAGGGCCTGGCTGGGCAGGAACTCGCAGCGCTGTGTGTTATGCAAAATAACCAGACAGAAGAAATGCCTCTTACAAGCAGTTCCTGGAAATTTCTAGCTTTATCAAGGAATTTGGTTTCTCCAGTTCACTGCCTAGTGAAAATAGCTGGCCCTTAATAAGGCCCAGATGTTGACACAGTCACTCACCTTCCCCATTGCATGGATGCGTTTCATACTGAATTTCACCTAAGGAATTTTAGACTTTAAAGATAATAATCAAAAACACTGCTAGCTTCCCTTTGGGATTCTTGCTGATTTGGGAGATCAAAGCCGTCCCAACGCCGCAATGACTGTAGACAGAAAGTGAGGTTCCTTTCCCTACTAATGTAAAGATGAATGCAGGGCAACAATGGCCATCTTAGCACTCTGGTCCCGGGTCTGCTCCAAGCTGGCTCTATTTGCACATATTTGTATAATCCCCTCCCCCCTCCCCCCCACGGCCCTCCTTCCCTGCATGCTATCGGTCAGGTCAACGTGGTCGGTGTGCTAACAGCATTAGCTTCTGTTTCAAATACAATTAAATGGATGCCCTTGCCGGTTAATTCCTGGCATACTTCACGAATACTTTCTTCACGTCTGGGAAAAGTCTGAGATGTTTAAATTCCAAACAATGAATGATTCCCAAGGGCATCTCACATGGGGTTCCGTGGAATGGAAATCTGGCCCGGAGGAAAGGCGCCCTCCGTGGTGGCCGCTGGTTTTATCCGGCCTCATTTGACTTTCTGTGAGGGGCTGAGAAATAACATAACGCTTGACTTTCCAGAGAGCCCCGCACCCTTGCGAGAGAGACGCGCATCCAGAGGCCAGGCTGTTTTCATTACCCGCTCGCTGGAATGCAGGGATCTGCTACGGTTCCCCGGGGGTCGCACTAACCCCGACACAGGAATGGCAGAAATTTGACTTTCGGAGCCCCCACCGCCACCCTCAATATGCACTGTGCTTTCCTCCCCTTCTCTAAAGAAACCAGGGAGGGAAATGGTCTCGAAATTGTTTGAACCGGCCAGGCAACGAGGACCCTACCTCACTGAGGCTTTTCGTCCCCAGGCGAGGGTATCCTGCGGGCATGGCCATTTGCCCCGAGACTGAGGCATGGACATAGAGGCTTACCTACTGTTTGACCCTGGGCTTGCATCCTGGCTGTGCCATGTACTCTCACCGAGGGAAACAGTGATGCCATTTTTCTGTTTTCTTTCTGAGAGAACGGGTGGCCACGTTTCAGAGGGCTCTCTCTTATGCAGATTGCACAAGCTCATGCTAGAGATCATCTGTGAGTTTCTTAAAAAGATACTGTTTTCTTCCATGTAGGTAGGGACCATTGTCTAGCTTTCTGTTATTGTTAAGATAGTCAAGATGGAAACTAAAGAGTTGGTCTGTTTAAGGAGCAGTTATGATCCTGCTGAGAAGCCAGGCCAGCAGCAGAAGCGGCTCTCCGTGGGAGTTTCAGGCCCGCTGAGTTCATTTCAGCAAATCCGCACGGACCTCCTGCTCCAGTGCGGGCGCTGAGCTGGGCCCTTCAGTCGCACGACCCATCCGAGACAGGGCTGGTGCCTCCGGTCCAGAGGCTGCAGGTTGTTAGGGGAAATAGCAAGCAAACCTGCAAGTAGAAAGCAGTTCGACAAATGCCACAACTTGGGGAGCACCAGAGGCGCTAAGGACACCTGCTGAGACCTATAAGGTGGGGGGAAGTTCCAGGTGAAGTGATATTTCAGATGTGATCTCCATGATAAATGAGACAGACTAAGGAACACATGTTCAAACACCCGGAAGTGAGACCGAGCGGGACTTATTCAGGGAGGTGAAAAAAGTGCCCTAGGAGGAGAGGGCTTGCAAAGAGGGGATTGTGGCAGCAGATGAGACCGGGGAGAGGGCGGGCCCAGTCACTGAGGGTTGTATAAACCAGTGTAAGGAGTTTGGAGAAACTTAAGGGCAATTGGGAGCCATCGGAGGATAGAATGCCCCAGGTAACATGATCAGGTTCATATTTTAAATGGACAGTAAGCGGGTTCTTCCATAAGCCCCTGGCAACCCCCGTGCTCCCCATCCCTGCTTTCGTCCCACTGATGGCAGCTGCCTCCGTATGCCTGCTGAGGGCAGGCACTGTGTCTGCTCACTCCTAAGCCCTCAGCTCCCAGCAGAGTGCCTGGCTGTGGGCTGGAGGTAGCACAGGAGAGAGGGAGGCACACAGTCTCCTGGACAGGCCTTGGCTCCACCTCAGCAAGGCCTCGCAGAAGCAGTGGCCCCTCCTTCTGATAAAGGAACTAGAACGAAAGGCTTTTTGATGATGAAAGTTGGAGAATCACTGTGCCAAGTTCTGAACTGCTGAGCGAAGCCAGCAGCGTTATAGAAAGTAGAATTGTATAGCTGGAGGGGACTGTCATTATTTTCTCAAGCAAGTATTCAAGTTATTCATGTCCTTTGCCTCTCCCACAGGCACCCCCTGATCTCACTGGGGAGCCACCTACTTGTCCCTCCAGGCCTCCTCTTGCACCTCCCTGCCTTTGCTCTTTCTGTTCTTTCTCCCTGGAACGCCACCTTGCCCAATCTGGCTACTTATATGTTGAGACTCATTTCAAATGCCTGTTCATTGATTCATGCACCACTGGCCATGAGCCACCCTCATCGCTGTGGGGCCTCCCACCTGCCCATGACAGCATCCTAACTGGCTCCTCACTTCTCTGCCCTGTAGTGGGCTGTCCATATGGCAGCTCCAGGGATTGACAAAGCCGACCCTCTCCTTGGCTGAGCTTTAGTCAGGCTCCTCTTGGTCCTCTATTCAATGAGGTTTACAGTTGTTTGTATGGAAAACAATACAATTAATAAAGAATGATATAAGAATAAACTCTGGGTTTCACGGACCCACAGCTGTAAACCTACATTTGCCTTACCCTGTATTATTGATAATTCTAAAAACAACCCTGCAGGCATTGCTTGGTACTATTTATTCTCACTGTGACTCAGAAAGGATTTGCAGGTGTATGAGTACATTTAAATCCCATCAAATGGCGTCAATTTAAAAAGTAGGTATAAAACGCAACACAAGCAAGAACGTAGACAAAAGAGAAGCCAGCAAAAAGGGCTGAAAGACTAGCCTCGTATTTCTGGGGCCACACATTGGGCCCCTAACTTCCCAGCAGCCCTTTTGAAAGGGAAACTTGGTTAGTTACACAACTCAACTTCCTTCAGAGAAAAGCTTACTGGTTGTTTGGTGGCTCAGAAGTCCTGTAAGGGATTTACTGGCCACCCTCCCCAGGGACTGGGGGCCATCTGCCTGTGATACCAGAACTTGTCTCACTGCCCATGTTCTGGGTTCCCTGCTCTGTAAGCAGCAGGCAATGTCACAGACAAAGCCCAGTGGGTCTTGTTCTCCCTCTCTGTGTGAAACAGAAGCCCCTAGCCAGCTTACATGGGCAAAAAGTTGGGGTGCTTAGGATTTGTTCTCAAGCCTGTGTAAGACCTACTAGTACACAGCCACCCATCTCAGCTGCTGTGAGATTTGTGGTTGTCTTCAACTGTCTCTGTGCTCAGACTAGCTGCCGGAGAAGGCTCAGGGCAGGGGGAGTATGCGGAGGGTAAGGCCATGTGAGAGGAGGCAAGGGGGGCTGGGGAGAGAGGGGGAGGTGAATGGGCCTTTACCTTCTCTTCATTCTGAGGGATTTAGATGCTTCCCTGCCTTTCACACTAATCCCTGGAAATCCTAACACTTGTGGAATGAGGAATTTCTCGCTTAGGAGAGAGGGCTGGGACCTGCTTGTTACCCTTCTGGGTGACCGTGAAGGCATATGCTACATGATGCATTAGCAGAGAAGAAAGTGAGGCCAGAGGTGGGCGGCTCAGTGCTCTGCTCTGGGGTCTCCTTGTTTAGAATTCTTTCTCTGAGATATGATATGATCTCTAGGTTCTATTTATCGCTGTCAGCTCCAGATGGGGAAAAAGTGCTCGCGTTCTGCATGCCGATTTAATTTCATCCTTCTTCCCTGTTTCCCTTGGTCTCCCTTGTTTAGGGCATGTCTGCTGAGAGGTATGTGGCTTGTGCTTGGATGATAAGACAGTGGTGTTCGCCAGGAGCTACTGTGGGCCGGGACCACGCTGTTGGCTTTACCTGCAGCACCTCCTTTGCGTATCATAACAAGTACTATTATCATCTCCAAGGGAACATAGGGAAGTAGGATATAAAGGAACTGTATGATGTCACATGGCTTAGATGTAGCATGGCTGAGATTTGAACATCAGAATGTCTGATTCCAGAACTCACAGGCCGAACCACTAGTTTCTGCAGCCTCTTCTCCAAATAGAAACACAGGTTGGTGCAGCACAAGTCAGGGCCTTACGTTAGATGGTGGTTCTGCCATAGAAGCTGTGAGACCCTTGGTAAGGATGCTACTTCTCTAGGTCACAAATCCCTCCTCTTTAAGGGGACACTGTTGGTTTAGAGACTCTCTAAGGTACCTTCCAGCCATGTGAGTTGGTGATTCTAGAATCATGTCTGCAATCAAGAACTGGAAGAAATCATTACCCTTTCTTCAGGGACCTATCTCCTTAGAAGGGTCCTAATCTCATTTGAGAAGCTAACGTTCAAACATGGAGCTTTATGGGTTTTGGTGCTTTTGGACCAGGATGTTAATCCTAGTTCTTCCATGAGTTTTCTGCAAGTCACTTTGTCTCTGAGAGTCAGCTTCCTGGTCTGTAGGATGGGGACAATAAAGCCTTTCCTTCAGAGGACCCATGCATACCTCACCCATCATGGTGGTACATAGCACTGTGTCCTCCTTGAGTGAGGGTCATGCCTTATTTATTGCTGCCAGGCATGGACAGAAATGGGGTTGGGTTGAATTTATTTCAAGATGGAGGAAAAGGCAAGTCTGGCTTTCTTTGAACAACCAACATGTGTTTGTCCTTCATTGGAGGTGGGTAGGTGCACTTCCCAGCCCCAACATCTCCCATTGGCCAGGGTTGTGCCATCTGACCGTGTCATCCCTGCTATACCAGCTGATCATGCTCAAGGGAAGGGACTTAGCATATAGTACCTCTGGTTTTGATCATGGGAGAAGGATTTGGGATGGGCTGGTTTTTCTTCTTTGGCTTTATGTCAAGTGGTCACCTATTCCTCCTTCTGCACACGCATGCACACTAGCTTAGTTTTCTTCCCATACTGAGGTGTCATCGTGGGAGACAGCCAGCTCTGGAGTCAGACACAACCTGGTTGGATCCTGCCTATTGCTGACTTTCTATCTGAGCCTCAGTGTCCTCAACCATGAAAGGGGATAACGATAGAACTCCCTAAGGCTGTTGTGCAGATGAAATGAAGCCCAGTACAAGGCTCAAGAAATGGTAACTGTTTTTACTTTTGTTTCAGCTCTACTCCGCCTGTCACTGGGGACTCATGGCCACTAAGTAGACAGAGTGATGAGGAGTAAAGAAATCAAAGCTGTGGATTTCTTTTAAGCTGTGCCAGCCATTCTGACCTATAGCTGAAGTTGAAGCTAAAGTCAGAAATTTGAGCTCTGTAAATGCATCCATGACTTTTAACTAGAACCATTGATGTTTCAGACCTGGAATGGACTTAGTGATCATCTATTCTGACCTCCTCCTTTTGGAGTTGGGGGAACAAAGTGACAGAACATTCCTCCTCGCCTACCAGAAACAATGGCTTAAACAAGATACATTTGCGTATCTTGTTATTATTGATTTTCACATAAACATCAGCAGCCCAGGGCTGAAATAGTAGCTCCATGATCATCTGGAAAACTAGGCTTTTTCCAACCTTATTGCTTCCTCATCCTCAATACAAGACTTCCACTATGGTCCAGCCCCCAGAGAAGAGAAAAAGGAAAAAGAATGGCACAGACATACTACTTAGTATACATCATGGAAATGATACAAACCATATTATACACACATAAGGATTTACTGTATAGATAGGGTTTATATACATAAGGACCACACAAGTCATATTCACTAACAACTCATTGGTGAAAATTTGTGATATGTCCCTCTTTAGCTGCAAGGGAGTTTGGAGAGTATAGTATTGATTCTGGTGGCAACATACCCAGCCAATATTTGGGGGATTCTGCTGTGGAGTAATAAAGGGAGAATGCGTCTCAGAGGACAACCAGCAGGCTCTGTCATGCTAAGGTAACACCGACTTCCCTATAAGATTCAAGTACAGATGCATTGGCCCCTGTACCCGTGTTCTCTCTCTAGCATCACAAATTCAGATGATGTTTCTATTAGGTTCTCCAGGAAATTTCTTGAAAAATTCTGGTCACCAGGGCAAGCTGCTGGCAAGTTCCAGACTCAGACAAGTTGGCAAGAGCACAGACAGGGGTGGGTGAGCGTGAAGAGGGGGGAGAACCGGGCCTACTGTCTGACTGAGTCCCTCCTGTTGAGGAAAGCCTTGTCTGCCATCGGAGCAGGGCAGAGGCATCACACTGCCCACCACAAGGAGAAATGAGATTGCTCAGTGATGAGAGGAAAGGATAAGACACTTGTAAAATAAGACACTTGTAAAAATTCCATCTAGTCTGTAAATGTAAAATGATTTGCTGCTGAAATAGATAAAGTGGTCCAAACCGACAGCCAAAGCAGCCAGGGCAGCCCCAGTCACCTACATGAGCAGCCCAGAACTCTGGGAAAAGCCACCTGGACCCAGAACTAATGAAGGGCAGAAATGTGGAGTGTTCAGTATGTTTCAGTCTCTGAGACTTGGTAAGGATGTGTGTGTGTGTGTGTGTGTGTGTGTGTGTGTAAGGGAGACTGGTGTATGAGGGAATAGAGAGATATGGGGAGGGAAAGCAGAGATAAAAATGGAAAAGTGAGTATGAGAGAGGAAAGAACCAAGGGTATTTGGGAGAGGGTTAAAAAGAAATAAAGGTGGATAAAATGAAGGAAGAAGGAAGGAAATAAAAAGGGAGAGAAGAAGGGAGGGAAGGAGTGAGGGAAGGATGAACAGAAAGCAGGGAGAGAGAGTTGCACTTTACCTGCATGTGCACATCAGAAATAGAGTCGAGTAACACAAGGTGTTTCGAGTCTCTGCTATAACAATATAAAATCCCAGGCCCCCCAAACATACCAGATCAAATGGTAACACCCTGAGGCCCCAGGAAGAAGTGAGGACTCACTGCAGTTTCTCCTCCCTTTCTGCTCTCCCGAGTACGGTCCTGACCCTCCATCATCCTCACCTCACCCTGCGTATCTCCACCCCAGTGGGATCCTACAGCCCCTTGGGAAATTGTGGAATTGTTTCACCAATGTCATTAGCCAAGAAGACCAGGGGCTTCAGTCTGCCATGTGTTTTCAGTGTGCTGGCTGCCCGAGAACACATCTGTCAAGCTTGACATCAGAGAACAAAAGCTTGGGTTTGACATAAAAAGGACAGCAAAAGAGCAGCCTGACCTGACTGCCATGTGGCATCCCTAAAAATGCAGAGATCCAGCCTGGAAGGTATGCACCACACTTGAAAGAAGCCTTTTATCCAGGCAAGAGGGGATAAACACATCTGTATGGCATTGATTCCCCACCCCCCCTTCCCCTTTCTTTCTGGGATGTGAAGCTGGGCTGAGGGAAGGAACAATGAAAACATTTGAAACATCTGACACTGAGTTGGGGTGTGGATAGGCAGCATTGGGGGGGAAAATGGAAGGTGAAATGCCAAATTTAGTTTGGCTCTTCTTTCTTTCTGGCGCCATTTTTCTTTCTCATAGACCCGTATTTTCCTTTTAGTACCGGTGGGGGTGGTGGATCATGTAACATTCCTACTTAGCACATACATAGCTTGCCTTGTCTTGAAAGGAAAACATACACTGACAACGGAAACCTTCCAACCTCCCGAGTGGGAGGCAACCTTAGGATTCTGGCTTCTAGGATATTTATTTTGGTTACTGTTTAATGTACTGAACACCAACCAGGATCCCTCGACTCACAACTGAAATGGGATCAGAATCCAAAGGCATGACGTCTCTGCTGGAAACACAAAGGTTGTAGCTATATATGAGCAAACAATTATGTTTAAGAAATAAGTCATTTGTACAGGGGTGGGGCCAAGTACATCCATGTGTCAGGAAGGAAGAGTTCGGTATGTTATATTCTGGAATGGGGAGGGTGTTTTTATTGAAGAGCCCCACACAGCCCGTGGGTGCGGTTGGGTCTCTGCTGTGGTCTACCAGATGTCCCTGGAAGAGGATCGGTGTAGCAGGCCAGATAAGATAAATTATGAAGTTTACTGCCCAAGACTCAACAAGACCTGACACTCCTCATGTGGTGAGCTGTTGAGGCAGACCTTGGTTCAAACCCAGGTGTTTGGTAGCTGAATGGTTTTTGGACATTCAACCAACCTTTCTGAGTTTCATATTCTCTGTTTTCAAATTTCAAATAGGACGTTGGGAGATATAAATGAAAATATAATACATGGGTTAAAAAAGGCTGCTATAATAGGAACTTAGCAAGTGCTAAGTAACCTGAAGTTTATTTTCTGCTAGTGTGCCCTCAATTAGACTGCAAGCTTCTAGAATGTGTATATACTAATTTGGGGGATTTTTATAATATTTAATCTTAGTGCTTTGTTTTCATTTTTTTTTAAAACCTCACCCAAGGGTACTTTTCCATTACTTTTTAGAGAAAGTGGAAGAGAGAGGGAAAGACAGAGAGAAATATCAATGTGAGAGAAACACACTGATTGGTTGCCTCCTTCACAAGTCCCCAGCAGGGCCCTGGCTGGGGAGGAGCCTGCAACCGAGGTACATGCCCTTGACCGGAATTGAACCTGAGACCCTTCGGTCTGCAGGCCGATGCTCTATCCACTGAGCCAAACCGATTGGGAATAACCTTCTTGCTTTGTAAACTTACATAGAAAATTCCTTTCTAAATGTGCCTTGGTTAATTATAATAACTCTTTTCCCTGTTAAGATAGATTTTAGGGTGTCTTTTTGGGAAGTACTCCTTGAGCCCGTAAAGTCTTTTTTTAAAATAAAAGTTTCATTGAAATATAATTCACATACCATAAACTTTGCCCTTTCAAAGTGTGTATCTCAGTAGTCATCAGTATATTGACAGAGTTGTGCATCCATCACCATTATCTAATTCAAGCATATTTCATCTACCCAAATAGAAACACTGTACCATTGGCACTCACTCTCCATCCCCTCTTCTTATCCTGGTAGGTCTAGCAAACCACTAGTCTATTTCATGTCTCTATAGATTTGTCTATTCTGGAAATTTCATATAAATGGAATTAATTATATAATATGTGTTTTTGTGTGTGTGTGACTGGCTGCTTTTACTTACCATAATGTTTTCAAGGTTTATCCATGTTATAACATGTACCAGTTATTTATTCCTCTTTATGGATGAGTAATATTCTATTGAATGGATGTACCACACTTTGATTATTCATTCTTCAGTTGACCATTTGGGTTGTTTCCACTTTTGGGCTATTATGGATAATTCTTCTAAGAACATTCATGTACAAGTTTTTTGTGTAGATATGTGTTCAATTCTTTTGGACATAGACCTAGGAGTAGAATTGTTAGGTCATGTGATAACTCAATATTTAACTTTTTGAGCAACTGCCAAACTGTTTTCCAAAGAGGCTGCACTATTTTATATTTCCACCGGCAATTTCTCCACTTTTTTATTATATCCATCTTAGTGGGTATAAAGTGGAATCTCATTGTGGTTGTGATTTGCATTTCCCTAATGATTTTGGACACCTTTTCACCGGCTTATTGGTCATTTGTGATTTAAGAAATATATTCAGTACCTTTTCAGATTTATAATTTGCATTTTTCTCCTATTGCATGGTTATTGTTGTTTTTTCTTACTTGCTAGTATACTTTAAAGCAGCAAAGATTTTCATTTTTGCTTTGCTTGTATTTTGGTGTTATATTTAAGAAACCATTGTCTCATCCAAGGACATGAAGATTTATTTTCTTCTAAGAGTTTTGCAGTTTAACAAATAGTTTCAGATCTTACATTTAGGTCTATGATTCATTTTGAGTTAATTTATTAAATGATAGGAGATAGAGATCTAATTTCATGATTTGACACATGGATATCTAGTTATCCCAGCACCATTTGTTAAAAATACTATTATTTTCTCCACTAAATTTTTTTTGGCACTCCTCTTGAAAACAAGTTGACCATAAATCTAAGTAATGATTTCTAGACACTCAATTATAATCCATTGATCTACATTTCTATTTTTATTCCAATAGCAGACTGTCTTGATTACTATAGATTTAAAGTGAATTTTGAAATCAAGAAGTATGAATACTTCAACTTTGTTCTTCTTTTTCAAGATTGTTTTGGCTATTTTTGGTCCCTTGAATTAGCCTGTTAATTTCTGCAAAAAAGACATTTGAAACTTTAATAGGGATTGCATTGACCCCGTAGATCAATTTGGATAATATTATCATCCTAACAATAGTAAGTCTTCCATTTTATGAACATGGACTGTCTTCCCATTTATCCATTTTTTCAGCAATGTTTTATAGTTGTCACATACAAGGTTTGTGTTTTTTTTTTCATTAAATTTATTCCTGAGTATTTTATTTTTATTTTTTGATGGTCTTATAAATGGAATTGTTTTCTAAATTTTACTTTTGAACTGTTTATTACAAATTTATAGAAGTACAATTGATTTTTGTATACTGATCTTGTGTCATGTAACCTTGCTATAGTCATTTATTAGTTCTATTTTTTTAGTGTATTCCTTGGGATTTCTTATATGCAAGATTATATCATCTTGTGCTGATGTAATTTTTTATTTTGCACCTGTACTTTTGGTGTTGTGTTTAAGAAACCATTGCCTAATCTAAGGTCATAAGGATTTACTCACATATTTTCTTCGAAGAGTTTTATAGCTTAAAAAATAGTTTTAGCTCTTACATTTAGGTCTATGATTAATTTTGAGTTAATTTATGTATATGATATGAAGAAGAGATCTACTTCATAATTTGACATATGGATATCTAGTTTTCCCAACACCAATATGGTGCTGGAGAATGTTCCAGGTGCAGTTGAGAAGAATATATATTTTGCTGTTGGCTAGAGTGTTCAATAGATGTCTGTCAGGTGTAGTTGGTTTTTAGTATTGTTCAAGTGTTCTAGGTCTTCGTTGACATTTGCTTATTATTTACTAGTAAATGGATCCATAAAAAATTGATGCATTATCCATTATGGAAAGAAGGCAATATTGAAGTCTCCACTTACTGTTGTTAAATTGTCTATTTATCCTTTCAGCTCTGTTGGGTTTTTCTTCATGTATTTTGGGGATCACTTGTTAGATGCATGTATGCTTGAAATTGTTATATTTTCCTGATGGATTGTCCCTTTAAGCATTATAAAATGTTTCTCTTTGTCTCTGCTAACTATTTTTGTTTTCGGGCATATTTTGTCTGATCCTAATATAAATACTTCAGCTGTCTTTCGGATACTGTTTGCATAGTATTTCCCCCCATCATTTTACTTTAATTTATTTGTGTTTTTTAATCTAAAGTGTGTCTTTTTGCTCATCATAGATTAATTTCCCCCATCCATTCTTCCAGTTGCTGCCTTTTTTTTTTTATTGGATTCTGTTGTCTATTTAAATTTAATGTAGTTACTACCCCTGATCTTTTGAAGTGTCATTTCTCAATGTTCCCTTCATGTTCTTGTCTCTCTTATTACATTATCTTATTTAAGAAATATTTTTCATAAATTAAACATTGTCTCCTTGAGTTCAGTGACATATTCATCTTTGTACCCTGAGTGGCTATTACCATGCCCTATATACAATAGGTATTCTTTTAAAGTTTGATGAATAAGTGGTGATGTTTAGGGATTGAAATTTTAATTAAACTTGTTGAGAATTTTCCATAGAGACATGACTCAGAAAAAGACAAAGTTTTTCTGATGAGAAAAACTCATCTTCTTTTTATAAAGATGCATTGTTTGCTTGGTTGTCTTGGGGAAACTGAGGCAATACATCACAATGGTGAATGTGTCACTGGTATGCATCAGGCACCATTGGGGAGGCAAGAATCAAATATAGTTAGTCCCCCCAGGGCTGACCTGATTCAACCACTCAGTTGCAGCAGGAGAAGCTGAGACAGAGAGAGCAGATTCCTGGCCTTGTCAGTGATCCAAGAGAGGAAGAGACAAGTGAGAATGAGAGACAAGCGCTATTGCTATTTGTTAAAAAGATTATTATTTTATCACTAATGGTGTAGTGATGCTGCCTCCTGATACATGTAGCCCAATAAATGTTAGGATTCACTAGTATCAACAGTAAAGTTACTTCTCTTCTCAGGTAGAGGATATAGGAGTGGAAAGAGAAACTGGATGAAATCACGCTATACTACTTCCTACTGGAGAGTGGAGTGGAAGTTCCCTCTTTTGTCATCACCCTTTTCAGAAAACATCCAAACTCAAATTGGCTTGAGTAAAGAGTTTATCGATCCATGTAATTGAAAAGCTCAGGAATGCTCTAGGAGCTAGGTTGATGCATAGAGAAGTGAATTTCTCTTCGTCTCTCTCTACCCTTAACATAGTGGCTGCATTCTCAGGCTCTTCGTGGTGGCCCTTGGTAGGCACTTCAGGCTCACATCCCCCCAGATTCAAAACCTGCAGAAAAGAGGATGTGTATCTTTTTTAGAAGTTCCAAGAACAGAATCATTATATTTTAATGACTCTTTTTGGGCCATATGTCCACCCTTGAACCAATCACTAGGTCCAGAGTCATATAATGACCTGAGTAGCCACCTCTGGATCTGGCATGGCATCAACTCCATCCAAAATGGATATAAGTAGGGAATAATTGGCTCTGGAGAGAAATATCAGGGCACATACAAGGGAAAAAGTTAAACTAGAGGAGAAACATGTTCACAGTTGATTTTCCCACTAACATTTTGAGGTTTATATTGTCCAATATGGTAGCTATTAGTCAGATAAGGCTATTAAACACTTAACATGGGGCTAGTCCAAATTGAGATATAAAATACACATTGGGTTTTGAAGACTCAGTAAGAAAAAAAAAGACTGTAAAATATTTCATAATAATTTCCTTATATTGATTAATTTTGATATGTTGGGTTAAATAATATATATTATTAAATAATTTTGATATGTTGGGTTAAATAATATATATTATTAAAATGAATTCCACCCATTTCATTTTGTATTTGTAATGTGGTTACTGGAACATTTAAAGTTACATTTGTGGCTCACATTATATTTCTGTTGGACAGTGCTATTCTGGATGTTTCTAGATCCATCTTTCATCTGCCATATTAGATAGCAATGCTCTTGACATCATGGATTGTGCCTTATTTATTATTAATTTTTTGATAGAGAGCCTTGTGTATACAATTGCTTAGTAAATAGTATAGAATAAAGGAGTATTATTTGTTTGAAATAATTATCCATTTTCAACAGAATAAACACAAATGTCTATAACAATCTGACTTCAGCATTGTATTCCAAACTTACCTCCGATTGCAGGTTGGATCATATTTCCTAGGCCACATTATGTTCAAACTAGAGTCTGGGTGCACAGGATTCATGCACTGGTGGGGGGTGTGGCCTGCGGGGATCAGCCTGCTATGGGAGCTCTGCTCATCCCTGTCAGCCAAGTGGCGCTCCCACTGTGGGAGTGCACTGACCATCACGGGGCAGCTCCTGCATTGAGTGTTTGCCCCTGGTGGTCAGTGCACGTCATAGTGACTGGTCGACTGACCAGCCATTTGGTCACTGGGCTTTTATCATATAGGATAGGTCTCTGTGCGCTTTCTTTCCATCAGCCTGCAGAGATAATGGAGCCTAGGACAGAGAAGAAAGAGGTGGATGAGAGGGTGTGTAGAAACTCTTTATATAATGTTATATAAAGAGCTGTTCCTGTCTTGATGTTTAAAGCCACAGCTAGAGTACCCTCATTCTCTGAAGTGCTCCAGGTTTTTAGGGAATGACTTGGGCATTTAGCCTTGCACTTAATCCAACTTGGACTTTCTTGAAACCTTTCCTAAGATTCCCAGAGTCGATAAATATCTCTTGTTCTTTCTTTGGCATAAACTAGCTCATCTGAATTTTGGTCATTTGTCTTCAACAAGAAGAATCATAGGAACACAGTCCTTCCAGAACTGTGCACAGTAAATGTTGATTGAACAATGGACAGATTCTGTGGCCTCAGTGCAGAGAGCAAGACAAAGCAGAAACTAGGACCCGGATCCTTTGGATCAATGCTCTTTCTCCTTACACCAGGCTGGGACACAAGAGAGAAAAACGGAAGGAGTGCTGTACACATTTATAAAAGGTGATGTCTGGTTTCCTTCTTCAGGCAGTTTTCCTGTGGAGGGAAGTGGACTGTGGGCGCAGGGCCATCATGTCTGTTGTGTCTGTACTTGTTCCATGAGGTTTGAGCTGTTCCCCCAGGCCACAGTATATGTGCTAATGTTTCCTGCTGATGTTTTCCCTCTTTTCAGGAAAAATGTCTGGGAAGAATACAATGCAGACACTGTCCTTCCTAGAGGAAGAATATATCCCTAGGCTCAGGCCTGTAGTGCTTTGTAGAACTGGCCTGGCTATGACACAGAGGTCAGCAAGCATGCCTGCGGATTGATAGCTGAGAGTCCTAATGATGCACCCCAATACTTAAAAGTAACTGAGTTCAGGAATAGCTATATCCAGATGCTCAGATAATTTTATCAGGAAGTTGTTCTCTAGAGCTCTGTCTTTATCTTTCTTGGTATTAACTTCATTCTTCGGGTGGGGTGTGTGTTACTATTGAGGTAACCTTTGGCAGATCTAGGTTTATAGCTTTATGGTTGAATGACATTTCCTTGACCGTGCCAGAAACATTTCTAGGATTATGTTACATTTCTTACTGGACACACTTATGTTACGTTTCCACCATTGAACCATTTTGGTGGTTCATTGCTTGTTAAACTATTCAACCAAAACACATTGATTGCTTTTCATGTTCCAGCAGCATTTTAGGTTACAGTGCATATGGCATTAAAAAGACACACAAGATCCCAGCATTTATTTCAAAAGTGGTAGATACATATACACACAGACCACAAAAAAATAAGTAAACAGCCCAGCCAGTGTGACCAGGAGGTCAAGGTTTATTTTCTGATCAGGACACATGTGGGCTCAATCCCCAGTGTGGGGCATCAGGAGGCAGCTGATCAATGATTCTCTCTCATCATTGATGTTTATGTCTCTCTTCCCACTTCCTTCATCTCTAAAATCAATAAAAATATATTTTTAAAAAGGCTCTAGCTGGTTTGATTCTGGTCAAGGGCACACACCTAGGTGCAGACTCTATCCCTGGCCCTGGTAGGGGTGCATGCGGGAGGCAACCAGTTGAGGTGTCTCTCTCATATCGGTGTTTCTCTCTCTCTGTCTCTCCCACTCCCTTCTACTCTCTGGAAAAATCAATGGAAAAATATCCTCAGGTGAGGATTAACAAAATTAATTTATTTAATAAATAAGTAAACAATAAGAAAATGCATCAGATAATAATAAGAGCTGTGCAGAAAATTAAAACAGGGAGATCTGATTAAAAGTGATCAGGTTTCTACTTCAGATTGGGTGATGAGGACAGACCACCAATTACCATGACCAGCAAGGGGCATAAATGATTGGTAATACTGCTGTTGCCCTCTGTATCATGGAGGCAGGGCAACATTCTGAAAGAGAGAAAGAGAGAGAGGGAAAGAGAGAGGGCTTCAGGTGGAAAACTGGAGTGTTATTTTTAGAATCAGAGGGAATGGATGCTGGGTAGAAAAAATCAGACTATGAGAATTCTTTTATACAAAAATTAAATTTTAATGAGGAGACTTCAAATCTCTCTATATAAAAGCCTAAGCAACTCTTACAACTGAATGACCAAAATGACCCGTTGGCCAGTCGCTATGACATGCACTGACCACCAGGGGGAAGATGCTCAATGCAGGAGCTGCCCCCTGGTGGTCAGTGCGCTCCCATAGTCAACCTCCACAGCTGGTCAACCTCCTGCAGCCCCTCCCCCCAGCTGTCCAACCTCCCATGGCCCCTCCCCCTAGGTGGCCAGCCCCCAATAGCCCTTGATCGTGGGTCAGACTGAGGGACCCCACCTATGCACGATTTTGTGCACCAGGCCTCTAGTATTAAACTAAATGAATACAGCAGTATTTTCTTAGGATGAATTTACTTTGTAAGGTCGATGTGATTACAGTAAGCACTCTGAGGTCAGGCTGTGAGAACCACAATGCTGTCTTGATGATTGTCATGTGAGATCTATGCTGAGTTGCACCAAATGCAATCCAACTCCCTTTCTTTGTTGCTCATCCCCTGTGAGAGGATGAAAGGGCACATTTGCCTGTTCCTTTCAAGCACTTGTCCATTTGAATTCTGATCCTTCTGCAAACAATTGTTTGAAGGAATAAACACCCAACTTTGAAAGAATGAAAATAATGTTCCATTGTACAGTAGACAAATCCCTGTAGAAACTTTTCTACCCCCGCTCCGCCAGTAGAGGTCACAGAGATGTAGCTGTGGGAGGCTCCGGGCATAACCAAATGAGCTCTTCAGCTTGTTTGGCTAAATTAGATGTATTTAATTCCTGTTTTTCTCCAGGATGTTCTTGCTTTACTTTTGCGTATCTAAAAGGATCATTGATATGGTTTTCTCAACAACAACAGCCAAGTCCAAAAGGATGGATTAGCCTATCCCAAAACAGAGACCAGATTTCAGTCAGATTCTTAACCTGACACATTCAGAGTCCTCCACTCATGATCCCACCTTAATGCCCATGTTTTTATCCTTCACTGTGAGCCAATGGATTGTTGGCTTTGGCTTGAACAAATTCTTCATCTCCCTAGTTCTGTGCCAATTCAGCCTCCACATTTTTATTGATGTTGTGATACCATTGGATTCCCTCTCCAGTTCTCTCCAAATCCCATCTATCCTTTAAGTCAGCCTTGTCCAGGGACTCCTCCCAGCCCAGACCATTGGATTTCCATACCGCTTTGCTTCTCTCAACTATTTGGGTTTGTTATTTAAGTTGTAGATAGAAAAAATGAGGTGAAATGTCTATGATCTAACATCATTCTTTTAGAGAGGGAGCTGCTTTGACTATAAACACCTGAATTTGCCCATTAAGGGGGTAGGCAAGTCCAAAACACATGGGTTTTGGTGGGCTCATGGTACACGGAGAGATGGCTGAGAAAAAGAGAGGCATTTGTTTTCTC
This sequence comes from Myotis yumanensis, assembly GCF_028538775.1. Classification (NCBI taxonomy): domain Eukaryota; kingdom Metazoa; phylum Chordata; class Mammalia; order Chiroptera; family Vespertilionidae; genus Myotis; species Myotis yumanensis. The sequence goes on from NW_027223754.1 coordinate 202,070,637, forward strand.
TCTTGAGAGGGAGGGGCAGAGGAGTGAAGAGAGGTGATGGGAAAGAATGGGGAAGAGAAGGAGGAGCCAGTGAGATCAGTCAAGGTGGGGCCTCTGAGCAGTGCAGAGCAGCCACCCTGTGGTGGGTGGCAAGGGCCTTTTAAAAAAGGACTGTAGGGAAGGTCAAGGGGAGAAAAAAAAGGAGACATATATAATACTCTTTGTAATACTTTAAACAATAAAACAATAAAAAAAAATAAGAAAAGGACTGTCTGATGCTCCCCCTAACATTGGTGCTAGGTTGATGCAATCTCTTTTCTCATCTTTAAGGAAGTCTGCCACTCTCACAAGAGCTTTAAGTGAGCAACTTTTGGAGAGAATTGAAGAGCCAGGTTTTATATCTGAGTTGACGGGCATGAAGCTGAAAGCATGGGTGGAGGGAAGCAAGAACCTGAATCCAGTGACTACACAAGAACTTTGTAGAAATCTTTGGGAGGAATCTTTGGGGAGTCTGAGCCAATCAAAACCATTTCTCAGGGGCTCACAATGGGGTTGCCCTGATTACAGTCTCTGTAGAGTAGAGCAGCAACAGCAACTTGCTAATCCCTAAACCCGTACAGGAATCTCTTGTCCCAAGGACCCGCTCTTCCGGGAAGTTACTTCTCATTTTCTCCCCCTCATTCTTTCTCACTTTCTATGGTGTTTCCTTTCTCCTCCCTCCTCATTTCTGTCTCAACCTGCCATATTTAGAGCAGTTTGGCTTCTACTATCCTTCTGTCTTCTCCTTCTGTCAGCAAGACAAAGACCTGGTTATGGACCAAATAATCAAAAGATCATTCCTTTTGGGATAGTGGGAGGTGCAGAAGAGGTAGACTGTAAATCTTTATAGTTTAATATATTTTTATACCTGTCTCACTCTTGTATGTGCAAACACACACACACACACACACACACACACACACACACACAGGATTTATCAGAACCTCTACATTTTAAATTCGCTGAGACTAGGAACCATGCCTTCTTTATGAGCTCTTACTCAATGAATCATAGATGACCTTCAGTGAGCCACATGGTATCTACAGGAGGAGAGAGGAAGGGAAAGGATTGACAGTTTTTAGAGCCTCTATTACATGCCAAGCACAGCATAAGGCACATTACATGTAACATCTATAGTATATTCAATGCCTACTATGCATCCAGTACTTGATGTAAGTTCTCTTGTTTAATTCTCACCCCTGGGCCATGTTACTCAGTCCCAGGAATTGTGCCATATGGCAACCATGCTCATAATCATCTTATAACATAGATATTGAGAGCACCTTGCGCAGATGAGCAGCCTGGGGTCTGAGAATCATTAGCTCTGCTCAAGTTTCTGCAGCTGGAGAGGCAGAAACAGAACATTTGTCCTGGTCCTTTTGACTCCATGGCCCATGGCCTTTTTGTTTTTTCTCCACCATAAAACAAATCTATTTCAAATGCCTGAGGCCAAGCTATGTAGAGGCCAGGCATGAGGAAGCCTGCACTCACAATAATATGCTATGCGGTAGGAGAGGAGAGGATGTGTACCCATTCCAGTGGTTTCTCAAGAGAAACACCGTGGACACGTTTGGTTGGATAGTTCTTCATCATGTAGGAATATTCTGTGCATCGCAGGACATTTTATATCCTTAGTTCTCACCTACTAAATGTTAATAGTGCCCTTTCTCTTTGTGACACCCCCAAGATAAGTACTCAAATATTTTCAAATGTCCTTAGGAGAATGTACTACCCCCTTGACTGCCACCCTAAGTGATGTCCTAGGTCCCCTCTAGCTTCAGTGTTCAATAATTCTGCGTGGGGATAAATGAATGAATGAACAAAGATGAGAAGGTCAGGAATGAGCCCAGGCATTGGCTGCTCTTATGAGGGCAAGTTTGGATGAGATGTTCCTGTGGCCTTGGAGTACTGAGATCATGGGGAGACTCAGAACGGCACCCCGAATGGAACTGTGATGTATGTCCCAGATGTGCGATGAAAGGAGCCAGAGGCAGACTTCATCCACGCTGCCGTTTACCTCTAGCCAGACTTCTTCCTGGTGCTTTCTGTTAAATGAAGACACTCGCTCAATGGCAGCCCAGAGCGGGAGCAGAGGAAGGGAAAGAGGTGCGTTGGCCTTGCTGTGTAAAGTGGAATACCATCGCTCTCGACGCTAATGCAAACCAGCTGCCTGCCGGCCCCAGCTTGCGATAGAACAGGCGGAATTCTTGGACACTGAGTTATTCTTAGAAGCATGTGCACAGCCCCCTGGCAGGGCTCACTGTGAACTGGCTGTTGCCAGCCCCCTGTCAGGATGCTGTGCCAGCAGACCCAAGAATGATTGTTCTTGCTTATGAAAAATAACTTTGGGATTTTAATTTCAAATAACCCACGGAGCTGGGGCCTGGATATGGAGAACGGTGGTAGGGGCAAAGAGGAGAGCAGGACAAAGGAAGGGGATGAGGGATGGAAGAGCATCATTCACTTGTTCAACAAATATTTATTGAATGTCTACCCCATGCAGATACTGGGGTTCTTATCACATTCAGACTTGCATTTGGTCTGGGTGGACACAGGTGTCCAGCTGTCTAGAGCTTGAGATTTGGCACTCCTGTGTGTTTTTAGATTCAGTTTATTGAGTGCTTGTACACAGATTTGATTCAGTTTTCACAGGAACATTGAGAGGTAGGTATCATTGCTCTTATTTGACAGGAAACTGAGCGCTGGCGAAGGAATCTGCCGAAGGCTCCACAGCTATCAAGTGGCAGAGTCAGGACTTGAACCCAGGCCAGCTGACTCCTGCCTTCACGCCTGTGTTGAGCACCAACTCTATGCCAAGTCTGAGCTAGACATTGAGACTGTGAAGCCAAATAACGGGGCTTGAATCTCAGCCCTTGAGTCTCTCGGTTGCACGGTCTATGGGAGAGACAGGAGCATGACCAGGAATGATAACAGGATTTGTAAAGCAGGAGATCTGATGAACTCCACTGGGATGGGTAAGGGACAGCTTAGCTTCAAGAAGGAGAGAATGGGTGGGTCTTACATAGGTGACTCCACGTAAGGCAATGACAAAGAGCCCTTCACACAGAGGACTAGCGTGTGGTGGCTGATAATGAGGTGCTTGGTGGGGTTGCAGTGCAGGGTGCACTGAAGAGATCTAAGGTCAGATGGCTGGGAAGGTGAGAAGGATCTGAACAGGAAGGGCCTTGTAGGACAGTCCAAAGAACTGGCCCTTTGACCTGACGGAGCTGAAAACTCATGTACCCATTTGTTTATTTATTTGCCTCATTCAGCACTTATACATTGAGCACCCACTATATGCTATACACCAGGCACTCTACATCTAAAGAATTTCAAGCCAGAAACAGGTGTATGCTTTGTCATTTACAGGGGAAAAAAAAGGTACCTGTGTGGAAAATTATGAAGGGGCCTCCATAAAGGCCCAGGTGGAAGATGATGGAAGATGATCCAAAAAATGACAGTGGTAGGAGCTGGGAGTTTAGGAGGGCACTTAAGAAAATGAGTGGCTTCTCCACTTGACAAATACAGAGGATTAGCTAAAGCCCTTCACTTCCTCTGCAAAATACATCGATGAATGCATGCCCACACCATGGGAACTGCCTGCAAAACTGGGCTACTCTCCAGAACGCCCACGTCTGTCTGCGCCCATCAGTAGAACTGTATGTCTATCAAGGATCATTTGTGTTTTCTTCCAAATCTATTTATGTCAGTCTTCGTTGTTCATTACTTAATGAAATAGCCAAAACTTAAAATAAGTGTGGGGAGAGAGAGAGAGAGAGAGAGAGAGAGAGAGAGAAATGTGTCTATGAATGCTGAGTTAAAAGCTTTGAAAAGACTTAGGAGAATTACTGGGAAAAAAATTGCTATGAAATTGGGTGTGGCTGAGACAATGAAAGGATTGGGAAAAATCATAAAATTCTAGCAAGATTCTACACTCAGATTGCTTTACAAGGGCCTTTAAGGTTTCTCTCTACTTCAAAGAAACTGACGCTGGAAATTGTAGATGATGCATTATGGGTGTGGTTTATGTAAGAAAGATGACAAGAAGCTCCAGTTAGCAGACCCGTTCTCAAAGAAAAGCCTTGGCTCCACATCAAAAGAGTGGTGAATGAATGTGCATTTATATGCTTTAAGTTAAAATTAAACAGGTTTGAAGTATTACATATCATTTTTTTAGCTTTAAGAAAAGTTTTTATTGAAGTGTAGCATACTTAGAGGAAAGTGCGCAGATCTAAGAGTCTAGGGGGAGGTATTTTCACAAAGTGAACACCCAGTGTAACCAGCAACCAGATCAGGAAATAAAACTTTGCCAGCACCCCAAAATCTTTCCTCATGCTTTAACCCGATAATTACACCTCAAAGGTGAACACTGCTCTGACTTCTATAAGCATCGATCACTTTTGCCCATTATATCAACCAAGCAGAATGGTTTTTTTGTTTTGGTTTGGGCCTGATTTCTTTTGTTGGGCATTATGTTTGTAAATTCCATCCATGCTATTTCGTGTAGAAATGACTTGGTCACTATTCAATGAATTATGTGGTGGTACACAGTAAACACTCAAAAATGACAGCCAAAAAGATGTTAAGTGACCGCTACCAAAATAAGGCACCTGGACAGCTGTCCATCACCTGAGTTAACATGGCACTTTAGGAGAGGTGAATACCCCTTTCTACTATTGGAGGATATTTCTGTTCTTTTCACTGTCTGGCTATTACAAATGCTGCTGCTATAAACATTTTCATACAGGTCTGGTGGTTAACATACACATGCATTTCTTTTGGTATCTATCTAGGAGGGAACTTGCTGGGTCCTAAGTTGTACACATATTTAGGTTTTGTAGATGCTGTCAAAGTATTTTCCAAGGTGGTTGTGTCATTGGTTTATGCTTCCTCCCATATGAAAATTCTAGTGGCTCTATTACCCTTGCCGATATTTGGTCTCATTTATGTCGTTGTTGTGGTTTTTAGTTGTAGCTATTCTTGTGGGAGTGAAGTGGTATCTCATTGTTTTTTGTTTATTTAAATTTTTTTTTTTATTGATTTCAGAGAGGAAGGGAGAGGGAGAGAGAGACAGAAACATCAATGAGAGAGAATAATTGATCGGCTGCCGTCTGCATGCCCCTCACGGGGGATAGAGCTGTGACCTCCTGGTTTCTAGGCTGATGCTAAATCATTGAGCCACACCGGATGGGCTTTAAAAGCCCTTTTATTGTGGAATGAGTTTAGATTTGTGGGAAAGTCTAAGAGATAGTTTCGGGAGTTCCTATACAGGCGTCACCCAGATTTCTCCATTGTTAACATCTTACATTCCCACAGTGTATTTGTCAAAGTTAAGAAACTGACAGTGCTGTTAAGTAAACGCCAGACTTTACTTGGGTTTCATCAGTGTTTTCATTATTGTCCTCTTTATGTTCCAGGAGCCATTCCAGGGAACCACACTGCATTTAGTTATCGTGTCTCCCACCTCTGCTGGTCTGTGACGGTTTCCCAGTCTTTCCTTGTTTTCATGACTTTGATGGTCTTGAGGGATGCTGCCAAGGTACCCTGTAGCATGTCCCCCCACCTGGGTCTGTCTGATGCCACAACTAGAATGGGGTTAAAGGCTCTTGGAAAGAATACCACAGAGGTGAAGTGCTCTTCTCATGACACCATAATTAAAGACTACATACTAGTCACACGGCATCGCTGATGATGTCAACATTCATCACTTGGTTAAGGTTGTGTTTGCCAGATTTCCCCACTGCGAAGTCACTATTTCTCCTTTTCCTATTCTATAGTTTGGAAATGAATCACCAGGTCTAGCCTGCCCTCAAGGGGAGGGGTGTGGGGGGCGGAGGAAGAATTAAGTTTCACCTTCTGGAGGGTGGAGTATGTACATATATTATTTGGAATTCTGCAAGAAAGATTTGCCTCTCCCTTCCTTCCTTCCTTCCTTCCTCCCTCCCTTCCTTCCTTCCTTCCTTCCTTCCTTCCTTCCTTCCTTCCTTCCATGGGGGCTCATGTATATTAATTTTATACTTTTTATAATCCAATACTATGTTATTTGTTGCTCAAATTTTTCTAACTTTGGCCATTGTGAGCTCTTTCAGGGGGCTTCTATGTCGTTTTAATGTGCTCCCCCCATTTTTAAAGCACTTTCTTACTTTCTGGTGCTATAAGATGCTCCCAGTTCATATTGTATTTTCTCTGGCCCAGTCTTAGAACTATCCATTTCTCTATGGAGCCCTGATTCCTTTTATTAGAGAACAGTATTTAGAGATTAAGATCTCAGTGCTGTTTCATTGTTGCATTAATTTCATGTCCCATGAAAATGATCAGCTTTTCAAATGTTTATTGGCCATTTGGCTATTCTGTTTAATGCAGCACCTATTCAAGTCATTTTTGTATTTTTTTTTCTATTGGAATGTCTACTTTTTTTCTTAGAGATTTGTAGATATCTTTTCTTTTTGTATGTTCTAGATTTGAGCTCTTAATTGTATATATATATCACAAATATCTTCTCCCACTCTGAGGCCTGTCTTTTTATTATATTAGACATTATAATTGTATTGTATTGTAACATCTTTGAAAAACAGACGTTCTTGATATTATCATGGTACAGTTAATCATTTTCCCCCTTCTGGTCCTGTTTATGATCATAAGAATATTCTCCCATGCTATCTTCTAAAAGCTTTATTGTTTTACCTTTCATATTTGGATCTATAATACACCTGGAATTGATTTTTCTATGTAGGGTGAGGTAGAGTCAAGATACTTTGTTTTTTTCCATATGCATATCCTACTGACCAAGCCCCCTGTATTGAAAGACCATCCTTTCCTCACTCCATGCATTTCATCTTTGTCCTGGAATCTCTGTTCAGTCCTGTAGGTCTATTTGTCTTTCCTCTCACCATTAACATGCTATCTTGATTACTGTAGCTTTAAGTCTTGACATCTGGTAGGTAAATCCTCCCTTTTCTTCTCTAATAAATTTTATTTTTACTTATTTATTGATGAGAGAGAGAGAGAGAGCGCCATCAATTTGTTGTTCCACTTATTTATGCATTCATTGGTTGACTCTTTATGTATCCTGGCTAAGGATTGAACCAGCAACCTTAGTGTATTGGGATGACACTCTAACCAACTAAGCTACCTGGTCAGTGTCCTGTTCTCTTCTTATTCTTCAAGATTATCTTGGCTATTCTTGGTCCTTCTCATTTTCATTTAAATATTAGAACACCAGATCAATTCATTCTCTCTCTCTCTCTCTCTCTCTCTCTCTCTCTCTCACACACACACACACACACACACACACACACCTGCTGCAAATTTCATTGAATCTGTAGATCTAGTTGGGGGATTTGATACCTTTAAATTATCAAGTCCTCTCTCCATTAAAATATAGCAGATGCACCTGGCCAGTGTGGCTCAGTTGGCTGAGCGTTGTTCCATGAACCAAGAGGTCACCAGTTTGAGTCCCAGTCAGGGCACTTTGGGTTGTGAGTTCAATTCCCAGTAGGAGGCATGCAGGAGGCAGCTGATCAATGTTTCTCTCTCTCCCTCTCTCTTCCCCTCTCTCTAAAATCAATAAAAACATATTAAATTTAAAAAAAGAAAATATGAAGAAGAATTTAAAAAATAAAAAATGAAACATAGCAGATGCTTCTATTTATGTAGGTCTTTTATAATTTCAATGCTTTTCAGTTTAAAAGTCATATGTATTTTGTTTTAATTTTAAGTAATTGATATTTTTGATATTAATAGATAGCTTTAAATCTATAATTGCTTATTGTTTGTATATTAAAATATCAATTTTATAATATTTGATATATCTGCTAACCCCTTCCGGCTTCCCTTTTAAATTTATTTATTTGTCTGGAGAATCTTTTGGTTTTCCTAAGTATACCATTATGTTATCTGTCAATAAAGGCAATATTTGTCTTCCATTTCAATAACCTGTACCTTTCATTTTTTAAATTTCCTTATTATATTGGCTATAACTTCCAGTATAATGTTGACTAAAATGCTTGTCTCATCCATGATCTCAGATGGAAACTTTCAATAATCTATTATTAAGTATGTTTTCTGTAGCTCTAAAATATATATATTATCAAATTTTTAAAATTTGATTCCAGGCCTAATTTGCTAAGATTTTTAAAAAATTTCAAATGAATGTTTGTTTTATAAATGCCTTTTATTCATTTATTGATCTGGTCTTATGCTTGTTCTCTTATGTTATCCTAATATGATGAATTACATTGATTAATTAATTTTGAATGTAAAATCAACCCTGCATTATGGAAGTAAACACAACTTGGTTGTCATATATTATTATTTTTTATATATGGTGGGGAAATATTTGGTTACACTTTTTCTATCTATATTTGTGAGAGAGACTGGCCTATAATTTTAGATTCGTATAATGTGCTTGTTAGGTTTAGTTTTCAAGGTTATGCTGACATGATAAAATAAGTTGAGGAGTGTTTTCTTTCTTGTCTTTATTTGAAAGACATTAAGATTAATGTTATTTCCTCTTTAAATATTTAGAAAAATTAATCAGTGAAGCCATCTGGAGCTGGGTTTCTTTGGGAAGGTTTTTAATTATAGATCCAATTTTAAAATTTGATATACATAGTACAATTTCAGGTAGATTCCAGAATTCTTTGCTATTTCTGAAAATACACAGTTGAGCCCCAAAGAGTTAAGAGGTCAACATTAAAGTGTAAGTCACCATATTCACACAGCCCAGTAGTTAAGAACATGAACTCTGATGCTCTTCTATTCTAGACCTCTTTAAAAATGAATTTTAAATGCAAACAAAAGAGTCCTTTTTATTCAGCTTCAGTATCAAAATCCTAAACAGTCAACAGACGAGACATTATAGAGTTAAAATTTTCAGCATGCTTCTATTTGGCTTCTTGAGCTTCAGCTCTTCATAAATGCTCTGAGAGGAAGTGTTGAGCTCACTGCTATGCTTCCCTCTGTTGGAGATTTTGGTCCCTCAATTGTGCACTGCTCTGGAAGCCCCAAACTATGATTTTTATCTCCCTAGCTCTGTGAAGTTTTTGAGAACTTTCCTGGCATTTCTGCTCTTGACAGCAATTCTTTGCTTGGGTACCTTGCACATGTTATGGGGGAAAGAGAGAGGAGAGTGTTGGTTCATCTCTCTGTGGTCCCCTTCTCACTGGGATCTCGACTCCTCACATACTGGCTGCTTCAGAAACTCTCTCATCACTTCAAGCAGATTTATTATTGTATTTTAATTGTCTTTTCTACCTTTTCTTGGCATAAATGTTGGCCTGCTGCAAGGTACTCAATATAGGTAGAAATCGACATTTGAATATATCTTTTTATTATTATTAATTTCACACTTGAGCTGACTTTCCCATTTAACCAATTGACTCAAGGCCTTGGTTACTAAGAGATATGAGATATACCACTATGATGATGATAGCAATAGTAATAATAGCTGCTCAACATTCATGGATAAGTCACTGGTGCAGGACTATGTGTTACCTTCTTCCTATGTACTCACTCATGTCTACCCTCCTGGGAAGTAGGTACTATTAGTCTCATTTTTGGGGAGGAGAAACTGAACTCATAGTTATCTGCTTATACTCACAAGGCTAGAATGGCTGTAATAAAAGATGAGACCATGCTACCTGATACCATGGGGGAAGTGGACTTCTTGCCTAAAGAAATGGGAGATTTTAGTTCCAGAATACCTTATTTCCCTCCATCTGAAATTTGTTATTTCATATATTCTATGTTCTTATAAAAAGGGCATGCATCTTACAGTAGATGTCAAAAGAAACTTGTCAGCTGCCAGTACTGCAGCCCGCTGTGACAAAGCTGTCGTCTCCAGCACACGCACAACCTTCCTGCACTCATCTGATTGCCACTTCAGTTGCATTATTGGATTTGATGGCACCTTATAGCGATGACTCCTACTTAATGTTGCCCCTTCATGAAGCTTCCTCAAAAAGTATGCAAGGATTAGTACTGAAACAGGAACTCGCTGAGTTCTCTCAGGTTTTTTCTCATCAGGAAATGCCACTAATGCAGTTGAAATTGTCAGATATCCTGGAATTCAGCACAGATTCGTCAAAGACAGCCGCGGTGGGTATGACTGATTCATGTGTCATGAAGAACATCAAAGCGCCCACTGCATAGCCGTCCAAAGCTTCCAGTGGACTTCGAACTTTCAGGAATGTTATACTTCAACGAAGGAAACAACAGAACAATTCATTTAGCCAAATCGGAAATGCAAACAAAGTCCTGTGTTCTTTGATATTCCTGAAAGTTACTCTGTTAGTCAAAGGTTCCCAAAAGGTCAAGATCAAAGATTTGATCATGAGAATTAGAGCGTGTTTGTTAAGATGCAGGCCAAGCACCAAACTACCTGCCTTTCAAAAGCCAGAGAATGTGGGTTGCTTCTGTCAGTCTGACGTCCTCAATTGTGCAGGGGGAAATCACAGCACCTACCTAGTGGAATTGTTATGAGGATCAAATAAGTCAGTTCAAATAAATGCTAAGAGGGATGTTTGACAAGAGGCAGGTGCCCAATAAATGTTAACCATTAGGATAAACAGCACACCACTCCCAATGTGCTTCATGTGACTGCCTAACATGATACAGAAAAATATTTGTATTCTGAATATAAAGAGGCCTTACGGGCAAATTTTGAATGTGATGTTGATGGAGCAAGGGTTATAAAAATATATGGATTAATGTATGCTATTGTCGGCCACTAAAGGTTTTATTTGTTATTGTTTTTGCTAACTCTTAATGTTGTGTTTCTTTTTGTTTTCATTTTTTTTTTCAGGGCTGGTGCTAAGTTATTCCAATAACTGAAATCTGTCAACCATTCTTCATCACCAGCACTGTGGTCTATGCCTGGGCTATCCCAGTCTCCTCTCCTCCTTCTCCTTCTCCTCCTTCTCCTCCTTCTCCTTCTCCTCCTTCTCCTCCTTCTCCTCCTTCTCCTCTCCTTCTCCTTCTCCTTCTCCTTCTCCTTCTCCTTCTCCTTCTCCTTCTCCTTCTCCTTCTCCTTCTCCTTCTCCTTCTCCTTCTCCTCCTCCTCCTCCTCCTCCTCCTCCTCCTCCTCCTCCTTCTCCTTCTCCTTCTCCTTCTCCTCCTCCTCCTCCTCCTCCTCCTCCTCCTCCTCCTCCTCCTCCTCCTTCTCCTCCTTCTCCTCCTTCTCCTCTCCTTCTCCTTCTCCTTCTCCTTCTCCTTCTCCTTCTCCTTCTCCTTCTCCTTCTCCTTCTCCTTCTCCTTCTCCTTCTCCTCCTCCTCCTCCTCCTCCTCCTCCTCCTCCTCCTCCTTCTCCTTCTCCTCCTCCTCCTCCTCCTCCTCCTCCTCCTCCTCCTCCTTCTCCTTCTCCTTCTCCTTCTCCTTCTCCTTCTCCTTCTCCTTCTCCTTCTCCTTCTCCTTCTCCTCCTTCTCCTCCTTCTCCTCCTTCTCCTCCTTCTCCTTCTCCTTCTCCTTCTCCTTCTCCTTCTCCTTCTCCTTCTCCTTCTCCTTCTCCTTCTCCTCCTTCTCCTTCTCCTTCTCCTTCACCTTCTCCTCCTCCTCCTCCTCCTCCTCCTCCTCCTCCTCCTCCTCCTCCTCCTCCTCCTCCTTCTTCTTCTTCTTCTTCTTCTTCTTCTTCTTCTTCTTCTTCTTCAATTTTTAATTGATTTTTAGAGAGAGAGGAAGGGAGAGGAAGAGAAAGAGAGAACATCTATGTGAGAGCGAGACATTTATCGGCTGCCTCCTGCACGGCTACCAGGGATTAAGCCTGAAACCTGGGCATGTGCCTGACAAGGCATGTGCTCTGTAAGCTTTCATGGGATGATGCCCAACCAACTGAGCCACACCGGTCAGGGTTGTCTGGCTTCTTTTGCTCAACATTATGTGTGTGAATTATCTATGTCACGCATGTCCTAGTAGTTCTTTTTTTTATTGCTGTATTGCAGTGTATTGTCTAAATATGCCACCATTAATTTATCCATTGTACTACTGACAGATCACTGGGTTGTATTCACTGTGGGGTCGTATAACAAATAATGCTGCTATGGACATTCTTTTGTATGCCCTCTGGCAGGCCTATGCACTGACTTCTCATGGGTATGTGACCAGGAAGGAGTGCAGTTGTCACCACTGCAGCAATTTGGCAACTATGTACTTGGCAAAATATGTTTTTTCATACTATGTTTTGTCAAATGCATAGTTTCCCAATTTAAAAAAATGCAAGAATTAATGTAGTGTTGGAGGAGCCTCTGTCTCCCTTCTTTGAAGAATTGGCCAGCGTTCTGGACTTCACCTTTGTTTCTTTTTCACTAAGTGTTTATGGACTGCAAAGATTCACAGAGGTAGATGGGTACAAAAGGGCTGTAAAGAATTTATGGGGCAGGGGTGTTATTCAGAGGGGCAGGTCTCTTTTCTGGCACCACACCGAGAAGTGCCGACCTCAGCCCTATGGTCTTCGGAGCTGGGTCCTGTCCAGCTGTCCAAGCTGCTCCACCCACCCCCTCCCTTTCCATTCTCCTCCTTGGCCCTGTGCATTTCAATCCATTCTCACTTTCTGGAGGGAATGGGATCCAGGGAGGAGTTTATAAGTACAAAAATCTCCATCAATTTGTCTCCTGAGACTGAAGGTTTTCTCCAGACCCTGCTGTGCTCCAATCGGCAGGGTTGGAAGGCAACAGACCTAGCTGCAAGGGGTTGTTTGTTATGCCTGGTCCAGAGCTAGCTAGCAGCTGGATTTGGCTGACTTAGAATTAGCATTTGAGTAGAGATAGAAAGATCTCTGTGATCAAGTCCATCTCCTGCTTTGGTGTGACAGTGACAAGCTCCACCATGACTTCTCTCTTCTTTGGTTAAGCAGGAGCCCTGCAATCATACACCCAACTCTGGCTGCCAAGGCCTCACATGCACCGGGGCACAGGGATCCTAAGTGCTTGGGGACACAGTCAGAGGCCAGAGGAAGCTGCGAACATTTCTTCTTCTCAGATGGCTTTTAGGCAATACTGAGGCTCCCTTTCCTGGGCGTCTGGAGTCTTCTCTCCTTTAGTTTCCCTCTCTCCTCCCTGTTATACCCTTTTTTCCAGGGATCCACCTTTCACCTTCCCTGTTATACCCTCTTCTCCTGGGATCTGCCTTTATTCTGAGCATCTCAGCCAGGGAGTAACATATTTAGCACCCTCCTGCCTCCCTTACCACGTCCGCATGTTGATCTCAGGTATTACCAAGATCAGCCACAAGATAAAGACCCAAAGATCTCTTGTTAGAGCAGATTGGTGCCTCTAAAGCACCACTCGATTCATTATTATCCAAAAATGCTCTTCCCCACCAAGCTTGAGGATTGTTTGGAGTGGGTAAGAGAGTCAGAGAGCTCACACTAGAGACTTCTTTGTAAATATTTTAAAAGAATTTAAGGCCAGATTTATTGAGGTAGACTTTTATGCATAGTAAAATGTACCCTTTTTGGACCTACAGAGCAATGAGTTTTGACAAATGTATGCAGTTATGTAATCACTGCCACAGTTGAGACATAAGACATTTCCATCTTTCTAAGGTGACTTGGGGTCCCAGCACAGACCATTCCTTCCGGCAGCCCCCAGAGACCCAGAGGGGATGCCAGTGTCCCCAAAGCACTCGGCTTTCCCTCTGAATCCAGATGTTTTTGGTGGAACCCACTCTTCTTGGAGGACCCTGATGTCCTGGGTAGACCCAGTTTTCCTTGGAGGAACCCAGTGCCCCTGGTGCATCACTATATCCCTGGAGGACCCAAGTGTCCCTGTGGATCCCTCTGTCTCTGGTGAATCCAGGTATCCCTGGAGGATCATGGTGTCCCATGGTGGATCCCAGTGTCCCTTATAGATACAGGTATCCATAAGGGACCCCAGTGACCTGGTGGATCCTGTTTTCCCTGGTGGGCCTGGGTCTGTTATTTATAGTGCAAATGCTCCCTCAGAAGGTGATACTAGTGGGCCCTGCATGTTTGACTATGGGGATAGATCTCTCTTGCTTCCAGTTGGGAGGCACTGAGGGAGTGTGAGTTGAGGATGCTGTGGCTGGTGCTGAGCACGTAATTTAGCCTCAGGGGTGAGGTTCTGGTTGGAGTGTCAGAAGTTGAGACCTGGGTCCAGAGGAGAAACTGGGAGAAGCTGCAGGGGGTGAACCAGAGCTGGGTGTGGATGGGGTGGGGGAGACCAAAACCAGAAACCACAGTGCAGGAGCTCAGCACTCAATGTGGAGTCCAGCTGGGCCCGTCTTAATGTGTCAGTAGTGTCACCTGACTGATGAAATATGGGCTAGGATCAGGAAAGAGGGCATGAAAGCAAGCGGTCTGGGCACTGCAGACTTGCTGGTTTCCGGTTGTGTGCATGTGTGTGTGTGTGCATGTATGTATATTGGGAGCTGGTGACAAGATGCTATTACCTCTTGAGACATCTTAGCTAACTCACATTCTCAGCTGTGGGAAGCTTGGAGCCTCTTCTCTTCATGCACGGGGGAGCCCCCCTGCTGCTTCACCAGCAAGCCGGTGCTGCAGCCCCAGAGCATGTGCTGGGGGGCTGACACCCGGGCCCACGCTCAGCTCACGGCCGGCCCGCCGGCTGGGGCAACCACACATTCTTAGACGCTCTATGTCATGGAAAGAAAGGTGAAGTGCTCCGTCTGCTCAGCTCTCCCAAACATTACCACTCCAGCAACAAAAGGGGGGCCACGGTGGTGAGAGACTTTCTTCTCCTGGCGGCCAGGGAGAGTCTTTCAGATGCTGGAATCCACGGTGCTGTTAAGTTTGAGGAATTTTTCAAATCATCGTCCTGTAGAAGCATCTGCTAACCACCCTTCTGCACGTGGTCCTGGTGCAGCCTGAGTCTGAGGAGAGAGACTGGGCAGGTGCTGCTTTCATGGAATTGTGCACCAGAGACCAGAGCACACTTCCTTTCCCATCGCTGTTTGCTTTAATGGATCAACACGGTCAAACCTCCAGCCCCTGCTAGGCCAGGTGTGTGAGAGAGAGCAGGGAGCAACATCGACATAGTCCCTGCCCTTGTGAGCCCACGACCTTGCAGAAGTGGGCTCCCACCGAGTGCCAGGCCCTGAGGGAGGCGCTTGGAGGAGCTCCAGTTGGCCAGGACTGATCAGTTGCTTCTGTGGTCCTAATTAACGACTTCTCCTTGCCTGTGCCCTTTGTGAAATACCCCTCTTTGTCTGTTCAGGCTTCTATAACCAAAACATCACAAACCGAGTGGCTTATGAACACCAAACAACTATTCCCACAGTTCTGGAGGCCAAGGTCATGGTGCAGGTCGATTCAGTGTTTGGTGAGGCCACTCTTCTTGGCTCATACCTGGAAGGGTCCAGGGAGCTCTGGGGTGGGTGGTCTCTTCTATAAGAGCATTAAACCCATTTCTGAGGCCTCCATGCCCCTGACTCAAGCACATCCCAAAGGCCCCATCTCCTAAGGCTATCACCTTGGGGGTTAGGTTTCAACATGAGAATTTGGGGGTGGGGGACACAAACATTAAGATCATAGCAATGACTTTGTAGCTCCTTCCATCATGAGGTGATGCCTATTTGCCCAGCCTTGGATCTGGGCTGACCTCGTGACTTGCTTTGGCTGATAGAAAGTGAGGAAGTGACAGGAGCACTTTGCTCTGCCAGTGCCTCTGCCAGCAGCAGTGGGCCACCGAGGTCACTGACTGCAGGCCCTGCCACCCCACTGGCATTGCTGGCAGTTTCAGCGGCGTTGGAGGGGCTGTGACTAGTCCAGGGTGAGCAGCAGCTTCCTGACCCTGTGCTCTTCCGACCTTTCCAACGCCTTTATAACCATCTCCCTGCTTTAATTTCTTCTGTCCTCGAAATACTTAAAGGAGTTTCTGAAAGAGACCTGGAAAAGCCCCCAAGAGGGAGTAAGGACTTAGTGGGAGTTGAGATGGGTGGGGCAGATCCAAACCCAGAGAGAACCTGTCCTGGATCTTGGAGCTCTGGGGTGCTGATATTTTTCCTGCAAAGTGAGAAGTCCTCTTCTGATGGGAAATGTTGGGCCTGAATGAAATGGAAGGGAAAAGAAAGCTCCAGGGGGAGTTGGGCAGAGCACTAGCCTGTCTTGAACTTGGAGCTGGTTCCTTACCCGTCCCTCCACCTGATCCGTCTGCTTACGGGTTAGAAGGCCTTGCATGGAAACAGAAGTCCATCTTAATGGTTGGCGATGTCATGTTGGGTTGTGCAGGCTTTGCCACCGGTGGAGGTAGTGGCTAGAAATCAGGAGGCAGGCAGGACCACAGCATGTATGTACTGTTGCCTTAGAGTTTCACTTTGGAGCAGGGAAGGGAAGGTGTGGAGAAAGAGGCAGAGACCACGTGTTTTGAAGATTTAAATTCATTCTGGTGTGTATTTCTAATGCATTTTAATTTCTTATGCCCTCTAGTCATTCTAGTGCATCTAGGGCATGTTTTCATTGTCTCTTTATTTTAGCACGCAGTTCTGTTGATGGAGGAGATAGACGTTTGGTTAGGGTGTCTTTCAACTCTGTGCCAGTCCTCATGATATTATTGGATTTTGGCAAAGGACCTTGGTTTTAGCCTTAGTGTGGATTGTCTTTGTGTACACAGAGATGAGATGAGGTCCAGGCCGCAGACCTGAGCACTTTGAAATAATTGTCCTCCTCAATCTGCACATTATGATCACGTGGGGGAAAATCTAAAAATATCCACACGTGGGCCCAGCTCTAGACATTTTGATTCAATAAATCATGCACGGGGTCTGGCCTTCAGCACTCAACAAAATCTATCCCCAGGGGATTTTAATGTGCTGTTGGGACCAGAAACTAATCCCTTAAGCCTTGGCCCTTATTCTTGTTTTAAAAATGCTGCCAGTTCCCCTCGTCCCTGCCTGGAAGGATAGCTCTCTTCCTGGAAGAGCAGTCTCACCTTCCTTCACCTTCCTGTAATGCTTCAAGCTTCTTCAAATACCTTGCCTCCAAAACTCTGCCAAAAGCCCACGATGACAACTTGTCCCCCAATAAAGGGTGTCTTTTACTCTCCAGTTAGTGATTCTAAAAATAGCCAACAGTACTGAGCACTCACCGTGTACCAGGTGTTGCTTCAAATGCTTTCTGTGTATTAATCAAATATTCTTAAAATACCTCACCTCCAGAATCTCTACCAAAAGCCCCACGATGACGCTTATCACGATACACTGGAATAAACGTTACGTGAATGTGGTCTCTCTCTGTTTCTTCTCTCTCTCAAAATATTTTATTGTGCTGAAATCACCTTTTCATTTAAAGGGAGACTTTAGGGCTTCTCGTTGGCTTATTCAAATTGCCAGCATCACTACTCTTGCACTTGGGGCCACTAAGTAAAATACCGTAAGGGTGGCTTGAGCACAAGCATTGCAGTACCAGAGCTGAGCCAGCTACTAAGAGAGAACAGGTAGGTAGTACATGCAATGTGGATACGCTGGACAAAGGGGTGTTTTACACCCTGGGCAGAAAGGAGCTGGATAGTTCGAGGTTCCATCATGGTACTCAGAATAGTGCACAATTTAAAACATATGGATTGTTCATTTCTGGAATTTTCCATTTGATACTTCTGAACCACAGTTGACCATGGGTTACTGAAGCTTCGGAAAGTGAGACCGCAGATAAGGGGGGAACTACTGTATTTGGTTCAGCTAATTGGTGGGCCCTGCTCCGCTGCGTCATACACTCCCTTGTTCCAATATCAGTGGCTCTGCCAATGCCAGCTCAGAGTAGGGCCTTCAAACATTCTTATTACTTCTATCCATGTGTATTTTGAAAACCCTATATATCCTTGCGGAATCATTCCCCCCCCCCCCCCCCCCCCCCGAATTGTGTTTCAGAGCTAGGATTAGCAAAGTTTTTCTATAAAAGGCCAGATAATACATATTTCAGGCTGTGTAAGCTACATGGTATATTGGTTTTCTATGCTGAGTAACAATTTATCACAAACTTAGCAGCTTTAAATGACACACATTTATTATCTCACAGATTCAGTGACCAGGGTCTGGGCATGGCTTGGCGGAGTCTTCTGCTCAGGGTCTCACAATTACAGTCTAGTGCAGTGATGGTGAACCTTTTGAGCTCGGTGTGTCAGCATTTTGAAAAACCCTAACTTAACTCTGGTGCCGTGTCACATATAGAAATTTTTTGATATTTGCAACCATAGTAAAACAAAGACATATTTTTGATATTTATTTTATATGTTTAAATGCCATTTAACAAAGAAAAATCAACCAAAAAAAATGAGTTCGCGTGTCACCTCTAACACGCATGTCATAGTTTCACCATCACTGGTCTAGTGGATGGCTAGGCTGCATTCTCACCTGGAGTCTGGACTTGAGAAGAAGCCACACCCAAGTTCACATGGTGGTTGGCAGAATTCATTTCCTTGTGGTTGTAGGACTGAGGCCCTCTCTATAGGCAGTTCACATAATAGCAGTTTGCTTCTTCAAAGCCAGATGGAGAGTCTCTCTCTTTCTCTCTCTCTTCAATCAGATAAGACAGTCTACATAAAGTGATACAATCAAGGGAGTGATATTGCATCACTTTTGCCATGTGATGTGATTCAATCAAGGAAGTAGCAGACCATCACTTTGCTGTAATCTATTGGTCAGAAGCAAATCATAGATTCTACCCACACTCAAGTGGAGGACTGTACAGGGTATGACTCACAGCAGGGGTCACCTCAGGTTATATTATCTTCATAAGATCTATCACAGGTATTAAACTCTGCCTTTGTAATACAGAAGTAACCATAGATGACATGTAAACAGTGAGCATAGCTATGCTTCAATAAAACTTTATTTATAAAAATAGGCTGAGGACCAGGTTGGGCTCATGAATTGTAATAGTTTGCCAACACCTGATCTTTAGAGTGATACTGTTGGTCTGTACCAAGATATCTTTTTTTTATGAGGATATTATTTACCACTTTATTTAACATTCCCTTTATGATAAATCTTGTAATAGATTTTTTTTTCTGGTAGCTGTGCTTTTCTGGAGCAAATGGCTGGTTTTAATCTCATGAGCACTATAATTAAAAAAAAATGAAGTAAAATATACTAGCAATAAATGTTGCTAAATACTGAATTTCCTTCTACACTTTAGTTGCTAGGAATCTCAGAAGCAAAGTATAACCATCTATGCTGATTGTAAAGGACGCCACAGAATACATTGTCTGTATTTGCCTCATTCCTGGCTCTGTTTAATGTCCCAATCTTGATTTCTCTTCTTTCATGCTGATGTAATTCATGTCATCTTGCTGTATTGTGTGTGCTTAAATCCTACTAGTAAATCCTCTCTTTATAACTTGAGGAAACATTTTTTAAATTTATCTTTATTGTTGAAAGTATTACAGATGTCCCCTTTGTTTTTTTCCCATTGACACACCCTCCACCCTGCACCTGCCCCTCCCAGGCCTGCACCACACTATTGTCTGTGTCCATGGGTTATGCATATATGCATATAAACTCCCTGGTTCATCTCTCCATCCTCACCCCTACCCCCATCTTCCCTCTAAAATTTGTCAGTCTGTTCCATGCTTCTATGTCTCTGGGTCTATTTTGTTCATCTGTTTATTTTGTTCATTAGATTCCACATATGAGTGAGATAATGTGATACCTTTCTCTGACTGGTTTATTTCACTTAGCATAATAGTCTCCAGGTCCATCACGTTGAGGAAAATTTTGATAAAAGAATAAAGAATTGTCTTTTAGTATGAATGGTGTATTGGAATAAGAATAACCTCAATATTCAGATTAAGATAAATAGTAATTCAGTGGAAGGACATTCAAGTTCTCCTTTTATGATATTTAACCCAAGGAGAGAGCTGACAAATTCTTGTACAGGGAATATTGCTGGTTTCTCCTCATTTATTCTGAGGTTTGGTTTGGAGGAGAAGAGTAATACCAGTTCATGGACATCACAGGCTGTACCAGGCTGCACCTGGGTGGGGCTGGACTGGGGTAGGGATTATGGCTTAGTGCTTCTAGACCCATGAGATCACAAGCTTCATCCTACAAGGGTGCCATTGTGCCTGGCGCCTCACTGGTGATTTCACTCCAAGATTGCTTGCAGCCTGGGGAAGGCAGCTGTAAAACAGTTCTCCAGTGAAATCATCGGACCCAAACTGCAGCTGTCAGCCTTGCTCTGCACACCCAGGTGCCACCTCATCTCCCACGGTGGAGGTGCTGAGGGGTGAGCAGACTGCCTTAGTCAGCAGTGGCGATGTTGGGCTTGCTGGCCCAACAGGCCTAAGGTAGCTGAGTTCAGGTGACCTCCCCAGAGAAACCCAGCCCTTCTCAAGGAACTGGATCATGAAACAAAGGGCAAAGGATTCTAGGATGCCCTAGAATCTGGGCTTTTTCTTGGGGGTGATGTGCATTCCTGAAGTGTCTCCTGAAGAGCCTAGCACAGTGCTTAACATAGAGTATAAATGAAACAAAAATGAGCTAATTTAGGGAAGCATATTTCTTTTATTCAGCAAATATGCACAGATTTGCCTAGAGAGGTAGCATAGCATAATGCTTAAGAGCAAGAGCTCTGGTGCCAGGCTGCCTGGTTCAAATCTTGCCTCTGACACTAACTAACTGTGTGACCCTGGACACATTTCCTGGCTCCTCTGTGTTTCCTTACAAATAAATGAGGATTAAGACAGATGCTGCATGTCTGTTATGTTCCTGCTTTCTCTCCTGGTTTGCTCTCCCTGGGATAAGCTAGCTGCCATGTCATGATGACATACTCAAGTAACCCAATGAAGACATGCAATTAGTGAAAAGCCTGAGGCCTCTTGCCGACGGCCATGTGAGTGAACTGTCTTGGAACCAAGTCCTCAAGCCCCAGTCAAGGCCCTACCAACAACTATAAACCTACTTTTGCCCCACCCTGTATGTAGACTTATTTTTTTTTTTAAAAGAAGCCACTGTGAAGAAATTAAATATACTTGCTTTATTTAAAATAATTTATGTTGTGAGGATTTACCATTTTATTATTATTAAATAAAGTATAAGATGATGGCATAGGGTATTTGAATGCACCACAATTGATTGGACCAGTCTCCTATTGATGGATGGTTAGGTTATTTTTTACTTTTCACTATTATAAATATTACTAGGGTTGATGTGAAAAGGGTCTCCAAGAATCATGCGTGGTGAGTTTTATGGTCTGGTGATTTTGAGTAAGGATTTGAGGGGTGTGTAGAGGCAGGAGTATGTATAAGAGGCGGTAGATTGAGCCCTAACTACCCAGTATATTGGTTACATCATCTCTGGTATTTTCTGAGACATTCCTGATTTGGAACATTCTGCCTCCTTGGGGCCATATATCCTGAGTTTTTGTTTGGAAAATATTATCACCCCTCCATGCCATGAACTTCACACTTCAGCAACACTGACTTGCTTTTCACATCCCACACCTGCTATGCTGTTCTCACTTCCCTGCCTCTGCGTATGCTGAACCCTCAGCCGGGAATGCCTCCCCCTCCATTTTATCTGTCTACCTCCTTTTCACCATTCTTTGACTCATCTGAGACTTCTCCAGCAGGTTTTCCTAATCTTGCTCCACCCCAGACTGGTTTGGGATCCTTTTCTTCACATTCATAGAGGCCTATGCTTACCTTTCACAGAACTAGCATTTTATGGCTCTTACCCACTCAGTCATGAGCTCCTCAAGGGCAAATGATCATGGATCAAACAAACAAACAAACAAACAAACAAACAAACTCTATTACTTCATGTAATGACTGGAATACTTTGGATTTTGAGCAAAATTTTAGTGAAAGGATAAATAAACCAATGAGCCCCAATGAAAAAATGTCCATGCAGTTGAATTGTTCTAGGGCTGAGATTTGTCTGGACAAAGGTAGCCCATTTGGGCAAGGAAATTGAAATTGCCTAGAGGATTGAAGTGGTGGAACATGGTGTGTATGCTGGATAGGAGGGAAGGGAAGACAGGAAAGGCTGATAGAGTAAATTTAGAGGAATCAAGGACTGGAGGGCTCTGTGGATTTGAAGAACAGGTATGTGGTGACAGTATGCCAGGTCTGGACTGATAGGTAGTGGTTCTCAAACTCAACTGTGTATAAACATCACCTAGGGAACTTGTTAATCCCATGAATCTCAGCACACAAACAGTGGTGTCACCAGGAATCATCGTTGGTCAATAATCCAGATTTCTAAGAATCTTTCTTAGGGATTCTGAACCAGTAAGTTTGAGGTGGGGTCTGGGATGTGTGTATTTAACAAACATCTCAGGAAGTTCTCATTCAAAGGGTCTGTGCACCACCTTTGGATAATTTCTGAAATGTGAGGCTTTTTGAAAAAAGTGAGGTCTCTGATTTTAAGGTTTCAGAAGTGGAGCCATGCCTCCTGAAGCCAAGGGTTAGATGTGGCCACAAGAATGCATGACTGGAGCCGGAGTGTAGGGGAAGTAGGTGGGAAAAGGCCAAAGTATGGAAAAGATCATCCATGTGACAGTCACCCAGGTTGGTGGAAGGGATTAGGGGGAGGAAGCACTCAGCGCCATGTACCAGAATCTTTCATGAAGGAAGGGGACTTACCAGAGGGGTGGTAGATGATCTCCATGATGGAGTGGAACCTTTACAAACTAACCACTGCAGTTCTTGGGTATGAATGCCCAGTGATTCTGTGGTGAGGAGCCTGTGTGTGATTGAGGAGAAGAGAGGGGTATATTTTGCCACCTTTTTCTTACCAGCATTCCCAAGTCTCCAGACCTGCCAGGGTAGGGGTGAGGCAAGTGACTGCAAAGTGGTACAAAAGGCCACAAGAGCATAATCATGGGCACAGATAATACAGAATTGACAAAGACCACTTAGCATTCAGATTAGAAAAGAGGCTTTAGAAGCACCTATGAATCCCAGGACACAAACAGTGGTGTCAACAGGAATCACTGTTGGTCAGTAATCCCAGTATCTCCAGCCTGGCTTCTTTGGAGATTTGAGGTGCCTCCCCAAAATTGTTCCCAGCCAGCAATTGAGAGCTGCTGGGATAATAAGACAGGCTCATTCCTGGGGACATGAGACTCCTCTGATGGTCACCTTGCACTTGAAGTCTCCTTGACAACTTTGCCAAACTTTCTTAGATGGCTCCTCTCTCTAGGACACTTCAGCCCACCCTTCCTTCCTTTTCTCCTTCACTCGGGGTCAGACCTGCATTGTGGTCTCACAACACTCCCAGCCTCACCTTGTTCCCTTCCCATTTTTTCTCGAAGGTATTTCCCCTAATATTATTGCATGCTCAGTCCAATCTTGATGACTGATTCTTGGAGGATTCAGACTAGCACAGCAAATAAAGTAGTAGGAGTGCAGTCGTGTAGGATACTTATATCTTACTCTGAATCCTGCCTCAGGGAGTATCAGCTCTGAAAACATTCTGGAAAGCTAACCAAGTCACTGGTTATTAAAAGTGATGCTGTTGGACTGTGAGAGTTTACTGAGCAGTGACTATCCATTGGACAGAATGCATTCATTATCTCTGTAATGAACCTGACACAATGGACACAATGAGATTAAGAAACTGGACCTGCAGTTGGGAAGTTGGGTGCTCTGAGGTGAAAACACAGGTCCCGGGGGGTGTCTCCACTACCAATGCACTTTCTACTACATCATTTTTCCTGCAGGGATGAGGGGCTTCCAGGATGGAGACACAACCCGGAGACTTGACCAGCATTTGTCTTCAGTGGCACCCAGATATTTTGGGAATACTGGTGTCTACAAATGTCTTCAGAGGAACTTCTCATTTTAGGCTACTTCTGCCTGAAGTGACCAGCTTTTCTAATGCTCTTAATTCAGAGTTAACAGACCTTGTAATGAACCAGATCAAAGTCACGATCAATGGCAGATAGGTGCAAACATTAGAACCTGCTGCCAATGATAGGCTCTCTTTCTATGTTTAATTACGTCTAACTAGACAGGTCAGCTTGATTTGCAAAACATGTCCCAAATCTTCTCTGTTCCATTGCCTGCCCCCCCTCTTGGCCACAACACCAACTCCTCTCCCCTACAGCTGCAGTAGCCTCCTATCTTGTCCATCTGCTTCTTGTGGCCCCTTCCAGCCCATCTCTGTGTATAACCACAGTGATTGCTCTAAAAGTCGAATTAGATCATGTGCCTCTCCCGCTTTAAATCCTCAAGTGGCTTCTCATTACACTTGGAAGAAGATCCACACTCCTTCTCATAGCCCAGAGGTCCTCTGAGACCACTCTCTGAGACTTGCCTCTCACCCCTGGTCTTCTCCAATCAAAATACCTTCTGCTTCCCCATCACATCTGTGTGTTTCTGGAACAGATCAAGTTCTTCCTCACCCATGGTCTTTCCACTGGCCTGAATGCTCATTCCCATCTTTGCATGTCTCACTTCTCCTTATAATTCAGAGTCTCCATGACCACACAGTCTAAAGCCACCTCCCTTCCCACCCCAGTTGCTTTTAATACAATCCTGCTTTATTTTCCTCAGAGCACTAACCACATAAGAAGCTACGCGACTTACTCGTCCACGAATTTATTGTCTGTCTTTCCCAAAAGAATGTCAACTCCATGAGAATAGCCTGCTTTCTGATTTGTTTTGATTCTGTATCCTCAACACTGAGAACAGTGCTAAGCACAGAGCAAGTGCTTAATAAGGGTTTGTTGACTGAATAAGATCAATCAACAACAAAAGTAAAGCAGGTCTAAATGAAAATGTTACTCAGTGGAGAAGAGTTGAGTCAAGCATTTGTGTTACATGTAACAACGTATTTTTAATCCATTACCTCTTAGAGGAAACCTACTTTCTCTTGCCATAAAATTGGACTTAAAGGAAAAATTCATTAAAAATATTTGAAGGCTTGATTCAGGATGGGTAGGACTTGTTGCATATGTCTACAGTTAGGTTTTCATCAGGGAAATTAAAGGGGAATTGAAGTAACATTTGGTAGAGACCTGCTTGGGGCTAGCGCTGTACTGGGATTGTGAAAAATAATAAGTGGCACTTTATGGGCTTACATGTTCATATGCTCCCTGGTACACATGTGACATCCCTCATGTAAATTGATCCCCACACTGACCCTACAAAGTTGGCACTGTCATGGACCTCATTGTGCAGAAGAAGAACCAAGGTCCTGAGAAACCATAGCCAGTAATGGCTGGCGCTGAGGCTTTAATCCTATTGTCTTTGATTCCAAAGCTCCTCATTATGCCTGCACAGCTACCAGTAATTGTCTGTTCACAAGGGCGAGGCAAAGTACTCAGGCTTTAGGTAAAGGTATGTTTATCAACTGAGATCAGAATCCAAAGTCTCTGCTCCTCACCTTGGGCCACATAGGCTAATTAACAGCTTTGATTATCCACTACCTTTAGTTTCTGGGTTGTTCTCCTAGGAGCAGATGTCAGTATGACCATGTGATTGCTTCATCTGTTGCCAACAAACCAAAGGCCTGGGACGGTTTTTGTTGACTCATGGGGTGTGATGTTACTCAGCATTGGAGTAATATGTGCCATTTACAAGGACACCTCAAATGTTTATTGCACGCCCACAAATTGTCTGATGTTCACAGTAGAGTGTAAGGCTTGTTCTATGGGTCCTGGAGTCAAACAGAACTGAGTTTGAATCCTGACTCTATCACTTATTAGCTGTGAGACAGTCTTTTTGAAGCCTCCCTTTTTGTATCTGTGTGTGCAGAAAACAGAAGTTGCCTATCTCACAGTTTGTGATTCATTGTGATCATGTGCTCCAGGTGGTGCCTATAGCTAGCCCCTGTAAGCATTAGCTATTGGTGATATTTTTATTATCAATATTGTACCAAACTTGAGGACTGTCCTGGACCAGACTGTAGGAGAGGACTGGAAACAGGGAAGATATTTGCGGTCTGACTACTTAGGGAGGTTTTAGATTAATAAGACCGAGTCCTGATGCTCATGGTTTCTACATTTATACAATAGCAATGGTAATACACGCATGGGTGTAAAATTTCAATGAAAACACCTATACAGATAATGATAATTATGGCTAATGTTTATTGGACACTTAATATGTTCTAGGCATTGTCCACGCTGTAAACACTCTGGCATAGGTGCTGTTATACATCCATTTTAAAGATGAGGGGCTGGGGGTAAGTGTATGTATGGGCTATCACAGGGGTTAATTAAGTATTTATGAGATGCTGAGATCTTTCAGCAGAAGAGACTTTTCATTGTCTGGTACACAATAGGTGTTCAGTAAATTTTTATTGTTGAGAATCAGAGGCTGGTAAACTTTTTCTGTGAAGGGTCCCACGGTAAACATGTAGGGCTTTGTGTTCCACATGGTCCTTGTGGCACCTTCTCAACTCTCCCATTACAGAGAAAAAGCGGCCATAGGCAGTACAGAAATATATGAACGTGGCTGTGTTCTAATAAAACCATTCCTAAGAACAGTGGCTGAAAGCTGGTTGCCTAGCTCTCATGTCAACGCTGATGCCCATAGATAGTGCTGTTTGTTCAATGCATACTCTGTGCTAGGTACTATTCCAAGTACTTTCATGCACTATGTCCTGAGACACCAATGAGGAATGGAGGCTCATTCATCCAGTACTGTGAGACTCCAAAGCTCTGACTAAGGAGACAATGTTAAGGATTTTTGTACATTATTCCGATGAAAGTATAAGTTAACTCTAGAGCAGCGGTTCTCAACCTGTGGGTCGCGACCCCTTTGGCGGTAGAACGACCCTTTCACAGGGGTCGCCTTAGACCATTCTGCATATCAGATATTTACATTACGATTCATAACAGTAGCAACATTACAGTTATGAAGTAGCAACGAAAACAATTGTATCGTTGGGTCACAACATGAGGAACTGTATTTAAAGGGCCAGAAGGTTGAGAACCACTGCTCTAGAGCCATACTATTCAAAGCCTGGTCCACGGACCAGCAGCAGTGGCAGCATCTAAGAGCTTATTAGAAATGCAGACTGTTGGGGTCCTCCCCAGACCCCCAGAATCAGACTCTACATTTTCACAAGACTCTCAAGTGAGTCTCATGCATGTTAAGATTTGAGAAGCAAAACAACAAAACAAAAACCCAAACAATGTTCAATAGTTGAATGTTTAGCTTTTGTGAGTAATTTGGCTCATCATAATAATATGGCTGAGCTCTCATTCATCTTGTGGGTGTAAACCTACTGTCAGAAGGTCAAGAGAGGTAGGAACACCTCTCTTATGAGAAAAGATAACTTTAGATGCCAAATAGAAGCTTTATTACCTAACAACCCTTGGAAGCTACTTGGGAAAATGCAGCCAAAGATTTCATGATTTTTAACTTAAAGGCATTAAAAGTATGCGAGGTGAGCTGGTCAGTTTCACAAAGTGGGGTTAGAATTTGGTTGTTTACACAGAGATTAAATCCCAGGTTGAAATTTCTCAGAAGTTCCAGTGGAGCCAAGAGTATTGATTGGCTTCTTTCTTTGACAGGAACAGAGGTGGTAGCCCCTGCAAACAGCCTCTCCTTGCTGTGGCTTAATCTGATGGACAGTCAGCTCAGCCCACAAAGGGCAGCTGAGGAATCGCTCTGCTAACAAGCTCCTTGCCCTGCAGTCTCTGTTACAATGTTGACTGACAGGGGCACAATTAACAGGGGATTGATTTATTGAACTGGAATGCTCCAGCCCCCCTAATCTCAGCATCTCTCTGCTTCGTGCAATCACCATTTCCAAACAAGAGTCAGCCTACAC
The DNA here is from genome assembly GCF_028538775.1 of Myotis yumanensis. Lineage (NCBI taxonomy): Eukaryota > Metazoa > Chordata > Mammalia > Chiroptera > Vespertilionidae > Myotis > Myotis yumanensis. Next base: position 202,098,348 of record NW_027223754.1, read on the forward strand.
AAATGAAACCCTGGTGATCGCCAGGGAACTAAAGACACTCTTAGTTTAGCAAAGGTAGCTCAGCCCTAGAAGCCCATAAAGAAAAACCACATAAAAGACGTCCTTTCCTGCACCAGGCCCTGGATAAGGATCTGGAATCCAGCAGGGAAGGGTGATCTAAACAAAACGCAAGCAGTGGTCATGAAAACGGCTAACCTTGACTCCAGGGGGGAAATGGGTTAGGAAGAGTAAATGGGCACCGAGCCCTATTTTTGTCTTTTATATAATGAAACTGTAAATTTCTGTTTGAAATCAAAGGGTCATCAAGTATCTGGAATGTTGATGGGGATGCCGAGCGAGCCGGTGGGATTCAAGGGAAGAAAAAAGTCTGTGGATTTGAATTCGATGCTCCCTTTGAACTGTTTCACTGAACCGAGGCGGTTAAATCTCAGCTATGCGCATGCAAATAATTATTTGTAATTGTTGGGATTTGAGGGGTACCACTTAAATAGCACCTCTCTTCTTCACCCCAGTTATGAACTGATTAAGAAGTAAAACAAAAGACTTGGCAGTTGGAGATCCAAATACAGACCCATCTTTGTTTCTGATAAAGCGGAACATGGAGTTGATACTTGTGGACTGGTGGAGTTCTTGCCACTGAGCCTCTAGTCGACAAAGACTCACCATCCCCGGTCACAGCAGCTCTGGACAGGCCCATGAAACATACTGAGCATGCTCTTTGCAGACAGGCTCACTCCCAAGAGGAAGTGTAAGGAAAGAGGTTGGCTGAGCGTTCCTGATTTCTCCCTCCAAATTTATCAGAATAAAAATAATATCACTCTTTCTCCCCTGGGGGCCAGTGAGTGAAGGGACAGAGAGAAACCAAGAGTGACATGGAACCTCTCCCACATGGAAGGAATCATAACGAGTAATGCAGAAGCACCCTCCACCCCCACATGAATAGTTCTAAAATTAATGACAATAATAACAGAATTAATATAATAATAATAATGACAGAAGTTACCATTTACTAAGTATTAACTCTGTGTAGGCTCTGGGCAGGATACCTATGTCATCTAATCTTCACAACAACCCAGTGAGATCATATTATTATCTCTCTGCAATGGATGAGAAAATAGAGACTGAGAGAGGTTGTGTAAGTTGTCCAAGGACACACAGCTAAGAAGTAGAGAGGTAAAGTGCACACTCAGCTTTACCTGGCTCCAGAGCCTAAAATATGGCTCTATGTGTTTGATCAATAAAGTGAATGAATGAGGTGAAATTTGAGGACAACAGGTTGAGAAGGTTGGTTAGCACGGGACAATCTATGCAGCGGTACAGATTCAGCCTCTTCCCCCCCCCCCTCCCCCCCTCCCCCCCGCCCCATTCCCCCCCAGCTCAAAGGCTGGGCCCAGGGACTGTTCACTTGGATGTTCTGCCCCTACCAGGTCAGGCCAAGAAGGATCCCATGGGTGGTCTGTGGATCTGGTCCTGCTGTCCAGGGGCCCAGTATCAGGGTGAGCTGGGGAGAGCCCCAGATGTCTGCTTGTTTACTTGGTCCCTGCGGCCCTCCCCACCCCGCCTTTACTTGGTCTTTAATTTTATTCCATATTGAATGAATGGCCGGTGGCCTAAACACCTCTGTTCCTAAAACTGAGTGGGATAAACCCATCTCTGACCAAGCCTCAAGTCAGACTCACGGATTAGGGAAAAGCAGAACCAACTGAGGCTGACATTGAACTTCCCCTCTCCTGGTGGGAATTTCGCAGTCTCCTGAGCATCTGGCCACCACATTTCAGACATGTCTCTCACCACTGGGTATGTATTAAACAAAACCCAGAGCCCCTGATACCTCATTTTCCCTCACTTGTTCTTTACACCTTGAGATTTATTTCTAATCCTTGGAGCAGCCATAGTTATCCTTATCAGCTTTTCCTCTCTTAGGAGAGGACCCCCTTCCCTTCCCCAGGTATCTGTTTCCTATTCCTCAGCTTTGCCACCTCAGTCTCGCTGTCATGCCAGCTCTTGTGTTGACTTCTGTTATCTTAACCTCTTTCTTTGGAAACTCCTGTCACTTCCAATTTTCCCCAGCTTTCTCCCTCTAGCTCAGCCTTTTCCCCCCAGGCCCTCCTTGCCTTCTCAGCTTTCTTTTCAAAGGTGTTGTAGCTCTTTTTTCTCCTTATTTGGTCCAATGTGACCTGATAGGGTGCCTGAAGCAGCTTTATGGGGGGATAGGAATATGTACTAGTTTTCTATAGTCTTTTTATTTTTATTTCTGTGAGTAGGGTATTTGTAATCAATTTATGTAGTTAGCTGGAAGGTTAAGACCCCCCCCCCCCCCCCCCCCGCCCCATTGTAGTCAGGTCTCCACATGCATAGCAACTATTTAGGAGGGCTTCCTGAGGGGTGTCTGTCAGGTACCCATCATGTCTACTCAAGCCTTATGAACAGTGGTTTCATGGAGGGTGGAGAACACAGTCTTTTTTGTCTTTTTTTAGGGTTAGTTCTCAGAGAGGTGATGTCAAAATGAGATTCTTCGATGCTCTGCAGGTAGGGATAAGATGAAGATGGTGTCAGGCCAAAAGTCCATTTGTACTTGAACCCCTCCAGGATGGGTCTCTGTGGAAGTAAATCTACCTCTCTGCCCCCAAACCTTGCTGCAAATTCAAGTGGATCCAGGTTCTACCCCATGGAAATTTCCTTTTCTAAAGCTAAGTGGCCACGAGGAGTCTAGAGTGGGTGCTGTTCGTATGCTCACCCTGCTCCCTGTTACATAGTGGGTGCACCCATATTCCCACTGCTCTGGGTGATGTCTGCTAAGGGCTCACAGCTGCCCCCTTCTCTAGAGATTTTTTTGTCACCCATAGGAGACTGGTTCCACACTTGGGAGAATACGAGCTCTTCCAACTGTACCCTGTAGCCTGCATCCAACGAGTAACCAACAAGGGATACAAAAAGCTGATCCCTATTTCAAAGTGACATCCACTCTGAGGTATAATTCATGCTGCAGAGCTCCTGTGAGGTTGGGCTTAAGCTGAGACCACATGTTGGCTCACTTAGCACCAAAGGTGTGACCAGCCTCGGGAGGATTCAAAAAGAACACGAGACCCAAGGCTCTCACGGTCTGGTTAGCTTCCGGGCAGTCTTGACCATTGGTTTGGGGCTTGATCAAGGTCCTGAGCATAGGCTTTTATTAATGAACTAGAGGCCTGGTACATGAAATACATGCACAGGTAGGGTCCCTAGGCCTGGCTAGTGATCAGGGCCGATCGGGGCCTTCCAGCTGCCGGCCGGGGCCTCCCTTCCCCAGCTGCCGGCTGCTGGCTGGGGCCTTCCATCAATTCTGCACCACCCCCTGGTGGTTAGTGCACATCATAGCAAGTGATCGGTTTCCCGGTTGAACTCCCATGGGAACATTTGCATATTAGGCTTATATCTATATATAGACTGTATTGGTCATTTGCAGAGTTACCATAGTGGCTTCCAAAACAATTCCCAGATCCCAAAGCTTGGAACCATCCAGAAACCATTAATCACCTCGGCCACCAAACCAGGGTGTGCCAGTCCCTCTGAAACTGGGAGGATTCTTACGTGGGTGCCCACTTTACCCAGAAGACATCCACTGTTGGTGGTGGGGTGTAATCAGCAATGCTTTGTCTTCACTACTGTTAGGTATTTATTCTTATGCCTCATCCCATATGGGGGGTGTGAGATTTCCTCCTCATGACACATGAGGAAATAGGCTCAGATTTAATTGCCCAAGTTCATGCAGTAAGTAATGGAGGGAAGTGGAAGACAAACCTATAGTATTTCTTAATCCAGACACTGTGTTCTCAGCGACTATGCTATTGTGCCTCCAAGTAGACATGCACTGACTGAATGGGGTTGAATAACAATACAGGAGCAGGTGTGGCTACGTGCCAAGTGGCCCATCCAGAGGGAAGTGCGGGAGGAGTCAGAGAAGAGTGGATCGCCTCTGAGACAGTATTGGTGTTGGTGGGGGGCTGTCAGGTGGCCTGGCCACTGCTTCAAGCCAGCAGCTGGGGGTGGGGATCCTTCCTGGGCAGCTGGAGAAGGATGAGGTCTCACAGGAAAACTGACTGGTGATGAGCCATGCCAGAAATGGCCATTCCGTCACCAGCCCCCTCTTAGGTCATATTTCAAAGACTGGCTCAGGGCCACTGGCTGGGGCGCGCGCCTGTGAGATCATGGCTGAGCAATCTGACTTTAAAAAATCTAAGGACCAACTTGGGAGTTTTATCGCATTTCTGCCGCCCAGGCATGAAGTCAGCTGGACTGCACGTGACAGGGAGCGTTCCTCTTGCAATTAGCCGGGCGGGATTTCTTTCTTTCTTTCTTTCTTTTTTTTTCCTTCATGTTTTGCCTAAATTCAGTGTGCCATAAGTGTGTCCGCTACCCCACAGCAGTAGCGGAGGTGAGTCATGGCCATAAAATCTGGAAAGCTCGTGGGGGGACGAGGGTGGTGGAGAAATAGAAATGATGGTTATCATCTTTCAGGCACACTCGAGTTCATTATTGCAGCTTTCCCAGCTGCCTTGTGCCTTCGTCCACACTAGGCCCGAAGGGATGGGTATAGTGGGGAAAGAACTGCTTCCCTGTGCAGGGGAGGGGGCCCTTGTTCTTTGGAGGGAGGATGGGGCAGCTACACTCCCAGCACGGTGCTCACCAGCTGGAACCTGTGCCGATTCGCTCTGAGACACTTGGGTGTGAGCAGTGTCATGGCACGTTTTCTTTATTTTTCTAAAGCAAATAAATCTGGCTTGGTTCTCCACCTGCCAGGCCTGGCGGGAAACCCACTCCTAGTGATGTGGTGGTGAGATGTTCTTTCTCTCTCCCTCCAGAACAGAAGGAAGCCCTGGGAATTCGGGAATTCGGTAAGATTTAGGGGCAAGTGTCTGTCTTGGTTCTATTCTAGAGAAATCCTTGCTCGTGCGCTGCAAGCACCATTTTGAAGGGAGCCTGTCCCCTCCCTTCATCCCTCGTCTTGCCAAGGCATCTGGGCAGAGGTCCCCCAGGCAGGCAGCCTCAGGTCCCCGGGTAGGCACACCCCACATTCATCTCTCCCTCCCCCATCCCGTGCTGTGGGTCTCCACCCTCAGGGACTTTCCAGGCACTGTCCCTTTCCCAATCTCAGGAAGACCCATGACACCTCCTCTTGAGTCACCTCTCAGTCTTTCTACCCTTCGAATACATCTCCTCTCAGGCAGAGCAGCTATCTCATCTCTTTAAGCCTTTCTTTAAAATACACAAAACAAACAAAAAACCAGAAAGCCAAACCGATAATTCAATCTGAAGGGAAGATCACCCACATCGCACACTCTCTGTAGAGCAGAGGTTCTTAAAGGTGAGCAGGCTCAGAGTTTCCTGGAGGACTTGGGAAGACACAGATGACTGGGCCAACCCCGGAGTTTCGGATTCCAGAGGCCTGATAATTAGGTTTCGAACACGTTCCCAGTTGAGGCCCCATGCTTTGGGAAGCACTGTTTTCGATTACAGAGTTCTCTCCTGGGGATGGGAGGTAGATTAGCCATAAGCATTTAAAACAAAAGCAAAAGCAGAAACAAAATCTCTCTCCTAGTCTGAGTTGACTAGTGTCCCCACCCCACCCCCCAATCAAAATTCATGTTCATCAGAAACTGTGATATTATTTGGAAAAAGGGTCTTTGGAGATGTAATCAAGTTAAGATGGGGTAACGCTAGATTAGAGGGGGTCCTAAATCCATTATGACTGGTGTCCTCACAAGAAGAGGGAAATTGAGACACGACACAGAGATGGAGACACACGGGGAAGAATTCCACGTGAAGATGGAGACGGAGGTTGAAGTGATGGGTCTACCACTAAGGAACACCAAGGCTTGCTGGCACCACCAGAAACTGAGACAGATGCATGGGACAGATTCTCCCTCAGAACCCCCAGAAGAAATCAATGCTGTTGACACCCCAGTTTTGGATTTCCAGTCTCCAGAACTGTGAGAGAATGAATTTCTCTCATTTTAAGCCATCTCAGTTTGTGGCAATTTGTCACGATGGTACTCCTAAAATGGTACTCCTAAAAAACGAAGGTACTCCTAAAATGCAGAAACAGATACCCCAACTTTAAAATCAGCAGTTTTAATCTTTTCCTCCTTCACTGAGAAACTTCATCGAGGATTGGAAACCTGGAGGGTCAGAGCCCCCAGGTGAAGCTGTGCAGGTTGTTCTCACCCGGAAGGGGGTCCAGCCCACTCCCAGCAGCCACGTCCTGCTCAGGGGCAACATGCAAGGCAGCCCCCCTGGGGAGCAGGTGGAGGCAAAGGTTGCCAGGTTCCAAGCCCACAATTCTACTTTTGTAGTTTGGATGTGTGGCCTGGAAATCTACGTTTTAACAAAAAACTGATGGCCAAAGAGGGCATTTAAGGAAACATAGGTTGGAGGGGTGGGGTATGTAATATTCTAAAGTAGGCAAACCCTTCTCAGAATAGAATGTGGCTCCTAAATGCACAAAATAAAATATGTAGGATTACAGAGGAAGCCATTTATATTGAAATACAGCGTTAAGAATATAAAAAAGTCAAACTTTTAAAAATGTAGTATTGTAAATGGTTCTTTTTTTATTTTTTTTATTTTTTTTTATTTTTGCTAAAAGTATTACAAAGGGTATTACATAAGTGCCCTTTTTATCCTCCCCACCCTTGACAAACCCCTGCCCTCCCTTACCCCCCAGTGTCTTATGTCCATTAGTTATGCTTATATAGAGTAAGTGGTTCTTTATTAACATATTACATAACCAGAATTAGCAGTGGGTCTAATAAGTACTGTAATTTCTAGGTGGCAATGTGTCTAAATTATATTTTTAAAGCTGTAACAACTATAAAGTGATTTAAAAAGTCTGTGGTTTCTATTCAAGTCCCTCCCTCCCAACTTATTAGCTACATGTCTTTCATCTTCAGAGCCTTGGTGGCTGCCTTTATAATCCCCACTTTGTAAGGCTAGATATAGTGGGGAGTAAAGATGATGTAGGTAAAGTGATTGGCACATAGTAGGTGACTAATAAAGATGAAATGTCATTTATTACAAGTTATAAGTAACTGATTAAGACATTTTTTAGTGTTGTCCCAGTTAGGAGATTGTCAAGTTTTAACAGGGATTCATAGCATTTCAGGCATCTGTTGGAGAAAGAGGATTGGACGGGAGGAATGAGAATCCCTCAAGTCCCTTCCTGTTGGAGCTAGATGGATTCATTCATTCAGCAGTCTTTCAAAGTGATTGCTGAGCACTGCAGCTATGTGTGTGCACTGTTGGAGCCAGATGAGCATGGGGAAAACCCTGTTGGAGTCTTGGCCCAGTTTCAGCAGCCCATTCCTCCTGAGGTTTAGCCAACCTGGTTGTTACTGTGGCCATGGCTGAGCCATGGAGAAGGCAGGTGAGGCGCTGGCAGTGGCTTGGCCACTCCTGGAGACCCAGCCTGTGCCTTGTCTGGTGTGAGGCCAGGGTGTTGAGAGGACAGGCAGACAGGCGGGTAAACATTGCACCACATTGTCCCAGCCTGCTCTCGCCAGGGCCTGTTCCTAATAAAGCCCGTGTGTGTGTGAGAGCCTCTGACAGATGTAATGGGGGCCTCCGCTTGCCAAGTTTGCTCACTGGCCATGCTCTGGTCTGCTGGGGGAGTTGTCTGCAAAGCCATGGGACAAGCTCTCCTGAACCCCCTTCTTCTGGCTTTAGAGTTCCCAGGGAGGTACAGCTCTTGTACTGCTGTCCTCAAGGGTCTGGTGATAATCGTCAGGCAAACTGCAATAGTGTTGGCCATGGTGAGGGAGATGGTGAGCTTATCCTGAGCTCTAGCCCATGCCATTCAAAAGACAAGCCCCCTAAAAGTAATACCAGCCCCATCTTCCATCCTGTTGATGGTGACAGTAATCTTTGTGAAGTAGCATCAAGATACATGGGAAGCAAAAGAGTTAAGGTCAAGTATCCTGAATTTAATTTGGTTCTATTTTTATCAACTGCTACTTGTATGACCTTGGACAAGGCACTTAACTTCTTTGGACTTCCGTTTCTTCACAGAGAATAGCACAGGTGGAAACTAGGGCCACCTTGTCAGTGAGATGGTAGAAAAGGAGACTTCCAAGTTCTACCTTCTCCTTCCACAGCCCACGATGATCTCCTGTATGTCTGAATTCCGGGCTCCAGCTTCCTCACGCATCTGTGTTCTGTGCTGCCTCAACCCAACATGAAGCTGTGTCACTGAGCTTTCTAAAAAAGCCCACTTACAACGTAGCAATAGTAAGGTTAGTAGAAATGACCAAAGTGTCTTTTTTTTTGGTAGGGAAAAGAGAGCTGAGGGGCTTACATGGCAGAAATTGGAGCAGCTTCAAAGTATAGTAGGCATTATAACATCCATAAAATGGTCTTCAGCTACCCAGTCCACCCAGGTGGTCTTCCTGGCTCCTTGTTCACCCAGTCCAAGACTCTCTCTCTCTCTCTCTCTCTCTCTCTCTCTCTCTGTGGGTTCTATCACCTATCCTTTAGTGTCGCTTCTCTTCACTGATGCCAGCAAAGTCATGCTCTTGCCTCTTGCCCAAGGTCAAAACCCTTCTCCCTTCTCTGTTGTCTGGGTCAACACACCCCTCATGATTGACACCTACTTCAAGCACCTCAAAGCATCTTCCCACAAAAAAACTATTATACCTCCACATGAAATTTAATCATTTGCTAACGATCCCAACAATCCATGAACTCACATGAAGGTAATATAAGATAATGTAAATGAAAGTATTTTTGAAATGCAAGGTGTTGCACAATTTCATTCATCTATCCATTCATTTATGCTGCACAATTTTGGGAAGATTTGTCTAGGTGCTGGAGATACTGAGATAAACAAGGGGCTTTCAAGAAGTTCACAGTCAAGTAAGATGTTAGAGAATAATTGCAATAAAGTATAATAAATGCCACAATTGTGCTACATTTCATGTGTAATGATGGGATAAAAAAGGGAGAGATAGATTCACATTGCTATAAATGTAATGGATTGGATATTTAACGAAAAATATAGCAAATGCTCTTCTAAGCGTTTTGGAGAAGAGCTTTCTGTTTGATTGATCCAGCCCCTGGAATCATATCAACAGCCATGACCTAATCACCTCCCCAAAGCCCCACCTCCTAAAGTCATCACTGGGGATCAGGCTTCAACATGAGTTTCGAGGACACAAACATTCGGTCCATAGTAGGGAGAAGGAGTGGGGAGCCAACTAAAGACGCTGAAACCAACCAGCAAACATCTTTTCTTTGCTTCCTTTTGCCAAGGGCACTGGAGAGAAACCCAACTTTTTAGTGACTTTTTTGTTGTTATTATTCAGGATTTATTACAATTATGCCTCCTTTGTGTCTCCTATGATCATGTCATTGAGTGACCCAGAGATAAATGTCAACAGTGCAGCCCTCTGGCTCAAAAGGAGTCCAGGGAGGCATGGGCTTGTCATTAAGGAGCCCTGGTGGGGAGTGGGGGGCAGATGGGGTGCTGGCAGGCTCCGCAGAGGACACATGGGAGGGGTGGTGAGCAGTCCAAGGCTGGGCTCTGGCAGAATTTGCAGCCTTGGCAGGGGGCAGAGTGCTCTAGTGTCTCCGGAAAACTTCTCCTCAGGCTGGTTTTCCTAGCTCCTTTGTCAAGCCTGGGCTCTTCAGTTTTGACATTTGTTTTTCCTTTTGGACTTTCCTTCTCATGACAAATGTGCTGTGTATTGCAGCCTTGGGAAACACCACTGCATCTTAGGTACAGAGTGTCAACGTGTGTGAAACCTGTGAAAGGAAATCAGTGCCCTGCACTCAGAGGCAAGGCTTGAGGTCTGCGGTGTGTATGTGTGGTGGGGATGATGCAGATAGATCAAACATTCGGGAGTGGGACCCGGTTTCTTGACTCCTGAGCTGGACTGCCAGCACCATGTCACTCCAGAGGGCCCCCTTAGCTACAGTGCAAATGGTGCCCCCGGGGGTGGTGCAGCACAGTGGTCGACGCCCTATTTTACATCTCACCTTCTCAGCCGTCCTAGTTTTGAAGTGGTTGCTCAAGTTCCAGTTTCCTTAAGAGCTAGGATAAGATCCAAGGAATGGACTCTGGGGGCTTCATTGGGAATTCTGCAAAGAGTCAGAATGTTTCCTGTAAGGCTGGAAGAGGGACTCCACTCAAAAGGGCCCTGGGTGGGACCCCTTCTTAGGATTGGGAGGGGAAGTTGGGGGAGACCTTGCTGCTGTGGCTTGAGGATGTCTTTATTTACCTTTCTCCTTTCCGAACGTGCCAGTGTTACAGAGATGAATCATGACGTGAGTTTGGATTAAGATTTAGGTGCATGAACCTCACCATTCTCTCGTCTGTGCCTCTTGACTTCCCCCAGGGAGAGATCAGACTCCCAGAGACAAGCACTGAGGGAAACAACATATTTCTCTAGTAATACCTGGCCAAATCCCTCACACCCCCTTCCTCTCTATACCAACCTCCATCCCTGCTGTCATTCAGAGCTTTCTGGGGAGCCATGCTGGGGTACAGGATAGAGACCTGGAAGCCTAAGCAGGTTTCCAGTGCCTCCCCCAAAGCCAAGACAGATCTGTAAAAGAAGCCCCCTTGTCTATCCATCCAGTGGCAGACATGGCGAAGCTGGAACAGAGCTGATATGGCTTAGGCTTGGCCTGGTGTGTAGAAAGGGCAGGAGAACATGCCTGGCATATGTCTTATCCTTGATCATTCACAGTGACCCTCTTCATGGCTAAGTCTTGTCCTCAGTATCACAAGCTGGGAGTCAACCTTGACTTCTTTCTCTTTTTCAGTCCCATACGCAACTATTCACCAAGTCCTATCAATTCTACTTCTAAAATATCTTTCAGATCCATCTGCTCCTCTCCATCCCCCCCGCCACCTTCTGACTACAACCTCACTTTCAGTACAGCAACTTCATCCTTTTATTTATTTATTTTTTATTTTATTTTATTTTATTTTTTTAAATATATTTTATTGATTTTTTTACAGAGAGGAAGGGAGAGAGACAGAGAGTTAGAAACATCAATGAGAGAGAAACACCGATCAGCTGCCTCCTGCACATCTCCTACTGGGGAAGTGCCCGCAACCCAGGTACATGCCCTTGACCGGAATCGAACCTGGGACCTTTCAGTCCACAGGCCGACGCTCTATCCACTGAGCCAAACCGGTTTCGGCAATCCTTTTAGGTCTCCTCTCCCCCACGCATCATTCATGGTCCACATTGCTGCCAAGGAAATATCTTGAAAATGTCTATCTGGGTAAGTAATTCCCCAATTGAAACCCTTCAATGTCATCCCTTTGTCCTTGAAAAAAGCTTTACATGTTGCTGACCATTCTGAGAATCCCTGTTTATAGTTTTGATTTCATCTTTCACTTTTTTATTCCAGACATGGTAAATTGCTTTCCTTTTCCTCAGATGAGCCATACTCTTCCTTGCCTTTTCCCATGCTGCTCCCTCTGTCAGGAATTTTTACCCCCACCCCTACTTCCTTTTCAGCTTCTGTGGAATCTTCACGTTCTTTGCTTAGTTGTCTCTTTCTCCAGGAATACTTCCTTTGTTTGTGTCGGTGATTCTCTCACGTGTTTCTGCAGCCGCCTATTCCTTTTTGACTGTGTATTGTCATTGCCGGTTTACTTGCCATTCTCCCTGGCTGCTACAGTGCATTGCCATGAGAAGGCCTCTTTGACTTCCGCTAGGCTAAGCCCTTGGGGCCTCCCTTGCACTCCACACCATGTGGATTTACTTCATCTCTTTATGAGTTTGCCTAAAGCAAAAGAAAAGGGACACTGGTCACCCTAATGGATGATGTCCACAATAGCAGGATTTTATTTTAATACAGAGACATTCCATGCATTATTGGTTGCTTTATTGGCTCTCAACAAAGCCAAGGGTCAAATGAGATATCAACTCTTCAAGTAATGATTCTATAGGGTAGTGTGGTCGAGACTGCTTTTTAGGTCGTGTCTGAAAACTCTCAAATGAACCACAATTTCACCCCCTCTCCTCTTTGTTATGGTGGAAACTTTGGAGAAATCTTGGTAAATCTTTTCCTTTTTTCTTTTCCTCTGAAGCATCATAGTTCAGCTAGGCTTTTGACAGGAGCTATATATCAGATGATGCACTGTGGAGCCCCTAGGGAGAGTCTGAAATGATGTGCTGTTGATTAGGAGTGGCTATGCATACCCAAGATAGCAAGAAGCTTCTCTTCCACAACCAACATTTCTTGAGCATCTAACCTGTGCCAGGCTCTGCTGGGGGCTGGGGTATAAGGTGACTCAGACCCAACCCTGTCCTTGAAAATATCACCAGCCCTTGAGTTCTATAGAAATGGTACACACACATACACACACATGCACACATGGTGGGAGTCCAGAGAAGGGAGAGAAGTATACAGAGAGAGACACCAAATAAAGAGGAATGGGCAAGAATAGTGGGGTCCCATTTACAGTCACACTTTGTGAGGGACAGCTTATAATTGCCTTGGAAAGTGTTCCTCAGATGGTGACAATGCCAAGAGCCAATATGGCATTGGAAGCTTTAGTGTTCCCCCAAATCTCCATTAGCCCTCCATGTTCTTTGTACAATCACCTCTTCCTTAAAGTGTTATATAAACAACCCTCAAGTTCCCCTGCCTCCCATCACCAGATTGTCTCCTCAGCCCACTAGACATTCTGTACCATCACTTCCTCCCTGTGGTTCCTTGTAAATTCATAAGTTGCCAACAGTTGGTCCTTAGCTGGAAATAGAGGCACTGGGTTTGTCAGAGACCTGGGACCAAACAGATGCAGACATCTGGGCTCATGCAAACACACAAACACTTTTATGTGCACACGCATATCTCCATGTACCCTGTGCACCATATTGTTGTCTAATTCCCTTATGTCAACGAATAGGAATGTCTGCAAACACTCCAGGGACTGAGCAGCAATAGGGTAAGACCCTTCCTCCTCAGATGCTTGGCAGGCTTTTGCAAAGTTGACCTAACAAGGCCCTGGCCAAGACAGTGGGACAGTGCAGATCTCAGCATTATTTATGACAGCTTCTCTTTGTATCGTAAGTGACCTCAGGACCCTGTTTCTGACGGAAAAGTTTATGTGCTAAGAGACAGGAAGATATGTGGGTGTGGCATGATGGATGGGTTGTTTGGGGTGAAAAGTGCAGAGGAGTTGAAATGAGGGGACAGGTGCTGCTTTTGAGGCTGTTTGCAGTGGTATTGGGACATCTCTGACTAAACCAATAGAGATGAAAATCCTATGTTTTTGATAGGATTTGTTAATAGATTTGCCTCAGAAGCAAAAAAATTATGATATTAATAACAATAATCGTAATTTTTGGTCGTTTTTTTTTTTGAGAGGGCACAGTCATTATCTGATTCTAAAACCAAGACAGAGGTGCGAGGTGGATGGGGCCAAACTGTTACCTTTATGACAGGAGCAAGCACATGGCATGAGCATTGGGTTGACTCCCCACACTTCTCTAGGTAGAGAACAGGGAAGAGAGGCCAACGATCTCCCTAGGGCAGTGATGACGAACCTTTTGAGCTTGGCGTGTCAGCATTTTGAAAAACCCTAACTTAACTCTGGTGCCGTGTCACATATAGAAATTTTCTGATATTTTCAACCATAGTAAAACAAAGATTTATATTTTTAATGTTTATTTTATATATTTAAATGCCATTTAACAAAGAAAAATCAATAAAAAAAATGAGTTTGAGTGTCACCTCTGACATGTGTGTCATAGGTTCGCCATCACTGCTAGGGGATTTTTGATAGTTTAGTACCACCCATTAAAGAAACAGGCAATTTTGCTCTTGTTTGTCAACCTGGTAACTCACTCTGTCTCCCCAGGGAGTGATGAGAGGTGGGACAGAGGCCAGGAGCGATCAGGGGAAATCCCTTTCGTAGCAGTGATCAAGTAGAGAGAGGAAAAATCATCTCCCTCGAACATTCCCCATGTTTGTCAGTCAGCCCATAGTCAGTATGGTGTGTGCTGTCTCCCGAGGGGAGGTGAGTCCTTCGTCAGGACAGCCTTTCTCCCCCTTCCAGAAGCTGCCCTTCCCACACATCCCCTGCACATTCTAGTGTTCCCCTTGGGCTGCTGGTGGGCAGGGTAACTTTGCCCTCAGAAGATTCTGAAATGAAGCAAATCAGACATTATTTAAATGACCTCTAAGGACATTCTGATCAAGGCTAAAATGTTATTCCATTTCCTAGTTCTTATCCCAAACGCTGTCTAGCTGCATGACATCCTGTAGCTCCAAAGAGGTTCTTGTCCAGCCAAGAGACAAGAGTGATGAAGGGGATCTGTCAGGACAGGGCCCTGACGAAAAGCTTCTAAGGAGGGAGCTGGGCTGTGAGGGACTTGTTGAAGGGCACCGACTGCTTCCGGAGAGGACCTGCTGGTTTAGACTGGGACCAGTGAACTCCATTCAAGTCAGCAATGAGGATACAAATGGAGAATAAAGTCTCTTTCTCTCTTTCTCAATGTCTCGATCTCTTTCTGTTTCTCTTTTTCTTTTTTTTTCCTCTGCCTCTTTTTCCGCCCCTACTCCTAACCTCTCCCTCCCTCCCCTTTTTTTCTCACCCTTCCTGAATTAATAACTCGACCAGGACTTCCTGAGAAAAACAACCAAATCAGAAATCACCCCGCCTCTCTGACAGCCAGACCCATCCCTACAAACCCATTATCTCATGGCAGCCACTCCCACATGTCATCGGGCCACTGAGAGACTTCCTGTTCATTCCACTGTCAGAGACACTAGTTGTTAGCACTTTTTGGCAAACCATCTTGACAATTGCCTTGGGAAGGAAAACAGCACCATGGTTTAGTGGAAAGAATGGAATGTGACTTTTGGATCCAGGCAAACCTGGACTCTACTCCCAGCTCTGCCACTTAATACCTGGGTAACCCTGGGCCAATCACTTAACCTCTTTGACTTTCAACTTCCTTTTCTGCAAAATAAACAATGAAGAGATGATAATAGTGATTTTACAGAACTGTTTTTGAAAGGTTAGCGATTCAGTGCTTGAACTTGGGCTGCAAGACACATGGTCGATAGGTCTTAATATATTGGGAAGATTCCATTGTAGGCTAATTAAAGTTTTATGGGTCTTTTCCTCTTGATATACAACAAGACTTATTTGAAGACTCTGAAATTCAAGAAAGCATGCAACATTTGCTCTGCATCAGTAAGTTCTTATTAAATAGTCTTCACTAGTTTTTCTAATGAATCAGCCTTTCTTTTGCTCTAAGTTTATGCCTATTTCCTTCTTAGCGGTAGCTTCTCATTAAGGCCATTTTGTAAATATCTTCTCACAGTATCTTTTCAGTCAATTCCTTACTAGACTGATTAGTAATGAATTGTTTTGAGTATTGAGGTTGCTTATGCGGCCATCGAATTTATAGTGTGGACAGAAGTCCAGAGGACATAAGAGTCTGGCTGGGCCTTGGTCTTTGTGGTCTTTATTATGGGCCTACTCTGTAGGCAACTCAAAGCTCCTTCATCCTTCAGATTTTGGAACTTGGATAGGGCCCAAGCCAGACCAGCCTACCCATAAATCCTGCTCTGATGCCAAGTGTGTTACAGAGAACATCTAAATTCTCCATATGAAGGTTCCTCTAGGACAGCAGTTCTCAACCTGTGGGTCGAGACCCCTTTGGGGGTCGAATGACCCTTTCACAGGGGTCGCCTAAGACCATCGGAAAACACATAGATAATTACATATTGTTTTTGTGATTAATCACTATGCTTTAATTATGTTCAATTTGTAACAATGAAAATACATCCTGCATATCAGATATTTACATTACGATTCATAACAGTAGCAAAATTACAGTTATGAAGTAGCAACGAAAATAATTTTATGGTTGGAGGTCACCACAACATGAGGAACTGTATTAAATGGTTGTGGCATTAAGAAGGTTGAGAACCACTGCTGTAGGAGTATCACTCAGAGTTATTGGATGCATGAAACAGATTTTAACAGAAAATGCATGCAT
Organism: Myotis yumanensis; assembly: GCF_028538775.1. Lineage (NCBI taxonomy): Eukaryota > Metazoa > Chordata > Mammalia > Chiroptera > Vespertilionidae > Myotis > Myotis yumanensis. Next base: position 202,114,355 of record NW_027223754.1, read on the forward strand.
TGAAAAGACATCGAGTGGCTTCCGAAAATCAATGCAAGACTGAAGAACCAAGCTTAGGAAATGCATGTATTCCAGCAAGGTAAGGCCAAGCCTGAAGTTCCTTGTTAGCACGCTGCCACTACATGACCACTGCTGCCCCACTGGACTCTAAGGCTTACAGCACTGAACCTTGATGCCACGGGTAAAAACCTTCAACACCTCTGTGTCATTGAATTGCTTATTCAATAGCCACAGGCCTGAGTTGGAACAACCCATTGACTGATCCTAGGTCAGTGTTCCTGGGAGGAAAATTCCTGTTGACTGATGTTAGGTCATGTGCTTGGTTCTAGGTGTCAGAGATCAGGGAGTTCTCTTGGAACTTTCTTGTAGGATCACTTAGTAAGGAGTCCCTCTAAGAGTAGGAAGATGTTTGAAAAATTAATATATGGTAAGCTAAAAAACTAGGGAGCTTTAATTTAGTGCCATGACTTTTGGATTAATAAGAAAAAAGGCATAATTGAAATGCCCTGTGCACCCTTAAAACGAGGGGATAGCAGAAAAAGTACTGTCTTGAACTCAACTTCTTTGGCCCTCTGTTTCTTCTTCTATGAAATAGGAGTTAAAATAACTATCCTGCATACCTCTCTCAAGGTTATTGTGAAAATCAAATAGCTACACTAATAAAAGAGAAAGATGCAAATTGACCATACCTTCACACCCACCAGCCAATCAGGAGTTAGTATGCAAATTAACCAAACAGAGGTGGTGATGATGTAGGCATTCTGCATCGCCCCAGCCGCTCTGAGCAGCGTGAGAAGGTGGAAAAGCGGCTCCGGGCTGGAGTGAAGGTGGTACCAGCAGCCAGGGGAAGGAAGGCCCATTCTTGCACGAATCTTCATGCATCGGGCCTTTAGTAATAATATAAAAACATAAGAAACTATTAAATTCTGTATCAAAGGAGTAGATGGTATGAATATTTTCTCCTACTACCTGATAAACCACTTGCAAACAATGAGTCCTCTATAGATGGCTGTTGATAAGATCTAGTACAAAATATGCAATTGCATGTTAGTAAAATTATTTCAAGTCTCTATCTGTATAAAACTATCTTCATGTATGCACTTCATTCATTCGTTCAATAAAATGTGCTGTTGTGGTTTACGACTAATAGTTCTGGGAGGTAAGGGCTGTATCTATCTTGTTTACCATAATATCACCCATTTTTCATATAGTGCTGCAGAATAAGTGATTGTTAAATAAATGATGGACGTGAAGAGCTAAAGTGTCATGTCTTGGGATAAATGGATGTGGTAGGTAGCGAGAGAGGTGGTGTCCAGGATGGCTTTCAGGTATTTTTGGCTTGAACACCTGGTTTGATGGCAGCTGCCATTTACTAAGATAAGGAGCATGAGAAGATAAGCAGGGTCTGGAAGGAAGACCATAAGTTTAGTTTTGGACTTGCTGAGTTTGTGTGTCTGTGAGACATAAAAGTGGGGATGCAAGTGGGCTGCTGGATATATGGGTCTGGAACTTAAGAGCAATAGCTGGGACAGAGATATAAATTTGGGAGTCAGCATTGAGTTAGTAACGGAAGATACAGACATAGACATGAAAATATGGGATATACTCAATACATAAATACATATACATACATATATAATGTATATATTTAAATAGAATATTTAATTTTCTACAAATATTTAAATAGAAAATTATATACATGTGTAACCATGCATATAGTGAAATTAAGTTAATGGTAATATCCAGGAATGAAGAACACATAATATCAGCCTGAGAAGTGATCAGTGTTTAGTGGACACCAAAATGGCAGAACCATTCACTGGAGGTTGGATTAGTTGAATTCCAAGTTGGTCCGTCTGGCAAAAGACAATATAAACACAAATGAGTGTTGTGTCTCTGAGTGCCTCCTGCTAAGTTGGACACAGAATGTCTGATATTTCAGATGGTTGTTAGTCATGCCATTGACATTTCCTTTGTGTTGAGTCTAAGAACATTCTGGGGATAAAGCACAAAGTCAGGGCAGTGGAATGTCAAGTTGAGACAAGACTGGGGGGCTGAGTTTTAGGGACAGGAGACTATGACCAAAGAGAACACCCCACATCCTTTTTCTTCTCTGTGAAAGGTGTTTTCAAGGGGCAGGACAATCAAGAGACTCACATGGACTTTCCCAGGCTTCCAGCCTGAAAATGGGCTGAGGACACCTGTGTTATGAGGTCCTTGCATTCTATAGGTCAGCGATTACAGGCCACCCATCCATCATTGTGATTAAGAGCAAGAGTTGTGGATTCATGTGGGTGAATTCATACAGTTCAAATCCCACCTGTCACTAATTTGCAGGGCAGCCTTTTTGGTAAGTTACTTATTCTCTCTGAACCTCAGTTTCCTCGCCCTGCTGAAAGAACAATGGCAATATAAGACACAGGGCCCTTTGGATATAGTGAATATCTAATTGAATTCTTATTGCTAACAAATTTGAATTCCTGCTCTGCTACCCTGTTAAATGAGTAGCCACTGTTGGGTTTTAGATAGGGAGGTGAGGGGATCTGATTTACCATTTAAAAAGATACCCCTAATGTCATATGGGAGGTCAGAGTGGACAGTAGGGGACCAGACAAGTGGCTACTGCACTAGTCCAAGCATGGAGTGATGATGGTTTGGATCAGGGTAGTAGTGAGGTGGGGTTGTTATGATGAATTTCCAAGTTGTAAAGATTAGTGTTTAGCAGGAGCTTAATAAATGACAGTTAACATAATCATTATGATAAAGGTTATTATTTTCTTAATAATACTAGTCAATTACAGACACATTTTCAAGACATGGCAAAAACATGTACATTGTAGTTACTTATTGTGTATGTAGTTAAATTCCTATATACCTGGCACTGTACTAAGAACTTTACATACAGGAACTTATTTAATACTCCTAACCTTTCTATGGTCCCCATTTTACAGAAGAGGAAACGGAGGCTTAGGATTGTCACACAACTAGTAAGTAATAAGAGTTGGGTTTCATAAAGTCTGGCTTATATTAAACTTGAAAAAAAAAGAGATGATTCTTAGAATTAGTTTGGAACCAACTCTGTTTTATGCCTCCAGCAGTAACTGGCTCGGAATCTCTTGCCTGAGGATGAACAGAGCTCCTGCTAAGAATTCAGCTGTCCCCTCCCCTACCCCAGGGCCATCGAGGGTACAGCCATTTCGAGAATCATTATATGAACATTGGAGCTAGTGGGCATTTGGGTTGAAAGTTTCTTGGAAAGCTTTTTGTAGTTCTCTGGGGTTCATGCCTTCACCTCCCATCAAAAATTAATAATGAAACAAAATAAAATTAAAAGACTTAGAAAATGGCCTGTCTGTTGAGCTGCCAAGAGCCCAATTAGTCAGAGCAGACCTTACAATAATACTAAATCTGGGTGAGTGCACTCTGGAGGAAGTCTGATAAGAAAACACCGCCTAAGATGATTTTGAATTGGCAGCAAGAAAGGAGCTAGAGAACAATAGCTTGGCGGTGCCAATGCCCTTCACATTTCTCACTAAATGAACGTCTTTTCCCATCCGGAATGCTCTACCCTCCCCTTGACCCACCCATTTGTATAATTACCTTTGGGACTTGGCTGAAAATTAGCTCCTGCTAACCGCCTTTCCCACCTAGCATCAATGGGCTTGGACTTGATGGATTGAATCATTAATTCTTCACTCGCTCAGTGCGGGCCTTGGGGTACTAGATACTCACCCAGTTGCTGAGAGCGCAGTGGCGAACTGGGCACAATTCCTGGCTTCTTGGAGTTTAGCACTTTCCGAGATGATGGAAATATTTTATGCTCGTGCTCTCCAATATAATAGCCATTAGCTGTGTGTGGCTTTTGAGTGTTTGAAAAGTGCCTAGTGCAACTAAAGAACTGAATTATTATTTATTTATTTTTCTTTATTTTTTATTTAAAAAAATATATACATATTTATTGATTTCAGAGAGGAAGGGAGATGGAGAGAGAGATAGAAACATCAATCAGAGAGAATCATTGATTGGTTGCTTCCTGCACACCCCTCACTAGGGACCGAACCGGCTCTGACCAGAAATCAAACCGTGACCTCCTAGTTCAGGGGTGGGCAACCCCTGGCACGCGTGCCAAAGATGGCACACCAATAACTTTTGCTGGCACATGAAACCCTCTCTTCTAATCTTCCATTTACAATTTTTTTCTTAATATCGACTTTTTTATTTTTCAGATAAATTCAGTGTAGGTGCATCTTAGATAAATAAATAATTTTACATAACAAGTTATCTTAAAGACCATAGACATGGATTGACAAGAGAGGGGAAGAGCAATTTCTATGCCTCTGCCTTAACTCTCCCTGCCTTCCTAGATCTGACCAGTGTTTTGGTTCCATCCACATACACTTGTGAATCTTTGTTCTCAGTGATGAATTTTGTTAAGTCTCGTAATAGGAGTAGCCTGACGGATGAAAGTAGTAGCTCGTGCATATCTCTGAAGGTCAAGAAATATAAACCTGATGTAAAATCTCTGTCATCAGTGATGCAGTAGCAAAAGTCCCACTGATAATATCAAACGGAGTCATAAAGTTTTCTGTCGGACTATCAGTGTACATGTATACATTAAAAAATAAACGTATTTTTCATCATCATATACTGTTTTTGTCGCTCGAATGAATTTTATTATTTCTTCAAGGTTCTTCACATACGTACACCTTAAGAGATGTCAAGTAGGCATAACATGTTCTCAAAATATGAGGGTTGGCACGCAGAAGAATTTTGAGTCAGAGATTTTGCTGGTTTTGGCACGCACTCACAAAAAGGTTGCCCACCCCTGTCCTAGTTCATAGGTCCATGCCCAACCACTGAGCTACACTAGCTGGGCAATTTATTTTTCTTTTTAAAAATTTATTTTATTATTTATAGCTGTCCCCCCCACTCTCTCCCTTTGCTCCCTTCCACCCATTTCCCACCCCACCCCAGGCCTTCACCAATCTATTGTCTATGTCCATGGGCTATGCATATATGCTTATAAGTTCTTTGGTTAATTTCTTCCTACCTTCCTTCTGAGATCTGGCAGTCTGTTTCATCCTTCCATGTCTGTGGTCCTATCTTTTTTGTTAATTTATTTTGTTCCTTAGATTCCATATATAAAAGAGATCATGTGATATTTGTCTTTCTCTGACTGGCTTACTAGTATTTCACTTAGCATAGTATTCTCCAGGTCCATCCATGCTATCTCAAAGGGTAAGAGATCCTTCTTCTTTTTTTTGCAATTGCATGGTATTCCATTGTGTAAATGTACCACAGCTTTATCCATATTGAATTTATTGACAATAAAATACCATTTGGCCATAAAAAAGAAGGCTATCTTACCCTTTGTGACACAATGGATAGACCTGAAGAGCATTATGCAAGGAACTGAATTTTAAAATGTTACTTAATTTTAATTAATTTCAACGTAAATAGCCACATGTGACTGCTCGAGTCTAAAGTGAGTGACTGATAATAAAGAAAGGGTTGCAGCTAAGTCTTCAGGGGCTGTGAAAGGAATCTGTAAGAGGCTGAGTGAGGCACGCAGGGCAGGACCGGTCAGGGAAGCAGTCATGCAGAGCCTCTGGGTCAGCTACCTGGGTTTAAGTTCAGTTTTCTTCCACCTGTTAACTCCATGATTACAGGCAAGTTACTACAATTCTGCTTCACAAATGAGGAATCTGAGGCAGAACTGGGGTAGCTGGAGAGAAGGCAGATTCCAGATCTGGCCAGTCTCTCCAGAAGTCCTCTCCTGACACACATGACATGCACGACAGGGCTCATGCACCGTCACTTTGCAGGGCTGCTCTTGCTGAGAGTCACATTCCAGTTATGCTTGTGTGGCTCATTTTCCTTGTTCACTCTCTTGCACACTTGCTACAAAATAAAATTGCTTTAAAAATACGATTACCAAACATATTATTGCTCATTATTTAACAAATGTGGAAATCATGGGAAATCATAAAGAATAAGTCACAAATCTCAGCATCTAGAGTTTCAGGACATGGGTAAATACGCAAATATCCCTATATAGAAATATATACATTTACAGATATGGGAACATACTGTATATTCTTCTCTGTAATTGCTGCTTCCCTCAATAATTTGCTGTGAATATTTTAGTATGTTTATATATAACTTCATAAACACTTCAATGACTACATAGTATTCCACTGTACCATTGTGAGGGGCACTTAGGTTGTTGATAATTTCTCCCCATTTTCAAACATTCTGTGATGATTATATGTCCTATGTGCTTGTGTGATTAGCTAACTTCCAAAATGGGGAATTTTGGTTTCAAAGAGTACATTTAAATTTTAATACTTAATAGGACTTGCATTGCATCTGTAGAGTGTTTTGGGTTGTATGAACATTCTAATAATATTAAATCCTCTACTTCATGGACACAAGATGTCTTTCCATTTATTTGTGTCTTCTTAAATTTTTTCCACCAATTTTTATAGTTCTCAGTGTATGAGTCTTTTCTCTCCTTAGTTAGCATTTATTCCTAAGTATTTTCTTGTTTTTGATGCTATTGTAAATGGTATTGTTTTCTTAATTTCCTTTTGGACAGCTTGTTGTTAGTATAGTACAAATGGTTTTTGTATGTTGATTTTGTATTCTGCAACTTTACTGAATTTGTTTATTAGTTCTAACAGTTTTTTTTTGTGGAGTCTTTTGAGTTTTCTACATATAAGGTGACATCTGCAAACAGAGGTAACTTTATCTCTCTTTTTCCTCTTTGATTTGGATGTGTTTTACTTCTTTTTCTTGCCTAATTGCTCCAGTACTATGTTGAATAGAAGTTTGCTTTTTCCTTGGTCTTAGAGAAAAACCTTTCAGGTTTTTTTGTTTTTATTTTTACCATTGAGTATAATGCTAGCTGTAGATTTTTCATAAATGGTCTTTATTATTCTGAGGTTAATTTTACCTTCCAGAAAGTGTTCATTAACTTATACTCCTTTTTATACTTCATGAGAGTACCCCTTTTCCAACCCCTTATCCAAAATTACATTTTGTCAAACTTACTAATCTTCTGTAATCTAATTTATTATAGTGGGAAACTATTTCTTATTTTTTTAACTTATAATTCTTTATTATTGATGAGGTTGATTATTTTTATGTTTATTTTTTCATTTGTTTTCCTTTTTTGAATTGCCTATTATTATCTCTGTAATATTTTTATTATTATGTTCAACTTTTTCTTGATTTCTAAGAGCTTTTTATATATTCTTATTTAACAGTTTTTTTGAATTATGAATATTACCAAAGAACTTATGTGCATATATGCATAACCCATGGACATAGACAATAGTGAGGTGAAGGCCTGGGGAGGAGATGGGAGAGGGAAGGAGTGGGTCTATGGGGAAAAAAAGGACATCTGTAATACTTTCAACAATAAAGATAAATTAAAAAAAAAAGAAAAACATGTCTGTTCTGCTTATTATTAAAAATATTTTAAGTGTGGTTTATAGTTTAAAAATACATACAACATAAGATTGTTTTCAGTAAAATTGTTTTGAACTGATTTAGGAGAGAAAGAATCATTTTAAGAATGTAGGACAATTGGGTTCTTAGCTTTAAGTTTAAGTGTCCTAGAGGATAAGACAAAAAAGAAATTAACGGCTTTAAGATTTTTCATAGTTTAATGGAAGCCAAGTCTAGAAGGAAAAACTTTTTTCTCAATCCTAATTTCTAGAAAGAATCTTCCTGAAACAGTCTGTCAGTGAGGTGAAGACAAGCCCATGCCCTGCCAGTTGCCCATTTTGCAAAGTGCTCTGCATATGAAGGAGTATGTGACTGAACCAGTACCAGTCAGTGGCACAACTCCAGGGAGAGCCCTCCAAACAGAATAGGACTGGTGCTGGCCCCTGGAAATACACGAACTAACAAAAGAAAACCAATGAGGGATAGTTTGCTTGCTCTCAGGTTGTGGGATCACTGATTTTAGAGCTGAGATTCAGAAAACATGGTTTCCAGTCCCAGCTTTGACACTATATGGCTTTGAGACCAGACATCTTCCAACCTCTGTTGGTGAAGTGAGCCAAGTTCTCTGGCCATTTAACCCAGAGCCATTCCTCTTAAAAAAGACCAACTTTAATCTGTTCTCTAATCCCTGTTTTTAATTGGTGCCAAAAGTTTCAGCCCTTTTCCATCTACCACCTGTCACTTCCTCCACCCTTGTCCCAGAGGGAGCTTGTACTTCTTGGCTTCTGCAGACCTCCTCTCCCTCTGCACCTCCCAATGCCTTCTACTCTGACCTCTAGAAATATCTTCAAGATCCAACTCCCTTTTGTATTCAATCACTTTTCTGAGCTTCTCATCCAATAACTTGCTGCTTCTGAGGACATGCTTCTTTGCAGCCCTCATAAGTGATAGCTCCTTTATTTTCTTTCTTTTTTTTAATGTCTCTTTTATTTTCAAACATACCCTACACTTACCAGGTCAAGAGATGGCTTTTAAAAATCATGACCCTTTGAGTTTTGTTCCATTTAAGTAAGTTTCTTTCTTCCTCATTTTTCTTACTACTGACCTCTTGGGCATTCTTTATTCTCTAAACATGTTGACTCCTTGTTCAATGTCTCTATCCTTCCCAAGTCCTGACTCATCTGGAATGACTTCAGCCTTGATATTACAAGTTTCATTGACTTTCTCTCCCACTCCACCTTACCTATGTCATTTCTTATTCACATTCTTGATCTAGTTATTACTTGGCTCTAATTCCCAGATTACTACTCAAACATCCTCTTTTCACTGTAACTTCCTATCCTTCTAACTTGCTTATTGATTTCCCTTTGTATCCTTTATATTATTTGACTTCATTGGCACCTATTGTCTACTGAATTCACCCAATCCACCAGCTTTCTTGCTTTTAAAGTTCTCCCCAATGTCAGAAATCGCCATTTGCCTACTCAACGTCCACTCTTGCCCTCTTCTCTGTTCTAGCCCCACCACCCCTGGCTGCTTTTACCTGGAACTTGCCTGAAAGTCCTTTGCTCTCTCCAGCCTCAGGCCCTTTGCATATACTCCATCTATGCCTCTCTACTCTGCCCCCTTTATTAGTTAAAACCTATTCTTCCCCCAGGTCTTAAATCTGAAAAGACTTCCTCATGGTGCTGCCTTCACTAGATCAGGTCCACCTGAAATATGTCCTTTATATGCTGTGTGCCTCTTCACAGAGCTCATTAATTTGTGTCAATACACCTACATGTGATTATTCAATTGGTGTCTCTCTTCCCCACCATGCTGTAAGCACCGCGAGGTGAGGGACTGTGTGTACCTTTGTTCAATATTGGATCCCTAGCTCCTAGTAGCTCACCTGGCACATAGTAGGGCTCAAGAAACAGTTTGAATATAAGAATATAAGTGAGTAAACTTGTAGTAGGAGAGGATTGGTTTAGATGACCTCTCATTCTCTAGTATCCTGACTCCAAGATCTAGTTAAACCATCTCAATTTATAGTCAGGAAAGCAGTCCAAATATGAAGTGATTTCCGGACAGCTGGTGGAGCAGAGGGACTGCTGCCCTGACCTCTTGTATACTACGGTGCAGCCAGTTAGCCATTCATCGGTTCCATTTCTTTTCCAAATCTTAGGATGCCTGAGTGAGATTCTCCATTTGCAGAGTGCTTGGCCCCTCTGCCCGGATGACTGTCCAAGTGTGGACATACATGGCCTTCAGGAGGTTTTTGTTGCCAACTTCCTCAATGTGGACCTACTTGGTGAAGAAAGACAGCCAGTTGGCAGCCAGTTGGCTGGTGCTGAGGGACGAAGCAGCCTAAGGGGTGGACTGCTTTGTCACTTTCTGCACTGGGGACATGTTGGCCTCCTTGCTGGACAGCTGTTATTGCTCCTTGGCCTACAATGGACAGTCGAGCGTCAGACCACCCTAACGGAGGTCTGTTTCCTATTTGCCTGTCGCCATGTGGCCTGTCTACCTCAGCTGTGTGAGGAACACCAGATGCCTGGAGGGAGTGTTTCTCTTCTGGATTATTCTCCTTGGCTCTGAGTTACTAATCGAACTTGGAGAGAAACAAAAGATCTGGATGATCTACGGTGTCATGTGACCAATAGCAGAAGCTGGAAGCATCCAGGGAGGCACCAGATTTTCAAGGAAGGGAAATGACTTTGTAATAAAGTTAGGAAGCAAACAGTCACACAGTGTTCCAAGAAAGGGCTGCAAAGTAGGTGTTCTATGAATCTGACTTCCAATGGCTCTGAACTCTTTAAGGCTAGACACAGCAACAAACTGATATTTTAAAGCTTCCCGCAATTATTTACTCTTTAAGGATAGAAGCAGAATTTATTTCTGGAGTAAGGCTGGTCTTTTATTTTGTGGAGAACATAAAATGTTGGACTATGCAAAGGTCAAGTTAAAATCCTACTTTTGAGCGGAGAAGTTTGAGACCAAGAGCAGCCCAGCGGAACAGCTGGCCTATTCGGGGTGACCATGCAGAGTAACCTAGTGAGTTGCAACTCTGGAAAGTATTACCTGTCTGAGGGGAGTTGGGGGTTGGATTTCAGGGCCCTGATGATGGTGGGATGTGGGCTGGTTGTCAACATGGTGGAGAGCAGAGGAGAGGGATGGGTACCAGTAGGAGGGCAGAGTTGATGGACCCGGGAGCAATGATATCTGATACCACTTGAAAATGCCCTCTTCTCTCACCCCATTTGAATTAATGACACTTCTTTCATTGTCACCCTAACACCTGACACTGTCTAACTGAAGCAAAATACCCTGGGCAAATATGCTGGGAGGCTCATAGGATTGGAGGAGTAAATAGACAACCAAGAATCAGAGAAGTGGAAGCAAACACAGCCCCTGAAACACAGAAGCAGAAGTTTATGTTCCATTTCAGTTGGATGGGCTCTTCCTGCAACCCAGCACCCCAATTTGCAATCTGTGTCTCTCTGTTCAAGCTTTAAATTCTAGGCAGGCAGATCTGATGGCCCCAGATTGGTAAGGTATTTCTACTCCTGGGTCAGTTGGCCATTGCTGGGGACAGGGGGTGGCACAGATTTGATTGTTGGATGATTGTCATAAACTGGGAGCTGTCTTAATTTGGTTTCCCTATAGAAAATTATTAGAAATTTTGTTTAAAAACTACCTTCCTCCAGTAGTGTGTGAAAATAAGGACAAGGGCTCTCCAAATCTTTAAAATTACATTATTTAACTGTTCTTAAGGGTTGAAGGAAATTGAACTTTAAAAATGTATTTGTAAGTTAATTCACTTATATAGACAATAGTGCAGACACAAGCCTTATGTTTTGTGTTAAATATTAAGACACCAATTTTCTCTATTGTTATTGCACCCCAATCAATTCAATAAAGTTTATTTTATATTTATTCCATGTAAAGCAAAGTATTGTTCTGGGTATATTTTATTTTTAAAACTATGATTTTTACATTAGTCAGGACTTTTTGGGGGTGAGGTAAGGATGTATGTGACAGACTCTACGATTTGGCTTAAGCCAAAATCACAGTTTATTGGCTCACATAGTGGGAAGTCCAGAGGTAGTTGGCTATAGGCACAGCTAGATCCAAAAACTCAGAAAATATTATTGGGAATCTGTTTTTCTCTTCATCTCTTGGCTCTGATTTCATGTGTATGCTAGCTTCATTTTGTAGACCCTCGCTTTCTAGTAATGAAGCAAATTGCCACTAAGAGGCCCCCTCATACATCCTTCTGGCATAGGAGCCCCAGTGAAAAAAATAGCACCTGTATTTCAACATTCATTTATAAACTAAGGGGAAATTCTCATTGGGTCTTGTTCCTGTCCCTGACCATTCACTGCTGTAGGAGGGGGGAACACTAGAGTCAGGCCTGGGCCACCTGCCCCCTTCTGGGGTGGGGAAATGTTGGAGGCCGGGTGCCATGAATTGCAATGATTCTCAGCCATGAGAACCACATGGGAAGAAAGGAGTGCCATTCCCTAATGGAAAAGTTTGGTTCTGGGAAGTAAAAAACATCAGGTTTCTACTTCAGTTATAGTCATAAATCCTGAATTAAAGATTTTGGGGGAATCATAGAAATAATTTGTCTGCCATCTCAATTTTAAAAATAAGAAACCCAACCCACAGAATTGATGAGACTCTACATAGTCATTCATTCAGTGATGCTATGGTTGGCAGATATAACTGTGGCCAACACAATCATGGTCTCTATCTCCAAGAAACATTTTGCCCAGTAGGAAAAATGCATAGACACGTAAATAGTTTATTACAATACAGCATGGTAGGGGTTACTAAAAGAGTAAAAATGAGTGTATTATGGGGGCACATAAGGGGCCACTAATCCAGTCTGAGAGACCCTCTGTGAAGAAGAGATATTAACACTAAGACACAAAGAATGGCTATATTTGCTAAGATAATGCTAGCTGCTATAACAAACACACCTCCATATTTCAGTGACAACATGATAGAAATTTACTTCTCATCATGTAACTATCAGTGTGATTGGTCTGGGGGTGCCCTTCCAGTGATTCAGGGACTCAGATTCCTTCCAGCCTACAGTTTCACCATCCTCTAGGACAGCAGTTCTCAACCTGTGGGTCGAGATCCCTTTGGCGGTCGAATGACCCTTTCACAGGGCACACCTGAGACCATCCTGCATATCAGATATTTACATTATGATTCATAACAGTAGCAACATCACAGTTATGAAGTAGCAATGAAAATAATTTTATGGTTGGGGTCACAACATGAGGAACTGTATTTAAAGGGCCAGAAGGTTGAGAACCACTGCTCTAGGATCTTGGAGCCTTTTACTTCCAATTGGCAGATGAGGAAAGAGGGAGAAGATATACCTGCTTTTTAACCACTTTGGCCTAGAAATGACATGCTCATATTCCACTGGTGAAATCTAGTCACATGGTCCCACCTGGATGCAAGGGGTTTGAAAATACAGTTGCTGGTGTGGTAGCCACAGCCCAGCAATAACTTTACACGAAGGAAGGTGAACATGGAGTTTTGAGAGCCCCGACTCAATGAGTTAGTCAAGCCATTGACAGAGAAAAGGCGTGGCTTTCTAGCTAAAGGATGGTACATTTAACAAAGACCCGAGGTGAAGAAGAGCAGGGTCCAGTTAGAGCAGGGTGGCCATGTTTATGCAGATTTAGCAAATAAAAATACAGGCCTTCCAGTCACATTTGAATTTCAGATAGACAACAAATAATATTTTAGGACAAGTATCTCCCAAATATTCCATGGAACATACTTATACTAAAAATGATTCATTGTCTCTCTGAATTTACATTTTCACCAGCATCATGTACTTTATCTGGGAAAGGGCATATTGTTCAGAATGACTAGAGCGCAGAGTCTGGGTGGGAGGGAATTGGGGATTATGAAGCTGGAGAAGTAAGCATAGGCCAGGCTTGTGAAGGTCCTTCTAATCCAGGTTAAGAATTTATCCTAATAGCAGAGGAGAGTCAATAAAAAGTTTTAAACAGGGGGAAAGAGTATGAGACATGCTCAGATCTAGATTACAGTGGAGGGGTAGCCACAGAAGGAGGCGACCAAAGGCAAGGAGATAGGGCAAAACCAGGGCTTCAGGTCTGAATTCATCATTTCGTGATTCAGCCGGGTTCTTAGAAGCAGTTTAGGATAGTGGAAATAGCATGGCCAGGAGATCTGGGGTTCAGTACTGAACAGCTGGTACAGCAGTCCCCTCGCCTTGCCAAGCCTCCCTGTCCCCACTCCTGAGTTCCTCTGGAGTTCAAGGGTTCCACCTACTCTGCAGAACGAGTCTCCCCCATCTCTGCATTCCAGGTTCCTTCTATGCTCCCAAATGCTGGAAGTCTGGGTGCCTCACGGTCAAAAGCCAGACCCTGCCAGGCCCTGGCACTTATATAACTGTCAGAATCATGACCATGGTTCTCATCCATCCACAGTTTGGTGCTATCAGCTCAGCTGCCATTAGCGAATCCATCACGTTAAGCTGCAAGAAGTCACACCTGCCAGGCCCAAGCTGTTTATCTCAATAATTTCCCCACATAAAGCAAAAACAGGGGACTATTTATTTTCCTTCCTGACATACATAAGGCTGTTAAAAGTCTGAGTGCGCTGGCAGTTTACATGAAGCTAACCTTAATTGCACACCAGAGCCCCATAAAAGGAAGACCAGCCCTCATTAGCTAGGGACCAGTTTTACATTTTTCTCCTCTGACCAAAACTGTTTAAAAATGTGGGGTACTATCTCCTCCCAGCCAGACATAAATTTCAGTGCTGTCAGAATGCCCTCGCTGAATCCCAGCTTTTCTCATGCTTGAAATGTTCAGTGTGCCGACATGGGCTACAGAAAAGAAATGCTGTATCTTCCTTGAGTTCCTGCCCCCAAATGAATGAAACTCTCTCTCTGGTCTTTATAGCACAACCTTAGTTACCCTTAGGACATGATCCCAATCAATATATTTCTTTCATCATTCTGGGTAAAGCAGAAGTACTTTTAACCCTCCTCATGAAAAATGCCCCTGACTTTTCCTATTAGGTATGGGGCAGCTATGCTGTGACAGGCACACCGATGATCAATGCATTCTCTCAACATCCACAACTCTAGTCCAAATGTCTCCCATCACAGTACCCCACCCCTGCCTAACAGCAGGAGGAGCCCAAAGGCCCTGTAACCTCTTGCCTACTTCAACCCCCCTTTGGGTTGGCCAGTGCCTGTTCAGCGACTTGGGAAATTCCCTCTCCTCTTCACTGTGATTGCCATTATGGGTTGTGTCAGGTTTATTTCTGGCTTCCAGAAGGGAGTTGGGTTTTTGTGGTTGTTTGTTTGTTTGCTTTTGTGGAGTTTGGGAGAAGGACCTCATTACTCTAACTCTACACTTTGCTTTGCTGCTGGGCCCCCAAATCAACGCTACCTGTGCTGAGCGTATCACTAACTCCCATCAGCTTCTACTTACACCTCTTTCTCCCTGTTGCTACTGGACTCGTGGACCTGGGATTAGAAGGAAGTTTTTCAGCTTCTTCACATGCCTCCTGTTTCCTCCTCTCTCCTCACATTCGAGCTTCTCTTTCATATCTGTATCTATATATCTATATCTATATCTATATCTATATCTATATCTATATCTATATATATCTAAAGATATAAAACTGTAGGTCTTTATAGATATAAACTAAAGCAGGGGTCCTCAAACTTTTTAAACAGGGGGCCAGTTCACTGTCCTTCAGACCGTTGGAGGGCCGGGCTATAGTTTAAAAAAAAAAACTATGAACAAATTCCTATGCACACTACACATATCTTATTTTGAAGTAAAAAAACAAAACGGGAACAAATACAATATTTGTATTTGCATGTGGCCCGTGGGCCGTAGTTTGAGGACCCCTGAACTAAAGCTTCTATCTACATGAATGAACATAACCAACAGCTAACACATCTGTAGCATGTGCCGGTCACTGCTCTAAGTGTTTCTTATGTAACAACTCACTAGGAGGTAGGTTGTATTGTTATCTCAGATACGTAAGGAAACCCAGCATAGAAAGGTGTAAGTCACCCAGCTGGGCAGTGGGAGTGCTCTTTGTGCTGATGAACTCCATGCTATAGTGAGACTCAGATAATGGTGTGTGTGTGTGTGTGTGTGTGTGAGAGAGAGAGAGGGAGAGAGAGGGAGAGAGAGAGAGAATTGTATGATATTAAGAAAGTACATTCTGAGTCCAACTTTGTGGGCTTAAGTCTTGGAACTTATGAGAAGACCTGTGACATCAAATGTCTCCAAGCCTCAGTTTCTTATTTGTGAAAGGAGGGTGATAAGAGGACCCACCTCAAAGGTTTGGAGTGAGGAGTAAGGAGAAAATATCACAGCCAAGCCCTCAGCTCCCATTGGTGCATGGTCAGCAATGGGTAATGGGCGGCTATTTTTATTAACTCAACCTTCATTCAGGGGGCCTGCTACATGCCAGGATCTGCATATAGAACAGTTACCAAGAGCAACAAGGCCACAGTGTTGTCCTATCAGCCCCTCTGCCTCTCAGGAGAGCTGAGAAAATCACTGGGGGTAATATTTTGTGCAGTGTGGCACTGCATGGGTGTGGGTGATGGTTTTGCTGTTTCACAGGACTGTGGTTGAATGCAGGTGTGGAGTGGAGTGGCACAGAGCGTATTAGAGGGAGCACTGGATGGTTTGGCCAGTAAGAAGTCATGTGACTTGGCTGAGTCACTTCTTTTCCTAAGCCAAGGTGCCTCTAAGACAAGGTGGTTGACAGAAAAAAATTCTGGAGTCTATTTCAGCACTAACCTTCTCTGACTTTATGCTGTCTCTTCAGCTAAATAGTCTTTGAGCCCCTGGAAATTTGTTTTTAGATAAATCTCTAATATAAATTATTATTTTTTGCAGCATTTGTCTTTTGTCTTTCATGTAGAGGATTGCCCACGAGCCCAATAATTGAGACCTTGGTTCTGAGTTCTGAGAACTGTGTGCTGTGCAGCCTTAGGCAAGCTACTTCTTGAAACCTGTTTCCCCAGCTCAAATGTGACATCACCTACATTCACACTGAGGTAATTGCCTTCTAATTTGCCCTCCTCCAAGCCACTCTCCTCGGCAGATAGATGGAGCTTTAGAAAACATAAAGCAAATCTTGTCATGCCTCTGTTCGCTATCCGCCTGTGGCTTTCCAAAACATTTAGAAGAAATCCAAGCCCCTTGTTGAGATCGGTAAGGCCCTGCATGGCCTTGCCCTGCACCATGCTGCTCCACCACTCTTATTGCCCCAGGGCCCTTGCACATGCTGCTCCTTCTGTTCAGAATAGCCCCTCTCTACTCTTCTTCTACCTGATCCTTCTGATGCCCGGGTCTCAGTTTAAATGTCACCTCCTGAAATAAACCTTCCTTGTTTCTCTCCCCAATCTAATTTGGGGCCTCTGGTTATACTCTTTAAAAATATATATTTTTTAATTTAAAAATTTGTGGTAAAAGATACATAACAAAATTTATGACCTTAATCATTTTTAAGCGCACAGCTCAGTGGCATTAAGTACATTCACATTCTTGTACAACCATCATCACTACCCATCTCGGACCATTTTTCATCTCCCAAGGTGGAAACTCTGTACTCATTAAAGAGTACATTAAATAACTCATCCAAGAAGATAACCATTCTCCTCTCTGTCTCTAAGAATCGACTCTTTTATTCCTCATGTAAATCAGATCAGACAGTATTTGTCTTTTTGAGGCTGGTTTATATTCATTAGCATAATATCTTCAAGGTTCATCCATGTTTTAGCCTGTGTCAGAATTTCCTTCTTTTTAAAGGCTGAATAATGTTCCATTGTAAGTATATACCACTTTCCTTTATTCACTTATGAATGGAGGTGTGGGTTGCTTCTATCTTTTGGCTATTGTGAAAATGCTGCTATGAACATGGGTACGTGTTTATATTCTTCTATAGCACCCGGTCTTATACTTTAGATCTTGTGTGTTTATTCATTTACTCTCTAGTCCTCTACTAACATGTAAGCTATGTGAGAGTAGGACCTGCTACCTGTTTTGTTTTCTGTGATATATCAACTATATCTTCACAGCATCTGGCGTGTGATGTTATGACATGGATTTCAAAGCTAGCCAGTTTTTTGTTCAAATCCTGCCTCACCACTTGCTAGCTGTGTGACCATAGCAAATGACTTCATTTCTCCGTGCCTCAGTTTCCTCACCGATAAAGTGAGGATAAGGAAGATATTGCCTCCTAAGGCTATTGGAAGGGATATGTAAAGGGATTAGAAGAGAACCTGAACTATAGTAAATGTTCAAAAATGTGTGCCATTATTATCATAGTAGATGCTCAAATATTTATTGAGTCAATATGTTAAATGAATGAGATGACATTGGACATGAATCTATTTGTTTCCCTCCTCATCTCTGTCTTTCATATGCATCTCATCTTCCTGTTCTTCACAGAAGGTGCAGGTGCTAAGGGGAGGCAGTTTTCCTGTGTCTGCGATGCTCACTGGTCCCCCTTAGCAGGATCTCTAACAGAAGCCCTGGTTCTCAGCCTCACTGCACATTAGAATTACCTGGGGAGCTTAAAAATGCTGGTGCCTAGGCAGCACCCAGACCAATTAAATCAGAAACTCTAGGAGTAAGACCCAAACGTTACTACTTCTAAAGCCCTGGGTCATTGCAATGTGTAGCCAAGGCTGAGAACCATTGATCTAACACCAGGGTGAAGCTGGGGGTGGCATTCAAGGGTTGGATGCATGGGCTCAGCTGTTCAGAATCTAAGCATTCAAATTTGGGGGAAGTTTCTCAAAGAGCATGATCCTTCACTCACAAATGAACCTCTTGCCCTGGCCAGTGTGGCTCAGTTGGTTGGCCATCGTCCCCTGCACCAAAAGGTTGCCGGTTCGATTCATGGTCAGGACACATGCCTGGGTTGTGGGCATAATCCCCTGTAGGGGGTGTGCAGCAGGCAGCCAAAGTACTTTTCACTCTCACATCAATGTTTCTCTCTCTTTCTCCCTCTCCCTTTCTCTCTGTCTAAAAATCAATAAAAAAATTTAAAAATACATTCAATCTCACTAGAAAAATCAAAGAAGGGCAGATTAAAAAGAATGGGGTGACTATTCATCTGCTTCCCATCAAATTGGTATACATTAAAAAAACACACAACACTAATGGCTAAGGTTAAGATTATAGGGAATTGGACCTGCCACACACAGCTGATGAGAGTATAGCTGGGATAATCTGTTTGATCTGAAGGACCCTTTGGTATTTAATTTCAAAATCTTTATAGGTTTTAATATCAGATTTATTGTGTATGGGTAAAAAAATACAGTTGGCTTGAATTGAAAAAAAAGGATTACCTATATTATTATATAATTTATACACATTTGTTATAAATGAAAGTAAAATATTAAAATGACCTATAACGCCACCAATATAACATAGGCTAACAGTTTGCTGTCTATCTTTTAGACATTTTAATGCACATATTTATACATTTTTTAAAAGTGCAAGAATATTATGACTACAATTTTATAAACTGCTATATTTTTCCACTTTGTTTATCATACTTTACACAGTGTCAAATAAAACTTGTCTGCTTAAATGAATTAATATTCTCTAACAATGTAATTTTTAATAGCTCAAGATTTGATTTTTATGGTGTACTGTGATTTAACTAATCCTATATCATTGGATATTTCTATTATAAACTAGTGACCAGGTGCACAAATTCATGTACATTGAAAGGAAATTAATTAGAAGAAATATTTTCATATCGCTATTTGCCCTTTCTCTATAATAGAAGTGTCAACCAAATTTACGATTAACAATGGCAGATGGAAACTCACGTGTGAGATTGGAGCCAGCAAGAGCTTTATATGTATTGTGCATACGTGAGTCAACTTAGCTTTTTATAGATATAGAATAAACTTGCTTAACTTTCTGATTTAGCTAAGCTTTTTCCAGCCCAGTAAAGCACCCTGACTTCTTTTTCAGGTACTTGTCAGCAACACAGTAGTAAATATCAACATGAAGCAGATTATTATTGTAGATCATGCAGGGAGAACAAAGGGTAAACTATTTAACTGTAGCAGTGTTTGACTATATTCTGCACAATGAGAAAACCTGAAGTCATTTTCAAGGTCTACCATTTCTTACTTCTTTTCAGTCGGGTCAAGTTTCTAAGCTTTCTAAATCTCTGTTTTCTGGATAATGAAAAGAAGATAGGATTTCACCAAGTCTCCTATCTGCCTACTCCAGGACTTCTGTGAGGATCAAATGAGATGAAGCATGGGAAAATGCTTCACAGACATTTGGTTAAAGTGTAAATGTTTCCACCTGGCTATAAAGCAAGTCATGTTCCTGGGCTGAAGAAACTGCAAAGAGGCTAGTCGCTAGGGAGAGGAAGCTGGGCGTTGCTACGTGATGTCACTACCCTGTCTGGGCTGTGGGCCGCAAATTTTGCTCCACTGGGTTCGGCAGCATCAGCTGTGATTTGGTGGGCTGTCACTCTGGGGTGGTGGCGGGGCCTGTGTCCCACTTGGGGGAAGCTGAGTGTTGCTTTGTCAGCGCCAGGTCCATGCTGCAGTTTCTCTGTAAATGGCCAGTGCACATCACAGCAGCTCCTGCGTTGAGTGCCTGCCCCCTGGTGGTCAGTGAGCATCATAGCAACCTGTTGGATGGGCAGAGGGACACTTAGCATATTAGCCTTTTATATATATAGATTATATATATAGATTACTTTGTGATGAATACTTGAGCAGCTATAACAAAAAAACATAGACTGGGTAACATATAAACAACAGACATTATTTCTTATGGTTGTGGAGGCTGGAAGTTCAAGATCAGGATGCCAGCATGTTGGGTTCTGCTGAGAGCCCTCATTGGGGTTGCAGACTGCTGACTTCTGCAGTCCTCACATGGGAGAAGGGGGCAAGGGAGTTCTCTCGGGTCTCTTTTATCACCTCCCACAGGGCCATGCATTGAGGACACGAACATCCAGTCTACAGCAGTACTCTTGTGGACAAGTCTTTGGGTGTGCTCAGTTATAGCCTTACTATAAATTCCTAATATAAAGTAGATAAAGAAAATATACCAGTATAAGGCCTTGTTTTCCTTTTGTTTTCAAACTTTTTTTTGTGTGTGTTAATAGTGACTAGTAGTGATATTCTATGGTATAACTAAGTTGCTTGTAAACAGATGTGGCAAGGGAAGAAGATGCAGTTAAAGTCAGGCTCAGCTCAGTCCTCAATCATGTTATGTATTAGCTGGTTGTTGCACTTCAGGCACTATGTGTATACCTGTGTGCACATGTGTGCATGTGTGGGTGCACATGCATGCTTGTGAGCATGTCTATGTCCTGCTGATTCCCTCAGGTAGACAAACAAGCCAGCAGTCCTTGCTTCTAAGTCAGTTCCTTTCTCAGTCCCGACCCACCATTCTGTCCTTATTTTCCTGGCTGATTTGCAGAACCCTACTCCGTACCCTGGCTTCTGACATCGGATTTTGTTTTCCTGCTTTGGGTTCTGCATTTCCAGTGGTGGCCAGTGGAGTTAGCAAGTCAGTTAGGAGCCCTGAAGTTTGGCCTGGAGACGAGGGCGCCTTCTGCCAGCATTGGCTTTCAGGGCTCTGCCCAGCTGAGCATCTTTCTGGTTCCTCTTCATCCCCTGTGAAACTACTGGGGGTCCCCAGAAGATCCCAGACCTGGGGAGGGTGGAGACATCCCCACTTGCATGCAATACAAAGGGAAGTGTTGCTTCCCTTCATCAGTAGGCTGTCAAATGCTTTACGGAAGTGACTTCTCTCCCTTTGTTCCCCACTCCTTCCATCTCTTTGTTCTTCTTCCTCTTCACGCTGAAGCAAGAAAACAAGAAAATGAAGAATTATATGAAAGAGGAAAAAAAACACCAGGGATAGAAATAACAATGTGCAGCAGAAAGCCTCTTTGGTTCAATATAACATCTGTTTTCTGGGCAATGGAGAGGCCCTGTTTGTGCCTTAAACCCCAATTGTCATCTTCAGGAGCTGTTGGTGGGTCAGAAGCCGGAGCAATGAGATGCACACAGGGCTCTGGACGGAAGTTGGAATCTAAGAAGCAGCTCCACCCATAATTACTCATGAAAAACCGGATACAGTGACCAGTTATTTATTTGATTTTTTAATCTATAAAAGGCCTCCTCTAGGTTAGCTGATTTGGAGCGCAGATATAAAGCTGGCTTTCTTGTAAGATGACTGTGAAAACACGCAAGGAAAACCACTCTATCCGAACCTGGAGGCTGATGGCAAGGGCCTTTATCAAAATGTTATTCTTTTCCAAAAGGCATTCATCATTTTCAACAGGGCTTCGTCCTGGTGTTGGTGTCACAAAGTGAAGTCTTGCCTCGGGCAGGTTAAACTAGCAGCATTCAGGGAAAAAAATAATCCTGCAGACTGCGTCCAGGGAGCTGTCACGATGATTAATTAGCCCCGACAGTCCCAGGTGGGTGATAAGGACCAAAGCATTCTCGCCTACTGTTTGTACTTAAGTGACATAGGCTTGGGCTCAGGTCCCCTGCGTGTCATTCTCATTCTGCAGAAATATCTGCCCTCAGTCTGATCTCGGGGAAGTCAGTGGGAAGGTTCAGTTTAAAATCCAGAGAGGAGGGAGTCTAGACTGGCTCTGGGCCTACTTAGCTCAGTGCCCTTGAGCAGGTTTCTTGGTAGCCTTGGAACCAGTTTTCTTAAGCAGGGCTCCTAATGGCCCCTCATTATTTGGCCATTGCCTGCCTCTGGGACACCCTAGTCTCACAGGGCTTCTTTGACCTTTTTCAGCGTTTCCCTCTTCCTCTTGCTGCTAGCCATTACCCAAGCCCTTCCCTCGTCTACTCCAGAGAACACCTTCCTTTCCTCTTTGCCTGGCTAGTTCCTGCACATCCTTCAAGCCTGAACTTAACTATAGCTCTCTTTGTAAAGTCTTGCTGGACCCTCCTCTTAGGAGTCAGCCTCCCTGAGTACTCTGTATTTTCCTAACCAATAAATGGTGCTTACCCTTCCTATCGTGGTGGCTAATTCAAGGCTGTCCTAGCGGGCCTTTGGGCTTCTTGAAGTCAGGGAGAGTGTCAATCTTTCTTGTCACTGTAGGTACAGCACCTAAGTACAGTGCCTGGCACATGGAAGAGGCTAAAAATAATCATAATAAGGGAATAATGATATGAGATGAAAGAAGGGGAATCATGTTAGGTGAACAGCACAAACGTTTTGAGTATAACCTTTATGGCCTAAAATTTGCGTTGTTATCCTCTCTCACCTCCACATACATGCGTGAGAGTTGCTGGGCATTTGATATCCATTTATTGAGAAATAGAAAATGACAAAGGTCATTATGAATTAACATTGTCTTGAAATTTATTGGTATTTTATTAATGACCATAAGATCAACATACATTTGAAACTACTCATACATGTAAGTAGTAGAATATGCAATCAGAAACTAAAATTTGTGTTTTAAAAGTTATTTTTCAGTGTGAGAGGTATTATAATATTGCTTTTGGAATCATTGAAGGAGGTATTCTCCCCCATCCCTCCCCCCCACCCCCCCGCCAACCCAATTCTCCCAGTTGGGCTGGGTATGAGAGTCTCACAATCACTTGAAAAGTATCTCTAGAAGAATAAATCACTTTTGAGCCTCCCAGAACTATTATTATTATTAGTAGTAGTAATATCATATTATTATTACTCATGTAGAAGAATGATATAAAGCCCCACAATTTGTGTTTTGAAGATGTAAAAAAAGCCATTGGACTTTTAAAGAAGTTCTACACCATTTTCTCTAATTTTATCTTCCTTTTCAAGCTTGAGTTTGCTATGAATTTAGAATGAGCTTGTCCATTTCCACAAAACAAAACACCTGCAGGATTATTACAATTGCATAAATTCTATGAGTCAACTTGGGGATAGTTGACATATTAACACCTTGGGAGCTTTCATTCCCTAAACATTGATATAGCTCTTCATTTATATATGTCATCTTTAATTTCTCTCACGGTATTTTTTAGTACAGAGGACTTGTATGTTCTTTGTTGAACTTATGCCAAAGTAGTTTAAATTCTTTAACACTTTTACAAATTTAATTATTTATATTTTAATGTCTTTTTTATAATTGCTTGCTGCTAGTATAGAAAAAATTTTTGATTTTTATTAATATTTTTATATCCTGTGACTTTATGACATTCACTTATTTAAAAGTTTTGTAGATTTCTTACAATTTTCTACATGTACAGCTCCACCTGCAAATAGACACAGTTTTACTTCTTGCATTCTGAACTTTATGCATTTGATTTTTTTCTTGCCTTTTTATAATGGCTGGGACCTCTAATGCAATGTTTAATATAAATGATGAGACATTTTTGTATTTTATGAATATCAGAGAACCAGGGTTTACTATTTTACTGAGAAGTGATTTAAGTATGAGTTCAGTGATCAGTTTCTATAAATGTCCTTTATGAAATCAAGGAAAGTCCCTTCTATTCCTGGTTGGCTGAGAATTTTTATCAAGAAGAGATGTGGAATTTTGCCAATCACTTTGTCTGAATCTATTAAAATATCATACCAGTTTTTCTCTTTTATTCTCTTAATATGTTAAATTGCATTGATTGCTTTTTGAATGTTAAAATCTTGAATTTACAAGATAAATTCTACTTGGACATGATGTGTGATCTCTTATCTATACTTTCTGGGTTCAATTTGATAATATTTTGTTAAGAATTTTGCATCTTGCCGAAACCGGTTTGGCTCAGTGGATAGAGCGTCGGCCTGCGGACTGAAAGGTCCCAGGTTCGATTCCGGTCAAGGGCATGTACCTGGGTTGCGGGCACATCCCCAGTAGGAGATGTGCGGGAGGCAGCTGATTGATGTTTCTCTCTCATCGATGTTTCTAACTCTCTATCTCTCTCCCTTCCTCTCTGTAAAAAATCAATAAAATATATTTAAAAAAAAAAAAGAATTTTGCATCTTTGTTCCTGATGATTTTATGAAAAAATTTGTATAAGATGAGTAGGTTATATTCTCCCTCTGCATCTCCTCCTATTGACACAAGCGATGGTACCTTTAAGAGTTGTCTCTGCTGTATGAGCAACTTTTTCTCTGTCTTCAAGGATACCTCAGGCATTGGCATACCTGTTCTGCTCTAGGGGTCCCAGGCGGAACGGTTGAAAGATTTAGTGTATGTTGCTGAACATAGGGCTTCCAAAGGTTATACTAGCTCCATGGCCTGCAGGCCCACTTGGAGCTTTCCATTTCCAACTTCATGCTCACTGAGGAAACTCAACACCCATGTCTGTGAGATGTGGGAAATCAGGAAAGGCTGTCTACATCCAGTGAGTCACCAAGTCCTGATAATTCCATGTTCTAAATACTTCTCAAATCTTGCTCTTACTCTCCATTTGGGTACTGATATTAGCTCAGGTCTCTTAGCTCTATCGGGATACTTTCAAAAGCTTTTATTATCTCTGCCTCTAGGCTCTCTTTCCTCCATTCTTCCTTCCATGTCACTATAGAAATGTCTCTATGTGTGCCATTCTCTTGTTCAAAAAACATTGAACACTGCACACAACAAATTAACAAAGTCTTAAGCATTGCACTCGAGGGCCTTCACGGTCTGGTCACTTAATTGACCATGTACTAATCCATCAATCAGAGTCTCTGCCCATGTGATGTCTCCCTGTGTCAATTCTTCACTTTACTTTAAAAAAATCTATATATATAAAAGCCTAAGCAACCATTCGACCATTTGACCAGTAGCTATGATGTGCACTGACCACCTGGGAGCAGACGCTGAACGCACAGGCATGGAAACATGGAACAGACTGATGGATCTCAGAGGGCAGGTGGGAGGAGATTAACCAAAGATCTTATATGCATACTAGAGGCCCAGTGCATGGGGTCCCTCAGCCTGGCCTGCGGGGATGGGGCCAAATGCATGCCCCAGGCCTCCAACATCCCCCAAGGAGTCCCAGATTGTGAGAGGGCACAGGCCAGGTCAAGGGACCCCACCAGTGCAGTAATTCATGCACTGGGCCTCTAGTAATAATAATAAATAGTAACAATTTCTTTAAGATTCAAGTGTTACTTATAATGAGATTCACTGTCAATTTCATAATAGCTATTCACAAAGAAAAGAAACACTATTACAATAAGTAAGTGAATACTTTCATTGCAAGACACATTAAAATGTGAAGAAGTTTGAGGTCTGAGCGTTGAAGACATCAAATGTCAAGAAAAGGCTCAGTACTGATTTAGCTAAAGAATCTTTTCCTGACTCATTGTGCTTCCAAGGAGCTCTGCACCATGCAGTCCTGCCCCTCTGCACATGACCCTCTGGATTATTCTCTTGTGCTAAAATCAATCTTCACGGAATATACTTGGTCTAAGCTTATTGGGTCTGCAAAGAGAATAAGCAGGTTGCCTATTCAATCTGTAAAATTTGCCATACTTTAAGAAAAACCTACTGTTGAAAATAGAACCCGAAAAAAGTCCCATAATATTTGTTGTATCTGGCTGGCAGCTGAGGGTTAATTATTCCTGCTTCCTGGGGAGGGTGCAGGGGGCGAAAACAGGGGCATCTGTTCTTTTGTCACTTGATGTCATTTTCTGTTCTGAATGTATTACCAATGCAGTTATTGCATCAACATAAATTAAACCCTTGGTCTCCCTCAGTCTTTTACTTTAGCACTTTTGGCCTCTAAACATTTGACCCAGAGTTTGAGCTGAAATTAAGCCGTCACAGATCTTGATTTGATAAGGGAAAAGGAATTAACATGGACAAAAAGAAGTGAGGCTAATTGGCATTTCCAAGTGATTTTTCCCCCCTTTTGCAATTGGCCAAAGAAAATGTCATGAGGGAGAGTGCTGTTTGCTTTCTCCTAGCAGCCCTCTTTGTGTATGCCCCCGGGACCAGGCCTCACCCGCGTCAGTCTCTCTGTGCGCCATTCTTGGGGGATAAGTGAGTCGGGTTTTATTGTGAGAGTCTACATACAGTTAATGAGACTTCTGTTGTCTGTGCTCAGATGGTTCTAGACACTCCACTCCATTTAATTTGGAATTCATTTGTCGTGGACCGTTCTCTAGGCTTAATGGCTGAAAGGTCCTTTCCAAAAGGGAAAGCATTCAGGGGGTAGAATTTAATAAAGTTCAGTAAGAAAGCAAATTCTTCATAAAACCCTGAAAAATTTTCTCCAAAGTCCAGACACCAAAACTATCGTGTACCTCAGGGTTTCAGTTCTGCTCCCGTCGCTTGGGTCCTGTGTGGACTATAGCAGTGCATCTGCATCGGTAAATAAGGAATAACTTCATGACAGTTTAATGGGGCCGGGGAAAATAATTGCCTTTTTTTTTTTAAGTGGCTCTTCTTATCGTGTTCTGCTATGGTGAACCATGATGGTGAGTTTGCTAGAGATAAGATCCTTAAAGTGAGACTAAAATAAACAAAAGATAATCTTATTCCATTTCTGGGCTTAGACTGTCTACCAGAGAGAAGCACATTCATTGTAAAAATGAACAGGATTCCTGGCCAGGCAGTCTGAGGGGAGGAGGGTTGAGAGCCAGGCCGGGGCTGGGGGTGTGGAGGGTGTGGGGGGCGGGTAGGGGAGGTGGGAGGATGGTTGACAGAAGCAGCAAGCAGCTGGGAGCCCTTGTAGATGTGGCCCCTCTGGCCCTAGTAGCCCCTCACCGGCCACTCATTCATCCATACCCAGTGATTGCTTCCTTTGTTTCAGCTTCACCCAAGCTCAGGTTCATCCTCAATTTATTTTATTTTATTTAGTTAGTTTAATTGAATTTATTGGGGTGACATTGGTTAATAAAATTATACAGGTTTCAGGTACAATGTTATTATTTAAAATTTGCCTTTGAACTTAACTATCCTTTCTCTCTTCTCTGCTTTGCTAATCCCTACCCACCCTTCAAGGACCATCTTCGGGAAGTCTTGCAGTTGTCCTCTTGGTTCTCTCTTAGCACTTTGCTCCTTGTGCTGTTTGAGCTTGTTGGCATTGTTTATCTGTTCACATAAGAGCCTCTTGCCCTAGATTTTGAGCCAAGCATTCGTTCATTTGTTCATTTTCTTGTGTAAGCATTGAATCAGTACTTGGTGAGCACATACTCTGTGCTAGAGATACAAGGGAGAACACAGCAGTCACGTCCTATGTTTCAGTCTAATGAGGGAGACAAAAAGCACAGGAACCAAATAAAAATAAAAGTTAAGAAGGAAGCAAACAGGGTACTGAGATAAAGAAATGGGAAGACTATTATATTATAAAGGGGGTTCCAGAGGATGTTTTCCTGAGGATGTGGCATCTAAGTGAAGTACCAAAGAAGTTGGGCATATTGACTGCTCCATGATTAATGGAATGAATGAATCTCAATGAGAGGTCCTTATGATTTGCCACGTCCAGTTAAAAATATTCCTGAGAATAGTGTCAGTGAGCATTCCCTAAGGCAGTGTTGAGAAGGTTTTTTAGGTGCTGCCTCTGACCTAATAGCAAAGGCTGCTGGGAGCACAGTTTTGAGGAGCATTGGGATTGTATCAAGCTCAGTGGGAAGAGTGCCATGGTCAGTGAGCAAGGTCAGCCATGGATGTGCAGGTCATGGTGACCTGAGTGCTAGACTATTTATATCCCGTTGAATGGAATGACTGGCACCAGGGACCATTTCTCAGTTCTTACTTCTAATTCTTCCTTTTGGCTCTCTGATTTTCTCCCGAAGTCTTGTCTCACTCATCTCTTCTCTAAGCAATCAGTTTATGTCTTCATAAAATTTAAGATTTTACCAACTGTGTGTGTGTGTATATATATATATATATATATATATATATATATATGTATATATATATGTCCCAAGTATATTTCATCACACACAAACACACACATATAAAAATATATGCATGTGTATGTGTGTATATATAAGTATATAGCTCATATGTACATTGCACACACATGCATTCCCAATCTCATCATGTATAAATGTGAACATACAGTAACACTATTGTTCTATCCAATACACAAATTATTCACTCTTGTTTTAAAAAGAGTAAATATTTCACCTTATCTGTAGCATGTTGAATCCTAAGAAAATAAGATTTAGATTTGAAAGACCTGGATCTAAATTTTAGCTCTTCTACTTATTAGTAATAACTTCCCACGATTTAAATGTATAAAGTAGATTTTATAACAATAATAAATTTTACATACTCCTCACAAAAATCATTGGCAGATCAAATGAGAACACATATCAGTGCATTTGGAAAACTTGTACAGAGATTTACAAATGTATTATTCCGTGAGTATGTTTCAATGACCATATTCCATATTTACCTCTTTGTCCCTGGTACTCTCATGTATAAGATCAATTGATTTAGGAAAATATTATGCATAAATTGGTGTTTATTAAGTGCTTTCTGATACAAATAAAAATGGCTCCATGCACATTTTTTTTCTTCTTGGTAACTAAAGAAATAAATTTCACATGGTTTTAAAATAATTTGTTTTGCTGGTTTTCAGCAAAATTCCATTAAACTAAAATTTCTCTCATGCTAGGTCCCTTTTAATAGTATCTAATATTTTCATGTACAGAAGAAGTAGCTCATTTCATTTTAAAGCTACTGTAAAGTCAATGAAAATTAAGTACTTTATAGTCAGGTCTTATTTCCAAGAGAAGTAGGTTAAAGGAGAGAATGGCACCTAGGATTCTTTCTCAGAAAATTCCCTACACCAATGCCTTCTTTTCTCCTCCTCCTCCTCCTCCTCCTCCTCCTCCTCCTCCTCCTCCACTTTTCCCTCCTTCTTCCCTTTCCCTCTCCCTCCTTCTCCTTCTCTTCTTCCTCCTCATTCTTCTTCTCTCTCCTTTCTCACAATAGCGAAAACGTATTGATGTATTCCAAGCACAGTGCTAAATGCTTATATGAATTATCTTGTTGAACCCTCATAACAAGTCCACCTTGTCATCTCCACTTCACAAAAGAGGAAACCAAGATTCATTGAGGTTCTGCCCTCGCCCAAGCATCTCAGTCATCGCCAGAGCCCACTGGGCAATACTCTGTCTTAAAGCATTTCACTGCATCCAGATCCCTTTGCGAATCTTGTGCCGATGAGTCATTTCCAAGTAAAATTCACATGTACTTCCACATAAAGCTGCATTTTCTTCCCCCTGCCCCCACCCTCCCCCCGTCTCTCCTGTCATCCCTTAAAGGCCTAGTTCCTGTCTTAGTCATGTCTAGTGTCTGAACAAGAACTCCAACAAATATGCTGCGTGGCTGACAAAGGAAGTTCGGCATTCCTCTGGTGCGTCTGATTGAAAACAAACGAGTAGCTGATCAACAGGTAGAGGTTATTTGCAAAACTGAAAATAGGCTGGATCAGGCCCAGCTATTGTGACCCAAACTAATCAAGAATGCAAGGTTCAAAAGGGCCTGATACCTCGTGCTCATGCGGCACACATCTACCCCTCTCACTTCTCGTGCAAAAATGAAGGCAAATCCCTAACTCTAAACACCCAAGGGGAGCAACGTAAACTGATTTTTCATGCAGTAGATGGGGGTAGGACAACCAGAACAGAAATGAGCCCTTTGCCAACATGAAGTTTATTAGTCTGGGCAGAAAGTCAACATCACTAAATTTTCCTAGAGATATGTTTTGAGCCTCATTCTTGACGTCTGGGCTCTGATAAACACTGGCTTGAGTCGTGGGTGAGAGTCATTAACTTAGTTTTGCATGATGGAAATAATGGCTCCCCATTTGTTAGTTTGCGTTAGGCATGTTTCAGGGGTATCAAGGCCTCATTGCCTCTCAATGTAGCTGCTGCCCTACACTTGACCTCTCCCCATCCAAAAATGTATATGCATGGATGGCTGAGGAACCCTGGCACCTTACAAATTATCCATTCAGACTGTCAAGAATCTTTTCTTTGGAAGGAAAAGAGATGTGACAAGTGTAAACACGGGAGAATGGAACCTGCTGCAGAGGACAGATGCCACGTCAGACTTGATAAAAGCTGATGGTGCATTCTTCTGCAGTGAGTCAGCTGGCTGCTCGCGCTCTCTCTCTCCAACTCCTTCCAGCCTTTTTTGCTATGATAGTTTCTTTCATCCTGACCCCTTAGGCATGCCCTGGAAGCAAGGTTCTGATTAGTACAAAACTGTCCACCTTATGTTTTTATTTTCATCCATGTTTCCAGTTTGGTGCCAGGCCGCAGGATTCAGATACCGATCAAATTAGATGAGGGTCACTTGTATCCTAAAACAGGAGGCAAAGAAGATCCCTTTCTGTCACACAGAGTGGCAGGACCATCTGGTTCAAATGCTGATGGAGGCTGTGCCTTTGAGGATCAAGATCCTGATTTCACAAAATTTCACGAGGCAGAGGTGGAGGTTTGAAGCCCCAGGGAACAGTCAAAGGTAAGGAACTGGCCCTGGAAAGTTTTGAAAACCAAATCAGTGTCTTACTCCCACCCCCTCCCTGAGACACAACTGAATTAGCTCCTAGCATGCTTAAAGTTGCACTGAAGTTGGAATTGGCACCTTTCAGAGTGGCTGTCCAGGTTGGAAATCTTGAAGCAGGGGCTACAGAACATCAGCTACTAGCTGGGCCTTCTCTGGCCAAGTTAGGACACATTTCTTTTCCATTTGCATAGCTGTTGTCTCAGATAAGCCATAGATAGTAGAAAGTATCAGTTAAGAGAACAGGTGCTGAAGTTGGATAGATTTGAGCTTGAGTTCCAACTTCATCTTTTCACTCTCAGTCCAGATTGCATTTGGTTGAAAGCAACAGAAAAGATGGCCAATGATGGCCCAAGTGAGGACCTAGTTATTCATCTTACATGACCTCCTTCCAGAAGGAGGCAGGCCAGGGCCATTCCCAGGGCCCAGGGATGCCATCATGGACCAGTTCCTTTCAGCTTCCTGTTCTGCATCCTTAGGGGGTTCTTATGGGACAAAAACATAACCCCAAGGATCTCGATGGAATGTAGTTTATTTTCAGGAAAGGATATAAGCCATGATGAGATAAACAAGCAAAATCACTCAGTGTATCTCAGGATTCCCAGGAGAGATGCTGCTCTCAGTTTTAGCTAGAAGCTTCTCTCAGTGTGTTCCAAAGAAGAGGATCCAAGGGGGAAGACCTCCAAAATCCTCTCCTGTGTCTTGTCAACTGGCAAACACACATGCAACAACATAAATAATGTCTTGTCTTATTGTTTTGTTCACTTATTTAAGAATGATTCAGCAGTGAGTGGATGCCCTAGACTTTATTTCATAATGTTTTTACTACTGCACAGCCATGACCCTGAGCGGTGATAGATGGGGGCCAGAATGAGGGCAGTGGTGGTGGGATTAGAGAAGAAAGACTCTATGAGTGAGACACCCTTTCCTAGTGGAGAGCGACTGGATGTGTGGAGGGCAGGTGTCTGAGTTGATGATGGGTTCTTCAGTTGGAGGTGCTGGGACGATGGTGAAACCATGAATAGGAATGAGGAAGTCAAGAAGAGGAATCTGAGGAGTTCAGTTTGGGACACACAGAAGTTCTGAAGTTGAGTAGAGGCATATCCAGGGGAGATGTCTAAGGTGCAACTGGAAATCCAGGCATAGAGCTCAAGAGACAGAGTTAAAATACAGTAACTACGTAATGATAATGTAGGTTTTTATGTTTTTGTTTTTTTACTACTCACCCGAGGATATTTTTTTCCATTAATTTTTAGAGAGAGTGGAAGGGAGGGGGACAGAAAGAGAAACATTGATATGAGAGAAATGCATCGATTGGTTGCCTCCCACACGTGTCCCGACCGGGGCCAGGAATGGAGCCTGCAACCGAGGCACATGCCCTCGATTGAGTTCGAACCCTCCACCCTTTAGTCAGCAGGCTGATGTTCTAACCGCTGAGAAATCCGGCTAGGGCTATAGTTTTTTTTTTTTAATTAAGTTTTTGCCTGCAATGGGGCAGTACTTTTCCATTAGCTATGGGCATCCATCCTGTGGATAAACTGATTCCACAAGTTGAAGAAAATCAAGTCTGCAATTATCCGGTGAATATGATCTTTGTGGAGAGTCCATGGAGGGGAAAACAAACCTCTAGTTCCCCATAACTGTAGGGGAAGTGGGGAAGGGTGGTTAGTTCTGATTTCACAGGGATACATGTTTCCTTGGGTTACATAAGTTTTAAAGGCTTTTTCACAATCAGCTCATTTGATGTTCACAAGAACCCTATGCAGAAAGCAAGGGAGAGCTTCTCTTCAATGTTGATAAATGAGAAAAGAGCAATGTGAGAGAGCCTTGACATGTCCAGACTCTGGACTGACTGAGCCCATAATGGAGACCAGAACCAGAACCAGCTGGCGGAGGCTGGGAGTGACTTCAGGCCTTTCAGTTCCTCTCTCCTATTAAAGTACCCCTCCCATCCAAGTATGGCTGCTTCAGAGCATTTTATAATACCACCTCCACTCTTCAATGATTTCATAGTGAATTAAATAAGTGATTCTTAAATGTCAGTTCACTTGGGGAGCTTGTAAGATCCAGATTTTTGAGCCTCACCCCAAAAGATCCAGTTTCAGTATGTGCATTAGAGTTCTCCAGAGAAACAGAAACAATAGAAAAAACTATGTTTCGTATTGATCTCTTTATTCACATATAAAGAGATTTATTGGTTTGCGGATATATATAAATATATGATATATTATGAGGAATTGGCTCACTTGGTTATGGAGGAGGGAAAGTCCCACAATTTATCACTGCAAGCTGGAGACCCAGGAAACCAGTGGCACAGTTCTGGTCGGAGTCCAAAGGCCCGAGAACCAGGAGCACCAAAGGAGTACATCCCAGTGTGAAGGTGGGAGAAACTGATGTCTGAGTCAGGCAGAGAATGAGCATTCTCTCTTCCTCCACCTTTTTATTCTATTCAGGCCCTCAAAGCATTAGATGTTGCCCATGCGCACTGGGAAGGGCCATCTGCTTTGTGCAGTGATCCACATGCTAGTCTGTTCCAGAAACACCTTCCCAGTCACCCTCAGAGATCCAGCTCTCTGGGCATCCATGGCCCAGTCAAGTTGACATAGAAAATGAACCATACAGCAGGTTTGCCAGGAATCTGCATTGTAGCAAATATCCCAGGTGAGTCTGCTGTGGATGGTTCACCCACCACATTTTGAGAATCACTGAAGTAATGGGAGAAGGATGTCTAAGTCCCTTTCTGTTTTCTTTCCTGCCCCTCTCCCACTCTCCTGTAGATGAGGAGTTGCTTCTCTGATTGGCCAGTTGTGGGACAGAAACCAGGCTATCTTTACTAATGGACATGATCATTATATTTTCAGTGTCAAGTAGTTGTATTTTCTACCTTCTTTTCTGCTTCTTGCTTCTGTTTTGATGTGACATCAATGAGCAGAGCCAAGATCCCTTTGTTCCTGACTACTTTATCCTGTCTTGTTTGTTTGTTTGTTTGTTTTGCATGCTTTCCAAAATGTTGTCATGAAAACTCTAGTTCCCTGTATCCTACAGCCCAGCCAGAAGGTGATATTTTTCAGTTGGGAGGAAAGGGCCTTTGTAGGCAATTCAACTAGGTTGAAAGTTGCCCTCACTCTCCCCAGAGTTCCACTTTGGATATGTTAGCATTGGTCCCAATAAAAGTGAAGTTTTACATTGCATATATTTGGTCTAGTTTCCTATATGTATAGGATCTTCGGGATTAATACCTAGCACTTATTGAATGCATACCATGTGCAAAAGAGTGAGTGTTATGCACAAAGCAGCTTGTATAATCTTTATAACAGCTCTGTGGAAAGGTACTGCCATTATTCCTTTTCTTTTTTTTTTTTCAGATGAAAAAATTTCCCAAGGTGTTCTCACTAGTGAGTAAGCAAGATTTGAACCTAGGTCTTGACTTACACATACCTCATCTTTCTGAGTCTACTCTTACCCACTATACTTAGGAACTGTCTGGGGAAGGGATGGACAATCAAGGGGATGTTGGAGTTCTACGGTCCCCTGCACATACACCATCTACGTATCATCAAAACTGCCTAGAACCTCAATAGAGGCCAATTCAAAGGCAAAAGGACACAGGAATTCAAAGCCATTATCTGGTTAATTAGAACCACAACTCTATTTTGAGCTGCATTAACTGGACAGGTATTTTCCAATAGCTTGCTGACTCTCTTCTGAATGAGTACTTAACTCTGGTCCCTCTTAGCTGCTGTTGAAATTTCTATAACCTCAGTGGTTCTGGGATCGACAGATGATGAAACTTTTCAACAGATCCATTTTCTCTGAGCCAGTTGATGGTATTCCCTATCTTAGAACAAACCATTAATCAAAAAGAAAGGCCACAACCATAAATCGACATAAATTGGGTACAATCTTCCCTGAATGACTTTGCCCTGCCAAAAGTGTTCTTAGCTTTATAACGTTGGTCGACACTGGCCCTAGCCCAGCGGTTTCCAGTTTTTCTTTATGGAGGTGAATAGACTAAACTCAGCACTTTCTCAGTCTTTCAAATAAGTGCACTGACATCATTTGGAAATTATAAGAATCCACATATCAGGCCAAATTCCACTCTGGGTTCAACATCCGCTGCTCCACCCCCCACCCCTGAAATCAACCCCCAAGAGTATGGTTAAGTAAGGGTAGAACTTGGCTAGAAGCTTGTTATTTTTGCAGTTTTAATTACACATACCTCATTCATTTGCCCAAATTAGGAGAGAAGGTTTAAGGAGGGACCCTTTGCCTGTTGGCTTGCTTCAACGTCTGGTTATTCTAGTACTTAACTTGGGAATTTCAAGAAAATAGTCAAGAATTGACATTATATATTCTTTTGGGGGGGGCTGGAAAGAACTTAAACCAGCACTATCTTATCCAAACCCCATGGTTTTATAGACCAAACACAAACACAAAACAAAACCCAATGAAATTTAGAGAGGAAAAGTGCCCAAGGTCATATGAAAGGTATGGTAAGCCAGACTAAAAAAAAAAAAAAAAAAGCCAGGAATCTATCTCCCTTGTTTAGTGTGCTTTCAACACACCCTACTAAGAAAGGGTGATTTTATAAATTTTCTCCTGCTATATTCAGTAGTGGAAAAAACCTGGGTTTTAGGGCCAGGCAAGGCAGGAGTGAATCCAAGTTCAATTACTTCTTGATCATGTGTGCCTAGTTGCTTACCTTCTCTGGGTTTTAGTTTTCCTATTTATCAAGGAGGGAAGACTAATACATACTTCCTAAGGATGTTGTGACAGTTTAGTGAAATGATATCCCCCAGGCAAGTGGGACACAGTAATTGCTTGGTCCCCTTCTTTTTTAGGACTCTTGGGTTGCAAATGATAGAAACTCAAACTGGCCCGAGCATAAAATGGAATTTGTTGGGACACCTGTATGATGTTGAGTACGTTTTGGTTCAAGAGAGGCTGGTTCTATAGGCCAAAGTGTTAGCATTAGAAATGATAGCTTTCTTCTGCATAAGTGACATTCTTAGGCCAGCTCCCTCTTGGTGTGACAACATGAGCTGTTAGTAGCTCAAGGCTTCTATCCTATAAGGTTCCAGTCCAGAACAGAGAAAACCATTCTTTTTAAAATATATATATATATATTTTATTGATTTTTTACAGAGAGGAAGGGAGAGGGATAGAGAGTCAGAAACATCGATGAGCGAGAAACAGCCATCAGCTGCCTCTTGCACACCCCCTACTGGGGATGTGCCTGCAGCCAAGGTACATGCCCTTGACCGGAATCGAACCTGGGACCCTTCAGTCTGCAGGCCGACGCTCTACCACTGAGCCAAACTGGTTAGAGTGAGAAAACCATTCTTATCCAATATTTTCAATGAAAGTTCCAGAATTAAGACATGTTGGTCCAGCTCTGATGAAACATCCAGTGGTACAAATCACTGTGCCATAAAGCTGGGCAATAGGTCAGAAGGTCAGGTTGAGGAGATATGCCCCCTCCTGGAGCTTGGGGTGGGGGGTGGTTAGATAGGATGGGTGAACCTCCAGAAGCACATAGACTGAGAGTAGAGCCGGGTTAGTTCTCAATAAAACAATCTGAATGCTCTTGACCACTGAGGATTCACTTCCCTTCTCCTTTCTACTTGTCCCAGGTTTGTCAACACTCAGGAGGCTGTTTGTTCTCTCAAAATTATTGTATATTCTACCTGTGCTAGGAGGAAATAAGTGGTACTGAAGTTAGTGCCTCTTGGGCTGAGTAAATAGACTTTCTTGGTTAAGAAGAAAGACTTGGTCAAAGGAAGTATTCTTTCCCACTCAGCTATGCTGTATCTTTCCTTATAAAATAAAAACATCACACGATATTAAAATAGACAGAGAATACTTGCAAATAAAATAGGGACACAAAATGACATCTGTTGTTAAACATGAGTCTTCACAGTCTATAGCACAACGTCCCACTTAGATGTAATATTGCATATTTAAAACAAAAGTTATTTATTAAACATTTACTATGTGCTAGGCACTGTGATTAAGTGCTGATAACACAACAAGTGCTTTCAAAATAGCTTTAACAGTAATTTCTCTTAAGATTCAGTAAATGCAAAAATATTTATTGAGGCCCAGCCATGTGTTGACCATCTTTCTAGGCAGTGCAGGAAGTGATAAATTAAAAGCCAGACGAACACAGTGGTTAAGGACACTGAGGCTTTGAAGAGAGACGAATATGTGTTCAAACTTGGCTTCATCACAGATCCATTGCATGACCTTGAGAAACTTGCCATTGAACTCAAGTTCTGTAAAATGAGCATAAAAATTGCATTGGTTTTCAGGGTAGTTGTGAGGATTAAAAGTCATGTATTTTAAGTTATTTGGCACATGTCACAATGCAGGCTACAAAATGGTAGACGTGTGGCAATTTTTGCATTGATATCCTACCACCCATTTCCAAGCCCCAATGTGCACAGTTACACACACACAGACACAATCACAGAACCACTGATGTGATAGAAGCAAGGGCTAGATACACCAGGTATATGCTGCGATCAAACTAGGCTAGAACGTGGAACTAGTTTGTAACCTCTGCTTGTTATAGGTGATCTCTTTCAAGTATTCCCATTACACATGTTACACTTTTGTAGTTGTCACACAGTTCTTTGGATATTCTCTTCAGTGTTTTTCAGTCTTTTTTCTCTTTGCTCTCAGTTTTTGGAAGTTTCTATTGACATACCCTCAAACTCACAGATTCCTTCCTCAGCTGTGTTCAGTCTACTCATGGGGCCATCAAAGGCATGCTTTATGTCTGTCATAGTGTTTTTATCTCTAGCATTTATTTTTGATTCTTTCTTATAATTTCCATTTCTCTGCTTACATTGCCCATCTGTTCTTGCATACTGTCTACTTTATCAATTCCTAATGGCCCGGTGCAGATTCATGCACATGGAAACCATGGCTGAAGGTGGAATCACATGGCCCCGCAAGGAATTGGGCTCCCTCCTCCTCTCTAGTTCCTGAGTGCGTCACCCGAGAAATGCTGCTGCCAAGTCACCGCAGCTTGGCAGCTCCTGCATTGAGCGTCTGCCCCTGGTGGTCAGTGTGCATCATATGTACCAGCTGGTTGGACAGTTGGACAGCAACTTAGCCTTTTATATATATAAATAGCCCTTAACATATTAATCATAATTGTTTTAAATCCCTGGTCTGTTAATTCCAATGTCAGTGCCATATTTGATTCTGGTTCTGATGTTCATTCTTCCTTATTCAGTATTCAAATGTGTGTTGTTCTGTGTGTTTTTCGTGTGTATGTGTGTGTGTTTGCCTTTTAGTATGCTTTATAATTTTCTGTTGAAATTGGGACATAATGTACAGGGTGAAATAAACTATCATAAATAGGCCTTTGCTAATGTGGTGGTAAGGCACGGGGAGGAAGAGATGCATTCCAAAGTCTTCTGATTAAAGTCTCAGTCTCTGTGTGAGCCTGCCCCCTGGATTGTGAACATCACCCATACTTCTCATCTTTTTCCCCCTTTAGGTGGTACGAGATGACTGGTGGGGATTGGAGTTGAGTATCCCTTCACCCAGGTAGGCTAGGCTTTGATATCACCTCAGCAGGTTAGGCTTTGGTGAACACTTTTTCCTGAGGGTAGATCTTGTTAAGAAGAACAAAATGCTCTGGCATATGCAAAATGGTTCTTTTCCCCCCAGGATATTTTTCTCCAATATTCACTGGGAGGACCTGGTAGAGTTCCTGGAGGTAAAACTCACAGAAGTGTGAGGGTTTTTCTGTAACTGGTTCCCTGCAGTTTTTGTCTCTCAGGGTTGTCTACACTGAGCCTCCAGCAATTCGTCAATTGCAGATCAGGTTTTCTTTCCAGGCACTGTTTCCCACAGAGGCTTCTGCTTCAGCAAGTATCTGCCTGTCTGCCTCTCTAATTTTGGGCGGTGCTTTGCCTTATGACTTCATTTCTCTGACAGATCTAAGAAGATGTTGGTTTTTCAGTTTGTTCAGCTTTTTGCTGATTGTTAGGATAGAGCAAAGACTGGTAAGCTCCTTACACGCTGGACTAGAAACCAGGAGTCTGCACTGAATTTTGAATTCTTATCCCACAATCCACACACGTCACTTCCACTCCCAAAGCACTGACTATATCTAGTCACATGACTGCCCATCACAAGAGGTCCATGAAGTGTCCTCCAAGCCTGTGCCCAGAAGGGGAAAAAGAGGAAATATTTGGTATATAGACCTAATGTCTACCACAGAAATCGAGATACATTTTTATTATTATTGATACAACTTGGACTGGCCCTGTTTAGATATTGAGATACAGTAAGCATTCAATACATCCCTCAGTCACTGACTGGCTAGCTAGACAACCATGGCTCTCTTTCTCCAGGATGCTAGGGGACCAGGACATGTTCTCTCCACAGGCAGATCAGAAAAGGGAGAATCCATAGGCTGAGATAGCACACCTACTTGTTATCTCATTCTCATTGTCAGAGAGATCTCTCCTTCCCTAATGAAAAGAGATAAAGAAGAGGATGATGGGTAAGGGCAGGAATATTAACTCTGTGAAAAAAACCTGCTTTCTCACCAAGAACCATGGTGTCTCAGCAGCTGTTATAGAAACTCTGGGTTGTATGAATGGTACTTTTGCCCATGGCTGAGTGCCTTTGAACTAAAGTACCATCTGGAAAATGGCAGATTCCACCTCAATGCTTCACATTACTCAGAAATTGAGCACTTCAACTTTTTCATGAATAACCTTCAAACAGCCTGTTCTGGGCTGCCTGAGGGGAAGATCACGGGGGATGGAATGAATGAATATGTGACAAATACAATATACTCTGTTGATATAGGTAGGCTATTGCTATCTTTAGTAGCCCTATATTACAGGTCAGAAAACTAAAGCTTGAAGAGCTGCATCTAGGGCCCGGAATTCGTAGACTTGAGTGAAGGTGAAAGAATTGAGTTGGATGAGCAGACACAGCAGGGGGAGCACAATGTGCTAGACAGGGATAAGACGGTAGAAAATCGCCTGGAAGGGAGCTTACATATTGAAAATGTGTTGAGGATGGAGTGTTCCAAAATAAATTTTTCCCTCATTTTTTTTTTCTATTTTCTTTTTTTTTTCCCCATGGAAGCATCTCTACAGCTTGTTTTTTGTTGTTGTCATTGTTGTTTGACTGCTAATCATACAGGATGTGATCTCCTGGGAAGATACATGGGGAATGGAACCCCCAAGCACACATGATGAGTCACGGCCTATTTTGATCCAGGTTAGAAGGATAACCTGGTGAAATTCCAAGGCTAGTTGGTGGAAAAAGTGTTCTTTTTTGCTTTCCTCATGGGCTAGTTTTTGTAAACAGGTTTTCCCAGACAGGAAGAGGAAACCTGCTTCCAGTAAAAACAAGTCACTTGAGGAGAGACAGGAAGGAAGCTGTGTGGGTGCTCAGGCTACTTGCTTTGGTTCTGGATGGTCTTTTAGTCCCTTATGTGTGGCCAATGGATTTAATCAACACTTTGGAATAGAGCTGAGAAGGAGGCTGCAGGCTTCTAGAACCTCACCATTGATGCCATCCCATTGTCCTCAAGCCTCCATATTGGCTATGCATGCCCCCCAAGGAATGGGAAGCCCCTTTTAGAATTTGGGGGTTCATATAATGTTTAATTTCTTGAAAATATTCTGTAACTGTTGTCTCCAGGATCCACAGCAACCATGCTGAGGTGGGTGGGATGGGAGTGATTATTCTCATTTTGCAGATGAGAAAACAGGGTCTAAGAGAATGCATTGCCTGCCCGAGGTCACAGAGCTGGCGAGTGGATGCATCAGGTTGAACTCAGAGCTTGTTAGGAAGTCCACTGAACCAGGAGGTATGTGATTGTGGATGGGGGAGCTGGTGCAGCTCTGACGAGTAAGGCTAGACAGATGTGGGGATGTAGGCTCAGTTCTCTGCACCTTTGCATCCTGCTGCCACAGAAGGTCTCAGATATTGGTTAAAATGGATTAAAGGATCCCTCCAAAAGTCAGAATTGGCTTGGGACCAGGGGAGGGCTGAGCCTTTATGTAGCAGGAGTAGGAATCCTGGCTGGAGAAAGTCCAGGGGACTGATGCACAGTTTTTAAAAAAAGATTGTCCCAACATATGCTTTAAACTGCATACTGCCACAATAATAAAATATGTTGTTTTCCCTTGTTTTGGTCAGAAAGGAAGAGCTGGGACTGGGGAATAGACTAAGATGCCTTTCTCTGCCTCCATGTTGCCCCATGTTGCAAACAGCAGCCGTTCAGGACCCGGCCCCTTCTGTGTCTTTCACTCCTGTGTCATCTCCCTTCCCTCTGCTTGATACCCTGGTTGCTTCAGGTCCAAGTCATCTCCCAACCCCTAACGTGAAGCTCCTTGGACCCAGATGAAGAAAAATAAATGAGTCCCTTTTATCCTTACTGGAGACAAAGTGCAGGGAGACAGGATGGCCTTGCAGTCATGCAGCCTTGGGATCTCCTACATCAAGGTCACCTGCATCTGTCCCAGGCCTTACGGTGGCTCCCAGGCCCTTTGCCCTCCACCATGGCCCAAACTACAGGCTCAGGTGTTTGGTCTGGATGAGTCATATTAGGCTCTTTAGAGAGAGAGCATGTAAGGACAACGGTCTGCTCTCAGGATGTGGAGAGAGTGCCCTGAAAAGACTTTTTAGGTGTGGAAGCCCAGGCAGCAGCAACCTTAGCTCCAAGAGGGCACTTTGTGGCTGCTCTTTGCTCATTCACGTGCAGGGATGTCAGCTTCTTGGCTGCCTTGTGTAGCTGCCAGAATTTCACTAAGGGACATCATTGTTTCTGCACGTGTGCATGGTTTATGCTTTTTGGAAGACTCCTTTCAGTTTTGAATAGTCAGCCTGGCTTGGGAAGAGCCTAACTGACTGTGTCTGTGATGCTGACTATATACCAGTGGATAATCGCAGTTGTGATGATGATAATAGCAATGGTGAGCTTTAATCAAACACCCACTACATGCCAGTCACTGTTTTCATTGCATTGCATGGATTATGTCACTTAGGCCTCATAGCAATATGAGGTAGGTATGAGCATCACATCTTAAGATAAGAAATTCAGACTCAGGGTCAGCTCTGACAAGTGAGGCTAGCCTGAGATATGGGGTTGGAGGCTCAATTCTCTGCACCTTTGCCCAGGGAAAAAGTGTAATGATGAGCAGATGACAGAACCTGAATTCTATCATGGGCCTTTCTGACTCTCCAGTCCAGCCTCATCACTACTATGTCATGTGGCTTCTCTCAGACGCTGAGCTGGAATAATTTCATCTGAATCTGAGGATGCTATAGGACATATGGCGGCCTTTGCTGATGTGTCCTCTCCCCTGTATGGAAGTGAGTGAGTTGATTTGAGGGGTAGGCACACTCCTCTCACTCCCCTGTCTTGGGCTGTGCCTGTCACTCTATGAACCTTCATCAGCATACTGTGGGGACCTCTGACCTCACCTCCCGCCATCATTCTAACCCACACACCTGGTCTGGTCTCCTCACTTTTCCCCAAACACATTAAGCATTCTCTTGGCTCAGGGACTTTGTGCTTCCTGATCTGCATTCTGGAATGTTCTTCACCCTAATAACTGCTGAGTTCGCTCCCTCATTTCACTTAAGTCTGCTCAAATATCACCTAAGCTGAGAGGCTGTGTCTAATGATTGTGTATATAAAAAAATCCTCTTCTTCCCCCACCACCCTGGACCTCTACCCTTTCTGCTGCTTCATTCCTCTTCATAGCTTTCACCACCACCTGGCGTGGTACACAAACAGATGCTTGGCCAGTGTTGTTTCCTGCTATGTCCTCTGCATTTAAAACACTGCGTGGCCCATGATGCACTCAGTGAATAGTTGTTGAATGACTATATTGCTGAATGAAATGGTCCAGTCTAGAGTATGAAGCCAATCTCACATTATAACTTTAAGGTAAATGTTGACATAATGGAATAGAAGCTGATAAAAATCCAACCAGTAGCTGAAAATAGCACAAAAAATTTAGAAGAAAAATATAATAAAAATGTTTTTGTTATGCTCAGATACAGACCATGTGATTGTGACTATTATGTGAAAAATTAGAATTCTGGACTTGATCCCAGCTAGAAAGAGTTTATAATCCCCATACAGAAATTATGTGTGCCTTCAACATGAAACCTCCTCACATTCCCACTAAGAATACCTATGACCTTGGAAATTCCAGAACACTATCTGTGCCTCTCTAATAAACAAAGCATCTAAGCCAGTGGTCGGCAAACTGCGGCTCACGAGCCACATGCGGGTGGCTCTTTGGCCCCTTGAGTGTGGCTCTTCCACAAAATACCACATGTGGGCGTGCACGTACAGTATGATTGAAACTTCGTGGCCCATGCGCAGAAGTTGGTATTTTGTGGAAG
This sequence comes from Myotis yumanensis, assembly GCF_028538775.1. Lineage (NCBI taxonomy): Eukaryota > Metazoa > Chordata > Mammalia > Chiroptera > Vespertilionidae > Myotis > Myotis yumanensis. The sequence goes on from NW_027223754.1 coordinate 202,157,687, forward strand.
AGCCACACTCAAGGGGCCAAAGAGCCGCATGTGGCTCGAAAGCCGCAGTTTGCCAACCACTGATCTAAGCCAAAGTGAGTCACATAAACACTGAATTTGAAATCTAGCAAATACAAGTTTAAATCCTTCTTAGAACATTCTATAACTAGTAACTGGATAACCCACATAACCACTCTCAACTTCTGTTTCCACATTTGTAAAGTGAGGGTGCAATAATTAGGTCAATATTTCATTTATTCCACAAATACTGCTTGAATATTTATTATGTGACTGGTATTTTCTACATGTTCATGACATATTCTAGAATGAACTTATGAAAGATCCCTGAGTTCATGGAGTATAAATTCAAGTGATAATGAATATGAAAAGAGTTTGAATATCATCAAATGCCAAGTTAACATTATTCTACAGATGTTGTTGGTTGCCCTCCTTCCATCTATTCTCCCTTTTTTCCCAAAGCCTGAATTATGGTTTATTGTCTATGTCTCCCACATGGACCACATTCATAGCCTGAAAAGTTAATCCTCAGTTTGATGGTCCCATACACATTTTGCCTGTATTTAGAGTAGGGACGAGAATGAGACCCAGATCTGAACAATGAGATGAGAGAGGAAGTTATGGGAAAGGTATCCTTTCTTCTATAAAGAGGACAACAGAAGAGATCACCTCATTTTTGCCTGTGGAAATGATCATGTCTAGATGTTACATCTGAAACTGTCTTAAAGGAATTAAGTAACTTCCTAAACTGAGGAAGAGGGAAGCACTGAAGATGCAGAGCAGAGAAATGGAAAGGATCTGGGTTCTTGATGATCTTGTCATCCATGAACTCACTCAACTCTAAATTTTACCCCACCATTGGACTTGCTGCTACATTTCCAAGTTATTAAGGCCAGTTTTAATTAGCATTTTTTTGTTATTTGAATCCAAAGACACTATAATTGACATGAATTATTCTTATGGTATCATTTCCCCTGCTTATCAATGAGATCAGTGGGAGTTGGGTCTATCTCATGGTCATGTTTGTATTTGGCAAAGTACTATGTTTGTTGTAGAGTGGGTAATGAAAATGTATCTACAGCCATATGTTTATACCTTTGTGTGTGTGTGTGTATATATATATATATATATATATATATATATATATATGTTCTTTTAGATTTTTTATAGGTCTCAGGTTTAGTGCTTTATACAGTTATATAAAGAGAATAATAAATACCAACTTACTGCTAAATGTTTGGATATGACAGATCCAAAAAGTTTAAAAGAACCCCAATTCTAAGATCCAGATTCTCAGAGTCAGTATGTCTGAGGTGGGTTTACGTGAAGCAATGGCCTATAATATAACTCAACACAAATGTTTTTTAAAAATAAAACCTAGAGAGTGTGGCTGAGGCTGCAGCTCCACTGAATGAGCAGGACGATCCAAGCTCTGATGTCTGCTCTGAGCTCATGCTAGTGAGCTAAAGTGAGGGTGCGGTCCCTCCTGCCCCATGATTTTGTTCAATGAGGTCATGGGAACTGGACATGGTTTGTCCTGGGTTTTGAGCTGACAGCCTGGGGTACTGTTACAGTTATGTGGTGTTTGCATGGCATGGGCCAATTACTCTGCTTTTACAGATGGAGACACTGGGAAAAAAAACATAGCAGGAAGACAATGGTCTACCTCAGAAGGACACTAAGGATTTATGGGGAGAGTTTTCAGTGCTCCTCAGAGCGTACCTGCCTCTCCACAGAACTGGCCCTTCAATTTAGGTCTTCTTAATATTCAAGACCTATTCCATGTTTGACACTATGAGGGATATAAAGATGAGAAATATGCAATCTTTCCTCAAAAGACTAATCTTCTAGTAGGAGAATATGACAAAGATATAACTCATCCATACATACGTTCATTCATTCATTCTTTCACTTGTTCATTCATTCAACCAATTTCTAGAAATTTGAAATAAATCAATGAATAATGTAGATGTGGTCTCTGCCTCAATAGAGTTTGTATTCTAATAGAGAAGACATATATTAAACATTAACTACCTAATCAATGACTTAACTACATTTGTGATATGTACCATTGAAACTGAGGTATGACTTTGATTAAATTTTACCTTTAAATCCTAGCTCTAGAAATTCCCCTCATTCTCTTTCTTTCTCTCAGTCTCCCCTCTCCCCCCTCATAGAAATAGCCTTTCCCCTGATAATCAGCAACCCTCAAGGCAGCAGAAGACAGAGCCTGGACCTGACTAATGGTCACATGGTCCAAACCTCTGGCAGGCTAAAGATCACATCTTGACTTACGTTAGATTTCAGCTCCTGAGCCCTAAGGTGGAATGATCCCCTGGCTATTTTCCCATGAGACTGGACAGAGGACAGAAGGACACCTGAAAAGAACTCAGAACTGTCCTTAAGACCTCAAGAAATGATCCATTATCTATACCTCACCTCTGACCAATCAGCTCCCAGCACTCCCCAGCAGCCCCGAACTCCTTTCCCACAGTGTCTTGTAATTTTGCCTTATATAATCTGTAACCTACACATCATTGTGGAGACTTTAGCATTAGTTCCCTATCTTCGGATTGGCCAATTCAATATTAAACAATTTTTCTTCCTATACTGCAAACTCCTGCTCATGCTATTCCTTGGGCCAATGAGCACAGGCAGAGGAGCTCAAGGAAAAAGATCGGGGTTCTGGTAACACCATAAAGGAAAGAAACACAGGATACCACAAGAACATTGACAGGAGAGATGACCAAATTGGGGTACTAGTGTCTTCATTTTATGGATGAGAAACCACATGGGGAATTAAGTAACGTGCTCCAGATCACCCAGTTAGGCATGGTCCAGCCAGATCCTCTCTCTCCAGAGCTCTTAACCACTCTGCTCTGCAGGGAGGTGTCACGACTCCCTTTGCCATGGAGATGCAGAGGGATAGATAAGCCTGAGGGAGGCATCTGGGCAGGAGCTGTAACACAAATGAGAATGCAGTGAATGCCAGCAGAGAAGCAGTGTGCTGTAGGGGAAGACTAGGGAGAGACTTCATCTATTTGAGAGAAACATAAATGACTTCCTGGGGAGGGTGCCATTTCCTTTAGACTCTGAAAGAAATACGGAAGAGTTTCTGCAGGGAGAGAGAGAGATCCAGGGTAAAAAGAGCATCCCAGGCAGAGAGAAAAATATTTCAAACAAGGTGTTAGTAGAGGCAGGGGGCTTACTTAAGGGGACCATGCTAGTTCCTTCTCCTGCCTTGCCATTTAAAAATTTTTAAAAATTGGTATTATAGAGACAGGGAGAGAGAGAAAGAGAGAGAGGGAGAGGGAGAGAGAGAGAGAGAGAGAGAGAGAGAGAAGCATTGCCTCCTGTATGTCTGGGAATCGAACCCACAACCTGGGCATGGGTTGAATGTGCAACCTTTTGGTGCATGGGATGACACTCCAACCAACTGAGCCACAGCAGCCAGGGCATTGCCAATTTTCCCCAGACATCCTCAACACCAACAGTGCACTTACAGACATGTAGGCACACACAGAATTGTAGCTAGTTATTGAATATCCACTTGGGTCTTCATTTCTACACTCCTGGAGTAGCAAAAAAAGCATATTCAACATTTGTCTTAACATGGGAACAGTGTGTCTCCACTGGCCTCCTGCCCCATTCCTAGTCCTACTTTGAGGAAAGAGATTTTGGAAAAAAAATTAAGAAAGGGTGCCTAACACTAATCCAAAGGCTGGTACAGAACATATATATTATCCCCTGGAAGTCAGGAAATCCTCAGCCCACTGTGATCTTTATTTTTTATTTTATTTTATTTTTTCCACTGTGATCTTTAGCCAACACACTCTGAAATCTTTAGAGCAGGAAGGAACCCAAAGATCACCAACCCAAAGCTCTCACTTTACTTCCTATGAATTGAAACTCAAATTGAGAAGTGACCACCCAAAGTCATGTAGCTCTTTATTCTGGAATTTTATTTCCTCTCCCAGTTTCTTTCCCCCTCCATACCATCCAAATAGCTCCAATACATTTCTCTACCCTTAGGCATAAACACTAATTCATTACCTCAAGGTGTGGCTTTGTAATGTGCCACATTGTCTCTACCTTTAGTTTTTGTATACTTGTTTTTGTATTTTATTTTGTTATTGACCATTTATTGAGCATTATTATGATCCAAGAGACTCTACAAATTGATTTATATGTCTCATCATTTGTAATGCTACCACCATCCTGTATAGGTATCTTTGTGCTCTTTTTAGAGATGCAAAATGGAGATAATGGGAGATTAAAGTGTTCTCTCTTTCTCATGCCTGCCCGGTTGGTTCAGTGGTTGAACATAGGCCTATGAACCAGGAGGTCATAGTTTGATTCCAGGTTGGAGCATATCAGGCTCAATCCCCAGTGAAGGGTGTGCAGGAGGCAACCGATCAATGATTCTCTCTCATCATTGATGTTTCTATCTCTCTCTTCCTCTCTGAAATCAATAAAAAAATATATTTTTAAGAAGTGCTCTTCTCTGGCTCACACAGTTGGTATTTTGTTGAGCCAGGATTTTAATCCATGTCTACCTGACTCTGAGCTCATATCCAATCAGCTACAATGCCTCTTACCCACAGCTTCTGCCCTGTGGAAGCCTGACTGCTCTCGGGCTAGAAGCATTGATTGGCTGCCAGTTTTTCTTCTCCTTGAGACATGGGTGTCCCTCATACTAGTAACAGGCTTCCTCTTTTAAAAGCATATTTTAACAACAACTGTCATTTGGGGGCAAGACTGAAATGGAAATTCATGCTTTGTTGTAATGGCTTCTTTCCTTCTCCACCCAGGCGAATAGCGTAACTTTTAATATGAATTTTTGTTGGCTTCTTTTCTAAAAATGTTATCCTCAGAACTTTAAAAGAGGGAGAAAGCATTGCGAATATTGACTGTCTTAATCTTGAATAACCACTTAATGTCCATATATACTTCCTTGGGAACGATAGAGTCAATTTTATTTGGTACCCAAAAAAGGTATGATGCCACATCTCATTGCCCTTTCTGACTTTCTGACAGTGTGTCAGCAATGGCTCATTCTGGATTCATTTAGCCTGGCCTGGAACCAGAGAACATTATCTCCATTCCCAGAATGCTCTTGGATGAGGCTACATGTCAAATTACCATTCATTACCCAGGAACTCCAGGACTCTTGCCACTTACTGTGAATTTACAGTTCTTCATCTTCTCCCAATCTCCGAGCATTTCTTTTGATGTGAAAAAGCAATTTTAAAATGTAACATATCTAATATAACACATGGACATATTCACCACACACATTCTTTTAATTAAAAGAATCAGTACACTGCCTTCTGCTGACAGTTAACACCAATGCTTTAATGCCATTTTCTATTATTGATTTATGAGGTGCATACTCAAAGCAAATTAGGAAATAAATCATCGATGACATTGATTTGCTTACCAGCTCTCCAATAAATGCGTATAATTAATTGTGGGTGTGCTACCTGTCTCTACTAGTTGAGACCTTCCCACAGTTCTTGGCCTCTTTTCTCTGTTACACTGCTGGGCTTAATGGAGTAGGAATGGTAGTAAACTTGAAGGTGGACTGTGGGTGAGAGCTGAAGCCATCAATACATCTGATACTCTGAGGTGGGAAGGAATTTTTGCACACTCCCCTGGAGAGGGGATAAGGAGACTGGTGTGTGTGTGGTGGTGGCGGGGGGGGGGGGGGGGGGGGGGGGGGGGGGCGGTTCTGCTTGAGTGCGGCAGCTCATTATTTCAAAGGATTTGCATGGTTCTCAGTACACCTCTGGAACCAGTTATTTCTCAGTCAGGCTGGCCATAGAATCAAATGGCTTTAACTTTCATGGTCATGCGGGGAAATGTCTTGGTCTGTAGGTGCCAGGTAAGAGGAACAGGTGGTCTGTGCTTTTGTTTGATTGGTCGAAGAGTCTGCTCTTACAAGAGCAAGTCTCTCCTTTGAATGCAGGAGGGATTTCAGAACTCTCTGAGGAGCAGGGTCTGAAGAGGCAGTGGGTGTGGTGGGTAGGTGTACTTCCTCTAGAGCAGTGGTTCTCAACCTTCTGGTCCTTTAAATACAGTTCCTCATGTTGTGACCCAACCATAAAATTATTTTCGTTGCTACTTCATAACTGTAATGTTGCTATTGTTATGAATCGTAATGTAAATATCTGATATGCAGGATGGTCTTAGGCGACCCCTGCAAAAGGGGTCGAGACCCACAGGTTGAGAACCGCTGCTCTAGAGCCAGCTTTGTTCAAATCCCAGGCATGGTTACTTACTCTCACACTTTAGTGTGACCTTTGGCAAGTCAGTTAACTCCTTGGTCTCAGTTTCTTTGTCTACAAAGAAGGATATAATCATATTCTTCTCACTCTTGGTGTTGCTCTAAAGATTAAATGAGAATTTGTGTGAAGTGTATAGACTAGGGCCTGGCATATAGTTAGCATTATATGGTCACCATTATTATTTAGTATTCTGGAATCCATGGGTGGGCTTTTGTGTGTCTGTAAATCTGGAGAGTTATGTGAACTTTGTGTGTATGTACATACTTCTGGGGTCCATGATATTCATCAGTTTCAAAGGAGTCCCAGACCTCCAGAGAGTTAAAGGCTCTCTGCCCAAGGGCATCTCTTCCTATTTTTGGAGCTTTCCTAACTTGGGCCCTCTTCTCTGCCTTGAACATACTGTTCCCCTTGCGTGGAATATACTGCCCCAAACCCTTCTCTCTTATTTTCAGTAATAATAATACTAACAATGGTAATAATAGCAGCTAATGTTTATATAGCACCTATTATGCTTCAGGTCTCAACTTATTTAAGTTACTAATTTTTCTCTGAGCCCCAGTGTTACATCTTGTAGGGCTGTTGTGAAGATTAAATGAGATAAAGTGGCCAGAGGAGCTGATGATTGATTGGTATATAAATATAATCAGTACAGCCTCTTTATTTTCCTACTTTTGCCTATCTTCTTGGAGTATGCTAGGCCTCTTGTGAATCAATTCCGAATGTCTTCATTAATCACTTTATCTATGGTAAGCACTTGTCTAGATCATGTGGAAAATATGTGGTAATGATAACAATATGTATGTAATATTTCACCAAGTTCTGTCCCATAAACTGCCTAATGTCACAAAGTACAAGGAGCATATTCATTAATTGATCATCCTCAACTCAGGATCTACTGTTGTCCAGTACCACGCCAGGGACTCGATCTCTGCCCTCAAGGAGCTTGTGGTAGTGAGGATTCTGCAAAGCAAGTGCGTTATTGATAGTGTCAGTGATCTGAGATATTTAATCAGAGTCGGGTGTTAGAGAAGGTTTCCTGGAGGAGGTGACAGTTGAGTGAGTTGAGTTGGGAGATGAGGGAGAGCATCTTGGCCTATAAGATGCAATAGGGTCTGGCCTCTGCCTGCCTGGAAGGACACTTCCTCATCACTCTCTTCCTCATTCACCACAGTCCATACACTGGCCCTTTTCTAGTTCCTTGCATACCGAGACTGTTTCTAATACAGGGTGTTGACTTTGCTGGTCCTTCCCAGAGTGCCTGCCATCAGATCTCCCCAATGCTGCCTCCTTCTGCATGTCTTAGCTCATCAGTCACCTCCTGCCCTAGCTGGTTTGGCTCAGTGGATAGAGCGTTGGCCTGTGGACTCAAGTGTCCTGGGTTTTATTCCAGTCAAGGGCATATTCCCCGGGTTGCAGGCTTCATCCCCAGTAGGGGGTGTGCAGGAGGCAGCCAGTCAATGATTCTCTCTAATCACTGATGTTTCTATCTCTTTCTCCCTCTCTGAAATCAATAAAAATATATTTAAAAAAAACAGTCACCTCCTTAGAGAGGCCACCTAATCAGAGTCACGCCTCACCAGTTTCTCTCTTTGTATCCTCCTGGTGCTTTCTCTGAAAACTTCCTGCCCTCCATGGCAGTCTGGAACTCCTATCAGCCTGGGTTCCTGACTAAGGAATTGGTGATCAGGGCACTCCACCAGCCCTCACTAGGAGGAAGCAGGAGGAGATTGGCTTTTGTTATTTAAGGCATGAAGTTCTCAGGATTATGTCTTAATGCAACATAATGTAGCCCATTCTGACAGATTAATTGCTCTGTCCTCCAGTGCCCAAGGGTAATTAGGCACACAATTAAATAATCAATAATTATATGTTGACCACTGAATGAGGGAAAACAGAAAAGAAGGGTGGGAAGAAGAGGGGAGCAAAAATGGCGGAGAGAGTTAGGATGAGGCTAACGACTCATAATGGGTCACCTTGTCTAGGATGATGACCTAAACCAGTAAAGATTCTTCCATCTAGAGAAATAAAGACTTTCTTAAGATTCCAGAAGACTGAGATATACTTGTAAAGGGCAGGCACATTTTAGATTAGTGATGGGATCCAGGAGCTCAGGGCATCCTATTTTTTTAAAAATATATTTTATTGATTTTTTACAGAGAGGAGGGGAGAGGGATAGAGAGTTAGAAACATCGATGAGAGGGAAACATCGGTCAACTGCCTCCTGCACACCTTCCCACTGGGGATGTGCCCACAACCAAGGTACATGCCCTTGACTGGAATCAAACCTGGGACCTTTCAGTCCGCAGGCTGTTGCTCTATCCACTGAGCCAAACCGGTCAGGGCAGGGCATCCTATTATTTTTTAGGTGGTTGTCAGGTAAATCCCTGAGTGTAGTGTTATCAATCCCCCTTGGTGTGTGGTCTCCTGAGAAGGACAGCCTGCAGGGATGCTCGTTCAAAAAGATCATTTTGCATCTAGGCCTTGATCCATATGCATTTGTAATCTTGAATGAAAATGCCTTCTTCCTTGCTAGCCCTGCATGGACTATGTCCATGTTCTCATCTCGGTGATCATGTCTGGCCCCAGAGGCTCTCAGTTGTGAGGTACACTGGGTCTCAGCATACTCCTGACTGCCTGCATGATCCCATGAAAATAAAGAATGAGACCAATGAAAAACAGATGGTCCACTCCACCATCAGGACTTCTCTCTATTTCTAGCCTCTTGAAGCCACGCCGTGCTGTTTCTCAGAGCGCAGGAAAGCTCTGGCTGGTGACGTAGCAGGGCAAGGGACCTCCAAATTGCTGGCATTCTTTTGTTCTGAGGAGAATAAACTAGTTTCAGCTGAAATAAGAACCAGATTTGCACCCCCCTCCCCCCCAAATAAATGTCGAAGTCTTGGGTTAAAAACAACTTTTGGAGTGTTTGAATGAGAACTTTCCCAAGGATGGTTTTATAAAGGAGGAGAGGCTGCCAGATACTGCATCATGAAAGAAATACGACAGAAAATGCCTCTCTGTTTTATTGCCATGTGTGTTAAACTATGGAGAACAAGAAATTGGAAAGCCCAGCCGTATTCAAAGAATGGAGAACAGAATGCTCCAGCTGCTCTGTTTAGGGAAGGATAATTCATAAACAGAGAAACAGGCAATGCATTTTTGGATCTGGCTGAGCAACTAGCTGGAAGCCATCATGCTGGCAGAAGCCTTTGGCCAAAGCATCCTTCCCTACCTTCTCCCCTCAGATATGTCTCAATCCCATCCTGGAGGAAGCCAAGCAGCATGCGTGAGACTGTCAAGTCACCTCGGCCCTTTCGGTGACCATTTCTTGCTTATGGGAGCCTTGCAGAGTGATGCACAAGCTAACACGCTATCAGGGCAGCTGTTACTACTCCTAAGTGTGGATTTATAAAGAGAAAAAGGAAGAAAGTGGTAAAAATGTGACCCTCCCTGAACCCCTCCATCCCTGTCTCCTGCTAGAATCCTATTAGAGCTTCCATTCAAGTCTGGAAAAATTCATCTGACGACATCTGCCTGACCTCCTGGGAAATGGAAGAGGGGTGGGGCTTGCCAACAAGATAGCTTCTCCTTCCTCCACTTCCTGCAGCCTCCCGCTCCAGCAGCGCCCATGGCTGCCTTCCAGCTGGGCCTGGACACTCTGCTATCGTGCACCCCACCCTGCATTTTCGTGTCTGCAGCTGGAGGCCCCCGCGGCCTCTGGCTGTTGGCCTACTAGAGCAAGGCACACTTTCTCAGCCCTGCAAAGGCGTTGGCTCTGGAGACCAGAACTCAGAGAGGACTGAAGAAACCAACGGGTAAGGAATCCAAGGTCTTTGTGGAGCTCCCGATGAAAAATGTGGGTCAATATTTATTTTTCTGAAAGAGTTCTTCTTTTTGGAAGGTTGGACTCTGTTATTCTCTTTGAGCAAAAGCATGGAATAATATACACAAAGTCCATTCATTCAATTTGGTTTGTAGATTAATTGCCACTATTCAACTATTTTTGAGCTACAAAACTGGCAGTTTCATATGGTTCCATCTACTTTATCATTTTAGCAGTGTGCTGGGTACTGAGGATAAAAACAACAACACTAAGAAAAGGTCCTTTAAGGAACACAGAATCCATAAGGGAGATGGGCATTGAAGTAGATGATTCTAGAACTTTGTGAATAGTGTAATTGTAGAGGGTGTGGAAGATCTTGCTTATCTGGTATAGAAAAGATTACCATGTCAATTCTTAGTTACCGCATGAGCTTCTTTGCTTAAGACTAGTTACTCTCCACCAGCAATTAGAGCAGGGAGAAGGAGGCGTGTAGTATACTTTTATAACTCAACTTTTTATTTTTGAATAACTTTAGGTTTGTAGAAAAGTTGTAAAGTTGTACAAAGAGTTCCCATATAGCCATCATCCTGTTTCTCCGAATATCTTACATTGCCTTGGTACTTTTGTCAAAACTAAGAAATTACCATTTGGTACACCAGTATTAAGCAAACTCTAGATTTTATTTAATTTCACCAGTTTTTCACATTGCACTTAAGTTTAGTGGTTTTAAAATGCATTCACAAATGTTTCATTACTCCTCCCATGGAAAGTGGGATCTATGTCCCCTTACCTTGAAACTGGACAAGGTAACTGGTGACTGTTTGGCTAATAAAGTACAAAGGAAGTGATGATACATGACTTTCCAAGTCTAGATTATAAGTGGGGATTCATCTTGAATCCTCTAGACTTCATATCAGCAGTCCACCTGCCTTGAGCCCACCATGTTGGGAGGGAGCCCAACCAGCCATGCAGACAGGCCACTTGGAGAGGCCTTGAAACTACATGGACAGAGATGCTCAGACATACACCAGCCTCCTGATCTAGAGTTGCTCTAAATCCACACTGTTCCAACTCAACTACTCTTCTCAGACTGCTACCAAGTGAGAGATCCTGACCCAGAGCTTCCCAGCCAAATATTTCCTGAATTCCTGACTCACAGACACTGTGAGAGGTATTACAATGACTGTGGTTGTTTTAAGCTTCAGTGTATTGGGGATTTTTGTTATACAGTAAATAAATGGAATAAGATGGCTCCACCAGCAGGTCATATGTAAGGTACAAGGCTCATTCCCATGTAATAACCTTCCAGACATTCCACTGTTTCATTTTTCACACACTCATTGAGCACCTACTACGTGTCAGGTACTAGGGGGAGTATGTGACTAAGATAGTTTCTGACATTGAGGGGTTTATAATAAGAAAGAAAAACAATTAAACAAATGGCCATATTGTAATATGTTAAAGCAAACTGAGATGAAAGAAAAGGAGCACATTTCTTGGGAGATGAGCTGCATACCCTTTGTTTAAGCCAGGAATTGAAGATGAATCAGGGTTTCCCCTTGGGGATGGCAAGGGAGTGCCTGGTGTGTTTGAGGAACCCAACTATGTAGCCATTTATTTACATGAGCGTGTGTCTGGGGTTGGAGTGGAGTCAGGCATTGCATAGGAAGTAAAGTGAAGAAAAACTAAACAGGGATACTGAGGCCGAGTTTCCAGAATGGAATCCGGGGCTGGAAGTGGATTGCCATATTTTTTAGCCTGGATCTGACTCTCCTTCTAGAAACTTCTCAAACAGATGATGTTTAAATGCTTAGTCACTGGTGCCTTGAGGAATTTGGACTCAAAATATACATTCACTGTATGTAGCTTGACCTTCTTGGAGAATAAACTTTGGAAATGACTGGAGGTTAGGGTTCAAAACCTCTAAGCGAGTTTGTTAAAGTCCTGGTCAAGGAGTTTATGAGGTTTTGATTTCCATGGCTTGTCTTTTTCATGGAACCAAGTGCATTGTGGTGGGGAGCTGTGGAATGAAAACACGCATTTTCAAAAGTAAACAGAGCTTATGTGAAAGGAAATCAGGTCAACTCTGAAGGCAACAATTCAGGACTGAAATAGAAGAAAAGGTTGACAGAATATGAGGTCAAGGTGGTAGAAGAGAAATTAGTTAGAGAGGAAAGGAGCAGTGGAGAGGTTAGAGAGAACCTGCATTTTGGGAACTCAGACTACTGCTTGTGTCAATGTAGTCTCTTCTTTTTTGTAAGATTGTTTGAGTTTGCTTCTGTCCCTTGCAAACAGGAGAATCTTGACAAATTCTTCAGGCTTCTATATATTACTCATTTGATTCGTCCCAAAATGTAGATTCTCAAAGAGATGAAATAATTTGCCCAAAGTCACACACTTGTAAATGGCAGAGCTGGGTTTGAACTAGATATTCTGACCCCAAAGCTGGGGTTCTTTCAGAAACAGAGACAACACTGTACACCACTGCCCCTGTTTTACCCGTCTCTCTGACAGCCAGCCTTCTTTCTCTCTTTTTTTAAAAAAATATATTTTATTGATTTTTCACAGAGAGGAAGAGAGAGGGATAGAGAGCCAGAAACATCAATGAGAGAGAAACATCAATCAGCTGCCTCCTGCACACCTCCTACTGGGGATGTGCCCGCAACCAAGGTACATGCCCTTGGCCGGAATCGAACCTGGGACCTTTCAGTCCGCAGGCTGATGCTCTATCCACTGAGCCAAACCGGTTAGGGGTTCTTTCTCTCTTTATCCCCACTAGGGAAAGATGGCTGATGACCCCGAAATGACCCTGGGCTCCCAAAATCCAACTGATGGGAAGGAACATCACTGTAGAACATAATGTCGCCTGTTCTCATCTCTCATTTTATTTCCTTAGCTTGGAAATACAGAGAGGGTAGACCTTTCTGTTGCCACTCATGTCCAGTGTATTAGTCTGCTTGGTCTGTTATGACAAAATATCAGACTGGGTAGCTTAAACAATGGGCACTGATCTTCTCAGAGTTTTGGAGACTGGAAGTCTGAGATCAGCATGCCCCCTTCTTGCTTTTCACATGGGTGTGTGTGTGTGTGTGTGTAATTTTTTCCTTTTCATCTTTTTATAAGGCCACCAGCCTATCGGTTCAGGCTTCACCCTTATGACCTCATGTAATCTTAATCACCCTCTACAAGCTCCATCTCTAAATATTGGGGGCTTCACTATGCCTCAGGATATGAATTTGGGGGAGCTGTGATTCAGTCCATAGTGATTTCACAGACTGGGGAGCTGCGGCGCAAGGTTGTTTTGGGGTCAACTTCTCTGTGATTTGCTTCCTTACACCCTTCCAGATTCAGTGACGTCTGTGCAAGCCCTTCCCATTTCTTAGAGTTCCTGGCTGGGGGTGCCTTTTCCATTTGGGTATCGTTTCCCCACCTCCCTTCCTTCCTCCTTCTGGCCAAGATGGATCTGTCTCTTTGACAGCTGGACACCTGCTGCCAAGAGAAATAATCCCATGTGTAGAGGGTGGTACCGAAGGGAATAGGGTGGAGGGAGAAGGGAAGGGCTTCCTGCCAGCAGCCCAGTGGGCAAGGAAGAGGAGCATGAAGGCCACAGTGGGCCCAGAGAGCGGAGGACATGTGTGTAGGGAGAGGACCTGTCTGGGGGAAGGGGTGGAGTCCAGGCGCAGCAGGGAAATAACAAGGGATAGAAGAAGTCAGGAGGCAGAGGGAATAGGAGGGAGGGAGTGACTGGAGACTGAGGAAGCCCACAGGGTGGTCATAGCAACTTGCCTTTGAACAGCATTTCACAGCTTTTGCAGCATTTTGACCTAATGATAATACCAGGAGGCTTCCTGAGGCTACCCATTAGGCTGAGAATTAAGCCAAGGCTCGGGTCACAGGTGGATAATAATGCTTATTGGGTACCAACCATGTGCCAGGTAAGGGTCCGGGTGCTTTTATATCTATGAATTGAAGCAATACTCAACGGCCAGTTGCAGGAGGAAGGTGGAAATAGTTACTCTTTCATCAATGAAGAAACGGGCTACAGTGAACTCCTGCTCTTTAGAAATGCCTACTGGCCAGTGTGCTACCCAGGTGCTGGACAGAGGCTGGAGGTGGGACCAGTGCAGACACTTTCCCTGGGCCAGGGGAAAAATCTAAGTTCCTTACATTTTTACAACCAGGAGATAAGTGCTCAATTATTATCACCCTTTATCTTTTACACGTAAAGAAATTGAGTCACAGAGAGGCAGAGGAGTAAGCTGTGAGTGGGATTGGGACCAAGGCAGTGTGGTTTGGAGTCTGAGGTTCATCTACCATGCTTTACAGCGGTGAGCAATAGAACTGTGGCTTGGTTCTTCATTTCAAGTGACTGACCCCAAATTCTGTGTACTTCCCACTAACCCAGGCTGCCTCTTGGGCTGTGCTGAGCTAGTAGGTGATCCAATGAAAAGGGCCCAGGACTGTGCCTGGCATGTAACAAGCATCTAGCAACCAATGATTATTATTCTTGATCATAGGGGTCTACTTTAAAAAAAAATAAAAGGTAATAATTAATAGAAAAGTTCTCACTTTCTTTTGAAAAGAAATATTTTATACAATATCATCTTGAATAACTGATTTTTCAGTTGAGGAAGGAAGAGAAGAAGGAGGAAAGAGGAGAAGGAGGGAGGAGGGAGGGACAGAGAGAGGGAAAGATTCAAAATTAGAGCAACAATAGGCCTGTCCTTTCTCTGCCCACCCCGCCCTTAAATCCATTTATAAGTCCTGTTGGACACTTGTTTTGTGTGAAGAAGTGGTCTAGTTAAGTAGTCCCTGTATAGTCAGTAAGTTTAAGATGAAAATGTAACTTAATTACACATGTATAAATATGGCAACCAATATTTACAGAGAAAAGGGAAAGTGAGTTCCTACAGAAAAGCTAACTACAGGGTATGCTTACTTTCTCCCCACAACCTTCTGAACTGGTTTTAACAATGTCAGCTTCTGAAGGGTTTCCTTTTATAGAATTCATCTAAGACATCCTCTGTGGACCAGTTCCTCCCAGGACTCTGCATTCCAAGCAGAAATTTGGGGACAGGAATGTTTGTGCGTGTCTGTGCTCATATTTCAAAAGCCAAATGGAATTTCAGTCCTCCCTTTTTTCTATCCTGAAAACTTACACTCAACTTTGACTCTCTGAAATGATATTTAATGGTATAATTCCAAGGCGGTCCCTTTCCCACTGTCTTTATTTGTTATGTTTCTCAATGTCAGTCTGTACTAAGGAACCAATGAATGTCTGGCCATGGAAGCTAAAATGATACACCATCTGGACTTTATCGGAGCCCTGTCATCATTCTTCATCCTTTACCTGTACATACTGTCTTCTGAGCTGCACAACATGCATCGCCACTCTCCCCTCCATGCTGCACTCTTATTTTGTGGGCCATTGGTTGAGTTATTTGGCATCAGCTGTGTGGTCTTCCAGAGAGCAAAAGTTTTTAACTTTGATGAAGTAATTTTTCTTTTATGGGTCATGCTTTTGGTGTCATGTCTAAGGGCACTTCTCCAAACCCTACGTCCTGAAGACTTTCTCCCATGTATTCTTCTGAAAGTTTTATACTTTTATTTTTTACACTTAGGTTTATGACCTTTTTTGAGTTAATTTTTCTACAATCTGTGAGGATGCTCAGCCAGCCTGGCTCAGTGGTTGAGTGTCAACCTATGAACCAGGAGGTCACGGTTCAATTCCCAGTCAGGGCACATGCCCGGGTTGTGGGCTTGATCTCTAGTGTGGGGTGTGCAGAAGGCAGCTGATCAATGATTCTCTCTGATCATTGATATTTCTCTCTCTCTCTCCCTTCCTCTCTGAAATCAATAAAAATATTTTTTAATATATTAAAATAAAAATATATTTTAATATATTTTAATATATTAAAATATTTTTATATTTATGTTATAAAATATATTTTGTATTTATATTATTAAAATACATTTTAATAATATAAATATATTTTTAATATATTTATATATATACACACACACATATATATATGGTCTGTGAGGCTTAGGCTGAGCTTCATGTTTGCTTGTGGATCTTCAATTGCTCTAGCACCATGTTTTGAAAAGGCAATCCTTCCTCCACTGAATTGTTTTTGTCTCTTTGTCAAAAATCAGTTGGGTGAATATGCATTTAGGATCGCTCTGTCTTCTTTGTGGAGTGACCCTCTTATCATTATGTAATGTCCCTCTCTTTCCCTGGTCATTTTCTTTGTTCCAAAGTCTGTTTTATTTTTCTTGTTATTGACCAATTGAAATAGGAGTAAACATCATTAGCAATTACACAGTATTGGGAGTATTGGGAAGACTGTCAAACTGTTGCAAGAATACAGAAAATTTAAAGGAAAAGCCTAGGAAAATATATACCATCTAAATACTAACCTAAAGGAGGCCTTAAGACAAATAGCATTACTAGATATAAAAAAAGAACATTTTGAAAGAATAAAAGGTTCATTTCATGGAAATATATAGTAATTCTAATTTAAGTGTATTTAATAACAGAGTATCAAAAAATAAAGCGAATGTTGTCAGACCTAGAAGTGGAAATAGATTAATCTACCATCATAATTAGAGAGTTGAACGTCTCTCATAGTAATTGACAGAAGACAAAAAAAAGAAAAAAAAGAAAGAAGTCAGTATGATATAGAAAAAACCAAAGCACAATCTTTTCAAATGTGCATGGAACATTTACCATCTGCTGAGCTGTAAAGCTTGGCTCACAAATTGGAAAGAATTCAAATTATCCGGAGACTGACCACAGTAGAATTAAGGTAGAAATTTCAAGGTGCCCAGTGTACTTCAAAATAATTCATGGGTCAAATTTTAAGAAAATGAGGTTGGGATTTACAAAACATTTCAAATTAAATGATGATGCATGGATGTGCACCTGTCCCTCATTTGTTCATTGGATGTTTCCCCAACTGACTTTCAAAAGCTGCAACCCAGGGAAGGCCTGAGCCAGCTGGATCCAGAAATCAGATTTACATGAAGGCCCTCAACTCAAAATGTCAGGGAGAGAACAGCGGGGACTGGTGGGACTCTGCAGCAGGGCTTCAGTGGCTGTGGGGTTGTGGGGAGCGGAGCTCTGAGAACATTTCCACCACGAGAAGGGTCCCTCCTCACCCTTCTCTCTAAGACACACCCACACCCCCCCCCCCCCCCACACACACACCAGTGGGATACTACAATGGAGAAAAGTTAAAGGCCTTAAATACATATAAAAGAAGAAAGGCCAAAAATCTGTGATTAAATATCTATCAAAAAGATTGGCAAAAGAGCAGCAAATTAAATCCAAAGAAAGTAGAAGGAAGGAAATAATAAAGATAAGGGCAGAAATTAATGAAATAAAAAAATAAACATTCAAAAGAAAGTAATCAGCAAAACCAAAATTTGTTTCCTTGGATGACTAATAAAATTAATAATCCCCAGAAAAAATAATAAAGAGAAAGAGAAAGCACAAATAACCAGTATAAACAAAAGGACAGACACTAAAGAGATAATTATAGATTATTATAAACATTTTTTATGAATAAACTTGTCAACTGAGATAAAATGGATAAATTCCTAGAAAAACACAAGGGGTTATAAACATTTAAATAATTTCATATCTATTACAAACAGTAAATCCATAATGGAAATCTTCCTATGAAGAAAATCCAGACCCAGATGGTTTCACTAATGAATTCTTCCAAATTTTTAAGAAGAAAATAACACTAACCTTACACAGACTTCCTCAGAGAATATAAGCAGTGGGGATGCTTTGCAACTCTTACTAGGCCAGCAAAACTGGATACATGACAAAGATATTACAAAAAAGGATTCAGTCTTTCTTATGAATATTCATGATATTTTAAATAAAATATATGTAAACTAGGTATACAAAAACAGTATACATTATATCCAAGTGAGGTCCCCCCCACAAGAAAGCACCGTTGATTTAACATTAGAAAATCACCACTATACTAGTAATTCAGTTCATTGCTAGAAAAGAAAAATTAGATAATCATATTGACAGATTAAAAAATACTTAATAACATTTAATATCTATACATTACTTAAAATAATCATGGCAAACTAGAAATAGGAACTTCTTTAATTTAAAAATATTTATAAAAACGTACAGCAAACTTTATATTTAATGATAAACTATTATAATTTTTTCCCACCTGAGATTGGGTTTGAGAAAAAAATGCTGACATTCACCATTTTATTACCACCATCAACATTGTATTGGAGGGCCTAGCATTTGCAATTAGGAAAAATGAGAATTAAATGTGCATAAGAGTCTGGCTGGTGTGACTCAGTGGTTAATCATCTACCTGTGAACCAGGAGTTCACGGTTTGCTTCCCAGTCAGGGGACATGCCCAGGTTGTGGGCTCGATCTTCAGTAGGGGGCATGCAGGAGGCAGCTGATTGGTGATTCGCTCTCATCATTGATGTTTCTATCTCTCTCTCCCTCTCCCTTCCACTCTCTCTGGAATCAATAAAAAAATATTTTTAAAATGTGCATAAAAATTGAAAGGAAGTAATTACCATTATGCATATATGATATGATTGTGTACTTAGACCACCCAAAGTAATCTACAAATAATACTTTAGGATTAATAAGTGACTTAAGCAAAACTAAAATATATTATGAGAAGAAACTAAACAAGATCTAAATAAAGCGAGAAATATATCATGGTTTCTCCCAAAATTGATCTACTTAGATCTAATGCAATCTTAATAGAAATTTAGTAGCTTTTTAAAAAATATTATTTTATTGATTTTTTACAGAGAGGAAGAGAGAGGGATAGAGAGTTAGAAACATCGATGAGAGAGAAACACCGATCAGTTGCCTCCTGCACACTCCCCACTGGGGATGTGCCCGCAACCAAGGTACATGCCCTTGACCGGAATCGAACCTGGGACCCTTCAGTCTGCAGGCCGACACTCTATCCACCGAGCCAAACTGGTCAGGGCGAAATTTAGTAGCTTTTATTGGACATTATGAAGCTGATTTTAAAATTTTTACAGAAATAATAAAAGCTTCCCAATTGCAAAGATAATCTTGAAGAGGAAGAACAAACTTGGACCTCATATACTACTGGATATTAGAATTATATAGCTATAGTAATTAAAACAGCATGGTATTATTGGCACAACAATAGACAAACCAGTTGAGCACAATATAGTCCAGATAGAGAACCAAACATATATGAACACTTGATTCATGACAAAGGGAGCATGGTAAAGCAGTGAAGAGAGAATTATCTTTTCAATAAAATGTCTGGTCAAGTGGAAAAATGATATCGATCCCCATTTTATACCATACTGAAAAAAAAATTCCAGATGAACTGTGGGTCTCCATGTGAAAGAACAAAAACAATTCAGTTTATGGAAGATAATGTAGAGAATATCTACATGATATTAGGTTAGACAAAGATTTCTGAAACAGGATATAAAATCACTGCATATCATGGAATTGGTTGATAAACTGGAGTATATTCTAATTAAGAACTTATGTTTCTCAAAAGGCACAATTCAGGGAGTGAAAATGCAAACCACATAGTGAGAGATGGTTTGTACACAGAGAATCAACAAAAGACTCATATCCACTGTTACAAATCAATTTTTAAAAAGACAAACCATATGGGCAGAAGACCTGGATAGACATTTCTCCTGTGACACGCACAGATGGCCAAGAGACATAATAAAAAGATGCTCAGCATCACTAATCATCAGGAAAATGCAAATTCAGGCCGCAATGAGAGATCGCCTCATGCCTGTCAGATGGCTATCATCAACAAATCCACAAATCTAACAAGCGTTGGAGAGGATGTAGAGAAAAGGGAACCCTTGCACACTGTTGGTGGGATTACAAATTGGTGCAGCCACTATGGAAAATAGTGTGGAGGTTCCTCAAAAATTAAAAATAGAACTATCATATGACCCAGCGATTTCACTTCTGAGTATTTATCCAAAAAAATCCAAAATTGCTAATTTGGAAAGACAGATGCACCCTATGTTCATTGCAGGGTTATTTACAATAGCCAAGATATGGAAGCAACCTAAGTGTCCTCTGATAGATGAATGGATAAAGAAGATGTGGAACATATATACAATGGAGTATTACTCATTCATTAAAAATAAGGAAATCTTGCCATTTGCGACAACATGGATGTACCCTAGAGGGTATTATGCTAAGAGAAGTAAGTCAAACAGAGAAAGACAAATATCATATGATTTTACTTATACAGTATGTGGAATCTAAAAAAAACAAATAAATGAACAAACAAAATAGAAACAAACTTATAGACACAGAGAACAAATTGATAATTGCCAGAAGGGAGGGGGATTAGCGGATGGGTGAAAGAGGGGAAGGGATTACGATGTACAAATTGCCAGTTATAAAAATGACTGACACAGCAATTTAAAAATGAGCAAAAGAATGAAGGATTTCACATCTAAATGCAGCATGATATGTGCTTAAGATCATCAGAAGGCAAATTAAAATCACAGTGTGATACCATTACAAACCAAGTAGAATGGCAATTTTAAGTGTTAACAGAGATGTGGCACCCCATTGGCATTCATAGACTGCAGGTAGGAGTGTAAATTGGCACAACCACTTGGGAAAACTGAGCATTTTTATAACCTTTGACCCAACAATTCTATTGCCAGGTATGTACCCGAGATAAGTGCTTTTATCTATTCACCAAAAAATAGCTGCAGAAGATGTGATGCCATATGACTTATGCAGCTTTGCCAGTGAAGAACTTTACCCAAAAATATTTAACCTGAATCTATCCAAGCTTTTAAACCTAACTTCCAGTTTATAAGTAAATGCAGGGTAAAGAGAAACCATGATGCCATAAGAAAACACTCAGATAAACCCAGGATATTGGATACAGCACAAAATGGCCTGAACTTTAAAAAGTTCAGGAACTCTATCAAGGAGGAACAAAACAAAACAAATGGGAGCCCCCCTCAAAACACACACACACACACACACACACACACACACACACACACACAAGACTGGGTGGTGGCTAAGAAAAACACCTATGTATGACAACCTGTGACAGCTGCTGAAATTTGAAGGCTGGTGAAGTTATAAAGTTATTGTTAATTTTCATTGTGTAAAATGACGTAGAGGCAATTCTCATCCTGAGGAGGTACATGCTTTTATATTTAGGGAGAAGTGTTATGATACCTGCAATTTATTTTCAAATATTTAGCAAAAAAAAGTATAGATAGATGATAGATGAATGGATGTAGACATTGATTCTTATATGTATTTAGAAGTAAGATAAATATGGCAATCGGTTACAATTTGTTTCATTTCGGCAGTGGATTCGTTTAGTGAAAGATGTTACTCTTTCAGTTTGTCTATATATTTAAAATTTCAACTAAAAAATGTAAATGGAATTTTGCACCTAGACTTCTTCAGAAGGACAAGGAAGGTCAACTCTACTTTAAGAAACTAGGAATCCTAATATATATGTTATGGGCGTAGTTGTGTTAGAGATAATGTTGGAACTCCAATTGGAGAACTTAAAGCCAAAGAAAAGGCCTTGGCTCTACATCAGAAGTCTGGTTCATGAATGTGCATTGATATGTTTTAGGTTCAAATAAAATGCCTAATGTGTGTGTACATCACCTTTTAATGATTCCCAGCGTTAGCCATGTTTTTCCAATGAGCCAACCTACTACTTGTGCCAATGATGGCCAGATAAAAGGGTGTCCTCTGTACATTTCATGTATGGAAAGAATGTATCACCCAGCTAACAGCTGGTCTGGTGATTCTGATTTTAACAACCATCTGTTAGTGCTGTTGGGCTTCCAAAAGAAAATAGGATGAGTGAAGACTGTCCGGGGATTCTCAGGAACCCCATGCAACACAAAAGCTGAGCTCCTCACCATCATGTTGCAGGTGGCCCCCGAGAACAGCAGGACAGTCTTCTCTCATCCTATTTTCCTTTGCAAGATCCAACAGCATCAGTGGTTATTCCAATCAAAGGAGGATGGGGTTAAATTATGGAGAAAATCGCATGAAAGGTGAGACCTCCCTCACAGAATTTTTGCAGGGGTTATATGGGACAACGCCTCTCTAGAAACTGTACAGTGAAGTCGTACAACAAATGAATGAATTGGTGGTGGTGTTATGCACAGGAGTGTCTGGTAGGAGGAGGGGTGCAATGCTATATCAGCTAAGGCTGTAACTCTTGTGAAGATATATGGGAAATGGAGGTTGTACTTTCTCAGAAAATTCTAAAGGAAGGAAATGGAGTACACTTACCAAATGTGCTTAAAAGGACCTGATTTTCATAAAAAATGTTGAATAGAGATTCTCAATAAATCCTGGGTGATTAAATGGACAAACAGGCGAATCAACAATATATGGATCCATGACTCTCACAAAAGGGGCGGAGAGGTGGGACAGATTTCTCCTCTTCCTTACACACCCTTAGGCTGCAAGTTGTCCTCTCTCTTTCTTCTTTTTCCTTTTGCCACTGCCCTTAGGTCATTACTACTTGATTTGGCTGCAGGAACTTGCTGAGAATAGAGAAAGGTGGGACCCTGGACCTCTGCTGCCTGAGAAATCCTGGCCAGGGAGCTAGTTTAATCTATAGCAGTGGTTCTCAGTCCTGTCTGCATTTGCAATGACCTGAGGCTCAGCCTCCACATCTACAGATTAAATCAGTATCCCAGGAACTGAGATTCAGATATTGGTATTTCTCAAGAGCTCCCCAAGTGATTCTGTTATGTAGCGAAGTTTAGAACCATTGGCAAACAGTACTATAGACAGCTCTAAAAATCCCAGTGTTGAGTGCAAAAGGTGGAAAACGATTTATAGCACAATACCACTTAAGGTTATTACGTTTTAACATGCACAAAACACAAAGCTATGTGTTTTTCAAGTATACACAAAAATCTAAATACCTGTAATAAATCCCAGGAATGGGGAAGATGGAGTGGGGGACTAGGAGTGATACTGGAGAATAAATGGGATAATATAAAATTAATCAATATGGAGGCCTTACACAGACCTTAAAGTTATACACTAAGGAGTGTGGTCCCTAAAAGCCAATCACAATAGTTAATATGAATGGAGCACCTACATACAGCGGACACAGTGGAATTGCTCTACATACCTCATCTCTGATCATTGTCAGGATAGTTATGAGGTAGATGTTATTATTTAGAGTCATTTTACATATAAAAAAAAAACTAGGACTGAGCATCCAGGAATATTAACGAAGGTTGTGTACGACTAGTAAGTGGCAGAGTTGGGTATAAGCCCTGTCTGCCTGATCAGGGTTCAGGCTCTCCTTACTCTGTTCATGGCCGCCCTTGGGTCTTCTTGAGCATCTGCTGGAAAGAAAGCTGCCTTCTCCCTCCTCCCCACTTCATCCCATCCCTTGCTGAGGATGACAATGAGAATGACCATCCAATGCTTCGTGCCCAAGGCAGAGGAGAAGCCAATATACAATTGACCTGCCATGGAAACATCCAAGACCAGCCTCAATTTCCCCATGAGGACCAGCAATGTCTGTTGGCTTCAAACAACAGAAAGAAGCTTCCTAGATGGAATAGAGAAAAAGGATGGTGGGGGCTAGGAGGGAGCAGAGCAGAGCCCAGAGCTCTTTTAATAGATTTGATTTATTTTAATTTAACATCCTATATAATAAAAGGGTCATATGCAAATCGACCAAACAGTGGAACGACCAGTTGGTGAGGGCAGGGCCAGAGAGCAGGCGGCGCCAGGCCAGCCAAGGCACATGCCAGCGGGCAGAGGGAGGGAATGGCAATGGGGGTGGGGGGGCGGCACTGTCCCCTGATCAGCCCGTCTGGTCACCTCCTGCAGAGGGAGGTCAGACTATGGCTTAGGCCTGTGTGGGGAGTGGGCCTAAGCCATCAGTAGGACATCCCCTGAGGACTCCAGGGCTGTGAGAGTTCGCAGGCCGGGCTGAGGGACCCTCCCCTTCTCCCCCAGTGCATGAATTTTCATGCACTAAGCCTCTTGTATTTAATAAATATCAGGTATATCCTTTCCCTTACTGCTGACCCAGCTTGTGGAAGACTTTTGTGTAACTTCATATCCACTATCACAATACTAGTACTATTTGGAGGACAGGAACCTCCCCCCAGATCTCAGGACCCTTAAAAATTAATTATTATAATAATAATGTATTTATTGAGTCAGGCACAAATATTAGTCCCCATTTCCCTCAGAGAAAACAGAGGGGCAACTTGAACAAGATTTCTCAACCAGAAAGTGATGAGGCAGAAGAGACTGGAAGTGTACTCTACTGTCACCTGGGTTGGCGCCCTCTAGAGGTGAGCTGAGCCCTTCTCCTTTCCCAAGTGGATGTCCAAATTTCTGAGTTCTTTATCCCAGAAGCCAGCCCTCCACCAGGCTGTGCTCTACCCTTGGGGTGCACTCAGAGGGTTAGAACAGAGAAGCCTGCCCTTTGTTTTGGATGCATGTGCAGCTGCTTCTGGGGGAATCTAGAAGGACTGAAAACGCTTCTTCTCTCACTTAACTATATCCCCCCTGCTGCCCTGCCAGTAGTATCTGAGTCACCCCATTAGTTTGTGGAATTAAAAGCTTTTGTTAAACTATAAATCTAATCTAAAGGGGGTGTGAAAACAATAAGGGAGGTTTCTCAAACTTTATGGTGCCTAAAACTCAACTTGAAAATGTATTGCCGAAATCGGTTTGGCTCAGTGGATAGAGCGTCGGCCTGTGGACTGAAAGGTCCCAGGCTCGATTCCGGTCAAGGGCATGTACCTTGGTTGCGGGCACATTCCTAGTAGGAGATGTGCAGGAGGCAGCGATCGATGTTTCTCTCTCATCGATGTTTCTAACTCTCTATCTCTCTCCCTTCCTCTCTGTAAAAAATCAACAAAATATATTTTTTTAAAAAAAGAAAATGTATTGAATCAGCTGATTTTTTAGTGTCAGTAATAAAGATTCTGATTTGACAGGTACAGTGGCACCTGGAAATGTGAAATTTTAACAATACTTCTGGCTGTTCTGGTAATGTAGTTCCCTGAAGCCTCACTTTTCAAAACACTGTGTTTGGCTTTAATTAGTTAATCAGGTGTTTGGCCTGGAGGTCAGCTCAGTCTATGCTGACCATTTCTCTAATGAGACAGAGGGGAGGTAGAGCTGCTTCTGCTCTGACATGGTCTCTGCGGTTCAGAGGATATTCTCAGCTTATGGCTGAGAGAGCATTCAGGGCCTTAACTTAGAACCTGAACTCATCCCTACGTCTCAGACCTACCAGGCTTTGCCTAGACCCACATTTGGGGGATGAGACCTCACACAGTAGCAGTTTTCAGTTTCATGGGGCCACCTAAGGAGTAAAGGTGCAAAGAGGGAAGTGATATTTTAAACTGTGGTGACACCGTGTTTAAATAGATCCTTATATCCTTCAAAAGGCTTGGATGCTATTACAACAGAGAGTCACACGAGGGCGCTCTAGCGAACCAACAAGAGCAGAGGCCATAGGAAATGGGGAAGAGGGGTGAATACGTTGCACCTTTTAGTCTGATTGAGCCTCCTGAGCCTAGAAGGAGTCATAGAGCTCCAACTGTGTGTGCATGGCTATTTATGCTGTGTATGTCTGTATGTGTGTGTGTGTGTTGGTGTCTGTATGTCTGTGTGTGTGTGTGTGTGTTTGTGTGTGTGTTGCACACGTGGGGGGTAGTGAAGAGTAGAGAGTGATGAGAGACCAAAGGGATTGAAAAGTAAAATAATGAGCCTTCAGAGGTCACCTTTGTGACTTGAGAGACAGTGTTTTGCACTGTCATTGAAATGCCCCCATCTCTTCCCTTCCAGGGAAACAATACCATTTCCCACACAGAGTCCTTGAGGAGGAGGCAGCGCATGGAAAACGTGCCAGAAGAAAATGCTAACAGAGGGAGGCTTGTCAGCGCAGGCGCATCTCTTTGGGTCTGCCTTTGCTGGGACGCTGTGGGCCCCGCATCGCCCTGGGCCCCCACAGACTGACAACAGCGGACCTGGGCTCTCTCCAGCAGCTGCCCAGGCGAGGCTCAGGCCCCAGAAAAAGCAGCTCCAGTTACACATTAGTCACAAAAATAACAA
Source organism: Myotis yumanensis (assembly GCF_028538775.1). NCBI lineage: Eukaryota > Metazoa > Chordata > Mammalia > Chiroptera > Vespertilionidae > Myotis > Myotis yumanensis. The sequence continues at coordinate 202,183,927 of NW_027223754.1, forward strand.
TGATCAAAGGGAGCAAAAGGCATGAAATAGCTTCATTTTCCCAGTTTAATTACAGGACTGGAGGACCCATGTAGGTCTGGAAGGAACTTGACTTTAAGTGGTTATAAAATAGTTGAATAAGATAGTGCTTATGAGTTTTTTCACCACTTTCCCAGCGTTTTCTCCCCTCGCCTTCCCACCCCACCTTCCATGCAAACTTTCCATGGGCTCTTGGGCCTTTGGTAGTTTCTCCACACAGCCCATGATAGGAAACATCAACGCAAAACTACACCTGCCTTCTTTTCACCTGGGAAGGCTGACTCACGAGGCTGAAGGGCCAAATTAGAGGCCTCAGCTAAGGCTCTTAGACTGTCTTGCCTCCCCCCAAAGGAATGACATCAGGCGAGGGATGGGGGACCTACCCTTCAGGGCAAGTGCAGTGAGTGGTCTCATGGTGAAGGCATTTGGTCATCTGAGAAAAGGGGCCCATGGCTGCTGGATCAGATAACGGTGCTCCAAATGCTTTCTGAGTTACAAGTTGTTTTACTGGGCAGTAGAAGATGTGATCAAAGCTGCATTCCAGGCACCTGGGACTGGCTTTCCCCTCCCCCCTACTCCCTTGAACACACACACACACACACACACACACACACCCAAGGACCCTCCTGCCTCAAAGCCAGGCCTTGACCTTTGAAAGGCTGGCTGGAAAAAGTAGGCTAGGGATGTGTTATCATCTTAGTGGTTGGCTGGCTTTTATACTTACGAAATGACAAAGTATAATGAACTCATTGCTTCATGAGGATAAGGCCATCAGATTATTGGGGGTGGGGGGAGCACTGATGAGATAGTTCTGATTGGGTCTTTCATTGTATATAAAAGTTTCAGTTGGGACCATGTAGTGGGCAAAATTGTCTAATGCTGGGATTGGCCACACAGACAGGTGGGAGCTGGAAGTAGGGGTGAAGGTGTGGTTTCTGCTGCAATTCTGCCACTTGTGATTTGGGGGGGCACTCATCTGGGGTTCATGCTCTTCCTCTGTGCTAGGCGATTTCTCTCCCTGGACCTCTTCAGCTCCAAGCCTTTGAGTCCAGGCTTCTTTGAGGCTCAAACATCTCTGTGCACCATTTTTAGGAGGCCCCTGCTCTTTCCACGTACATTGCATTGGGATTTGTTTGGAATCTTACTTATTCTCCACAAAGTTTAACTTTAATGTCAGGTGTGTCTTCCTCCTACCTCTCAGGGATTAACCCACAGTGTAGATTGTAGGCAGGAAGTAGACGAAGCAGATAAGCACAGAAGGCTGTGACTTCTCTCTCTTTCCCTCTTTTTTGGACATCTTTGTCCACATTAAAGCCTACCTTCGGTTTCCTATTTACAGGCTACATGGGACAAGAATTTCTCAGGAGATCTTACTTGGTCCTCATTTAAAATTTGAGTGAGCTCTTCCCTTTGAAATGGATTCACATTTTTTTAATGTGGTTAAGATGAAAAGCAATAAGGAAAGAATCTGCACAACAAAGCAGAATTTCATTGACATCTTCTCTTAACCAAAAGTGACAGGTTTACCAATTACATATGTACAGATACCACACATTGAGGTTGAAATGTGCATACTCCAAACTGATAAGAAGTCACACATAGAGTAACTTATATTTTATGTAATGTACTTGACAGCAACATAAATAATCACATCTGAAGGCCTGTGACAGGCACTGGCAAACGAGAGCACAGGCTATTCGTGTATGGGCAAGAAAGGGTGGAAAGAATTTTAATTTTAACTTTGGAATTCTCTGTCTGTTGACTATTTAGGACCCTAATCTTAAAACTGGATACACAGGGTTTTTGTTTAAATAAATTTAATGTTTATTAAATAAAGGACTTAAATGAAGGGTTTTTATTAACTAAATATAGCATTTGTTTATTTTTCCCCAAAAGGGCCAAAGAGTAGAAGAGAGGTTTTAATTTTCTAATTTCCAGACTCACTCCTGATTGAATACAATGGTGCTTTTTTAGTGGGCACGAAAATCACTGGGAAGCTTGTTTAAACGTTGATTCTCAGACGCTATGCCTCAGAGTTGTGGACTGTATTAGCTGAGTTGGGTACCAAGTTCTATATTTTAGCAGACACTCCATGGTGTTTCATATGCTTCTAGTCTAGGGAGATTGTGCTTTAAGAAACACTGGTCTCATATTTATTCAATTTTGTCCATTTAGAATTTTTCAATTTTTATTTTGGCTACTTTATACACTGAAAGGCTTAGATGTATTTTCATATTATACTTAAACTTATTTGATAGCATTCTATAGATTTCCAGACACACTAGGGAGGTAGAGGCTATATCTCATTCTTCCTTCTGGTCCCAGAACTTAGTACACACCTGCAGTGCAGTAGAATCTCAACAGGTGTATTCATACATCTCATTGAGCCCAGGGTTTAGCCGTGATTTAAAATATCTCTAGCACACAGCCTCAAACTCTGAAAGACAAAAGTTAACACGATCTTACCTCCAAAGAGGCCAATGTTTGCATTTTTGTACAAATTCATTCCCTCAGACACAGATGTTGCATTATCATTTAGTAGACTCTGTACCAACCTTGTTTATCTGTCTCCTTGCGTAAAGGAAATGAAGGAGCATTGCAGGAGGCAACACAACAGCTTTTCCTTCACTTGTCATTGCCCGGGTCCCATGTTCTCCTGCCAGGGATGTTTTCTCCAACTCTGTACTTGTCTGAAACCTACTCATCTTCCAAGGCCCAGCTCAGGCCTCACTGGGAAGCATACCCTCTGAGTGTCACCTTCTTTTCTGATCTTCTCTGACACTTTTGTGTCTAACAGCTCTTCTGAACCAATCCTCATATTGGCCAAGCAAATCTTATTTCTTTTGCACCCCTCACTGTTAGATTCTGGTTAGAGCTAGAATCCTAATTTTATTTCACCATTTTTTTCTTCCCACATTCCTGCGATCTGCAGTAGGAAACCACAGAATAGTGTTGAAAATCTTTTGTTTGTACTGCCCAATTAGTGACTCAAACATATCCTGCCTTTGATTCTCATTTGTCTTTTCATATATATCTAATCCATCACAAATCCTGTTACTTTCAACTCCAAAAAATCTCACAAATCCATCCACTATTCTCCACCTCCACCACCTCCTCTTTAGGTAGTCCAAGCTGCCCTTTTTTCTCACTTAGGATTTAGCTCTACTTCCCTACTTGGTGTTCCCACGTCCCATTTGTCCTCTGCCCTGTAACCAGAGTGATCTCAAAATAAAAAATGATTTCTCTCCCTGGCTTCATGCTGCACAGTTTCCATTGTTTTTAAGAAAGAAAACTTCTCAACATGAACTACAAGTTATGTCCTGATATATCCCTGCCCCCTTCCCCAACCTCATCCTCCAACAAGCTAACCTTGTTCTCTCGGCTCCAGGCACCATTGCTTTCTTTCGGTTTGCTGTGTTTTTCAGATTCCCTCTGTCACAAGACCTTTGCACACATGATTTTCTCTGCTTGATTTTCCCCTCGGCTCTTCACTCAAGTAACTGCTATTCAGAGTGTATAACCCAGCTCAAATCATTCCCTGATTTCCCTGGCTAGGTCAAACCTCATTCTTATAATGCCATATATCTTCCTTCAGAACACATAGTGTAGTTTTAATTGTACAGGTATTGTTGTGTTTGCTTGATTAATATCTGTTTCCACAATTGACGGCGAGCTTCAAGGTCATATGTGGTTCTATTCACCACTATGCCTCAATTATTTATCCAAATGTTTGTCAAATGGCAGGTACTCGATAAACATTTGTTGAATGGTAAATATTTGATAGATTTATTTAATAACATTAAATATGTCATTGACTGGGAATATGAATATAAATTAGATATTGTTCTTTATATGTATAGGCTCCCACCCTCTAATGGGGAAAGTAGACTTGAAAGCTTTTAATTTGAAAAGTATAACAGAGGGCTAGCCATAGAGCTTGGGAGCCAAAAAGGGGAACAAATAAATCCACCCAGAAAGAATCTATTTTCCAAAGAATGTAATGTCTGAGCTGTGTCTCAAAAGATAAATATCAGTTTCCAAATGGGGAAATGTCCCAAACAGAAGAAAAGCATATGGAAATGCCTGAAGGTGTAAAGATGGCGATACATAGAATTCTAGAGTAATGTTGGGTTGGGTTGATGGCCATGGATGAGGAATGGGTGGCGGATTGAGGAGAAAGGTCTTGCTAAGAATATTGGACTATAAGAAACAGAGTCAATGGAAATATAGGTAAAATAGATGTAAGTGTGCTTGCATGTTGGGAGAGTCATTTAGACTGGGGTGAAGACTCATGGAAGGGAAAGAGGGAGGAGCTAGGGAGAACAATGAAGAAGCAACTTCAATAGCTCAAATGAGAAAACACACACACACACACACACACACACACACGAACCTGCATGAGGCAGTGACAGCAAAGAGGGGGCAGTTAAATTTGAAAGCTGTTGCAGAGGAAGAATAAATCAGACCCAATGATCAATTGGGTATGGGGTTTGAGAGAAAGAGGGAAGTAGATGAGTTCAAACAGACCATTAAAATGGCAGAATTGTTAACCCGCATGAAAACTACTCCTGAAAGAACAGGTTTGGGGATAAGGGAAGAGAGAAATTGCTCAGTTTGAACCATGTTGAGTATTAGTTGCCTCTGGAGCCTTTAAGTAGAAATGTTCAGGGGAGGGTTGGATAGTCACGGGGCTGAACATCAGTGGGTTCCTATGACTACCTGTTACTTTTTTTCCCTTTGACATTGATGAGAACACATCAGTACTGTGTGTCCTTTAAAAGACAATAGGCAGCATCTGCTGTGTGCCTGGAGCCAGGAACATCATCACCAGAGCAATGTACCACTCAGTCAATAGCGTAATTGAGGGAGGGCCATCATATGATGTCTGAATAATTGAAAACCACCTCCAGTGTTCAAATGAAGCTTTAGTTTGGAATAAAAAATCAACAGATGGATGGCGGGTAGGTAAGTGAGTAGAATAGAACTCTTTTAAAAGTAACACTATAATAGGGCACAGAAGGCACATAAAGGGTTACTGCATTCAATTGTATCACCTTCATCTATGAAGTCCACTCAGTGTTCTCTGGGTTGGCCTAGGGAAGGGCAGCCATCCCTCCTGGACTCCCTTGGACTCCAAACGATTCACTGACCTCTTCATCCATGTCTCAAAATCTCAAGAGATGAAGATACCAACCTTAGTTCTTGCTCTTAGTTAAATGCATGGGCTTTAGCTCCAGAGAGCTTTGGGTTCAAATCTCGGTTTTGCCTATTTTTTACTACATGGCTAATTTTATTTTCTGTGTCTCGGTCTCATTTTCTGAAAAACAGAGATAATAATTGTAGCTATATTAGAGACTTTGTAATGATTAAGTGACTCAATATATGTGAACACCTCAGGGGAGTGCCTGCCATTTAGAAAGTGCCCAATAAATATTAATTTGGTTATTGAATCTTGAAGTTCAAGTATTGCAAACTGGGGTATTTTGATTGATAATCAGTGTCTTAAAAAGTAAATTTAAATGGCCTTAGAGGTACTATCTGGTTCCTCAGGCCCCACTAATGTTCATGGCCTTAATACTCATTCCATTCACACATTTTTATTAACCTCCTGGCCCCTGTATGTTTTGAAATTTTTGACAGCCCAATATAGCCCAATTTAAGAGTGTGCTTCAGATCATGGCCTAGTGATGGGAGGAAGGACAGTTTTTCTTATCTTTATAAAAAAAGAACAATTTGTTCTATAAGAGGGCAGAGTAACCATGTGTTACCTGGTTTGATTTAAAAAAATTTTTTTTTAAATCTCATTGATTCTGAAATCCCATCACTGAGGAACACTTTCTTGGGGTGAAGTATCATGGAATTGGGGATACTTAGAGAAGCAGGGGCTAGGAGTGGCAGTCCAATGTTTAGGGATTAAACTCCTGTAGATTTCTCACCCAGGTTGAAAAATGCATTGGTGTTGGAACCTGGTGGAAGATGAGTCTTGATTCAAATTAAGTGAGGCCCTCAAATGGGCTCTCAGTGGGCTGGAGCTTTTCACTGCGAATCAGGCAATATACACAATGCTTTGTCGTAGGAGCCCTCTTCTTCCTCAGCTACCTTGTGTTTGTCATGGCTGACCTTGGAAAACATGACACTTGAGGGTAAGCAGAGGTGGCAATGAGTTCTCTCACCCCATCATTCCCATATAGCCCAAGCTGTTTCATTTCCAGGAAGCAGGAGACACACAAAAATAAATTAATGAATGAGGCTAGTTGCAAAGTGAGCACCATGCTGTTTTGTAGCATAAGTTAGGTTACTCAGGTCATACAACTGATTTCAGCAGCAAGAGCAGGGAGTTCTCTGAAAGCCACTCACAGCTGTTCCAGTTCATTCCAGCCCCTCCTGGAAAATTCCTCACAGAGGACATAGTCCATGGATACTGCCTGACGTGTATAATCCTAATGCTCATCCCTGGAGAAAAAACGTCATTGCATTCAATGACAAAGCTGTCACCAAGCTATTCTAAGTTAAACTTTCCTCAGTAAGGGATTATCTGTTGCCCACAGCTTTCGAACTTAGACATATCTATGTGGCCCATTAAAAATAAGCCTCATTCATCTTTTGCTTGTTTGTTTGTTGCTTTGCCTTGTTTTGGTTTTGCTTTCTTATTTATAGACATAACCTGGGAAGTAGAGGAAGTGTGTTTTTCACCACTCTTTCTCTTTGTACCCTTCTTGGCTCTTTGAATAGACGAACACCCAGTGGACTAGATCCTTGGCTACTAATGGCCGAGCTACTAGTTGATTGAGCTGGAGGACTTTAGGAAAGTCACTTCTTCTTTGGGGGCATATCTGTGCCATTGATGAACCAGAGAGTTGCTCCTATTGATTCAGCACCAATTAATATGTCATTGATCTCTCTGCCAAACTCCTTGCCCTAGAACAGGGTGAGTTAATGCATTGACCTTGATGCAGCCATGTTCCCTTCCTGCAGCCAATGCAGACTTCACTAATCAATCATACTCCTCTTTCTAAACCCAGGCTCAGATTCATGGCTCCTTTTAACGTGTCACCTAAGTAGCAATGAAATAAAGTTATACTCAAGTAGAACATCACTTGCCATTCTTACTCTGGTAGCCCTCCTACCGCCTCTCTCCCATCAAAGCATAAGTACTCATGTTTATGTAGGCATAGTTCCCCTCTAATTTTAAGATGGTGAGATGAGACACACAGACAGCCAATGCTTCTTTGAGTATAGGCGGTCCATGTGCCTATCATCCTGTAGCTGGCTTTATATATTCTTATAGAAATGAAGGTAGTAATATTAAAATTGACACATGATGCTATTACACATTCCATTCACTGTCAACCTTTTTTTCTGAGGTCTTCAACATTTGAGAACCTCTCTGTGCATTGTCATGTCCTGAGCCAGGGGGACCAGTGGGCTAGTAGTCAAGATTCGGTCACCCAGAGTGGGACATCTCAGGGAAGTAAACACACATTTGTCTGAATGAGGCTTATTTCCATCTAATGTTGCTATAGGTACATAATGAGGTCATCAGAAAAATCATATTGGGGAAAGGAGTTGGGGGGAATCAGGGTGGAAGGCATCACATATTGTAAGAATAAAGAGACCCTAAAGTTCAGTTTGTAATACAAGCAAAGTGGCACTTACAAAAAGTATCTCAAGATTATGGTCAGATCTAAGTAAGGTAAGGAGAGAGAGAAAAAAACACATAATGAGTCCCAGAACTCTATTCTTGTAAAAATGTGCATTTGACATGGACCCTAAGTGGGATGACAACATAATTTATTGTCTAACCAGGGCATGTGTGAGAGTGAAAGAGACACTATTAATAATTGCAGTGGGACAACAGGTGTAACCTAGGACATTTGATCACTCCAACCACAGTCCTACCCATTGCACAAACTCTGAGTGTGTCAATCAGAAGGGAGCAGATGAGTAAATTACATTTGATAGAGGAATAAATCTTTGAGCACTGTTTTTATTTCCATTGAAGGCCATAGACATAGGGGCAAAGGTCAGATAAAAACACTGGAAGAATATTTAAAATATGTAGTTCCCCAACCAATATGTCGTTCATAATGTATTTTTGTTTCTAAGTAGGGATGAATTGGGAGAAAAAAATTCGTGTAAAAATAAATTTTACATTCCTAGAAGATAATTCATCTTAAAGAATAAGAAGTCTCAATGGTATAGTTTTGAAGTCAGCTATGTAGCTCTAGTAATCAGACATTTCTGTCTGGTCCAACGGAGAAGTCACATTTCTGTTTAGGACACTGCAGAATGTTGCCACAAGGATCAAGTGACTGTCTGCATCAACTCAGATTTCCTAGAGCAGTGGTTCTCAACCTTCTTAATGCCGCGACCCTTTAATACAGTTCCTCATGTTGTGGTGACCCCCAATTTCATTGTTACAGATTGAACATAATTAAAGCATAGTGATTAATCACAAAAACAATATGTAATTATATATGTGTTTTCCGATGGTCTTAGGTGACCCCTGTGAAAGGGCGACCCACAGGTTGAGAACCGCTGTCTTAGAGAAAGAAACAGACACTTCTTATATTATTTAATCTCATAAAAATTCTGAGTATTTTACAGATTTATCATTTTTTAAATATAGAAGTGGGGTTCAGAGATTATTTTCCCAAGGTTACCTCAATAGATCGACTGGGATTTGAACTTACCATTTAAAAAATGCTTATATATATTTTTATTGATTTCAGAGAGGAAGGGAGAGGGAGAGAGAGATAGAAACATCAATGATGAGAGAGAATCATTGTGAGAGTGAAACATTGATCAACTGCCTCCTGCACGCCCCCTACCAGGATCAAGCCCACAACCCAGGCATGTGCCCTTACCAGGAATTGAACCATTAACCTTTTAGTGCATGGGACAACATCCAACCAACTGAGCCACACCAGCCAAGGCCAGAAGGAGGGCTTCTTAAAAGATGGACAGACATTTGAGGAAAGCCCTTTTCCCCATTCCTGACTCTTACAATGGAACCACCTTGCCTTGAAGGTGGAGTCTGTTTCTGAGATGCTAGTGTCAAAGATAGCAGCCCCCAGCTCCCTGGGACTTCCTGGGACCAACATATTAGTTGCAGTTGGCTATCCACAGATGTCTTTTTCATGTGGACATGAATCCCTGTGCAGCTAAGCTGCTCTTATTTTGGATTTTCTCTTACAGGCAGCTAGACCTATTCCTAAGGAGTTTAGGTGTTTTCTAGAGAATATTTTTAATTAACCCTTATAATACCCCCGTGAGTTAGCTATTACTGTCCCCATTTTACAGTTGAGGATCCAAAGTGGCAGAGTTGAGTTTGAACCTATGGACTGTTTGGCTCCAGATTCTGCTATGATCCTCTGTTTTGAGTGAATTCATGCTTTTCCACCAACTTGGGAGTTGTGGATTCTATATTTTTCTAAACATTTTATGATATCCTTCTTCCTTCTACCTTCTCTTTAGCATTTTTCATGTGATCAAGATTGTGGGCTGGACAAGAAACCAGAAAGACTCTGTCCCTAAAGATGTTAGCCCAGAGAAGGAGGCCTAGGATATGTGGGCCAAGCAGAGGGGGTGTTCATTGCTCTCCTGGTTTCTGTATAGTAGGAGTTGTGCTTTCTTTGTCTTGTGCTGTCCTCACGATGCTCTGAGACGGAAGTGGGACTGCTGATTCCATTATTTAATGGATAAGGAGACCGAGGCTCCCAGGGTTAGCTCTGTGCAGAACCATTTGGAGGCTCCTGACCAATTTTCATTCTGCACTCGGGATTCAAAACTTGTCTCTCTGTCCTGCCTGGGGAGTCTGGGGGGATTGCTATAAGAAATAACACCTTGAAAGAATTTTGGAATCCCAGGGGACTCTTTCTAATATCACTCAATCTATTTCTCTTAGTTCAATTCTAATTTTTAAACTTACGTAAATTTTAAACTTATGAAAATTTTAGAGTTCTAAAGAACCCCTAAAAAACATTAAGGAGAAGATTACAGGTATTTGTTCATCGGCTTCTTTGGGGATGTAAAAGAACCATCATGCAAACAAGCTTTATCTGGACGTTATCTGTCACAGCTTATGCATTTATAAAATGATAACTGAATTTCTAATAAATATCTCTTGGATTCCTTTATAAGATATGAAGCTCAACTGTGTCGTTGCCCTTCATCTAATGAAACTCATTCTAACTCTTAAGAGGATCATGTCAGTTTGCACATCAGTGAGTAAGCCTCACAACTCCCATTTCAACCCACAGCAGACACCCTGGAGGTTAGAGCTTGATGGTTAAATACAAAAGGTCCCAATGCCCTAAGATTCCACAGATGCCTGTTGAATTACCAGGATGCCCACAGACTGCAAATACTTAACAAAAGAGGTTTCTCCTCCCTCACACACTCCCACCACAACTAAAAGAGGAAAAAAAAAATCCCAAACTTCAAACAGTGCACCTGGCTGTAATCTTTTCTACTTGAACTAATTGATATTTGCAGTGGAATATGGTTGGGGGCAGGGGAGGGAGTGGAGACTCCTTTGGCTAATAATGAAGTATCAAACCACAAAATGATTTCATACGGTCGGTTGTTCCATTCCAGGGCAGCCAACATCTTACATTAATTTTCAGTTGCAGGAAATATAGTTCTCATACAAAGAAATACATTCCTAACAAGGTACAGGAATTAATTTTAAAATGCCCTTAATACAAAAGCAGGCAAAGAGTTTCAATTTGTTTCAGATTTTTAGAGTGAGCTTCACAGATGTCTGAAAATAACTTCAACTTCTGGACTTTTTAAAGGAACTAATGTTCTTAAAAGAGGAAAACCCCAGTGTTTATAATAACCAAGATTTTACTTATGCTTTTATGTTTGTGATTATTTATTTAATGTCTGTCTCACCAATTAGATTGTGTATGTTACAAGGTCAGAACTCTGCCTATTTTTGTCCCCACCATATCCTCAGTATTCAGCAGAGTGCCTGGCACATGGCAGGTGTTCAATAAATCATTGACCAAGTGAATGAATGAAATCCCAAGTCTATAGACAATTACTCAAATGCTTGCAATAATATCCTGTTGCCAATGATTAAAAAGGGAGAAATGGAAGGGGATTTAAAAAATTCTATGAATTTCATTGTTTATACAGTTTCTTATCTAAGTGAAAATGTTTTCACATATAGTAATAATGATGATTATCAGTAGCAACATTATTATTAGTAGTAGTAGTAGTAGCAATGATAGCAGTGAGGTGGTGGCAGTGGCCTTGAGTGAGTTCTATGTGCCAGGTGTTGGGTTTAGTTCTTTACATAAGTCATATTTTATTTTCGCAGCTTCTCTGTGGGATAGTAATTATTACTATCTTCACTTCACAAGTGAGAAAATGGAGGCAGAGATGCATTAATTAACTTTCCCGAAGTCCAGTTTTCTCTGAGCTAGGAAGTGGCAGAGCTGGGACTAAACTTCAACTCATATGCTGCCCATTCTTCTCTTTCTTTCCTTTCCTTTTTCTATTTTTAGAACAACATAATGGTGGTAGACTCCATGGTAGACATGGTAGTTTGACTCTCTAAACATCCATTCCCAAGCACTTTCTTCCTAATCTTCCTCTTCTAACTGACCAGATGGCTAAGTACTTAATTTCACAGCATCCTTTACATCAAGGCTGGCCATGTGACACAATTTGGGCAAACAGAAATGGAAGTCAGCAGAAAGAGGCTACAAGTGAGAGCTTGGGAAAGCTCTTGATTTCTTAAAAAAAGGGAAAAGTGCATCTGGTCTTTCCTCATTCCCCATCTGCCTTCATCCATTATGAAATGTGATGTTTGTCTGGAGGTGCAGCAGTCTTGTCGTAACCTTGAGGCCAAGAGAACCATAGTCAGCCCAGCATAGCGAGCCCACTGAACTGACCTTTGTCACAGTGAATCCAGTTTTCCACTGTTTGCAGGTGAAATAACTCCAATCTGAACCCTCTAAAGGCTAAGGACCTAGGAAGTTGCTTCAGGAGCAACCTGAGGAAACCAACTTGGGGTGATGCAACAAAAGTAACCTTCTCACTTGTGTTGAGGTTGAATCTTGTGGAGTGGAGATATTGAAATCCCAAGTCAGATAGAACACACTGCTTGTGAAATTAGGTATAAATATCTATATTTGCTATTGTCTCTCCCGAACAGTCACAGACTGTGAGTGTTGCTAATAGAGAAAATGTAAGTCAGTGTTTTGCAAACTGCAATCAGATTAACAGAAAAAAAACTCAGAGACATGGTAGAAACCTGGTAGTCCACAAATGAATGTTCATACATTTGAAAGGACCCAGAGTCATTGCTCAAAAACAAAAAACAAACAACAACAATAAAACCCATTGAGATTTTGAGGCCTGACAGAGAAATCATAGGGACTGTCACCAGTCACTTAAGGTAAGACAGGTGTATATATTTTCTGTCTGAGCAACCATCCTTTTTGCTCTTTTATTCTACCTTTCAGATGATCCAGAAGAGTTCCTTAAAACCTGCCTAAATAGTAAACTTATACTAAGGAGTTTCTCATGTCTCCTGTTTGTATCCTTGATGGGAGCTCTCTACTGGTTCTTGTTGGCCCTTCCATCAGTTTGGAATGGGCTTCTCCTTTTGGATGGAAAATTCTTAGCCTTTGATAGAAGATTGTGTTTACTCATTGGGACTATGAATTAACCTGGAAACTTCTTCCTCCAAATCATTCAATTCAGTTCATTCACTCATTTGTTCAGCATGATGATAGTCACTTTAGGGTTGTTTCTCAAAGTGTTGACTTGCTGGCAGTTAGAAGTGACTTGACAGTTTTCAAGAAAAAAAAGTGATCTAAATTTATTTATATTTTTTCACAAATTTGAAATGCAAAAATAATTGTGGTTTTCATAGAGATTCCATTATATTTCAAAGGTTGTTTTTGCTAAGTTCTCTTAACTTGATAAATGTGTTTTCACCTCATTTGTGCATTACTGTTTACATTTGTGGAAGTCTCATTTTCCATTGTTATTATATGGCTTTATATCTACAATCTCATAAATAGATCAGTGGCTCAAAAGTGATTTGCTGAGCATAATGTTTGTTTTGAAAATAAGGGTGTAGTTTCAAAATAATGTTACAAACAAAGAATAGTACTGAAGTGTAAGTGTGGATATGTATGTGTTGGGAAGTGGCTATGTGTGCTAATGTGATGTTTTCGATAGCCTTCCCTAAATGTATGCACAGGAAGAATCAAAATGAATATCTGAGGGTACATTTTACTATAAGAAAATTATACCTAAAGAATCCCAACTTTCAAAATGAAAAAATAAATAAATATCCAAAAGGTATTAATCTCTAATACCCAGGGTATTAGCTATTTTGAAATTTGGTAGAGTACAAACATAAAGCCAAAAATATTTTCACTTAATTTTTATTTTATTATATATATATATATCCTTTATTAAATTTATTGGGGTGACATTGGCCAACATGAACATACAGGTTTCAGGTTTCTATGTTACAATGTCTGTATATTGGACCGTGTGCTCACCACCCAGAGTCAACTCATCTCCTGTCACCATATATTACCACTTAATTTTTAAACAAAGACAAGCCTAGTGGTGTAACTGCTAAACATTGAGTTTCTCCAGAGCAAGGACAAAATAATTCTTTCCACACAAAATGGGTGAATTAGTTAAAGCACTAAAGAGGTCAAAACTCCTGAAGAATCATCCCAATTCATATTCCTGGAAGCAAAACAACTTTGTCACCCTGTGGCCAAGACCATTATTAAGACTGGCCTCAAGTTAATAAAAAAATATTATGCCCTGGAAGAAAGCAGATTGAGGCTTTGGCAAAGTTCCCTCAACCAAGGACACTTTAGGATTTCTTATTCGTGGTGGAGAAGTTGCTGTTATTTATTGTTGGATGACTATTGCTATGCAGAGTATGAACAGCTCACTGCCTTTATGCAGGACCACATGAGAGAAAAGTGCAAGATGACATCTTGTTCCATTTAATCGTTTAAGTCCCTGCCACATGAAGACATCTTCTAGGCAGTTAACAGTTATTTTGGGGATTCATGTGCAGGCTGCAAAAGGTGGCTAAGATCAGTAGCAGTGGCATTACTCTGCAAATAAAAGGGCTCGCACCCAGTGCCAGTTCACACACTGCTTGATTCAAAGAGAACTGGCAGAAACAACTCCAAGAAGCAGTATTTACATTGTGCTCAGAAGACCACAGCACTGTTACTCCTCCAATGTGCAGCAACTTTGCGCAACGCTATGCCACCTGCTCTTGAGTGAAGGTTGAAAAACAATGGTCAAAAGTCCAAGTCCAAGCAAACCATGTCTAATGAGTGTAATGAGTCTAATATGAGCCTTTTCTTTTTCTTTGTGACCAACTGAGCAGTGAGTATAACATTCTCTTTTTGGCACTAGAATATGTTGGCTCTCGAGGAAGAATGTGCTCTTACCATTTTTTTTAAGTGAAGGATAAAAGAAATAAAACCTTTTTCCCTGACACTAAAATACCCTTTTTAAAATATCGTTTCAAGTGACTTGTGCAAGTGGACTGTCTCAATGATATATACTCCATATTGGTTCCAAAATATCATGGATTTTAATGTCAAGGATTAGATATTAGGATTACTTAAGAAACCCAAATGGTATAAACACTTCCATTGCTGGGAATTTGATTCATTCCCAGTACTTTATGATTTTTTTCACTTGTTGAAGATAACCACGGGTGATATATTATCTGTCATATTTTACAAGCACATCCAAATGCTCCGACATATCATGAAGAAATACTATTGAGAGCAGAAGACAACCAAATGGATGCATTAGGAATTCACTGACTAATAACTATCTCCCAAGTTGAAAAAGGCAATTTCCAGCATTTGGATAAGATGTCCCCTTTTTTTCCAACCTTTATTTGTTATTAAATTTATTGGGGTGACATTGGTTAATAAAATTATATAGGTATCAAGTATACAATTCTATGATTCATTATCTGTATATTGCATTTTGTGTTTACCACCCAAAGTCAAATCTGATCTGTCTTCATCTATTTGACCCCCTCTTTCCCATACTACCTTCCCCCTTCCCCTCTGGTAACCACCATATTGTTGCCTGTGTCTATGAAACTACCACACAAGCAAGATAATGAACATATTTGTCATCCCCAAAAGTTCTCGCATGCACCTGGACAATCTCTCCCTGCAACCCTGCCTGGCCCCAGGCTGCAGGTAAGGTTCAATTCTGCTTCACATGTCTCTTTCTGGGACCAGCAGCCACGTAAAGTATTATCCTGTCCCAGTGATGGCAGCAGCACTAGAAGCCAAGCCAAGCCGTGCAGGCTCATTTAAAACTTCTCCTGGTTTCATGACCTCGAATATTCTGTTGGCCAACACAAGTCACATGACAATGTCTACCATCAAAGCGGTGGAGAGATGTACTCTCCCCACTCTAGGGGCATGTCCTGCATGATGACATGGCAAAGGACATGGGTGTATTATTCCCTAACTGACAGGAGGTAAAGGATTGGGCAGAATAACTCAGTTATAATAAGTAGGCAGCTGAAAATGCAGAACTGGTATTTAAAAGCTGGGCATTTACATTTGGTAGAAGCCATCGATGTGTTTGACAGCAGACAGAAGGGAGGGTGTTGAACAAGACTGAAGCTGGAACCTTAGTATCGGCTGCCTTAGGGAGGAAGTGCAGGGTAGGGAGAAGGAGGAGAGCCATCAGGTTGGAGGAGGACCCGAAGTGCAAAAGAAAGTGCTGTCAGAAGTCAGCTTTCAAACATCCAAAAGTCCTGCAAATATTTTAATTGTTTTAACCATCGGCATTATTCCCCTACTCTCAATCTCTATGTTCTTTCTCAGCCAGATAAGGGAAATGAACTATTGGCTGAAGTCTCTGATCCCAGTTTGTAAATCACTGGATTCCTATTATAACCAAATAAGTATTTTGAAAGGGTAGAATGGAGGTCATTTAAGTTTTCTTTTAAGTCTTTAGAACACAGGGAATGAGAGATTATTTACTATTCTGCAAGACCTTCTACATACAAATAGATATGTCTAAATTGACCATATGTTTACTAGGAAGGTTCTTAAGTATTATATAAATGTATTGTATGGTCAGTCTTCTGGAATAATGCATGCTCCCTCATTTGCTGTGACTCATCACTTCATGAGCACTGGGAGGACCCTGACCACAGCTGTACAGAAACTTCCATAATGAAACCATAATGGGCACTGCGCAAATTGCCTTTTTTTAGGTTTGGGGTTTCGTAGCAATTGAGGATGTTGGATGGATTTCCTTGAGGCTTGGCTTGAGAAACTTCCAGTTGTTCTTTGCCCAGTCCTGAATCTGGAATATGGCTTTAGGTGGAAAATATGCCCTAAACTCGGTGCTAGGTGTGGTGCTGGTTTTTTTGTTGTTGTTGTATATGTAATAGAGCCCATGGAAAATTAAATTTAAAAAGCAATTATCTGGGGAAAGTGCTCCTTTTTCTTCTCAGGCATGCATTGAGAAGAGGAAGAGATAGTCCATTTAACATTTTCTGACATAGCATGTCAGATATCAATTCATGGTCTCAAATTTCCTCTGCTTAACCTACCATATAGTTTCTATCTCCCAATGGATGAAAATTGTTACGCATGATATTTAAGGATCTTCACAAACCATCCCCAGCTTCACCTCTCATCCCTCCTCTCCTCATGTTTGACTCTTTGGCCATGCCTCCTCTCTCATCTCTGGCCGAGTCACCCTTTTCTTTTTCCCAATTCTTTCTTCCTACATCTTTGTCCTTAAATCCTATCCATCCTTCACATGTCAGGAAGGAATCATTTCTTCTGGGAAGTCTTTCCTGAACCAGCCAACATTGCACAAATGTCTTTCCCAACTGCTTCCATAGCAACTTTTGTACTGATCACTCTGTATTGTAGTTGCCAGTTTACCTGTCTTTCTCCCTGAGAAAGAAGCTTCTGGAAGGCAGAGAGCTTACATCCTTCCCCATTACAGCTTCAGCTCCAAGCTGGGTCCAGGCACATGCACCAAATGGGTATCTCATGCACATTTATTGAATGGATGACTGAATGACAAGGTGTCTATCTTTGGGGAGATCATAGTGTATCACAGAGATTAGTGCACAGGACACTAGATGAATTAAAAATTTTTAATTCTGAGGTTTAGAGATCAGAGAAAACTTGATGGAGAAGGCAGGATTTAAGCTGGTGTTTGAAGAATTTCATGAGGCAGAAACGAAGCATTAGGATGTAGGGAACAGACTAAACAAATACAGGTGTGTGTAAAAGTAGGTCTACAGTTTGTCCATATGGAAAATAATATAATCATTAATAAATAAAAATACAAGAATTAACTCTGTTTTGCATATTCACAACTGTAAACCTACTTTTGCCCCACCCTGTATGTAGAGGAGACCTCATTTATGTTCTGAGCATGTGAAAAAAAATCTCAGTTTTGTGGGGTGGTCAAGTGCATCATGGTAACCAGCTGTGGTCAAGAAGTGTGAACAAGAGACTTGGGGCCAGATCCGAAAAGCCCCATGATATACGCAGGTTACGGAAATGAGGTCCAGCAGTATCTGCAGCACTTGAGCACATGTAAGGGAAATAAATTCTCTGCCTCCACCTCAGACTTGCTGATTCAGGAGCTCTGGGGGTGGGGCCCAGCCACCTGTTTCCACCAGCCCTCCTGGCGATTCGGGCGTGTGCTGGAGTTTGAGAACCACTCTAGATGTTGGGACTTTTCCTCTGAACCCAAGCCACTGTTGCTGTACTTGTGTCGACTATGGAACATCTTCCCCAAACCTCCAGAGGGAGGCTGCACTTTGAGGTTAATTTGCCCAGATGAATACTATAATGTGGTGCATTCTGCTGGCTTCTGGATCATATGTCAGACATCTTCAGAGAAGGCTGACCTCAAAAATCAGCCCAGCCCATAATTTCTGCATTAACACATTGTATCCTCTTCCCAGCTCCCAAGTTTATCAATGGACCACTCTTTCCTTCCTTACAGAGGTTGTTTGTGGGATTCCTCTGTCTGGATGTTTCCAAGAGAAGCCAGACTCTCAGGAATGGCATATGTTTGTAGTCATGAACCACTGCTCTTCCTTAGTCTGTTCCCTTAGTATTTGGTAATTCTTATACCGATGCCCACCCTGTCAAGGTCATCTGTCTGCTGAATGCACATTGAGATCAATTCTCCGCCCCCCCCCCCCCATCCCATGAACATTTAATATCTACAGTTAGCAAGAAGATTGTGTATTAAATTGTATTAAATCTTTGTTGTAGCCATCCACTTTCCTTAAATATGCTCCTGATTTGTCTTTGCTGTGAACATTTGATTTCTTAAATAACCCAAATCCATTCCCCTCTCTCATGCTTTTGTCTCTTTCTTTCATCCTCTCCCATCACAAAAGTCTCCTAACTACCCAAACTAGGTATATCCTCCCAGTTTTAAGTGCTCCTAAGACCAACACTGTACATCTGAAATGCTTATTGTTTTTGTAATTATTCAATGTCTTCCCCTTTGGATTGTGAATTCCATGTTTCATTGTTTGTTCACTGCTACATCCCCATGTTTCATGGCAGAGCCTGGATCATGGTAAAGTGCTTAGTAACTATTTCTAAAACTCTATGGCTGAAGGAATGATGCAGTTTTGTAATGGAAGGTCACAGGAATTTGCCTCCCAGTAGCCCCAGGGCCTAGAGCCTTGTAAACAGTAGGCACTAAATAAATTATTGTTGCTACCTTTGCACATACTATTTCCCTTTACCTTTGCATAGTCACAACCGTAAACTTACTCCTTCAGCTTCTGTACCTAATGAAATCCTAGTCCTTTTAGACTCAAGTCATGGTCACCCTGTAAGACTCTATAGTTTGGACATTTCACAGCCCAGGGAGTGGCATTGACATAGACTGTGATGTGAATGGTGGCCCGTGGTGCTGTGCAATAGAAAGATCGCTCCAGCTCAAATGCCCCTTCACCTTCTGGATATAGACTGCAATTTCCATGTGGGCAGTGAGTTTTGTCGCAGCCAGCACCTGGAACAGTGCCTGGCTCATAGCAAGCAATGAATACACATTTGCTGAATACAGGAATGACCACCTCCATCATAAAGAGCCGTTGTCTTCTACTAGTATGTTTTACACTGTATCCTTGCTTCTAGTTTGATGTGGAATGATGTTCATAAGTTTACTCATGATTATGACCCAGCTCCCGGAAATTCTGAACTTTGTTCTTTTTTATACCAAAATGTGAGGGTTTCAGAGGGCCTCTAATTACAAGATTGAAGGCCTTAGGCCACATCTATCCACAGGTGGATCAACTCTCCATAGTTACTTCTAGAAATCGTGCACACCCATGTTTTAACGAGGCCTGGAAGTTCCACCTCAGGGTGTGGTCCATGCAATGTAGGCCACAAACCATGGTTTCTGAGAACTGCTGCTTTGAGAGCAAAATCTCTGGAAACTTGGACAGGAAGCCTGAAGGAGCCAGTTACACTCAGAGGCTTCCAGGCAAGCCCCAAACCTTAGGTCATATTCTAGATTTTCTCTACATGTGTGCATTTTTTTTTAATAAAGAAAAATGCATAAGTGTTTTGGTATAAAATTTTCCATGGAGCTCATCAGCTCTGGCTGGTCCCACCGAGCCTGGGTTTTTAGGCTGTCACCCAGGCTGTGTGTCATTCCAGGAACAGAGGAGAAGGCCTAACTGGAACAGCCAGAGGGAGGTGTTTCTACAGATGCTCTCAGACAACCAGAGCAACCCCTGATTTCCAGTTAGTGATCAAGGTGTTAATGTCTCTTCTCAATGGCATCTCTGCTATCAGTAAGTGCTGGCTGAGTCTAAGGAGGACCTAATTGACAACAGAGATCAGAACGGACATCTCACCTAATAAAAAGCCTTTATGTGCATGGGCAGACCCCTTTGGGGTTTAGCTGGGCTTTGGTACTGTATGTGATCCCATTTGGCAATTGTCATTCATCAAACACACTCATTGATTATTACTGGCTATGTACAAAGTCTACTGGATAAACCTGGGCCAACTGAGCATGCTCGGATAGACTTTTCCTGAATTCTCATCTAGGCCTTGTCTCCTGTCATCTCATTTAATCCACACACAGGTTAGACTCTTTCCCCATGCATTTATCCTCTCAGTCTTTGTGGATTTACAATGGATGCTCCCTTCTTCAGACGTAGGGAAGTGAAGAGATGGTAGTGGTTCTTATCTCTCTCTTTAACAAAGAGGGCTGTGTGGTGTGAAGGGAACTGGTTCCGTCCTGTGGTAGAAATGAGACCAAGGACTTCCTGTGCAGAGAGAGAAAGGAAGAAAGCACTTTGGAGCACAGACATTTCCATTCTCTCCTCCTGAATGTACACACTGGCCAGGTAAGGGCAAGGTGATGGTTATCAGCTTGCAAAAGGAAAGACATTTCACCTTCTAAATTTCTGGCTGAATTAAGTATGTTGATGAACAGAATATACTATTGTTAATAGCTTCTTTTTTGGAGGCCTAAACAGCAAGCTAACAAAACTAAGGAGTATTATGTTAAGGTGAAATACCCAGGAGGCAGCAATCAGAATGCAAGTATAACACTGCCTTGAGAACTACCACCATGAAAGCTTTGTATTCTGTAACCCCAATTCCAAAATGTTTAAGTAGTCATTGAAAAATTACAAAATTAATTCCATGGCTAAATAAATTTGGGCCTCAACTAGGTAAGCCATATTTACCCAGGTTGTTTTTTATTTTACAGGACGTATCAGAGCCTTCAGTGTAGAATATCATTAATGAAAGTGTATTATTATTATTATTATACTTTTATAATATGTTTTTATAGATTTTTAGAGAGATAGGAAGGGAGAGGGAGAGAGAGGTAGAAATATTGATGAGTGAGAAATATCAATTGGCTGCCTCCTGGACGCCCCTACTGGGGATTGAGCCCACAGCCCAGACATGTGCCCCGACCAGGAATTGAACCAGCCATCTCCTGGTGCATGGGTCAATGCTCAACCACTGAGCCACACCAGCCAGGCAGGAAGTATATTATTTTGACTCAGTCTTTCTTACAAGACAGTTATTTTATGTGTAAAATAGGCCAGTCTTTATATAGCAACTGACATGCATATCTTTTTTCTAATTTTGGAATTTGATGTTGCACAAATTTCTGACATAACAAAAACTGAATTTTTTCAGGCTCCCCATTTGTTCCAACAGTTATAAATGTGGTTTCCTGAATCGATTCATTATTTTCTGAACAATGAATGGACAGCTAGACGGATGGGTTGGGATGGAATGAACTGGAAAAGAATGGCAGCAAAAATGTTCTCAAGAATCTCACTGCTTCTCTTCCAGCTCTATTTTTATTATTGTGTGATTCTGGGCCATTTCCTGTTATTATTACACTTGCTGTTGTCAGAGGAAGCCAATTCCTTTTAATATTAGCCTGAGCAAAACATAATTAGGAAAAGAATCTGCTACCCCAAAAGGAAACATGTAAGTGCTGCTTGGCATTGCAATGCCCAGCACTCCTAAAAAAACACATGGAGAGGGCTTTCCACACGGGCTTGCAGCTTCCCGCCAGCCCCTGAAAAATGCAGGCCCTCGCCCTAACCGGTTTGACTCAGTGGTTAGAGTGTCGGCCTGCGGACTGAAGGATCCCAGGTTCAATTCTGGTCAAGGGCATGTACCTTGGTTGTGGGCACATCCCCAGTAGGGAGTGTGCAGGAGGCAGCTGAATCAATGTTTCTCTCTCACTGATGTTTCTAACTCTCTATACCTCTCCCTTTCTCTCTGTGAAAAATCAATAAAATATATTTTAAAAAAAAGAAAAAAAGAAAAAGAAAAATGCACGCCCTCCGAGGAAAACAGCCTGAGAACCCGATGACGGACCCAACTTTTCACTATGCCTAGTTTTTGTCTTGGAAGAGGGAAGAGAAGAGGTGGCAGAGAAGGGCAGAGAGAAACCGGGTGTCAGAAAGGGAACAGCTGGGCGCACTAACAATGTCACAGAGCCCGGCTGAAGGAGGAAGTGCGGCCTTCTCTCCTTAGATCCTGCACCTGTCCAGAGCTGCCACTGACATTTTTCTCTTGTGAGCTGAGACCTTCGGAGACCCTGAAAGCCCATCCTATTTGTTCATGTGCTGAGGCTTCTTTTCTCCTCTCTCTCTCTCCTTCCCTTACTAACAAAAGTATTTTTTCTTCATTGGGTGTGACATATATGCATCTTGGAAGGGCTGTTATTTCCTGGCCATAGACAGGACATGTGGAGTACAATTGTGTGCCAGGCCCTGGTAAGTCTTTTCACATAACTTATTTTATTTAAGACTCACAATAACAGTCTGCGTTCAGTATTGTTCTCATCCCCATACGACAGACAAGGAAATCAAGGTCCGGAGAGGCTAAGGAACTTGCTTAAGGTTACGGGCTCGATAGTGTTGGAGTCAGGATTTAAACACAGGCAGGTTTGCTGACTTTTAAAAGCCAACGCTTTTCAGCACAATCCTAATGTTCTTTTAAAAAAATATATATTTTATTGATTTTCTACAGAGAGGAAGGGAGAGGGATAGAAAGTTAGAAACATCGATGAGAGAGAAACATCGACCAGCTGCCTCCTACACACCTCCCACTGGGGATGTGCCCGCAACCAAGGTACATGCCCTTGACCATAATTGAACCCGGGACCCTTCAGTCCTCAGGCCGACACTCTATCCACTGAGCCAAACCAGCTAGGGCAATCCTAATGTTCTTCATTCACTTCTCAAGCCTCTGCGTTCTCATTCATGAAATAGAGATTGTCCCTGAGTTTTCCCTTGTCCGCCTTATAGTTTATTCTTCACACCGTGGACAGAAAGATTGTAGCATTTATGACTAGGCTGTGCTGCCAGAAACAGAGACGCAAAATAAACGTCTAGAAGCAGCCTGTATGGGCAGTTATGGATCTGCTCCAGCAAGTCCTTGGGGACTTAAGCTTCTTCCAAGTTACCACTAAGCCATCCATAGGGGTGACCCTTGTGTTCGTTGTCCAAAGTAGATGCTATAGCACCAGCCATCTCATCTGCATTCCAGGTAGTGGATGAAGAGCCGAGTAAAGAAGGAAAGGGTCAAAAGGTACAAACTGCCTGTCTTTCAGGCATGATTTTTTGAAGCACTACATCACACTCTGCTTCTCACCCATTGGCTAGACTTAATCACATGGCTAGACCTACCTGCAAGCGATGCTGGCAAATACCATCTTTATTCCAGATGTCAGGTGTCCAGCTAAAAAAGTTGGGTTTTCCATTGTTATGCAAAGAAGAGGGAATGGACACTAGGGGAAGGTGCACAGCTTCTGCCAAAGTAACCCCTTTGAAAATGTCAGTCAGATCCCATTACTCTGCTTAAAATTGTGAAAAGACTTGCCGCCCACTCAGGCTAGGCGCCCAGGCCTTTGCAGGGTCCAACAGGACCTTACATGTCTTATCCTTCTTACCTCTCTGACCTCATTTCCTACCTCTCTCTGCCTCGCTCACTCTGCTTCAGCCACGCTGGCCTCCCTGCTGCTTTTCTAACAAGCCAAGCACGTTCCTGCCTAAATGTTCCCTCGGAGCGCTTGGAAGCCTCTTCCCCACCAGGTATCTGCTCTTCTCAGACCTCGCTTCCTTAGGTCTTTGCTCAAATATCACCGCATCCGAGAGCACCCAATAGGAAGCAGTACACGCCTCCCTTATGACTCTCTAGTCCACTTACCTTGCTTTATTTTGATTTACTGCTTTGATCCCCACCTTATCCCATCTGATATAGTCATATTTGTCCACATTTGCTTATTGTCGTTCCTTTCCTCCTAAGAGGACAGGGATTTCATCTGTTTTATTCAACGCTTCCTATCTTCAAAGCCTAGAATAGTGGCAGGCACACTGTAGGCATCCAATAAACATTGAGTTGAGTAGGTGAATGATTGATTGACTAAATCCCACTTTATCCACCTTCTAAAATTTAGGAAAGTATGCAATGAGGTATCCAATCCTGAAGGACTTTAAAAATAGAAAGAGTCCAGTATCTATTAGTTTTAGGCTATTCTTTGATGTCTGTCCATTTGTAAAAGCACTCTGTTGACTGTGAAGAAGAAGAAGGGAAAAAATGCTGCTGGCCATTATTACTTTGAAGTGAGGCCCAGCAGGATAGAATTCTCAGCCATTTCTTCCCAAAGCACCAGAACTATTTACTCTAAATCCATTTCTTCCCTGCCTTTAATTTTGAATGAACATGGCTTTGCTGCACATCGTTCCCTAATATATCACTTTGATGGTTTATTTCACCTTAAGTAGCATGGAATTGAAGTCTGAGACTGCACCAGGCTGATTTCAGGTCTCCTTCGCTTCCCTTTGTACCATCCCAGTGGGGGAGAGTCCTCACGCTGTGCTTGGCCAAGTTAAATGAGGAGACCAGATGGTCCGAGAGAAAGGAATTTGGGTCCAGGTTTAGGAGGAGAAAAGCTTGGAGCAAAACTCCTGCATAGTTTTTGACCAAGAGATCAGAACACTCAGCACTGGGGGTGATTACTGAGTGACGGGGTTCCCCAGCAAATGTTTGCAAGACGGGGAGTTCCTTTTCATGTTAATCTCCTAGAACTTTCTGCCAAGGCTTCAGAATCATCTCCCAGTGCTGGGGGGGAGGGGGGAGGAAGGGGGGATTATATGTTGCTTTTAGTTTCCAGAGACAGAGAAACTGATTTATGTTCAACACACACAAAAGAAAGAAAGAAAGCAGGACGTAAAGAAGTCACTGTGAGCTTTTGCTTTTAGAGGCAGTGTTGGGAAGAAAAGCAAACAAAATCCGAAATTGGGGAAGAAAGGATGACAGGAACCGCTGGAGTGAAATGAAGGGCAATCTTAGAGCGCTCTCTTCCCGCAGACAGAAAGGGCGGGCAGGGCGAAACCTAGGAGCCCTTCCAAGTTGAATGGGAGAAGGGGCATCGTTTCTGGCACTAATGTGGAGTCAGGAGGCAAGAGAAAGCCAGGCAGCAGAAGGTGGCAGGGATCCAAGCAGGAAACAGACAGAGCGAGAACAAATGTCTCCATAGTAGGGATGGATGGCAAAAGGGACATTAGAGAAAGACTGCCCAGAAAGGAAGAGCGGGACGCTTTACGTTCTCGGATAAAGTATTTCATCGCCGCCAGCATTCAGCAGGCCTTGTTTTTAATGTATTTGTTGCTGGGCTCGCAATAAAACATCAGGACCTCTGCTCTGTGGCCTCATAGCTGAAATGTCCCCCCCCACAAAGGCATAAACGGGGGACACTGTCCCGGGAGAACTGAGTGCCAGCATCGCCAGGGCTGGCTGAACTTGCTCGGTTTTCATTCCGATTGTCGCCGGCCTGCCAGGGCAGACTAACACCCACGTGGCCTGTCCACAGCTATTACAAGCTACTTTCTTTTTCTTTTAAAAAAAATGTTTTTATTGATTTTTTAGAGAGAGGAAGGGCAAAGGATAGAGAGCTAGAAACATCAATGAAAGAGAAACATCATCGGTTGGCTGCCTCCTGCACATTGCCTACTGGTGATCAAGCCAGCAACCCGGGCCTGAGCCCTGACCAGGAATTGAACTGATGACCTCTTGGTTCCTAGGTCAATGCTCAAACACAAACTGGACATCAGCCACTTTCACATGGGCTCTCTCCTTCAAGCACGGCAGCAGCCTTGTGGCAATTGACATGGAATGGATCATGGCCACCTTTGCAGAGATAAGAGGATGGAAGCTCGGTGAGGTTGCAGGGCTTGCCCGTGGTCGATCAGCTAGCAAGCTCTCGCATGGGGGTTAGAACCTGCTTCTCTGTCTCCCAATGTGCTGCCTTTTCACCACATTATTTATGTGAGTTAGTGACCACTGATCGAGTGTGCACTCTGCGTGTCGCCGTGGGAAGAGGCAGAGGAACAAACCAGATGTGACCTTCTCCCCCGGACTCTTCGGATCTAAAATGGGAGACAGGACAGAGGCAGATAAATGAATCTATGTGTAAATGCCCCCAGAGCATACACTTGACTAGATGTTCAGACATATTCATGTATCCTTGGGGCATTGTTGGAAGCTTCTGGAAGGAAATCTCTGGGGATTTGAAGAGACTTAGAAAATGACCTCATTGGCTTGGCTGTGAGGCTGTTCCAAATAGGAGGAGCTATGTAAATAAGAGCCTAGAACAGGGCCAAACGATGCATTTGACAGGAGATAAGGATTTGGGATTGAGTTGTTGGGCAGCAAAGAAATTCAAGCGTCTTAGAAAACTCCCCTGGGGTGATTTTTCTGCCTAGATAATGCAAGTTTTCGGGCTCCTTGTAACTGGGCTCTAGATAGAGAGACATGTCTGGAAAATTTTGTCCCAACTGTCTTTTGGCTTCCGTTTCATAACTTTCTTCGTGTGGCCTATGTCAGACATTGAATGGCTGGGGCGCTTGGGAATATAAATACCATCTGGGTCTGGATAATCCCACACCCAAGGGCTGCTGAGTAAGGTGAGGGGAGATGGAAGCATAACGCTGAGAGGAGGGGCTTGTCCTTGGGCCACCCTAGCTCTTGGCCTGGACATGCTCAAATTACCTGTACAAAGTGTCAGTGGTGAGACACAGTGACATCACTCTCTAGTAAGAACATCCTGATTTCTCTTCGAAACCATTCCTCTCCCAGTGTGTAGTCTTAAGGGTCTGACAGCCACGTGCCTCCGGCCAGGGTAGCCTGATGATAACCTCCTCCCTGGGTCTGAGTCTTGAGCAGAGTGACTCACAGGTACCAGCTGCAGTTCAATCAAGTAGACCGTGAGTGGCCCTTTGAAGAACTTGCCCCTTCGGATCTGCTCCCTAGACACCCCCTCCATCCCCCCCCCCCCACACACATACTCCACTTCCACAGCTTTACCTTGCGTTCTTAGAACTGCTTCCTTTTCTTCCTCCAAGTTCTTCCTTTGCTTTGGATGAGGTTTGCTTCTTTTGCCTGCAATCAAAGAACCCCAAGGGATGAGTTCACCCCATGTGAGGTCATAAACACGCTTTCAGGGGCTTGGGTTGTGTCTGCTTCTGTCTGTCCTCCAGCCCACCTGCCTCCAAAGCCCCCTCAGGGGATGAGAGCCCTTGCATAATCCAGGGCTCTCAAAAGTGGAATGTCTAACACCAGGGGATTGAAGCAATTAGTTGGATACAAGATGATTCAGCCTTCTACTTCAGAAAAATTACTCATAATTAATTACCCCTTGACCTCCCGGTCTGTCCGCAAGTATGACACTAATTACAAGGCTGGGATTTAAAGCTCTGAAGTAAATTTATATGCCATGTGCTCAAGACTACTTCCAGCTCTACATAGAACTCCGATTTCCTTACGTTAAAAGCCAGAGCAGTACAATGTATTCTCAATGTCACTATTGCAACATTTACATCCTGAACACTTAAAATAAATGATTGACACAGTCATGGAATGCCTGGAAACCTATAAAGTCTTTTGCTAAAAAAAAAAGTTGGTTTTTTATTTCTATCATGTGGGATCTAGGTTCTTCGACTGCAATCAGTGGAATATGCCACAAAAAGATTGTAACACTTTACTAGAGAATTAAAAGGTGTCCAGAAATGAAGGAGAATTTCACAGTTCTAGAACTTCATGAAAATAGGCTGCGAACTAGACCAAGGTAAAATATAAGCACCATCATCAGATATAAGGTGTTACACATTCCACTTTTGAGAGCCCTGGATTATGCAAGGTGGTGGTGCTTATATTTTAAGCTGAAAGGGCCTCGATGAGAATGGAGAGGGAAAGTCCACAGTTTTAGGTGGCCCTGAGTTCACCTATCATGTATGTTTCCTTTGAGTACAATTCCAGGATGCCTGGTTTCGGAGTCACAGTTTAATCATGGAATCATATCTCTGTCTAGGATATGCTGGGCATGATTGGCATGTTTTAATATAAAAAAAATGCCAGTGAGAAGATGGGAGATAAACAGTAATGAAAAACTTCAGTGAAAATAAGAATTGATATTTTTAAATGGAGGACTCAAGGGACTCAGTCTATTTCTAGATAACCCTTTTAGCTCCAGCTAAATGCCACTTTTTTTGCACTCCCATAGCTAACAGCTACTGGTAACTTCAGAACCTCATTGCTTCTCCTTGTGTTGAGAGATGACTATTATTATGGGAACATCTTCTGTAATTCCTTCTAGATTGTAGGTTTATCAGTCAGGGTTCAATCAGGGATGCAGAGTAACAGAGAGTTTTATGGAACTATGTGGTTTATTATGAAAACTAGACCTTTCACAAGTGTGAGAGAAGCTGGGAAGTTAAAGGTATGAAAAGGGCTTCAAAGGAAGGGCCACCGACCAGTCCACCTGAAGCTCAGGTGCAGATGATGGATCTGGCACTCGCAGGAGCTCTGAGAAGCCAAGTACATTCAGCCTTTGCAGTGGACAGCAAAGGGGAAACTCCTCTAGGAGTCCATGGAAGGTGACGCCTTTGTAATACTGAATCTCTGAGGCCATTGCTGAGAATTTCAGAGGGTTAGCAATTAAGTATAAGGACTGGATTCAGAGCAAAGACGAGTGAGGACCTCTGCATTGCCCCAGCACCATACCTGAATATGTATTATCTATCCACCATTACTTCTACCTTCAAAGTCTTAAACAAGCTCCTCCTTTGGCCAACTCCAACCTGGAACCATGCAGATTAGGGAGAGGAAAAGAAGAGAATTTTGAGAAAGTTCCTAGGTTAACCAAGTTGACAATGAAACAGTTCAGAATAGTACAACCCTTATTAACTTAGTCTCTCTCTCTCTCTCTCTTTTGTTCTGTATTTAACTTTCAAATAAAAACAATGGCAAAATCATGCTTTCTTATAACATAATGCAAATATCCTTCACACAAATGAAAACAGACTAACCCTGTCCAAGAGAATATATACTTTATTCATCTTTGGGTGATGTTCACTTTCATTAGTAGCTGACTCATATTTCTGTTTTAATATTCTGTAACCTAAATGCCAGGAGATTTTTATCACATCTTATATTACATAGTAAATGAATAGAGTAAGAGGACAAAGAAAAAAATATAAAAAGAAGATCTATATGTTATATATATATAAATATAGATACAAATATATCAAAGAAAAGAATAGATGCTCATAGCTATCATAGTCATAGTCTCAACTGGTCATATAATCATAGCTGATAACCTGTAATTTCTTCCTTCCATATCTTTTCTATATTTTCTTTGCCCAGAGGAAGCCCCATAGCTAGTCATAGTTTCCTGTCCAGAGGAATGATCCAAATCCTAATTGTACTAGTAGTCTTGTCTTCATCCACTTGTAGTTTCCCATTCATTTTTATCACAGGGCAAGGTATTACTAAAAGATGACCCCGAAGATTGCCTGCATTCCAGACACACTCTTCCCTGTCCTTCGTGTGTAGTAGAGACTCAGTTCTCCCTTGGTGGTCAGGGCCGATCACCCCATCCAGTGCAGCAGCCCCCTCCTTTTCTTGCTTGTTGGTTCTCAAAGGGCTCAGGTAGCAGTCTTAGTTTATAGTCAATAGAGCTATTGTTAGTCCCTGGTGGATAATTCCCTGTCAGAGCATCCCAAACCTGCTCCTGTTTTCACAAAGCTACAGATGTCTTTTTGGACCCTCCTTTTGAGCAACCTCTCAATGTTCTCCCAGACATGAGCTTGGAATTCAAGGTGTATTAGGTCTTTCACACACACACACACACACACACACACACACACACACACACACACACCATTTAGAAACAAAAAGAAGAAGAGGGAAAGGCGGAGGGGAAGGAGGAGGAGGAAGAAAGGGAGGAAGGAGAGGAAGAGGAGAAAAGAGATGCTATCTCCCTTGGGAAGGAAGGATTTTCCAGAGAGGATCATATCGCAGTTGTTTCATGTCGTTAACCTGAGAGCCATCACCACATGTGTTGCTTGTGGATCTAAAGCTCTGTTTTCTGGTTTGACATATCATGAAGAAATTAATAGGAGAAATCTAACAGCAGTGAGGTCATGTGATTCTCTGGACCTGGTGCTGTATTAATTCAGAAATGTGAAATAATTCTTGGAACAAAAACAGAACAACTACCTTCCAATCTTGTGCAGGACACTTTGAAATTTTAATCATTTTTATGAGGCTAAAAATAACAAAAATTGTAGTTTCGCAAAATATTGAACACTTAGGTCAAGACAGAAATTGGTAAGCTGGGAGGAAACCTGCATTGGCTGGGTTTTAACCTATAAATCACAGGAAATCAACAGAGAATGTAATGCAAACATGTGCTACACATAGTTTCCACTGTCCTTGTGTTACCAAGGTTAGAATTATGGTCCGGTTCACTAGTGAAAAAGTGAAAAATGGATGACATCTGCTCTCTGAGGCCTTTTTGTCTTTCCTGATAGCTACTGCAGTGGCCTTGGCATTCTGTGATGAAAGCATCAGATGTATGTCGGGAAATGTTATGTGGGGGTTGAACAATTTAAAACCAGAACTCTGTCCATGTTCCCAGGACTCTTGTAAAGCATCTTCTCTTGCCACTGACAAGACCAGGCATCCTGAGTGCTCTGCAGCAGAGTATCCTGAAGGGTGGAACATCACTCAGGTGGCAGTAAAGCCTAAGAGTCAGACCAAACCAACAAATATTCATTCATTCATTCTAACAGACTATGGTGGTGTCTATTCATGTCCTTTGTACCTTACCACTCTGGTGCAGTCCAGCCAACTTCCTCTGCCAGTACCTGTATCTCTTTACCTGAGGAATTTCTCCAAAGCTACTCTACCTACTCCCTCCAATGAAGTGATGAGGAATTAATGCTCCCTGGGAGCATTTCCCCACCAATGACCCCTCCACTCTTGGGGAGGGAAAACACTACAGGACACTTTCTATACCATTTCCCAGTGTTTCCTCACGGGATTGAGCTCCAGTAGCCCACAGTTTCAGCTGGTCTGATAACACACCCTTTTGTAGGTGGCCTTCCCTTCCTCATACACCTCCCCTCCCCACCAGTATTTCGTCACCTGCCTGCAAAATGAACTGCCTCCACTCGAATCTTTGTGTGTCAGAGTCCACTTCTGGGGAACCCACTCACCAACTATGTGCCAGGCTTCATGGTGACAATTCATTGATTGCAGAACCACCAGGTTATAGACACAGTGATTTCAGACACCAGTGGCAGGCTGGTTGGGAGATGTTGGCTGGAAGTTTGAGAGCCTATGCTAACGCCTTATATAATTAGTGTGAGGTTGAATCTTGTAAATCACTTAATCACTTAAAATAGTGTCTGGCATATAGTAGCAATGAAGTAATTATTAATTATTATATTTGTTATTCTGCTGAGCTAAGGCGTTGGGTGTTTAACAGTTCCTTGTTAAAATGTAAAGTCCCACACAAAGGTGGTACATTACGCTCGCAGTGGCCATCAACACTTCAGAAGGGATAGGTTGGTCAGAGAAGTTTTGGTCAATTTGCTAGACCTTGAGGGAATGAGACAAAAGGCAAAGTAAGATTTAAAGGTGATGGGGGAGAAGGCAGAAGTAAGAGGCAGGCAACAGTCCAGTGGGTCTTCCTCCAGGCACCAACCAGCCCGGGGCTCGGATGCCTGGGTGGTGAGGTCCAGCCCAGGGCAGGGGAATCCAGGCCTCTCAGAGTCCATAGCCTCAACAGAAAAATGGCAGTTCCAAAAACCGAAGCCTGGTCCTGCTCTTTCATTCATTCATTTTTCATTTGTTCAACACATAATTATTGAAATGGGTATTTCACAGGTCATCAGAGGACCCCCAGTGGGAGAAGATATATTTGTAAACCAGTGGTGTGCAGGGAAGTCTTCTAAGTGCTTTAGAAGGTAGAATGTGTGTGGGTCAGAAGCAGGGAATAGCTCCTTCATCCCTGATCAGGAAGAGGGAGGCCTTGAGCTTAATTTTGACAGGGGGCTGACCCTGCAGCCCACACCCCCCTTTGTTTCATCCCATTACCTCTTTAGTGCTGGGGTGTGGGCAAGTCATTTCATTTCTCTGAACCTCACTCAGACTCTTCACCTTTAATGTGGGGCATCCGGACCCCAACCTCATAGGCCACTCTGAACATCTCAGGAAAGCATGTCGGGGGAAGTGCTCTGCAAATGCCAATTTCCTTCCATCCTCCCTCCAGCCGAGAAGGAGCAGGAGGCAAATAGGCAAACCACTGCTCAACCGACGGACCGACAGCCTTGTTAACAGGCAGTTCTGAGATCAGAACAAGCCATGATGTCCTGTGGGAGCCATGACACAGGCTGTGTGGGGACATTAGCAAGGAGGCACGGAGACTAAGGTGTGAGCTCTTGAGTTGGATGCCTGGGTCCAAAGCTTGGCTTCATTCCTTATTGACTATATGATCTTGGGCAAGTTCCCAGATTCTGTGAGCTTCAGTTACTTCATCTATGCAACACGAGTGATAATATTCACAGTTCTCACCTCCTAGTGTTGTTAAAAAATGAAATGAGATGATTTAAGTGCCTGGCACATCATAAGCACTCAGTAGATGTAGTTATTATTTAGAAGGGACTCCTGGCACCAGGAGTAATTACCTGCCAAGGTTCCCGACTTCTTTATCTTGATGACCATGACGCAACAATCTCTAGGAGAAACAGGGTCAATGCTTTAGATTTAGGGAGCCTTGTATTTTGACTCTCTGGTTTCAGACATTGGTGATGCCTTGCCCACAGGCCCTAGACATTCTCCTTCATGAGCTGAAGGCTATTTACCAAGCACTCTGTGACTCAGCCTGAGAGGGTGTGGCTTGTTCTGTATTCCTGGCAGGCTGAGCATGCCCTCAACCCATGACAGAGGAGAGCTGATGATGGACAAAGTCCCCAGCCTCCTTGCCCTCTTGTTGGGGTGTGATTCTGGGGGTATTTCTACAATGAACTTAACAGTCACCCAAAAGGACTGAGTTGCAGTTTCCCACAGAGTTAACAAGCTGAACAACACCCCCTTTATTCATGTCTTTCCCTTCTCTATCTCATGCTACACCCCCATTTCCTACCAAGATACTCTGGGATTACTTCCTAAGTAAATTATTTGCACTGAAATCCTTCATTCTGAATCTGTTTCTGGGGGAACCCAAACTCAGACACTCATTGACAAGCACCTTTAAAAAAGTTTAGCACAGGCCAAATGAAGTGCAAGGTCATACCTGTGTGCAATCAGGACCGTCTAGACAGCCAGCTCAGGTCCAAGCACATTTTTGCTTGCCTGAATTATTTGGGTTGGCTTGCCCCGGCAGTTCTGGACTCCCTCCAAAATTTTTCCAGCCCCCGCTTTCCTTTAGACTTGCAGACTTAACCTCTGAAGCTGGCAGGCCTCAGATGGGAACAACATACAATTCTGCGAAGGGCATATGTGGACCGCTCCTGTAAGCAAGCACAGCATGGAAACCAGCTTTTCTCTTGTTCTCAAGCCAGAACACCAAGGTCCTTCATCTGAGCCCAAAGGTGGGCCCTGAATTGTTATTTCTCTGGAATCAATGCTATTATCAAAGGTGAGACATTAACAAAGTGTGGAAGGGATGCATGAAAATGGGGGCAAGTTGTCACCACTTGGAAGCACTAATAGCAGGCACCCCCTTGGATCCCTGAGTTACTCGCATTGACTGTTCAGTGGAGCTGATGTGACTTATGCATTTATAGGGGTGCCCAGGCTCATGAGAAAGTTGCCAGCTAAGCAGATCAGACCACCAAATCAATCCCAGCTTCACAGGTGGGGACCGTTCTGAGGTTCAATAACAAGAGCTCTCTCTTTCTCTCCTGCCCATGCCCTAACATTTTGCTGAGTGTCATCTTTACTTCCCCATGTAGACACCCCACTTTTTAGTGACCTAAGACACTTGTAAACCTCCTGAAACACAGCATGGCTGAGGAGAGAGTTCCCTAGACACCCAATGGGACCAGGAGAGTGGAGATGGGAAATACTCCATCGCTAGTACTTGGATGGGTCTGGACCAGACCCACCCCAGTTGCATACGGTTTCATTTGAAAAGGTTCCTGTTCTTAAAAATGTTTGGGAAGACTTCTGGGTTCAGCTACAATATGTAAAGGACTTGGAAGTCATAAGAAAAAAGCTGAGCAACCTGAAAATCAATGACTTTTCATAGACCCATCGGAGAGCTGAGGTTGCAGGGGAAACCACCACCCTGGAATCTGGAGAGTCTGGAGGGAAGCCCAAACAAGGCTTCAACAGGGGACACAAAAGCAGGACAGCAGAGGAATTGGAAGCATATGGCACCTACAGCCACAGCAAATGTTAAGCATGGCACAATTCATAGCCAGATTAACATAATCTTCACCCTACAGGCCTATTTACTTCAGTTCTTATTAACTGGTGCAACATATCCAGCTTTCTACAAATATTACTAGGCATGCTGAAAGGGAAGACATAGTCTGAAGAATCAGAGTAAGCATCAGAACCAGACTCAGCTTTAGGACATATTTTGGAATTATCAGCCAGAAAATCAAGATCAACATCCACAGTGATAATTCAGGTTGATAGTGTGTATCCTTGATATAATGTGGTGAAAATTTACCTCTGTGGTCCTTTTCCCATAGCTCCAGTCTAATCTGAGAAAAACACTGTACAGGGTGGGCAAACGTAGGTATACAATTGTGAGTACCTGAACAGACTTTATCCTTGTATTATTGCTTATTAATTACTAGAGGCCTGGTGCATGAAATTCATGCACAGGTAGGGTCCCTAGGCCTGGCCAGCGATCAGGGCTGATCTGTGGGTCAACCGTTGGGGCACTCGGGGGGGCCCCCACTGGCACCCATCGTGGCTGGCCTGGTGCTGCCCACTCGCCAGCCCTGCCCCCCACCGCCGGTCACCTCCCTCTGCGGGGCAACCGACAGGGCAATTGGGGCCCCCACTGGCATCCACCTTGGCTGGCCTGGGGCCTAAGGGCTGGGGACAGCTCCTGCATTGAGTGTCTGACCCCTGGTTGTCAGTGCACGTCATAGTGACTGGTTGTTCTGCTGTTCGGTCGATTTGCATATTAGGCTTTTATTATATAGGATTGTATTAAAACTGTAAACCTATCTTTGCCTACCTCTGTGTGAGGGACATCCATAAAATAACTGGCTACGTAGAAGCAGTAGGATCTGTGGCCAGCATACAGTAGTTTATGTATTATCTTTTTTTTTTTTCATTCAAAAACAAACAAACAAACAACAACAAATTCGCATGATTTTCCCTGAGCATCTATTTAGTACGAATTAAACAAATTGTATTGTTTGGCATCGTGCTAGTCAGTCCACATGTATTAACTGAATTTACTTCTTAATAGCTTAGAGTTTCTGATACTGTCTTTTCTTACCTTTTGTAACAACCAGAAATGTCTGTTCAGTCCATACTGAACCTGCCTGGACTTCCTACTGAGCCTGGACTGCTCTGAAACACCCATTGTTCCCTGGTACAAACAGACCCCAGAGATGAGCAACGTCCGCTAAAGAAAAACACATTTTCAGCCTCATTCTGTTGGAAACCAGCATCAGCTCTTTTTGAGGACAGCTCATTTGCAGGCTTCTGTGTCCTTTTGTATTCTCGCATCCCAAGAATGAAGTGTCACACCTGGGGAGGAGACTGGACTGCCTTCTGATGATGTGTGGGGCTCAGGACATTGAGCGTGAAGCAGCAGGCAGGACTGGCTCTGGCATCTATTCATGACAAGTCTGTTAGCTGAGTCTCATCCCCAACCATGAACCTCAGTGGAGGCTCGTCTGTCCCAATTTACGTTCCTAAGTTAAAGCGTTGGTCTTGGTGTCTGGAAAGCAATTTGGATGTTCATGGTGGCTAAAGCTATTCAGAGGAAAAATTAAAAGTCACCATCAAGTGATGAAGCCAAACTATTAAGTGTCTCATATCCTGGCTCCAAATGCAGGGGCCACAGAGTTGTTCAGAAAGGGACTGACCAATGGCAGCACTGCTGGAATAAGTGACACTCGCCCATGGTGATTTAGAGGCCAACACCTATTTGGATGTGTGAGATCTGGGATTGTAAAAAACTAGTCTCTTAATGTATTGTCTTACCTGGTACTTTCAACATGGGAAGTGAGAGGATCACCATGGCAACACCTCAACTAATTCCCTGTCACTACTCTTCCTAGGTCTGGGTCAACAAATAGTCCTATATTCTAATGCAGTGGTTCTCAACCTTCTGGCCCTTTAAATACAGTTCCTCATGTTGTGACCCAACCATAAAATTATTTTCTTTGCTACTTCATAACTGTAATGTTGCTACTGTTATGAATCATAATGTAAATATCTGACATGCAGGATGGTCTTAGGCGACCCCTGTGAAAGGGTCGTTGGACCACCAAAGGGGTTGCGACCCACAGGTTGAAAACCGCTGTTCTAATGAATCTTATTCTTCTTGAGGGAGTCACATTATTTTTAGTAGTGTGATTGAATTAATGGCCAAGCCCACTTAATTCTACCTCCTAATTGCTATCATGGCTGCCCCTCTACCCCCATCTCAATAGCCCCTTTGGCTCAGCTTCTCCACATAGTTTTCTGATGCTAATCAATCCCTTTCTTACTGGTCTCTCTGCATTTAGTATCACTGTGTCCCAACTTAATTCATTCTTCATACTGCTGCCAAAGTGAGATTTTATAGATACATCAGAATTATATACTGACATTTTATTTACATAATTAATATTCCCTGATGCCTTTCAAGGTGAATGAAGATAGTGATATTGCAGGCCTTTTTTTTGTTATTGTTGCGTGAAACAATGGGAAAGGAAGTGTTAGGATAGCACATGAGAAAGAGGAAGAGACAGTGAGATCGAGGAGGACGAGAGCATGATTCCAATAAAGACCTAGGGTCAAAAGAAACTGAAGGCTTTGTAGGGCAATTGTCAGAGAAAGAGATGGGGACCCTGATATAAGCCAAAGGAGAGACTAGGGGGAATGGTAACTTGGGGGAGTGAGAGTTTATGTACCATTAATGTGACTCCCTCTGCATTCTCACACATGAAACCTTCTGTTTCTGTACAAATGTAGAAACTTCTACATTGTACAAATGTAGAGAAAATCTACATTTCTCACTAACATTTTGTGGAGGGGATTGTTCTTTTGGAGGGATTGTGTGGAAGCACTGAGTCATGCTACAAGAATGGCATGGGGCAAACCCAAACAAACAAAACCAAAGCAGAATGCAGAGTTAGCCAGTCTGCATATGCACACCCAATCTCTCTGCTCTTCTGATGAAATCTTCCATGGGCCCCACCCCCCATGGGGTGAGGCATGAGGGGCCTGGAATACTTTAGCAGAAAATACAAGGTCCTCTTGATCTGGTGTCCATATACCTGTCCGTCTGTATCTTCTAAGTACTAGCGCACACATGCGCACACGCACGAGTGCACACACACACACACACACACCCTTTACAGTCTAGAGCACTGAACAATAATAAGCTCCTTAAACCCAGGTTTAGTCTTGTCTCTATAAACCTGTAAAGTATATCTGGCACCCAGCAAAGGGCCAGGCATTTAATCTGACATTTGATGAGTAAGTTTACCTTCTATGCCTTGTAAATGTTCTACTGAGAAGGTACAAAAATAACTAATTAGAGAGGATGAAAAATTCTCATCAGTTTTCCAAAAACTTGCCCAGTACTTGCCATTTTTGTTTTCATAAAGCCCGTTACATTAGTGATTCTCAATAGTCCATGACTGCCAGCATTCGGATCCTTGTGTCAGCCTTTCTAGCATTGATTTTGGGCCTGCCCATATGACTGGCTTTGGCCAATTGGAAATTGGCAAGCATGATACAAAAGTGGCTGCTTGATAAGTGGTTGCATATTGAGTTTGTCAACTTGGAATGTTCTTTAGTGAAACCCAGGTCCCATATTATGAGGAAGCTCAAGCAATAATGGGGAGAGGCCCAATTATTAGAATTATTAATAATTATTATTATTATTATTATTCAGTAGAGAAGAACTGAAGCCTCTGAATGCTGGTCTGAGCTGAGCACCAGGACAATGACAACCACCAACTGCTAGCCATGGGAATCAGGACATTCAGATTTTCCAGCCCTCTCAGTACCCCAACCATTACTACCTGAAGCAAAAGAACTACATGGTTGATCCACAAAATTGTGAGAAGTAGTAAATTGCTGTTGTTTTAAGATACTAAATTTTTCAATGCTGGACGATTCATATAATTGGGATCATATAATACATAGTCTTTTTGTGACTCCTTTCATTCATGCTGTAGCATCTTTTCAAAGCTCATTTATACCATAGACTATATTATTATATCATTTCTTTTCATGTCTGAATAATATTCCATTATATGAAGATATCAAATTTCATTTATCTATCAGTTGATGGGCAGTTATATTGTTCCCACCTCTTCACTATTATACATCACTAGAGGCCCGGTGCACAAAATTCATGCACTCAGAGGTTCCCTCAGCCCAGCCTGCACCCTCTTGCAGTCCAGGAGCCCTCAGGGGATATCTGACTGATGGCTTAGGCCCATTCCCTGCAGGGAGCGGGCCTAAGCCGGCAGTCAGACATCCTTAAGCACAGAGACAGGAGAGGCTCCTGCCACCACTGCTGTGCTCTCCAGCCATGAGCCCAGCTTCTGGCTGAGTGGCACTTCCCCTGTGGGAGCTCACTGACCACCATGGGGCAGTTCCTGCATTGAGTGTCTGCCCCCTGGTGGTCAGTGTGCATCATAGTGACCAGTCATTCCACTGCTTGGTCAATTTGCATATTAGCCTTTTATTATATACGATGTTGCTATGAGCAATTGTATACAAGTTTTTGTGTTCCCATATGTGTTTTATTTCCCTTGGGTGTATGGGTATATATCTAGGAGTAGAAATTCTGGGTCAAATGGTAATTTTATGTTCTGAGGAACTGCCAGACTGTTTTCCAAAGTGGCTGATCCATTTCACATACCCACCAACAATATCACTCTCTTTTTACAGATGAAGAAGCACATGTTACAAAAAAGAGAGGATGGAATTTTGCTATAGTTCTACATTTAAAAGAACTGTTAATAAAGAGCTGACAGTGGAAACAGAACAACAATTGGGAAGAGCAAGAGAAGGAGAGATAATCATCGTACAACAGGTAAAAAGAAAGAAGGTCAGGCCTGGCCAGATGTGCTCAGTGGTTGAGTGTAGACCCATGAACCAAGAGGTCATAGCTCGATTCCCCATCAGGGTACATGCCTGGATTGCAGGCTCAATCCCCAGTAGGAGGTGTGCAGGAGGCAATTGATCAATGATTACTCTCTCATCTTTGATGTTTCTATCTCTTTCCCCCTCTCCCTTCCTCTCTCAACTCAATAAAAATATGTGGGGGTTTTTTAAAAGAAAGAAAGAAGGTCAGGAGCATCAGTGTGAAAATAATCACAGCAGCAGAAAGGTATGTTACAATAGTTAGTGAAGAGAGGTTTTTAGGATGTGCCTAGTGGAAGATACATGGTGATTCTTATAAGTTTCAGGGATAGTGGTGGTGTGAGAAACCAGATTTACCTGAGTGT
The DNA here is from genome assembly GCF_028538775.1 of Myotis yumanensis. Classification (NCBI taxonomy): domain Eukaryota; kingdom Metazoa; phylum Chordata; class Mammalia; order Chiroptera; family Vespertilionidae; genus Myotis; species Myotis yumanensis. The sequence goes on from NW_027223754.1 coordinate 202,223,477, forward strand.
GCAAGCAGCATATCTTTGAAATTCAGTTGTGATGAAAAGAGAAGAGAAGGAATCCTTCATCCTTTGGGGACTTGAGCACATCCGTAGATAAAAGAAGCTGGAATGATTATGATGTGGTTGCAGCCAGAAAAATGGTGAAGCCAACCAAGGCATAGAATCAGATAGGAGGGAAGCCTAGTTCTCTGTGACAGGGGTGGAAGGAGAGAGGGGTGGGTGCAGATGAGAGTGATTTGGGAGATATGTTCAGGTGTAATGACCTCTTCTAGAATTTTCTACAATGATAAGCTCAGAAGTCCCAAGAAGATTCTAGAGCACAATCTGTTCTCCTTCATTCCCTCCACCCCCAGAAAATCATTGGCAGGAGGAAGTTGAATTTTCAACACAAATGATAAAAAAGACACAGAGGGGCATTGGGATGGATTTACAAGGTCCCATCTCCCTCTGTTCTGCCATGAAGCTTGAAGTGGTGTTTTCTGGGATTCTGAGTATTCATTATAGCACTTGTGGAAGCTAGATTTTCAGGGTACGTCAGTAAATGCGGGTTCCTGGGTTATAAGGCATAGTTCATGATTGAGCTGCCATCAATCATGCTTCATTCTTTTTTAAAAAAAATATATTTTATTGATTTTTTACAGAGAGGAAGGGAGAAGGATAGAGAGTTAGAAACATGGATGAGAGAGAAACATCGACCATGTGCCCGCAACCAAGGTACATGCCCTTGACCGGAATCGAACCTGGGACCCCTCAGTCTGCAGGCCAATGCTCTATCCACTGAGCCAAACCGGTTAGGGCAATCATGCTTCATTCTTAGTATACTTTTTATACATTACATTTTTCCTTTGTAGCCTCTCCCCTGCCCCACCCCCACCCCTGCCACCTTCCTAATTGAAAATCCAGGAAATAGTTCATTGTTTCTTAAAAGTGGAAGTGATAGCATGTACTTATAATAAGTCTCTCCCATTCCAGTTAATAGTACTGATTTATGAAGCTTGCTGAGCCTTTCCTCAGAGGAAAAGGAAAAATCCCCCTGTACACACTCACCACAGCCCCTGGCTGATATCAGAGGCATTTTAATAAAATCCAGCATGGAAACACAGGTTTTGTTGCACTGACTCCAACTGATAATTAGCTGCAAAAGTTTGACAGTTTCAGAAAAAAATGACCGGCATGACTACATGTGGTTTCGAATCTAGATTACAAATTCCGGGGGTGGTAAGGAGTGGAGAAATCTGTGTTTTCCAGTTAAACAAGAACCTTTGCTGGGACACCCCCTGGTCCCCGTGAGCACCACTTCTGAGCAGCTGGAACCAGTTAAACTGGCCTGTGTCTTCCCTCCCAGAAAACAATGGCCTATCCCAGGAGCCCTTACAGTTCTGAATGTGGTTGGTCATAGTCCAGGGACAAGAACAAATACCTTTGCATGAATAATCTCTTCCATTTCTATGTCTCTCTCACATTTTCCAAGGATGCTTTCTTGCTGTTGGGTTGCTTTGTTTCATTTTAATCACAACTGACGGGAGAGGCAAGGCAGGTGTTTTAACCTGCGGTTTAAGGAGGGTACAGGATCTTTCCTAAAGTCCCGTTACAACTATGGGTGGGAGAAAGATGGTTCTGGGGGTATGGAAGATGTGGTTTGGGAATTTATCCATCAGACCATACCTAGTGGGCAGAGTTTAGAAACCAATAGCCCTGTTATTAGTGGGGTAACCTCCATGTTCCCATCTATTGCCAGTAGAAGTGAGCTTTTTGGGGTGCCATGGAAATAAATATTTCCCGAGGCCCCCATGGGAGGATGGGATATTGTAGAAAGCTTCTTTCTGTCCCCTGTGTTTACAAGGTCCATCTCCCTCACTTCTGCCATGGAAAAAGTCCCATTTTGTCTTCAGCAGAGCTATGATTAAGGCTGCTACCCAGAGCCTCCGTTCCATCTTGAAGCCCAGTCCAGCCCAGCTGGCTTAGCTTATATTTCCAGCTGCAGTTCATTGCCTGTGGGGTCCACGTGGCCATGAGCGATAAGGTTTCTAGGGCCACATGGCAGGCGAGTGAGGGTCACAGAACAATGAGCACAAGGAAGCAGGAACAAAGCAAGAAGAATAAGAGAGAGAATTCTTTTGTCTGCAGATTATGTATTTCCAAATTGTTGTGGGTCTGCATTGGGTTCCACCCTCCTAGCCAATGATCTTTGTTCCCAGGTTAGACTGACATAGTACCTTCCCTATGTCATCTGGGCTTACCTATGCATGCACCATCTTCCCCTTTGTCTGGTCCCTTCCCCCAGAGATCTGCAGGGAATGGACTGGTGGTTCCCTGGGGAGAGTGATACTGAAGCTTCCTGGTGAAGCTGCCCAGATGACCATGCTTACAATGTCTGGCCTTCTCTTTGCTTTCTTCCTATTATTAATATTAATAACTAGCTAGTTACAATGATAACCTCCCCATTATGTGTGTACTCTTAAGGATGAGGGGAATTTATCCTATAATACCAATGCTGGCTTTTTTACTAACCCAATTCTCCAGCCTGGTGGAGTTACCTTGTCCTGTGACATTCAAATAAAAGCTTCTTGTACATCCATTTCACAAATACACAGAGCTCCGTTGTCAGTCCCCAACCCTTCCTACCCACGGGGATTCTCTAGGTTCTTAGGATTTTCCTGGTGACTTCAGGCTTCTACCGAATTCCTGATCTCTTACTAGTATCTCCCCGCATATCTCTTCTTTTCTAACCACAACTGACTGATCCTTGGGTTTTAAAAAGAACCCCACCATAGAAGGAAATTCAGTATAATATAATTTAAGTGACTATTTGGAGATGACGCCCAAGAGCAATGGGCTGGATGGGCTACATTGCTGGCAGCAACATGAAAGAGAACAGCAATTTTCAACATTCCCCAGGGTCATCCTGCTAGTCCAAGTATGACTTTTTTGTGAATTAGGGAAAAAACTCATCTTCCCCAAGACCTTCTTTATGATCACCTGCTGAGAACATGTTTGAATAACTATATGAATTAGGAGGTTGCTCTCTCTGCCTGGGGTGTGCCACGCACAATGGACACGACAGCAATCAGCAGTCCCTCCTGCCACTGGGAGCTTATCACTGGCCATTGCTGCCTCTTAGGGCCCAGTCTTCCTGCATCTTCACGCCTGGTTCTCTCTCTTTCTCCAACCCATTTCTTCCTTTAATCTCCATCAGGTTCCTTATATTCTAGGTCCCTTTACTCTCTTCCTTCTGAAGTTCCTTGGAGAAATTTATAATTCTTACTTTATTTTGACTAGCAGCACATAAATTCTTACTTTATTTTAATATTTGATTTTTTTCACTTCTCTCTCCTACGCATCTCACCTTTGGCCCAAGGGTTACCCTTCTTAACTGAAATGACCATTGTATTTTTCTATTAATTCCTTGAGGACTTCTGCATCCAGCTTTTTACATTAACTGCTCCCCCCACTTGCCACATTATTATTTTTTTTTTAAAAAAAGGACTTGGTTAGTGTCTCTAATACAATTCTCATAGCACCTCCTATCTCTTCTTTAAAAAAATCTTCATATTATGAACTTTGAGTACAGTGGATGCCCATTAAATATTTGCCAATGAACTATTTATGATGGAATGTATAAAATTATGCAGTTTTGTTTTGGGGGCTATATTAGATGGTGACCTAATTTCAGAATCCCTGGCGTGTTCTTAGCAAAGTGCCTAGCTCACAGTGGGTGCTCAAAATGTATTTGTTAAATGAATACCAATAAGAAAAATAACCCGTTTTCTACCTAACCCAGTAGAATCTGTGGCACTAACCACCATGATGTTAAAGAGAAATAGTGCAGAGAGGTACAGGGTCATTTTAATTCTCTAGGTTACCATGGTTGATTAATTCATTGACGGGACAAACTTATTTAGAATGAAAATATCTCTATAGAGGGCTAGTCCCTTCTATATATATCACACCTTAAAAATAATTTCAAGAACATTCTTTTCATATCTTCTCAGAGTTCTATGAATGAGATACTATTTGCGCTTGCCCCTCACCACCCCACTTTGCAAAGGAAACAAAGCCCAGAGAGACTTAAGCAATTTAGTTAGGCTCACACATCCTGCAAATGATGAAAAGAGACCTTGAACATAAATCTACTGATGCCAAGTCTTCTACTTTTCCTGCTACATTTCAGCTTTCCTGGTTTGGGATAGGAATGCAATCACTCCGAGGTTCTGTTTCCAAAGTAGATGTTTAAAAAATATGTTCAGATTTTGCAAAAGCATAAAACACATTGCTCAATGCCAATATAAGTCTTCAGTCTAGAATCCAGACCTTCAAGCATGCAGCACGGCCGACTTTGAAAGAGGCCTCATAAGTACACAAAGTTGAAATTGTCTCTAAGGATTTTTGCTAAGTAGTCTGAATCTAGTGGGGAAAATTAAATCTTTTCCCAGAGCTTCATGGGAGTGGAAAATGAAAGATTGAGAGCTTGTGAGAAATAACAGGCACTTTAAAAAATGTTTGATTAGAATGAGAAGAATGGCAGAACAGTTTAAAAAAAACAACAAATATAAAAATGGTACAACACTTGAAATATGTTTTAGAATCGTAATTTTAGGGCTGAAAGGGACCAGAAAATGCATCTAAACTCCAACCACCCCCCCCCTTTTTTTTTTTTTTTTACAAAAAGTAGCTACATTTTGAGTCATAATCATAATCAGCTACATAGTTTGTGTGGCCCAGTGCAAAATAAAAATGTGGGGCCCCTATTAAAAAAATTATTAAGACTTTCAAGATGGTGAGCACAGATTGTTAACTTTCCGAAGTGCAGGGACCAGTATGGCTGCTCAGGTCATGTGCCTATGAAGCCAGCCCTGATCACAATATTATTAATACCAATACTTTACATTTATATGGACTTCAAAGTTTACACAGCCCTTTCACAGACCTAATTTGAGTTTTACAATAGCTCAGTGGAGTAGAATGAGTGTTGTCTTAATTTTAAAATAATTCCCCTCAGGAATGAATTTGCCCACCATGACATTCTGGTGGACTAAAATGACTCTATGCCCTTCATACCATTTCTGTTTAATATCATGATGGTAGCAGTGATACTGTTGTAATTAACTAGGTATTAATAACGGAAAAGGAGCAAAGCGAAGGCCTAATATTATAGGTGTGTCATTTGGGCACCTTCACCAGGAAACTAAGGCTTTACACTTCCCTGAGAGCCACTAGTCTCTTCCTGGAAAATCGGAAGGAACTGGACAGGGAGGAGGATGGGTGCATGCGCAGTAAGTAGAGCTGATATTGGAGAGATACTTGACTATCCATCACAACTGGGAACAGGTCATTGGCCAGAATGGGCATGGCCACTGCCAGGGCATGAAATTTGGGATATTTAATCCCCTAAACCAGTGGTTGGCAAACTGGGGCTCGCAAGCCACATGCGGCTCTTTGGCTCCTTGAGTGTGGCCACGAAGTTTCAATATCACTGTACGTGCGTGCCCCGCACATGGTATTTTGTGGAAGAGCCACACTCAATGGGCCGCAGTTTGCAGACCACTGCCCTAAACAAAGGAATTCGCACTGTTGGTATGTTGTGCTTGACTCCTGGCTTGTTGGGGCTCTCTCCCCCTGCTTCCTGACATTTTCCCATGTGGCCTACAGCCATGTGAGCCCCACACACCATGGATTAAAGGACTGCAACTAGACTGACACTGAACTGGACTGAACTGGACCCGGCTGCAGCATGGAATGGAAACTCTGGCACTGGCTTTGTTTCTAACTCTACTGAAACCCCAGCTACACTTCTGTGGCTGGGCTAAGGGAAACGGGACTTTGGAAATGCAGAGATGTGATTCCGTGCAAATAAAAATCACTCATCCTCTCATGTGAGTCTCAGAAAATTGTTTTTCTTGAGATATCATCAGGACCCCACCCCCAGCCCCCAGTGGGGAAGAGGACACCCCAATTTCCCTGATAATAGCGGGACATATTAGATTAAGTAGGAAACAGTTAACTTGCTCATGGATATTCACTCAACAAATTCTTTAACACCTACTATGAGCTGAGCACTTGGCATGTCAGGCATCTGACCTGAACTTCACAAAAACTCAGTGAACTATCCTTCTCAATGTACCAATCAGCAGGCTGAGAATCAGGGAAGTAAAGTGATTCGAGGGCACAGATTAGTTCACGAAATAATTGGGATTCAGATACTCATTGCCAGGCTGTTCTGGGATCCTCTTTTAACAGTGTATATCTAAAATGAGATATAAATGTAAATTCCAAGTTGTTTGCCAGAGAGATTAAAGCGAAATCAGAGAGTAAGTCACTGCTCTCTCTTTTCTACCTCTCTTCTCTCTCTCTCTCTCCTTGTTCTCTCTCTCTCAGTTTCTAGAGTAGAAAGTACAGAAATAAAAAGATGCAATTTTCATAAGTTTTAGGACATTGCCTAGTAAATGGATTAAAAGTAAGTGAATCAACCTGAGCCCAGCCCTCCTGGCACAACACTGATTGTTCACTGAATATGCATGAGATCTTCTTCTGCACTTTGAAGCTGCAAGTTTGGCAAAGCCATATGACTATGTCGGGCTAATGGGCTATAAACAAAAGTCATTTCTAGGCTGAGGTAGTGAAAAGTTCATTCACGACCCTCTTTCCCTGACTCAGTGACCCCAGAAGCCATGTGTTGAGATTTTAGAATCACAAGATGGAAGCATATTGGCTCCCTGAGTCACCACTTGGAAGGGAGTTTCCCTGCAGACGCAGGGGACTTTCAGTGGACTTTATATGAGCAAAATAAATTTTCATGTGAAAGACGCTGAGATCTGGGAGTTTGTCACTGCAGCATAACTCAGCATCACCTGACTAATCGACAATATTCCTCTCAAAATTCCCCAACAAACTGCTACCCCCTCCCCCCCAAAGCTCTCACAGCTGACGAGGTTCTGCTATTTTCAAAGGTTGTGGCCTCAAGGCCTTTGATTTTACATTAAACACAGGCATGATTGAAAGCTGAAGAACTTGAGTGTATAGGAGGTCAGAGGCTTCAACTATTTCTAGGTCTTCCTAAAATACGTAAATTTGGGGGGAAAGTGCTTAAACACTGAAATGATAAGCAAATGATTGTCTAGTTTACTAACCCAGGTATTTGTTTTCAGGGAGATCTTAAAAGGAAGAATGTTTTAGTTTGTTTTCTTTAGTTTAGTACAGAAAAACAGAATCTTCAGGCATGACCATATGTCTCACACTTAAATAGCCAGACAGAAGAGTTATTTTTGAAAACATGATGATATGAGATACAACCATCACATAAATAATGAGACTGACTTATATCTAAAATATATGAAGGAATGAGTTTTCTTTGGGAAGATGGTCGTCCTCAGAGGCTAAGAACTTTGACCAAAGATCTTCCTCCAAAAATCTATGATCACAGCTCTCATACGATCATTGTAGCACTTTTTGAGTGGGAAGCATGGGCTTAAGATTCTGAAAAACTGCCTGTTGCTAGTGATGTTCCCCAGAGGAAATAAGCTGACTGCTCTAAGCCACATTTCTCAGTTGTCAAGTGGAGGTAACAACAGCGTCAGCCTCCTAAGGTAACTGAGGTGTTCATGAGGTCTTAGCCTGGCATAAAGGAAGTGCTCACAAAACCCTAGCTATTATGCTGGGAGATTCTCAGGCATAGAAATTCTTTATCTTTTGAGGATGGCTTTACTGGTTGGAGACAACAACTGGCCATCTGGAGTCAAAGCTGGTGATACAGGACGTGCCATCAAACTCATCAAATTGGAGGCAACTTAAACTGAGAAGTTTTTCTCATTTGTCTCTTAATTGTACAATGTCAAGGTGGCTGAATGAGACTATCTGTACAGCATCTGGATTGGTCTTGGGAAAACAGTTGGGTTTCTAACAGGCAAGAAGTTATTCAAGGCAAAAGGAGCAGCAGAGCAAATGCAGGGGCAGCTTGGACAGGGGATAGGATGGATATAAAATTGTTTGGTCGGAATAACCTGAAGGTGAGGCCAGAAACATGGCTTGGAGTTATTTTTCAGAGCATCTTGAATTGTGCAGTGAAATATTTTTACTGGATTCACTTGGCAGTGGGGAAACCACGGAAAGTGTTGGAGTGAGGGAGTAAAGCGCTGGACTGACTGCAGAAGGGACTAGAAGGAAAGGAAGCAAATAGAGGGACTCCCCAAATAACACAGGTGAAAGGTAAGTGGTCCTGAGTTAGGGTGATGGTGGTAAAAGAAGAAATGGATTTGAGATGAAATAGTCATGACTTGGGAACAAAGTGAAAGGAGTTTAACATGAACGCCAGGTGGGGGGTCTGGTGCCTGGAACAAGTTTGGTGCCATTCACCCAAACTGGAAAGCCAGAAGAAGGAACTGGTAAGGAGAAAAGGAGGAGAAAGGTGTTTGCTTGATGATATCCTCATGATATCACCTTGGGATCATCATGAATTTGTGTGGGAATGTTCCAGGTTAACTACAATACCAAATACGTCCCTTGTGAAGACACCAGCCAGACTGGGCGGGGGCGGGGGGGGGGGGGGTGAGAGGGAGGTGGATGGAGACTGCATGTGACTAATTTCATGAGTCATCGCTTTAATACCAAGCTAAAATTACCTTTGGTTGCACCTAATTCTTGTACTAGCAATGACTTTGACCATGAGAGTTTTGCAATACTTGTAGCAACTGGCCATTTGTGGTCACAGTTGGCCAATTGGCCCTTCCCCCAGATGAAACAGATTTTCTTTATAGCACCACTTAGGTACACAATTGCTAACAACTATAATTTTTTAATATGCACCAAGTGCTCAGGTAAGAAAACTTACCTGCAGGAGGACTAGGGGAAATCGGCTGGAAACTTGGCCCAGGAAAAAAAACGAAATAGAGGAGAAAAAAACCAAGACCTACAAGCAGAAGGCTATAATTAGATTCCTAAAGGAAGACGGGAAATGGGAGTGAATCAATAATCTTTGAGCTCCTTTTATGTCCTAGGGTAAGTGCTGAAAATACTAAGATGAATAAGACACATCCCTGAGCTCTCAGACTAGTGGGAGGGAATTCTAGTATAGAAATCTTACAAAAATGTCTGCTGAGTTTTAGAGGAGAGGGGAACATGTTTTGGATGCATTCCACTTAAACTGGGGGCACAAGGGTCAATAAGTCCACTTTTAGGTGAAAAATGAGATTCCAAGAAGTTAAATGAGTTGCCTAAAGTCATACCATGTAATAATTGGGGCTTCTTTGGTTACAAGTGAAAGAAACTAAATTCAAACTAGTTCGGTGGGGGGGGGGAGCACAGTGGCTCATGTGATGGAAAAGTACAGGGTTCGGGGGTGGGGGTGGGGAGTTGATCTGCTTCTCTCCTGGATCCAGGTGCTCCATCTGTGCCCAGTCTTTGGCTCCTTTGTTATGTGTTGCTTCATCCTCAGCCACAGGACCCCATGGTTCTTCCAGCTTGCCACCCATATTGACCCCCAGAAGCACTCTGATTGGCCCTGCTTCATTGCCTTAACCAATCCCTGAGTCAAGTGGAATTGCATGCTCTGATCACATGACGCTTGATTGACATTTTAACCAGAATCACCTGCAGCAAGAAGGGACCCTTTCACTATGAAATGCATGGTTGCCATCCCCAAAGGAAGTGGGCAAACACAATCCGTGTCCATTGCACAGATTTCAGAAACTTGCAGAGTGGCGCTGAAAGCCCAAGCTGCATTCCAAAGTCTGTGTCTTTCCATCATACCAAGTGTTGAGATCCTGATGAATAAGAACAGGAAGAAGATCGGATGACAGGGCAACTAAAAGGAAAGGCAGACCTCATTTTGGGAGGCCAAAACACCAAAGAAGAAATGATAAAAGGAAGCAAGAGTAGTAGGATGGTGAGAGACTGTGGGGAAAAAAAAGAAAGAAAGCAAGACTTGGGAGGAAAATGTATGGGGTGGGGGAGGCATCCTGCAGCCTTCAAACCCTCCTCTGGAATCCCTGCCAGGAACCACTGCTATTTTTCAGAAAGCTTTTTACCTTCTCCCTTGTAAGAAGCTGAGAGCCAAATGCCTTATTAATCTTTCAAAAGGCCACTTTGGCTTCTCATGGCAGAGCTGCGCACATTTGGCTTGGCTGCCTGACATTCATTTTTTTCTTCCCAACAGCAATGGAAATTGGCATACTCACCCAATACCCACTAGGACCGCAGGGACCAATGGCTGATTCCACAGAGGCTCATCTTCACCTGGGGAGATAGCTGTCAGCCCTGTGCCTGAAGGATTCTCCTACCATGTGCTGAGCCAGGTTCGGCTATACCATATTCTTATTTCTCAGGCCTGTTTGCTGTGTGAGAAACTCAGAAGTCAAAAATAAACCCAGAGCTCAATTTTCCACCACCCCATTAGGCAGCTGCTGTGAGCCTGGCACAATACAAGGTGTAGTTAAGGAATCCTTTCTCCCAGCAGAACTGGTGGTTGGGGTGGAGTAGGCAAAAAAATGGACACATGCAGTAAAGAGTAACATGGTTGAACCAAATTAAAAAAAAACAATGTAAGAACTGTCACAAAAGAGACTGTGTTGTCCTACTATCTTCCATGAACCATGTCTTCAATAGAACCAAGCCCAGTTCCATTGCATTGGGTGCTGAGGGTAGAGGGGTGAGTCAGATCTGCACTGTTGGAGGGGGATACTTCCTCCCTCTCCCAATGTTTCCTCCATGTGAAAGGATTACAACTGGTGTGAAACGGCACACCTTCTCCCCTGTCACCCTTGGATGGTTTGGGGGTCAGGCGATCAGTCCATTTGAAGAGGGTCACGTGAACAGTACACTTGCAAAGATTATAACGGGCATGCTTATCCCAGGTCCACCTTTTTGGTTCTTTGGAATTGCATTGCCAACTGAGAAGCCTACTGTTATCAGTTGAATTTCTTCTACCCTCCACCCAAAATTCATGCATGTGTTGAAGTCCTAGCTCCCAGTACCTCAGAATGTGACTGTGTTTCAAGATAGCAACTTCAAAAAAGTAACTAAGGTTAAATGAAATCTTTGGACATGGGCCCAAATCCAGTATAACTGCTGTCCTTATAAGAAGAAGAGATCGAGACACAGACACACACACACACAAAGGGAAAACCATGTAAAAATGCAGGTAGGAGAAGATAGCCATCTACAAGCCAAGGAGAGAAGCTAACCCTGGCAACACCTTGATCTTGGACTTCTGGCCTCCAGCATTGTAAGAAAATTATTTTTTATTTTTAAGCCATGCAATCTGTGGCATTTGTTATGGCAACCTTGACATACTCTGCCTGAGCGAGAACCTATGTCCAAATAAAACTCTAAGTCTTAGTTGAGCAGGTGTATCCCCACTGTCATCACACCCTTCAATCCAGTGTTCTCTGGAATAAATTCATAACAAAGCTAAGAGTTCAGCCTCCATCTGCCTTCCTTTTTGTCTTTTTTTCTCATTTTGTTCAGATGTTGGGTGAAGCAGTGCTTTTCCTCAAAAACTCCAGGTTAGACCATAGCAGCCAAGGAAAGTCAACTCTACTGTGGTAGCCAATAACCTCCAAATCTCAGTGGCTTTACCAAACAATCGATTATTTCTGGCTCACATTCTGTTATCAGCTTTCCTAGATGGAACTTGGATTCTACACGCCCAACACAGCTCAGCATGGAGACTATTCATCCTAGTCACAGTCACTCAGAGGCCTTATCTCATTATGAGAGTCCATGGTCATCTCAGAGGGAGGAAACAAACTTGGTGAATTGCACAGTGTCCCTCCAGAAATGACTCACATCACGTCTAATCATATTTCATTGATCAAAGCAAGTCATTGATCATGGCTAACATCCAAAGGGGTGGCAAAGTGTAATCCTATCTAATGTCCAGAAGGAGACGATCTGGAAATATTTGGGAATGACCCCAAAGACCACCACATGGACCATCACCCCTGTCCCCAAGAAGGTTACAATTTACAGCAGCAAGATGAGGAACTGAGCCCATGTAGTCATTCTTGTGTGACGAAATTGCCCTACTTGTGTGTGTGCATGGCCTACTTGAAGATCCTCAGATGAGCAAGTTACTCCCTATAAAATGAGGCTTTAGAATGGGAAGCTATGGTCATGGTTCTGCTCATTCAATAAACAAATATTTGTTAAGCAGGCCAGGCACAGATTCTATCCTGAATCTTGCAGGATTTGGGGATATCCCTAACCTTCTAATCCCTAAATACCAGTAGGATCCTCCAATCATTGTGAAAACAAAAATATCTTCACAGATATATTTCTACAGATATATTTCTATGGCAGAAGTGTCGTTGTTGTTAAATTTTCATGATAGAAAAGACATGTTATTTGCGGGGGGGTGGGGCAGAGAGAAGCATTCATTTTACAACAGGTTTGGTGGGGGGGGGGGGGGCAGGTATTTGGGACAAAAGGAAACAATAGGTTTCCAAAAATGGGTATGGAATGTTCATGAAATGATCATCACCAAAGCTGACAGGAACCTCAGAGAATTGCAAGTTCAAGTCCTTTTTTAATCAGGATTTCCGGTGGGGAAAGAAGAAGGCAGCTTCTCTTCTTCTCTATCCTGATCACGTTGTCCCCTTTCCAACACTGGTGCCTGGGACTCCTATATTACACTGCCTGTCCATGAGTTTGGATTTGGGTAGGTGGAGGCAAGAGGGAGGGAGGGGTAGCAGAGGGTTAAGAAAGAACAAGGAAAGAAGAAGCTGAAAGAGCACTTGCAGAGCAGGTGTTCCCTTCTAGGCGTGGTGGAGGTGAATTTGAGCCACTGAAAAGAAGACCCGCAGTGTAGTGGACCTCTGGGCTGACGCAAGTACCGAGAAGACAAATCAGACGATTGGGGAAGCACCTGGCAATCGCTGGCGAGGAAGAGCTCTCATGGAAACACCAAGCAGCATTACCATAACTGTTTGTATTTATAGTGTAGTTTCTAAAACTGGCAGCCTGAGGGGTCAGCAGAACTATTTGAGAATGAAGGCAGGAAATAGACTTGTAAGCATCATCAAAACTCTGTTGGTTTCCTCTTCCTCTTTCTGACTGACACCATGGGTTTAAAAAGGATGAGAAAGCACTTAGTTTGTCGTAGTGGTTAGGTGCTCCAGATGTTAGATCACCTGCTTCAAGATTTCAGCTGAGACTTGCAAATGTGTTTCATCCTAATCTTTAAGCTGGTTTCAAGACTTGGTCCCCAAAGCAAAATTAGAGATTATAAAATGAGCCCACAGGTACACCTCCCAGGCTAGAAGGCATTTGCTGCAGGTCTAAGCTGTCTTCCTGGTTAGAACTGCTTCTACTTTGGGGCTGCCCTAGACAAAGTTTCAGAAATGACTGGGAAGATCGGAGGGACCACAGATTCCTTAGGAACTGTTTGTTTCATTTCCCCGCAGTATCTTATATGGCAATGTTGGTAGATAATGAATAGGGTTTGTGGGATGGTTGCCAGTGGCACCAGGAAGCAGGAGTCAATTCATAAGCCAATGCCATATGGTGTGAGAATACCCCTTGTCTCACCTCTGAACGGACAAGCCTGTGGCTGGCTGAGTGGACAGGCGAAGTGGGGACACTGCTGCCCTCTCTGCCACTCCCTGCATGTGGCGCACGTGTGCAGCTTAGGAAGGAAATCAAATGGATGTGTTCATGTTCCTCGGGGTGATACAGCTGTAATCAACAAGTACATCAAGAGGGGTGTGTGTGTGTGTGTGTGTGTGTGTGTGTGTGTGTAATGGGAGAGGCAGCTCATTTTGTCTGAGGACATTTTGTTCTAACTTTGGCCTAACTTTGTTCTTCGGCCAAAATGAATTGTCCAGGCCCCCAAAACACCACCAGCTGGTGGCGATTTCTTCATTTCCTTTGGTCTAGGAAGCAGAGGATGGAGAACAAACACCCCAACTCTCTTACAAACCTGCTGCCAGGAGAAGCAAGTCGGCCAATCCTTGTCCTTTATCTCTCAGCTTCAATAATTAGCAGAAAGAGAAAACCAGTCTTTATGAGACGAAAGTGAATTGTCTTCATTTGGAGCAGCTAATTCCAAATGACTTAGCTGTGGGTCCCACCGGTTTCCCAAGTTAGGAGGCAGAATGGGATTGTGCTTCCGACACAGAGAGCTTGAATTCTGGCTCTGCCACTTAATGGCCACATGGCCTCAGGCAGGTTACTTTAGCCTTTTTCCCCATTTGAACATGAGAATAAGGACCGACCTAAGGACACCCACCCCCACCCCCCGCCACTTACCTCACAGAGTTGCTGTGGGGTAACATGAAGTAATAGTTATGTAACACTCTGCCCTGGGTCACATAAGTGGCCTTGCTCTCATTACACACATTCTCTTGATCATGGGAGGACCTGAGCCCTGGGCTAGTGTTCAGGAGCCAAGATGGCTACAGGGCTCGAGTGGGACTGGCCAGGGAGCCACATCTAAGGGAAATCTAAAGCACAAGTCCAGGCCCTGGTCCAAGCAAAATGCCAAGCTTAAAGGACCAGGAGGGAGGGAGGACACAGTTGTGAAGCAATGGGTTGGAAAATGAATAAATCAAGTCTGAGCAGACAGACTCCCAGTGGTTAGTAGGACGTAAGGCCTGTAGACTAGTCCCTGAGGCCTAGACATGCAGCAGGAAGGCTTGTTATAGAGTGACTGCAGAGTGGATACCAGTGAGGAGAGCATTGCAGAGGGCACTGAGTCAGTCTGGCTAGGGACACAGGTCCTGTCATTAGTGCTTCTTCCCCTGTCCAGCCATCCAGCCATAGAAATATGGCAAAATCATTCAGAAGATCTGGCCTTGGATAGAGCCAAGGTTCTTGTCATCTGGTCACAGAAGTCCAAGGCTTCTATTAAGAGCTAACTTAAGAAAACCTCCTGAGGATTCTTATCCACCCATCTCACCACGCCCTGACCACACCCAGCTTCACACCAACAGTGTAAAATGAGACAGTGGTCTGTCTGCCTCACTTGCCAGGACCTCTACTGAGGACAGACAATCGCCATGCACCTGGAGAATTACACAGTGCCTGGCCAACCAATCTCAGCAGCTCAGCATTACTGCTTAGGGAAGAGGGAGAAAATCTTGGTGGACATGTATTCACAGTGCTTATAACGTTATTAGTGTTTTTTCCTTACTCACTTACCTTACTCAGATACCTTGGTTATTTCCAGGGTGTGTGTCTCTTGATTCTTTAAAAGGGCACTAGATCCAAGAACATCCACCAGAGGACAGTGCCAAGTTCAAAGTGGACGCCTGAATTTAGTCCAGTGCTTGGCATATTCCCCAGGCAGCTGGGAGTATATTCAATTATTTCTGATGCTGATGGTGATAGCTTATTTTTTTTTTTTTTTTTTTTTTTTTTTTTTTTTTTTTTTTTTTTTTTTTTTTTTGGTGATAGCTTATTTAGTAAATCATCAGTAAGTCTTCTTTGACCCATCATTTGTGATTGGACAGTTCCAAAATCACGTCCCTCTCCTTATTGACCCAATAGGACAGTGATGGCGAACCTATGACACGCGTGTCAGAGGTGACACGCGAACTCATTTTTTTGGTTGATTTTTCTTTGTTAAATGGCATTTAAATATATAAAATAAATATCAAAAATATAAGTCTTTGTTTTACTATGGTTGCAAATACCAAAAAATTTCTATGTGACACGGCACCAGAGTTAAGTTAAGGTTTTTCAAAATGCTGACACGCCGAGCTCAAAAGGTTCGCCATCACTGCAATAGGAGCTCCCCAATGAGGGAACAGGTTGACAGATGATACCATTCCCTGTCTAGCTCCCTTGCTCACCAGCCCCCTTTCTGCAGAAGACCTATTCTCCTGAATAAAATGACATTATTGAAGGACCTACTATATATGTCTGCTCAGGGTGGCCAATGCCAATGGGCTTCCCTGTCTTCTGGCTTCCTCTTGAGTTGGACAGTGGGAGGCACCACCAGGAGATTGGACAGAAGAGAATGAGGTCAGGGCTTTGTACTCCAACATCTTCCTCATCAAGGCACCCTGGGCTGACCATGTCCTTCTAAAGGTTTCCTTCTCCTCCCAACCTTTTCAGTTTCTATGTTCAAGGAACCACAACCTGTCCTTGCCTGGGCGTGATGCCAGAGCCTTGCTAATGCTAGTTCCCAGGGGGAATTCTTGTCCTCTGTGGTGTGTCAGGTCAATTCCCTTACTTGAATTTATTAAAAGTCCTTGTATTTGAGCCCTCCTGGTTCTATTACTAACACCATCGCCTAACATTGGGTACTCTTTTAAAAAAAGTGAAAAAATTAGCAATTTGCTGAAAAATATTGAGCCTCTAAAGAGCAGAGCTCTGACCTCTTCCTTATCACCTTGTCCTCTCTCTCCTCCAGTAGCTTGCTAGCTTTCTGATGTCACCCACCTGCAGGCTTCGGCCCACCCAGTCCCTGTCTGGGTCTTGTATGTCGTCCTGGTCATACCTAGCAGAGATGCTGAGCCTGGGGCTCTGTGCTGAAGTGTAAGAGCACTGAGCTTACCTGGGGCAGATGAAAGAAGTGCAGCCAGGCAAACTGTGTTGACCAGGGAAGCAAAAGTCAAAACTAGAGAGTGACACTAGACATTGAGTCTGCAGGATGACACAAGGCATCAACGGAGAGATGAATCAGCAGGGCAGGGCAAGCAAGAGCAGAATTCAAAGCAGCTTGAGTGAAGCTGATCAGAACAGAGGCCATGAAATGTGTGCAGGTGTCTGAGGCCCATTTCTACATGATGGAGACAAACCCAAAGGAGGTGGGCACTTCATAAACCAATTCCTTCTGTGAGAATCTACCGCAATAGCCTGCATCTCACACCTTGTGGGGCTTGGAATTGAGTCAGGCTCCCAGTCCCAGGTTTTGGGGGTGTGTCCGTGACCATTCAGCTCCCATGGAGACCTTGTAATTCTCCTTGTTGCTGAGGACCACTGGGGAAAAGTCCTAATGTCCAAATAGCTCTCCTAGTCCCCAAGAGAGCCCAGGCCATAGGATTGTCTTCTATCAAAAGACCCTCATTAATCCTGAGCCTTCGTGCTACTTCATTACCCCCGCCAACCTCAATAAGGCCCTGCTCTGCTGCCTAACTCTTCCCCATTCCTTAGGGCTGGATTCTGTTTTGATGACCCCCCACTTCTGATAAGTATCTTTCAGTATAATTTCAGGTGGAGCGTCTTGGACCCCACCTCTCTGGTCCTGACTAAAGAATATTGATTTAACTTCCTCCCCCTTCTGCTGGGCAATATCCTCAGCAACAGCCCAGAATTTGGATAAGGTCATCATATAGTCATCTGCAAGTTCTGAGTGTCCCTTAGAGATTGGCTTTTTGTGGTAGAATTAATATTGCCACTCCACACTGGATTTATGGAGTGGATTTCCCCCCATCCCCCTCCAGCCCTGTGTTGCTGAAAATTTAGGATGCCTTGGGCCCAGGCCCATCCAGGTGAAGTAATTTACAGCCTCCTTTCGTCTACTGCTTCTTTAAGGCTCATCAAGGCCTCCTGAGAGGAATGGGATGTTTTAAGTATTTCATGGAGAGTGAAATGATTAACGTTCTAGCTCCTGGGGTTCTGTCTCTGTGGGATCTCACTCTCTCAGGTGTGGAGTGCAGGTAGGGTATCAACCTAGATTAAATTTGAAGCACTATTGCCCTGACTGGTTTGGCTCAGTGGATAGACCGTCGTCCTGCGGACTCAAGGGTCCTGGGTTCGATTCCAGTCAAGGGCATGTACCTTGGTTGCAGGCACATCCCCAGTGGCGGGGTATGCAGGAGGCAACTGATCGATGTTTCTCTCTCATCAATGTTTCTCACTCTCTATCTCTCTCCCTTCCTCTCTGTAAAAAATCAATAAAATATATTTTTAAAAAAAATAAATTTGAAGCACTATCCACATTCTAGCACTTAGAGATTTTGCCAACAGATATTCCCTTGCCTTAAAATGTATAGAAATTTATAGAATGTCTATTATTCTACCTATTTTACAGGTCCTTTTATAGAACTAAGGTAACACTCACAGGCCAAATCCAGTGTCCTTCAGGAATCTCTGAAGAGAGAAAATTGTCCAAGGCATATATAGTAAGTCCTCGCTTAACACTGCCAATAGGTTCTATGACTTGAAGTGAAACAAAGTATAATGAAACCAATTTAACCATAGGTTAATAAATATGTGCGAGAGTTAAGTTCCTACGTAACCCCATTGACATTATAATGACAACATTGAATAAAATGACATTATTTAAGGACCTGCTATATATTTCTGCCTCTGTCCAGTCTATGGAAGACCACAGCAGGCCTTGAATTTCCCTTCCTGTCATGGCCACTCCTGTAGGCATGTTCTTATGGCTCATAAATCCATACAATCTACTGTGACAGAGTTTAAGAGATGGTTAACAAGGATAGCTCTAGTTAGAGACTTGCCTTTCTCCCTGCTCACTTCATGATATAGAGATGG
This sequence comes from Myotis yumanensis, assembly GCF_028538775.1. Taxonomy (NCBI): domain Eukaryota; kingdom Metazoa; phylum Chordata; class Mammalia; order Chiroptera; family Vespertilionidae; genus Myotis; species Myotis yumanensis. The sequence continues at coordinate 202,241,906 of NW_027223754.1, forward strand.
ACTTCCCGGCAACTTCAATCTTTCAGAACATGGACCCAAACCAGGAACCCACACCAGGGACTGCCAACAAAGGTAGAAGTGTGATCATTTCTTGTGTGTATGTACACAAGGCATCATAAAAGGCCCTTGTTCCCAGTGAGATTTCCCCACCACCACCACCACCATGATAGATAAGCATCTTATTTTTATTTACATCATCTAGAGAAACACCTGTCATGTTGCCCAATACACAGCTGGCAGAAAATAGAGATTTTCTGGGTGATGACAGTGGAGTCAAAACCTGCATTTTGGTGGTGTCCACTTAGCAAATGTCATTGGTTCACTTGCTGGAGCCATCCCAAAAAAGTGTTCTCCCTTCCACAGAAAAGCCTTTACTTATTAAAAATAATGCCTTTCCCCCATTCTGTTTATGGACATCATAATTGCTTTTGAAATATTTGAAAACAGCAATCATGGGGGCTTTAGAGTAAGACAGGCTGGGACTGAATGAATCCCAGTTCCACTTCCCTGTGTCCTGAGTCCCTGCAGCCCGCTAACCTTCCTTTAATTGTCTTTAAAACTGGGATGACAATCAGAAAGCCATCATGACACAGGTAATCTGGCCCTGAGGAAGATTCAGTGATCATTTGTTGAATTGAAAGAGAGTGAACCAGGTCTTAATCCAGTGCATTTTGACTCCAAGTTCGGTTAGTTTTCACTTTGATGAGTTGCCACCAAGCCTGATCAAATTGACAGGAAATGCTCTTTGGTCATTTATTCCTCCAACTACCTTTTCCCCCTCTCTTTTAAAAATATAACACATCTGGGATCTATTATTTGGTGGTATATCTTTCAGTGTATGTTTCTGCTAATGCTTTAGTAAACAGAAAGCACATGAATGTTGACTGCTCAAATACAGTAGCCGCTAGTCTGCCTTGAGCGAGGCTCAATATAAAGTTAAACATTGTAGGATTTTTTTAAATTGGGTTCATCAAAAAGAGAACTCTAGCCCCCATTGTATCTGAATCACTTTTCCTAGTTACAGTAATGCTTTTACCCAGTGCTTAGAATGAGGAAAGTCGTAAAAGTTTGTGATGTTCTTATTGATATCAAAGGCAAGTGTATAAGGAACACTTTTGGCTGTTAATCTCAGTACACTTACCTAAAGGTGGATTAAAAAAAATAGAGGGCTATTTTGTTATTATTTTCATATTTTCTCCAACAGATACCTTGGTTCAAGGCCAGGATATCTTTGATTCTTTTGTCTTCTCCTCATGGTTGTAAAATGGCCAGCCTGGCACCAGACATCAAGCCCACATTCAATTGAAGACCTAGGAATGAGGAGGTAGGACCAGTCACAGCTTTTTTTTTATCAGAAAAGCATGATGTTTCCTAGAAGTTCTGAATAGAGTTACATCTCATAGTCAAAGTTGTGCCACAGGGCCACCTTCACCTGCAAAGGCGATTGAGAAAATGAAGTCTCTCCTATTCCAGCCTCTGTAGTGGAGACAGACAACACAGAAGAGATGAAAATGGGTCTTGTGTTAGCCAATCCCTAGTGTTTGTCATCATGAGCCTTATAAAAGCATTTGTGAGCTGATTCCTACTGCAAATCTCCCTCAACTAACTCTTAAAAAACATCAACAAACAAACAAAAAAAACACACACACAGATGTATCAGGCTATGGAACAAAGGACTTTGGAATCAGACTCACCAAAGTTTCAGTCTTGGCATTGTCCTTTCCTGAGGGGGATGGCCCTGGGACACTTCACTTCTTCGCTTTGAACTTCTATTTCCTCACTTATATTAATACTTTGTCCTAGGGTTATTGTAGAGATGAGATGAAAGAATCTGAAGGCCCTTTTTTATACTGATCACTCCTTTGCACATGTATATTATGCTGATGAAGGTAATGGTGATGGGCAAACAAATAAGTAAAAGAGGAATATAAGAGCATCTTCTGCACTACACAGAGAAGCCAGGCTCCTAGGTCTATGATAACCCAGGTCTTTCTTTCTGTGGTCCTTCCTTCAAGCAGGTTATTATTTCACAGTCCACACCCAAGACTCTGACCTCATTGTGTCATGTTCAATTTTGCATCTCTAGGGATTAATGAAAATGGAAGGTTCTCAGAGAATGTTTAATGAATGAATGAATTCCCCCAGAAGCATGGAATTGGAAAAAGAGGAAGTTGTAATTCAATCAAACATGTTTAATAAAGACAAAGTTTCTCAGGGAACTATTCAGCAACTATTTAAGAATAAATAGGCAAGGAATTTCAGGAAGGAGGAAGTGGCAGTACAAGTATAGTTTTCAGATCTTCTCAAATTTCCACAGAGCTGCTAGATATAAGAACCAAAATTCATGGGCAACATTTGCAAGAAATGGGTGACAAGGTATACCCTCAAACCCCAAAATATAGTGGGTAATGGAAAAAAAACGCCAATAATCATAGGATCTGCATTGCTAACCTGTGCTAGAAGAACAAAGGAGGCAGGAAGATGACTGAAGGACCTCAAATAGACAATGTTTATTCACTGGGAAGCACAGAGAGGTAATTTGAGAACAGCAGCTGGCACAGACATTTCAGTAGGATTTTGCCCATGAGAATAGGGGTTAGTATAGGAGGTCCACATTAAGAACTAAAACTCCTAGGACAGTCAGAAATCTTGAAACTGATAGCCATTTCTCCCTTTCAGGACAAGGCCCAACACTAAGACAAAAATGGTAGGAGTGGAATCAAATTTAGTGGAATCAGTCTTGGCATTGTCATTTCCTGAGGGGGATATAAGAGACAATACTAATGAGGAAAGAGAAGTTTCAGATAAAAGTAGAGGAAGGAGGAGGGGATAAAAAAAAACAACAGGAAATTTCAGAAAAAAACTTTTATATTTTTAACATGACATAAAAACCTCAGAAGAATATGCTCTCTGAAGTTAAAAATTTTATCTGGTGAAAGCCACCTTCTTATACTGGTAAAAATGAGCAGAAACCAATTTCACATTAAAAAAAATAAGCAATTGAAAACTATGGAAGTCAAGTTCCATAAAAAAACATTTTAAGAAAAAGGAAACTAAGACATATGTAATATCCCTATGGAAAATGCAAACATGCCAGAATGGCATATTACTAAAACAGATCAAAACTCCAATCTCTTACTTCAAAATGAATAAAAGACATTAAGAAAATGATGCAAGACATGAAAGAACAAAATAAATCATAATTTTTTAAAAGCTCAGAAAAAATAACTTAAAAGAACAAACCATTTTAGAAATAAGGACTAAACTATAAGGAACACAGAACAAATAAGCACAACAAATGATGCTTTAAGAGAACTAGAAGATGAAAGGAGCAACATTTTTAAAATAAAAAATACATAAGGAAAGAGGGGGAAAATATTCAAGAGAACATGACAAATAATAAAGATAGGTAAAGAAGATCCAATGTATGAATAATCAGAGTCCCCTAAAAAGAAAACCAAAATGAAGAAACAAAACAAATTCTTAAAAAATGTAATTCAAGGAAACTTTCCTGAAATTAAATAATATTTGGAACTTCAAACTGAAAGAGCATATTGTGTATCTGAAAATATAAACATAGACTGAATGATAAGAAATATTACTAAATTTAAAATTTAGAAAAATTCCCTTGGCATTGAGGCATAAACAACTAGTAACTTATCAAAGAAAAGAAAATTAGATTACCTCCAGGTTTTTGGACCACACTTTATAGCAGAATAAACTAGAATAGCATAGGTAAAATGGCAAGTTTAAATTCAACTGTATTTTCAATTACATTAAATGTAAATGATCTAACTTTTTTTAAGTTTGCCTTTCTCAGTATTCCTTCAAATCACTCCTTCCTCCATGTTGCATTCACACTGGGTCTTGTGATGGCAGTGAGCTTCTTGTCCATCCACCAGTGGCAGCAGACCTCTGCTTTCTACCAATGCAGGAGCCTGATACAAAGCCTGAGTGAGTTTCCTTGCTCCTTCTCCAGGAGCAGAAGGGTTTTCCTAATTTCAGTGCAACCTTTGAAGGCTTCTTTCCCATCCCTTCCCTTGTTACAGCCAAGCTTTGCCTTGAAGTGAGGGAGAGTGACTCACAGGAGAGTTTTCTGCTTGTCTTGCAGTGGCAGCTGATCCCCACCATGCATTAATGCAGGTGTTTTAGGAATGAAAGAAAAAGGAAATACATATATGATATGGAAGGAATTAAGTAAACATCCTACAACTCTGAATTTGAAACACTACTATGAATTTACAAGATATTTCATATTTCCAAATATATTCATTTCCTCATTCCATCCACCAAAAATGTCTAGAAACATGACTAATGTAGTTGCAATAAGCATTTTTAGTGCCCAAATTGTGATCTTCAAATATCACTTCCTATTATAAGAAACCAGAGTTTCTTGGAGATGTAGCTGATTCCAAATTTGGGGTGAGAACTATGCAAGATGGGGCTAGAACATCTTGTCCTACCAAACAGAAAAGATGCTGTTAAAGATTAATAGGGTCATGTCAGAAGGACTCAGCTGTCAATTTTAAGAAATTTCTATTGGCCAAAACTGGGACAACTTGAGTTTGAATAAAGATAAGAAAGGCCATGTCTTTAAATCCATTAAATATGTTTAGATTCATGAGTTTATAATGATACATATTTTTAAGAATTAAAATAGTCACTTTTAGAGGGTATAAAGAACCAACTCATTTTTTTTTTTTTGAAAACAGGTAAATAAAGGGAAGGAAGCAAGCATTTGTCCTTTTATATATAAACTATGCAAGTGGGTAACGAAATAACAGATGAGAGAAGCATCTCTTTATAAATTATTCCAGCTAAATAGTAAAATGAGATACAGAATTAGAATGTCACCATTTTTCAATCTCCAGTGAACTAATGGGTCTACTAGGCAATGACCCTCAGAGGCTGTTGACATTATAAAAAGAGAGACGACCAGACATATGCTATCTAATGCAATAACATGCCACTTCCTATGGTCTTGCCAAAACGACTGAGTCAAAGTTTTATCGGTCTCTGGATCCGGCTTCTGATTTGCAGATTATACAGAGGACAGAGAGACACGTCCAAAAGCACCGTGAATACACATTCAGCAAAGTCCAGAAAAGTGGGAAAGTCCACAGGTCAAACCTCCAAAGATCTTTAACAGATAAATTATAAGCCAAAGCAAGGGATGGAGGAAAAACAAATAGATTAAAAGAAAATTGAAAACATCAGAATGTTGAGTGAGTGAGAATAAACTGGAGTGCTAAGAATGTACACTTGGGTAACAAAATCACACAAAAAGCAGGGAAGTCATTACTCTAAAAGTCAAGATAGTGGTTATTTTTGGAGAGAGCAAGGGGACACATGCAAAGGGCTTCGGGAAAAATCTGGCAAATTTCTATTTCTTGATCTGAGTGTTAGCCTTGTAATTCACTAAGCTATATGTTTGGTTTTTATAATTTTCTGTATCTGTGTCTTATTTTACAGTTAACATTTTTAAAAACTGTTTAACAGTGAATTGCATGTGTCTATGTGTGAGAATGAAATGCACTGTAATTTTTTTAAAAAAAATAAATAGGCAGGAAGTAAGACTATATTTCAGGTAGAGTTATATTTCCCTAAGTGCCTTTATTAAAACCCATTTCACAAAATAAATCCTTTCCTTCCTTAAAAAAGCCTTTCAGAAGAGTCTGTGCACCTTTTTTCTAGACTTGCCAAGCTAAATAGCTAGAAAGTATTTCCTTTTCAAAGTCCAAGGAACATGCGATCCTCTACATAATAAAAAAATGTATTAAGGCTTCCAATCCCCCCACTCTTTTCTTCCATTTTCGAGGAGAAAATATATGAGTAAAAAAAATGCACACACACATATATATGGAAGCTGTGTTAACACTATAAAGTAAATGTAAAAGTGACATTCAAAAGGAAAACCTTCACACAAAAAAGAAATATTTTTTTCAGGTAAGAGTTAGAGGGTGAATCGATTTCATCAAAGTTTAACTACATTAAAGACTTTTCTTTGCCATCTGAGCAGTAATTTCAAAGCCCAAATGGGAGCCCAATATGGGGACTTTAGCAACAACAGGACTTGCTGACTTCTGAAAGTTGCATTCCGGGCCCTTCCAAAGTCTTTTGAAGTTCCATTTTGCTTTGTCTTCTGATGTTGGACATAATCGGCCCATTGATGCCCTGTGCCGTCTTGTGGACGTGAGCATTCGCCCACAATTCCATCTCAGGGCCCAAGACAAGGAGAGGTTCAGACCCCTTTGACACCAGGGCGGCTGGTCAGGAAGTTCTCAAATGTGCAGCAATGTGAACTTTGAGCTGAACCGTTGCCCAGTGGGGCGCCCGTCCTTTCAATCCTCATAGGCTCAGGTCTTCAAAGACTGGGGGCATCTGTACCCGGTGACCTGTACCACTGGCCTGACACATATTTTTCCCATGGGGGGTGGAGCTGGGGGCTGGATTGACATGCTTTGTACACCTTCATTTCTCAAATTTGAGCCAGAACATGTGTGAGACTCACCAAGTTTGACGAGTTCACCCCCAAGTCGCCTTGGTCACTAAAAAGTATCTGTTTGATCTGCATTGAGAAGATTGGTTACCATTCTTGGGATTAATACTGATTGTGATAATAATACTGGCACACACTCAGATGAATGTGAACATTGTCCTTGATTAATCATTACAACAACCGTATGGGTAAATAGTATTATTATTTTCCCCTCTAAAGTATTTTATAGGTGAGGGCATTGAGTGAATTTACCCAAGATCACATATGTAATTAATGGCAGAGCTGGGATTTGAACTCGGGCAATTCTGGCTCCCAAGTCCATTCCATTAACTACCATGCTATAGTGCTAATAACTAGGGAATAAACAGTCATAGGCTTAGCTCTGTATAGAACTGCTGATAATAGCGACAATTTATTGAGCCCCTCTATGTATCAGGCACTCTACCAAACTTTCCAAACGATTTTTTAAATTCGATAGATATGAATATAGATATAAATATATAGTTACTTGAAACCCTAACAATTAAGAGCTAGCCTCCAGTGAGACTGCCTAAATTTCCTCTCAGCAGTTTACCAGCTCTGGGACCTGGAACAAATGACTTAGCACCCCTGAGCCTCAATCTCTTCATCCAAAAACACCCCCCTGGCCCGGCCTGTGTGGCTCAGTGGTTAAGCGTGGACCCATGAACCAGGTCACAGTTTGATTCCTGGTCAGGGAATATGCCCAGGTTTTGATCCCCAAAGAGATCCACAGTTGAGATATAAACCACCAAAGTAGACTGGCGAGGCTGGAGTTGAAAATAAGCCTCAGGATAATAGACCATCCACATAGCACAAAGCACTGTTCTGAGCAAGATCAGCCCCTAACACTCTAAATAGCAAACAGTTGGTATTCAACTCTCATTGCCATAGCAGGTGCTACCCATCTGGGGATCCTAAAAAATTCAAGCTGAATTTGTCACTGCAATGGAAAGGTCTTTCTGTAACGCACTTTTTCAGTGTTGATCTTGGCTCCCCTTCATTTCCTTACCTCAACTTTTCTCCTTTCCTCTCACTGACAGAGCGATAGTGAGCAGGCTTACGTGAAGTGAGAGAGGCTTCACTAGAAGAGCTAAGGCCAGAAGAATGCAGGCAGAGAAACAGAAGGGATAAATGCCTCGCAGGAGAAGCAGGCCTGGGAAAACAATAGCAGGGAAAGCATACAAGGCAGAGAGAACAGCATGTGTAAAGGCCCTGAGGCAGGAAGGTTCTTGACACATCCAAGAATCCCAAGGCTGGCACCTCTAGCACAGCTCAAGGTATCAAACGAACAGCGAGTGGGAGGAGCTCATGTAGTAATAGGCAGGGCCCAAAGACTTTGAGGACCTGTGTCATCCATGCTATGGATTTTATGTTTTGTTCTACATGAAATGGGAACTGGTAAGATGTGTCAAAAGTTATTTTTTTGTAGTTGAGTCGAATGGTGGCTAGGTGAATGTGGGAGAGACAATGGAAACAGAAGTGTGGGAGGCAAGGCACATTTGGAAGTAGGATGGTCAGAACATGGTGGTAGATTAGATTTAGAAAGCGAGAGAGAGGGAGGTGACAGAAATGGCTCCCAGGGGTCTATGGACAGCTGGTTGGGTAGAGATGTCTTTCACCAAGAAAGGGGACCGCCATGGGGAAATAAGTTTGGGAGAAAAGAGAGACCTTAGCCAGGTTTGTAAACCAGGACAGTAGAGTATTATTATCCTATATTAGAGGCCCGGTGCACAAAAATTTGTGCACTCGGTGGGGGGTGGGGAGTGGGGAATCCCTCAGCCCAGCCTGTGCCCTCTCGCAGTCTGGGACCCCTCAGGAGATAACGACCTGCTGGCTTAGGCCTGCTCCTGGGTGGCAGAGGGCAGGCCCAATCCCTAGGTGCAGCCCCTGGTTGGGCTCAGAGCAGGGCTGATTGGGGAGTTGGGGCACCGCCCCCTGTCATGCACAGAGCAGGGTGGATTGGGAGGTTGCGATGCCACCCTCAGTCACACTCAGGGTAGGGCCAATTGGGGGGTTGGGGCACCGCCCCCTGTCACACTCAAGGCAGGGTCGATGGGGAGGTTGCGGCGCCACCCCCTGTCACGCACAGAGCAGGGCCAATCAGGGGGTTGGGGCGCTGCCCCCTGTCACTCACAGAGCAGGGCCCATCAGGGGGTTGGGCGCTGCCCCCTATCATGCACAGAGTAGGGCCGATAGGGGAGTTAGGGCACCGCTCCCTGTCACACACAGAGCAGGGCGGATCAGGGGGTTGGGGCGCCACCCTCTATCACCCACAGAGCAGGGCCGATCAGGGGATTGGGGCGCCACCACTGTCACATTCAGGGCAGGGCCAATGGGGAGGTTATGGCTCTACCCTATCACACACAGAGCAGGGCCTGGGAGGGGGGGGGGGGGGGAGTTGGGGCACCACACCCTGTCACACACAGAGCCGCAGGGCGATCAGGGGGTTTGGGCGCTGCCCCGTCACGCTGATCCGGTGCCAGGAGGCCTCACTGCTCCGCTGATCCCAGTGCTGGGAGGCATATTACCCTTTTACTATATAGGATAGAGGCCTGGGGGCTGGCTGGTTTGCCATGAAGGGTGTCCTGGATCAGGGTGGGGGTCCCCACTGGGGTGCCTGGCCAGCCTGGATGAGGGGATGATGGCTGTTTGCAGCTGGTCACACACCCTTCAGGGTGGGGGTCCCCACTGGGGTGCCTGGCCAGCCTGGGTGAGGGGCTGAGGGCTGCTTTCAGGCTGGCGGTTGTTGACTGAAGCTCCCAACCGCTCCTTTTTTTCTTTTTTTCTTTTTTATTTTTTTATTCTGGGCCAGCTTTAGCTCTGGCTCTAGCTCTGAGGCTTCCGCTGCTGAAAGCAGGTATCTGGTTTGTTTGCATTCTATAATCGAAACAATGTATAACTCCAGCTCTGAGATCCCGGTTGGCTGAAAGCTGGTTTCTGGGGTTTTGTTTAGCTTCTATGTTTGTTAGAATGTTTCAAACTGCCAGCTCAGAGGCCGGCGAGTCAGGCGGGGAACGTTGGAGTCTGCAGTCACTGGAGCAAGCAAGCCTCATGTTCGCTTCCAGCTGCCTGGCTGCCGGCCGCCATCTTGGCTGACAGTTAATTTGCATAAGTATATGCTGATTAGCCAATGGGAAGGGTAGCGGTTGTATGCTAATTACCATGTTTCTCTTTTATTAGTGTAGATAATAAAAGGGTAATATGCAAATCGACCAAACAGTGGAACAACCAGTCACGATGATGTGCACTGACCACCAGGAGGCAGACGCTTAATGCAGCATCTGCCCCCTGGTGGTCAGTGCACTCCCACAGGGGGAGCGCCACTCAGCCAGAAGCTGGGCTCACAGCTGGTGAGTGCAGGGGCAGTGGTGTGAGCCTCTCCCGCCTCCACAGCAGTGCTAAGGATGTCCGACTGGCAGGCAGCGGGCCTAAGCTGTCAGTCAGACATCCCCCAAGGGCTCCTGGACTGCGAGAAGTTGCAGGCCAGGCTGAGAGACCCCCCTCCCCCCATGAAAAAATTTCATGCACCAGGCCTCTAGTTATTTATAACAAGTAAACATACTCAGGAAAAGTTACTTCACTGGCTCATGATCACCTGTGTAGTAGCAAAGGAACCCAGTTTCAGACCCAAGTTTATCTGAGTGATACCCAAAACTATGTTGTTCCCTTGACAATTCTCACACAGCCTCTTAAGAGGAAAGGAGTGGCCCTAGCTGGTTTGGCTCACTGGATAGAGCATCAGGCTGGAGACTGAAAGGTCCCAGGTTCGATTCCGGTCAAGGGCATGTACCTTGGTTGCAGGCACATCCCCAGTAGGGGGTGTGCAGGAAGCAGCTGATTGATGCTTCTCTCTCATCGATGTTTCTAACTTATCCCTCTCACTTTCTCTCTGTAAAAAATCAATAAAATATATATGTTTTTTAAAAGAGTAAAGGAGTGATCAAAGCATCCTCCAGAGAATATCAGGAACAGTGGTCCAGGGAGGCCAGCCAGAGACGGGCCCTGAACGCCCCTGCAAAGGCCACACCAGGATCCAGTGCCAACACCAAGATTGTGCGGCCATGCCCTCCAAGAGCAGGAGACTGGACGCCGCCAGTCACACGGTTCTGGCCAGAATGGCTTCTTCTCTCAAATCTTTGCGGGGACTGAAAACCATGAACTTAGAGCCATGGTCCCAAAATATGGTCCCGGACCGGCAGCAGCATCACTGGGTAACTTGCTAGAAGTGCAAATTCTCGGTCACCACCCCAGACTGACTAACCAGAAACTCCGGGGTTGGTACCCAGCTCTCTGTTTGAACAAACCTTCCAGGAGATTCTGACGCACACGCAAGCGTGAGCCACTGAATTAAAGCATCTGGTTTCAACTGATCTCAGTTTTTGCCTCTGAGCAGCCCTTGCCCGAATGAGTGCAGTATAATCCCAATAACAGGCTGACTTTGGGCCAATGAGGAAGCTACTGCGGAAGCTGGATGGAAGCTCATTTTCCCCCTCCAATTCTCTCACATCAATCTGCATCCAGAAAGGAAATAGCCCTTTTTTTTTTTTTAAGGGACGTTTGTTTTGTGGTGAAAAGAAAGCTTTGCTAATTTTAGGAAGATTGCTTCAGTTATGGACAGGAAGTCTTCAGGGAAGGGGAAATTTTGACTTGAATTTTGAAAAGTTGTGTTCTTTTAGTTACGTATGTATCCTTAGAGAAGAAGAAAGTTAACAGAAAAGAAAACACTATTAGAAAACCTCAGCTGACTGAATTCCCCGAGTGAGAAGAGGAGCCACAGGGGAGCCATTTGTCCAGTCCCCTGGGCGGCAGTTGAATAAGCCTGGAAGACAGTGGTCCCCGAGATTTCATTTTGACGGTGAATTTTTGCAGCATAAATCGGCTCTAGGAGGAAACAGAGCATCTGGCTTTTTGGTAAGACAGATCCTTGGGAACATTCCTAACCCCACCCCCGACCCTGCTCCATGCTACCGATTAGTCTCATTGGTCCCCTCAGGGTATCATCCTGAAGACCAAGTACCATATTTAAGATGACCTGTCTCACCGGCTTCACAGTTTGCCAATGCTTCCACCTTTCTTACCTTGTTTACTGTACAGTAAGCAAGGTGTTTTATATGATTTCCATTTCACAGGTGAGAAAGCTGAAACCTGCCCAGGAGGAAAGCAGGCCTCTCAGATTCATAAAAATCATGAGCCAGAGGAGTTTCAGACATTTGTCTCATTGACTTCTTAAAGGGAGAAGTAGTCCTGTTCTCATTTCACAGCTGAGGACACAGAAGGCTCAGAAAGTAGAAGTAACTTCACTAAAGTCACCAAGTTAGGAAATGGGGGATACCACTCAAACGCAAGGCTTCTAATGCCCAGCCTTCCTCTGTGGGTCAGAGATGAATTCTCTCAAGTAGCCCATCTAAGAGCTTTACTGGACCTCTTATTGATCTTTAGAAAAATTGAACATTTCAAAACAATTGCTTAAAATTCAATGCATCCCACAGTGGGCCTAGCCAGGCAGTGGGCAAGTCCTTGCATTAGGAATGTTTGCTCTAATAAGCACAGCTCTCAGAAGCTCACTCTGGTAGATGGGGGTGTGCAGGGAGGGACAGAGAGATGGGGTAGGACCACAGAGGAGAAGCTTTGCCCACATATCAGAATTCCCTTCAGAACCTGTTTTGCCCTAACCAAGATGAGAATCATCAAACCCTCCATGGCTGCATGAAAATCCCAACCCCAACACCCTGAAAAGTGTGAAAGAGAAGTGTTCCCTGTCCTTTTGGCACAGAGATGTGACCTGTGGCCACCTCCTCCATCTGAGTTCCAAATGATGGGAAATTAGATGTGGCTTCTGGGCCTGGAGAGAGAGAGATATTGCCCACAAGGGTGGCACCTTCAGGCCACTTTTGGCAAGTCTGAATCAGTCCACATGTCCAGCAGGCAGGCCTATTCAAGACAGTCTGCCTCACACAGATCGAAACTGCTGTCCCATGAGGGTGTCTTAATAACCTCAGCTTCCTGTCAGATTTGACCCACGTGAATCACTGGACTATAAAGAGCCTATCTATTACCTTCTGCTTGGAAATGTTTGATGGCATTCCACTGCTTTCAGAATGAAGTCAAAATAGGATGAAAATTAGAAATTTCTATATGTGCCAGCAGCAAGAAGTCTACCACTCAGATGTCATAGATTCATTCATTCTCTCCTTCATGATTGATTTGTTTAAAACATCCACCTTCCAGATGAGAAGAAGAAGAAAAAGAAAGAGGAGGAGGAGGAAAAGGAGGAGGAAGAGGAGGAGGAGGAGGAGGAGGAGGAGGAGGAGGAGGAGGAGGAGAATAAAGAGGAAAAGAAGGGATAAGAAGGAGGATCAATTAATATAAAACAACAATGCCTTGGCAGAAATCTAAAGATGAACATTGCCTTTTATTAGCAAGTTCTGGTTTTTTTGTTGCAAGGTAAAATATACATAAATTATAAGAAAATTGAGTCTTAGTCACTCCTCTTACGCTCTCTCCAACCTCTGGGATTGGCTCATAAATGTATATGTGTCCCAAGTCAGGCCAATGAGACCAGAGGGGATGTTTTGTTGAGATTTCTGCAAATAAATTTTTGCTACTGAAAAAGATGCTCCCTCATGCCCTGGGGGTTGTCGTATGTGGACAGAGGCAGTCATCTTTCTTCTATTCAGGGGACCACACTAGGCCTTAGAAGAGGACAAAGTCCAGTGAGTCACAAAGAAATGACCTAAGACCATGCTGGGTCTTGTGATATGACTCTTCCCCCCCTCCCCCCACTCCCCTTAAGGATGAAAGCCCCACAGGCAGGAGCTGGGTACTAACAGGTGCCTGTGCAGTGAGCCTGGCACAGGGCCTGGCATAGGGAAGGGGCTCAGCTCGGGAGGTGGAGAATTAGCAGATAGATGGATTTAGAACCTGGGGTTTTTCAATGCGTTCAGCTGAATTGCAAGCTTAACCTCCTACAGGTAAAACTTCTTGGCTGAAATTCAGGGACATGCAGATCAAATTTTTGAAGAAGTGACTTGGGTAGCATGTTGGGGAGGAAAGTGGCCGGAAAGGATGGGGATGGATAAGTGCAAAGGCTGACTTTGGGGCAGTACCCTGGCCTGAATCACATGCGTGAGGTTGTCCAAGCCATGGACACAGCGTTCTCCTGTGGGTTTGTACATGCTGAGCCAGTGGGGCGTTTGGAAGGAATCTGGAAGAAGCGTCAGACCTTTATTAGCTTAAGTACTTTACCAGAGTCTAGATTACATCCAAACCTGGAAGTTTTCAACAGCAAACTTACAGTGGCTTTCCAAAAGCTTCAGGCTTGACTTCCCCGCAGTCAAAAAGACAACTGTGCCAGTTAAAGCTAAGAACCAGAAAACAACCGTGTAGATTTTAAAACTTGTATCTGATGAGATTTTTTTATGCCTTTCTACTATGCAGACATCCAGCAATGCTGTAGCGGTAGGTCAAGTCCAACCCATAGGCTCTGTCTGGCTCTTTCTGAATTAGTGACTGCCTTATCTTAAAGGAACTTCAAGGTCTAGTGGAAAACAATGCTGGGTTAGATTTACTTGAGAACTAATGTAACTTGGCTGAGATGCTTGGCCTCCCTGGGCCTACAGCCTCTCATTTATAAAGTGAGGGGTAGAGCTAAACCAATATCGAGTTCCTCTGTATTGAGAAATATAATTACATGAAATGAATATCCAAACCACATTTAGAGAAAAAAAGAGCATGGGATCTGAGGACAGCCTAGGTCCATGTAGAGCCGCAGTTAACTCACTATACAGGTCTGAATCTCAGTTGTATTATCTATGTTATGGGGGTTTGGGAAGGCTTCAAAGAGATGATATAGGCAAAAAAAATTGGCATGTGGTGATCATTTAATAAAAAATTAATTTAACAAATATTTATTGAGGATATGCTATGTGCCAAATACTGTGTTAGCCTCTGGAAATAGAATGATGAGCAAACTATGAATTACCCTTATGCTCCTGAGGTAGGCAGACAACAACTTAGAAATCACATTAGTGAATGTGTAATTGCCATATGAGGCAAGGCCTTCAAAGGAAAGGAATAAGGTGCTTTGACACAAGCACAATCCATGCTAATTCTTGTCCCAACTCATCTTTTCATTCAGCAATGCCACCAAGGCTACCATTCACCCGATGTTTCCCTCATAGTCTTTTTTCACGGCTCACCAGGGAGAATGTATCACCCTAAGCTAGATTTCCCACTAGGTTAAGTTTACACCATTAGAGGTCTTTGGAAGTTTAGCTGATTTCACTTGCAAAACATGCATAAATAATTCAAGACTATTCCTGGGAGTGGGAGGCAAACCTTTGAACTGATATTGCCAACCTCATGTTCTTTCTCTTATGTCTACATTACTGCTCATCTCTGCTGCGGTAGATTTGATTAATTCACATATCCTGCCCCAGTCATCATCTACAAAGCTTTCTAACTACAAAGAATGAGGGCTTTCTGCCCAGTCTGACACCCACCTGGCGCCAGGTAGATGCAGGGGCCCCGGGAGAGCAATCCAGATTGTGTTGAACTTGTCCAAGAGCCAAGGAATGGGAGAAACCCCACTCTGGTAGCAGTAGGAGTTTAGCTTTGTTAGGCAGGTAATGTTTGGCATCGGAGAGAGACTTGGGCATGTGACTTCTAAGATCTGTGCCACTATTTTCTCATTCACAAATAGGAACAATCACAGCCCAACCTGTGCGCTGTGCAGAGTTTTCGTTCACAAGTGAGATGATGTCCTATGACTTCTTTCAAATTCACCACTTCATTTACACATCTGTAATCACAGCCTTAGTTCAGGTCTTATCATCTCATGTCTGGATTATTGTGGAAGTCTGCTAATGAATCTCTCTTCTCTCAATCTTGTTCCCAAATCCCTTCTAATCCAGTTATACTATTGCTTCCTCCAAGTTTAAAACATAAGTGATAGCCTATCGCCTTCTGCTTAAAACTATTTGATGGCATCCCACTGCCTTCAGGCTGAAGTCCGAAATCTTCAGCATGGCATGTGTGGCATATACTATGAGTTTCCCACCCACAAGCCATCCCTCCCCTCTTCCATAGCAGCAGAATTCAATCTAAGTTCTGATCCTAATGTGCCCAAACCAAGGGGATAAAGTATGATCACATTCCTCTTTGGACTAAGGGTTGAGGTCAGTGATATAAGGGAAAGTCTATTGGGATTTTAGGAGAAGACCATTTTTTGCTTGATGAGAGAGAAGTATGTGAGAAGATGGTCTGTTTTCCGTGTGACACAGTTTGGGGCTGTGGCAGCCATCTTGTGACTGAAAGGAGAGAAGTAAGATAATGAACTCATCCCACTTTGCTTAGGACTTTCCAAATTTTAAGACTAAAAGTCTCATACCCTGGGAAACCCCTTAGTCCAAGGATAACAGAGACAGTTTGTCTACTTAAGATACATCAATTACATTCTGAGCAAGAAAAAAACACACGAAATGATGTGAACAACTTATGACCATCATTGAACTGCTGAACCAATTCTGAGGTTGCCTTTCTCAGTTCCTCTTGTGCAAATTCCCTAAATGCCCTCATCACATGTTTTGTAACTTGAAGCTGACTCTAACTGCTTTGCTTCTAAGAGTCTAGTTTGAAGAGTTCTGGACTGGAGGAGATGGAGACATGGCTAGAAGTTTTGACAAAAAGGGAAGTAAAAACTTGCTAGTGATTTTTCACCTCCCAGAGCATATTTTGTCTGGCTCATAGAGTCTTTATGAAATGTTTAACATGAAGCTAACTTCAAAATCTTGAAATTTTATACAAAAATAAAGAGTTCCATTGTCTCTTAAAAGTTTAGGGGGTCTGAAAATGCCATCCTTTGGGAGAATCACTGGGGAGGCTGCCCCAGGTTCTGCAGTTCAGCTGAGGGGAGAGCACCCCCTGGGAGAGGAGGATATACCTACCTCACTCTTCTTTTTAAGAAATAAAAGTTTATTAAAATGATTCAAATTCAATTTCTAATTTTGATATATAACCATATCCCAAAGTAATGCCTCTTCCCAAGTGTGACTCTTGGGGCACTCTATGTGAGTTAAGCTACCCCAGGCCTAAGCCAAGCTCTGGGTCTGGTAAGTCTGAGACCACATGCCTGCAGGGTGATAAGCTATTGGTGTAGAGTAGCTGCCATCTGCTTTGGAAGGGCATCTCCTCCCCAGTTAACTGCCGTCCTCCATGGCTCCTATTTTTAGCAAGCCCATGTCACTCATTTATTTACCAGCTTCTGATGATATGTCTCAGTTTAGGGCAGGGGTGGGCAAACTTTTTGACTCGAGGGCCACAATGGGCCGGAGGGCCGGAACAAAAGCATGGATGGAGTGTTTGTGTGAACTAATATAAATTCAAAGTAAACATCATTACATAAAAGGGTACGGTCTTTTTTTTTTTTTTTTTTAGTTTTATTCATTTCAAACTGGCCAGATCCGGCCCTCGGCTGGTTTAGGGGGTATAGATTTGGGCTTCCCATAAGAAGAAATGAATTACTAACTACTTGAAAAAATTTTAGTGGAATAGCTTTTAAAATGAGATCATGAGTTTCTCTATCACCAGACACATTCAAGAGGAAGCAGAACCTCCACCCATAAAAGGACAACCAACATGGACTGAAAGTTGGTTTAGAAGATGTTCTTCGAGGTCCCCCTGCTTCCCTGAAAGGCCCAAGTCCTTGAACAGCTGGGAACAAGCAGGACTTGTTCAAAGAGGACATACAGCAAGAGGCCTGAGAATTAGAAGAAAAAATAATTGGCACCTTATTTCGAAGTGGGGTCCAAAGCATCTGGCAACTTGATCCAAGGCAGGAAGAAAAATTTTAGTGCACACCAGACTTGAAAAATAATCAGCAGTTATTCCAGGAAAAATAATGTCATTCATTTGCTTAATGCCATGGGGTTTGAAATACACTTTCACATACATTGTCTTGGATCACGTTCATTACTCTACGATAAGAGAGTAACCATTAATCCAATTACACAGATGGGGAAACTGAGATGCAGGGAAATTGTCTCTCATACCCAACAAGTAAGCAGTAATCAGAACCTACATCTGGGTCTCAGCACTCTTTGTCTTGTGCCCACCCAATTTTATCTCACAGCAGCTAATCCCACAGTCATAAAACCAGAGCACAGCTCTAAGGGTCATTAACCTCAACCTCCTGTCCTGATGATCTCCGGTTGGGGAGATCCCACTGAAGATAATCTGCTGAAGCAGAGACAAGCTGTGCTATGGTCCAGCCGTCTTTCCATCAGCCTCACTTAGATCTTCTTTCCTCAACAAAAGCCCATTTCTTCTTCTGCTTTAGAGAGGATGGACAGGTGCTCACCATCTTCCCCAGAACAGCCCCTCACAGACCTGAAGCCTGTTATTAAGCTGACTCTTCATCTTTTCCATCTGGAGACAAAATAATTGACTTAACCTTTCCCCCAGATGACAACTACCCTCTTGAGTATCAAACACCCTTTTCATATAAATGGAGAATTTCAGAGTGCCCACTTAACAAGCCCCTCTTATTTAAAAGCTCTTCTTTCCAAAAGCAGTGGGGCTTTTAGCAAGTTGGTCCGTTCAAGTAGCCCATTCATGTTCTGAAAGGATCAGCAAGAAATACGATTAGACCTTTGACCTCAGGTCTGAGTGAGGGCTTTGAAGAGAAGAGAAGTGAATGTCCAGGCCCAGAAGTCAGGTCAGCCTCTTCTTCTCACCCTTCCACCCTGGGCATGAGCCTCAACTGCTCCCTTAGAAAGAGTAGGTTTGGGGTGCCAGGCCTGTCTTGGGAATCCCCTTCTGGCCTCATTCTTCATTACATCTCAAAGTCCATTGCTGGTGAAACCTTGAGATAGTTACACTTGCTTGACTATTATCCTTGGACCACAAACATGCTCCTTTTTCTCCACAAAAGGTGCTTACAAAGGGTTTAGACTACTGTGACCCAAACTAGTTTCCATCTGGTTTACGATAGTTAAACAGCTGCCTTTCTGAGCTTTCATGTCCTTCAATATAAGCGGAAAGAAACATTCCTATATATTTGAATGGCTATTGTTAGATACACATGAAATGAAGTCTGTGCGAAGTTTTTGTCAACTGTGACATGCTTTGTGAAGGTGCAGGGAGATCAACACTGCCACCTCAGCCTCTTAAGATGACCTCTTAGCCAGCAGTTCCCCCTGGGACCAGAAAGACCGGGTCACAGTTAAACCTGGCCCAGACCAGGGCCCGGTGATGGGCAGGCTGAGGGCCCCAGCCTGCAGCGTCCTGCTTAGCTCCCTTTTGTTCTTGCACACCTGCCCTCTCAGACGGCTGACATCAGTGTAAATAAGCCTCTCAGAGGGATTGCTTTTGTCAGTGCACCTGCCTGCTCCAATTCACTGCTGTGATCAGGGCCCAGGGCTCTTGATGACCATTCACACACTAAAGGCACTAAAGAAAGTCTCTCCCTGGGGCCCATTTGTTTCTGTGGTGAGGTGCCCCAGCAGCTGCTTATCCATAAATGGGGCATTTCAGACTCTCCAGCTTGTTCATCCATCTCTGCCTTTTCTAAGTTCCCTGGAGTCTGATGTCTGAACCAGAACCTGCTTTTTTCCCTTTAATTACTTGGTCTGGAACTGGGTGTTTCCCTTTGTGAAATATTTAAGAAAGATTCTCTATCAATTTGTAGTGTACTGTTTGTAATGAAAATAACACAATTTTTTGTGAGTGAAATTTTTGCAAAGTTTTTATATTAATACGCATTTTAAAAGTTGGGATTAACTAAATTTACATAAAGTTGCACAATTTCTAAGCAACTCCACCTTAAATAATATACCTGTCAATAATAGGAATATGTATAAATGAACCTGCAATAGACCTTTTCCTCTATCAACTTTACATCTTTACTGCTTTCATTTCCTTTCTTTTTTATTAAGGTTTAGTTGACATACAATGTTATATGGATTTCAGGTGTACAACATAGTTGTTCAACATTTATATACCTTCTGCCTTGACCACCACAATAAATCCAGTAACCATCTGTCACCATATAAGTTATTAAGATACTATTGACTATATTCCCTAGACAATTTTTATTGATAAGCCAAAGCAGACACAAATAAACATCTCTGTAAATGTAGGTAAGAAGAGAAAAATCTCTTCTTGCCTGTAGTAGACTGATTGCATTATTGGACCCTATTCTTCATTCTTCCTTCCTGGGACTTTGGAGTCCCTCCAATGGGCACAGTACATTTCCTTATCCCACGCGACTTGCTTTAGTTTAAAGAATGAGGGAGAAGTAGGGGTGGGCCTAGGTCTCAAGAGACCTTGTGTGTTTAAATTTGTCCTCTTGAGCTTCTACCTTTGGCAGATGGAGAACGTGCTAGCGCTAGCTGGTGGACCCCAGGAGGGGGTTTGAGGGGCAGATGGAGAAGAGCTGCCCCTGTTTAGCAGCCCCAGCTCAGCTCTGCTCCACTGAGCCCTCCAATCTACCTGCAGACACGGGAGAGAGCCCAGCCAGGGTCAACTGCCCCCAGATGACCTACAGACACATGAGCTATAATATGAAGTGACTGTTGTTTTAAGCCACTGGGATTTCAGCTGATTTGTCACATAGCAATTGCTAATTTAAACAATGCCAATGACAAGTCCCTGGAGGATTCAAAAGACTCATCTAACTCTCCCTAAAATAAATGTGATGTTAAAGGAGAAGACATTTTAAGAAATACATTATTTTTCCTTATTACAGAAAATTAATGCATTCCAGAATGCTTGGAAAATATAAATAAGAAAAATCAACCATCCTTTTAATCCTGAGAAAATCTACATCTGCTAACATTTTGGTGTTTATAGTCTTTTAAAATGGTTTTGTTACTAAGTTACTAAGTTTAAAAATAACAGCAGTAAATCACAAAGAAAATTGTCAAAAGATTTAAATAGATGAAAATGTAATATATCTGCATGTTTCAAGGGAATACTAGAAAACAAAGCAAGAAAAAAATGAGAGGAAATATATTTGTAACACATATGACAAAAATGGTCATATCTTTGGATCATTAAGAGTTTAGTTCACTGATAAGAACGTGTGGTCCTGAAAGCTAAATGGTCGAAGGCCACATATAAAACATGGACAAAAAGAGACTCGTAACTGGTAAACATCACATGGCAAAATGCCAAGTCTTATAAGCAAACAATAACATGCAAATTTAAATGACACTGAAATATTACTTTCCTTATCTCCTTAGAAAACAAAATTTAAATGACATTTAAGGTGGGAGGTGGCAGGGTACAAAAAGTACTCACATAAATTATTTTTGGAATGGTAAATATATATAACCCTTGGGGAAATAAATATGGCTTCTTAGACCTAAAATGTACTTACATTTGACCCAGTAATTTCACTTATGGGCATCTATCCTAAAGGCATATCCAAAAATACAGTCTGAACTCTGCATAATTGTCCAACAGTGAGTTGATCTTTCAGTAAATTACGATATGCACAAATGATACATAGCTACCAAAATAGGAAGCATGAGACATTGAAATAACTTAAAATGCTGACATTTAATATTAAATTTTTAAAAATATCACCCCTTCAATTAACATGGAATGTAATTAAAAGTCTGACAATAAAATTCATGAAAGAAATACACCAAAATGCTCATAGCAGTTTCCTTTGTTTTGGATGATGCAATGATGAACTGCCTTATCATTTGTTCCCATCTTTTTGTTATCATCTGAGTTCAGACCCCACCTTGGCCCTCTGATCATATGCCTGGCAAGTGTGGCTCCTGATGCTGAGGCCAGGAAAAGTCAGGGTGAATGCGAGCAAACCCTTCCCTAGACATCTCTTGCTCCGTGACACCCGTGGCACCTTGCAATTAGACAATTTTCCTAAAAAATTATCTTCATGTTGACCCTGGATTTGGTCCTTAGCTAGCTGTTGGTGCCTGTGGTGATGTGGGTTCTCTAAAGCAGAGTCTCACATGAGGCCTCTTGTGAAAGTGATATGTTGGGAGAGAGCTCTTGAAAAGAGGGAATGAGGCAGCAGGATAGGACAGGGGAAGGAAGGTAAGGAAGGACTTGGTCCAGGCTGGAGATGAGCCTCAGCTTGGGCCTGGGAGCTCTGGACCATGACTTAAGCTCTTGATCTCCGTGCCCATCAGTCATCAGGTTCTGGTTCTCCTCCCCTCCCCACTCCCCTTCAGTGTGGGTGTCTCCTGTTTGGCAAGGCCCATTCTCTGGAGAAGAAGGCAGTTCTGGGGTGTCATCAGCCTCACTCTCAACAGTGGAGTTGAAGGGGTCTAGGAGGGACACCAACCTCAATGCCACAGTATCTCTCTCTGATCTCTCCTATGGCCTGCTCCTTGTTGACCTTGGCCTTATTAGATCTGGCCACATTCAAGGCTAGACTTGCTTTGTTTCTTGACTTCTGCCATGTCTCTCTGGCTCAAGGTGTGATGGTGAGGACATCTTACAAGAAGCCAGGCATGGACAAAATTGGAACTATGCAATGCAGCATGCTCAGTCACCACAGAGAGCCCCTGACCTGAAAGCTGAGGCAAGATGGGTCAGGATCCTCAGCCCAGCCAGAGTGTCCTCACTTACACTTTAGAGATGGGTCTCTAAAGGCTTTCATCCCAAAGCCTGGGGCCATCTCATGTGGGAACGTGATGGTGACCACACTGGCTACCTAGGGAGAATGGGGAAATGATATTTTCAAAAGCATGCAAGCAGTAAAAAAAAAAAAAACCCTGGTGATGACTCAGGTCTGTTACCCTGCCAGTGAGTTTTCCAGCCTTTTGTTATCTCTTCTCGGAGCCACCATCTAGTGATCTGTAAATATTTACTAAGGACCAAAGAGATAAGGGAGTGGAGAGTTTTCTAGGTCAATCAGTCATGAGTGAAGGTGAACTCATGGACGTTCATAGGGTGCTCCAGAGACAGTAAAAGATGGCGCTGCCTGTGGGAGCAGAGGACTCAGTTAGTAGGAGATATTGTTCTTGGAATCTCACTAGTGCTTGAAATTTATCCTGCATTTAGGATCTTGTGAATGTTCTATGGACAAGAGCAAGTGAGAAAAGGCATTACAAGCCACAGTATAGGTTTGTTCCTGGGTATGTTTTCATCAAAGTTTTATTACCAAAATATTTTACACCTATGCCTTATCCCTTTTAATATCTGATGCTCATTTCTCTATTCTCCAGCTGTAGCAGTATAGATCATTTTACACAGTATTTGTTAACCTCATTAGGAAAATATATCTCCAGTTGTATTGGAAGCTATAAGAACTGTCTTGTTTATTTTTGCATTCCAGACAACTGGCATTATATGTTGAATGAATGAGTGAATGAATGAATGAATAAAACATGCTTTCCTTCTATAACATCTCTACCTCTGCCAGAAAGTCCTTCTATGTCTATTTAATACTTTGCCCAACAAACGCATCATGCCCATTCCTGCTGTTTTATCTTCCCTGCTCTGTGTTCTAGCATGTTGAACCCATTTGATGTTTTTGGTTTTGAATTCTAAAAGTCTAGCTTCTGCTTGTTCTGCCAGGAGAGGCCAATGCAAGTGTTTATCACAGGGCCTTTGATAAGTTATAGGGCCATTTTCCCAGCAGAATTTCTGTAATCATTTCAACTATGCAATGGCTAATGTCATTAATAATGATGATACTGTTTGTTGATCTTTTACTCTATAACTGGCATTGTGCTAAATATATTTTCTCATTTAATATTCCAACCACTTTATAAGTAAAATGTTATCATTATTCACTTTCCAGTCAAGGAAATTGAGACTCAGATAAGTTTGGTGAGTTGCCCAAGGTCAAAAGGCGCATCAGATAAAGGGAAGAGGAGCTAATGGAATGATAGAGCAAACATTTGAATGCAAGTCCAGGTGACCATATGGTTCAAGTCCCCACCCTTGTATCATATTATGTCCCACAGTCACAAGCACTCACTTTTACAGAAAACTCATAATTCCCTGGGCATCATGCTTAGTGGTTATCACACGTTATATCATTGGAAACTCCAAGGAAGCACTGTAAGAGGGAGTAGCTGAATTGTGGTACAGGAAGTAGCCAGAGGGAGGTGAGGAGAAACGGAGTGTCAGATACAGGGGTCTTCTGTGACTGGCTGAGGAAGATCTGACCACAGGGTCAGGGGCTGAAAGGGCCTGGAGCAAGCTGGGATGTGAGGCACAAAATAAGTTGGGTGAACAGTTTAGGATGAGGATGGAGAAGACTGAGTGTTCTGGAACCCCACACTTTCACCTGTTATTGGGTGAATATGGAAGAAAGACTGTAGGTCCAAAGGGCCAGGCTGCACCACCACTGCAGGAACATCCCCCACAGGTACACCCCTCCTGGTCTCTTCTTATAGGGCTGGTTGGGTGGCACACACCTTCACTGTAGGTTCTTCACTTACATTAAATCATGCATGGAGGGGGTTACAGGTTAGAGCAGATCCAACACTGATTTGGGGTTCAAAGACCCTAAGTTCCTTTCCTGGTTCAGTCTTGCACCAGCTGTAGAATCTTTAGGAATGAATTTAACTTCTCTGAACCCTGGTTTCTTCAGTTATCAATGAGAAAATGATACTTACTCCATAGGATAGTTGAAGGACTAAATGGGGTACCATATGGGAAGCATTTAGACCAATGTGCACGTGGAAGGCATTTAATGAACATTAACTTCCTTCTCTAGTTGTCCTGCTATAACTCCCTTTTTCATTCTCTCTGTCACTTCTTGTTTCATGCATTTGATTCCATGTCTCCAGCAAAGTTGTGAATTCTTTCAGAGCAAGGATTGTGTCTTTTTTTGTCTTGGTTCATTCACTCATTCATTCACTCATTCAACATGTACTATATATGTTAAGTACAGTCTACTCACAGTTGATATTATGGCTTTGATCACTTGGTAAAAATAATGAATACTATATGATTGTTATTAAAAAAAAATTCTTCCCAAATGTGAAACTATGTACAACTCAGTTTATTCATCAGAAAAATGTGGCATAGAAAGGCTACTGAGTGTGTGACACTGTCAACATTGGACCAACACAATGAATGATTGGTTAAAAGGGATCATTCCCAGGAGATTTTCATTTCCCTTCATTAATAAATACATTGCCTTAACCCCACCCTGGGGACCTTTCACACATTTTGGAGGAGTAAATAGTTCAATCAGTTTTCACATATCATCTTGTCAAGTTTTTAAATTAAAAAATATCTTTTTTCCAATTACAAGAGAGCTCATGTTCACTTACCAAAAAAAAAAAAAAAAAATGCTTTAATAAAAATAAGAGAAAGGAAGACGCATTTAAACCATTCCTAATTCTTCTGTATAGAGGCACCCATTGCTAACACTTTGATACAAATCCATCTAGATTTTGGAAATGTGTTTTGGGGTATATTATCTGCCTAAACTAGGGCTGTGCTGTGTAATATTAGTGTGTTTTTCATCATTCTAATTTCCACTTTGGATTCTAGCCATCTCTATTTGTTTATCAGAAAGAAGAAATTTCATATTAAAGTGAAGTCAAGCATGGCGGTGTTTACGTGACCCAAGTTCTTGGCTAAAGCTCGTGTCAGCAAGTGTCTGTCCTCGTGCACAGAGAGGAAGGTGTGTGCGTACTCCAAAACATCCTGAAGGTGCGGCTCCATGGCAAGTACTGTTTCTCTCACATCCTACTTCATTCTAAGTTTTTTTTCCTACTTCCCTCCCTCATTCTTGGCACATTCCTCTCTCCTGGCCTGCTATGAGTTACAAGGACATTAGCGGTGTCACCGCAAAGGAAGGTCAAGTCTCTGGAGACCTTTGCTCTGCGAACGTGTCTGTCTGCTGCAGATGGTCCCGCTGGGGTGTCGGCATGTCAGCATACTGTTCGAAAGACAGAGCCAAGCCAAGGACATTGTGTTCTGCCTGTGCTCTCCTCAAATCCCATCAAAGGGCGAATCCTTCCATTCAAAAGTTTCAATAGGATGGTACTACTTTAAGAAGAATCCCAGCTGGTTAAATTGAGAGCCTGAAATAATTGAGAGCCAGTCTAATAAAATGATCTGGCTCCAGGCCTTCCACCTTCTTTAGCTGGGGGGACTGGGTGGGTTTTCATTAATTTTGGGCTGCCTCTCAGCCTCACAAGCTTCTTTGCTTGCGTTGGCCTGGGTAGGCCTGGGCTACTTGATGAGATGAGCAGCTTCTGGCATGTCCGCTGGCTGTTCAAGCAGCCCCGTGTTTGCAGATACATTTCCAGAGCTTGGCTGTGCAAGAAATATTGCTATTTTTATCAATGGTTTGGCCTCTGCGGTCATCAAAGTGGCATCTCTCCCCACGGGGCCCCAGCTGGTCCATCCATTCCTTCTTTTGTTTGTAAACTATTTGCCAAAGTGCCTGCATCTTGTTGTTAATGCCTACAAGGAATCCCCTCTGTTTATCAGCTCAATTCATAGATATTTTCGGGACGCTAAGTAGCATTTTCCTAGTTCTCCCAGGTCTTCACTTCCCAGAGCACGTGGCCAGTCCCAGACCCTTATTCACAAGCACAGTCGGCAAATGATCCAGGACACTCTGCCATGTACCTGGGTGAGGAGAAGGGGGAGAAAGTCCCCATCCTGTGGGTTTAAAACTTGGCCATGCCCAACCCTCCCCTCCTCCCTCCAGGCTGAAGCACCCCCCCCTCCTACATTTGGTTACCATCTGCTATGAGCAGGCACTACAGGCTCTGCACACAGTGATCCCAAGCCCCCCAACTTCCTTGAGGTGTAAATATCATTATTCCCATTTTATAGATGAGCAAACTGGGGCTCAGGGAGTAAAAGTTACGACTGGGATGACACAATTAAACAGTGGCAGAGCCAGATGCAAACACGAGGGAACTGACCCCAAGGCCCATGCTTTTTTCCACTTATTTTTGAATTCCAAACAACTTGCAGCATGTTTATTTTATGAGTGAATGAATAAAACATTGTTTTCCTTCTCTATCAGAAGGAACGTACAGAAAAGAGCAGGGAGAGGAATGAACTGTGTGTGTGTGTGTGTGTGTGTGTGTGTGTGTGTGTAGCAGAGAACCTGGGATAGCCTACTAGAGGAGCTAGAATTAAGTTTATTTTTCTAAGGTTCTCCGTGCTCCCTCTACCTCTGGGACTTACACTCAGCCTCAGAGGGCAGCTGGCCACTGGGACAGCCTATGCGGAGCGCCAGGGGGAAGAGCTTGTGGAGCTGTCACCCCCTGGGAGCGCTGCCTGGCCTGGCCGCTCGGGGATGTCCCAGGCTTGGTTTGTGAAAGGGGTGCTCCACACATATGCACACACCTCTCTGGCTGTGAGTCTGCTCAACCCTCTGGGGGAGTCCCTTCCCAGAGGCCACCTGCCCCAGGCAGTTTGGCTTCTCACAGAATCTGAGTCCCTTCATAGGATCCTTGTTCAGTAGCGGTTAGGAGGAGACAGAACTGGACAACTTTATCCAGGCTGGAATGTTCTGGAAGGTAGGGACTGCTGGTGGTGGTGGTGGAGTTGTGTGTATGTGTGGGTGTGTGTGGGTGTGGGGGGGGGTAGTTAAGAAAGTTTAACTTTCCACATTACGTGTGTGTGTAGCATCTGAATTTTAACAACAAAACCTTACATTTGCAATATGTGGGAAGCAGTTTAATGCAGTGATTAGATACCCAGGGCCCAGAGTCGAAATGCAAAGATCAAATCTGAGTTGTACAACTTGTTCCAGCCTCTTAAACGTGCTGTGCCTCAGTCATCCGTATCTGCAAGCATGATGATGACACTTGCCTCGGGGGGGCGTGGCGAGGATTCAGTGAGATAAGGAATGGAAGGTTTCAGCACACTTTGAGCACAAATACACTTAACCAACTTTACTATTTATCATTATTGTTATGGTTGGTGATATTTCAAAACAACAAAATTTAATGAATCTTAAGGATTTCAGAGCAGAGAGGCAGCTGGCCACTCCCCCAGACACAGAAGCTTCTGGAAGCCGGCTGGGGGCAGGATTGAGAACACAGTTGAAGTGAAAACCAATGGTCCCTTTTCTGTCCCCACATCCTTTCGCTTCTTCTCAGCCTCTTCTCATTTTCCTGAAGCCTCAGCTACCTGGGTTATGGAATGGTGAAGGGGACAGAGTAGGGAAGAGTGACAGGCCCCAGGGAGCCCCAGCTGAAAGGAGAAATATTCATGGGAGTGGACTCTGCTGAGTGAGTCTGCATAACTAAATGTTTGGGTTCTTTGTAACTCCATGAAACTTCAAAGTCAGCTTGTCATGAGATCGCTGGGTGCTCCATTAGAAGGGGAGCTTCTCTGATGCCGGTTTGACACTGGCATGATCTCTCCAGATCATAGCGGCATCGGGAAAACTAAGAATGGAAACTGGCCAATCGCTCATGCACGTGGCTAGGCCATCAGCCTTTCTCATCAGCTCTTCCTCGCTCACAGGGAGCCACAGAGAGGGAAATCTAATCAGACTGTTGCATTTCAAAACTTGCTCAGCAGAGATTAAAAAACAAACTCCAAACATCCACATACTTGATCAATTTACCTTTATCCCTTAATCGAATAAACCTCAGCCCTGCAATCAGAAAGAAAAACATTTTGCTAAGCGTTTCATTTCTCCAGTGATTCATCCAGCAGTGGTCTTGAAGCTGACATGATGGGAATGAGGTATTTAATGCTGAAATAATTTTTATGACCGCATCACAAGAGGCTGGAATGGCTTTTAAGGGACATTCTATTTTAATCAGAAGCACACAGAAAGCAGATATTGCTTGAAAACTGTGGAAAAGCTTGGACAGGAATGTCAGAATCATAATACCATGATCAAGAAAGGAAGAACTGGCTTTTCTTTTTTTAAAAGTTCATAACTGCTTTGGTGTCCTCAGTTAGCCTTATAGACTTGGAAGAAAAGTGTTTTATAAAGAAAATAACAATAAAAGGGGATTTCAAACCAGGAGTCGCCCAAGTGCACTAAAATGGGTAACCTTGTGCTACTGGTGAGCTGAGGGAAGGTCTCCTGAGAATAACAGAGAGTTTCCCAGGAGCCATGACATCAGCAGCATTTGCAGGGATGGTGCCCATCGCCACTGCCTCTCACTGGTGTGTCCCAGACTCGGTATCCCTGTCCTCCACGGCAGGAGAAAAATAAAACCATCACCTTGGTTCCACTGCTGGCGCTCAAGCCACACTCTCCCCAGGCTGCTACCACGTAGGTCCAGGAAAACATAAATGAAAAGGCAAAGAGAAGTGGGCCAGGGAAGAAAGAAAGTGGGCAAGAGGAAGAGGAGAGGCTCTAAAAGTTTTTCAAATAATCAGGGTGATGTGGTGAGAACATCCAAGCTTTAGAACCAGACAAACTCAGGTTCAGATCCTAGAGCTGCCATTTCCCAACAGTGTGACCCGGAATCAGTCGCTTAACTTATCTAAACCTCATCATCTCAATTGTAAAACAAAGAAAACTAACCAAGGTATTGGGTTATGGTGAGAATTAATGAGAAGGTTTGTGTAAAGACTTTAGGACAGTGCCTGAAATCTACTAGGTATACAATAAATCTTAGTTTTCATACTTCCTCTTGTCTCTAACCTCCTCAAAGGTGAGAAGATAAAATAAAATGTTTCACTCAATTCAATCTTATCCTTCAACCCTGAAACCCCTTCCCTGGTGCATCATGCTTTTCCTTTCTACAGAAGAAAGCCCCAGCTTCCTGGCAAGGCAACCCAGCTCTACAGAATCCGGCCCTAGGCTGCCATCTCTCCTTCCAAGCACATCTGAACACCTTACACCACATCACCATCAGACTATTCCACCACCCTCCACTTCTCCACTTGTACTTGTGTTGTTCTCCTCTGCTTGGGATCCTCCTTATTCGCTCATGGAAATCCTACAGTTCTTTCCCCCTTCCCTTCTTATTTATAGAGCAACTATACCATACCAGACACTCTACTGGGAGGCAGAAACATGAAGAGAAAGGTGACTAGTCCTGATTTGAGTGGGTGGCTTGGGTGGAGGTGGGGGAGATAGATTTTCAACAAAAGCTTTGGGAACAATGGCTTCTGCAAGAGAGATGGGAGTGAAAAATACAGAAGGGAGGTAGCAATTGTGCTGTGCTATGAAGGTTGTGTAGGAGTGTTTTAAGGAGGAAGAAGAAAGCAGTGCTGTGGTAGCCACACCACAAAAAAAAAAAAAACACAACAACAGTATTTTCAGAGAGTGAAACTTCTAATTCATACTCTGTAGCTAGAGGAAAATAAAGTAGGGAAGAGCAAACAGGAGGGACTAGCTGGGAGGTGCTGTCGATGGGGTAGTCATTTTTAAGGCACAGGACATGGCGCAGATCTGACCTCACTTCAGAGCTGTGCATCCCTGGGCAGTTCCCTCACCTCTCTGAGCTTCTGTTTGCTCTTCTCTAGAGTAGGAGGAAAACTAGCACCTAGCCAAATGGGTGTGAGGATAAAATAAGATGATCCCTGTAATATTTTTGCAGAGACTCTGAAAACATAGGAAGTGCTGATCAAGCATTAGTGAGTCTTATAAAATTTTTAAGTCTATGCCAGTTCCCATTCAAGCTTTTCCTGACTCTCTGAGTCAAGTCTTGACTACTTTGTCCTCTGTGCTTTCATGGCAATTTTCTAAACCTCTGGGTAGCATTTATTTCACAGCTTTTTGCATGTTATCATATTTGTTTTCCTGCTTGTGTCACTAACAGATGAAAACCTGTGCCTTGTTCGTCTGCGTCATGCCCTACAGTACAAAGCACAGAACTTTGTACATGGTGATTAATTGCTGAACAATTGTTGATTGAATGAATGAAGCCTCTCATTAAACAACTTAAAATGAATAATTTAAGAAATATTAGAGTTAACATCAATCCTCTAATCCAGTGTTTTTCAAACTTTGCAAACAAAGACCTAGTATGTGTCTACATATGTATTTATAGTTAAGTGAAGCAAAAATTTTGTGAAATGATCATTATCCTTACTGCTGTAGTACATCCCAAAATGTTCTAATCAATTCTTTTTGTAATAGATTTTTAAACAAAATTTTAGATTTATAAATTTTTTGTGAAGATATTACAGAAAGCTAATATACCTCACACCTGGTTTCCTATATTATTAATATCTTACATCACTATGATACGTTTTTCACAACTAGTGAACGAATAATAGTATATTCTTAACTGAAGTCCATACTTTTTTTTTATTTCTTTAGCTTTTAAAAAATGTCATTTTTTCTGCTCCAGGATTCCACCCAGAATGTCATATTACATGTATGTGTCCTTAGGTTCCTCTTGGCTGTGGTAATTTCTCAGACTTCTCTTGCTTCCAATGACCTTAACAGTTGATTCACTTTAAACTTTCTTTCTGCTCCCAGAAAATCAGATGGCTCTTCCAAGTTCCTCTGTATGTTCTTTTGTGATTCTGAATTTCATGTTATAGGGCTTCCTCAAGGGTCTGTTTTTATTGAAGAATGAGATCCCATAACATTGACTAGAAGCCCTGGAAGCATAAACTGTTGCATCCTCTTGCATGACTTTTCGCATTTCTGAGTGTCCCTCCTGCAGTTCCAAATAAAACCCCCCAAGGACTATTGGCAAAACTGTTCTCATCCTAACTAACACCCACCATGAAACACCTGCCAGACCAAAAGCCTGCAGACAGCCCCAGCTCCCAGGGGCTGCCTTATTTCAGGGATATTTAGCCTGTCCCCAAGACAGAAACCCTTTTAAAAAATATTTGAGCCCTAGCCAGTTTGGCTCAGTGGATAGAGTGTGGGCCCTCAGACTGAAGGGTCCCGAGTTCGATTCCAGTCCAGGGCACGTACCTGAGTTGTAGGCTCAATCCCCTGCCCTGGTCACAGAGACTGCTGGAGACAACCAATAGATGTGTCTCTCTCCCGTCTATGTTTCGCTCTTGCAGTCTCTCCCTGTCCCTTCCACTCTTTGTAAACATCAATGGAAATTTATCCTGGGGAGAGGATTAACAACAAGGAATAAATTAAAAAATTAAATCAGTGTTTCAATAAATAAATAAATAAATAAATAAAATAAAATAAAATAAAATAAAAAATATTTGAGCCAGAGAGGGAGGCTGTGGCATCTGCTTGGGGAGGCTGTCTCCTCATTTCCAACATTCACGCCCGGGTGCCTGCATTGTTTGCCCACTTAAGTGCCTGAGTGTCCGAGGAGTAACAGAAAATGGAAAACTCCCTGACTTCACCCCACCTGGCACCAATACAGCTTTCCCTACGTGCTAGAAAGAAAGTCAAAATAAGTTTAAAATAAGTCCTTTCATGACTACAGTAAGCTCTAGAAGTAGTTAAGATTTGTGATCTGTCTGCTTCAAAGGCTACACCTCACCTGTGACTAGAAGCACATCCAAGTCTGCAATCTGTGGAGGACCCCCTCACCTACCCACCTGGCCACTCCCCCCTCCCCCCCCATTTTGGGGGGAGAAAAAATGACACAGAAAACAAGCACGTTTCACATACTCCAGACACGGTCTCCTGAAAACTTGATGTTAAGATAAGGCAGAGAACATTCGGTCTGGAGGGATACTCCAGTACCTTCTTGAAAAACAATGGGCTATGAGAACCAAATGAGACGCATGAGGTCCCGTCAACCTTTCATGTTGGACTTGAGGCAGCCAAGTGTCAGACAGGGTAGGCAACCTGTCTCAGGTCTCGGAACTAGTGAGTGTTACAGCCAAGAGTCAAAGCTGGGCCCCTGAAAACCTTACGACAGTGATTACATTTAGGAGAGATATTACTTAAGGAATTAGAATGTTGCTTAGAATGTTGAAAATCCCAAGAGACTGCTGATCCCACTTTAATAAGGAAGAAAACGCCGGATACTTGATAAAATCATCACCTTTTTGACGCGATCAGAAAGCTGAGGTTGCAAAGCTACCAATTAGGAAACCACATTCCAGAGAGAGCAAACCTCACCAAAAGGAGGCAGGACGCACCTCGCTTTTGATGGAACACGAAGGGAGGGAGAGGTGGCCTCTGTCCAAGGCGGCAGGAAGAAATCAGCTGAGATGTTAACACATTCTCAAAGGCCAATGTGGGCCAGCACATGAGTGTGGGGCAGCTGGGCGCCCAGACGCAAGTGGGGACGGCACTAGCTCCCAAGCCTTGTTCCTACGTGCTCATGAGAAAGATGAGTGAAGGCTGGAGACTGGAGAGTCCCAGAGGAGGGACCCATGGGTAGGAGAGGACACGCTGTTCGCCTAGATCCTTCTCTTTAGAAAACAAAGCCTTGAGCTGCAGAGGCAAGAACAGCAAAGGTCTTGTCCCCGGGAAAACCGGAGCCAAACGTTTATGTTTGTCCTTCCTCCGGCATTTCTGATATATCTCCAATGTACTCAAATCTTTTTAGACTCCCAGCCGTAGACGTCCAGTTTAATACGAACCATTCAGCACAGCCCTGCCTGCGTGAATGACGGGTGATTTATTGAGATCACTTGAAGGATCTCAAGTGCAGGCGCTGCTGAGATTGCCGAGGCCTAACGTCATGTGGACGTCGTCCAAGGAATCCGGACTGCAGAGGGCTCATCAGCCCAGTGACGGTGTCTGCCGCGTTTTCTTCTTCTAGTGATTTTCCTAGAAGAGGCCTGAGCTCCGGCAGCAGGGGAGCCCTTGCTGTCTGCAGGGAGCTCTGAGCTGCAGCCTCCTGCTTCCCGGAGGCTCCACTGTTTCTGCTCAATCACAAGGAGGTGAGGATTCCAGCTGTAGACTTGGGCTATGTTTGGATGGTTAACAAATATGCGCTAGAAGTGCCTGAATCTGCTTGGTTCCAAATGATAGCTGTCCCCTAACTTTTCCACCTTTTAAGAGGTAACACAACAGCCTAGACCAGCAGTTCTCAACCTGTGGGTCGCCAACCTGTGGGTCGCAACTCCTTTGAGGGTCGAATGACCCTTTCACAGGGAAAGCACATAGATAATTACATATTGTTTTTGTGATTAATCACTATGCTTTAATTATGTTCAATTTGTAACAATGAAAATACATCCTGCATATCAAACATTTACATTACGATTCATAACAGTAGCAAAATTACAGTTATGAAGTAGCATGAAAATAATTTTATGGTTGGGGGTCACCACAACATGAGGAACTGTATTAAAGGGTCATGGCATTAGGAAGGTTGAGAACCACTGGCCTAGACTCTACTGCCAGACTGTACTGGGTTCAAATCCCAGTCCAGTCACTTCCTAGCTTTGTAACTTTGTGTAAGTTACTTAGCCTCTCTATGCCTAATGGATTAGTAGATAGATCTAGATAGACATCAATTAAGAGCAGTGCCTGGTACAGACTATGTCCCACAAGATATTAACTACTATTATCACCTGAATTTCAAGCCTCTCCTTGCTGAAATCCAGGTTCTTCACAGCGGAATTTCTTATCAGCCTTCAAGACTGCTGTATAGCCCATCCAGCATGGCTCAGTGGTTGAGCATCGACATATGAACCAGGAGGTCGTGGTTTGATTCCGGGTCAGGGCACAAGCCCAGGTTGCTGGCTTGATCCCCAGTGTGTGGAGTGCAAGAGGCAGCCAATCAATGATTCTCTCTCATCATTGATGTTTCTCATTTCTCTCTCTCTCTCTCTCCCTCTCCCTTCTTCTCTGAACTCAATAAAAAAAATTTTTTTTTTAAAAGACTGCTGTATAAAGTACTCCTGCACTCACCAGCCCTGTACATTACTCTTTTTTCTGTACCCCCAACGGTGCCCATAGAAAGCCCTTCTGTGTTGACCCATCTGCCTCTTCCTCTATCTGGGAGCTTCTGAAGGGCAGTGACTTTGCCTTGATCAAGTCACGGGCCCAGCACTTCGTTAGCACAGGGCCCAACTCATCAACTGCGCTCACTCAATGCTCTTGGAAGAAACAGATGAAAAAATGATCTCCCTCACCTTTAGAGGATGGGGAAGGGAGAACTAACGTGTATCAGACCCCTAGGAAATGCTAGGCATTAGGCTGATTTCACCTATTATTCTGACTCATATAGTAAGATTGTAAGTGATGTGTTTATTAAAGGTTTATGTAATAGCTGGTCTTTAAGAGTAGATCAAATATAAGTGGTTTGCTTATTCTTGTCTATAACAAAACACAGTGTGTAAATGGTTAAGAGCATAGATTCTGGAGGCAGACTGTCTTGGTCTACAGCCAAGATCTATACTAGCTGTGTGACCTAGGAAAAGTTACTTAATCTCTCTCTGCCTACATTTTAAAAATTTGTTATATGGGGAATAATAGGACAGTGAGAATTATAGTATGTGTATAGCTAATACACGCATAAGGCACGAGTAGCAGTGATCCCTATGTAGTGAATATTTAATAAATGTTAGCTGTTACTATTATGCAGTGTTTGATCTTTTTAATGAAATAATGTATGTATTACAATAAAATTTGAGTAAATGAACTTGTATAGCTGACTACATTTCATAAACCAGGAAGAGTGTGCACTGTTAAACAGAAAAGAAAGAAGTAACCTAATAATCTGAAGGGAGGTAGAACACTGAATTTGCAGTAAGGAAACCTAGTTTCTGGTCCCCATTTTGCCACCTGGCAAGGTCTTAACCTCCCTGAGCCTCCTTTAGGAACTAGAGGTGATGGGGTGGGGGGTGGATTCTCTCCGGAGAGTGCGAAAATTACGAGATTGCATCTGCAAAAGCACCCACCTTGGCCCCAGGGACACTGGAGACTCCACAGAATCTGAGATGATGGTATTTATTTCATCTTTATTTTACTCATTTACATTTTTCCAAAGACATATTCACTCCATGATATGTAAACTGGGGAAAGTGCTTAACAATAAACACCTGTTATTTGGGGTTGGCAACGGGTCCCTGGAAAACCAGTGTCCGGGTTTGACTTGTGAGAGCAGCAGGGTGGGGCTGGTGTGGACAGTAATGTCAGCAAACATCTTTCAATAGAGAAGGGCCAAGCTCTTGTTCAATATGGGAGCTCGCTTGTTGAAACTCCAGAGATCTCACTGAATAAACCCTCTGGTAAAGAGAAATTCTCTGTGAAGAGAAGTTTCCGATCAATTTGAAGGAGATGCTTTGGTAAATGAAGCCAAAAAAGAAGTAATTGCCACCCAGAATACGCCTCCAAGGGGGTCCCGATGGGAGCGTGAGCCGTCTTCCAGGGGAACTCCCTGAGAGATCCAAAGCTGGGAGTCAGCAAGAGCTACATCTAGTGGGGGTACGAGAAGGGTTTGGGGATAAGTCAAAGATGTCTCTGTTGAAGTTATTCCAGTTGCTTCCACTGCCTCTCTTTCCACTCCTGACTCACAGAGAAACCAGCAACCTGAATGTTACCCCAGAAATCTGGGAAGAGCAAATGTACCTAGTGTGGGAGTTGACAGAGGCATGTCCTTTCTCCTCCGGTCACTTCAGGCTGCCAGATGGCTCCAGGCCCCCTCCCTACAGGTAACGCCCACCAGCTCAACTCTGCAGAGCGCCCACTCCAGGAAGAGGTCCTGAAAACAGCTGCATGGCTGAGGGCACCTGCACCAGGGTTCTAGAATATGCAACCCAGTCTTCCAGGAATGCATGGGTGGCCATGACTGTTACAATGGGAAGACAGAGCTGCAGAGGACATTGGTACATTGCAAATCGTGTATGTCATTAAATCACATTAGTAAGGGGAGATGGGACAATCTCACTGCATGTGTATTTCAAAATTTGGACTTTGAATATCTTTAGAGAATCCAACATAAAATTCCATCTCAAGACATGTCTGACAATTATAACGGCAGAACACTGTCCCTAAATTTATGAACAAGACATATTTTTGCTATTACAGTTTAATAGTTTGTAGAATGTTTCCACTGAAAACTTGATCCCCCTTTCCCTCCACACTGATTGTCTATCACCATAGTAATGCTGTGTAACAATTTTCTCCAAAACTCAGTGTCTTTATTATTGCTTGGGAGTCTGTGCATCAGCTGGGTGGTTCTCCTGGTCTTGGCTGGGACCACATGCATTTGTAGTCAGCTCTGGGTCAGTTCTGCTGATCTTGGCAGGGCTCGCATGTTTGGAGGTTGACGGCTGTAGGCTGGTCTAGGATGGCCTTGGCTAGGATGAATGGGCTCTCCTCCGTGTACCTCTCAATTTCCTCCACTAGGCTAACTTGTTCATGTGCCAGTGGGATGGTTTCAAGAGAGTGAGCAATAGTGTTTAAGGCCTCTTGAGAGCTGGGAACTGGGACATGTCACTCCCAGTTGTTCCATTGGCCAAAGCAAGATCCATGGCCAGCCCACATCCAAGGCTCTACCACCTGATGGGAGAAGCTGGAAAGCCACATTGTGAACAAGGGCTGTGGCTACAGGAAAAGTGGAGAATCAGGGCCATTTTTGCAATCAATCTCCCACCCCCTCCGTTCTACTTGTTCAACTTTACAACTTTCCTCTTAGAGTGTGTTTCTCTAGTGGGGCAAGTGTGATGCTCAAGATTGATCCAGTCTCATTAGACATCTGCCTCCCTTCCCCATGAAACCATAGTGTTCATCTTCAGAAAATCATATATAAACAAAGATTTTATGTAACGAGAATAGCATACTAAATAGAATTTTTTTAAAAAAAGCTTTCACGGTACAAGCTCAGACAGGGTTAATTTCTCTGAGCCTCAATTTCACAGATTTAAAATAGGGATTATAGTAGTTGATACATATTTGGCCAGGTTTTAGACTAAGTACCAGGACTTTATTTCGTTATTAACTATTTTCACCCTCCCAATAACCTTATAGAATAGGAACGGTTCCATCCCCCTCCTCCTCATTTTCTAGATGATGAACTTGATGCTCAGAGAACATAAGCAATTCATCCGAGGCCCCACAGCAAGTCAGAGGCAGAACTGGGATTTGAACCCTGGTATCCGGCTCCAGGGCTTGTGCTCTTAACTACTATGTCATTTTTATCATTTATCATTCTGAGGTACCTACCTCATAGGGTAACTGTCAAAATCAAGGCACATATACAAAGCTCTTAAAAACAGTGTCTGGCATATAGTGAGACCTTATTAACATGTTTGCCATTATTATTGCTTGTCATTATTGTTGGCTATAGAGTGGGGATATTAATTAATTATTAATATTAATTAAGCTCTCCATGGAACTTTAGAAGTTGCTCCTCCGTGTCCCATATTTTTTACATTATTATTATTAACCTATGTATTCATTTGACAGATTGCCAGCAGTCTCTTCGAGGTAAGTTAGGCTTTTTCTAACATGAACCTCAAAACTCTTCCAGCCTCTACCCATTCCCCAGTTCCAAATCCACTTTCACATGTTTAGGTGTTTGTTACTTCTTGGTACCCAAATCTGTGTTTGTTTGCTAGGGCTGCCCTAACAAAGCACCACAGACGGGGGAGCTTAAACAAAAGAAATTCCTTTACTCATAATTCTGGAGGCTGGAAGTCCAAGATCAAGTGGCAGCTGGGTTGGTTACTTCTGAGACCTTATTTTCTGGGCCTCACCTGCTCTTTCCTGTGTGTGTGTGTGTGTGTGTGTCCTATTTCTACTTCTTATCAACACATAAGTCATGTTGGACTAGGCCCACAATATGACCTCATTTTACCTTAATCATCTCTATAGAGGCTTATCTTCAAATGTGGTCACATCCTAAGGTACTGGAGGTCATGACTTCTACGTATGAATTTGGGGGGAATATGCAATTTGGTTCATAACAACCTCTTATCAAAATCGTCTAGAAGAGAGATGACAAGAGACTAAAATGAGAGAGTAGGGGAGAGAGATTTACAAATAAATGCATTTTCTTTTTCTAGAAGCCCCCAGTCCCTTCTCCCCAAGGCACCTCAACAATTCTTCCAATGGGCAGAGGGGAAAAAGCTGAGTCAGACCTGTTCTTGGCCTTGTGT
This sequence comes from Myotis yumanensis, assembly GCF_028538775.1. NCBI lineage: Eukaryota > Metazoa > Chordata > Mammalia > Chiroptera > Vespertilionidae > Myotis > Myotis yumanensis. Next base: position 202,280,304 of record NW_027223754.1, read on the forward strand.
CTGGAAATGAATGACCCTGAGGTTTTCTAAGGGCATTATTCATTTTTCACTCCATAGTGTTGGCTCCATGAAGACAGAAGCTGAGAGAAACATTATGAGTTTGGAACAAAGTGACAAATGAAAACAGAGAAGGGCAAAAGGAAAAAAAATAACACATTTCTGCCCCAGAGAGCTGCCAATGGAATTGAGAACTTCCAGTCTGGGCCCGGCCCACCCCATCCCAGGCAAGGAAGACCCCAGGTCCCAGCGGGGGGTTGCCAATGAGGAGAGAAGATTCTGGAGAAACATGTGCATGTGTGTTTATGGTGGGGACTGACAACTAGAATCTAGGGAGAGGGTGGTGAGGCACATGCCATGTGAACATAAGTTTGGACACCATTCAAGCCAAAGAAAATCTCCAGCTGTTTTTGGAATGTCTCTGATGTCGCTGGAAGAGCACTGGGGTGGGGTCAGAAGACCTGGGATGGGTATTGAATCTGCCTCTACCACCAGAGTGACCTTGGACCCATTTCTTGATTCTTCTGAGCCAGTGAAATGAAAAGAAATGAGAACGTTATCGTCTGGCCTTCCCTCCTCTTCTTGTAGAATTAAACCAAAGGATGTACATAAAAGCACTTTGTTCAATTCTAAAATGATGAGGAAGAAAGCAGTCAGGCTTTGGAATCAGACAAGCCTGGGTTCAAATGTGGTTTGAGACACCGACAAGCTGAATGATCCTGAGCCAAATGGCTTAGGCTCAGTTTCCTCATTCAGTTATTCATTCATTCAATAAATATGTTACAGAGAACAAGTATAGGTCACGCACCAAATGATGAAGGCCGGAGCGCTTACCTTCACAGAACTTTCTTATCTGTGAAAAAGAAAAAAATGAATTGCCTGCCTTACAAGGCTGCTGGAAGAATCAAATAAGATTAAGTATTTGTAATGCTCAGCCTAGTGGCTTAAAAGGAATGTTCAACAAATGTTAATTCCACCGTCTTTCCCTGACAAAAGCATTATCATCATTGGGAAACTTTCCCATATTATCATAACGGAAACTTCTTTTGATCAAGGCCTTTTAAGAAGAAGACATTGAAAACGATTACAGAGAAAAGGCCAGTTACTTTCACAAATTAAAGATTGGTCTGAGCATGAGCACATGCTGCTGTGGCAGGATATCCCACTTGATGGGCTGGAGGATAAACGATTTGGAGGTTTCTTTTAATTGAAGTCAAAATTAATCAGAGCAACTACTCTGAGTCCACTTGACATCATGTAATTCTGTTTGGAGATTGTGGAGATATCTTTACTAATGAGCATCTGGAAGACATATCCGTGAGCATCAAAACCTAGGACCCATCTCTCTTTCTGTCTTGATCCCCTTCTCTTTATTACACCCCCTCAGGTGTATACACATGAGCACACATATGTATACATGACAATACATGGGCACATATGCATACACATGCAAGGCTACAAATTCACATACACACACACGCAATTCCCAGAAGGCTAGTGTATCCGCTTCATAAAACAACATGCCATTTTGAAAAATAGTGCTTATTTTTGCTACTCTCATAAATGTTAACTGAATGAAGAAATAGGCGAATGAATGAGTTAGCTCTCATGGGCCAAGCACCAACTCTAAATCATGCTTTTTTGTGGGGAAAAACAGCAGAAGGGTACCCCAGTCAAATAAATTTGGGGAACACTGAGTCTTATAATCGCTGTAGGAAATTCACAATGCACAAGAGAATATAGAAGTCCTGAGAATTTTCCTAGTAAAAACAAACAAACCGGGTTTTTTCGATGGTGTACTTATCATTTAAGCCTGGAAGTTTCTTTTTGCCAGCTTTATTGAGATATAATTGACATACAACATGGTGTAAGTTTCATGAGAAACCAGTGTAACTGTTAATGCTGAGATGCCCCAACTTACTTGGCCAAGGATAGCTCACTTATGTATGCGTTAGGGTGCTGTAGCACCCATTAATTTCACAGAACCTATTGTGCCAGGACAAACAGTTTGGAAGACTGCTGGTTAGGTGGTAACCGAGCCAGTTGGGACTTTGCAATGTGCAATGTTGCTGTATCTGAAGGTAAAGCTTGCCCTGCCTCTCTCTGTAGATTACTGAGGCCAGTTCCAGCCAGGCCCATATTAAAAACTGAGCTCTATTATAAGGACAAAGGAGGTCTCAGCAATCTCAAGGCCATAGATCCAGTGGAAGCTCAGAAAGTACTGGAACCAGGAACAGGGAGGTCACAGGACCATCTCAGTTTCCCATCCCTTCTCTTCTCCTTACATCAGCTTCATTCCTTCTGTCTCTGCTTGCTCGGCCTTGGCTACTCCAGGTCACAGAGCAGGTGGAAGTTGTCCACATCTCCACCTTCGCACCAAGGATTCAGGCCCACCCCAGCCCAGTCATCTGCAGTCATGGGCAGGGTCACATCTTCTAAGGTGGCTGCTGGGCCCTTTCCCCTCAGGGGAGGGAGACAGCTAGAGGTTTCTCAGCAGCCACTACCCATGGGCCTGCCACACTCTCTCACAGGCTTTGCCTGTCTGTGCATCTAAACCCTGTCCATGCCTTATAATCACCTAGAAACATTTTCAAAATATTTGTTTCGGGCTTCCCAGTAGAGATGCCAATTCAGTAGATTGGAGAGGGACACAGAAATCTGTATGTTGTAAAAGTCCCTCTGATGTTTGCTAATGTACAGCTCTAGAATCATCCATCCACGGTAGTGCTCTGGGTATGCCACACCATCGGGAGCTCTTAATCTTTGGTTCTCATTGTCTTCTCACCTTTGTTCCTCTGTCATTTCTCAATGTTTCTCAGCTCTCATGGCCCAGTTTAAATGCCACCTACTCCAGGAAGTTTCCCTGATTCTGCCTGCTGGTGAAATCAATATTGTTCCTTCATTCTTCCATTGCATTTGCTGTAATTAGTTAGAAATCAATCTTTCTCTCTAACTAGATTATAAACTATAGCAGACAGAAGACAAGTTCTTTTAAGTAATGTATTTCTTATTAAAAGTAATGTAAAATTTGGAAAATGCAGATACTAGAAAAAGAAGAAGAAAATATCTAATTCTCCAAATCAGAAATAGCCATAATTTAAGTTTGAGCATGTTCCCTCTAGTCTTTTTTCAATGGGTCATGTGTCCTTTTTTTCATAATTGGAATCATATATAATTTTCTACCCTGTGCTTTTCTTCAGATGACCTTATATTGAAAACATTTTCCTATGTTATTGTTTCTTCAAAAGCATTATTTTCTTTAAAAAGAAAATTTTTTTTTCAAAATTGATTTGAGAGAGAGAGAAAGGGAGAGGGAGAGATAGAAGCATCAATGCAAGAGAAACATCAATCAGCTGCCTCCTGCATGCCCCCTCCTGGGGTTGGAGCCCACAACCCAGGCATGCGCCCTGACTGGAATCAAACTGGCAACCTCTTGGTGGATGGGACGACACTCAACCACTGAGCCACACTGGCTGGGTGAAAAGTATTATTTCCAATGACTGTATAACACCCCACTCCATTCCCACGCTTGGTTGACTCATTTCCCAATGAGTTGTTGGACCCTTCCATTATCTTCCATTTTTATTCTTGCTCTTAAAAATAACAAAGTGTGCTGGATATTTTTCATTTGTCTCTGCCGAGCCACTGTTCACCCGGAGCCCATATGGACTCTGTCAAAGGGCCCGCTTGCCTCTGGCTCTGCTTGGACTCAGAATGGGAGGTGCCGGCAGAAGACCAGAAGCTGGGAGGAAGGAAGGGTGGGCCATCTACGCCACGTGGGCCACCTGGAGGCCCTCCCCAAACAGCTTCTCTCTCTAGGTTCTGCAAACTGCTTATTCCCTGCCCTTTAGGCCTTGATCAAGGACAAGGGGCGGGCCCCACAGTCCTGCACCATCCCTGGTGCTCTGCCCACGCTTTGTAAGTGGTTGTTTTGTTGTTGCTTTTCATTAAACTGTCCTCCAGTGACTCAGTTTGAGTATGCTGTTTCCTGATGAGATCCTGACAGATACACATGGCAGTGGGCATTTTGTACCTACATTTTTTACCACAATCCACTTCCTCCTAGCGATTCCAGATAAATTCTTGAAAGTGGGTAAGCAGATAGAAACATGTCTATGGCACTTAATTTATATATTGCCACATTGCTTTTAAAAAATCAGTGATGCCAAATCATACCCCTCCTAGTAGGGTTTAAGAACATTCAAAATGACAGTTTTGGATTTCAAAATATTGGTAAGTAAAAAGCATTTTGTGTTTTAATTGGCCTTTCATTGATTACTAGATAGGATTAATTTTTTCACATATTTTAATTATTTTATGAATTGCCACGCCTGATTTTACTTTCTTTCTCTCATAATATCCACCTTCCCACCTATAATAATAATCATCATCATAAGAATTGGAATTATTATTATCATTATTACCAATTTGGGCAACCTGATGGATGGCTGAAATATTTGATGAACCAGAGACTAAAGATGCTACAAAATGGAAAAGTTACTCTTCATCTGTTAAATGAGAATGCCCAGGGACCACATGTATTTTCAATCTATGAAGTAATGGTTGTATTATTAAAAGTAGTAGCTATTGAATTCCTGTTATTTGCTAGATACTGTGCTAAGTGACTTACATATTATTTCGTCAAACCCTAAATATATAATCTGATTGAACAATATGTTCATTTCTGAAACCCAGCTTCACCTCAAGTTTTATAACCACTAAAAACCCAATCTTTCTCTCCAAAATAGTTTTATCTAATAAGACGTGAGCTTCAACATGATGCGGTCTTATTGATGCTGTAACATCTCTAAAGTGACCTTTGGTTCCCAAGTTAAGCAAAAATGGAAATGTTGAAATTCCACTAGACAAACTGTTCTCAAATATTTCCAGCTCACTTTTATAAACACAGGGGGCTTGGAAGGTTCGCATAAACATCCAATATCATTTGAACCTTTTGTTGCTTTGAGCAAAGTGTTTGGGATTTATCTGTTGGAGATGAGACTTTTAGAAAACAACCACATAAAAGTTACTTCCAACTTCTCTTTCCAAGTTCTATTTTAGAATGCAGGGAAGAATTTCTGGAGCAAAATGGGGCCAGTTTTGAGGTCTGGAAGCAAGCGCCTCTTGAGATAAGCCATATTGCCAGGCGAGCCTGGTGCCATATCATTTGGACACTGCTCTCCCTCTGAGTTCTTCCCTTCTAAACAGAGCATCCCCCCAAAAAAAAAATTTCAAATTTTGTAGTTTCCATTTTTAGAACATTGGTCTCACTTTCCTTATTTTACTGATCCCTAATTTTTTTTTCATTTGGAGGGACAGTAGTGAGAATGCCGTCAATTCTCTCCAGGGCTTGGTCTGGCAGGAGAGAAAAAGTGGTAATTTCGCAGAAGAACCAAATGCTATTTCTGAGCTCTGTGGCTTTGCACAGATTTTTATTTCTGGGAGAGGTTGTGTTTTATGTATTATGGTCTTATATTTCTGCTTGTTGCAGCGGGCAGCCAGGCCTGAGTTTTAATGTCATATTACTTTGGCTGGGAATGACGGGTCTGGAAGCTGAAACAGGGCTCAGAGACAATGCTCCCTTCCACCCCTGCTAAATCTGCCCCTTGCTCATTTTCAGAGACAGCTGCAATGTTTAAAGTCCAATGAAAGGAGAAGGAAGGAGAGAAGGGAGCCAAAGCCCCAGCCCCAGCTGATACCGGCGTCATTCCATGGGTGCGGTCATCCAGATGTTAGCTCCTCCAGATGTCCAGCCTTATCCACCTGTGCTGTGAGAATGTGATAGATGCGAGGCCAGGCCGCTCACCTTCAAGTCACACCGTTAAATCAAAGATGCTCTATGTTTCAGCCACTGGGCGTGCTAAGCCCATCTCTACGTCCCTATTAGGTCTGCAGATCGTTCAGGCGTTGGGTTCCCAGAGGAAGACGAAGAGACCATTTGTCCAAGGAAACGTCTGTGATACAGGTTAAGTGGCCCGTGAGAGAGCCCTCTCATCTATTGGCTGAAACACAAAACGGAAAACATGTGCAGCTTGCACAGGTCCCCCAAGGCTCTCGCTTCTTCCCAGGAAATGGGGTGATGAAGGATCTGCAAACACGTGAATTCAGGCAGCCCACATGCCTTGGTGTTGCACAATGCAAAAAGCATCTGCTGGATGGAAACCCTGGGCATCGGAATTGGAATTTATAGAGACAGATGGACTTCTGGCCTCTAGCAGAGATTCTATTCCCGCTGCTATGGAAATCGATTTTTCCATTAAGTGAGAAGGAAGCATTCCTCAGTCAATTATGCTGATTGATGCATTTGATGTGCTTTTACCGAATGTCAGTATCTGTGTTAGGGGCTGAGGGTACATGGGCCCTACCCTCAAGGCACTCATTCTCTAATGGGGAGAAAGATAGAGAAATGAATATTTATAATATAAAACAGTCTTCGTGACTACAGAAATGCACATAAGGATTTGGGAAGAAACCAGGGGAGTGTAGCCATCTGTAAACCAAGAGTATTGGCTATTTGCTGTTTTGGCTACCAAAGATCCAGGCTTCCCTTCTTCTTGATAATATTTAAAATACATTTTTTATTGGGTATTCATCTTACCCACACCAAACTGGCTGTACCACCCCCACCCCCCTCAAACCCAGCGGTGGCCCCTGATTGGCTGAAGCAAACTGGGGCTTCAAAAAAGCCTTTGGAGGAGAAGATACCAAAGCTAGACCCTCAAGGCTAGCTAAGAATTAGCCAGACTCATTTTTTCTTTTTAATTGAGAACGTTATTCTAAAAAAGAAGATGATCATTCTAGAATTGCATGAGCTAAGGCACAGAGGTGCAAACAGGATGTGATATGTGCAGAAAACTACAAGCAGTTTCGTGTTACTAGAAAACACAGCAAGCATCGAGAAGATAAGGATAAAGAAGCAACTAGAGGTCATGTCTTGGAGGCCCTCATCACCTTTTAGGCTTTCTCTTCAGTTTCCCATTTGTGTCTTCTGCCCATTTATTTTAAACTAGATGCCTGTTGCACGGAGAGATTCGTGCAATAGGCCTTCTCTTCCCTTCCCTTGGCTGCTGGCACCAGTTTTCCTCTGGCACCCAGGACCCAGGCCTTCGCTCTGGCTGGGCTCAGGCCAGAGCCCCCCCATAGCCGTCAGGTTTCGTGGCTCCGCTGATCCCGGGGGCATGAGGCCTCGCTGCTCGGCCGGCTTCGGGTACATTTGTTTTCGCTCCACCGCTTGGAGCCTACATATGCAAATTAACCGCCATCTTTGTTGGTGGTTAATTTGCATATTGTCCTGATTAGCCAATGGGAAGCATAGTGAAGGTACAGTCAATTACCCTTTTTGTCTTTTATTAGATAGGATTAGGGATTTCTGATCTTTTCTTATTGATTTCTAAGACATACAGACATTCTTGGATATTCCCATCACAAAAAGTGGCCCCCAAGCCGCAGTCAGGGGCGAGAAGTGAGGGTTGCTGGGGTGCTGCTGTGGAGGTAAGGTGACTGTGGGGAGAGTGTGTCTCCACTGAACAGTTGGATTCCCCTCCTTTATTTCCAACATGGAGGAAACTTATAAATCATCCTGATATCACAAATTGACTACTTGTCCCTTTAATGCTAGCTCCTTGGCCAAAATCAGTCATCATATCTCTGTAACAACAGCTGTAAGGACAAAGTTGTATTAAGCAGGATGTTGTCCACCAAACCAAGAACCTTGGACTAGAAACATGGCAGTGCCCTTCTTGGGGTGAAGATCAGGATAAAGATGTGCAGGGACAGACCAGCACCCCATTTTTCTGGGGGCACAGCCAACTCCTGTGGCAATAACAACCCTTCCAGCAATGCAGTTATAGAACATCAGGTAACCTGGCATCAGGCATGGGTGCTCTTAAATCCCTGCGGTATGTTCTGCTATGAAAAAAACAATGGAAATGCACAGTGACGGAATATCTCTCTCATCAAATGCCAAATCCTAGAGGACTCTTGCTTCTTCCTGCTACCAGTGGGTTCTTCGTTTTCCTCTTAATCTGATCACAGCAGGATAAACTGTGACTTTCAACAACAACAAAAGTGTCCCAGTCTGGGCATTTGCACAGTTTGCTCCCACCCTCTGGATCCCCTTGGAGAGATGTGTGACACTGCAGTCAGCTTTCTCCTGGGATATCTTGAGTTTGGATCCCTGGTCCTGCTGCCCATGCACTGTGTGACCTTGGGGAAATTCACAAAGGCCACTGTCTTAGTTTCTAACTATGTAAGGGAATAGGAAGTAGGGCAGGGCTGAAAGTGATAACTCCCTTGAAGAATGTTGGAAAACTCCCTAACACTTTGCACAGCTCTGAGATACTCAGTGTGAACAGGGGGTCAAACTCCACCAAAGGTCAAATGGACATTTGCCCAGTGACCTGGGGGCAGGAGGGTTGGGGAGCAGAGGATGGCCTAAACTATACGCACTTTTCACAAGGACAGATGAGAGCAGATGTGGCTCTGGTTCCCAGGAAAGGAAGGCCATCCTAGTGCACTCACACCCTGAGGATTTGCACAGCCTGCTCAGCAGAGGACTTTGGGTGTGATGTTAAGAGCCAAATCCTAAATACCTTGAGCCTTCTCCAAGTCTACAGTATTAGGAAAACATCTTGTGCTTGCTGACCATGGGATGGCCTTCCACTCAAGAGTGAGAGGGACAGGCTCCGCTGTTCCTGACTTCTTTCCATGTGGGTGTGGGCATGACACATGCGCCTGCCACGGCTCAGGCACCACAGATTCTGCTGTCCCCTGGGAATTTGGGACATTGAGTCAGAAGGGATCTCTAAGGTCATCCACTGACGCCTGACTTTCTTTCCATCGTCTTCCACAAATAGCCAGGTCTCTTCTTTTTTAACACCTCCAGTAACAGGAAATTCATTAACTTGGCAGCCTGATTGCATATTTGGGGAGGCTTGGGGGATTTTTTTATGTCTTATGGAGAGTCCTTTCTTGTAATGAACAGAAATTTATTTTCTTATAGTTTTTTTTTCTTTCTAGTCTTAGGTAGGATGGCCATATTATTTATTGTACAAACCCAGGTTCATGTTTGAGACTAAATAGGGGCACTGTTAATAATTACACCAGAACAATAGGGGTAAACTGGAACTCTCCTGGCAAAATAAGACTTAAGACTGCCTCAATCTTAGGTTTATTCCAGGGGTAACTAGAACAATTCTAGGTCCCCTTCCTCATATCAAAGGCACTTGAATTACTCCCTGTGTCCTTTCGCCTCTAGAATGAACAAGGGAAGCTGATTTCTTTAGTGGAAAGATAATTGGACTGAGAACAAGAAACATATGTGACTTTTGGGTGCAACACCGGGAAGGGCCAGTTGCCTCCCAAGATCCGAAGTTATGCTCTAATATTTCAGAAAAGAAAGCAATTTGTAGTGTTCTGAAATGTGAAAGGTCTGTCAAAAGGACATGAGTTCAACCACACAAATTGAGAAACACAAATTGTGGTTTTATTTGTTCTGCAGAAGTATTAAAAACACTGAAATTTTTTTTCATGAGGTGGTATAGTGTGGTGGTAGTGGATGCCAAATTTGTCTACAGCTCCAGGCTGAGCTGGCTGCATCAGAATCTGGGAAGTGTATTAAAAGTCAGATTCCTGGGCCTCAACTCAGAATCTCCATGGGGGCCGGCAGAATATGCATTCTGAAAAACTCTAAAAACAATTCTAATGATGAGCCAAATGGTCAAGAGCACCAGCAAAATGGTCAAGAGCACCAACTTAGGTGTCATACATTCATTCACTCCACAGATAATTACTCAGCACCTACTATGTGCCAGATACATTCTAAGCCCAAGAGAACCAGCGGTAGACACACACACACAAAAAGGCAAAACATCAAACAGATTTGTAACCTGCTATTACTAGCTATGTGACTCAACTTTTCAATGCCTCAGTTTCCACTTCATAAGGTTGTTGTGCTGTTTAAATAAGGTAATATATGTAAAGTGCTTACCCCGGTGGCTGGTCCACAGTGAATGCCTTATAAATGTTAATTATGAAGGGCATATCATGTTGAGGATGGCGATGGTGTCAAAGATAACAATGATAAAGCTAGAAAAGGAAAACAAAGAAAGCTGACTAGCCATGGAGACATGGAAAGACTAACTACCATCCCATCCAAGTTCACCATGTAGCCACTTTTTTTCACTAAGACTTTGAGTGGTCCTTTTTTTTTATAAATCTTTGTCTCAGATATAATGTAAAGGACCTATATAGGATGATAAATAGATATTCCATCCAACATAAATATTCCATAAACCCCAAATCACTCAAATATTCCTCAAAAGAACAGTGTCCAGGCACCAGGTCCACTCTGACTCTCTTCGTGAACATTCTAGCTGCTGGTGGGCCCCTGAGTCAAATGCATCATTTCAGGCATGATCTTAACTTAATAATATATAGAAAAATAATAATAAGGAGATTTAAACGGCAAGGAATTCCCTGCTTGGTGTGGCTCAGTTGATTGGGTGTTGTCCTGTGCACCAAAGGGTTGCCAGTTTGATTCCCAGTCAGGACACATGTCTGGGTTGTGGACTCAATTCTCAGTAGGGGCCGTACAGGAGGCAGCCAATTAATGTTTCGCTTTCACATTGATGTGTCTCTCTCCCCCTCTCCCTTCCTCTTTCTAAAAATCAATAAAAAAATATTTTCTAAATAAAATAGCAAAGAGCTGAGCTATCACTTCTGTCATTCTAGTTCTTGCACATGTGTAGGCCGCAGACCAGGCTCATGTTCCCAGAGTTGGGATAAGGCAGTGGCTCAGATGGACAGAGGGACAGAAGGGATGTGCAGATTAAGACCACCATGGAGCAAGGCAGGGCCCTGGAGGAGGAGGAGGCTGAGAAGCTGCCTAGTTTTCAGGCAACAGTTTTTACTCCTCCAAGGAGGTCAGCAGAGATTGTAATGAGAACATCTTGGCCGAGACCATAATTCATTGTCCAAAACTGGGCTGGGCCCCTTGCACTGGGAGAATTTAGCAGTTTTTCACATTATTCTCAAACCCCATCCCCCTGTTTAAGGGTGTCACTCAGGGTTTATTGCAGAAAGGGTCCAAAGGCCTCTGTTCATATGTCCTAGGGGGCCAGAGGCTAGGGAAGAGTGGTGGTGGTGATGGGGCAGCCAGGAGCGGGGATAAAGGGCCGTACTGGGAGAGATTAGCAGGAAAGCTCCTAGGAGGGAAAACTCAGCTCTCTCTGTTTACACAGCCTTGGTTCAGAGCCATGAAGAGAAGCAAACACTGCAAGGCAATGGAAGAACAAGCAGTTGAAAGAAAGTGCAACTTCCAAGAGGCCACTGGCCAGCCACAGTGCCACCAGGTACGGCTGCATAGTCTGGGCACTGCACAATGCCAAAGGGTACCATTCGTACAGATTAGGGATAGACACTTTTCTGAAAAGGGCCAAGTAATAAGTATCTTTTGGCTCTTTGTGAGCCATATGGTTTCTGTCGCAACTATTCGACTTGGCCATTATAGTTCAGGGGTTCAGATAAAATACAGGACACCATGTAGGCATGAGAGCAGCCATAGACAATACATAAATGGGTGGGTATGACTGTGTTCCAGTAAAATTTTCTTTGTAAAAGCAGGCAGTTGAAGATGACACAAATGGCAGTCTCTGGAATTTTGCAGTGCCACTGTCCTTGCCAGGCAGCAGTGCCAATAAGGCAGGCCGGTTTTCAAATAGGATGGCCAAGCAGAGAAGTAGCTTTCAATTGTGTTAAACCATAACCCCCACAGTAAGATACATTAGATATCATGATCACAAAACCTTACTTAACCTTACTAAGTATGATAAGACTCTAAGATAGTCTATACTTTATTATATTCTATTTAATATTTTTTAAAATGTTGGTGGCAACCAAAACAATTAACTTTACAGTCTTTGAATGGGTCTCCACTCATGGATTGCTGGACTGGGAGCCAAGAGACCTGGGTTTCAATCTTCCAACTCTTACCAACAGCTTCTTTTTCGAAGAATCACTGCATTTGAGGATTTGCATCTGGAAATGGGGATCATAATAATTTCAGACTTTATAGGAGAAACATGAAATAATTCAGTTCCTCAATGTGGTAACTGGGATGGTTTTAGGTAATGCATGGGTATACATTGTAGATAAGTATTTTAATCATGAAAAGGTACAACTTACATCAAATGCGTAATGTAGCAGTGATATAAAAATACATTTTTTATGTGAAATACATTTTCAAAATACATTTATTTTCAATCTAATGTATTCATTTATATTATTTTAAATAAATTAATTTAGGTTAGGTCATTTGAATAAAAATATTAAGCAGATAATAGTACAGGTTATATGTGAATGTGGCAAAATTTGTGCAGATGGTAAGTGAAGTGTGGGAAGCATGGAGATAACACATGAGCAAGTACAATCTAAAAGATGGTAGACGTGACATGGAGGCCCTGGGAGACATGAGCTGAGTGGATAAATAGGTAAATAAATGATGGATGGATGGATGGATGGATGGATTGAAGATGGATAAGTAGGTTGATGGGTGAGGGACAGATGGATGAATGGACTCATGGATGAATGAACAAATAGATGGATAGATGGATTATGAATGCTTGGGTAGATGGTTGATGAATAATGGGTAGATGGATGAATGAATTCATGGGTAAATGAGGAAATGAATAAAATAACTAACTCTCAACCTTTGTAATGAGAAGGCCTTACATTAGAATTACAACAGATGAGGGATAGTGTCAAAGGTTTGGTGACTGGAAGCGGGAAGGGGAGGCAGACATTCTTCCTCTGAGGTGTCATCTGGATGCTAAAACCCTCCACACTGCCACCATTAGCGCTGAGCAATGGAAACACTATGCTAAGACAGGAAACACTAGTCTGAAGCCAACTCTGTTGGACACATCAAAATGTCATTGCTGGATAGAGACACTTGCAGCAAATACCTAGTGAAGTAAGCAAGAATGGAAATATCCAGAGCTGTAAATGTTTGGAAATGCTGACTCATGGAAGTCTAAATTCCTAACCACTTGCTGATGAGAAAGGCGTCCTCCAGGTGTAGCCCACGAGTACGGAGGGTTCCAGAGACCGCCAGCAATCACGTGTCAAAAGGATAAGGAAACACAAGTGCTTTGGGCTGCCCCACACAGGTAGCAGCTCCTTTCACAGGTCAAATTTCAACAAAGGGGGTTTTTGCATTGGCAGAGGGGGGGTGATCATTTACATGACAAAGGACAGACTACCCTTGAAATACACTCTCTGCTTCTCTCATGACAAAATGTTTTGGAAAACATGGCTTCTTCAATCTCAGGACCGACTCTTCTGCTTTCACGTGCCTGTCTCTTGCTGAAGGATTTAAAGTGATATTACTTTCATCTCGTCCCTTATTTCAATGCAGGAAAAGAAGCCTGACGGACTGAAGCATAAGGAGTACAACCTTTACCCACAGAGAGACAGTTATAGTCCAGCCTCTGTGCACAGTCCTGGGTCCTCCACCTGTCTGTGCCTCAGCTTCCACATCTGCAAAGTAACATCCCCAGGGCTGTTGTGAGGATTACAGAAGTTAATAAAGGCAAAGCATTTAGCTATAGTAAGCACTCAGTAAATGTTACCTAATGTTATCCTGTGATCTTACCAGAAACTTTCTCTTAGAGACTATCTAACCCTCAAAAAATTAGGAGTTTTTCCTAGTTTTCAGATGATACCACTAAGAATCAAAGTTTAAATGATTTACCAAAATCTAGTAAATAACAGGGACAGGACACAAACCAGGTTTCATTCCAAATTCCTTGTCTTCTTGTCTTCCCTGCCATCCCATGCTGCTGTGCTAAGATTTGGTAATTAAATGCCATTTTCACAAAGTGTTCCTTTAAATTGGATTATATTTAAAATTTATCAATCTAACAACAGCATGAACTCTCCCCTTTTCCCCCCTTTGGTTTTGTTGTTGTTGTTGTTGCTATTCAGTGGTGTGTGTGTGTGTGTGTGTGTGTGTGTGTGTGTGTATATTGGGTTGGGTTGAGAAGAGGTGCTAAAATCAGACTCAAATGACCTTAAACATGAACATGATTTCATCTTTATTCTGTGAGACTTAGTAGTGAGCGTATGTGGAGGAGGGACTCAGTGAGAAGAAATGGTCCATGGTAACCTCTTGCAGGCCAATCCCAAAGACTGAGGCAGCTGGAAATTTTGGAGCCAGCCCTTTGGTTACCAGCTCCTTCCAGGACTCCAGGCATCCTCCAGCCCTCTGTCTAGACCCAGTGCCCATTCTGACCACAGACATCTTACCCTCCGAGAGACTGTAGGGTACAGAAGAAATGGGCATAAATGAAGACATGTTTGATGGGAATGAGAAAAAGAAAATAGCATTGAGTGAGGTTCTCCCAACAGCCTGCGATTTTCCCTAAAAAAGGAAGCAAGAGCACTGTATGGATGAGGGGAGGGGAGTGGGAGCCCGGAGTGAAGTAGGAGAAAGCTGACTGAACAGGAAAAGGACAGGCCAGAGATGTTGAGGGCCATTTACTAAGGAAGGCTGCCTTGTTCTTCAGACCGTCCCTGTGTCTTTCTTAGAAAAGTAGCTTCCACTCTTAAAATGTCAGGCGCTGGTCTCTAGGGCTCCTCTGAGGGCAGATGTTGAGGTCATGCAGCTCTGCATGGATTCATTCAGTCCCCAGATAAACCCTTGTTGAGCGCGTACTGTGTACTGGGAACTTGGCTGGGCCCTGAGGCTACAATTGTGGAAATAAACCATGTCCCTGCTCTCACGGAACTTCCGGTGTGATGAGGGAGGCTACACACAAAAACAACCATGTTCATAAATAAGGAAACCGGCAGAGTGTGAGGAGAGAGAATAACGGGGTTCACCTTCAGGGGTCGGGGTCGGAGAAGACCTCACAGGAGAGCAGGATACAGAGAGTTCCCTGGGGCAGAGGGAACAGTTGGGTGGAGGGGCCCGAGGAGAAGCTGTGGGGGCAGGGAGCCTAGCATGCCGTGAGGAAGGGGAGTGAAGCAAGGCGGGTTCATCAGCGGACCAGGGGGATCGGGTGGGGACTGGCAGGATTAGGGTCATGGAAGTCAACTTGGGCATCAGCTTTTGTACCTAATGAGGCTTTCTCCATTAGCAATGTCTGAATTACACATTTTAAAAAAAATTCTCACCAGACGACATGTTTATTAATTTTTTAGAAAGAGAGAGAGAGAAACATCAGTTGGTTGCCTCCCACCTGGGCCCCAACTAGGGATCTAACTCGAAACCTAGGTATGCGCCCTGACCAGGAATCAAACCCACAACCTTCTGGTGTACGGGATGATGCTCCAACCCACTGAGCCACCTGGCCAGGGCCAAGTTACGCATCTTGAAATCTTCAGGCTAAGGTAATATCTGCATCATCCACACTGTCCCCAAGCCCTCATGACCGGACAAAATACTTGGAGATGGCTGGGATCAAGGGTCATGCTAAGCTCAAATATTTTGCTCTTAATAGAGGCTCACAGCCTTGGCTGACATCAAAGCCACTGGGGAACTTTGTAAATACACAATGGATGCCCACCCCCCTCAGGCCTTCCACACCAAAATCCCACGGGTGGGGCAAGAGGGGGGGGGGTTCAAGACCCAGACAGCTTTGCTGCCTTACAAATTTCCAGCGTAGCCATCTCGGCCTCATAAAACCCTGGCCTCACCACAGAGAATGCCTTTCCCTCTGCTGATAACGACTCAACCCAAGCATTTCTCCCTGCACCATTTACCTGCCACCGCCTCTTCAGAAAGTAAACCTGTCCATTTGTCAATATTTACTCTGTCTGCTGCCCTCAACGGAAGAAGGGAAAACTGTTTTCACTGTGGAACTCGTGTTTATCCAAAGGATTTGCAGGCTTTCTCAGAGCTATGGAAAATCAATCACCCCCAGTTAACCTGAGCCCTTGATGAGGTGGGAGCTCTTCTCCCACCATCCTCCCCGGCAGGGATGACCATGCACAGCTTGTCAACCAGTAAGAATCCAGGTTGAAAAGGATTTCACCCAGAACCCTGGGGAGACAGAGGCTCAGTGTAACCCAATCCTGAGGGTAACGCCTGCCCTGCCGCTTCAGAGGACAGAGCCGTGGGCTCCATCTGGGACCCATTCAGAAGAGACAAGCAAATGCTGAGGCTCTTAATATTCTTCGGCACTGGGAAAGCTTACCAGCCCATCACATTCGCTCCAATCCATAGTCTGTCCAATGTTACTTCCAAGGCAGAATTCTGCTACTGTGGAATCCAAAGAAATTGCGATTCAAGTTGCTGAAACCCAGCATGGCTCGGGTGGCAGGCATTCCTGGGCCCGGCTCCCAGGGGAGAGCGATGTTTGCAATGGGAACACCAGCCAGCTTCCATCGGCTTCAGTAGTCTCAGTCACAGCCACGTGGTCTTGGACATCTGAGCCACCTGGGACAGACACACTGAAAAGCCATTTACTGGGCTCAGGAGGAAAAACAAATCCAACCACTGCCTTAGTCATTCAGAAGAGCCCTGGGGTTTTATGGGTCAATTTGAGGGGCCCAGAGCAGGAACATCTGAGAAAGAGCTTCAGGGACCACATTCGCGCCACCAAAATGTGCTGCTCTGACTCCCAGGGTGTGCTCAGCGCTGAGCAGGACACCGAGAAGTAACCAAGGCTGTGATACACCGGGCAAGTCCCACTCTGTTTGATGCAGCCTTTGGAGGGGTTCTAACTCCTAACAAGAAGAACTGAAGAATCTGTGTGAAGCTAGCTCTAGGTGGGAAGATGGAGGGAGGGAAGGAGCGAGGGAAGGAAGGAGGGAGGGATGGATGGAGGGAGGGAGGGGGAGAGAGGGAAGAAGATGAATGTCTTTTAATGTATACCTTACTGCTTTCCAGTAAGAGTTAAGTTTTAACTCATTGAATCTTTCTAACTCACCCTCTGAGATAAGCCTTGTTTTCTTTAAAATGGGGACAGATCAATGTCTCTCTCCATCTCCCTTCCTCTCTCTCTATAATCAATTTTAAAAAGCATATTAAAAAATTAAATCTGATTCTTAAAGGCTTTACAAGGAGTGTTACAAATACTAGTATATGAAGTAAGTCTACAAGCATTAGGATTCTAATCTAATCTCCATTATCTCTCTTATTCTGTCATGTATTATTATTCAAACTTACTAAACATTTGTTGGCTCCAAAAGACTATTAACTTGTTTTTCAAGTTATCTAGCTAACCCGCTCCCTTTAAAATATCTGTATTAGCATCACACTGTCTCTGTACTAAGTATTTGAAAGATCTGATAACTTTTATATTTAAAATTCATAGGTTTTATTGCCGCCATTAATAATTATAGCATTTTGCAATAACAAGTATCCATTCTGCTCTAATAGAATTTCAACATATGAAGTGCATCTTCACTCAAGATATATCTGGCTTGTGGTCCTCTATTTGGAAAATGCATAATATTCAGGAGCAAGCAATAAAGCCACATGACGTGGCTTGCTCTGATGACTGGCCATTTCCCTGTGTAGACATTCTGTAACCTACAGGGTCATGGATCATAGATCACACAGACACAGCCAGATGCAGCAGGCACGCTGAAGCAGGCACTCAGCACTCAGCACTCAGGGATCTTCCGAAGGCCACGCCAAAGGCAAAACCAAACACATGGAGGTTGAATGTAGAGTCTGGTTGGCTGAAAGCACAATAACACACATAACATTGTTCTGAAATTATCTCTTTGCCTATTCCTGCAAACTAAATTGTGAGCCTGGTGAGGGACAATTTGTGTCTGACTCACTTTGGTATCTCTCCCCCTGGCACAGGGCTTGCCTGTCATGTAGTTGGTGGAATCAAACTGTGTCCCCAGAGGCTTCTGAGAGGTCGGCTCGTTCTCTGAGCAACACCAACTTCACGTGCCCTAGACCCACATGCTCAGGCTCAGGCCTCTGCTTCTAGGCTCTGACTGTCTTCGGCTGGGCCCAGCAGACCAAACCATGCCATGGCCCTGTCCATCATAGTTAACCTTTGCAGCCTGGACCTCTGACCTGTCATGCTAGAAGCTTTGGCACAGCAGCTGCCCCTTTCCCTGACCTCAAGGAGCCAGGACCAAAGTCTGTGCCTCATCAAAGCAGAAGTATATTTTGGCATGAGATCAGAAAGGAGTGTATTAGTCTTCTGAGTTCTCTGGAGAAGTAGAAGACAGATGATAGATAGATAGATAGATAGATAGATAGATAGATAGATAGATAGTAGATAGATAGATGACAGATGGATAGATGATAGATAGATAGATAGATAGATAGATAGATAGATAGATAGATAATAGATAGATAGATAGATAGATAGATAGATGATAGATAGATAGATGGTTGATAGATAGATAGATAGATAGATAAATGATAGATAGATAATAGAGAGATGATAGATAGATAGTAGATAGATAGATGATAGATAGATAGATAGATAGATGATAGATAGATAGATAGATAGATGATAGAGAGATGATAGATAGATAGATAGATAGATAGATAGATAGATAATAGATAGAGAGATAGATAGATAGATAATAGATAGATAGATAGATGATAGATAGATAGATAGATAGATAGATAGATAGATAGATAGATAATAGATTGATTGATAGATTGTCACAAGATCTACAGTCACCAAGTCCACAAGCTGGAGGCTCAGGAGAGCTGATGGTGTGCTTCCAGTCCAAGTCCAAGCCTGCGGAACCAGAAGAGCCAATGGTGTAAATTCCAGAGTCCAAGTTCAAAGGCAGGAGAAAGGACAATCAGGAAGAGAGAGCTCATTCTTCTCGGCCTTGTTGTTCCATTCAGGACTTCAGTGGATTGAATGAAGCCCATGCAAACCGGGGAGGGCAATCTCCCTGACTCAGTCCTCCTGTTCAGATGTTAAACTTACCCAGAGACTCACACCGAATAACGTTTAACCAAATAGCTGAGCACCCAGTGGCCCAGTTAAGTTGATGCAGAAAATTAACCATCACGGGAGTTGAGCTGCTTGTGTAGATCGTTGCTCCCAGGAGCTTAGAAATCCTATAAAATTCTAGCTGTGTGGAAAGAACATGAGTTCTGGCAGAAGTCAAGACTGAGCTTGAACCCCACACTAACACTTAAGAGCTGTCTGCCCAAGCACAAATGACTTAACCTCGCTGAGCCTGTTTCCTCATCTGTAAAATGGGATGATCCCACCCGTCTTGCAGGGCTAATTTGAGAAATCCTTGAAATACTGCATATTGAGTGCCTAGCTCAGCATCTGGCACATAGAGAGGGTCTCAGGGAATTCCAGTTCCTCTCTCCCTATTACCAAGTATATTTCTGCACTGGCCTCTTCTTCAGCCTTTTGGCCCATGCCTGGTGAATCTTCCTGCTCCCATCCAAATTCCACACGTCCTTTCAGGTCCTCTTCCCTTAGAGGCCTGTCCAGGAGCTCCAGACCCCTGCCATCAACTCCTATAGCAGTTTATCTGTAGCACACAGCTCAACGCACATGTGTGTCTCAATGTCATTTTCATTTGTTCAACCAGATTCTAACTTCTCTGGAAGAGACAGCTATACATTAGACAAATTCTGTTTTCTCTTTCTAACCCCAACACATACCAGCAAAACAGGGCTGTGCACATTGAAGTCTCCTAGTGAAGACCAAACTGAGTCTAAATATATAACTCATCATTGGAAGATACTGATTTCTTTTAATAAAAGAGAACCCCTTCATTTTTAATCCCAATGTGCTCCAGGGATTCCCACACCTCATGGGTCTGAACACTGGAGTGAGGGACCAAGTGAGTCATACATCACAAGGCCTAGCCACATGGATTCTCCAAAGGCCACCTGGGGGAGATTAGGAATAAGAATGTCATATAGACATCATGAGAATGTACTGGAAAATCTTGGAAACAAAAAGTTCCACATTTAAATCCCCACTGCCATTTTCAATGTAATTTTAGCAAATGAGTTAAACTCTGTCTTACTCATTTATAACATGGGGGTGATAACGCTCATGTCACAGGGTTGTATGAGGATTTAATTAAATAATCTATCTAATAAAAGAGTAATAAGCAAATTAACTATCACTTCAACACAAAGATGGTGGCACCCACAGCCACAAGATGATGTCGCCCAATCCTCTCAATCCCACTGGAGTCTTCCAGTCCCGGGGGGCGGCCGCTGAGAGAAGGGCCTGCTTGGCCTTTGCCTCGTTGACCCAGGAGCAGCCAAGCAGGCCCTGCAGACAACAGAGAACCTGGGAGCGGGCCTAAGCCATCAGGAGGACATTCCCTGAGGGCTCCCGGATTGGAGAGGGTGCAGGTGGGGCTGAGGAACCCGCTCCCCCATGCACAAATTTCATGCACTGGGCCTCTAGTATGCAAATAAAGTAAGAACAGCATAGACTAGCTTAGCTGGGACTCAGGAGTCAGCTTACTTGCTGTGTGACAGCAGGCAAGTTGCTTACCATCTTGTGCCTCAGTTTCCTAATCTATAACATGGGGATTATAACAGCACCTATTTCTTGGGTTGTTGTAACATTGAATGAGTTAACACATGAAGAGTGCTTCAAACAGAAGAGTAGGGGACAAAGTACCGTAAAGCTCAATAAATGTTACCTATTATCACAGGAATAGCCAAGCTAGGTCCCAAGCATTTCGTGGGCATTCGGTGAATGGCAGTCACTGTCAGTTACATGGGTAGTCAATTGAGGAGAACAGAAAATATCTATAAACAGATACAAATAAAGAAATGTAGAGATAAAATAAATTATTTATATTAACTAAAAGCAGTATAGTATATTTACTATATTATGTTATATTATAATATCAATGTAGTATAGTATTGACATTAATATAATAAATATCATGTATTAATATTAAGTATATAGCTGAACCAGTTTGGCTCAGTGGATAGAGCGTCGGCCTGTGGACTGAAGGGTCCCAGGCTCGATTCCGGTCAAGGGCATGTACCTTGGTTTCAGCAACATCCCCTGTGAGGGGCATGCAGGAGGCAGCTGATCGATCTCTCTCATCGATGTTTCTAACTCTCTATCCCTCTCCCTTCTTCTCTGTAAAAAAATCAATAAAATATATTTTTAAAAAAATATTAAGTATATAAATATATAAATACATATAGTTATAGTATAGCAATAAAGAAATACATTTTTATAAATTTTAGGATAAGCTAGGTCAACAAAGTTCATTTAGGTATTTTCTGTTATGCTTTGGAGCAATCCTTAGGGATTTTCATATCCAGACTAGGTCAAAATGATTTGCAATACATATAGAGAGATCATTTGAACACCAATCAGATACTTTGAAAGAGCTTGAGGCTATTTGAAAACAAGGCTGTTTCTGTTAGTAGCTTAAGTATTACCCAGGACATTTTTCTTAATCCATTCAGGCTGCTATAACAGAATACCATAGACTGGTTGGCTTATAAACAGAAATTTATTTCTCACAGTCTGGAGGCTGGAAGTCCAAGATCAAAGCTCTGACAGATTTGGTGTCTGGTGAGAGCCCACTTCCTGGTTCATAGCTGGCCTGCCCTCTTTCCCTGTGTCCTCACGGGGTGTAAGGGGAGAACTCTCCTCTCTTCAGCCCTTTATATGGCTACTAATCCCTCATGACCTAGGCACCTCCCAAAGGTCCCACCTCCAAACTCCATCACATTGGGGATTAAGCTTCAATATATGGATTAGAGGGGCAAGGGAGGGCACAAAATTCAGCCTATAACAGCCTTATTCCATTTCCATCAACTCTGAAGAAATGGTTTCTTATACAAGTGGAATTTTAACCAAGATCTTGCTTGAATTATTACAAAGACCAAATTTGTAGAGCAAAAATAATATTAGCTGACATTTATTGAGCGATTACTTTGTGCCCAGACCTGTTCTAAGTGCTTTATCTGTATTTTTGCATTTAATTTTTACATTTCCCTATGAGGTAGTAAAGGGTGTCCCAAAATTCATGCAAGAAGTAATTTTGATAGAAAACACAGGTTTAAAAAAATTTAAAAATTGTAAATTTTTTATTGATTCATAAAGTACACAGTCCAGGGTTATGTATGGAATAGCACATCGGGTAAATGGTCTTCATTGTCCCTGCTCCTGGGCCATAATTGGTACTTGGTAATGCTTATCAAATTGAAGGGATTGAAATCAAAGGGCAACAGATATTAGAATCTGATTCAATAAGCCAAGTAAAATTAGGCTTTTATTTTTTGTTGTTGTTCTTAATGCTCACGCAAAATTCAAATCTTGCGTGAATTTTGGGACACCTTTTCATTTTAGTGGAGAGCCCTTTCATTTTAGTGGAGGAAAGTAATGTGCCTACAGTTAAGTAAGGAGTGTAAGGCTGAGTAGGTGGTTGAGCCCCAATCTCTTGGCTTCTTGAATCTGGGCTCTTAAGCACACGGCTACACCATTCCTCATGGACAGTTTCCATCTATTCATTCTTTCATTTATCTAGTAAACACAGAGTCTCAAACACATATTGTAATCAGGTGCTATAATAAAAGCCAAAAAGAATGAGTGGCAGAGCATGAGACCAAGGAGCCGCCCTCCTTACATCTCTGGAGCTGAGGGGACAGGAGACAGAGAAACACACAAACAGTAGAATACATAGTGTGCTGCACGGGGATGAGTGCTATGGAAAAGAAAAGGAAGCAGCAAAGATGGACAGGGAGTCCTGGGGGAGGAGTGGGCAGTCATTGTAAACCAGTGAACAGGCTTCCCTGTTGAAGGAGACCTGGGGAGGTGAGGAGTGGACCTTGAACACTCTGTTCTTTAGGGAGCTGCCGTCCAGGCAGAAAGAACAGCAGTGCAGATGCCCTGGGGTGGACCCAGGAGGTCACCGTGGCTGGTGCTGAGCAACCTAGAGCAGTGCTTCTCCAAGTTCTGTCCTTGGAGCTGGTTAAAAAAGTGCAAATTCTCAGTGCCCATTCCATACGTGCCTGGGGTGGAGCCTGGGTGTGTGTGTGTGTGTGTGTGTGTGTGTGTGTGTGTGTTGTGTGTTAACGTTTTATTTGAAATAATTTAAGATCTACAGAGGTATATAAAGATAGTACAGAGATTTTCCTTATGCCCAGCTTCCCCTAATGTTAACATCTTACATAATCGTAGGACTTTTTTTTTTTAACCAAGATGAACATTGGTACAACACTACTTACTAACTAAACTGCAAACTTTATTTGGATGTCACAGTGTTAGCAATCTTTGGTTGAACAAGGCCCCCAGGTGATGCCCAGTGAAGTTTGAGGACCAGCAAGCTAGGGGAACAGCCATAGGTGAGGACAGGGAAGCTGGGCAAGATCTAGATCTTATAACCCAACAGGCATTTGTAAGGCCTTTGACTTTTCCTCTGGGTGAGATGGAAAACGATCGCAGGATTTTGAGTTCACATGACACTTTCACGATGTAGTCTGACATGATGACCTTATTTTAAAGTGGTAAAGTCTCTTCCCCTCCCCTCCCCCCAACCTTTGCACTTGGATTCCCCTTCCCTTGCTTTATTTTTCTTCTAGTCTTTACTCCTTTCTCCTTATTTATTATTTTACTATATTATTCTCTGTCTCCTCTGCTAGCTATGCAAGGGCTGGAAGCTTTGTCTTAGCCACTGACATATTCCCAGCACCTGGAACAGCTCCTGGCACAGCACAAGGGCTCTGCAAACATTTGCTGGAAAAATGAAAACACCTAGAGAGAAAAAGAAAGCCGGGAAGGAGTAAACTGTTTTGACATTCATTTTCAAAGGCTCATTCTGAGTTACTAGGTGAAGAAAAGGCCGGTAGCAGGTGGGGGGTGGAGGGGCGGAACGGGCAGGGGTGAAAGCAGGGAGGCCCGTGTAGAGGCTCCTGCAGTGACCAGCGGAAAGGTGGTGGCTTGATGTGTGGGTGGATACGGGGTCTTGTGTCTTACACATGCGAGTTGAGCAGACATTAACATTACAGACATCTGAAAAGTACACTGTTTATGAAGAGCTCTGCAGAGGAACTTTTGAAGATACATCAACTTTTTATTTTAGGAATAAAAAATAAACTCCGAATATTTGGTTATTTTTAAGGAATTTCCTGTGCACGTGCAAAATGCCCAGCTTTTTATTCTCCATTAAGACATGCAGAGTCTGTTATTACAGCCTTGATGTTTAACTTGCCATCAAAGAGGCAGGCCAAGATGGCCCTATCCTCAGTTCAAGAATGTTAAACACTAATCACAAAAGGCCCCAGACTTAACCTACTTTATTTAATACTGAATAGCATGGTTCACAAAGGACATACTCTTTCTCCCAGAAATAGAGTGAGAATGTGGGGGTCTTTGCGATAACAGCCCAAAGATAGTGTGACACTTTGGAGCAAGCATGTCAAACTTGCGGCCCATGGGCCACATGTAACCCACAACGAATATTTTTGAGGCCCAATTAATATAACGGTATGTAAGAAATGTTTTAATAAAAATTTTATAACTTAATATCCTGTTATACATAATTATTTTTTAAATATATTTTATTGATTTTTTTACATAGAAGAAGGGAGAGGGATAGAGAGTTAGAAACATCAATGAGAGAGAAACATCGATCAGCTGCCTCCTACACACTCCCCAACTGGGGAAGTGCCCGCAACCAAAGCACATGCCCTTGACCGGAATTGAACCTGGGACCCTTGAGTCCACAGGCCGACGCTCTATCCACTGAGCCAAACCGGTTAGGGCAATTATTAATAATGAACTACAATGTTCGATAATGACTGATTACTATAATCGTGTTGCGTTCATTTCCCTTAGGTGCCTTATTTCTCTCCACTAATACTAGTGGGGAATATTCCAGCAGCCAATTGCCACGTCATTAGTCTTGGACTGACTTGTTCGGTGTCTCCAACAGGAAATATTTCGCTTTCAGAGAACAAGAAAAATAGGTCTTATTTGTGTTACGCTTATTAATTTGTGCAGTTATTCAGTGTCTGGTAAGTTAATGTTCAAGAAAAAATATTAATTTTTATTTAAATGTTCTATTATTTTGTGTTAATGATTACTCATTTATTTCAGCCTTTTGTATTCAGCATGTCTCTATCAAAATAAACCTACGTTTCTATGAAAATTGAAGCTTTTGTTTTTCTGAGGCCCACATAAACTTAAACCTTGGCCTGTGTTAGCCTTTGAGTTTGACATGCTTGCTTTAGAGGTAAAAAAAAAAGCCCGGAGGCTAACCCTAGTTCTGCCTTGTATCAGCTGTGTGACCTTGGACAAGTTACTCAACTGCTCTGGGCCTGAAAGTCATCACCTTACTATCATGGATAACAGTGTCTGGTGCTTTGCATGCATATCAGAATGCAGAACTTAATGATTTTCATTTTGCAAGGGAGGTTGCTATGGAGTTGCCAACTATATCTCTAATGGGGAAGAGAGCAAGTCATTTTCCAGGAAGTCGTTTTGTTCTTGGAAGAATTCTTCAAAGGCCCCTTTTGGTTGTGGATTCAGGATGAGAAGAGCCCCACTGCTCAGGAGGAAAGGCTCAGTAGGACAGTTTCTTGGCTTAGGAAAGACCACTCCTCTTCAGCCTCTTTCAATTTTGCATAAAAGCAGAGGAGACCACTGGAAGGGGGAATTGGAGGGGCTGAACCCTTCTCTTTGTAGGTTCCACTGCTAGAACCTCTCTGCTGGGTGGAGGTGGACTTGACTGAGGTCAACTGGCAGGAAAGGATCCTCCCAGGGCCTGGGAAGGGGAATGATGCACGTGTTTGTTATTATTAGAAAGTGAACATCACGAGCATTTGAACTGCTTTACAGTTTCCAAGACAATGTCACATTTATCAATATCATCTTCACAACAGCCCAAAGATAGTGTGACACCATGCTTTGACCTGATTTCTCAGCATAAGGAAGCCATCCCCCTCTGTGCCCCTCTCCCCCCTGCCCCCAAGATTCTCCTAGGATTTCATCCAAGGAATGCCCTAGTGGATGCCCAGCCTCTGTGGCTTCAGATAGATGAATACCAGTCTCTCCACCCCATATCTTGCCCTTAAATCCTTTCTTAAATGCTTTTCTCACTCTTTTCATCACCAGCCACTCATTGTCTCCTCCTGGTTATAACTCTTCTTGAAGCCCATCAGTTTAAATTAAGGCTTACTTTTCCCCAGCTTTGAATGCCTGGCCCACCTCCTGGCTGCTACTTTCATCTCTCCTCTCTAGCTTGATGATTGCATATTCACATCCTTCTGGGTACCTCTCTGCCAACACACCCTGGCCCTCAAAACCTGCCCTTGGTATACTGCCCCATAAGCAGCTCCCCACACCTTCAGGAACATGGGCAATTCAATTCCTCTGACAGAGATGAACCTGGCCAGGCCCATGCAACCACCCAAATTGTATCACCCCAAAGTGCAGCCCAGCTCTTGGAACCCTCCTACACCTGTATCTCCACTCTGTCCCTCACACAGACTCACCTTTGATTTGTAAGAATATTAGCAACATCCCAGCCGTGCAGTGCATTTATCGAAACGGGGTACTTCATTCAGTAGAATAAGACTTTATCACATTCTTTTCTTATCTCATGGTGTGACACCCCACCCCACCCTACAATTATGGCCAGCGTGGTTCTTTTAAGGGTGATTGGGGAACAGCAGTAATAAGACCATTCATTCTAACCCAAATAAAAACTGATAGGCCAAGGAGACGTGACTGCAAAAAGGCCAGTGAGTAGCCTGAGCAAAAGAAATGGCCTCAGGGGGCCGGAATGTGCCAAACAGCTGACCAGTGAAATCTAAATTGGCAACAAGACCCAGTTCACATTTCAAAGGGGAAATTAAAACCAGGCTTTGGGGGAGGGCAGGCCCTAATCAGAAGGGAGGTGATGCCTGTAACCAAGGCAACGTGCAAACACCAACTTTTCCTTTCTCCTCTTTTCCTCCCCAGTGGCCAGCTTCCAAACAGGCCTCCACATTCATATATCTCAGGGAGAGGTGTCAAGAGAGGATGAAGACATCTCATCATTCCCCGAGAAAATCCAAAATGCTTAGGATGCTCCCACCAACGAAAAATTTAAAAGATGAAGAAAAATCACCATCGTTGCTTATACCAACAGAGAGACTTATATAATAAATATAAGAAGCCCCTTACACCTCCCAGACTGAGGTCATGAAGACCCTTCTAGAAGGGTCAGAAATTTAAAAGAAAGCTATATAAAAATAGTCAAGAAGATCCTACATGTATGTGAGTGTTGCAATGCGCATAGTGGTTTTACATACATCAGTACCTTGTGAGGTAGATCTCACTGTCTCCATCTGCCAGGGGAGAAAATAAGGCCCAGGCACTTTAAGTGACTAGTCCAAGATCCAGCACGTGTCCTAGAGCCTCTGAGAGAGTCAGTCCTCAGTAAATACTTGTGAAATGAATGAACACAGCTCATGTGAGAGCTGATCTTTGCTTTAAAATTTCCAAACCCAAGTTCAGTTACTTGCTGTCTTGATCCATCCTAGCTGTCCTGAATTCCTGCAGGAACCTCTCATTCTTTCATTCATCAATTCAGTGAATCTTCACTGAAGCCCCACTATGTGCCAGGCCCTGTGTGAAGCACTAACCCCAGCAGGAAGGAGACCGGGGCCCTCGGGAAGCTCACAGTCAACTGGTGGGGGTACAGGCAGTGGGTAGACAGGAAGAAAAAAGAGACAAGTTAGATAATTTCAGATTGTGATAAATGCCCTGAAGAAAATAAACAGGGTGATGTGTCAGGAAGTAACTAAGCAAAGGTGTATGTGGGGGCTATTTATGGGGGGTCTTTGGAGGGTTGCTATTGACATATCATGGCCTTACATATACATACAGTAGTGTCCTGTTAAACAAAATTTCTAACAACTATAAGCTTCGATTTAAGTACACTTTTAGAGAATGTAGGTCACTATTAAGATACTAACTGGATAGAAATTTTTTAATAAATACTGTGCATCTCACTGTTTTGTTAAGCACTTGAGTGAGGTCTAGAAAGCTATCAGCGCTTATGCTAAATGATGACTCCGTTATTTCTTCTTGTTGGTCAACTGTCACCTCTTAGTGGAGCAGCACCAGAAGAGCCACCCTCATATTTTTATCCTACTCTAGAAGGAACTAACTGTGGATCCTTTAAAATCAATAGTCTTTGGTAAACTGTTTTCAATTACTCCTGAGAAGGGGAAGGAAGACAAGCAAGAGGAGCAGCAGCAGTAAATCCTGTATTTGTTGAGCAAATTATTGAAACACACACACACCCAACTAGTTAATAACAGAACCAGGACTAGAACATAATATCCCAACCAAGTTTGGGGCACTTTGTAATCTGGACCACGGGAATCTGTTCAGCCTCAGGGCCCTCATCCATATAAAGAAGAATTGCCCTAAATGACCTGAGGTTCTTTCTGGCTTTAAAATTCTAGGATGCAGGAATTTCACTTCCAGCCCACTAGGATATGCCCTGGGGAAAAGCCAGCTCATCCTGCAGGATCTCAGACTCTTCTTGAGGGCCTTCAGCACTGGTCAGAGTATTTCTAATGAAGACAACGTCCCCATTCTAGTCCTGGTGATGCCAGCATCGCCAGCTACAGCGGCTCATCTGCCACTGGCATCTTCTACTGTGGGCCAAAGGTTTGCCTTTGTTCTGAAGGAACTCTTTCTAGTTTTCCTTTGAAAATAAGAAATTACGTATAAATCACCTACTTGGAGAGGAGAGTCATTTAGCAAAATACTGATTCTCTTGTATGTGATTTTTTTTAAAAAAACAACAAGCAATGAACTCATTGGCCCAGGGTTCACCATCCTAGCTGAACCAATAATAAATTATCTTGCTTTTATATACTTTGGAAACATTTTTTTAAGAAAAAAATAAATCTCTACTAAATCAGGGCAAACAGGACACATCCACTAAAGCTACAGAGAGCTCTAGAAACTCCATCTCCCTCCGGCCCCTTTAAGAGCAGATGCCTCCACCCCTCTTGCTGGGTCATAATTCATCCCAACAGCCTCTGGGCCTTAATTAATGGCCACCCTTTTCTAATGGAACAGTTAATCTCTTCGATATTAACTGGGACTGACCTCAAGTTCTGGCTTTGGATAAAAAGCCAATAAACTTGGATATGGAACCTCCAAGATGCTGAGCTGTCTCTGCCAACCGCACAAGGTAAACGCTCAGAGGAGACCCAGACGCCCTGGGCCTGCTCCTGCCTCCTGCCTGCCCTAGTTTCTGAGCTGCTGACCGCAGGGCAGGCTTTGCAATGGGTCAGCAGTTGTGGTGGGCTTGGCCTGCCACGCTGCTAATTATATAGGCTATACTTACCTAGAAAGTATGGGTGGTTTCTTATGAATCTGGCTACGATGATTATAAATTCAATTCCTAAAAGTAATCCAAAATGTGGGTTCCTCCCTTTTTATTTACCCTTGCCCCTGCCTTCCCCCCACCCCCCTCCAAAGCATGCAAATACATGCAGAACAAAAATCAGAAAAGATTTTTGAGTGAAAGTGGAAAGCAAATCCTTTCCACCTTTGTTTTGGCTCACTTGCTTTGTGCTTTACATACAAGTAGCTCATGTTATTGTCATGTTGTCCACACAGAGGCCTTGTGAGGTCATGACTTATTTCGTTGATGAGGAAATTGAGAGGTTAAGTGACTTGTCCAAGGTTCCAGGGATAAGTGGCTGAGGGAGGTGTAATGGCAGGCCGGTCCTACTCCAAAAGCCACCTTGGGGTCATGAGATGACAAACACAAGGACCACGAGCCAACTTGTTAACCATTTATCTCTTGGGCCCCAGGCCTTTCAGCCAGTCTGGGGTGCCCATGCCCAGGGCCCAGAAAGAAAGTTATCCTTTCAGAATTCATAAAAAAGAGCCAAGAGTCCAAAAGTGTGTAGTTGTGAGGGCCTGAAGCTGGAGCAGGTCAGGAACACCGTAAGAGAATTCAGGACCCAGGTCCCACAACCTCCAAAGCCATGCTTTGTACCTCAATTCTGCCTTTCCACTCAGCCCTGATGTATCCAATTCTTCTGTTCTCAACAGCTTCACCATCACGTATAAGGCTATTCATTACATTGATCAAGGAGCAGCTCAACAGGGCCCTCAACACCTGGAGCAGACCCTGTCAGGGTTACGCTCAGGTCCTTTCAGGTCTGTTCTGTGTTGGTTTTGTATATTTATTCCTCGCTTCCTTGTGCTTTACTTCTAACTGCTATTAACTACCACTTTTCCTGGAGAGACACCCTTGAGCCACTGACTCAGTTTGCCCATATGCACAGAGAGATACAAGGTCCCAGGAGTTCAGATCCTCTCAAGGAACCTATAGCCCAAGGACGCCCAACTCCCTTGCCTTGAGGTGGGACAAACTCTCAGGATGCAGTTTACGCTCCAGGGTTCCCCAAGGGTTCAGCTGAGAACAGAACTCTGCCTGCAAGTGTACTCCTCAACCCTTCTTTCTCTTCTCTGATCTACTTTACTCCTTTCCCATTCCTCCTGGAGCACACTCTTAATAATTTCCTGTGGGCAAATTGTCATGCTTCTGGAGAAGGTCCTAAGACAACAACAGATTAAGAGGACTTCCTGTGATTTTTGCATCTTTCAGCAGCATTGTGTTCCTGCTCTAGTCAGTCTCCTAAGGGCGATCTGGTGGACCTCCTCTTCTGTTCCTGACTTGCTCCAACTCCCCCTCCCCCCCCCCCCCCCCCCCACATTCCCTTCTGATTCTCTACCCTTGGATCTAGCTTTTCTTTATGGTCAGAAAAGGAGTGATGGTCACATATTAAAAAAAAAACAAAAAAAAACAAAAAAAAAAAAACAATAGAAAAAAGCCCAAATCTAAACCAGGTCTGTCTGATTCCAAGTTCACTCTGTAAACCACTAGACTGTCTACCCCTTAAAATCTTGTCTTTATAGCTGATATCTGGGATCCTTACTCTGGAATATCTTCCAAAGACTTTGATTTGGATTCATCCCATGCAACTTCCCCAGCTCAAATTCCCTTAAGCCTTTCTATCTGACCACTTAGAACCTAATGTGTGGCCCTGGCTGGCCCATCCGTGTCCCCAAATGGAAGACATGATATATTTGAATTTCGTGCACACAGTCTAGAAAATATTTATTGAATGCAGTCTCTATATCAGGCTCTATTTGAAACACTAGGGATATATGAGTATTGGATTGGGGAAGGAAGGGAGGGACATTAAAGGCTCTTACTTGCCGAAACCGGTTTGGCTCAGTGGATAGAGCGTTGGCCTGCAGACTGAAAGGTCCCAGGTTCGATTCCGGTCAGGGGCATGTACCTGGGTTGCGGGCACATCTCCAGATGTGCAGGAGACAGCTGGTTGATGTTTCTCTCTCATCGATGTTTCTAACTCTCTATCTCTCTCCCTTCCTCTCTGTAAAAAATCAATAAAATATATTTTTTTTAAAAAAAAGGCTCTTACTTTCTTTCCTGGTTTTAATTTTCTTTAAGGCCTTTTCCCAAACTCCACCAAAAGTTAAAACCAGTATAACATAAAAAAACAATGGGCTTTGGAGGGGAAGAAAAAAAAATCCAAGTTTTAAAATATTCCACACAAAACAATAGCTCTGTGAGACTGGATAGATTCATGTCAGGTGACTCTTCAATAGTGGTTCTCAACCTTATGTAGCCAGGAGATAGTTAACAACGTCTGGAGACATTTGTTCATTCTCACAAGCTGGGGATGGGGTCCTACTCTAGTGGATAGAGGCCAGAGATGCAGCTAAGCATCCAAATATGCACAGGGCAGCCTCCCACAGCAAAGAAACTATTTGGCCTAAAATATCGATAGTGCTGAGGCTGAGAAACCCTGTGTTATAATAGTAGTTCCAAACCCACGAGGCTGAGGTAGAAACAAATGAACAACTCTCTCCCATTAAATCTGAGTCTCCCCCTTTCCTCCCTCCCTCCCCTGTAGCACGGATGACCAACACATTCTCAGATCTGGGATTTTGCTGGGAAACATGAGGCCTGACCTAACTCTCCCCAACTCCCCACCACACCTCACCCCAAGAGAATTGCCTACATTCACAAGGCAACTTTTCTCACTTCAAAGGAGATATTCTGTTCCCTTTGCAGTGACAGAGATTAAATAGGTGCTTATCATCCTAGCATATGTTGGGAGGCTAAGGCCTTTTTTCTTGTTGTAAGAAGATGGAAGCCACAAAAAGATCATATAGCAAGTATAATGGTAACCAGATTTCATCCTGTGTTATTCTGTAAAAACCACGCTGCAGGCATTTGCCTGAATGAAAAGCACTGGCAAGACCAAGCCCAGGTAAACCGGACGCAGAGCCTCTGGGACTGACTGCACTTGACCCTTTCCATAAGCTGTGGCATTCTTAGCAAATTTCACTTCCTTTACAACATTAATTAGAACTTGCCCAGACTAGGAAATTGTGGGCATTGAATCAGCCCTTCTTGATTAGAGCCTCAGCTGAGTCACTCACCCTTGCACGGTCCAATATGGTAGCCACTAGCCACAAATGGCTATTTAATTCTAAGTTAATTAAAATGTTTTAAAAATTAGAAATTCAGGGCTGGCTGGTGTGGCTCAGTGGTGAAGCATTGACTTATGAACCAGGAGGTCATGGTTTAATTCTCGGTCAGGGCATATGCCTGGGTTGTGGGCATGCAGGAGGCAGCCGATCAATGATACTCTCTCATCACTGATGTTTCTCTCTCTCTCTTCCTCTCCCTTCCACTCTGAAATCAATAAAAATATATTTTAAAAAATAAAAAAATAGAAATTCAGTCCCTTACTCACACTAGCCACCTCTCAAGAGCTCATAGCCCCTGTGGCTAGTGGCGGCCGTATTGGACAATGTAAATAACAGAACTTTCCCATCATCACAGAAAGTTGGGCAGCGCTGCAAACGTGATGTTGGACAAAACACTTCATTTCCTTGAGCCCTCATTTCTTCACCAGTAACATGGGAACCATATTTGTAGACGTGTCCCTTTCCCAGAACTATTAGGAAGGTGAACCGATGGAGTGTTCGGGCTTTGTTAGATATAAAGCAATATGCAAATGTAAGAATTGTGACAAGAGCCCCAATCATTTCCTTTACCAGAGATGGCCAGCCTTGCTTTATTGACAAGAAACCAGAATGCTTCTCTGTACAGGCTTTTTTTATGCCTGGATTGATCACTGGTTGCTCAGGGTGAATAACTTTAAGGTGAGGAAGTTTTGTGGGTATGTTTTCTTTCCTTTGTAACAAAGGCTTCTGCCGTGTACATAGTAAACAGACTGAGCCATTCCAGGGTGTTACAGGGCAGGAATTTTCCCTTTGCCTACTTATGAAGTGTTCACTGTGATTTTGCATTTTTTTCTTACAAAAAAAATCAGCCCAGCAACTTCATCCCTAATGGAATATTCGAACAATCTCAGTCTCTGAGCTTGAGGGAGTCAGAACTTTTTTATTTAGGATCACAAAGCCTTCCAAATCAAACAGAAGGAATAATTCCCATTAAGCCCTGACTCGTCTTTGGTGTTGTCTCTGCTGTCAGCTTGGACACACTCCTCCAAAAAAGCAAATCTCTGTTTTCACTTAGGCTTGTCCTGATCTGTTGTAAGTCATAACTCGATGAAAGCATTATAAAGCAATAAGAGTATGCATGTCAAGTAATTGGCTAAATTATGTCTGAAAGGGCTCAAAGCGTGCCAACGAGGCAGCTCAAGCAATCTAGAAGGTGCCATTGGAGCCCGGAAGGTTGAACCGTTCCCAGGACTCTCAGAGGCCCTAGTGTTTTTCTAGTGGTAATAATAAGCTCAGCATTCGCATGAAGCTCTTCATGCTCTTCAGGGTGAAGATGCTTTATGAATGTCAGCTGTGCAGCCATACCATTCATTCCTCCTTATGCAAGGACACACTAAAGACCCGAAAATAGAGTCGTGGCATCAGGCAAGCCAGGAAGAAAACTTAAGTGTTCCTCCTTCTACGTATCAGGACTAACCCAGTTAACAAAGTAGACAAAACTCCAGCCCTCACAGAGCCCATAATCTAGAGGGGAAGGGAAAAGAGGGAGAAACGTAAGAACAAAAGAACAAAAATATATACACGAAATGAGAAAAATACAACGGGACAGGAATGCTAGAGACGGGACAATGAGTTGAAGTCTCACAAAGAATGGTCAGCAAAAGCCCCACAAAGAGACATTTCAGCAGGAACCTGAAGGCCACAGGGATGCAAGCCCTGGGGATACCAGTAGGGAGAGCTCCTCAGGCAAAGGAAGCTGGCAAGTGCAAAGGCCCTGGGGCAGAGGCATGCCTGGCCTCTTTGAGAAACAGTAGCAGATTAGAGTAGTTGAGGCAGAGTGAATTATGGGGAGGTGGGGGTAGTAGGAGATGAGATCATAGAGGCACGGGACCAGACAATATAGGACCTCTCTTAGTATTCTATCCATACACATGGAGTAGTTTTGAGAGAGGAGTGAAATTATCTGATTAAAGTTATTAAAGGATCATTCTGGAGTCTGTTAAAAGTAGACCAGGTGAGGGGAAGGCAATGCCAGGATGAAAGCAGTTTATGATCAACCAACCTTACAGGGTTTTCCCCCTGACCCCTATTTTCCATCAGTAGTTCACCATCCTTGTCTCTAGGACCTGCGAACATTAATGCCCAATCAGCACCGTCCTCAGCAGGCCATCTCATAGACTGCGCTGAACTGTGCCATTGGATTCATTCTGTTCATCCAATTCCACTGAGAGCCTCAAAAAAATCACAGCTTATTCCTGATGGAAAGAACCTGGACAATTACTTGGCTCAACTGTTCAGTTTTTAAAACTGTGAAATGGATCATACATAGAGAACAATAAAGTACTTGTGTACTACCATTCAGTATCCCTTAGATACCCATGGTGTCTCTTCCCAATCTCCTGCCTCTCCCTTCACCCTTCACTCCCACCCAGAAGTAACTACCATCCCACCTTCTATGTGAATCATTCCCCAGCTATACTTTGTGGGTCTCCCACTTACACATGAAGATCTAAATCAGGGATCCTTAAATTTTTTAAACAGGGGGCCAGTTCACTGTCCCTCAGACCGTTGGAGGGCCGGACTATAGTTTAAAAAAAAAAAACTATGAACAAATTCCTATGCACACTGCACATATCTTATTTTGAAGTAAAAAAACAAAACAGGAACAAATACAATATTTGTATTTGCATGTGGCCCACAGGCCATAGTTTGAGGACCCTTGATCTAAATAATATATTTAGTTGGAAAATGGGGCAGCAGCACAAACCTATGTGTGACCCTGCTAGCTATAGACCCACAGAAGGCCAGCTGAACTGAGTCTCTAGGTCATGGTCTGGCTTCAGTTTCCCTGAGGTTTTACAAGAGGCCCTTCTGGGGAAGTCACTGGGCAAGGTCACCAGTGAGCCCTCAAAAACCTAGGGCTCACTTCAGGAACTCTACAGCTTCTCTGGCAAGGCTAACTGTGGGCCAAACACTAGATCTATGAAAGGAGTGTAGTTAGGGAGAGTGGGCTGCTCTGAACTTACATGGTCTAAGTCTAGCTTTCAAGGTCAGGTCAAAGCAGAACATTTCTGTGGCTGAAGTAAGTGTCCTCAGCTTATTCGAGAGCAGGGCATGGAGCAGAGAGCAAGACTTTTCTCAGCATATTGTCAAGACAAACCAGGTATGGTACAGAGTCCAGACCAGACTCTCCTGGGTGTCTTGCCCTCAGGTGAGCTAGGAACTTGGTGTTGATGACCTTCGGTGGGGTTGCCTTTGCTCAGGTCCAGTGGGTTGCCTTCATGGGTAGACACAGCTGCCATCCTAGGAAATCCTTTCACTCTGATCCTGGGAATTCCCCTCCACCCTCTCCTCTTTGGACTCAGCTATGTGCTGTATCCCTGTCTTCCTCGCTCTTAATTTATTCTTTCATTTTTTAAAAATATACCCTCCATTTTGAGGCCTTAAATATCTGAAAATGTCATTATTCTACCCTCAATTATAATTAATAATTTGGCTAGGTATATAATTGTTAGTTGGATATTATTTACCTTTAGAGTTTTTGGAGATGCTGTTGATGGAAAATCTAAAGCTATTCTGATAACTGAACCTTTGTATGTAGTCTGTTTTTTCTTTCCAGAAACTCACAGAAGCATTTTATTTGTTTGTTTCCAATATTCAGAAATCTATAGTAATATACGTGTAATATGCTAATTAGACGGAATGTCCTTCCAGACATCCTTCTGGACGACCATCCAGACAAAGCTGGGGCTTCCAGGGAAGCCCGGGTCTTGAGTGCCAGAGGGAAGCCAGTGCTGGCAGCCGGGGGAAGGAAGGCCTACTCTTGCACAAAATTCATGCATCGGGCCTCTAGTTTTATTGTAATTCTTTATGTGGATCTTTTTTTCATCCTGTGTGCACTAAGTGACAACTCTTTCAATCAGTTAACCCATATCCTTCAGTTCTGGGAAATTTTCTTAAACTACTCCAGAGACTGTTTCTCTGATCTCTTTGCCTGGTATTCCTTTTAGACCAGTCCTCTAATATTTTTATAATATTTTCCTATATTTATTTATTTGTATTTTTGCTCAACTTTTTGTAATATTTCTTCAAATTTATCTCCCAATCCTTCTATAGAGACTTTTATTGCTTTCTCATTTTTTTAATTACAAAAACTTGTTTCCTTCTCTCTTTATTTCAGAGCATCTTTTCCTCATTTCCTTCATGGACTATCTTGTCTCTCTTAAGAACATTCATGAAAGATGTTTTGACATTTCATCTCTGTTATGTCTGTTTCCTTTTTGTTGTATTTCCTCTGTTCATTTGTTGTCATCTCTGTATTTCATGTTAGAGCCTGTCCAAATGTCTGGTAGTCCTGGTTGCTTGTTGTGAATAAAAGGGAGGAACCAAAAGACTTATTGGAAGCTCTCAGCAGAGCACTAGAACTCATCAGCATGAACTTTATAAGGCTGGGTGTTAGGAAATCCCCTTTGTCAGTATCTTTTAGTCTTTTATGTTGGCTGGAGGTTATAGTCCCCAGAGGAGATACTACCCATCGCTGGCCTGAAGGGGAAAGATCCTGACAAAATTCTGTGATGAAGGTGAGGGAGAGGGATGGATAGCTCGGCATATAGCATGCATTTTCAGTCATTTATGTCCCTTTGATATGATGTCTACCCTTCATGCCTGGTACCTCCCAGTCCAGTGATCTCCAGTTTTGTGCCTCCATAAAAATAAGTTTTCAGACTTACCACTTTTTTTAGTTGCATAACCATTTAAGGTAAATAATACTACATCAGTAACAAATTCCCAAGTTTCAATGGCTTAACGAATACATTTATCCCACACTCCTGCAAAGTTCATTGTCCATGTTCCTACTTGGTAGACGGCTTCCATGCAGTCATCCAGGGACCCATTTCCTTCCATCTTGTGGCTCCACCAGGTCTCACACATTGCTCAGTTTAGGTCCTGGAGGCAGAAAGAAAGAGAGGATTCTGCATGTAAAGTTGTTATGGGCCAGGCCTGAAAGTGGTGCCCATCATTGTGCCCACATTGCATTGTGGACTCAGTCACATGGCCATACCCAACTGCAAAGGAGACTGGGAAATGTAACAAGCTGTGTGCTTGGAAGGAAGAGAAAGTGGGGTTTGGTGAACACACAGCAATCACTGCTCCAAAGACCCTGGCATATGGTTTAACCTTCATGAGTCTCAATTTTCTGACCTATGAAATGGTAAAATGGGAGCAATACTGCTTGTCTCACAGTGTTATTGTGAAGAATACATTTGTGAAATGCTTGGTCTGATGCCAGGCACACAATAAACCCTCAGGGAATAATTGTTATTATTATTGTATATTTTTCTTATCTTTCATTCATTCATTTTACCAAAAATGGAAATCCATGAAAGATCAGATCTTTCAAGGAAGAAATTTATAAAGCAGATGACAGTATACAGAAAAAACAAGAAGATGAAGGAGAAGGAGAATAGTTGCATAGTGAAAATCACATCTATTTCATTTATATGTTAAATATTTTCTGAACATCTATTGCGTATCAAGCATAGTGTCAGAGGTCCAGAGATACTGAGATAAATAAGATTCCTGCCTTTGGTGTTACTACAGTCTGAGAATAAAAAAGCTAAATTTTATCACTTTTTTTGAAAGCTATGGGCTATTTTTCAAAAGGAAGTTGAAAGATATCCCAGAGGATAAAATAATCTGAAATAATTTTCCAGTTTAGTGGTCAAAACTTGGATTAGTCAAAATTATCAATCATCTCCATGTTGCTAACCCCAGTGGCTAATTTTTGGTCTTGCTCTTACTTGATTTGCAGCTAATCATGACCTCACCTTTGCAACAGTGTCTTCACATGGCTTCCAGGACAACACACAGCCTGGTTTTGCTTTTGATTTATTGGCGTTTCCTTCTTAATCTTTTTTACTGGTTCTTTTTCAGTCTGTAGGGCTCAGTCTTTGTACCTCTCTTCTCAATGTACACCTTTCCATTAGTGATCTCATACCATCTATAAATTGAAGACTCCCAAAATTATGCATCCTGAACTTCAGATTCATACATCCAGTTGCCTACTGAACTTCTGTACTTGGATGCCTAGCAACTGAACTGCTCACTTTCCCTGTACCCACACCTTCTCTTCCCACAGCATTGCCCCATCTCATCAATTAGCAACATCCTTCTACTGTTCAGTCCACATACCTAGGAGTCATCCTTGACTCCTCTCTTTCGCACTTCATTCAGCCCACAGTAAATACTGTTGGCTCCACTTTCCAAATATAACCTGAACCCAAATATTTTTTATTTTATCACCTCTGCCCTGATCCAAGCTACCAGCAATCATTTCCCACCTGGGTTATTTCATTAGCCTCCTAATTTGTCTTCTTTCTTTATACCATAGCATTCATCACCATATGTCATAATTATTGTCTGTCCCTGCCACTACAATGTAAGTTACAAGAAGATAGATTACTGTCTGTTGTGTTCACTGTTGTATCCCCAGTAGCTTGAACAATGTATGGCACTTAGTAGGTGTTCAATATTTTTTGAATAAATGAAGAAAGGAATGTGGGCACTATTTTTAAAACACCTGCCTTAATTTACAATAGCCCCTTCCATCTGGAAAAAAATCAAGGAGCTTAATATGACGTGAACAATTCTGTCGCCTTCATTTCTTTTAGAGTGTGATCATATTTGCTGAAGCCAGAGCTGGGGCTGGCCTCAGACAGAAAGATGAGATCTCAGGAGAACAGCACTGGTTGAGTTATTGGGGCCCAGTAGAAATGATACAGCCTGGTGGTTTTAAAAATGCACAAGTCAGCACAATGCCTCTGTGGGAAGATCCTCTGTGACTCCCACACAGGCAAAGTCAGCAGCCATCTCTTCTAGGGATCCCTGGCACTTCACTCATTGAACTTAGAAGATTCTCTACTTCTTGTAGAAGACAATGCTGTTA
This sequence comes from Myotis yumanensis, assembly GCF_028538775.1. Classification (NCBI taxonomy): domain Eukaryota; kingdom Metazoa; phylum Chordata; class Mammalia; order Chiroptera; family Vespertilionidae; genus Myotis; species Myotis yumanensis. The sequence continues at coordinate 202,319,721 of NW_027223754.1, forward strand.
CTCCCCTTTATGTTCCCAGCACCTAGCTCAAGTGATGCACTCACCCTGGTTTTTCCTGCGACGGTCCCAATTTTAAAACTGAGAGGTTTGCATCCAGGGAACCCTCTCAGCCCTGGGTAAATCAAGATGCTTGGTCACCCTATACTTAGCACAGCACCTGTCGCCTAGTAAACCACAATAAATGAATGTTGGATGGAGCTAACTGTGTAGCAGTTATCTGTCCATGTGTCCATTCCCACCCCAGTGCCTGGCATAGGGCATAATGTTTCCTAAAATATATTTCAGAGAATCCTAGTTCCATATGATAGCAATATGTCACAGCTATACCCGATGCTATAGCAATAGGTCATTGCCATAGCCGATGCTGTTGGGTACCCCACCCAGATCTCCTTTCCTCAGATGACACATCCATTCCCTAGATCAGTGGTCGGCAAACTCATTAGTCAACAGAGCCAAATATTAACAGTACAACGATTGAAATTTCTCTCAAGAGCCAAATTTTTTAAACTTAAACTATATAGGTAGGTACATTGTTATTAACTTAATTAGGGTACTCCTAAGGCTTAGGAAGAGCCACACTCAAGGGGCCAAAGAGCCGCATGTGGCTCTCGAGCCGCAGTTCGCCGACCACGGCCCTAGATAATCTGACTGTTGAATACTAACAACTCACAGCTATACCTTTCATAGCAACGATCAGCCTTAGCCTATGGAAGGCTTCTTGCCTAAGGATTTCAAAGACATTTTTGTCCTTCTTCCCAAAGGACTGCTTGGAGGTGATAACTGTCTGATACTGGGAAAAAAAGTTCATCCCACTTTCTTCAAGATGAGAGGACACTATAGTGTCATTCAGACTTTAGAGCTCCCCATGAAGCTAGACTTCAGATGAACCTATATCTTTGTGAGACATCCCTTAATAAATCACTTACAAAATAAGCCCTGTCTTAGATTCTGCTTCTAATAAGCTAAACATAAAACAGTTATTACTTAGTGTTATTCCCAGGATAACTCTATGAATTCTGGAGTTGGATCACCCACCTCATTGCTACTGGCAAGGGACCCTCACTTCTACTGGCCAGTGGAGATTGATGGCCTTGGTATGCTGTAGCACAATAAATGCTAGGATTGTCCCCTGAACATGGATAGAATATGGGTATAAGGAGATACATATGAAAGATACAAGGGAAATAGTCATTATAAAGATAGTGGAATTTTGGGGTAGTTATTGAGTTCCCTTGATACATTAAAAAAAGAGAACATCATAGGTTCAGATTGATTGCTTACGAATTCAAAACAAAGTGTGACATTCAATGGATTACTTGATAATATTTCAAGAGATTTTTTTTATCCTATAGCCAGAAGGCCAATTGAGCCAAAACCAGGCTCAAACCTAATTGTAATAGTAGAACTTTAGACAAGGTTGAATTCTAATCCTTAAAAAATCTTCAAATGCCACAGTTTGGCTCTGATAGAGAAGTGTGACCCTGAAGCATGGGATGAGGATATCTGGGTAGATATACTTGAGAATCTCGAGCTACCAGTTTTTCTACGCTGGGCCTATAGAAGTGAGTCACTCCTCTCATTAGAGGCAGAGCCTCCTCTTCCCACCTAGCCTTACCTGAAGATTGCACAAAAACTTCAAATGAGACAGGTGCTTTATAAGACAATGCTTGCCCCTCTCAGGATCTGGCTGCATTTCCCTTTCTAGCCACCAGTTCCATAATTAGGGTCAAGTCTCAGCTTGACCTGACTGACAGAGTGCTTCGCCTGCTAAGGCAGATGAGGGACTTCACAACTGAAGGGCAGACATAAGTGTACCAGCAGGGATTAGGAAAGAATGTCAGAGATGAGTCATGAAGGTATTGGATCAAAGAGAACAATACATAAAGTCAGATAAGGGAGAGTGTCAGTATTGGAGTACTTCATTTCATACTAATCCTCAATAATTGTTGGAATACACTGATTGTTGTTAAAATACCTGACCTGGGGGCCGAGGGCCAGTCTGATAAATTGCTAAGATGAATGTTGGAAACTTGGAAGAAACAACTGTCAGTAGTAAGTGAAGTTAATACCAGATTTGCTGGGCAGATTGTGTAGGAAGAGATCCAAAAGCCCATGAAAATGGGTCTACTGAATGAAAACAAAGAATTTATTAGCTGTCCATGTTCCTCGGGAGAGCCCATAAAACATCCTATTTACCAAGGTGATTAAGACTATGTTGGTCAGGAGAGCGCCAGCATTGGTCAGAAGCTCAGTAATGGCTGTGCTCTGTAGGCTGAGCTGATGATAGGTTACCTGGTAGCAATGGGATGGCAGAGGTCAGGAAACAGTGCTTAGCTTCAAAAACCATGTAAAGAGAACTGCAGAAAGGGTGAGCAAGTTTGGAATGGCAGCCAGGGAGGCCTGACGTCCAAGTATATACAGAGAAACCCTGACCAGGTAGCTCAATTGGTTAGAGCAACAACCCAATATGCCACGGTTGCAGGCTCAATCCCCAGTCAGGGCACATATAAGAATCAATCAATCAATGCATAAATAAGTGGAACAACAAATCTCTCTCTCTCTCTCTCTCTCTCTCTCTCTCTCTCTCTTTCTCTCTCTCTCAAAAAGAATATACAGAGATAGCTAACAAAACACAGTGTTTCTAAGGACATTATAGACAGACAGCCAACAAAAAATTAAACTAATTGCTTTACTATAAGACTGCTCAAATCTTATAATAGGTTGAGGTACATTTGTGTCCTCTAAGACAGGGAATCCTTCTTTTCTTTAAGAACCCCCCTCCTGGGATTGGTGTTTTACAAATAAAAATGCTACACAGTTCATTGTTCAAAATATTTATGGAGTGAATGCACATATGAACACATAATTGGTTCCTTAGTACAACTTCATATAGGCATTGGACATAGCTAGATCTCCAAAGCATTTTTCCAATGCCTACATCCTGGGAGAAAATAATGAGGAAAATATTGATCTAGTAAAGAAAGAATAAATTTGCTAACAGACTGGCCAAACCACAAACTAAACTCATAGAGCTCAGGAGCAGTCAGCATTTGACATGTCAGCAAACCATTCACCCTTCCCACACCCCCACCCCACCCCCAAAAAAAAGCTTACACAGTCAGGACATCAAGAAAAATGACTTTGGGGAAATTAATGGAACAATGTATAGAAAAGAGGAGAAAGTCAATAATGAAATCGGTCCAATTGAAACAGCCCAGGCCAAGACCACAAGGTAAAAAACTTATTTTAAGTTACATTCAACACTGGAAATAAGTCCCCCTGATTTATTTAGCATTCCAGAAGCTAAAGAGCAATAAACAACTACTTCAAGTGCATTACGTTATCGTCAGAGTTATATGCTTCAATGATTCAAAGCTGGGCACAATACAATCCAACAGCACACAGTAAGCTTTGTCCCTTCCGTCTGACTGCCTACATGATCCCACCACGGCATCAACAAAAAGGCTCCAACCGTCATAATAGGTCATTTCCCTTCCACCAGTAGGCAAACTATCAGAGGGAATAAATCCAACATTAGCATTAGTTCCGAAAGAAAGACATTCATTTTTCAACAGCATCTGTTTTCTGCCTCGGGCTCTGTTGTTCGAACTCTTCAGGAACAATCTCTGCTCTGTTCCTTTGGAAGATGTCTCTTCCACTGAGCTCCAAACCTTGCTGGCAGAACATCGTGACTCACACTTTCAAGTGCCAGTTGCTCCCTTTCCAGTCCCACTGTTACCCAGATGTAGACTTCATCGCATGTTCAGACGACTGCTATAGACTCAATGAGTCACCCAACCTAACTCTCTTGCCAGTTAATGCTCTCCTTTATACCTCTCCTGCCCTTTCCTGTTTAGAAACTGCCAGCAATATAGTGCGCCATTAATGAAGATCCATGTGAGAGGATCCAGAGGTAGTGAGAATATGTGGAGCTGTGGAGTCAAACAGACCTCAGGTTCAATCTCAGGAGGCTAGCTGAGTGTTCTTGGGGAAGTGACTTCACCTTCTTGGGCCTTAGATGCCTCATCTGAAAATGGGAATAAACCTTGATGTTGTAGGACTTTGCGCATCCTCTGAGAATGTATACAGGGTGCCTGTCACCATGTCCAGCATACAGTAGGCACTCTATAAGGCTATATATATATATATATATATACACACACATACAGGGTTGGGTAAAGGTAGGTTTACAGTTATTAGTATGCAAAACACAGAGTTTGTTCTTGTATTATTAATTAGTAATTATTATATTATTTTTCCATATGAACAACTGTATAGACAGCTCCACCAAATCTCAACAAAATTTTCAATATGGGCCTTTTAGTCAAATGATCAAGGACTCAAATATGTTATAGAACCTGCTGAAACTAAAAACATGATTTTAAAGGTCCTTTCCAGTTCTAACATTTCATTTCTTACTGGACTATAGGATGATTTTTTTCTATGAGACTCCCAAAGTCATGGAACACAAAATTAAAGGTAAAATTATCCTCTAAAATGAAAGAAAGGACTTTCACCAAGTGTAAAAGTGAGAACTAGAAAAAGAATAAAGTTCACTAGAAAAGACCATTTTTTGAGTTCTCAGAATGAATATTCCATTGGTTTAATATGAAGTTTGAACTCTATTTAATTCCAGAAATTTCTGCTGAATGTCCACCATGAGTCAGATCCCATCTTCAGTCCCAGATATACCAGGGGAACATTTGCAGACTTAAAACAAGGGACTTACAAGGTCAGATTTGCATTTGGGAAAGGTCACTGGAGGGAGTGGAGGTGAGGGGAGGACTAAGATAAATGGGGAGGCCGAGGGGAAGGTTTAGGAGGTTACTGAAAAAGTCCAGACAAATATTCTGGTGGCCTGACTCAGGGTGTGCTGATGGAGGCGAAAGGGAATGGATAGTTCTGAGAGGTACGCAGGAGAAAGAAACCCTAAACTTGGGGCATGGTTGCAAGACACATGAACAGTGGGATTACATTCGGACCAGTGTGTGTGAGCATCGGTGACATACGGGGAGGGGTGAACTGAATGCTGTTCAGAAGCAGGTTCTATCCGTAGGACCAGCTGAGGATCGGGTTTATCCTTGAATCCTCCCCAGAAATCTGCACAGGAGAAAAACAAGAGGCTGGACAAGAAGATGCATGTCTGAGGTAAAGGGAAAAACATATTTGGTCCTAATAGGGTGGTGGGGGGGAGGAGGGAAAGAGGAGGAATGTTCTGGAGCAATCTGCCCCGAGGTGAGGACTGGTTTGGGAGGCTGCCAGTATCTGCAGCAAGATGTTAATGAGGGTTATCAGCTGTCCCTGAAACAAAGGCAGGCAGCATTCTGGCAGCCACTGAGCTGGAACCAGCCAAAACCTGTGTGAGTGTGTGTGAGTGTGTGTGTGTGTGAGTGTTTGTGAATGTGTCTGTGTATGTGTGAGTGTGTGTGTATGTGAGCGTATGAGTGTCTCTGTGTTCATGCCCCGGAAGACACACCAGGCATACTGTGTACAGATATCCTCAGAAAACCAATGGTCATGGTGCAACCTGTGGACACCAGTGACACAAGACAGACACCTTCAAGTAGGGAGGGTTGGCACTTCTCGGGGGGGGGGGGGGGGGGCTATTTGTATAGAGCTGCTTCATTCTTCTTTCATCTCTGGCAGAAAGGGGGACCCTTTTATCCTTCCACAAACATACACCAACCACACACAGTCACACCGCCCCAGAGGTCTTCTCTGCACTGAAGGCCTGTCCTTTCTTTGCTTGCCAATACATATTTACACATCAGGGCTTATATTTAAGCATAGTCCTCTTACTATTCCCATAAATGGTGCTCTTCCAATATGCTAAGAGCCAGATATCAAACGGAGGAGGCCCAAGGGCGTCTCTCAGGCAGTAGTTTGGCATTTCACCCTGTTTGACAGCAGGAATCCACTCGGTGGCCTAGGTGGCCTGGAAAAGACTGCCTTCTTCTAGAGATTTTGGTAGCAAAGACAGTAAAAGCATTCACTTTGCAAGCAGTTGGGCTGGGCTGAGCAGTGGCTTTTCCACTGACCTTGGGTCTCTGACTTCATATCCCTGCCTCAGTTTCCTTCTCTGAAACATGGGAGTACTAACCAGGAGGAGGAATCACCATTATCCCCATTTCACACATGGGGAAAGCTGAGGCACAGAGAGATTGTCTCAGATGAAACCACAAGTGGATAGCACAGCTGGAATTTGAACCCTGGCAGACTGGCCACTCCCTGCACTGCCTGCCATACTTACGCAAAATTTCTTCTGTAACCCTCCGAACGACTCTGCTAATGAGAACTTGGACAAATTACTTAACCCACTCAGTCTTCATTGGCTCAAGAGAAAATAAGGTTTTGTTATTGCAGTCCCCATAGGATATCTTGGGAAATAACCAAGTGATAATGCAGGTGATAATAGGATTAGCCGTGCGCTTGAGCAGTTGCAAGCACAGTGATAAAGAAAGTACAGTGGTAACGGTAACCATGTTGCTAGGATCACAGCATCCATTTGACTTGTTTCTGTGTTTGTGATTTTCTCGAACTACATGCCTAGTACGTGTTCTGGGTGGACAGAAATTCTATTCCTTTGTTGTTGTTTTTTAAATCCTCACCCATGGATATTTTCCCATTGATTTCTAGAGAGAGTGGGAGAGGGAAAGACAGAGAAATATCCGTGTGAGAGAAACACATCAATTGGTTGCCTCCTGCACGTACCCTGACCAGGGCCCAGGCCGGGGAGGAGCCTGCAACCGAGGTAGGTGCCCTTGGCTAGAATCGAACCCAGGACCTTTCGGTCCACAGACCAACGCTTTATCCACTGAGCCAAACCAGCACGGGCAGAAATTCTCTTTCTTATTTGACCTTGCACTCCCAGCCTTTAGCAACCTGACACAGACCTGGAACAAACTGTGCTTTCAATGTTATTCATTGATGAATGAATAAATGGCTTTACTACTGCCTTTCTCTTGGATTGCTGTAAGGATTCAATGAGGTAATGTATGTAAAACAGCTAGTACAATGTTTTGGCTTGAGAATTCCACCCAATTAGTGTCAGATCTTTCCCCTTTGCAACCAGAGCATATTACCTGAGACAAGCACACTGGAATCACATGGTCCAGAGAGTAACACACAGAATGTCTGGGCTCCTCTGATGAACACAAACATCCCAGCCAGAACCCGTGCACCACGTGACGTGGGCAGGTGAACTGAAGAGGAGCACCAGCTGGGATCCACCTTGGTGGGCAGCATCACCCTGAATCACGGAGAACCACGCTGTGGGCATGTTTGAAAGTCTGGAGAGCAGGAAAGGGAAGGCACTTGATGTATTGATTGATTACAGTGACTAATTAAGTCCATGCACGGTACAAACACAGGCAGCTCTTACTTACTGGGTACCAGGAAAGAGTCTGGCAGAGATGAAGGAAAGCGCAGCCAGTCCATCCATGAGCCAACGTGGTGCATCTATAAAGGGATGAATCAGCTGAGCGCAATTGGAAACAGAAACTGCCGACAATGTCCAGAAACTCTAAATAGAAATAGTTGTTCAGAAACTAAATAGAAATGTAGTGGACTGTTGGGCAAAAATATCTCTTGCTCAAAATTGCTCAGAAAATAGCTAAAAGCAAGACAACAGGCAGTGCAAACAACATGGAGTTGGGCTTCAGACAGACTTCCTTTCCAGTCTTGGCTCTACCGACTGTGGCCTGAGACAAGGCAACTAACGCCTCTGAGCTTCCCATATCCTCATCTGCAAAATAAAGAATACTCACTTCGCCAAGCTATGAGAAGCTTAATAAATAATTTGTATAAAGGCACTGGCAAGTGGTGTGTCTGCTACCATCACCACCACCACCACCTAAAGGCATCCACCCTGATTAGAGGGTCCATACCACCTGGAATCAGTGCACTCATATCTTCCCTCGTAAGTGGCTCTAGTGGTTGTATTCTTCTGTTTTGCTGTGACTCATCTATTACTATAACTTATCCAGGGCTTGTAATAGGACAAGTGGCAAATAGAAATTCAGAGATGGAAGGTCCTCAAACAAGATAAGCCACTCCAGAAATAAATGACACGGCATTGGCTGGGTTGGGGAGGTGAGGTTAGGAATAGAAGGGGCTGGCATGAACCAAGGAAGCTGGAAGAGGACAAAGAAGGAGAAAAGAGGCAACAGTAAGAGCTCTAGGGGAGAGCTGAAGGTCAGAATTGGCTCAAATAAGGGAGAGGAAGCTGAGTAATAATGCATCATTACCTGCTTCATTGATTCTCCACCTGGGGCTGTCCACCCACACTGCATTATGGAAGGCTGGCAACAGCCAATGAGAAGCAAGCTAATTCATGACTGACAACCCTGGAATATCTCCGGAAGTGGAAAAGCAGATAATGCAGGAGGTAGAAAATGAATCTAGCCTGGAAACAGGGGGCTGACTAAACATCCACATAGTAAGAGCTATTAGACACAGGAGTGAGTCGTCTACCCCTCAGGTAATGGTGGGCAGGAGACAGAGTGGGTCTCTGGTGAATCTGGACCAGCAAGTCTCTAGACTTGCCCTTCTCCAACCCTTGCAATAATTCTTATGATGTGAGGAACTTAAAAATTATTATATGTACAATTCATGGTACAGAAATATAATCAGTGACTTTAAGCTATCACAACCCAATAATAATTTCTCAATGCTCTTCTGAGCAGAGAATGTTTTCTGCAAGTCTGTTTGTTTTGCCTGCTCAATTAGCCTAATCTTTTTCTGTGGTTTCTCCCTCCCCATCAAGAATAGCAACTCTAATGCAGCTCAGGAATGTTTTTTACTTCCTATTAAAATTTTTTAAATCATTTAATTAATTTTACTATCCAAGATGCTAGTAAGAGCTGGTCTATGGTATATGACATATGGGGGATTTTTGTTCTTTAAAACCAAAAATACATTGTTAAGCTAAACTTTATTGAAAAAAAAAAAGCAATTAAATTTAACTTAAATTTCTTGAAACTGATCTTTCTTTTTGTAAATTTTTGAACTTCATAAAGAGAACACAATTTATTTGTGCCAAATAGTTGGCTTAAAAAATGGAATTTAATTTTTCTGAAAGCCGGTTTCACATATTTAATCAAAAAAAGTTGTAAATTATTTTAACGAATGCTATTTAAATCATGGAAATGTATTGATACTGTTGACTAGTAAAGCTATGAAAATCATGAACCAAAGCAATATAAATAAAAATAAAGCCTAGGACAATTTATAGAAGACATTGAAAAAAACAATTTCTTACTAACATTATCAGGCTTAACTGTAGGCCTAGTTGTACCAAAATAATTATAGACATGTGCTTATTTCTTGATTTCTGTTAGGCCTGAGTGTACACAAAAAAATTTATATTGGAATTAAGAAATAAATTTTAACTTTGTAATGTGATACCTGGGTTATTGTTGTTGTTATTATTTACTAAACAAATACTCAATTTTTGGTACAACTTGTGATAAGTACACAAGATTTTATTTCCAACTGTAGTGAGACCATTTCTGTCCTGGCTCTTGACAGATGTTAAAAGGAAAAGCTTGGTCACACACGTGGGAAGCTGAAGGCTGTAGAAAAAATGGCCCTTGCAAGGCTGGATATTCTTTTTCACAGAAACCAGAGCTTGTAGGGAGCTGATCAGTAAACCTCTTCTTGAGTTTACTCTCTGGCTGCCCCTCACTGACGTCTTCCTCTTCTCTCAAAGTCAAGTTCTCAGACTGAGCAGAAGAGTCAGAAAGAGAGTCTCTCGCCTCGTCACACACATGAGTTGAAAGGGAAGGAAATACTGTCCCCTTTGGTCCTGCCAATCTTCTAGGAGGCTTATGATAAGACTTGAGGCAAAATAATATCCTTCCTCTCTGTCAAGCCCAAGCCGAGTGGAAACTTGTCAAGATTTCCTATTGAAACATGATTTCCCCCAAGACTATTCTTACTTAAATTCAGAACATTCTTTCTAAGGCCTTGCAGAGACTTCCTCCCCCGGCTCATGTGAGGAAAACTGTCTTGAGACAAGCTAATTTCTGCAGCCAATTTTCACCTTCAAACGTCTCAGCAAATCTGGCCAATTATTTTTTTTAAATAACCCCGTCATTCATTCACCTTTACTAGCAAGGTCACATGCCTGTTGAGAAGTCTCCTCAAATTTCTGTATGTAGAAACCTCTGATGGAGCCAACCACCCATGGGCCACCATCAATACAGCCACCAACACAATTTCTCTAAGACAGACTTTGTGTTTCTAGATATAAAGAGGAAATATTAAATATAGGTGGGTTTTTGCTTGTTTTAGGCCATTATTTTTGGCAACAGTAAACATTTTCTTGAATGTCAGCATCAGTTACATATCTTGCAAATACCACATCATGACATTTATTGGTGAAATCTGCTGACTCGTCAACTTGGATAGAGAACCTATTGTATTTCAGTTTATTACACAAACCTCTTTATCATCAAGTGACATGTCATCGGTGTCTTGACCAATAAAATGGCCTGAAAGTGGGACCTTTCCAATTTCTCCTCCTACATCTTGCCCTACCACTTTACTCATTTTAATTTTACTACCATTATTAGGTTTTCACCAACGGTGTGACTTTCTTTTGGGGGGTCAATAAGTTCTACTATTAAGTAATTTTTTTCTCCCTGGACCCAAATGTGACTTTTTAAACTAAAGGTTTAAACTGTTTGTTTTGAGATTCCAATAGCCATTTAAAATCACCAGCACCTTTTCATGTCAAAGGGCTGTGATTTATAGTTCGAAGTCATATTTTGCTGAAGCTATCATTGCATCTGTGAGTCATTTGCCAAAGACCCTGCAGAGTGGAATAGGACAGCATAGATCACCAGCGTATAAATCCATGGATGAGTAGCTTTCACCATAAAGAGGGACTTCTATGGTATGGCACTATTGCAATAGTGTGGTGAAGTGACTCAAAAGATCGGAATTCATCATTACTAACCTTATCAGAATTGTCCATACCTGTAAGACTGGAAAAGTTCACATGGAAAAACAAACATGAAGAAGAGCCAGGGAACACTAAAAAGGGAAAGTGTTAAAGGGAATGAGTCCTATCACATGTTGGAACATACTATAAAGACAGTGTAATTAAAACAACACAGGGCTGACACACGAATCTACAAACAGACCAATGGAATATAATTGGAAACCCAGAAATAGACTCAAGTACATTTGGAAATTTAGTATATGATAAAGGTGGCCTCTCAAATCATTGGTACAAAGATTGGACTTTTTAGTAAATAGTGCTGGATAACTAAGTAGCCAAGAGGTTAGGGCTTACGGAAACAAGATGAGAAGAAGCCCTCCGCAGAGCCAGGAAGAGCTGGCTGGTGCTGTGCCTCTGAGAGGGTTCATGGCACAAAGGAAGCTGGAGGCTGAAACCTACTGCCAGGGTGACTTTGACAGGAAGAGTAAGAAATAAGTTCTCCCTTTCACCTTCCAATCTCCTCTGCAAAGCCAGCTGGTAGAGGAGGAAATGGAGTGAGCCAAGTCCCAGCAGCAGCATCACAGAGCAGAGTATCAGAAGGTGGGTTTGGAGCTGAGCTTACTGGCCGGAAACATGTCAATGCTGAGTCCTTGTTTAGTTAGCGTGCAGCATCCTATAACTCTATTGAGAGGAAGAGCGAGGGCAAATGAAGACAGGATGGGATAACACTCGAAATCTTCATGTTCTTAATAAAACGATAAGGGAATATTCAAAAGTGATGCCAAGAATAGAAATATAAACACAACACTTACAAAAACAATATGAAACAGCTAAAAAATGTTTAAGGAACGGGATGTGGGTGGGGAAGAGAGGGAGAAGTGGTTAGCTTTTTAAGTTATAGACACATTTGACTTTAATTTTTAAAAAATTAAAGCAAATGAATGGAGAGGGGAAAAGTTCAGATCTATGGTGGCATTTATAGTTTGGAAAAATAAATGCAATACTGTAAGATCAATAAAATAAGGTTTCCATTGGGAAAGTAAACTGGAAAACTATCATTTGGATAATACAGACTACCAAAAGCAAAAATGGAAAATCCTTTTTGTTGTTGAATCCTGTGAGAGATGGAGAAGAAATTAGATTGTGGACCGCATAAGGGTAGATTGTGTGTCTGTTTTATTCACCAATTAGGCCCATATTTCATGGCCTAATAGATGAAAAATTGAACAGAATAGCTCACAACAGAAAGAGCAGGTGCTCACTCCTGCATTGACCACAAAGAACTTTGAGGGCTTACCAAGTAAAAATAACACCAGTCCTAGGCCCACGTTGCTGGTTTCAGACAGTTAAGCAGAGCCTCACAATGCCACGTGATTAGGGCTATTTCAATGATGAGGACAAAAAATTGTAACCCATAGAAGGTAGAGAATCTCACTCTGCCTGGGAACGGCTGAAGATGACCTTAGTGTTGAGGGGCCATTGTTGGCCTGATTTTTAAAGGAAGTCTAAGAGTTTACCAGATAAGGAAAACAGGGGAAAGGAGTAGGAGAGGACACAGAGAGGTAACCAGGGGAGAGTCCAATGTCCTGTGGTGATGGAGCAGACGGTCTGATGAGATGCCTGGTGGGCAATAAGATGGAGAGGGAGGTGGATTGCCAAGTCTGAGCTTATTGGATCTTATCCCTTGGACACTGGAGAGCAAACAAGAGGCAAAAATATCCCTTAGTCATGTTTTAATTTGAGGGAAGATCATTCTGATAGCAGTGTGGAAGAAGTACCCAAAGCAAAAGAGAACAGACACAAGGCACCAGAAATAACAATAAGAAGAAGAAGAGCTAATGGGCCTTGGATACTTATAATGTGCCCAGCTCTGTGCTCAGGCTTTGCCTGCACTATCTCACTTAATCCTGAATATTACTCTGTGAAGTGAGGTGGGTTTTTTTTATCCCAATTGTATAGACAGGGATGCTGAAAAATAAGAGTCGGGGCTTTCACTGAAGAAAAAAAAAAATGTTCCCTGACCTGGAGGCCTCCGATTCCTTTTCTTCCTGGGCAGGAACCAGTCCACACATGGGCTGGCCTGATTCCAGCAGGTGTGATCACCTGGCAGAACAGGAAGCATTTGGGCAGGAACCAGGGCAGCTCCTGACAAGTGCAGGATGACATTTGTTGAGAGGGAAGTAAGGTCAATGCCTAAATATGGTTATTAAAGAGAAGTTCAGGAACATGATGTCAGAAGACATCCAACCAGTCTCCCATTTCCAGTTCTCTCCAAGGCCTGTCCACTCTAGCCCTGGGTGACTTCATCTTGCCATTAAGAGTTATTAATCATGCCTCCCCTCAATAAGTGACCATTTGTTACCCCAGAATGATATGTGCACACGACATGTTCAATGTTATTTTCCTTTGCCCACTCCCCTTTTCACTGAAATCCCCTCCTCTTGTCACCATATGGCCACTCTCCTATCTAATGAACTCAACATCCTCTGACCTTTGCAAAGTGTCTTCTCCACATTTCAATAATGGCTTCATCTACTCAACCATTGGCCAAGTAAGAAATCTCAATATCATTGCCAGCCTCCTCTTCTCCTTCTCCATACTTAGTTCTCAAGTTCCATCTTGACCCTAATTCTTGATGCTTTCGCAACCATTTTCTCTTCTCATCTGACCATCTCGGACTTACTTGGTCATCTAAAGAGCCTTCTATGGTTGTCCAAACACCGGTCTTGCCCTCACCAAAATAGCCCCTCACAGCCTCTGTTATAGGTTTAATTGTATCCCCCAAAATATGTTGAAGTCCCAACCCCCAGAACTTGTGAATGTGACCTTATTTGGAATTAGGGTCTTTGCAGAGGATCAAGTTAAGATGAGGTCATTAGGGCAGGTCCTAATCCAATATGACCGCATTCTATAAAAAGGGGCAATTTGGACACAGAGTCAGACATGCACACAGGGAGAATGTCACGTGAATAATGAAGGCGGAGATGTGCCTATAAGCCAAGGAGCAGCAAAGATTACCAGCAAATCACCAGATGCTAGAGGAAAGGCATGGAACACCTTCCCTCCCATCCCCTCAGAAGGAACCAACCCTGCTGACACCTTGATCTCAAACTTCTAGCCTCCAGGACTGTGAGGATGAAATCCAGTTGCTTAAGCCTCTCCGTTTGTGGTACTTTATTATGGCAGCCCTGGCAAACTAACACAGCCGCCAAGGCTTTTTTGCAAATGCCCATCTGCTCACACCAGTCTCTGCTTAAAATCCTTCCACAATAATGAAAAGAATGGGCTCTATTTATTGAGCACCTGCTGAGGGCGAGGTGCTCCATCTCTATTATAGCTAATCCTTAAGCTTCCTTTGAAACAAGACATTACCATTCGTGATTTTGCCGTTGAAGAAAAGCGATCTTCTAAAAAGCTGTCGCTTGTCCACGTTCCCATAGGTAGTAAGCAGAAGAACTGAATTTTGACTCTTGATCTCTTTGAGTCCTAAAGTTACACTGGCATTGAGTGTTACATCATAACAGGGAGCAGCCAAACAGTAAATATTTTAGGCTTTGCAGGATGTATGGTCTGTGTTGTGACTGCTCAATTCTGCCAGTCATGTCCTGAAAGCAGCCCTAGACAATATGTAAATGAATGGGCATAAATGTGTTCCCATAAATCTTTACTTACAAAAACAAGATGCGGATCAGATTAGGGTATCTGACTTTAGTTTGCCAATGCCTGTCCTACAACATTGTCTTTTGGCAACAATCTACGCTCTTTGATAAAATAATTCTTAATATTCATGGTGTGCTTGCCTTTTGCCAGTATTTGTGCATGAATTAATTTATTTAAATTTCCACTATTACCTCTATTTTAGAGGTTATGAATTTTCCAAGATCACACAAATAGTGTGTCAGAGCCAGGATTCTAGGTTGGGTGGTCAAGTTCCAAAGTCCATGATCTCACTCATTGTCTACAAGGGCCTTCCCACCTGCCCATCTACATATCCCAGCACATTCTTCCACCCTCTGCCTACTTCCTTATTCAATACCTGTACTTCTTTCAGCCATTCCACAGTGAAGAAGGGGAAATGAAGGAAGGAACCTGAGCTAGCCCTGCCTGCCTGCTCTGCGATGTACATTTGGCCAAGGCCAAAGCCCTGGACTTCCCCGAGTCCTTGCTGTCAGTGGGGATGGGAAATGCAGAGTACGGAGTAGGCACCTACTTCCTTCACCTGGTGGTTGTGAGAATCTAGGGAGATTACATGCAGTATTTGAAATAAAAGTCCCAACATTGCCGGGCAAATTGCCTAGGCTTGCTTTAAAGGCACTCTTATCATTAGCCTCCCAACAGCTATGCTCTCCTGTGTTGTTGTTTTTTTTTAACTAACAGAACCTCAGTTTAGTTTGGGATTGCAGCTAGAGGTGACCTTCAAATCCAATTCTGGCCAGCGATACATAAATGGAAGTCTATAGGGGGTATACAGGAAAGATGTGTTTTTCTAATATAAATAAGTATGCTTTTTTTCTTGGTAGTTTTCTTCTCCTTTCCTCTTGGAATGGGACCAAAGGACTGGAAATATGTCAGCTATCTCACAGCCATGAGGATGAATGCTCTTAACTAAAGCTGGGGGAGGGAAAAGCAGAATCCTGGGGCACCGATGGAATCATGCAACCGCTAAACCCTACTGCACACTCCCTACTTCCCAAGGTTTGGTTGTGGGAGAAAACTAACCCTTTCTTTGGTAAATCAATATAGGTGGGTTTCTGATACTTGTGGACTTAAGCCTTCCTAACGGATAGAAATGGTCAGAATACCAGACACAACTTCGGCAAAGAGCATGGTTGCTAGAACAGAACATAATAAATGTTTGATGAATGAATCAATAAGCAAATGACTGTGTTGCCTTAGCAAAATAATAATAATAATATTTATAGCTATCACTCACTTGCTAAGCACCTACTATGTGCCCTGCATTCTCTCAGCAAACTTCACAACTGTCAGGTATTGATATTGCCATTTCCATATCACAGATCTGGAGCTAAACTCAAGGAGCCTGAGCTAGCTTGCTCAGGGAGTCACAGCCAGCATGTGATGGAGCTAGAATTTTAATCCAGATCTGGGTGACATTAAAGCTTGTGTTCCTTCTCTTAGGCCAAGCTACTGTCATAATGAACTGATCACTGGGCACTTGGAGCCAGGGCTCCAAGAGAAATTAGAGAAATTTGGGCTGGAATCCCAGCCCCACAACCACCAAGCTATACAGCATAGACAGTTCTTTCTTCTGTCTCAATATCCTCATTTGTTTTTAAAAATGCTAACAATAGTCCCTTCGTAGATCGTACTAAACATGACATGCACAGATAAAGTGTTTAGCAGAGAGCTAGTAAAGGCTCAAAATTATTTCTCATCAGCCTTACTGTCATCTTCACCACATCTCCCCCTCCCTAAAACATCTATGGCAGGAATGGGGGATCTGGAGGAGGTGTCTGGGTGGTCAGGCCTCGATGAAGCCAGTATGATTTCTTAACTCTGGAGACCTGATCCCACTGCTCACTGTATTCATTGGCATCCCCTTCTGAGCAAAGATCCCCACAGCCTCAGAAATGCCTGTGAGATTTCTTTCTCCCTTGAAGTTCGGATAATTGGCTGGCTTCATTGTCATTCCCAGCTGAGGGAGTGTCCCTTGGAGCCTGAAGGCTCACCCCTTAATCCTGCGCAGGTGTCAGACAATGCCCAATGGGTGGAGAACACTGTCTGGCTCCAGGCTGGGCCCCACCTCAGCATGGGGAGCAGCCGGGAGGTGGACGAGTCTGAGGCGAGATGCCGGGTGGATTTGATCTGAGATGTTAATCTGCCCAACTGAAGCTCTTGCACCTGTCTTGGCATAGACACAGGCACACGGAATCTAAAGAGAATCAGTTACAGCTCTGAGCAGGTGGGGTGGGGACCTTGGGCGGTGAATGCAGGTAGGGCTAGATGCCTACCCTGACAAAGCTGGCTGGCAAATCCCGCTGATGCCCTGGGCCACTCAGGAAACAATGTCAGTGTGGGAAAGAGTGGGGCAGGAAATTGCTCTCTAAAGAGGGCCCTTGCACCAGCTCTGTTTGAATGCCAGATCTTATGCTTATTAATTGTGTGACTTTAACACATTACTTTATCTCTCTTAGATGCCATTTTTTTTCCATCTGCAAAATGAAGAAAACAGTAGTACCTATTGTTGTTCTGAGTATTAGAGGAGATGATTGAACATAGATTTCAGCACAGTCTTTGGAAAACTTTTAGAGCTCAATACAAATTAGCTATAATCATATGGCCTCTAGTCTGTACTCCGCGAGCGCTAAAAGTTTCTGAACAATCGATTAGAAACTGCTGAGTGCTCTGGGAGGAATCCTGGGCTCTGGCTGCACTTTATTTTGTTTACTGTGGCTCATCTAGGTCCGGGAAAGGTGTTAAAATGAATGGGCACAGTACTGTTTTGTGGTAAGAACCTACCTGGTTCTTAAAGCATAAGTTGCGTCAGTTCCTACTATCTGCTCAGTGCTGTGTGTTATTCTGAATAAATAAATGGATGAAGCATAGTCCCTGCTTTCAATTTAATTTGGGGAAGTAGTATGACCAGAGATTAGAGTAATATAAAAATGTGAAGAGCCTATCACAAGGTATGTAACTAAAAGCTAACGTGGGTGCTAGTGGCCATAGTCCCTGGGATTATTCAGAAGAGAGAGGTATCCAGGAGGGATGGGGTGGATGCCTAGGGTCTGGCTGGCCCCTCCCAAAGAGCTTTATATCATTAAAACTTGACATTGACAAGGAAAAGTGATCTGTAGTCCTTATATTGTACCTACTATATGCCATATGCTAGTCCTGTACAGTGAAAACTGTACATATGTTTTCACTGTAATCCTCACAACTCCATGCAATTGGTCCTGTTATTATCCCCATTTTAAGGACAAGCAAGTGCGGTACGAAGAGGTGGAATAATTTACCCCAGGACACATAGCTAGTAAGTAGGCAAAGCTGGATTTTGAACTCAATCTCATTCCAAAAGCTGCGCTTAACCAATATGCTCTGCTTCCTTTCAGAAAGAAAGAAACCAAATTTTATTAGTTACACGTAAGTAACAGTAGATGCTGTAACCAACAATCCCAAATCCTCAGTAGATTAACGGAACACAAAATTCAGTGGAGGCGTTCAGCAGCCACACTACCATACAGTGATAGAGGGACCCAGGCTCTTCCCACCTTGTGATGGCATCATTCCCAAGGGACAAGGAGTCTTCTTCCGGATCTCTCCTGGAAGGGGTCTCTCCATACAGGAGATTTCATAGCCAGACCTGTACGTGGGCACCCCTCATTTCTATTCACATTCAATATTCAGTCACACAGCCATTCCTAACCGCAGGGGAGGCTGGGAAATGCAGTCTACCCAGGCCTCCAGGGAGAACATCACAATCTCTGCCACACAAAGCAAGACCCAAATCATTCATCCAAGCGCAAAAAGGAAAGAGAAACTAGCTCCAAAGGCCAACCCCAAATGCACAGCCACTGCCTCCAGTGCCTAACTTGCTGCAATAACCTTGGCCCTGATTCTGCGAGAGGTCCAGGGGCACCCGAATGGCCAGGTGCACAGACAGGACACAGCAGCCTGAAGCAGAGACTCCGGGCGATGACTAAGTGCTCAGGAACACCAGAAGCAGAGGCTCTTCCTTCCACGTGCTCCGCTGCAAAAACAAAAACAAAAACTGACCAGATTCAGCAAGATCTCTGCCAGTGAGTCAGTGAGTCAGAGGCCTCTGTCTGGAGCTTGGCAGGACACCAGGGCCCTGCCAAGAGGCGCTGACTATTGAATAGTCTAGACCGTGACTGGATTCAGGAGGGGACTCATGTCTAGAGGGGATGACTAGGATGCCAGGCAGAGGGATTAGATAAGATCCTGTAATTGAATCATTGTAAGAGAGAGAAACAGGACTAGACTACAGACACCTTAAACTCAGATTATCTGCAAGTTCTCCCGATCCTGTACTCCATGTCCTGGTGAGCTGTGTCACCATTCACTAAGCTACCTGAGTCAGAAAGTTGGGCATCATTGCTAATTCTCCACCCAATCACAAGCCCAGTGGATCCAAATTGCCTCTCAAATATCTCCATTCTACACATCCCCCACATCCCTGACCTGACTCAGACATCTCCCCTTTCCCAACTAGGCTAATAGAACTACAAATGACTCGCCTTCCCTCCTTCCAATGTTCACTGGGTCCTCCAACAGATGTTTATTGAGTTTTGAAGCAGACACTAGAATATTTGCCTCCCCAGTATCCTTTCTCACCTTCTTCCTTACCAACTGAATCCCAATTTGTTCACGAAAGTAACGTGCACAATTTAAAAATCTCACCTTCCCTGCCTTTTTTGCAACTCGAGGTAACCATGTGGTAGAGTTCTGGCCAATGAGCAGTCAGCAGATATCTCTAGGGAGGGTTTCTTTCTTTGAATGGGGGCAAGGGGTGGGAAAAGGTTTCCAAGAAAAATCTTTTTTCTATTTCCCCTTGGTTCTCCCTCCTAGAATGTGGACATGATGCACGGAGATTCGGCACCTTCTTCCAGCCGTGAGGAAGAATGCCATGTGCCATGTGCTAAGGATGGTGCAGCAGGAAGCTAGAGGACCCAGATCCTTGATGGTTTTCTCAATCAGCTACACACCCCTTGAGCTGCCTACTTCTGCATGTTTTCTTAGGTGGATGTATTAGTGTCCTCCTGCTGCTGCAACAAATTACCATAAGCTTAGTGACTTAAAACAACACAGATGTATTCTCCTACAGTTCTGGAGGGCAGAAGTCCAAAGTCAGCTTCACAGGTGTTAAAGTCAAGGTGTGGGCAGGACTGGTTCTCTCTGTTAGTTCTGAGGGAAGAATCCGTGTCTTTGCCTTTTACAGCTTCCAGTGGCCACAGTGTCCCTCAGCTTGTGACCCTCCTCCTTCTTTGAGGTGCATCACTCCCATCTCTCCTCTGTCATCGCACCATCTTCTCTCTTACTCCTGTCGCCTCCATCTTTCAGGATCCTTGTGAGGACATTGGGTCACATCGTGGACCTCAGCATAATCCAGGATCACCTCCCCATCTCATGAGCCTTAACTTAACCGTATCTGCAAAGTCCTTTTTTGCTATTTAAGGTAACATGTTCACAGCTTCCAGGCATTAGGATGAAGACACCTTTATTCAGCCTATCACAGCAGGAAAAATAACTCTTTACTTGTGTAAACTACTATTTGGTGATTGTCTGGTATAGCCAAAGGCAATCCAAACTGACACAAGCGTCTACTAGGTTCCAGGCACTACTATGCTTGGTGCTGGGGATACTCCAGCGGTGGCTGAGTGAGTGTCCCTCGCTGAGAATCCATCATGCTGTGCTTGCAACTATTTATTTGCTTATTTGATGGCCTGGAGAGGCTGTGAACTGCTGAGGGCAGGAAATGTGTAACTCGTGGTTTCTCATCATCCCAGCACCAATCCGGGACCTGACACATTGTGGTTCTCAAAGAACTTTGAACAAATGAACTCAGCAACTTGGGGATCATGACTCGAACCACTGAATCCTACATACAGGATCCAGAGTTGATTCTAAGCATCACAGAATAGGAAGACTATTGATTAACTAACATTCTGTCCCAACAATCCTCAAAGGAGGGTCCATGGAACAGATACTAGATAAAAATAAAAAGGGCAAGGAAGGTGGAGGATGGGGCCTGGAAAGCCCACACAAGCCTGCCTCGGCATGTTTCACAACTCTGAGATACTCCATAATGAAGATACCCATTTAACTTTAGCTCAGCATTTCCCAAACTTATTGGGCCAGGATATTCATGTATCGTGGAGCACACAGTATTCTCCTATAGAACTAGTGTTCCATGGAACACCCTTTGGGAACCACTGCTCAGCCCTTCCCAGGACTGGTTTGGGAGCTAGGGCAGCCTAGTGCCTGCAGTGGATTCAGCAGTGGATCTGACTAAAAGTATACAATTTGCCCAATGTGGGAGCTGCCATGGTCAGGGAGGGCTTTGGGTGGAAGTGGACCTCAAAAAGCAGTGACATTAGTACTGGCAGAGGGGTGGGGGCAGGGAAGCATTCTCCACTTACCCCCAAAATCCTCCTGGCTTGTTTCATCTGACCCGGGTGCAGAGTCAGTAGGATCAGGGTAAATAGGACCATGCAAAGGCATTTTTCTTGCGTGCCCTTGGCTGGGCAATCCCCACTTGTGCCCTGATCCTAAGTCAATTGACCATTCCCAGCCACCTCTAGCCAAGTGGCAGCCATTGTGTTAGAACCTGATCTCCTCCCTCATGGAGGCCAGTCTGGACAGCCCTGCCTTCACTCTGTCCCAGGAATCCATGTGACCCTGCATCTGACCCAGCTCCTCTGCATCTGATCCATCCACAGTGAGAATTACTGCTCCTTCTTCACTCAGCAGCCAGCACTGACCTCCAGGCTCAGGGAAGGCCCCGGCCCTTTCATCCCAGTCTCAACCTCTTCTGATCTCCTGCCCAGGGGCTTGGTACTCAGATGTAAGTCCGAGGAACAATGGTGAGTATGCTGATGAAGAGCCTTTGTCCTGTAGTTTTGTAATCGAAATCTGCAGCTCCATTTGTTCAGTTTCTAATTGAAATCTGGGAGTTCATCATGTAACCCACTCTTACAACAGAGGGCAACTTTTATATTTTTCATATTGAACTCATTTCTATTTCTTACAAACACTTTTTTAAATTTTTGAACCATATTCTCTAGGTCAAGATCTTCCTATCACACCTGGGAAAACATGACCAGAGAAAGGAAGTGCTCATGATTGCCAAGCAAACTAAAGGCGTCTTTGGAAGGAGACTCCAGGTCCCTTGGCTCCTAATCCGTATTGTTCCCATCACACCGTGCAGTTCCCAGCATGTGTGGTACCAGACCAGAATAGAGCATCTGATGCAAAATCTTTATGAGGCTTTATTTTAAAACAAGTTTCTAACAGTTATTAGAAACTGTAGGAGAAAACAGACTTTAAAAAATTAATATGGATGACAATAAACAGCATACTTCTTAAAGGATACCCCCTAGGGACTCCATTTGGTAAATTTACTCTATTGTTCATGTCTTTTGAAGGTTCCACTGGTTAAAATGGATTTGCATTTAGGGATCTCCTCCCCTTCCCCAGTGCTCCCAAACCCTACCTACTCTCTCCTCTCATCAGCTTCTTGGTCATTTTTAGAAAAATCGCTCTAGCCAAGGAAAGAAAAGTATTCTTAATCCTGAGCAGGCTTAGAACAGCCATGTACATAAACATTGCAAAATAATTAAGCACTGCCCCCACCCCACAAACAGATCGCAGCCCAATTTACTTCCTGACCCAATTCCTCCCCTTCCACCCCCACCCCACACACACACACCCCATCCCCAGGCCTGGACAAATCAACAACAGCGACAACAAAAAACCTCCTTACTTTTCAGAAGACATGTTCAAGAGAATAAGCATCTATAGGAAGTTCCAAGCACAGAAATCCTCAATTTGCAAGTTTGAAAGAACTTGTATCAGAAAAGACTGCCTGACACGACCCACCCATTGAGTTCAATGGAGCATGAGCTTTCTCCTGTTCTTTCTCTACACCTGTCTCCCCTTGATGACTCTTTTATTTGGGGTAAAATTAACCACTTACTTTCAGGGAAATATGCTCTCTGACACTGGAATTAGTGCCCTAATGCAAAGTAAAGAGCATTTTGCATTGTGGTCTTAGAAGAGCTAAAGCTCAGAATGACTAAGTGACTTGCCCAAGGTCACACAGCAAGTAAGTGGTAGAGCCTGTAGACCCAGGAATTAGACTTCAGTGCTCATGTTTTCTCCACCGGGGCTTTAGCTTCCATGACAAGTAATATTACAACATGAGCTGCGTTTATTGAGGTCTTGCTATGTGCTGGGACTGTAGAAAACTGCTGCCTTTGAAGAAGTACTGAAATAAACACACACCAGCAAGGTACAGGATTTTTAACCTACTTCCGTCTTCCATTTGAGACAGGAAAAACAGAATTGTCCATCTTTGGAACTTATCATGGATTCGTGTAAGACCCATGGGCCCAGAGAACTAATTGAGTGATCATCTTTGCAATCGGACCCCTTTATTTGGAGAAGAAAAATATGATCCTCTTAACTTTTCAGATGCCTCTCAGCATTGTCACCTCCTGCGCTCCTTGTAGGTCACAGAAATAGATGTCAATGTCACTATAATATTATCTGCATGAATATTGGATGTAGACTGCAGCCTAGATCTTACCTATGGCAGTCAGCCATGCTGGATGTTTTAGGAGGGTTCCAGACCTGGCATTGGTCCTATTATCCATATAAGTGACTTGCCAAACCATGTGGTTGCCATATATAAACCCCCCATATCTGTCCAAATAGTTAACATGAACATCGTGCCACCAAAGCCCAGAGTTTCAGCATGAGCTTGAGCTTGCCCCTGGAATTGCTTTGATTTACGACTATTTCAGAGAGACTGGTTTCCAAGTTGCAGGGCATGATCTCAGAGATAGGCATGAGCCCTTTCTCTGTTTAACAGATTGGTCTTGAGAATCCAAGATCCCAAAGATTGAAGTGTCTGTCACCTGTGTTTTGGAAACAAATATCTGCTTAATCACTACTCCATTGCCCGAGGAGAGAATCACAAGCTATGCATGTGTTCCAAAGGAATTCGGATTCCCAGTTGGCGATAGAGATCATAAGTTTCTAAACTGGGCATGTTTAGGCACTTGACACCATATCACTCTGCAGATCTAGGAACAAGACAAAAGGTGGTTTGATGCCAGAGCAGAATGGTGGAGAAGCTGAGGACACCCCAAATTCTCTCATCTAAAAATATTCTGCCACCACTACTCCCATTTCACTACCTTAATCACAAAAAATACCAGCCACCATTAACATCCAGGCCCTTTCCCTGGGATCTGAGCCATCCTGGTGTGCCCACTAGTGATGACGGTCCCTCAGGCTTCAGGACCCAGAGGAGCCAGCTAGAGGGCAAAGTGCTGTATAGAGAGGCTGAGGCCTAGCTTATCAGACGGAAAAGAGAAAATTATAGGGGTCAGAAGGGGAGAAGCAACTGAGCCTTCCGTGTTTCTCCAGCTCTAATTCTACCAGAGAAATTGCTAGAACTCTGTTCCCCTACACCAGCGGTTCTCAACCTGTGGGTCGCGACCCCTTTGGGGGGTCAAACGACCCTTTTACAGGGGTCGCCTAATACATCCTGCATATCGGATATTTACATTACGATTCATAACAGTAGCAAAATTACAGTTATGAAGTAGCAACGAAAATAATTTTATGGTTGGGGGTGACCACAACATGAGGAACTGTATTAAAGGGTCGCGGCATTAGGAAGGTTGAGAACCACTGCCCTACACAGTCCTTCAAGTATTTTTGGAGTTACTAGAGGATCTCAAGTGAGCTCATGAACAGGTCTTCCATCACCCTTTGACTTCTTCTCCATCAGGAGCATTTGCTGCCCCAACCTTGAAAGGGCCGGCGGGGCACGTGGCCCCGCAGGCATCCGACAGGGAGGATGGCGGGCAGCCATGGCCGAGGCAGCGCCTGACCAGATAGGCGCAGGCCCGCGGACGCCCAGAAGGACCCGGGCCGCCCTCCTCGGCCTCCGAGTCACTTTCGGGCCGAGCAGCGGGCGACCCAAGGGCCAGGTGGGGTGGTGGGCGGCCCGCCTCCCGGGTGATGCCCACGGCGGCAGGCCTTGCATGGGAGCCGAGTGGCTGGCTTCCCATCCATTAAGGGACCTCCATTTTGTATGGAACCATGTGCTCAGCGAAGGCTCCTTCCCCCTCGGAAGGAGCCTCTGCTAGCCACACCCACCATTTCTCTGGACTAACCAATGGAAATCAAGGGAAGTGCCTGTGTAATGGGTCACCAGCTTGCACCTGGCCAATCGGCAGGGGGCACAGCCCCCTCTCCCGCCCCTACTCCAACCCTCTATGAAACCCCTGATTCGAGCAGACTGCCCTCTCTTTGCCACCTGCTGCTGCGTCAGTAAGGAAGGTAGAGGAGCTAAGCCCGGGCTTAAAATAAAAGACTCTTTGCTTTTGCATCGGATTGGATGGCTCCCTGGTGGCTTCTTGGGAATCTTGAAATCTGGGCATAACAAACCTCTGCTGCTCACCTAGCCACCTCTACCCACCTTGGCATTCTCACTGCTAGCCTTGGTCTCCTAGCATTGCCAGAGTCTCTTGAAATAACCCCTTCTACTTTATTCTCAGCACTCATTTCCTGAGGACACAGTCAAAGACACCTCAGAGATGGGTGAGACAACACGTCATGCTGAGGCAGCATACACTCATGCTGCCCTAAACACCAGCCACCGTCATGACAGTTCTGTGCCTCCTGAAACAAATCTCTGTGCCTCTACTCTTCTCTTAAGTTGAATTCTAACCCAGAAGGTTTATTGGTTCCCCATACAACCCATCCCTCATCCTATTACACACATTGATTAATGTGTTCATTGTCTAATGTCATCACCATAGCAACCCCACATGGTAAATTATCCTGATATTAAGCCAATCCTTACATCCCCAGGTTTCTCCAGGACACACCAGCCTGGGGATAAAAATGGGACCAAGTTAATAGGAATACACTATATCCCTCTGATTCTGGCCCTGTCTCTGTTGTGAGATTTCAAATGTTATTGAGAGTTCCCTCTCTTCTAATTTCCAATTTTCTACTGCTCTTAAACCCAACTTAAAGGACCAGCTTTGTTAAATATAATGTCAGGGAGGATATTAGTTATCACTTCCACCTCCAATGATGTTTTTCACTCATGCTTTCCATATCCACTTAAGCTATTAATGCTCTCGATGTCATCAAAGTCCACAACAAGCCAACATCAGGCATCAAGAAATCATGACCAGACTAGCCAGGATTCTTAGGGTTGCCAGTGATGGATACCTAAGTCATTGTGAATAAGCCCAGGATGGGTCACATAATTGGAAAAAATCACAGTAGTACAGTATTCAGGAATCCCAGCCTCCCTTTCTCCCCCTCTCCTCTCTGCTCCCCTTTGTGCTAGCTAATTCCCAAAAGGACTCCCTCCTTATAGTAGCTAAAGTGGTCACTGTGATTGACGGGTTCCAAATTTATGGCCATGCATAGCAGGATGAATGAGATTACAAGCTTTGTCACTCAATAGTGCCAGAGTAAAAGTCCTGGCAAGATCTCTGACTGCCCCATCTTGGGTGACATACTTTCCCTGAACTAATACTATGACCGGACAAATATAAACTTAAGTTGACCAAGCCGAGGTCATGTGCCCACCCATGTGTGGGAGAGTGTTGGCTTCAACTGAACTAAATGAAATAGTGTCCCCAGGGGAAAGAAAGAATCTGTCACCAAAATAAGGAGGAGAAGAATTCCAGGAAGGCTAAAGCAACAGAAACCCAAATAGACTGTATTCCGAGATCTTACATCTCTTAGTTCTTTTAGGTTTGCTCAGGAACCGTGATAAAGCCAGATCTGCAAACATGGGAGTGAGGACACCAATGAACTTCGGTGTGAAGATCAGGAGAAACAAAGTAAGGACAGCTATTGATTCCAACTCAAAGTGGCCTTGGACAAGTCGCTTTCTCTGTGTGAGCCTCATGAACAGATTGGCCTAAATCACTGTCCTTAACTGAGGGCCCTGAGCCCACTGAAGCTTTATTATTGCCTCATGATCTAACGTCAACATAAAATATTAGAACCCTGGAGTCTGGCTATACATCATTCGAGCCCTGATTCCTGCCATGCCCACAGCCTTCCTGTGGACTGCTCCATTATAGAAGCCATAGAGTTCTTTCTGCACACACCATTACGAGTTGGCTTTTCTGTCGATTACAACCAAAAGAATCCTAAGTGTGCTACCAGGGAGTGGCTCCCCTGAGCACTTACCTTGAGGAATGTGATGATACAGTTGTTTAGTGACAGCACGGAAATGCCTAGAAATGTCTGTCCAGCTGGGACAGGCAATGTCGGCACCTACGCTACACACTTGAGGAATTCAGTAAATGCAAATGTGTGTGACAGAAAATATCCTGTCTTTAGTGCCACGGATTATTGACAATTGATCAGACCCCAATCTCCATTCCCCAAAGAGAAAATGAACTTTGAAACATATCCAACACCCATTGCCCAGCAAGATAGAGGGAGCCAATTTTTTTCCCAGGATATCAGGGAAGCCCGTGCCATGAGATTACATCTGGTTTGCAAAGCAGCAGGTCTTGTGAACATTAATATGCTGATCAGCTTTCAGAAAACCAACCAAGTGCCAAGCCAAAATAAGGAGACTTATATGGGCTTCTATGAATCAGTTATCTTACTGATTAGTATTTAGTTTCTCTTTAAGGATTAATTCTCTCAGTACAAGGTGAGTACCGATAATATGCATGAATTTGCTCACCTTATGAGGAGCTTTGTATGAAGCTAAATACCTGGGGTTTTCATGATATTGTGAAACCCTAGTGCCCCAAATGAGCAATTGAGATCTTACATGCAGCTTAGAAGATAAAGAACTTCAAAGACCTTCTTGGAGATAGGAGGGCCTTGGACCTGTTCACCTTTGGGTTTGGGGTTTGACTCCCATTTGGGGCTTGAAGGGTCTGAATCCAATTTGTTTAACTACACAACCACAGCCTCTTCACCAGTGCTCTTTTTTTTCTGCCTAACACAGCTCCTAGAACAAACAAGAAGCCAACATAATATTTTTAGTTTTTTTCCTTCCCCTCTAGAAGAAACCCTAAGCTTAAAAGATCTACTCCCCAACACTCAGACTGATCCTATATATTCACTTTTAGAAAACCAAATTCAAATGATAAAAGGACTCCATTAGTTAATGTAATTGAATGGCTCAGGAATGAAAGACGCTTCAAGCAAAGCTAGATCCAGCATTCATATTTTGAGATCAGGACTTCATTTCTTTGTGTCCATTTTTAAAGCTTACTATTAGTCTATTTTCTTTGACGTTGGCTCCATTCTTAAGCAGTTTCTCCCTCATCATGTCAGGATGACTGGCAATAGCTCTCAGAACTACATGATTTTTTACTCACATCCAACAGAACTGGAGTCTGTGTCTCAGCATTTCCAGTAAAAGTTTTTAGGTTCTTTCTGATTGACTCCTTCTAAACCAATCATGATGGTAAGGGAGAGTGCCACATGCTGATTGGTCAAGCCAGATTCCATCCTTGGAGCCAGGGGAAATGTCAGTTTTACCCAGACCACATGGCTAGAGAATTTGGGTTACAATAGGTAAGGGGATTAGAGATGGGGGGTGGAAATCCCCAAAAGTCCATTGCAGCCCTCATTTTATACATGAAGCAACAGAAAACCAGAGAGGTTACATTACTCATTCAGAATCACACAGTGAGCTAAGTGGGAGAAGAAATTAGACTTCAAACCACTGCACTAAAGAGCCTTGTTCTCTCTTTACTACATTCAGTTTACTCCCAACCAAAACTGTACAAATGCCATTGTGTCTCTTGATACTTCTAAAGTTTCTGGGAGAAAAGGCCGAAACACTCTGTAGATACATGGGGGAAAGAGCCACTCCATTCCTCAGAGTAGGTTCAATGATTTTTAAGAACCAGTAACAATAAAAAAGTCCGAGAACCCAATGCATAGACCTGCTCTTTCATCCCAGCCAGACTGAGCAACACAGGATGCCGGTCAGGGAAAGCAAAGGAGAAAGTCCTGCTTGGGCCCAAGGGCTGAGTCACATTTTCTGCCTTTCCCTGCTCCCAGTCCTCCTGTAGGCTATTTGCATTTCGTTGTGGAGCCCAATGAAAACCAATGGACGTGGTCAGGACATTCATGCTCCAGGGATAATGTGACAAATGTGTATGGCCCAGTCACTGCAGTATCAAAGGGGCTCCTTGGAAACTTGGGAAAGGCATGTCTCCTCCCAACCCCACTTCTGCTGTTTTATTTATTTATTTACTTATTTATCCACTTGATGAATTGATTTCTCACCCGTTTCAAGTGTTTAATACCCTTCTAGGAACTGTCATTCTTCCTGTCTTTGGGACCAGATCTCCTCAGTTCTGTAGTTCTCCCTGAGTTTTGATTGGCGGTCAGAGTTGAAAGGAAAAGGTGAAGGACACCAGGCTCTAGCCCAGCCTTTTCCCTCTGCCATCCCCTCCAGACACAATTTATTTTTCTCAAAGAAATCTGATTGGTTCAAAAGGCAGCTTTACTTCCAGAAGAAATAATACTCGTGGGAAGTGGGAAAGGGAGGGCAGAGCTGGGAGTTGACAGTGCCTAGAAGCCCAGAGCTGGGAGGAAGGAGTGGGATCTCTGGACAGGAACAGATGGGAACCTTGGCCCACTATCTGACTATGAAGCAGGCCCTGGCCCCAGGGGACTGGGGCCTTCATTGGGCAGGAGGAGTGACAGTAAGAAGGGAGAAGTCTGGGCTTGTCTTTGCTGGCGGAGAAGTCAGGTTTGGACAGGTCAGAAGGGAATGACTGCTAGGGTTCTATCTACATAGTTCTGTGGACAGAGAGAAGGTTACTAGTATCCAGGACACAGATTGTCATCGTCCCTGCCTCTGGCAATGGCTGGGGTCCAATAAGATAACATAGGGTGCATACTCAAGAAGTGGTAGCTACATTAGCATTTCAAGAGCATTATCTTTGCTTCATTGACATTGTTAGGTTCCATCACAACTACTTCTTTTCAAGGTGGAAAAATCAGAACCCAGATCAGATCTCATGCGCGCCCGCCCCCACCCCCCCCCCACCCCCCCCACCCCCCGCCCCCGCCGCCACCCTCATTTTGCCTGGTGGCTTTTTGGGCACTGAGGCTGATAATGTTTTCTTTTCCGCGGTCCCGTCATCATAGAACTTGGCTTTCTGACATCATAAAAGCCCTCTTGCCAATTAGGCAGCAGTGGATGGAGGAGGCTCCACCTCAAGGGTTCATTTTTTCCATTTGTCTTCCAAGAGCACTGATGGTTGCTTTCCAGAGCCACAGAAGCTCCATCTGTGTATAACCCTCCAACAGAATGATTTACAGACATCTCTTTAGGGAGGTGCCTTGCCCACTATGTGGGTTCAGTAGTGTCTAAATCACCCTCTGGGTTCTTTCTTCCATTTGTAACACACCTGGACCCTTTGTGTCCTCCCTCTAAGCTGTCATCCTGTGGTTACTCGGCAATTACCAACTGGTTTTTTGTATTAGCCCAAGAAAAACATCATTAGGAAGGGTGAGCCTGTGGCCAAATCCATTGCTTAATGGTCTGCAAAGCCAAACAGAAATAAATTGGAGGTATCTGAGCTGAAGGCCTCTCTATGAGCAAGGAAAGTGAAACTTGACCCTTTCAACAGGAAAAATGGCAGGGTTGCCATTATTGCATTGCAGGAAGTTTTTCCTAAATAAGATCACTGAAAGATGCTATAGAAAAGAAAACCATTTTCTCTATGAGGTAGAGTGACCATATTATCAGTTTTTATTAAAATTCTTGTTCCCCATAGAATGGCTTCTTTGGTAACTGGCTCTATTTCTTAACAGAGCTGCAAAATTAAGGAGAAGGCAGTTTAATGTCACCCAACTCTTCACCTCTACCTCTAAGCACTCACCCATCTTCCATAACCACCCCACCCCTCCCTCCATCCACCTCTACACACCTAGTTTCACTGTCTTATAATCCCATGGACACACAAGCATAAAAACCAAGTTACTCACAAGAGTGAAATTCATATTAGCACCAAATATCTCAACAGCATAAGGCAGAGGATCAGAAATTTTGAGGAAACAAATGGTGACCCAAGAATTTTACACATGAGGAAGTTGTCCAAATACAAACATATCAGCCAAGATAAAACATACCAAAAAGAAAGAAAAAATTAGAGATAGCTTAGGAGTTCTTTAAAAAAATAAGGAGTTTTCTATCAAGTCTATCCAACCAAAAATGAATCAAAATAAAGAACTCAGAAAAAGAAAAATCAGATATTTTTAGTTACAATAATTTTGGCTTAAAATGTAAAAATAATAAATAAAATAATGCAAGCCTTAGCATTAGCATTAGCATTCTTTGGCTTGTACAACTCCAATCTCTGCCTCCATAATCATCTAGCCTTCTTCTCTGTATATCTCCCTGTGTCCTCACCTTTTCTTATAAGGCCACCAGTCATTGCATTTAAGACCCATCCTAAGTCCATAATGACTTCATCTTGAGATCTTCAACAAATTATTTTTATAAATATGTTATTTCCAAATAATGTCAGAGGCTCTAGGTGGACATGAATTGGGGGGGGGGGGGGGGGGGGTAGCGCTATTAACCCCAGTATAAGCCCTGAATAACTCAATAGAGGACTCAAACCCATGACCTCAGGTTCATTAGCTACCACAGGGCTCAGCCCCTCTAGCTGAGCCAGTACAGTCACTACTCATATTGCTCTTGACAATCCAGACCCTTCAGCTCCTCCACACCCTGCCAACGGTCCCTGCAGGGTGGCGGTCTACACTTCTTGTGCCTATAGAGATGATATAGAAAGGAAAGTCTGGTGCTGCCAGATAATATAGGAGATCTTTCTTGGAAGAAACTGGCCTGTGATATTTTGCAATGAACTTGGGAAGGGGCTATCCTAAGCTCTTCCTAACAGCAATTCAAAAGTTGGCAGTGCCTATAAGCCCAGAGATAGGGAGCTTCTTGGTGACATTCCAAACCTTGGAATCTTTCTAAGCTTTGAAAACTGGACCTGGAGGCCAAAATTGATAGTGTCCTGGAACTACTTCAGTTTATGTCCAGCTCAATTAAAGAACATGGAAAAGTCACTTTCTCTACAGAGAAACCTGCTGATTGTGGTTGCAAGAATATCATTGCTAGGTGATGCAATGGGAGTTTCAAAGAAGGCCCCAAAAAGGCCTGTGCGAGTGCATGCGCGCGCGCACTGCGCGCGCGCACACACACACACACACACACACTGCCTCTTCATCTTGTAAGCCAACTCCTACCACAAGAGGAACCTGGAACCTGTGGTTCTTTACCTACTTTGCATACCTGGGAAAGATTCACACACAGCTGAATCCAGATGTTTAGACTTTGGAAACCTGATTATGCCTGCAGGTCTCATCAAGCTCGATTAGTAATAAAGCAGATTAATTCATGCCTACCACTCAGTTTCAACTCCATCAGGAGAAAAGGTTTTGGCACTTCAGAAATCCTAAGAGTATCCCCCCAACAATAACTTGCCCAAAGTCAAACAGCCAGGAAGTGTGTAGATGCGAGATTTGCACCCAACGTCTGAGCTTTAATTGCTACTCTACATTGACAACAAGGAGGAAACTGAGGCCCAAGGAGGTGAGGCAGAAGACACATCATAATAGGCCTTGTGGAAAGTGGGGGATGTTTGTATTTTATCACAAGGGCTGTAGGGAGCCACCTATGTGATTCAAGCAAGGAGAGGAGACACTCCCACCTGCAATAAATGTGAGCTAGACCCCCATGGTTAAGACTTGGTGTTAGAATTTTCTTCCCAATGAAAGAGTATCTGAGAAAACAATATTATTACTGGCTTTGAAAGCTATTCGTGACCTGTGAGATTGAGGAATGGCAGTGTTCATTATTGTTGTTTGTTCTTAAAGGAGAAACATATCTAAGTGAGTGGGTTGTTTTGTTTTTGTTTGACTTCCTCATTCTTGAGAAGTCAGGCAGGTCAGTGCGGCAGCCCAGGAATGTGTGTGGTCCACCTTGGCCTGGCCAATGCATCCAGCCGACCCAGACTTTGCCGGTACCTGCTGGTCTTCTGCCTCACTAAGCTCAGGATCAAGCCCTAGTGCACAACTTGATTATCATCATCCACTTCTGCATCATCATTAACAATTTCCTCTGCTACCTATGTCAACTAGCTACCTGGCATGGTCAACCTCAAATAATTTCATAAAAAGCCTGTGAGGTGGGTACTATTATGATTTCCATTTTACAGTTGAAGAAATTGAGGTGTGGAAAGTTTAAACAATTAGGTCAAGGTTAAACAAGTAGGATTTGGCAGAGCAGGAATTTGAACCTTGATCTGTTTGGTGCCAGACCTCAAGGCTACACTTTCTACATAGGAGGTACTTATGATAGCTGTTAAGGCTACCAGAGGCATCTTTTATACAATGTTTGGGGTGTGGTTGGAAATGGGGATAGCTTTGATAGGCATATGGTTTAAACTCCTTGGTGCAGAGGCATGTGGAGAACCCCACCACCACCACGACCCTACCACTACCCCCCTCACTCCCCCCACCCCCTCTACATAATGATACCTTAAAAACAGAAAGTGTTCTCAAGGAGCTTCAAGTCTCAGCTCATTCAGAATATTGTCAAAACATCAACTTTAGTCATCTGATATGCCAAATAGATAAACAAAGACATTTGCATTTTTATCTTTAAGCATAGTTTACACAACAGAAGTAAGGGCAATGGCTATTGATTCAAAGCAATTCAGTGTTTATGGAATGTATATTATGCACTAGACACTGGACACAGAAATGAATGAGGCACAACCATTGCCCTAACAAGGCCTACTGAGCACGGTAAGGACAGGGATTAGAACTCACTAAACTACCACATCCAGATTTAATAGATGCCATAGGAATGGGGTATTCATTGGAGCACAGAAGCCTGAGCAGTCACTTCTATTCAGAACTTAAGGAATGCTTCACAGAGGTGGACATATTAGAATTTAGCCTTGAAGGATGAGAAGAGTTGGATTATAGGGAAGGATATTCTAGAAAGGGGAATGGCTTGAAGAGCAAAAGTGTGAGCAGACACCCAAAAAAAGTGTAAGGTATATATGAGACCTGTGAGAAATGTATTTCTGGGATGTAGAGGACAAATGGAGACTTTGCTAGGGAAATAGGCAGGGCCCAGATCATGGAACGCCTTGCATGCCAAAATAATGAGCTTAGACATGATCTTGTGGGTTATGCTTAACCACTAGAGAGTTTTAGAAGCAATGAGAACAATCATTTGGTGAGTACTTTTGGAAGTACACACTGATGTCTGGGTGGAGAGTATACTGGAGGGTATAGACTAGAGGTGAGGGTAAGAGAATACTTAGGAGGCTATGTAATAATCCAAGTTATAGATAACAAGGGCCTAAATCCTAGTAATGGCAGAGAAATAGAGAAGAGGGGTGGTAGTACACAGATGTCTCTGGGGTCGAAGTTTGATGACTAATTGTACATGGAGGTAAGAGAGTGGGAAGAGAAGACCCTAGGTCTCCCATGTTTGTGAAAGGGTGGAGGGCTATTGATGTCATGGATCAAGATAGGAAACCAGAAAGAGAAGTAGGGTGGAGAATGGGGAAGATAAGGGGTTCTGTGGGGGATATGCTGCATTTGAAGCATTGCAGTACAGACAGAAAATTGGAAAGCAGTTGGAAGAGAAGCCTGAGTCTCTGAAGAGAAAGATAGAAATGTGAGTCATCAGCATTTCATGGTAGTTGAAGGTTTGGGAGAAAGGAGTTCCCAGTGAATACAGAAATTACCACAAGAGCAGGGAGGGCAGGACCCGAGGGGAAATTCGTATTTGTAGCACTATTAGAGAAAGAGGAGCAAGAGATGGAAATTAAGAAATAACTCAAGAGCCATCCCTTTCCGGTGTCCAAGATGTCAAAGAGAGGATGTAGTGGGTCCTCTGGGGCGAATTTCTGGATTTCCCTGGGTCTTCCGGTAGGAGCCATGATCAACTGTGCTGACAACACAGGAGCTAAAAATCTGTACATAATCTCCATGAAGGGGATCAATGAACGACTGAAAAGACTTCCTGCCACCGGTGTGGGTGACATGGTGATGGCCACAGTCAAAAAAGGCAAACCGGAGCTCAGAAAGAAGGTACATCCTACGGTGGTAATTCGACAACGAAAGTCATACCGGAGAAAAGATGGCGTGTTTCTTTATTTTGAGGATAATGCAGGGTTCATAGTAAACAATAAAGGGGAAATGAAAGGTTCTGCCATCACAGGACCAGTTGCAAAAGAGTGTGCAGATTCATGGCCCAGGATTGCATCCAATGCTGACAGCATTGCATGATTCTCTGGTGTATTTGTAAAGGAAAAACCCATTAAAAGTTGATGACATGAAAAAAAAAAAGAATAACTAAAGAGGGAGTAGGAGAAAGAGGTAGGATGGAAGGCATAAAGGTGTTCTAAGACTTGTGTCAAACGGCATAGAGAGACTGAGCATCAGTGTTCTGAGTCACCTGGAGATTTGTTAAATCCTGACTGTGAATCAGTAGGGCCAAGGGTAGGGCCCAAGATCTGCATTTCTAACAAACTTCCAGGTGCTGCCCTTGATCCTGGGTCCATGGACCACACTTTTTGAATTAGCAAAAGAGTAGAATGAAGACTGAGAGAAGCCATAAAATTTAGCAATTAGGAGATCATTGGGGACTTTTGTGGGGTTTCTAAAAAAGTGACAGAGGTTAAAGCCAAATAATAGAATTGGGTGAAGAGTGATTGAGACACTGAAGGAAATCAAGAAAAGAATGGAACCAAGCTCATCCAGAGAGTCATCAATGAAGAGAAGATACGAGGCAGTGACTGCAGAGCAAGGCAAAGGCAGGGGAAGATTTTAGGAGAATGGGAAGCATTTGAGCCTGCTTGTTGGATGGTGAAGGAGGCAGTGAAGAGGAGGTGACGATCATTCTAGAGAAAGTGGGAGGTCATGTTATACTAAGTGGTTGATCTTTGTCTTCTTACCTCTTCTTCTCAGACAAAAGGGAAAGAGGGGAGGCTGGGCCAAGAAACAGGTTGATTTTTGAGGAAGCAAGGTAATGAATTTCATAACTAATGTCCTTTATTTTCTCAAAGAAGTGAGAACTAAAGTTATCTGCTGAGAACAAAGAGCTGAACTGGCTTTGGAGGATAGGAGAGAATAGTGATGATTTAGAATGCCCCATAAAGAATGGGAAATGATAAGATGCTGATTTAAAAAAAAAAAAAAACAACACCAATTAGAAAGGATATATGCACCCATATGTTCATATCAACACAATTCACCATAGCTAATATTTGGAAACAGCCTAAATGCCCATCAGTAGATGAGTGGATTAAAAAACTATGGTACATCTGGTACATCTACACAAAGGAATACTACGCGGCAGCAAAAAAAGGAGTTCTTACCATTTACAACAGCATGGATGGAACTGGAGAGCATTATGCTAAGTGAAATAAGCCAGTCAGAGAAAGATAAATACCACATAATCTCACTCATTTATGGAATATAAGGAACAACATAAACTGATGAACAAAAACAGATCCAGAGACAGAGAAGCATCGATCAGACTGTCAAACCTCAGAGGGAAGGTAAGGGAGGGTGGGGATAAAAGGGAGAGATCAACCAAAGGACTTATATGCAAGCATATAGACCTAACCAATGGACACAGACACCAGGGGGGTGAGGGCATGAGTGGGGGGGGGGGAGGGGGTAACGTGGGGATAAGGACACATATATAATAACTTAATCAATAAAAAAAAATTTAAAAAACACAAGATAAGATAGGGACAATAAAAATTAAGTACTAGAAAAATGACAATTCCTAATAATCCTATTTATATAATAATCCATTACATATGTAATATTCTATTTAGCATGCAAGAATTAGTTGTAGGTCCTCAATGTCCAAAAAAAGCTAGCGTTGTTAAACTTCTCTTATTCTTGGAACAGAATTGCCAAAACCATAGAGTGAATGCTGCACAAGAAATATAACGTGTTCACCTTTATTTCAGAGAAATCTTCAGTGGCCATTGCTACCAGCTGCGGGTGTAGGCCTCCTAGACTCCACAGACAAGAATTTCCCTATACCTCCTCATTTTTTCAAATTTAACTCAGGTACCAGCGACACCAATTTCAGTCCATTCTTCTATTTTATAAGAAGCAAATCTTTTTTCACAAGCTTCTCTTTTGAAAAGATCTATAAGTAACAGGGGCCTGTGAGATGAAATTTTATAAGTGATACCATCCTCTTCTCTCTGGGTGAAATAGCAAGTCACTTTGGAAGGGTTTCTTATGGGGTTTGGGAATATATTATTTGAGGGGCCTCCCTTTGCTCATGTGAGACCCGAAGGCTGTCTCCCTGGCCCCAGAAAAAAGGAGTGTGAGACCCAAAGGCTGACTCCCTGGCCCCAGAAAAAAGGAGAAAAAGAAGTGTTTGTGGCTATTCTTCTCTGTGGTTTGCTGAAGCTTCTCAGCACTTTTGCTTCTCTTGGCACCAGAGCTCTGGAGAAAGGGGTTGATTGAATTGCACAAAGAGCCCAGGAGTCTTCTGGGAAGAAAGGGCCTGAGACTGAGACTTTCAACTCCTTTTCCATGAAATTCAAAACTGGGAATCTGCCAGGCATGGCCCTCATGAAGGAATATTGAAAAGGAAAAGTCACCAAGAATCTGCAAACTCTCAGAATCTCTCAGGAATCTGACCACTTCTCACCTCCACCATGACCACCCTGGTCTGACACCAGTCTGTCTCTTCTGGATTATTGCAGTTGCCTTTTAATTGTTCCCCCTATTTAACCCCTGGACACCAACACTCCATGTTCAAGACTGCAGCAGAGCGATGCTTTTACAACTTGAAAACTCAAGTCACCTCTGGTCATTCTCCTGCTCACATCTCTCCAATACTGACCCTCTCACTTAGAAAAAAAGGCTTCTATAATCATCCACAAGGTCCTAGGTGAGTAGGATCTCATCAGTTGTTCTACTTCATCTCCAGCTACTCCCTTTGCTAGAGCCACACTGTCTCCTTGCTCAGCAGGCCACCCACACCACAGACTCTGGGCCTTGGCACTCTCTGTTCCCTCTGCCTGGAATGTTCTTCCCTCCAATATACAAATGGTTCTTCTGCTCAACTTCAGTTTTTATTCAAATGTCATCCTCCTCCTAAAGGCTTAACTTACAACCTATTATACTTACAACCCCATGTTGTCCTTCATTTCCAATCTACCATCCCTGTTTTTTTCTCCCCGACACTTATCACATTCTAATGACCTATATAACCGGTTATGTGGCTTATTGGCTATGTCCCTCCACTGAATGGAAGCTCGTGGAAGTCAGGATTGTTGTCTGCTTTGCTCACTTTTGTATTCTCAGTGGAAAGTGCCTGGTACATATTAGACACTTGATAAATATTACTTTAATGACTATACCCAGGACCCAAGCCCAATGTAAGAGCCTAAAGCACGCATTGCAAGCCCCAATGCATGTAGAGGCTGGGCAGGCAGTGACCAAGAAAACTGCAAATGGTGGGAAGTAGGATACACAGTGAGTCCCTGCCAGTCAGATGCTTAACCTCAGCTGATTGTTGCTGGGAAACAGTATAAGCCAGATCTTCACATTTTTCAGAGAAACCAGAAATATGATTTTTATATGAAATACCAAGATTTTATTATTGATGACTAGGGGTCTGGTCTAAGAGCTCAAGGAAAAAGGCCTAGCCCTATAGGGCATGTGGCTGAGGCCAGAAGTCCCTCCAGATCTGCCCATCCTGCCTAAGTGAGAGAAGGGGATTAGAGATGTCATTCAGGGTCACCCACCCTCTGGGCTTCAGTGTCCTCATTTGTAAATGAAGACCTCAGAAGAGATAGTCTCACCTGGCCAGCATGGCTCAGTAGATGAGTGTCAACCTATGAACTAGGGGGTCGTTGTTTGATTCCTGGGTTGCGGGCTAGATCCCCAGTGTGGGGTATGCAGGAGGCAGCCAATCAATGATTCTCTCTCATCATTGATGTTTCTATCTCTCTCTCTCCCTCTCTTTTCCACTTTGAAATCAATGAAAAATATATTAATTTTATTTTTTTAAAAAAGAAGAGATAGCTTCTACAACTCTTTCCTACTCTTGGGGTACTGCTAGGGCACCCTCCACTCACCCACATCAGAGCTCCATCCTCAAGGAGCTCATAGTCTGATGGGGAAAACTGGAAACACATGGTGAGATTAAGCCACAGAACAAGATATATGTTCTCAGTGTAAAGTGGAGGGAGTGGAGCTTGAAAATTAGCTGTCACCTTTGGGTTCAGAGAAGATCACTGTGTGCTGGGATGATCTGGAAGGATTTCTAGCAAGAAGTGGACTTGACTCTATTTTTATGTAAGTAGAGCACCTAGGATCAGGGCAGTAGGGCATTAGGCAAATTCCAAACCATTTTCATTCATTTAACAAATGCATGCTGAGCCCCTGCTTAGTCTCCCCTTCTTAAAAAAGTGAACAAGTCCACCATTGTCCCTCTGTCTTCTGGACAAATAACCAGTTCCTTTTCAAAGGAATCACAATCTCAGTCCTGTTGTTTTCCATATTAGCTTCAGTAACTTAGCTTCACTTTCTTCACAAAGGCTTCCAATGTGCCCCCATAGCCCTCATGCTTACTCCTAGTGTGATATTAATGTCATATCTGTCCATTTGTTGGTCCCTCCAGCTAAATGAGCATCTCTCAGAAGACAGAGATAATTTATTACTCATGTCTTTATCCCCATCCTCTAGCAATATGCTTGGGAGTCAACACATTTGTGATGGGGAGAAAGACAAAGAAAATACTCACTTTCTACCTTACCCTACAACCTCGCTTTCATCAAGAAAATTCTAACTTAGGTCATTCATCATCTTCCCCTTATTTATTTTTTTATAAATATATCTTATTAACTTTTTACAGAGAGGAAGTGAGAGGGATAGAGAGTTAGAAATATCAGTGAGAGAGAAATATTGATCAGCTGTCTCCTGCACACCCCCTACTGGGGATGTGCTGGCAACTAAGGTACATGCCCTTGACCAGAATCTAACCTGGGACCTGTCAGTCCACAGGCAGTTGCTCTATCCACTGAGCCAAACCAGCTAGGGCTATTTTATAAGAGTTATTTTCAGTCTTTAAGTTACTGGACATTATTACACAGGTCAGAATAACAAGTGGGGTACAAATATAAGAAACAGGAGCAAATAAATGTTTACACTAGAGAAAGAGCTATTGGTAAGACCAAGAAAGGCCCTAAAGATGGGAAGAAGGAGGAAAGAGCCAAGACTCATCACATGGCTTGGCTTTCAGCAGAGATTTTGACAGAAAAGTCAGAACAAGTATTGAAGAGAAAAGGGGCCTGGGGCCAGCTGTGAAGTTTAGGAGACATTGAAAGTGATGGAAGTGGTAAAAGAGGATTTTAAGAAATGTTACTGAGATCTAGGAATTGGATCTCCTGTAATATTATTCAAGAGATTGAAACCAAGGGTCCTTATGACTGATTAAATTTAACTTTAAATCCTGGCTCTAGAAATTCTCTCTCTCTCTCTCTCTCTCTCTCTCTCTCTCTCTCTCTCTCTCTCTCCCTCAGAGACCAGATAATCAGCAATCCCCAAGGCAGCAGAAGAAAATAGCTCACATAGTCAGGAGCTCTGTCAGGCCATAGATAACATCTTGACCTAAGTTAAGTTTCAGCTCCTGAGCCCTAAGGTGGAACAGATCCCCTGGCTACTTTCCCATGAAACCAGACAGAGGGGCCACAGAACAGACCTCAGAACTGTCCTTAAGATCTGAAGAAATGATGTATTACTCTTACCTCATCTCCAACCAATCAGCTTCCAGCAAGACTCTGAATTCCCTAACCCACAATGTCTTGTGATTTTTGCCCTATATACTAGTAGTTTGTAACCTACACACCATGGGGGAGTTGGAGCTTCTGAGCACTAGTATCCTGGGTGGCACCATTCATCAGTGAAATAGCCAACATTTCTCCACTGCAATTCTCGGTGTCTAGCGTGTGGCTCTGCTAGTGCCAGGTGGACGAACTCTTTCTGTTCAATAACAAGATGCTCAAGGAGATTGAAATAGCATTTAAGAAATGTTGTTTGTTAAACTATTCTTTATCAATTGTGATACCATGCAAAAACTAGGCAATGGGTGCTTCCAGCTTATCTCTGGGTAACAAACATATGTTCAGAGGATTAGTCCATGAATGAGAAATTCCCAGGTTGTCTAGTGTACAGCAAGATTCCGTTTATGTGAACCACTGAAACTTATTCCAAGCTGTTAGGTCATGTTGAAGAAGTTAGGCTCTGGAGACCAGTTTCCTGGGTTCATGTGCTTACTAACTGGACAACTCATGTAAGTAGCTTTACTTTATTGAGGCTCCATGTCATCATTTATTAAGGGAATAAGAGTATCTATTAGTTAGGATTAACATGTAGACTATATGAGTTAATCCATGCAAAGCTCTTAGGACAAGCCCTGATATATAGTAAGCATTTCATTAATATTATTTTTTATTATTTGTGTGTGGTTGTGTAACTGGACAATCAATGGGTCCACACTGCCTGTCACTATTTGAGCCAATTAAGCAGAGACAGGGTTGAATCCTATATGAGTGTTTATTCTAATACTGCTGGCAGTATGGGAGAGCAGCAGGTAATCCACAAAAATCTGCTCTGCACCCCTTCATAAGCCAGCTGCTTATCCTATATAATAAAAGGCTAATACGCAAATCAACTGAATGGTGGAACGACCGGTCGCTATGATGTGCACTGACCACAAGGGGGCAGGCGATCAATGCAGGAGCTGCCCCCTGATGGTCAGTGCACTCCCACAGAGGAAGTGCCACTCAGTCAGAAGCCGGGCTCACAGTTGGTGAGAACAGTCTCTTCCCCCTCCACAGCAGCGCCAAGGACCCCTCAGGGGAAGCTGGCAGGTGATATCCCCCAAGGGGTCCCAGACTGCGAGAGAGCACAGGTTGGGTTGAGGGACCCCCTCTGTGCACGAATGTCATGCACCAGGCCTCTAGTATTGGATAGAAGGACAAAGATTACATAGGAAGTGGACAAAAGGGTATGCCAAATGGGCAGTTTATAGGTAATGCAGGCTGGAGATCTGCAAAGGCCTGCGGGTATGCAAAGGCTGGGGGTCTTCAAAGGACTGGCAATATGCAAAGGGCTAGTGATATGCAAAGGGCTGGAGGCTCTGGTTTCTGCAATAAGGTTGCTACTCTTTCCATGATAATAGGCAGCTCCTCGTTGGAGAGGATGGGCCTCATGTCGAGGTGAGCTCCCAGGTCCCACATTCAATTCCCAGCCAGGTTAGAATGTGCCTTCTTTAATCAGAACAAAAACAATCACAGTTAATAGAGCATGATTAATATTTCTTACAATTATAGCTAGTCCCCAATATTCTATTTCTGCCCCTCTCATTAGGAAGTAGAATATGCGTCCTTGAGTCCTCCTCTACTATCTCTGGTTGTGAAGATGGGCAGATCACTTACCATCTCTGAGTCTTACTTTTTTTCAACCACCAAATGCAAATAATAAAATTCCCCCCACATAGTCTTGTTGGTCAGAATAAAGGAATATAACATCTGGGAAAGTTCTTTGAAGGGTAAGTATACCAATTTAGTTATTGTTCCTATTATCACATTTAAGAATCCACCCAAGAGAGGGTGCCTTATGGAAGAGCCACGGGCCATTGACCTTCCAGCTTGTGTTCAGCCTCATTAACATTCACCCAGAGAGATGCTGAGAGTGAGGGCATGAAAGGGACGGAGGATGTGGGGGATGTGGGTGGGAGAGGAACAGTTGATGATGAAGACAGAAAAATCTAATCTTTTGCTAATACCATAGGCCCCGGCTTAAGAACACACAAGCAAACAGTGAAGCCTGGTGCCCTGGGACCAGCTGGGGGACCTCCTGAAAAGCAGTGAACAATACTGCTTTCAGCTCTGTGACTCCCCTGGCAGCTTGGGCCTGGCTGGGGCCGCTAGAAAAAGAAGCTGGGGTCCTGCCTGGAGACCCAGCCTCCCAGTCAAATGTCATCCCATCAATACCAAGTGAGCAGAAAAGAGCCTAATGCTTAGGGCCTTTGTTTCTTTGTTTTTAATTAGTTAGTCTTTTGTTCACCCAGCGGAGTCCTAAAGAAACCTCTTCTGCAATCTTTTCAAAATCCAACTCCCCCACATGTACCCACATTAGTAAAAACAGAATAAAATCTGTGGTTTTGGCTCATTGCCTTGGCCACATGGTCAAATAGGACTTTGAAGGGCTCCTCTTTTTTTTTTTTTTAAACAAGTGTTTATTGAGTGACTGCTATTCACTCAACAAACACGTAATGAGTGCCTACTACACTACTGGCCCTGTGCTTGGTGTTAGGGACACAAAGATGAATAAAATCCAAACTCAGAACTCAACAAGCTCAGTAAGGAAGATCAGGACATCGACACCAGTTAACACGGTGCCTGGTAGAAAATGCTGGTTGTCATGAGAGGCAAGCAGATGGAATGCTCCACGAGCTCGAGGAGGAAAAGGACATTCTCTTAGGCAGGAGCTGGGAAGACTGTGTTTCATGGTGACATTTGAGTGCTAAAGGATTCAGACATGCATTCCTCCACATGTTTACCACGTTAAAATAATAGCAAACGTGTGGAACATCCATTGGGTGTGTCAGGCACTGTTCCCAGCACTTTCCTCCTGTAACTCACACAGTGATCTTTAATGTAGACCCTCTGATTTTCTCCTGGCTTCAGGGCCTGTGCTCTTGACCTTGATGCTCTGCAGAGTCTGTACACCAGACCAATCATCCCTGAAACCTGCCTGCCTCTTCCACCTGGGCCCTCCAAAGCAGGGGACTTCTCTTCATGTCTACAGCACCCATCCCAATTCCTGACACAAGGTGAGCCTTCAAAAGAGCTTCCTTGAACTGTTGAACTGAATCCTCTGCAGCCAGATGCTTAGGTCCCAGCAGGCCTTGTGGTAGGAATTGGCAGGTTGGAACAGCAAGGGGGGTCAGAGCAGGGGTTGGGCTGAGGTGGGGTGGGGTGGGGTGGGGAGAAGGGAAGACACAATAGACTTGTTTCACAAAGCCATGCTTGTGGCTTTTCCGAGGCCAGGAATGAAGGCAGTGCTGGAATTTGGAAAGTAGAGGCCCCCGGTCCTTCATGACCCCATGCACATGCTGCTTCTACGCCAGGCACAGACCTGCCCTCGGGTGCACTTTTGTGGCTCTGAGGGCAGGCTTTGGGCTTTTGATAATAATTGCATAGGTTTGCTTAGTAAACACAGGGCAACCATAGCATAATTACATGTTCTTACAGG
Organism: Myotis yumanensis; assembly: GCF_028538775.1. NCBI lineage: Eukaryota > Metazoa > Chordata > Mammalia > Chiroptera > Vespertilionidae > Myotis > Myotis yumanensis. Next base: position 202,363,735 of record NW_027223754.1, read on the forward strand.
GATGGGGCTCAGTAATTACTTTCAGTGGCCCCAAAGTATTATTTAACACATATTCTGGTTTATAAGGCAGAAATAATGATGAATTTGCTTGGTAATTACACAGCACTTACCCACTACAGATCCTGCCAGTAGCTGATACTTAGCCCATCATTAAGGAGCTAGCAGTTGCTTTGGTAAATAATAAGTTCTTCTTATTATTGGTCTCTAGGTACATACAGCATTATTAAAACATCATTAGTGACATTTCTCCAAAGGGTAAATACACAGGTCTGTGTGAGAAGCCAACTTTCCTTGGGCTAAACGCTTTATTTTTATCTTTTGTGACAGAAGCAATAAAAAGGAATCAATTCTAACCTGAGTGCCTGCTCACTTCAAACGCCTCCTTCATAAAATGAAGCCAGATCCGCCCTGGCTTAGGGATCGGAAGGGAGTCACCACTGTTTTCAATACGAGGAGCGTTCTTCAATGTACCCAAATGATTGTGCCCAGTTTAGGAGGAGCCCCAGGTCTGGCGCCACCACCCCTGTGGTGGGCTGGGTCAGCACATTGAGTGCCAGGGCCAGCCACAGCCTTTGGATGGGTCTTGTTGGCGGCATCCTCAAGGATCCTCCTGGGATGGGGCCTGAGAGGCCCATGGACAGCCTGGGACTCTGGGAGACGGGGCACCCAGTTTCTTAGGCCATGTGGAGTAGACATGAGGAAGGAACATATACACATCACATATCAAAGAAGGGAGATGCAAGCTGGGAACCAGCCTCTTTGTCCTTGAAAGGGGCTCCTGGGAAAGCTGCCTGACATATTTCATGTGGAAGGCAGTAATTTTGGGGGCCATGGCACAGCTTTAACTGCCCTTGGCTCAGCCACTTGCATCAGAAGAAAGCAACCCTTTGTAATCAATAAGGGGCTTAAAGAGGGTGGTCAACCATTACGGCTGGTGGGCAGGAGAGGGAGTGGGCCCTCTGGAACAAACAGAGCCCTCATTACCATTCCATTCCAACCCATCCCATTTCTGGAGGGAACGATGCAACATCAAATACTAACTCAGTTCCAGATCCCAACTGCCAAGGCAAGTGGCCAGTTCCAGAGGCCTGTTTCTTCTGTAATGAACTCCAGGATCCTGACTTTGGCTTTGGAAGTGACTGTAGTTACATTGAAAGCAGGGAGTAACTGGGAAAAGCTTAGGGTTAAAGCCAAAAGACCCAGGTTCAAATCCCAGCCCTGCTCCTCACTGGCAGAGCCATCTTTGGCAGTCACCTATCTGCGCTTCAGTTTCTTTGTCTGTAAACAATCTGTGAATACTATAAATACCCTTAGGCCAGAAATCACATCTATTTTATTGTCCACTGAATTCCCTGCACCCAGCCCAATGCCTGACACTTTCTGAATCTATAATCAACACGTTTAATGGCATAAGACTGGGGGAATGCATCACACACTTCACTGACATGAATCCACCCATTTGCACTTAGTGACAAGAGAGAAATAAAAACAGCAATTTAAATAGTCCAGTTTCTTCTTGATAATCCACTCAATGCACATGTGCCCCGGAATGATCCCAAAACCAGAAATGTGGAATTGCTCTTCTTCCCCTTCCTGGTTGTGAAGATCTTGCAGCCTTAAATGGCTGTACTTTAATATGGCACTTTGGAATATGAACTCTCACTAAATATGTTACTATATCCACCTCACATACTTCACAAGTATTACCAATTCTTGTTGTAATCACAAAGCATTTTAAACTACTTTATGGATTACTTATAGGCCTGTCCAGGGAAATTTTGACTATACCTAGCTTTTGCCTTAAATTTAACCTTTAGAAAGAAACTTCCCTTTCCTTCTATTTGTTTGTTGGGTTTTGTTTTGGTTGTTTGTGTTTTGTTTTGTTTTTGGTTTGTTTGGTTTTTACATATTTTTCTTGATTTCAGAGAAGGAGAGAGAGATAGAAACATCAGTGATGAAAGGGAATCATTGATCGGCTGCCTCCTGCATACCCCACACTGGGGATTGAGCCCACAACCTGAGCATGTGCCCTGACAGGGAATCAAACCATAACCTCCTGGTTCATAAGTTGACACTCAACCTCTGAGCCACACGGGTTGGGCTACCCTTTCCTTTTGGATTATCTTTCAGGGTCATTGTGAGTCAGGTGGCAATGTAAGTGCCTCAAACTAGAAGCGCTAGACAGAAATAGCTGTTATCCTGCTCAGTGCTCTCTTGGTGTGGCTACTTAGCTTGCTCAAGGTCACAAGACTTGATTACAACCCAGGCCTCTTGACTCTCAGGCTTGAGCACTGGTATCTACATCACAATTTAACCCAATCAAAACCTGTTCAGTGAGTATTAGATGCTCAGGAATGTTAGCCACATAGGGTAGGATAAGAGAAATATAAGGGTTAGAACCCTGACCACTAATTGGTCAATGATTACACAGACTCAACAAGTGCTCAGCTAGCCCCAAAGTATGGCACATCTGGGCATCCTACCTGAACTTGGAGGCAGCTCCTGGGGACCATGCGGTGGAGGAGCACTCACACACACAAGTAGAACTGGCCCCCCGTCTTTGCCAGTAAAACCCATTTGCACCCTGTTTCAAAGTGACTGTTAACTGTTGTGACTATTTTCCCCTGATTCGAAGCTGCCTGTTTTCGTGTTATGTCACTGGATTTCAAATGAGGAAATATAATGTTATTTCTACCCCCATATCCTACCCACATCCCACCCTATATTTCCAGGAAGGTCCTTCAGTCCCAGTGGAAGAAACATGGGAGGTATGCACAACCCATATTCAACTGTAAAGTGTTACAGTGATGAGAGAAGGGGATGTGGAGCAGAATGAATTTGAGCTTGAGAATCAGGCTATGTATCATGTCTGTTGATTTGCCATGTCCTATATCCATTCAAGCCTATTCTCATGATATGATCCTGATTTCCTTTGGGGAAAGGTCCTATGCCCTAAAGCAGTGGTTCTCAACCTTCTGGCCCTTTAAATATAGTTCCTCATGTTGACTCAACCATAAAATTATTTTTGTTGCTACTTCATAACTGTAATGTTGCTACTGTTATGAATCATAATGTAAATATCTGATATGCAGGATGGTCTTAGTCGACCCCTGTGAAAGGGTCGTTCGACCGCCAAAGGGATCGCGACCCACAGGTTGAGAACCACTGCCCTAAAGGCTTAAGGGTAAGCAAGGGACATAGGCCTGGACAAATATGGGAATCTCCTCTGCTGATTATAGTGATTAGTTCATAGGTGAACATGTGCATGTCCCAAGATGGTCTATTCAGGCCTATCCCAGGGTTATTGGGAAAGAGGCCATCTCTACCTATAGACTAGCTAACCTGGTACGATATAAGCCTGGAGCTGCCAGGGCAGCCCATCCAGTGCCTGCCTGAAGTTGGAGCCAATGTAGAAGGAAACCATCTAGACATGGAGAAATGGTCTAAGATCAGGTCCTAGAAAACTCATTTGGATCCCTGGATCCAGCTATACCTGATTTTGAAAACAAATGGTCCTGGATTTTAAGTTACATTATTTAATAAGTATAGTTTTTGTTTAAAGCAAGTTGGATTGGGCTTTCCTTAATTGCCCAATTGGAAAGAGACCTAATAAATTAGATAGACATTTTTAAAAAAGGATGGCAGTACAGGCATGGATGGTATAGGGATATAGGCTTTGGGATATCTCAGTCATATTCATCAAGAACCATAGAAGATAAAAGGGGGGCATTTTATAAGAAATACCAAATGAGCCCAACCACAGTGGCTCAGTGGTTGAGCATCGATCTATGAACTAGGAGGATACAGTTTGATTCCTGGTCATAGTACATGCCAGGTTGCAGGCTCGGTCCCCAGTCGGGGGCGTGCGGGAGGCAGCCAATCAATGATTCTCTCTCATCATTGATGTTTCTATTTCTCCCTTTCTCTTCCTCTCTGAAATCAATAAAAATATATATATATATTTAAAAAGAAATGCCAAGTGGTAGGAAGAGGCATTTGCCCTTCTGAGAACCAAAATCCAGAGCTGGAAGTAGGAAAATACAAGGGCCCAAAGTTCATTTCATGAACTGGCTGGTCCAGTTACTGATCTCCTCACTCAGGGAAATCCCTACCATGCCAGATGCTACACATCTGTGGTTAGTATTGTTCCTTTAAGGAATAACACAGATTTTTCCCTGGGCACGCCACACATTTTCATTAGTTGTGGTCAGGAGGGAGACCAGGCTCCTTCAGATGAGTTGCAGCTGACAGACTGCTCTGGGGCATGGCTTTCAGGGAAGCTGATTCATCTTCTCTGTCGGCTGATGGTGGGGGATGCACACCTGTGTCCTAGGAGGATTTCAGAGAGAGGAGAGACAAAAGACCACGCTGGGCTCCAGCTGCCTCTGCAGACACTCCTACCGTGGAGGGGACGCAAGTGCAGCCATGCCTGGTGGGCAGTCAGCAGTGGGGGTGTTTATGTTCAGCTCCAGAGAACCTCCACTGGAGGCTCTTCCTCCGAGCCCTGTCCAGACCCACGGCTTGGATAGGGGAGACTGACTGACATCTGGGCTTGATTTCGATCCCCCACTTATCCAACACTCAGCCATCCACATGCTACATTCTCCAACTATTGCAGAATGCAAGCTGCTCAAAGTTGCCTTGAGGGTGGAGCCTCCAACAGGGTGGAGGTGTAGTCACATCATGTCCACCTTTAACTTATAAGAACTCTGCTACAGGTATACCTCGGAGATATTGCAGGTTCACATCCAGACCACCTCAATAAAGTGAATCATAAACTTTTTGCTGGTGGAGGGCCTTGCCTTCAATTTGTAAAAAAAAAAAAAAAAAAAAAAAAAGACACAACATCTGTGAGGCACAATAAAGTGAAGCTCAATAAAATGAGGTCTGCCTACATATGTGCTTGGTGAGAAAGAGAAAAAAAGAGACTTAAAGAGAACCATATAATGGGTGTGAGTGACTTGGCCTTCTACCCCTCTCACAGGGAAGATGCTCTGTAGTGACTAGGAGAAGATACATGTGACTTGTGGTCCCTCAGTATGTCTCAGTTCCCGAGGACCTCTCAGGCCATAAACATCTTGCTTTGCTGAGTGTATCTGTCAAAATAAATAGAGCTTTCTGCTGCAACAAACAATACCAAATCTGAGAGCATAACACAGTAGAGATAGATTGTCTGCCCATCGTCACAAGGTAAAGCACATCTGGAGATGCTCCTGAGTGACTGTCCTCACGGTAGCGATGCAGGAACTCAGCGCCTGCCATCTGAGACACTGAAATAGGAAGCCCCCTGGAAGGGGAGAAAAGCTGATGCGCATTGGATTCCCCAAGGTCAGACTCTGAGATGGAGATCAGAGTGTGGGACATTTATTAGGGAGTGTTCTGGGATCGACACAAGTGGAAGCGAGGCAAGGATGCAAGATTGGGCAGAGGGAGAAGGTGAGATGCAATACAGCCTCCCCCCCACCCCCCCCCCCCCGCCACCGCTCCCCAAGGTCTCCGTCAACCCAATGGAGATTTCTGGAGCTGGGTGGTCTCTCAGAGGTGTCCTGGGTTAGGACAGGTGATCATGCTGTCAAACCTGTATTTACTGGTCATTAGATGCACATGAGGCCCATCTTCCGGCCTCACTCCAGGCAGGTAAGGAATTAAGATTTTCATTGCTAAAGGGGGAAGTGGGTGGTACATCACAGCACCCCCACAAGAAGACTATAGCAGGGGTCGGCAAACTTTTGGTGAATATTTTGGGATTTGCAGGCTTTGCAGTCTCTATCAGGACTACTCACCTCTGCTGTTGCAGGGTGAAAGCAGCCAGAGTCAATGTGCAAACGAATGAGTATGGCATGTTCCAATAAAACTTTATTGACAAAAGCAGGCAGTGGGCCAGGTTGGCTCACAAACCATATTTCATGAATCCTTGACTAAGTATTTCAGAGCCAACCCCAGAACTGATAATAGACCACTCTTGTCCATATTCCATTGGCCAGGATGCATTCACACGGCCCCACTTTAACTGCAAACGGCTAGAAATGGAGTCTTTCTCTGAGTCCCAGAAGAAAATAAATGGAATTTGTGAGCATCCAGTGAAACTGCCACATTGTGATTCTTGTGTTGAAAGCCATATTTTAAAACATGATACAGCCCTGAAATATACTACACACTTCTACATGTCTATTACTGGATTTAGTCAATACATCGATTCCTACATCTCCCTGGGCTTTGATTATACCTTCAACCAGATCATGAGATGGTCCTCAATGGAGTCTCCCTTCCTCTTGTCCCCTACTTTTCATGCCTGTCCTTGACCCTACAGTCCTCTCTCTTCCCTGTACGTTATCTCTTCTCTGCTTTTTTCTAGACATGCCAACCCACCTTAAAGAATGATGGGGGGCAGGAAGGGAGCATCTCATAGAGTGGTAGAATTGAAGCCTATGAAGGAAGGAAAAATCTTGAAGACACCACCAGGCTAATAAGACTCAGGGGATAGACAGAAAAGAAATGTAATTGGTAGAACCAACAAAACTTAGTGATGTGGGACTCCCATCCATTTCCTGATGGACCACCCACAGCCAGCTTTGTAATTTACAGGACTCCGTGTGAAATAAACATGTGGGACTCCTGTTCAACATGCAGGAGGAGAAGGGCCACTAAAGGTATTAAAGTATTAAGTTTTTCCTTTCTTCCACAGTCTTTCTTGCAACTTTCATGGTACCTTTAATTTGCTATTTAATGCCATTCTAAGTAAAGGAAAATTAAAAATTTGAATTATTGGCATGAAATTTACCATTCAGCTCTATATTGTGCAATGTTCATTTTTTGTCTGTTTGTTTTTATGTTTTTATTGACTTCAGAGAAGAAGGGAGAGGGAGATAGAAACATCAATGATGAGAGAGAATCATTTATTGGCTGTCTTTGGCATGCCCCACAATGGGGTCAAGCCCTGTGCCCTGACAGGGAATCGAATAGTGACCTCTTGGTTCACAGGTCAATGATCAACCATTGAACCATGCTGGCTGGGCTGTCCATTTTAAATGCAAATACAAGAACATTTAACTTATATACAGAATCACCAAAAACATACAATTCTTGTTTCATAGGTCTTATGTGCACATGTATTTCTTTCTTTCTTTTTTTTCTTTCTTTCTTTCTTTCTTTTTCTTTTTTGCCAGAACAGTAGAAACACTGCACAAAACTAATTTAATTGTTTTCATTTCTTATACACACACATTCTACCAAGAATGATAAGGAAGAAATGAAAGGAAAGAAACAATGGGCTGCCCTGTGTTTCTCTTCATTTCTATACCTTCATTTTCAGCCTGTCCACGTTTATTTCTCTCTACTACTCCTAGTGTAAGCCACCATCAACTGTAGTAGACTCTTAATTGGTCTTGTTGCTTCCATTTTTGCCCCTTACAACCTGGTCTCCACATAGTTTTCAAAAGTGCCCAGCCTAAAATGTAAAGACTCCATTCAACCCTTGCTACTGCAATTGCTTCATTAACTGGCTCCTTCTGACTCCAGATCTGAGCTCAAATGTTACTTCCTCAGAGAGGAAAATGGGCCTGCCACATTCCCACCCCATTTTTCTCGCACAGAGAGCCTTCTTATTCCTTCATCACAACTTGAAACTATGTATTTGTGGGGGTTTCTTGAGCTAACACATAAATTCAGAGAAGACAAAATTCATTTGCCACACTATACTAGTATACCCAGCAATTGGCACAGTTCTTGGTCCTTGGTGGGCATTTGATTATTTTTTAATTAATAAATGGATTCTTGAGGTCAAGGAGAAGGAAGAGTCTAACTCAGTGATGGTGAACCTTTTGAGCTCGGCGTGTCAGTATTTTGAAATACCCTAACTTAACTCTGGTGCCGTGTCACATATAGAAATTTTTTTATATTTGCAACCATAGTAAAACAAAGATTTATATTTTTTGATATTTATTTTATATACTTAAATGCCATTTAACAAAGAAAAATCAACCAACAAAATGAGTTCGCGTGTCACCTCTGACACACATGTCATAGGTTCGCCATCACTGGTCTAACTCCTCTTAGATGACAGGGAGCTAATGGCGGCACACAGAAGGAGGAGCAGTTCTAAGGGGAAATGATTGATTTGAAAAGAGAATGAGCTGATATAGGTGAAATTGCTTCGTAAGCTATAGACAATATAAATGTGCAATCGCTCATGTACGCTGAGGTGACCATACTATCAAAACCAGTGCATTTTAAGAGTAAATGGGGCACTAGAATTAATTATGTTTGGAGAATAGACATAAACCAGGACTGGCCAGTCAACAGGACATATGGTCACCCTAGGAATAGATTATAAAGACATAAAGACACAGGACTATGTCACAGGGCCCCAGAACAAGAGTGTAAGGGGACCTCACATCATTCTAGAACTGATAATAAGAAAGCTCTCTCCCTCTCCCCCTCATTCCTCCCCTCCCCCTTCTGTCACTTTCCAGTTTCAAATTCTCAGGGAGAGATTCTAATTGACCCAGCTTTTGGTCAAGTGTCAACTCTCTAGTTCACTATACTGGGACCCCTGCCTCATAAACATGGCTTCTAGGTAGTATATGAAGCTGAGCAGACTCTCTAAAATAAATCATCCACAAAATATATAAATAGCATTAAGGTTTTCTGACTCCGCTGACAAGGCATGATGATGCTCAAATAAGAGGGAGAGTCTAATGTTTTTCAAGAGCTCCAAGCAGGGAAAGATAGTCAGGGAAGACTTCCTGGAGGAGGTGATCCTTGAGAGACTGGAAGACTGCATGGAGGCAGAGAAACTGTAAAATGTTTCAAGAGAAGAAAAGAGTATGAACAAAGGCCAACAAGCAGGATAAATGAAATTAAATTGGTCACTCCCATTTTTTTTTTATATTCCCCTACTTGGCTTCATGGTTCCTTATTGTGAAGTCCTTTTTTTTTTTTTTTTTTTTTTTTTTTTTTGTAATAACTTTTCTGAGGATTTGAAACCTTACTCCCATCATCCTCCTGCTCCATGTGGGTGGGCAGCAGTGAGCACCTGGCCATAACTGGCATCATCTACAGCAGCGGTTCTCAACCTGTGGGTCGCGACCCCTTTGGCAGTCGAACGACCCTTTCACAGGGGTCGCCTAAGACCATCCTGCATATCAGATATTGACATTACGATTCATAACAGTAGCAACATTGCAGTTATGAAGTAGCAACGAAAATAATTTTATGGTTCGGTCACAACATGAGGAACTGTATTTAAAGGGCCAGAAGGTTGAGAACCACTGATCTACAGGGTCCTGGCTGTGGGACTGACTACTAAATGCAGCCATTTTATGAGAGGCTGTTGAGTCTGTTTACAAAGATTTCTACAAGAGTTTTTTCAATTATGCATTAGTGGGTCATCCAGAAATTTTTTTAGTGACTTAAAATACAGCAGAATAGCACATACCAGAATCCACTGTAGAGTGCAAAGGTAAAGAGTCCCACTTTGTGAAACCTTTGTTTCAGTCCTCTTTACCTGATGTGTGGGCGATGGTCAAGATATGTGAGGACATTGCCTGAGTCAGACTTTTACTCCTGGGGACATAGTTATGGAAGAGAGAGAGCTGGAGGACAGTGGTGTTGACTGGATGCTTTCCTAAGATCGGAAATGTGGGCGGAAGAGAATCCTCTAGCTTTTGGTTTTTGTGTTTTAAAGAGGTGCCAGAAATGTGTGTCATGCTAAATGACAAAGTACTTCTCTTCCTTTCCTCTCTTTCACACCTCTCCTCCTCCCATCCATGAATAGGTCCATCAGTATGGAGAGAACAAAACAGAAATAGCACAAGCTGATGCGGGCAGTGGCCAGGAATCTGCTGCTCGTCACCCTCACCGCGGGCTCCTCTGATGGGCTGTTCTTGGAAATGCCTTAACAGTGACCGATCATGACCCTTGAACTATCTCTCTAAGATACAAAATGACCAGCCCTCCCTCCCACCAATGCATCATCAACCCGTATCCTCACCAGGTTGCTCCGGCTGTAGCCAGCCCCTGATCTGCAAGCTAAGCAGACTCCCAGGTCCCAGCTACTGGGTCAAGATTCTAAGAGCAAACAGATCCTCCCCACCCATGGAAAACTGCAGATTTGGGTCAGTGCAGAGGCCACTGAACAAATGCCCAGTTGGCCCAGGCACCGTGCCTTGATCGTCTCACTGTGGGAGGTCAGTTTCTTTTTTTCCTTGAGAATCCAACACTGAGTTTCTAAGTCCCTGTTTCCTCATTACATAGCCCAGCTGTTTCCTGCAGCCGCCTGCCGGGATGGGAGCACTGGGCTGGGAGCCCTGGCTCTAAGACCTGTGTCCAGCTCTCTCTGGCCCTCGCGCAGTTGCAACCCTCTCTCCTCTTAGGGCCCTTCTCCTTGCCCTGCCAAACGGGAGCACCCTTCCTTGTCTTCCTACGGGGCTGTGGAGAGGACAGGTGTATGACTGCCTCTTCCCCTTCCGGAAGCGCAAGGTGGGGGTCCTATCATGAACCGCTGTGAGGGGTGAGGCTGAGGGAGCGACCGGGTGGATGCTCAGACAAAATGCTGACCCAGGGATACCTTCGTTGTACTTGGCCCTTGGTCCACCCACAACTTTCCCAGCAATCCTGTTGCTGCCGCACCTTAAAACCACCCAGTGAGACGGGGGGGGGGGGGGGGGGGGGGGGGGGGGGAGGGGGGGGGGGTGACTGCCTCTCTCAGTAAAGCCCTGGGGTCCTCCCTCTGAAACTAGAGCTTGGGGAGAGCAGTGAGTGAGTGCTGACTCAGTGTTTAGTCTGTGGCCTCGTGTGTGCACACGACGACTCAGGGGGGTCTAGCGAAGCTCCCAGCCCCGCCCCGAGGGAGTCGGCCTGGGAATGAAGCACATCAGGGAGCAGCTGAGCCCAGGGTGCTGAGGCCCAGGTGGGATGCTGGACCACAGTGGGTGAGGCCGCAAAGACGGGAAAGGTTGCCCTGAGCATGCACATTGGGTCAGGCCTGGGCTGGGCTGGGGTCAACCAGGAGGGCCATCCAGGAGGAGGCTTCCGGGCCAACGAGAGGCAGTTTGGCAGAGAGCTTTCCCCCCACGGATCCCTGGCAGGGGATGCAAACCGAGCATGGTCTCCTCGGGCCCCGAGCGTGACTAAAGCTCGGAGGAAGGACCACTGGCCCACCTCACGCTTCTGCTCAGACCCCCCAGCTCGAGCCCTGGGAGCAGCCAGGGGCGATACCCCCACATCTCAGCCACTGCCGAAGCGGAAACCATAACAGGAGAAACATCTGCTTCTCTTCAGGGGAGCCAAGCGGCCTCGGTGTGTGCTCCTCCGTTTCCTCCTCGTGCCTCCCCTCTTCAGTCTCTCTCGCTTCCCGACTTTTATAAACATAACGTGTGATGCCAGGGCTCGCAGAGCAAATCCCAGAGATATCTGGGCCGGTTCGATATGCGGTTCACTTGTCACCACGAAGGCCTGCCTGCCAGCGGGGAGACCCGTCCCCGAAGAGCCGAGGGAGGAACAGGAGGTCGGAGGTGTGAAAGGAATCCAGGGAATGAGGGTCGAGCTAGACTCACACCTCCGAGATGTCACCACCTTCTCAGCCCATGCGCTGACGAGAGCTGGGGAAGCTTGATTTGTCCCTTCCTTACGGGAAAGCCTCCTCAGCCCCAGGCCATGCCTTCCACCTGCACCTTAGTTCATCCAAGCTCACCGCCAGGACTCAGCAAGTCATAAATAACGGTAGAATGAAGAATATCTGGTGGAGGTTAAATCGTTCCATAAATCTTCCTAGCTAGACATCTCCCCCTTTAACTGAAGGGACCAGTCACAGCCACTGGAGCTGCTCCCTGCGGGCTGCTCCAGCCGTGTGTTTTGACCACTGTTCAGATCCGATCTGAGCACCCATCATTCTTTTCTTCTAACGTTGCTGCAAAGTCTAGCTACTCTCGCAAGTTTTGCCTTTTCTCTCCTAGCCTCTCATTTCCCAGAGATGCCCGTGCTGATGACTGGAATCTGCAGAGGGGTGTCCTGTTGATTCAGAGATTAAGATGTGAAAGGAAAGTGGTGACGAACAAAGAGGTCTGTCTAGTACTGCTCTAGAAAGCTTTGGGGCGGGGTGGGGGGAGGGCACAGAATATGTCCAGAAATAAAATTGTCTTTGTGTCACAGCAAGAGAGAAGATACTCAATCCTCTCCCTTCATAACACAAAATGTGATCACTGCCTGACATTATAGTATTTGTTCTATGTACCTTCTGGCTCCTCCACTAGAAAATCAACTCTGCGAGGCACAAACCTTGACTTTTAGGGTTGACTGCTCACCACTGTGTCCACGGTGCCCAGGACAGTGCCTGGCACATAGTGGGTTGTTTATTCAATGAATGGATGGTTGAATGAATCTCTCTGATCAGAGTGGATCATGAATGACAAGTGAAACGTCTAGCCAGACAAACACATTGGACACAGACATGCACGCACACCCACACCCCAGGGGGACAATGGGGGTTTGTGAGTGAATATGATGATAATTTCAATGCTGAGAATAATCCCTAAAAGCCATGCCTTTCTATGCCAAAGATTGTGCTGATCGCTAGCTCAATTTTGAAAATGAAATGTATTTTCATAAACACTGCCTTTATAAAGATGAAAAGTGTGTATAGACATTTTGGGGGGAGACATCCTGTTATCAAAGAGATTTGAGAAAGACACTATAAGGGAATAAACTAGTTCTGTTCAGAATCTTACCTTCAATACTATTGTAAAGGTTTGAGAGAGCCCAGGAAATGTGTCCTTTTTCCTGCCTCTGAACCAAATGAGAGAGAATTTAGAAAGAAGATTCTATTAGAGAATGTGACTTTAGGTCAGTGGGCAAGTAGGCTTCTTCATTCCAAACCCCAGGATCAGACCAATTGGCCACCTGGTCAGTTGCAGGCTGAATTGGACATTGACTGCACACGACCCGCCAGGACCCAAATGGGAGCTAACCATGTCAAACTCACTTTCAAAGAAGCCACAAAGAATGTGTGCATTCTACAAAGTGGATTACATACCAGTGAAAGAGGAAAGAAAGAACCGAGATACCTATTATCTCAAACTCACCTGTCAAAATTCAAAAGGCCAGAATTCCCCCACAAGAAAAGAAATGGGGAAGAACTCCCACTCTACCCCACCCCAATTTAGCATATAATGTGATGCTATCCATTTCTATTCCCAGAACTAGACCGCTAGTGGGGACCAGGTCGCTCTGCTCTCCACTTTATTCTCCAGCTCCCATCACAGTACTAGTACTTGGCACATAGGAGGCACCTAATAAATATTCATTGAAAAAAATAATGATTAAATGTTGACTGAAAAGACCACAAAAGGCTTCCAGAAAGGAAGTGACATTTGAGTTAAGCCTTAAAAAAATCAGTAGCCGCGCTAAACGGTTTGGCTCAGTGGATGGAGCATCGGCCTGCAGACTCAAGGGTCCCAGGTTCGATTCCGGTCAAGAGCATGTACCTTGGTTGCGGGCACATCCCCAATAGGGGGTGTGCAGGAGGCAGCTGATCGATGTTTCTCTCTCATCGATGTTTCTAACTCTCTATCCCTCTCCCTTCCTCTCTGTAAAAAATCAACAAAATATATATTTTTTTAAAAATCAGTAGCCAAGAAACCACAGGCCAAAGACACATCCAGAATGAGACCCCAGAAATGCAAAGGGCTTTCCTGGAGAAGCAGAGGTTAACTAGCTAAACAGCTCACTTCACTTTCAGGGTTCCTTTCAGGGGACATGAATCATTTGTGAGATTTATAAATCAGAAGAGAAGCAGAAACCCCCAAGGATCCATTGGAGAAATAGGACAGGTTGTGTCACCTTGTGGCCACCATCATTGCCTTCCAGGATCATAATCTTGGGGCATCAGCTGAGGGCAGGCTGCAGGAACCTCTGTGCTCCTTCAAAGGACAGGAAGAAGCCCACATTCCCATTCTCTGCATTCCCCAGAGAGCCCTGCTCCACCCGCCCCCCTCTCTCCCCTTCTCCCACATCCCTACCCCATCCTACACACACACACACACACACACACACACACTCACACACACACATATGACATCCAACCCCACTCCTTCCCAACACACAAGCAGCTGTGTTCTCATGATTGGAATGCTGATATGAGGTCTGTTTATTTTGGGTTAAGAAGAAAATATTTATACTTCATAAAGTCGATGAATGGTTTCCTAGTAATTTTGTGTATATTTATTGTGAAATAATTTTCCCTCTCTCTCTCTCTCTCCTCTCTCTCTCCACCCCCCCCTCCCCCCCACATTCTCTCCCTTACCACCAATGATCCTTTTTCTGTTTCAAGTAACAAAATACATTGAGGATTTCATAAAAACTGAGACTCTCTCCCCAGGAAAATACACGTAAGCAAACACAGGTTCACTCACAATTTTGTGTCTACAATTCAAGGACTTTATAGAGCCCTGAAACCTTCCCATGGGACCCAGGCAATAACTCTGCCCTACACACAGGTAACATACCATTCGCTTGATATCTCTCTGATCAAGGCAAGGAAACGAATGTCCATGGGGGATTTGCTGAACTCAACTATCACCTCCGCCCCTCTCAACATCACACATTCTAATCCCAGAGCATCTGAGCAGGCCCGTGCCCAGCAGGATGTGATCTGGCTGCCTAGCTCAGCATTCCTCTAGCTGCCAGCACTCGGGATATGCAAACACACTAGGCAGCCTGAGAAAAATGCCATTAAGATAAGGCACCTTGAAAGCCTTCCAAACCCAGTGCAAATGGCATTGGTGGTCTCTCTCCTCTCCGGGCCTCCTTCCCCTGGCCCAGCCACCACTGGACAGTTGACCGTCTGTGAATGCCCCAGAGCCACGGCCAAGTGCAGATGCTGAGCTGCCCTCCTCTCCCTCGCCCCTAGCCCCTAGCCCGGCCCGCAGCTGACTTCATTGCTGCATGAGGCCCACAGGCCTCATAAATGTCAGCTGGACTCAGGGTAACCTTAGGTCCCTGATCACTTCAATGTCATCAAGTTGGAACATCTCCTTGATCCAGTCCCTTATAGAATAAGACACACATGGAATTAAGGAAGATACTAACCATTATCATGTGGTGCTTACTGTGCGCCAGGCACTAGGTCAGGTGCCCTACATGTCTTTCTATTGGCCTCATGAACAACCTTCTAGATTATCATTTCAAGCAGCCCAGCCAGGGTAACCTGGTTGGAGTCCCATTTCCACTATGTCGCATCTGTGTGGCTTTGGACAAGTCATTTAACTTCTCTGTGCCTTGGTTTCTTCATCTATAAAAGGAGAATAATAATGTTTACAAATATGCCTGAGATAAGGTCGTCATGAGGATTAAATGAGCCACTACACGTAAGACATTTGGAACAACCTCCGGCCATAGTAAGCACGCAATCAATGCAAGCCGCTAACACGCTTTCCATTGTATGGAGTAGGAGACTGAAACTCAGAGGTGAGGTGACTCTCAAGGTCACACTCCTGAAGTGCGTCTCTAGCGAGTGCGTCTAAGGCCTGGGACCACAAGCCCTCTGATGTGTCCAATCGTTCTTGAATGCCAAGCCCTTTGACACCATCGCCCTTTTTCAATCAGTCCTTAAGACAATGTATCCCTCTTGTGCTATTCCTGCCAAAAGGGCAACCCTGGACCTTACTAGAAAGGGAATATCAGATAAACACACATTGATGGTCATTCTAAAAATTAAAAAAAATCACTGGCCCATACCCTTAAAGAATGTCAAGGTCATGAAAGATAAAGCCTAAAGACTGTTTCATATCAGGGGAAACTAAAGAGATTTAATTTCAACACATGCTCCTGGATTGAATCCAGATCCAGAAAAATGTTTTTTCCTTTTGCTATAAAAGACATTATTAGGTCAACTGGCAAAATATGAATAAGATCTGTGGGTTAGACATACAATTACATCAATGTAAATTGCCTGCTTTTGATCATGGTAGGAGAATGTGCTTATTTCTTGGGGAAATACACATTGAAGTGTTTAGAGGTAAAGGGACATCGTGTCTGCAACTTCCTCTCAAGGAGTTCAAAAAAAAATCATGATACTATGTCTACAGAGAGAAAATGATCAAATAAATGTGGTAGAATGTTAACTTTGGGGAAATCTAGATGAAGAATACTCAGGAATCCTTTGGACTATTTTTGCAACTTCTCTATGGATCTGGAATGACTTCAGATAAAAATGTTCTCAAAAAAGAAACAGGAAGAATCAACCTCTTCACTTTCAATGATCACCTCTGAGTAAAAGAGGTGTAGAGCAGAACGTCTTACCGTCTCACCCAGAGGCACAGCTTCATTCCAGAGAGGCCTTCTTCTCGAGGTTAACCCAGTAGATTTGCTTTTCCGGGAGAGAAAATACTCCCAAGCCACCCATTGGGCCCTTTAAATAAAAAGAGAGACATTTTTAAATTAGAAAACATCTTTCTCTCTTGTCCAAGAGGATATAGCAACTCCTCACCCCGGCCTCCGCTCCTAAAAATTGTCCATGGTTGCACTCATCCTTTGACACCCACTCACAAGACCCTTTTTTGTCTGCCAGATTTTCAGAGGCTTCTAAAGAATGCAGTGAATATGCTGCTGCTGAATGTGGTTCATTTGCGCAAAATTCCTCAACCCCTTTTTCCATCCACACTTTCATCATCCATGCCCTTTTCTCCAATAGGCCACTTAAAAACAGAAGCAGAGAGTGGAGGGAGGGATGGCAAGGGCTGCAGGGAAGGCTGCAGTTCATTCAGTCAGCCAGCATTTGTTTTGTGAGCACCTACTATGTGCTGCCTACAGGCCAGGGGCCCAACAGGAAGGAGGCAAGCCTGATCTGCCCTCACAGAGCTTGCTCTGGGGCAGACAAGAGGGGCTTATGACCAAAGCTTGGAGAATATTACAAAAAGAGAGGTTCAGGGTGCTGGGGAAGGGGGGGGGGGGGGAGCAGATCAAGGAAAATCTTACGTCTGAAGGATGATCAGATGTAATATTATAACTAATATTAGATCAGAGGGAGTTGGGTGGGGAGGAGAGAGGGAAAAAAATCTTTTCACTCTTAAAACTAAGCACCCATACTTCCTTAAAGCAAAACAAATAGCCCTGCTGGTGGGATTGTCAAATGGAGGAACCACTATGGAAAACAGTGTGGAGGCTCCCAAACCCCCTGCCAACTTTGCCTCCTGCTTCCCTGCCAGCACTGCAGCACCTGACCACACCCAAACCTGGGAGGCAAGTGGAAGGAGAGTGACTGCATGGGCTTTCACCGATTCATTCCCAGGCTTTCCACAACAGCACAGTCACCCAGACCCAGCACCGAATTGTCCTGGTAACAAGTACAAAGGGGAAAGGATGTGTGCTGGGTCAGAGACCAATGTTGTCTGCCACACCCTGGTCCCATGTCTCTAGCCCTCTCCTCTCACAACTCAGACAACCTGATTTCACACAGAGCCTAGGGCAGTGGCTCTAATTTAAACAGGTGTCCTTGTCAACTGGGCCCAGAAGCTTCTGAACTTGAAACCCTTGAAGATTTTGCCCTGTGTACCATGTCTTCTGGCTGTTCATTTGTATTTTTTATAAGAAAACTAGGGGCCCAGTGCATGAATTCATGAACTTTGAAAGGAACTGTGGGTCATGAGGCTGCAGTAGGTACAGGGGCAGGTCTTGGCGCATCCTCCACACCCCCGCCCGGCCCTTCCTGCTGTGGCCCATGGTCCCCTGTCTGCCAGCAGCCCCGCTCCCGCCGCTGCTGCTCCCATGCACTGACTGCGTTGGCTCTGCTTTTACCCACTGACGGCATGAAGCATTTGGGGCCGGCACCAGCAGCAGGTGCAAACGGGGTAGGTGCCATAAGTGGGTGCGAGTGGCGGCTGCTGCCCTGATCACCCCTCAGGAGCAGGGGGAGGTGGAGAAGCCCTCAGGCATGATCAGGCCCAGCAGCCGCCACTTGCACCCACTGATGGCACCGAGTGATCAGGACCGGTGCCAGGCACCAGCAGTGGGTGTGAGCAGCGGCTCTGGTGCCGGCAGCAGGTGCAAGTGCCAGGCGGGACCACAGCACTCAGGAGCAACGAATTTTCAGTAGCCACCAGAGGCTCACCCCAATGACAGCAACGGGCGCCCTGCCTTGGCCTGGCACCCCCGCTCACCTGCTCCACCATCCCACTGCAGCCAATGCCCGCCATGTTCCGCGCACTCCCCCTGGTGGTCAGCGCACGTCATAGCAACTGGTTGTTCCGGTTGTTCTGCCATTCGGTCTACATATTAGCCTTTTTTATATAGGATGGTAACCACAGTATAGTGCTTTCCTGCTTCTGTTAGGTCATTCTAGTGAATTATGACACAGAGGGGATAGAAGTCATGGGAAACCCTGAATATATAGCCAAGTCGGACAGAGTGTGGATGGCCCGGGGACCCTCACTGGCATCTGGCATGAGAAGTGAGGGCAGTCTTGTTGGGGACTCGCCTCTTAACTTGTGGGACCTGATGCTAACTCCAGGTGGAATCAGAACTGACATGAATTGTAGGACATTCCGTTGTCGGCAGAGAACTGGTGTGGGAATGCACTCAGATAATCATGACAACAGCTATGGTAGGAAGCCAGAGAGCCCCACCTGATGCTCAGACTTGTTTATCTTCAGAGCCTGAGCTCTGAATCCGGGGCACAGTCCAGGGGTACCATTTGCATTGCGTATGTGAACCTCACTCCTGCCTGCTCCTGCCGCTGTGCAATGCACAGCCCTGCGATCACAGCCCCAGCGTCGGCCAAATTCGCCTAATCATCAGAGTCGCCTGGGGCGTTTATTAAAAATGGGGAGTCCCAGCCCCTCCCTGAAGATTCTGATCTAGTAAGTTTGGGGTGGGGCCTGGGAATTTTTATTTTTAACAAGCTCCCCAGGGAATTCCGACAATCAGTCCAGTTTGGCAAACAAGGCACTGTGCAGCCTTTACCAACCTCCTTACTCAGGTCTATCATCTGCTAGAGTCCCGCCCAGCAACGCCCTACTCCTGGGTCCTGCTTTTCCTTCTGCATCCTCAAGCTCGACAATGACCCCCCAGCCACCCCAAAAGCAGACCCTGGAACCTGGGGCACAGTCTTGCTGCCCTTTCTCCTTAACTCACCATTTCCTAGTAATTTCTACCTCTTACCAAATGCCAATCAGCTCTCCCCTCCTTTGCCACTGCCCAGATGACACTCTAGCCAAGCCAGCTTACTAACAAGGCTTTCTGCCTTCATCCTTTGCCCCCACCTCATATCTGCCACCCCATAGAAGGCAGATTGCATATTCCAAAGGTGGCTACAATACTATCTCCCATCTCATATGTTCTTCTGGAATCTCACCACTATTCTACCAAGAGGTGGGGTCTAATTCCCCTTTTTTTGAACATGAGTGCCTTTTGGTGATTATTTCAATCCATAGCGTATCTACATGCTCTACAAATGATGCTACATGACTTCTAAGGCTAGTTCCGAAAAGGTGATCCATGTGCCCCTTTTCCCATTATGACACTCACTCTTTACACTTTTAGTCTCTATCTATGCCTCCAGATCAACAGTCAACTGTCTGAGCCTGCCATGTTGGGAGGAAGCCCAAGCTAGCCCACGCAGAGAGAGCACGTGGAATGGCCCTGAAGCAACCAGCTAAAGAGAGATGTATGACCAGCTCCCAGCTGCCCCAGCCCTGACTATTCCGTCTATCGCCACCATCTGGCTGCAACCACACGAGAGACCCCAAATCAGAATTGACCCACCCAGCCCTTCCCAAATTCCTAACCCACAGAAATGATGAGAGATAATAAAGTAATTGTTGCTTTAAGCTAGGAGGTTTTATGCAGCAATAGCTTACAGGAGCCTCATTTAATGGGCACAATGGCCAGAACTGTATGGAGCCATGCTACTCAAAGTGTGGCCCCACCTAGGGCTGGAGAGCAAACTGTTACTAGTCAGTGTAGATATTGAGGATAAGTGTGGAGAAGCTTTTGATGGGGTGATTTTTTTTTTTTTTTTTTTTTTTTTTGCTCATTGAATCTAATCATTTTTTGAAAACGGACTTGTGCTGTGTCTGGATTTGGGCAGACTTGGGCTCAAAGAGCAGAGGGGAAACCACTTTGGTTGGGTTGGTCAGACACAGCCCGGTCTCGGGAACTGCACTGCATTGAAAGAACGAAGAGAGGCCATGGGGAGTAGTGAGGGGCAAGTGGTCCAGGCAGAGGCAGTACATGAGGGCGTCTCTCTAATGCAGGAAAAAGTGTGATGTGTTCACTGGACTGAAAGAAGGCACGGTGCCCTTAAGGAATGGCTGACTTTGGGAATCCCTTCAATTGCAAACAACAGAAAACCCTACTCCGGTGGCTTAAACCAACCTTGCTTTATTTTTCTCATTGTATCAGAACCTTGTCCATGACACTTGGCACTGGACGCTGTGTACCACAGTGAGTCTCCCAACTGTATGAACTGGCACCTCTTGGGGGGTTTTTCTCCAAAGTCACAGAAGGTCACTCTGCCCGTGGCTGTGATAACTGACGTGTGTGTTCTTCTCCGGCTCCCACAGTCCCCCAGCAGGATTAAGCTCCAGGTGCCCTAAAAAGATCATATGTAATAACTCACCCTTTATTGCCTTCCTTCCATCCTTGTCTCACATGCCCTCTCCCTTATCAGCGTTTCCTGGAATCCCTTACCAAATAAACAGCTTGCATTCTGTGAATTAAAGCAGCATACGCAAGATGGAGAATGCTAAGTGATAACACTGGAGAGGTAGGCAGAAACCAGAGGGGGGGGTTTGCCCAAGGACACACAGGGGTTAGGGGTACGGCTGGAATTAGACCCGGCTCCTGGGATTAGCCTTCCCATTAGGCTGCACGGCACTCACTGCAAAGTTAAGAAACAAAGTCGCAAACCCACAGTTGCCTCCAAACTCTCTTGGTGATTCTTCTTACGAATGACCTCACCTGAATTTTTACTTTTCACAGCTTCCTCCCACCAAGCAGCACCTTAAAGGGGAAGCTTAAAGGGGAAGAAACGGAGCACTTAAAGTCAAACAGACTCTGCTTAGCATGTGCCTCCTCCATTTTCTAGCTGTGTGACTGAAGGCAACTTTCTTAACTTCTCTGGGCCTCCTCTGTAAGTATAGGTATGCTTATAAAGCTAACTTGCTGGATCATTGCAAAGTAAAATGGATAACATGAAAAAGCGCCCAGGGCATGGCTGGCACACAGTAGATGATCAGTAACGGCCAGCCTCCTCTTCTGTCTTTCCACACACTCTCTTTTTCACAACAGAATGAAAGACCAAGGAAAGATGTATTGGCCAAATACTCAACTCCATTTGTCTGGCATTTCTCAACCCACTTGCTTTCCGTGATTATTTCTATGAGGCTAATACCTCATTACAATAACACTGCACTCTAATACCAGTGGGCCCATAAACAGAGGCCCAACTAAAATAAAACCATTATAATCATGGCCCAGATTTAATCACTGACTAGTGGGCTCCCCAGTGGTTTGATCAAGAGCCAGGCAATAGTCAAATAATCAAACTGCAGATGCTGGGATAGCAAATCGGCTTAAATTTAAACAGTGGCAAAGACCCAGACTACAGTGGGGAGAAAAGAGCGACGAGGAGGGGGAGAGAGCCTTGTACAATGCTGGAATTTCCCTTCCACAGCCTCCCAAGTTAATTGGCCCATAAAAGGACCAGGCTTTTTAACGAATAATGGTCTCATTCCTGAGAGGCACCTCGGTCTGGTGTTCGCTGGGGGCCTGTTGACTCTGCTCTTGGGGCTGAAAGGGATCCCAAGGGTGACATGAAGGCAAGGCGATGATCTCCGTCCTGCTGGCCACTCACAGGCGCGCAGCCACTTACAAAGTGGATCCTAAGTCACAGAGCCAGGAACAAGAAGGAAGGAGAGGCAGATCAGTTTTGGGGGTCCTGACGCTTATACAATCTGGGGCCCTCATTGAGAAAAGAAGATGCAACTGTGCATATAAAATATGCTCAGTCACCCCGCACCACCTTGCACAAAAGAGTGGTCACCCCAGTGCCACCCAACCCAAGGAGAAGTGTGAGGGAGAGGAGGTGAAGTGGAAAGAGACAGCAGCTTAGCCACTGCAGTTAAACCTGGTACAAGACCATGCGACCCTGTGAACACGAAGCTGGGGATGCCCCCAGGCCAGTGAGAGGCCCCGAAGCTTCGTTAGCTTCATGGTAAGCCCACCTCTAACGAGGAACTAAGACCATGACCTTCTGAGTTTTCCACATTTTGCTTCCCAATGTCATTCCATCAAACTAGGAACCCTGGTGCTACCTAACTTTGGAGCTGGGCTGCCACTAAGAGCACAGCCTAACAGGCATGGTGAGCAGAGTCCATCCAGGGGCAAAGGCCTGAGGGCACATCACACTGTTCGCCAAACCAAAACACCCAGGACTTTTTGATTACCCGGGTTTCAGTTGTCTCTGCGATTCATAAGAAACAGTGCATTAATAACGACGTGCTTTGTGAATCAGACAGAACTTAAAATGCAAATTCTTCCAAGGAACCTGAATATTCAAAGAGAATTGTGGTTTAGACCCTCACTGGCGCAGGCAGTCTGCAGCTAAAAGCATTATGGTTAAGAGTATAGGTGTGATTTTTTAAAATTATATCTTTATTATTGAAAGTATTACATATGTCCCTTTTTCCCCCCATTGATCCCTTCTAGCCTGCCCCTGCCCACACCCCCGCACCTCAGGCCTTCACCATCCTATTGACAAGTTCTTTGGTTGATCTTTTCTCACCCACTCACCCTCCCCCGCCTTCCCTCATAGAAGCATGGAACAGATTCTGCAAACTGTTCCACACTTCTATGTCTCTGGATCCATTTTGTTCATCAATTTATTTTGTTCATGAGATGCCACACATGAGTGAGATCATGTGATGCTTGTCGTTCTCTGACTGGCTTATTTTGCTTAGGATATGCAAAGACCCATGCAGATACATAACAGAGACACACACACACACACATTCACCTATGTGGAGTTTAGTTCCCAGCACCCTCCTTAGGCAAGTTCACAATCCTGTGATGCCTGTCTTCCTCCACTGAGCCAAGTCATCCAACCTGCAAATTCAGTCCCCCCACCTCCCTGTACCAGTGTTTTCATCCAGAATCGAGATCTGAATCTTACTTTACTTACAGCCTCTCACTGATGCTCCGGGGGCTGTTCTGTTGCAACAGCCGGAATAAAATCTGTCACGAGCATGTGGAGATGCAGCAGAGAGGAGGCGGGAGCCAGTGGAAAGTTCACTGGTGCCAAAGCAGGAGAAGCAGAGCATGCAGATAGATAAAAAGCCAGCGTCCATATTCACTAAGCTTGGAAATAAATCCCAAGTAATATTCACAGACCTGACTTAGCACCATAATAAAAGAAATAACAAAAATCATGAAGTAACACATCTATGATTGTAATGCATTTACATAAACTCATTCAAAAATATTTATTGTATTATTTGAACACTTACTCTTTGCCAATGTAGTATTGGTTCAAGGGCAGAGCGATAGAGCAAAATAGATGGATAATTCCATCTACAAACATATTCATGAAATGGATTTCAGAACTAGACCCATATATATGAGGACATACTCTAATGATAAGTGACAATATTTGGGGTCCCACTTCTAGCTATACCAGAAGAGAGCATAGGAGAATATTTTAACAACTTTGAGATGGGGGCAAGGCCTTTCTACACAAGACACAAAACTCAGAAGCTGGAAAAAAAAAAAAAGGCTGATTGATGCGACCATCAGAATTCAAAGCCCTGTCTAATTAACACCAACGCCAAGGGAAGTTCAAAGACAAAACACTCCAAACAACTCAAACCTTGTTCAACAAAGAAATCATTTATAAATTTGATAAAAAAAAATTTATCATGCAGCCATTTTATGAAAACTTAAGCCATAGTTACATAAAACGATGGAAAGTTATATATACACGGGTGTGAAAAAAGTTTTCAAGACATAGAGCTAAGTGTCAAAAATGAGTCATAGAACTGGCTAGATGGATAGCTACCATTCCTGTTTTAAAAGCGTGTGTGAAAATTGTGACAAAGCTTCATAAAGAATGGACTACACTCATCCATGATGAACTGTTAATGGTGGTTATCTCTGAGGAGGCCAATGAGGTCAAGAGATAAATTTCACTTTTCATTGTATAAGCTTCTGCATTGTTGGTTTTTTTTAAGAAAAATAATGCATTTGTGCATTTCATTTGTATGATATATGAGGCGAAGAAAGTCATAACATTTGGAATCAGATAGGCTGTCGGCTTGGTTCCTTTAACTTTGTGACCTGTGGCAATTTGCTCAGTCAAAATGGGGCAACAACCCCTACATAGTTCTGAGCACCAATGTGATGAGCACTAAATAATATTGACTTATAACTACTGTTTATTGAGCACCTATATTAGACCAGGCTTTTCAAATGCACTGTTGCCTTTTAAATACACTCCCATGCTGAACTGTAATAGCAGCCTCATAAAGTAGCTATTGTTGTGTTTTGCTTGTAAAGAAATTGAGGCCCAGAGAGGTGAAGTAACTTGCCCCAGGTCACAGAGCAAGTAAGTAGCAGAGCTGGGGGAAAACCTGCATCTTTTCACTCTAAGATCTATCCTGGTCCTTCCCATGTCTGCCACTCCAGGTCCTTCGCTTTTCGCTGTTTACAACTCGGCTTTAGGCAACCCCCCAGCATAAACCTTAGACCAGCTCCAGTACTGCTCTCCGCCCAGACCCTGCAGAAATGGGACCAGGAATTATTGACTCACAGTCGCAGCCTATTGCTCACAGACAGTGTCTGGAAGCACCGTCTCCCACTTCCTCTGAAAGAGATAAGGACGGCTATTTTAGCCTGAAATGTCACTGGTATAAACACACAGAGAGTAATAAATCTGAACTGAGGGGGTGGGGAGAACTCCTTCTAAAAGAGCAATCAGGAACTTGTGTTATAAAACCCCCCACCCTGCAACAGCCAGCTAGGATCCCCCATTGTGGCGACCCCAGTCAAAGAGAGCTGGGAACAGGTGTGACGTACAATAGGGGCCTCATTAGAACCTTCGGTGGCAGAAGCTGAACAGACGTTTAAGACCAGGAATAGCTCATCGGATCATTGACGTGTTTACAGCAGGGCACACAATCTGATTTCTCCCTGTGAGCCCCAAATGTTCAGTGAAGTCTCAACGCCTGCAAATATTAACTAATTGCTTTTGAGGATTTATTAAATGCTAAGAACTGTTCTAGTGATTTCCACTAAACTAAGTGGATTCAATCAATCCATTTAATCCCACAACAACTCAAGAATTATTCCCATTTTCCAGGTAAGAAAACTAAGGCATAGAGAAGTTATGGAAGTTGTCCAAGTTCCCAAAGCTAGCAGGTGCCAGGCCCTGGGCAGTCCGACTTCAGAGTCTATGCCCTTAACCCCCTCTCCACACTGCCTCTCGAACACGTGGCGTGGCGGAGTTTCTGCATTGAGATTCATAAAGGAGCTGAAGGTCAGGACTAGATGAAGCCTTCTCCCCACACCACAACACATACCCAAGGCCTCCCCACCCCAAACGCTCCTGGACTGACGCAGCCAGAAGAACGATAAGATCCAAAGTCCCTCTCCAATTACCATCATCCCTGACAACTGGCCCACAAGAATGTCCTGTGGGGCTGGCCTTTCCCCCCTGTGGAGAGCTGAGTGAAATCAGCTCTTTGCCTTAGTCCAGTGAACCTTATCCCACCTCCCTTAAAGAAGGGGATTTGTCATTTTAGCCACAATTTCCCCCTCTACCCAGTGCCGGTAATGAACAGAATTTCTCTGGCTCCATCTCCACACTGTCAGGAAGCTCCAACCACCATCAGATTCCCCAGTGAGTTCTGGGGGTCCCCGGGTTTGGTTGTGGTGAAGATGAGAAATAACATCGCTAAGATGTCTGAGATTTCACAGATGCTCAAATAAAAATGGTAGTGGCCTGCAATGGTAAGCATAGCGAGAAATCCATTGCTATTTTATTTCATTTTATTTTTCTAATATTTTTATTGATTTCAGAGAGGAAAGGGAGAGAGAGAAACATCAATGATGAGAGAAAATCATTGATCGGCTGCCTCCTGCATGCCCCACACTGGGGATCAAACCCACAACCTGGGCATATGCCCTGACCAGGAATCAAACCGTGACTTCCTGGTTCACAGGTCAACGTTCAACCACCAAGGCACACTAGCCGGGCCATTGCAATTTTAATTAACTCTTGGAGAGAGCCTACTCCATGCCAGACACTGGACTAGTGACGCCTGTCATGTGTGGTCATGGTGATCATTTTATGATCAGGACAGAGGATTGCTTATTCCCACAGGGCAAATGGATAGGGTTGTCCAATTTAGCAAATAAAAGCATGGGATGCTTGGTTAAATTTGAATTTCAGACTAACATTGAGTCATTTTTCAGTATACGTGTGTCTCATGCAATACTTGAGACCTACTCCTGCTTTAAAAAAAAAAATGAAGCACAATGAAGTAACTGCGTTTTACATTGAAATGTGTAGAATGCATTAATAGATGCCAGGCATGGCCCAGTAAACAAAAGTAATAAAACAGAATTGCAGCCCTGGAGAGCATTCTGGGTCAGGGGTCAGTCCTTCAGGAGGAAATTTGGTAATGAACATCAAAGGCCTTAGAAATATTCTAATTCTTTGACCTAGAAATTCATATGACTTTGGCTATATTAGCTATTTTTCTAAGTCTTTAACATATTTCATAATTTCTTGCACAGCAGGTTATAATTGCAAAACATCAGCACTTCCATCAGGACAAATAAAAAAGAAATTACATGAACTAATGTCTTTATGGTGGTGGTTAGGAATTATTATGGAATGAATTGTGCCACCCCACACCCCCAAAAAAAATTATGTCGGAGGCAGAACATCTAGTACCTCAGAATCCTATATAATAAAAGGGCAATATGCAAATTGACCCTAATGGTGAAAGGGCCTGGAACGACCTGTCGCTATGATGTGCACTGACCACCAGGGGGCAGACGTTCAATGCAGGAGCTGCCCCCTGGTGGTCAGTGTGCTTCCACAGGGGAGTGCCGCTCAGCCTGAAGCCAGCTCATGGCTGGCCAGCCCAGCGGCGGTGGTCAGAGCCTCTCCCGCCTCCGCAGCAGTGCTAAGGATGTTCGACTAACGGCTTAGGCCCGCTCCCAGTCGGAAGAGGGCCTAAGCTGTTAGTCAGATGCCCCCTGAGGGGTCCCCGACTGTGAGAGGGTGCAAGCTGGACTGAGGGACACTCACCCCACCACCCCACGCCCAGTGCACAAATTTCATGCACAGGGCCTGTAGTATGATGTTATTTGGAGATAGTCTTTTTAGAGGTAGGTACTCACATTAAAATGAGGTTGTCATGGTAGGCCCTAATTCAGCAAGACTGGTGACTTTATAAAACAGGGAAGTTTGGATACAGAGACAAATACACAAAGAGAGAAGATAATGTGAAGTGACAGAAAAGATGGCCATCTACATGCCAAGGAGAGAGGTCTGGGGAAGAGCCTTTGTTCACAGCCCTCAGAAGAAACCAACCCCACTCGGCCTGGCATGGCTCAGTGGTTGAGCATCGACCTAGGAATCAGGAGGTCACAGTTCAATTTCCGGTCAGGGCATATGCCCTGGTTGCGGGCTCTATCCCCAGTAGAGGGCATCCTGGAGGCAGCTAATCATTGATTCTCTCTCATCATTGATGTTTCTATCTCTCTCCCTCTCCCTTCCTCTCTCCAAAATCAATAAAAACATATTTTAAAAAGAAGAAAATGGAGGAGGAGGAGGAGAAGGAGGAGGAGGAGGAGGAGGAGGAGGAGGAGGAGGAGGAGAAGAAACCAACCCTGATGATGCCTCAGTTTTGGGCTTCTGGCCTCCAGATCTGTGAGGCAATAAACTTTGCATGCAGCCACTCGGTTTGTGGTATCCTGTTAGAGCAGCCCTAGTAAACTAATCCAGGAACATCTTAGCTCGCTTTCAGAGTTTGGAATGAAACTGATCATGAGATTCTTTTTCTTTCTTTCTTTCTTTCTTTATAATTTGGCACATGGTTTGAAATCTGTCTACCACCCTGGGTGAAATGAATTGTGGTACAATAGAAAACTTTGCAGCTAAATCTATAGAAAAAGATGAGAATGGCAAGCTATTCCCATCTATTTCTAAATGAAAAAAAAGTTTGAAGTCAAACTGCCTCGTTCAAATATTGGCTTCAGCACTCACTGCTGGGCCACCTTCTGTAACCTCTATGGGACTCAGTTTTCTCGTCTCTAAATTGGGCGTGACCATATTAACACCTACCTCATAGTGTTATTATGAGGACTAAATGAGAATGTGTAAGACATTGGAATAATTCCTGCACATAGAAGTTAGCTATTAACAATTTGTAGTGTGGTTTGATCCCATGTTTGTAAAAAAAAAAATCACAGGCTTATATGTAATTTACTTCTATATCTATAAATATTTTCAAATCCTAGATAAGTAATGGTGACTAATTCTGGGTGGTGGAATTACAGGTGATTTCCATTTACTTCCTTTTGTTCATATTTATTAACTATTCTACAAGAAATATGTGTTACACACATAACACATCTTTACAGATGTTTCTATTATTTCAGAACTGTGTTTTTTGACATTCCTAAAATTATATTGCAGCAAAGTAACAAACAAGGAGTTGACTGACAGCCAGTTAACAAAAGAACATCTTCATCCCTGTGACCTGGGCTAGGGGTTTTGGTGTCAAGAAGAGACCCACAAGTTTGCCATTGGTAGGTTGAGCCCTTCTTCCTGTTCCTGACCAGGCTGGCATGAGGAAGGGGGTGTGGATAAAAAGGAGAAGGACCCATGGAGATCACAGCCCATGAACAGAGGGAAGACTCAACCCCTGTCTAGATGATCTGGCTTATGATGTGAGTCTACACTAGGAAGGCCTCACGTATTCACTTACGCTCATTCTATTTGCACTCAAGAAACATTGATTAAGCACTTACACACAGCAGTTCCTGTGTTAAGGACAAAAAT
Organism: Myotis yumanensis; assembly: GCF_028538775.1. Classification (NCBI taxonomy): domain Eukaryota; kingdom Metazoa; phylum Chordata; class Mammalia; order Chiroptera; family Vespertilionidae; genus Myotis; species Myotis yumanensis. The sequence continues at coordinate 202,392,797 of NW_027223754.1, forward strand.
ATGACTCAGAAGTAGTCTCTGACCTCAGAAAGCTCAGAGTCCAATGCTGAAGACAGATGGTAGCTGCCATGACAATACCTGGAGCTAACACAATGACACGCGGGAACACAAAGACCCTGAGGAAGGCCAACCGAGCCACAGAAGCTGTGGGCAGAATTCTCTCAAGAGCTCCTTCAGAGCCTGCTGGGTGGATTCTGAGATTTCAACCTCACATCTAACCTCCAGTACCCCCAGTCAAACACTACCCTGGAAATTTTGTTCTTTGACATTTATACAACCAGCAGAAGAGATAAACCCAGACATCCGAGAATGAAAGCATTCCAGTTCCACAGGACGTAACTGTTCCGTTTTTCATGCAGGTGCACCCCTGCCAGGTCCATAATAGCTAATAAAAAACAATTTGAAAAGCTCTTTGCAAATCCGATAAGAGGCATTGCAATAGATTCTGTCCAACGTTGAGAGATACGTAAATGTGCAATAGCAAGCAATCAGACCTGAATAGCATTCTATAAACTCACTCCAGCACCTCAGGCCTCAGGCCAAAACTGTGATGCTTCATGTCATAATCTCCCAAAGGCCATGCCTTCCTGCACTGCCTACTATCCTCAAGCCCTGCACCGCCTACTGTCCTCAAGCCCTGCACAGCCTCCTGTCCTCAAGACACAGCAAGACACAGGGAGAGGCTCTGAAGCTGAGGCAGGTCAGAAAAGAAGCCCAGAAGGAGTAGATTAACGAGTCCTCATCACCAACACTGTCATTACCATCGTCACCATGGTCATTCTCTCCTTCAGGAGATTTTCTTGAGCACCAATTACAACTAGCTCAGTGCTACCTCGGCTACAACATGAGTAACATAGATAGAGGACATTTCCGCCCTCATGGAATTTTCATCCTCTTGGAAAAAAGACAATGAAAATTTTTCAGAAAATTCCAGGTAACAATAAATATTATAACACAGAGTGATGTGGTAAAGAGGAGTCTGGATGAGGGAAAAAAGGGCAAGACGATGAAAGGTAGCACCCTTGGAAGTGAGAATTTAGTGATACGGAGAAGCCAGAGTTCTCCACACGGAGGGAACAGCACACGCAAAGACTCTGAGCTTGGAATGAGCTTGGCATGTCTGAGGAACCTGAAGAAGATTGGCATGTTTGCACGTGTACAATAAACCACAGGAGCAGGACAGGAGGCGGGGTGAGAAACATGAGGGCCCAGATAGTTGTTGGTGGGGAGCTCTCTGTGTTCCCACCTGTTGCGAGGGGAAGTAGGCTTCTTGCGATGTCAAGAGAAAAGGAATTTTGTGAGACCCACACGGAGGAATAAGTAGCATTTATTTGGGTGGATTTAAACCCCTGAGTTTCCAAGGTCCCCTCTCCCCAGTCCCGCCACGGGAGAGGTGTAGCTGTGTCCTTAGCAGAGCCAGGATTAAAGCCACTGCCCAGAGTTTCCGTTCCGTATTTGCACAGTCCCGTCCAGCATCGGGCTAGCTTAGCTTGTGTTCCAGCTGCAGTCCCTCAGTCATTGCGTATGAGGTCTGCATGGCCATGGGTCATACGACCTCTAGGGTCACATGGGGATGGAGGGAACACAGCGAATGCAGGAAGCACGAGCGAAGCAGAAGGACCAAGAGAGGAACCAGAGAGAGAATTCCTTTGCCTGGGGATTTTAACTTCCTAAGATTCCATGGGCTTGCGGTGGCTCCACCCTCTCTGGCTAATGATCAATGTTCCAGGTGAGACTGAAAGGCACTTTCCCTACATCACCCGACTTCACTGTGTGTGCATCCATCTCCCCTTTGTTGGACCTGTCCCCCCCGGTAATATGCAGGGAATAGACAAGTGGTTCCCAAAATGTCTCTAGACCTTGACAAATATCCCCTGGGTTGTGGGGGAGAGGATCATCCCAATTGTAAACCACTGATCTAGACCAAAGCCATGCATGTCCAACCCATTGCATAATCTCAGTAGTAAAATGTGAAACCCAAAGACCCCAACATTTTCAAGGACACAAGCAGTATGAAGTTTGGAGAATCCAATGGACAGCTTGGAAATGCAAATTACATGATTGTGGTGAGAGCAGCAACATAGGTAAAAAATAAAACAGCTTCTAGAGGCATTTTCTTCTTCATCATCATCATCATCATCATCACAAGGTAGCATGTATAGTGTGTGCTACCTGGCACTTTTCACTTATTATCTCTCTTAAAGTCTCACAACAGCCCCCTAAGAGGAACCTGTATTAGGGATAAATCACAGGTGGATAAACAGAGGTCTAAGGAAGTTAAGTAACCTGCCCAAGGTCACAGCCAGCAAGGGGCAAGGGGAATGTCTGGGATTCAAACATAAGTAACTTGACTTCACAGCCCAGACTTTTAGCCATGATGATGTACTGACTTTGTATGAGATTCCATCAACTGAGTGCTGAGTTTATTTGATAATAAATCATAGGTGATATCAAAGGAATTCCTTAAATAGACAGACAGGTGATAGATGATAGATTGATAGATAGATAGATAGATAGATAGATAGATAGATAGATAGAATCAGAAATATGGAACCGGAAAAGGTCTGAAATATTATTGAGGCCTGTGGATCCCATTCTGGAGACCAAGTCCACCAACACTGCTTCCCAGATGCTGATTAGAATCCGTGATTGGCTGTCCATAGAATCCCTAAAGGCAATTTTATTACATAAGCAGAAATAAATTTCTGAATCATAAGTAGCAGGAAAAGAATATCAGTTATTATTTAACAAATAATTTGTTGAGAAGACAATATCTTTCAAAACATGGGAAGAAGAGAAAAAAGAAAAATGGCCCCAGGCATTACAAAGTCTGAGACCTGCTCCAGCACAACCTAGTTGCTTTTGATGAAAGTGGGAAATAATGAAAGCCAACCTGGACTAGACTATAAAAGAAAACACTCAATTTTCCTAAAGTCACAGTCCTGAGGACGCTATCAGAGGAAGATGTGCCCGCACAAATGTATTTCTTTTTTCTAACTATGTGTTAGAAAAAGACTTTCTTACTGTGGCAGACTGGATGGCCAACCTTTCTAGATATGGAAACATTCACCTAGAGCCTCTTAAAATGAGCATGTGACCAGAAGGGAGACGTGGAGAAAGCAGAACAAAACCACCAGACTCGTTCATCCTGCTCAGACTTGGGCAAGAGTAGGAAGGCTGGTGTGGCCTGATCACACAGATTATCCACATGACTCATGAGCACGGGAGATGGACGTGTGTAAATGCAGACCGTAGCCATGTGCTTATTTGCTGATCTTCCCTTCAAGACTATAAAACCTCCTCTTTGTATCTCCTGTGCCCAGTGCCTTTCTTGCCATGCAGTAAGCACTCCATAAATGGTTGTTGAATTCATTCATTTGTAAGGGCTAAGGCATTAGTCAATAATGATCAATATGAATTTCAAGGACCAGAGTTCAAATCCTGACTCTTCCTGGCAAACTTTGTGACCCCATCCAGGCTTCCTTGCCTTACCTGTAAAATGAGTCCATTCAAAAGTAAAAACTCTATGCCATGTTGATGGAAAGTGAACGGTTACAGACATTTCAGAAAGCAATCAGCCCTGAGTGAAATTAAACGTGTGTATGTCCTGCTGGATACATATACCCCATGTTTATGGTAACGGGCGTCGCCAGGGGAAGTAACACAGTTAACTGTGATGAATGCAGTCTCTGGGATGCAATGCAGCAGAAGCAACAAACTAGACATCCTAGAGCATCATGGGTAAATTCCAAAGGTGCAGTGTTAACACACAAAATGAGCAAGCAGCCAGAAACACCTGAAAAGACCTAAAACCTAACTCATAATAAGAAACAATGCAAATTAAATCTATATTGATAAGCTGTTTTTCATCTATTAGATTATTAAAAATATAAAAATTTGCCCGGTCAGTGTGGTTCAGTGGTTGAGTGTTGACCCATGAATCAGGAGATCAAGGTTCAATTCCTATAAGGGCACATGCCCAGGTTATGGGCTCGATCCCCAGTGGTGGGCATGCAGGAGAATGGATCAATGATTCTCTCTCATCATTGATATTTCTCTCTCTCTCTCTCTCTCTCTCTGCCCCATCCTCTCTGAAATCAATAAAAACATATATATATATTTGACTTCATGCTGGGTAGGACTGCAATTAACTGGCATCTCGTATATTACATCCCATCAATGCTCCACTCCTGGTGGAGGGAATTTGAAATTTTCGCATACAGGGATGTAGCATTTGTCCTTTGATCCTGTAAGTCCATTTCTAGGAATCCACACTGGAAATGCACCCCCATGTGCAGGGTGGTTCACTGTGGCATTGTCTGTAATAATAGAAAAATGGAAGCACCCTAAATTTCCAGCAGTAGGAAGGTGGTTGGGGATATGATTGTGCACTGTCACAATGGAATATTGTGCGACTGAGGGACAATGAAGAAGATCTCTGTATACTGATTGGGAGTAACTCCAGGATATATTATTAAATGAAAGGAAAACAAGGTATAGAATGCTTGTTTATCCATGTACTACATTTCACATAATAAGAAAGAGAAAGAAGAATATATGTACAGATATATGTATATGTTTATTTTTGTCCCTTCCAGAAACAACCACTACAAAGAATAACCAGAAATAAATAATAATGGTTACTCTTACGAACAAAGGGGCCAGAAATGGGATGGAGGAATAGGGATGGAAGGGCAATATCTCTGAGTGGAGTTTCTAATTTAGTTTCATCTTTTGAACGATGTGTTTACATACTCAAAAAAAAATTAAACCAAAAGAAGAGGGCAGAAAAGACAAACCTCAAAATTGAAAACAAACTTTTGAACACAATATCCTAACTATTTATCTTTAGTGGCATATAGTCTGAGAACCACAACAAGAACACCAGAATTTTGCAGAGAAATCTCAAACTTCACTCAGTAGCTTTACTGTTAGTAATATTTGTGTGTGTGTGTGTGTGTGTGTGTTTAAAACAACAAAACAAAACATAGTATTGAGTGAGAAAATGAGGAAAGAATAAGATTTATGGCACAATACCATTTGTGAAAATTAAAAACACACATCGGCGATATTTACAAAGACACACCTATGTTGAAGGGCATCTACCTCACATTAGGATGAGGACCCACCTATTGTAGGGAGAGAATGGTCACAGGCAGCGGTTCTCAACCTGTGGGTCACGACCCCTTTGGCGGTCGAACGACCCTTTCACAGGGGTCGCCTAAGACCATCCTGCGTATCAGATATTTACATGACGATTCATAACAGTAGCAACATTACAGTTATGAAGTAGCAACGAAAATAATTTTACGGTTGGGTCACAACATGAGGAACTGTATTTAAAGGGCCAAAAGGTTGAGAACCACTGGTCACAGGTATAAGGAAACAGGGGAGAGGGGAATAAAACGAGAGAGAGTCTTTGCAGGGACGAATGATGACAATGTGCGACCACAAATTTAGAAGCCTAAGAAACAACACCCACTTGTTATCTCACAGCTCTGTAGTTCAGGCGTCTGGCTTGACCTGGCTGAACTCTGCTTCAGGGGCTCACGAGGCCGAAACCAAGGCGCCAACAGAGCTTCATCCCTTTCCGGAAGCTCTGGGGAAGAGCTCACCTCCGAGCTCATTCAGAGTGTTGGCGGAATTCAGTTCCTTGCAGCTGAAGGACTGAGGTTCCATTTCCTTCACTTGAGGCTCCTCAGCCTTCAAGCCAGCAATGGCCGTTGAATACCTCCAGGTGCTAAGAAGTCTCTGACTTTCCTTTCTGCCTTCTGCTGCTGCTTTAAGGCAGTGGTTCTCAACCTTGGCTGCACATTAGAATCACCTGGGAGTCTTTTTAAAATCCTGATTTCTGGGCCTCATCCTCCGGAAATTCTGTTTCTTTGTTATGGGGAGGGGCCACAACATTAGTAACAAAGAAACAGAATTTCCGGAGGATGAGGCCCAGAAATCAGGATTTTAAAAAGACTCCCAGGTGATTCTAATGTGCAGTCAAGGTTGAGAACCACTGCTTTAAGGGTTCCTGTGATTATACTGAGCCTCCCTGGTAATTTACCCTTGAGGTGAACTGATTCTAACTGAAATTACACCTTCAAAGTCCTTTTTGCCAATAGGGCTGGAATCTTGTTGGGCTATAAGTGTGCCCACCCTCCTCCCCAAAGCCACCCTGCAAAGCCTCCAATTTATCTCCGTGCTAAGATTGTTGATATCACCTAGAAAATGTTTTGAAGGGAGGTTTGATCTGCGTTTTAGAAAGACTTGGGTGTCAGTGAGAGGAGGGAGTGAAGAAGCAGACAGGGAGATCAGCTTGTGAGAGATGATGAGAGTGAAAACCAGAGTGGTGGCCTGCGAGTGGTTGAGAAACCAGCTGGGGGCAGAAGGAGGGCCAGGGGGAGGGGAGGCAGAAAGCAAGGCCGCTCTCCCTGGGTTTCCAATGCCCTTAACAACATAGGAATGGGGTTTGCTGGGTGAGAAGAAAGTGATTTTGATTTGAAGGCATTGCATTCGAAAGGCCTGAAGATCATCAAAGTGAAAATGCATCCCCAGGCCCTGGGAGGAGGCAGAGGGAACTAGAGAGAGCTTAAGCCAAAGCAAGAAGCAATGAAAGCAAAGGAGGGTGAGGGAGGAGGAATCCAGAGGGAGTGGGAAGTACAGGCAGGCGAGTGAGAAGCTTCTTAGACGTCCTGACAGCTCGGTTAGGGGACAGAGTGTGCTGGCTGCGCCCACTGCCACATGTGATTTCACCTTCCCATCTGCTGCACAGTCAGACGTGTGGGCCTCCACTTCCAAGGCACCAGGCTTTCACGCCTCCCGGAGAGGCTGCAGCCCAGCACAGGCCTGCTCTCCTGATTCTGCAGAGATAAAGCTGCTTTGGGACCTTATGGAACTCCAGATGGCACTCTGGGATCCCTGCCCACGGGCCTTATGCTTCCCAGAGGGTCCCTGCACCTGAATTCTCTTCCTTTCCTGCCTGCCATCGCCAAATAGCCTACCCAGCAGCCTCTTCCTTATTTCCCTCACACCCCCACCCCCTCCAGTCTCGCCTCCCTCATGCCTGAGCTCCGTGATCCAATGGAAAAAATCAGGGCCCGGGAGCCCAACAGACCCGCATTAGTACCTTAACCAGCTGTGTGGCCTCAAGCAAGTTTTGTAATCTCTCTGAGCCTCAGATTATTCACACATAGAATAGAGTAAGTCAACCTGTCTCGGTGAGTCTGTTGTGAGTCAATTGCCTAGTACAGTGCCTGGCACTGTACAGTAGAAACTCAATCGATATGGGTCCCCAATCCTCCAGTCTGGAGCACTTTTCAGAGGCAAGAAGGTGCAGCCAAGACCCCTAGCATAAGGGGAAGTGTGGTGGCAGATACCTCCAATTATCAGAGGCCGTTCTGACCAAAAAAAAAAAAAAATGCATCATTGGCAGTTCACGGGCAATGCTGTGACCACTAGGGCTGGCCTGATTATGTCTCTGCCCAGTAAGTTCTACAACACAATTCTGTTTCTGAGCCTGTAATCTCGCCGTCTGGCCCTCCTAAAGGTTCGGTGCCCACCACATAGCCTTCAATAATTTCTATTTCTGCATAAAAGAGCCGGAACTTGCTTCTGGTGTTGGAAGCTAAGAACTCTGAACTGATGTAGCCATTGAAATGTCAGCCCCTTGGACCATGAACCATGTGTCTTGATCGCCACTGTAACCACTGAGTTTCGGTTGGCGTTTTATCACTTTTATTCTCAGAAACTGTGTCAGTCAAGAAGCCTTCCGTTGCAAGTGACAGAAACCCAAATCCAACTAATTAAACCCCCCACAGAAGGTACTAACTCTCGTAAATGGTGAAGTCTCAGGTTAGCATTTGCTTTAGGGACGGCCAGACCCCGAGGTTCAAATGATGCCACAGTACCCATTTCATTCCATCCTTAGTTCTGGTTTTCTCTCTCATGGCTTCCTTCTCAGGCCATCTTTCTTATCACTTGGTGCTGAAACAGGCCACCATCAGTATCTCTAGCTTTGCGTCATTCTCCTGGTAATCCCACAAGAAAGAGAAAGAAGGACACAAACCCCTCGCCCCCAACAGTGGCCACCCACATGGCGCTGATGGGCCCTGTTTGGGTTTTGGAGGGACCCCGGGGCCAATCTTTGGGTCCAGGAGAAACAGAAATGCAACTAGTTAGAGTGGGTGGAGACCTCGCCTCTGCAGTGCAGAAGGTAATTACAGTGAGGTGATGCCTACTGGAGTCCCATTGCACGGGGAGGAGCAGTTCCCCAAATCAAGTGATGCAAGCGGGCAAAAAGAATAGATTTCCATTCAGAATTCCAGGTGGCACAGAGTATATATTTTTAAAAAGCTCCTAGGCTTGGCCAGTGTGGCTCAGTAGTTAAGCATTGACCTCTGAACCAGGAGGTCACGGTTTGATTCCCGATTGGGGCTCATGCCTGGGTTGTGGGCTTGATCCTCAGGGTGGGGTATGAAAGAGGCAGCCAATCAATGATTCTCTCTCTTACTCTCTGAAATTATGTATATATATATATTGTATCTATATTGTGTATATATATGTATATATATATTAATTATGTATATATAATTATATATACCATATATATATATATATATATATATATATATATATATAGCAGCTTTTTAAAAAAGCTACTAAAATGAAAACTAAAGTAAGGAATAAGTAGTTCTCCTACAAAGATTAATACATTTATTTGTCTCCCTCCCTCTTTCCCTTCCTCCATCTTCTTTCTCTCAGTCTCACATACACACACAAGAAAAAGGTTTCAAACAGTCCCCAGGGCCCTAACAGAGGAAAATGGCCATGAGGATCTATCCCAGGATTAGTAGGGGGACAGCTAAGGTCTCTTATTACATTGGGAGAAAAAAGCAAAACCGTGAACTGAAGCATAAACTTCCTAATTGTGAGAACCATAATTGACGGGCAGTAAACACCTCATCGTTCTCGAATAGACTGCAGCTTTAGGCAGCCTTCATTAAATAACCTATTATAGAGATGTGAATAAAGTTAAGGAGGAGCGGGATGTACTGAGGCAGTAGAGACTCAAGAGGGGGCAGAAAAAGGGGGGGTCTGATGCCCCTTTGTATCTCACTTACCCAGATACTAACATTGAGCCACCACAGTGAGCCAAGTATCATATTCCCAAAAAATCTGCCAGACATTCCTGCCATTTCAGCTTTATTGAATTACTATGTAGTGCAGCCTTAGAAATATAAATCATGGAGAAGCAGGAAATGCGTTTATTTCATTAACCCATGCTAGCCTTCATGCAAGGCCTGCTGGGGCCTCTCTTAGGGACAGCCCTGCTACCTCACCCTGCAAATACGTTGCATTTTGTGTCCCAGAGCAGACATAACAATAGGATATCATTTTAACTCCTGCTTCTCCTAAAGAGGCATTTCTTTCTAATGTAGTTGCCCAGATGTAGTGCAGAATGTTAAGACGAGAACATCTGTGTGTTGTTCATTTGTCATTTCTTGGTCTTCCAGGCAGTAGTTGGCCAGACTTGCTTTTCACTTTCATTCCAATCTACCCTCCACGAAGAAGAACTCGTCTCCAGGATTGGCAACAAACATCTGGATGACATGCAAGGACCCAGATGACCTTTGGCACAAAAACTTGGTGCTCAACGGAAGGGCTGCACGTGCGAATGCTTAATGGACAGCATGAGGAATGAAGACAGAGATTATTCAGTCACCGCAATCCACTTCCCATGCTTAGATGACAGAGCAGAATTAGAATCGGAAGCCCTGGAGTCAGGTGGCCTGAGTTCAGATTCAGGCCACGCACTTCTCAGCTGGATGATGGGAGCCTGTGACTTCCCCTCTCCAAGCTTCCATTTCCTCCCACAGTATTACTGTTTACCTCCAGGGCCTATTGAGAGGTGCCTTCAAGGAAAAGTGAGTTGGAGGAGGAGGGACTGTAACCTACAAAACATCACTCAACTTTGTTATTATCGTGACACTTCACCAAAGAAGGAAAGAGACATACTTAAGTGGCTTAGCTTGAGGCCAAAGTTCAGAGTCTGTCCTTTCTACCTTTCCTGTGAGAATTACCCTGCTTTCTCATCCTGTCCCATTTTCCAAGGGGCCTATGTTGTAAATTTCTTCTGGCCTTAGCCAGTTTGGCTCAGTGGATAGAGTGTTGGCCTGCGGACTGAAGGGTCCTAGGTTTGATTCTGATCAAAGACACATGCCTGGGTCCTGGGCTCGATCCCTAGTAGGGGGCATGCAGAAGGCAGTCGATCAATGATTCTCTCTCATCATTGATGTTTCTATCTCTCTCCCTCTCTCTCTCTGAAATCAATAAAAATATATTTTTAAAAAATAAATCTCTTTTGAAACATTAATGGCTGGCTGAGATTGAGCTGATAACGGCTTAATGAGTGATTGCTCCCAGGAGTACTGGCATTTGTTTTAATAGGGAAGGGGATCTTAACCTCTCTCCTAACCACTCAGAAGCTCCACTAGGGTACAAGCAGTCATCCTGAAGATGACTGGGCCTTTCCAACATGATCTTGAACATGAAGGTTTTGGAGAGTGAGCAAGGAGAGGATGAAGAAAACCTGTTGGGAGTTAGTTACTTCTTACTCCCTGACATGAAGGAAAGGCTGGAACATGCTAGGCCGGGCTCCATAAGTAATCCTGAGTGGGTGAATAAATGATAGGATTAAATAAATGCGTGAACAGATAAATGTCCCATACACTCTCCTTGAACCAGATGAGTACACTTTAAGATGATTCTAAGAACACAATATGAAAATGCCTCCCTTTGCAGATGAGAAAAATGAAGCCCAAAACGAGAATACAAGACTAAGACTCCTGACTTTCTTTGGCTTAAAAGGAAGATTCCCAATTATTTATCAGGCACTGGGTCCGACAGCAAGGTCACCTAGTGCAGGTGAAGGGTGAAGGCTGATCCAGGGGTCCATGCTGGGAAGTCACAGCAGGGCTCACACTTAAGGAATGGGTATGAAGATAAAAACAAAGGTAAGCAAGATTCTAAGGGCAGGAGAAGGCCAACATAGTTCAGCAGGTGGAGGAAAGAACAAAGCACTGAGGGTCAGAACATTGGCCAGGAGCAATGTGGTTGACATTGGCTATAGTGGCCGAATTATGAGTAGATCGACCAGAATGGAAGATGCAAGGGCAGGCAAGACTTCAGGTATAACACCAGTCAAAGCACCAATGTGCAACTGCACTGGAACCCTGGAGGATGACTGGTCTCTTTTAATCTGTTCCTTCACTTTGGAATCCTTTTCTCAACAAGGACAACATTGTCGCACTATCCTGGATCCCCAATGGGCCTGAGCATGCGATTAGGAGTTGTTTCTCTAAAAGGGGAGGCAATTTTTCCAAAGTCCCCCCCCTGCTTCTGCCCCGCTTGTCTCTTTACCTCTTCATGATGCCCAAATAGATGTGTTCATGAGAAGCCAGTCTAAGCATCAACTACTGCCAGGGACCATCTGTACTTCCTAGGGACTAAACCCACAACCATGGCCACTTTGGAGCTGACCAGCAGGCCTGGTTCTGAGGTCTGCATCTGGCTTTCTGCTTGGCACACATCCTTTTGTCTGGGCTCCAAAGCCTGATGGCTGAAGCTTCTGGAATGCCCTAGGCACTGCTGAATCTGATGTTTTTCAGCTTCAGTGATTCACAAATTCCAATTTGCAGAACTTTCTCAGAAGAGCTATATTTTTGGAGCCGCTTTTCTCCAGCTGCCTCCAGAATGAACTGTTCCCCATCCTCAGTCTTTCTTGACTGTGAAATGTTCCTCTGGAAGTTTAGTTTGGGACCATGCCCGTGCCATCACCCTGCTCTGGGCTTTGAAGACGTGGCAATACTCTCCTTTCTGAGTGATTGAAGTTGCTGTTGCAATGCCTGACCCCAGGCAGGTCATGCAGCCCGGCCTGGCATCCTGTGTTTCCATATGGCTCCAAGCAGTGGCTTTGAGCAATTAGCCCTCTAGAAGCAGGGTCCCCTGAGGCCCAACAGCACAGGAAATAGCATGTGGAGCCCTGTTGGGGGATGAGTGTGAATACACAGCTTTGGACAGAAGGAACCCAGCCACTCAAGGTCTACTACCCCTCTACTGAGTTCTGAACCATAGCAGGTGCTCAGAATGAAGACTCACTCCTCCATCCCATTCCACTCTAGAGGAACTATGAACCCTGAATCATCTCCATTAATTCCATCTGCCGAGCCTGGAACTTAGAACATAAAACCACTGGGGTTCTGGGGGACAGTTGCTCTTTCCATATTTGTTTGGAGAGAGCATTGACTTGGGCCGGTGTCTTCATTCCTGTCTGTTTAGCTCCTGCAGGAAAATTCCATTTACATGAACAGGGATGGTAACAGGATGGGGCTTATGCTCAAGGAGCCCAACTTGAAGAAGGACCATCTCAGGAGAACAACAGAGCAATTAAGAACTTGGGCTCAAAAACCAGTCAGCCGGGCCTGTATTTGAATCCAACTCCACATTTAACAGTTGGGCAACTTGGGCAAGTTACTGTACATTCCCAACCCTCAGTTTTCTCATCTGTAGAAAAGGGCACATGAGGAACATTAAAAGAGATGATGTATGTAAAGAGTAGACACACTGCCTGCAGTTCAATAAGAACTCAGTTAAAATTAGCAATAATTATTTTTACTTGTGCTGGGACCTTCCCATGGGAAGCAGACATCCGTTGTGACAGAGACACTGTTATGTGTCCATCTGATTCTATTTTATTTTCCACTTTTTCAGTACTACAGACTTGAAGACTATCCAGGAAGTTAGCTTGGGGTCAGGTGACTGAGTTCTGGCTGATGGGCTGTGGGCCCAAATGATGTACATCACATCCAGGCCTGATTCTTAAAAGCTCTTGACTTGTGCTTTCTCTCTCCAGCTGCACAGCTGGAAATGAAGGACCCTCTAATGGCAGAACCACTGGATGGAAGAAGCTCAGATCCCCAAGTGTCTGCATGGAGACCACACGATGCAGAGAGCTGCCCAAAATGCATTGAACTCGGTGAGAGTAAGAAATAACCGTTTATCAGATCGAGTCATTTCAGGGCTTATTTGTTACTTTGGCATAACATGGTCTATCTAGATAAAGTCCCAAATGAAAACTAGCGCAGGGAGTAAGTGAGGAACCAGTGATCAAAAAACAGTCAGGTAGAAATGGGCAGTGTCAATTCTTCATCAGTAGAAAAAGATTGTCACAATTTTGAAACTTTTACATTTGATTGCTAATTTTCCACACAACTCCCTACCAGAACCCGACAGTTGTGATAGCGTGGGGCAGGTTTTATGACTTGGAAGTCTTAGTCTGAATTTTCTGATCTTTATAGAGCGTCACCACTGCTCCACTTCCATGTCCCAAACTCTGCATGATTCTGTGGCTTAAAAACATCCTCGCCATGAATTTCAATAAATTGGCAGTGAATTTCGGCAGTGGAAACATATTCTCATTTAATATGCACGTCATGGCATGTCTCTCGTCTGGAGACCACCTGTCAAAGGAGGCAGCCATTGGTAATTAAGGGTACCCTAAGTATTAAATGATTACAGCCAGTCCACATGAGAACGCAGCCACATCTGTTTAGCAAAACAACCACATTCCCTGGACCATGGTTGTCCTATGCCAATGGACCAGAGATTAAACCTGTAAATCTCTGTTTTGAAGATCCAAGGGCCTTTGCACATACTGTTCCTGCTGCCTAAAATGCTCACTCTTCACATAGCTGGTTCTTTATCTTCAGACCTCTGCCCAAAAGTCACCTCTTCAGAGACGCCTTCCTGGAATACTCTTATCTCTGCACCCTATCCACTTCCTTCATAGCACTTATTACAATCTGTAATTTGGGGGGCAAGGGGGCTATTAACTTGTTTATTATCTGTTTCTTCCACCAGACCCAAGTGATCATGAAATCCACCCTTTCTCTAGAATTCCAAATATATGAGCTAATAAAGCCCTTATAGTGTTTAAACAAGTTTCAGCTGGGTTTTTTCATAGTATAGCTGATTTTACAAATATATTTCCTCTCTATAGCATTATATTGTGTCTTCCTGATGCTAGCTGTATAAATTTAAAATCTTCTATGTGTCAGTCCCTGTATTAGGTACTTTATATTACATTTAATTTCCACAATAACTCTGAAAGTTAGGGATGATTTAATGCTATTTTGTAGATGCGGCCCAAAAGGTGTAACTTTTTTTGTTGGCTCTGCATCCCTTCTACGGAGAGAGCTGCCCTCCCCAACTGTGCAATTCTGAAGGAGCTGTCATTGAAGTATACCACAGGGGTGGGCACAGGATTCAGGCTGGCCAATCAGGGCATCTCTCCACCTGGACTCTGTGACTGGGCCAGAGGGAAACACATGATCCCAGCAAAGCCAATCACAATCTTCCCTGGCACATAAATACTGGGATATTAAGATTCTCTCTCTGACTCGAGGATCACACACTAACAGGACCTGTAACCCTGTTACTTCCAGGAGCTACCTTGCTGCCATGCAGAGAAAGCCTGCCTAAGAACAAAATCCACGTTTAGTGAGAGTGAGTGAAAAGGCCAATGACATCACTTGAACCCCTGGATCCAGCTGTGCCTGAGACATAACATGAAGTAGTAAGTTTTTCTTATTACTTAACATGGTCGGAGTTGAGTTTCTGCCACATCCATTGACTAATGTGAGCACCATATAGAAGCTCAATGAATATTAGTTCTCAATTTTCCCCCTAAAAGTGACCACTCCCCAGTAACCTCACCAACCTATCCGTTGACAGCATGTCATCTGTGCCACTCCAGCCACCCCTATATTCCTCACTAAGTTACATTGGGTCCAGCCCCTAGGCCACGCACATGCTATTCTATCTGGCTGCAGAACTATGTCTTTCCAAAGGGAATCATTTTTAAGCAGACTTCCTCTTAGTCCCTTACCCCGGAAATGACTGACAGGCCCATTTGCTAACAAGGGCAGGGACCACAACAAGAATTAAGAGCTTCCAAGCCAGGCAGATTGCCTTTAAAATGTCCAAAGTCAGTGAATAGTGCCCTGTAAAGAAGACTACGGTTTCCCATTCATGTTGAGTTTTACATTCAAAGGAACTTGAATATACAGTGAAAGTTGCCGTTTCTTTGGAAAGTCAGACTTTCCTTGCATGGATCCCCTAACACTGCTCTTCAGTACAGAGCATGACTCTCAAGGTTTGATTCTAGGGCAGGGCATGATGTCATTTGCTATTGTGACTGGGTTCCAGGAACTCCTCAATCTCCGGCATTCTTCATCCCTCTTCCCAAGAGCTTCCTGAAGGGTCTGTGTGCAGAAGGAACAATGTGGCACAATGGGACTCAGGTGCCACTTTTTTACAGGCAGAGCAGTGGCCTGCACCACTGGGAAACATGGCCCATGATCTGGACCAGGGGTCCTCAAACTACGGCCCGCGGGCCACATGCGGCCCGCCGAAAACATTTATCCGGCCCGCCGGGTGTTTTTGCCGCCGCTGCCTGTCCTGCTTAGCAGCTGACTTGTCCCGGGCCCACAGTGCGCATGTGTGGAATGTCTCAGGGACAGTGAACTGGCCCCCTGTTTAAAAAGTTTGAGGACCTCTGATCTGGACTCTGAGCAATCAGAGTAGGGATGTGTCTGCCCTTAGAGTAGAAGGAGGTGCCCAGAAGGGGGGCAGGCAGAGGAAGCTGAGGCTGGGCCCGGAGCGTGGCTGTTAACCTCTGCTGCTGTCTCTAGTCCAGGTTGAAGGAATCGGGTCAGTAGTCTCCTTTGGAAACCAGAACTGAGAACATGTAAATGTGAAAGTTATCTGATAAGCTAGGATGGGTCAGAAAATCAGGGAGGGGAAAGCCAGGCTACAAAAAGGGAAGAATAAAGCTGATATGCAAAGAGGAGCAGAAAAGAGAACCTGTCCTTCTCTAAGCTCCCACGTCTCCAGTCCCTGCTCCCAGCTGCACTGCCAACTGCTCCCCGCCTTCTGAGAACTTCGAATAAATCCCCCATTTATGCTTAAGCTTGAGTGGGTTTCTGTTAGTTATACCCATTCTATCACTTAGTTAACTAAACGAAAAACAAGCAAATAAAGAAGCAAAGTCCCAGTTCAGCTCGTTGCAATTTATTTAATTTAAAAATAAAAACAGAAACAAAAAAACAAAACAGAAATCAGTTTCCAACGAAAATACAAACACTTTGGGTGGTTATCCAGCTTTTTTTTTTTTTTTGCTTTTTTTTCTTTTTCTTTCCCCCTGTAGGCTATTCTGGGCTCAAACCAATCAAATGAGTGAAAACCAATTTTGACTGGAGCCATAAAGCATGTTGCACCAATTAAATTACACCAATATATTATTATAATACCTTTGAAATGCCTTTCAGACCAATAAATAAGAAAAGACAAATTCAAATAAAAAAGTCAACTTTTTATTACCAAAAAAAAAAAAATAGAAATTAAATAAAAGTCACAACTTGGATTTCTTTTAAAAAATGTGCAGTCAAGTTTCTCTCTCTCTCTCTTTTTTCTTCTAGGAATGATACCATGCCAGTTAATCCCTACAGAACATTTCCAGTTTGGCAATAAGCAGTCAGTCGATCATTCACATTTGTACTCAAGACAGCAGGCCTGGGCAAGCCTCGCCTGAATCCCACCCTGGAAAGTGCTCCCTGTCGTCTGAAGCAGCAGCACCTGGTAACAGGGATGGAAATTCAGTGAGTTCTTAGCCTTTTCATTTCGCCTGGGGTCTTGAAGCACTTCCTGAAAACTGATCATGCCTTTGAAATTTACCTGTAAAAAGAAGGATCATTCTACTCCTTTGGCAGATGTGTAAACGAAGACACTGAAAGGCCCAAGAGGCAAGGGAAGGACCAGGAGAGCTGACATCCAACCTCCTGCCTGGTCCACCGGGTCATAAAAGTGTCTCTCACTTGTGATTCCGCGGAAACGAATCAAGCACGACCTGCTTGGCTGGGGACTGGCAGGTAGGGGTGGTAGGACTGACTCAGGAAGCAGGGAAGTGGCTTTTCTGAGCTTTTCCCTCTCTTCCAGGGTTTTCCTTGAAAAGCAGAGTCAACATCACATCTAGAGTCAGAGGATTTAGCAGAACTAGGCAGGGCCTGAGAGACCAGCCAACCCACCCCTCCAGCTCTTACAGAAGGGGAAACCTAGTCCCCCAAACTCTGCAGGTGCCCAAGGCCACCAGCTAGTTAGCAGCACACCAGGACTCAACCTAGAATCTCGGCCTCGGGGGTGGAGGACTGTCTTTGCCACAATCCAGTCTGGGTTTACTGACAACAGAGAACATGCGTGTGTGTTTCTCTTTGAGGGGTTGGGGGAGGAGAATAGGTTTTCTGAATAGTGTCATTTTTATTTAAAGATTAGAAGGTTGGAAAATACTAAACCGAGGTAATCACTTGGCAAAAGGAAAAAAAACACATCAACCAGTAGGTAGGTGTCATACCTAAGTCATACCGACAGCTACCCACAAGGCCAGCTGCCATGCATGGGGACCAGCAGTGTGGCAGACTAGGGAGCTTCCAAAAGGTTGTGGAAAACGAGATAAGGAGTAGGGAGCTCAGAGGCTGCCGAAGGCCCTCCATGCGCCCACATACCCTCCACACACCCGTTGCCACCTACAGGGTTTTCTTTTTCCCTTTGAACCTTTATGGGAGCTCAGGAAGGAGGTGGAATTGAATGCAAGGAAACTGAGACGCTTCCCACAATACATGACTCAGCTGGACCTGAAGGAACACACAAGACAAAACCCCAGAGCTGGTGGCAAAGGGGAGGAATGCCGCCATCTCCTTAGGGAAAGGGTGGCTTTGTTCTCATTAAATGTCCTTCGTGCCTTACGGTGAATTCTTTCTCATCTCCCCATGAGCTATTGCTTGTTGGTTTTCCCAAAAATGCTTCCAAAAACCAGTCCTCCTTGTTTCTCTAGGTGGCTACCGAAGTCGGCCAACTTGAAACAAGGGTTTCCATTTCCCCAGGCCAGTAGAATCAGAAGTCATCCCAAATTCACAAATAAGACCATTCATTTCAAACCAGGTACCTGAAGATGCCCCATTGTGGGAGTGACAGTCTTGTCACCTGCAATCTGGGTGTCTTTTCAAGGTAAGAGTCCTATCACACCTCTTCTCTGCCTCCTCCAGAACCATCTGGATGGCTTCCCGGGAAATGTCTCCTCTTTCATATGCTTCCTCCCAGCCCACTCTGCTCTTTCAACACTTTATTCATGTGAATGGATGAACATTCTTTGCCCCCAAAGCCTAGGCGTTCAAACCCATGACACAGAATACCTAGACTTGGGGGGGAAACACCTTCCGCCTGACTTTCCTTTCCTCGTCCAAATATCCCACCTACACACTAACTCCCTACAAGCAAACTCGCCTACTTCTGAGGATTCCACACGTGGTGGATGGGGAAACCGTCTGCTGTTACTAGACAGGGTCAATGGGTGAGCCAGTTACTCCCGTGGAGACTATGGACAGTATCACATCCAAGTGAGAGCATTCATGCAGATGAGAATGAACCCAAGAGGCAGCATTCCAGTTAATATTGAGATGTTAAGGAAATTGACAAGTTGCCCCCTTGTTGGTGCGGGTCAGTTTCCATTCATCTGTGCAAAAAGCACAGAGGGTCCCAGGCTCTGTTATTCACCAGTTTTAACCTCTGACACCACCATCTTTTTCCCACCCACCTTTGGGAAGTTGTGCTGAAGAGCAAGGCAGACATCAGAGAAGAAGCCAAAAAATCACCATGGGCTCTAAGTCCTTAGCCGAGTTCAGAGCATCCTCTCTCTGACCAAGGCCCTATCTTCCATTCAAGATAGAGTAGCAAATGGACAAGTGCCACTCCAGTAGCATTAAGAGATAACATAGATCCCACAGGATGCCTTAACCTAATTCCCAGGGCTTAACCAGGTCAAGGATGGCAACTACATGGCATGAGTGCTACGGCCCCTCTTCTCATACCCATGGCAGCCATGACTAGTTGATCACATCACTCCTTCCCATGTGCCTGGGCTACTCACACCAGCACAGCCAGCAGCCACTATCAATCAACCACCAATTCAAACTCAGGTTACTGAAATCTACTTGCCAACCCCAAGCAATCAGACCAGACCAAGCTTGCTAATGTGAGAGAAGGAGCAAGCTCTGAGCTCACCCAAAGCAGACGTCTCCAGTCTCTCTCATGCCTCCTCCAGAAGCACTTGGATGACTTCTAGGGAAACACTCCCTCTTCCATAGGCTTCCTCCCACCCTCTAAGTGCTGCCAATGCCACCTCCCCCGATAGCTGGGCCTCTAGGAGGTACCATAAAGCCGATGCCAATTAGGACCCAAATTCTGACTGGCAGCTGACAGGACTGGCAGAGAGCCCACTCCTCCCTTTTAGGTGCTGGCTCAAGGTTTCCACCATGGCCAAGTGAGATGGCACCAATCCTTTTTCAGTCTATCATCGTGGCCAGCAAAGAGGTAACCAGCTCGTTAGCACAAGTCATTGCTTCCCTTCCTCCCTCGTACCCACCCCCAACCCGCCCCTGCACCCCTGGGGAGCTAGTTGAGTTTGTTGCAGATCTCCAGCGCTTTCTTGTAGACCTGAGTCACGTCATCCATGTCCGTGAGGAGGGAGAAGCTGCTGTCTCCCAGCCGGTTCCGGTACCGCTTCGGGTACTGAGGCCGGGGCCGGTTCTGGAGCCCCTCAAAGTCCTGGATCTGGAGGAAGTTTTCCGCCGAGACACAGCTCCGGATGCGCTGGCGGGCGGGGCGATTCTCCTGCAAATCCAGCAAGTCAAAGGAGTCGCTGGACAGGACACTGTCATCGCTGATGATGCTGGAAGGCCGGCTGTAGCTCCGGGAGAGGCCCTCAGAGGAGACGCTGGGCTCCAGCAAGGATTCCAGTGTGGGCATTTCGGGGCTGGCGAGGGCCGGGTCCATGGTGCCTGCGGAGTACTTGCTGCTGTGTTTCAAGATGCCCTTCCTGCGGCAGGACAGGCTGTGGACAGTCACCCTGGCTGTGTCCGGGGGGCTGGGGGACGGGATGCTGCTGCCCATCCCATCGTTGCTGTCCAACAGCTCCGAGGACTCGCTGCGCTCCGGGGAGGAGTAGTAACCCGATTCCCTCTGCTGCGTCTTTTTCAAGATGCCTTTCTTGGGCATGGTGGCCGACTGCTTGGGGCTGAGTTTACCTGGCATCTCTGCCTCGGGGGAGCTCGGGAGGGGCACGCCAGTCCGGCACAGGTCCTGCTCCATCTTGAAAGCAGGGGGTAAGGCAGGATTGACGCCTTCGATGAAGCCGGTGCTGTGAGAGCGATGCTCGCTGTTGCTTCGCTTCTTCAGGATCCCTTTGGGTCTCTTGGAGCTCAGTTTGGATGGACTCTCGGGCACCGAGTCCTGGCCGGACTGGGCAAAGTCGTTCTCTTTCTTGGACTTCTTCAGCGACCGCTGCCGCTCCAGCATGACCTCCGAGGCCCCCGGCTTCGTCAGGTTCTTCATTTTGGCTTCCGCCTCGGCCTGCAGCCCCGTGGACCGGTGGTGCCAGTCGATAATCCGGGCCAGGAGCGGCGACTCGGAGTTGGGGAGGGCATCACAGTCACAGACGCTGCTCTTGTAGCCCCAGTTCACCCACCAGTGGTTAGCGATGTCCTCGATGGTGGCCCGGCGATCGGGGTTCACCATCAGCATCCACCGGATAAGTCCTCGAGCATCTACGGGGCAAGAAGGAAGAGGCCTTAATGGGAGCCCCCGGCTTTGTGACAGGGACGACGCTCCAGGAATGGCTAAGGAGACACACTCACTTTCTGAAAACTCCAGTCGGAGCCCCGGGCTAGCCAAAGTCTTCCAGACTGTACCTCAAAAGCCTCATCAAAACTTAGAACCACAGGCCAGTTCGCCATCACAGCCTGGCACGTGTTTGCATGTGAGTGAAGGGATGTCATGGACTACTGGGCTTCCTATCAACTCCAATCTTTATAAAATGGGCAAGGCCAGGTACCTCGGAAAAAATCCAGACTCGACCCTTGCAGGGCCCCACTACTCCTCCGGAAAATGTCATTTCACCGAAAGGGAACACAGCTGTAGATTACTATGGCTCTCTTTAGTCCTCCGGACGTAGGCTTGCATAAGCACGCAGTGCTCAGGGTCATCGGGAAAGTGTGTAGTGATGACAAGGAAATTTGGGGCCGAGATGGCGAGAAAAAGGCTCCTCATCAGAGAGGGAAAGACGGAGAAGGATGGAGAGGAGCTCAGACCTGGCACACCTGGGCAGTGAAGGGGCCAAGTGCAGGGGCCATGCCCACGGCTGTCCTTGGCCAAGTTCTGAGGCCCACACCCCATGAGCTCAGCTCCTTTCCCTCTCTGACATAAGCCATAGCGTGCTGAGCTGTCAGATCAGAGAGCTGATCTGTCTGCTGTCAGCTCACCGCCTGTCTGACAAACTCCATTTGCAAATTTCTGCTGCCAGAGAGGTAAGGGGAAGCCCCAAAGGGATGTTGAGGAGGCACAGGAACCAGCTGCCTCTCACAGCTTTCACACTGACTTCAAAGATCAACTGTGCTTCCCCGATGGGGGCTGAATTACGTCCTGGGAGGCGCCACCTCCCCCAGCCACTTATGTGGGCTAATGAGTAGCTGGCAAGGGCCTGGCAAGGGGTGAGCCCCAACCCTGAAAAGTGACAGGACGATGTTCATTCAGTCATTCCACAAATATTTCCTGAACTCCTGTAATGTGCCAGGAACCCGTTAGCTGGTGAGGCAAGTAAGACCGCCATAGAGATCACCCTGAAATTTCTCCAAAAAAAAAAAAAAAAGAAAGAAAAAATTCCCAACCAGGTTGGCTTATTGACAAAAAATAGAGATATGACTCTTATCTATCTACACACGTGCAGTAGTCAATCCTCATTATTCACAGATTCTGTACTTGTACATTCACCTACTCACTAAAATGTATGTGTGACCTGAACATCCGTGCTCAGGGTGCTTTCCTGGCCACTTGAGTACAGTAGAGAGAGGCAACACCCCGAGCTGCCCAACACCCATGTGTGTTCCCAGCTGAGGTCCGAAAAGGGGACAGCACTCTGCTTGTTGTGTCTGTGCTCACGACTCACGTAGTGTCCTTTTCAGCCTATTTAGTCCACGTTTTTCACATTTTTGCACCTTCTGTGGATTTGGCTGTTTAAACTGCCCCAGGTGTAGTACTAAAGTGCTATCTAGTGATCCTAAGGGCAAGAAGGCTGTGATGTGTGTCAGGTAAGCTTGTTCAGGCATGAATCACAGGGCTGCTGGCCATGACTTTGATGATAAGGAATCAACAGTATATTTTAAGCGAGGTATCTTTAAACAGAAACATACAAGGTTTGTTGAAAACAAGGTTACCTACTGTTCAGTGACAAAAGCACGGGGACTTCAGAGGCTCACAGGAATCGAGCCCTGCGTCTCGCTGAGGAGCAACGCTCCAGGACTCACTAACCAATGCTCACAGCAACGTTACAGAACGCCACTACCTGAGTAATGAGAATCGCCTATGGGTGTCCGTGTGTGAACATGTATGTATATATATGAAGTGCCTGTGTTAACTGTATAAAATGGCCCCCTGGGCATACCCTTTCCCCACACGCAGGGCACTCTCCCATCAAGAGGCAGAGCCTGTGGCCTCGGTGGCTTTGACCAATGGGAGACGGCAGAAGGGACTTTATCTGGCTTCCAACATAGACATTAAGAAAGCCTGGCAGCTTCTTCTTCCTCCCTCTTAGAGCCCAGAGCTGCCACGTAAGAAGTGCAGGCTCCCTCCCAGACTGAGAGGCCTGGGGAGGCACCTCATGGACAGAGAGTCCACCAGGAGTATCCCCAAGTCAGCCCCGGCTGCCATCGGTTACAGCTGCAGGAGAAACCCCTTCCAGCAAGGCCAGCAGAGCTCTAGCCAACCCAGGTGATCGATATGGTGACATGGCTGCTTGGGGGATGGGACAGAGCCCTGATGCAGCCACAGATAATGAAACCGTGTCCCTGGGGGCACAGTGGTGAAAAGGGGCCGTTGCCACGCTCATGACAGTCTCGTCAGGGTGGTCTGTATGTCTACATGGACCAGAAGACACCAAAAATACATCTTCCAAATTTTTAATTTTTAGTGGAGAAACTGAATCCAAACAGGGTCAGGGGTCTGCCCAAGTCCACACAGCGAGTGAACGGGACTCCTCCTAGCCTTCCCGCCGAGCAGGAGGCTTGTTCTGAAATTCTCATTCGGGAAAGCGGCCCCACAAGCCAGCTCTGCCGGAAAGCAAAGAGCTGGAGGGAATCAAGAGGAAAAGCAGGAGACTCCTTCCAGACGCTAAAACAGAAGCAGAAAGCGTGAGCTCGGGCAGCTCCCCCTCCACCTCTGACCCTCCCGAGCACGCACCTGAGGGCTGCGTGGGCTCCCGGTACTCTCCGCTGCTGATCTGCCGAATGAGGTTTTTGTGATCGAAACCATCGAAGGGCATTGTTCCATAAACCAGGGTGTAAAGCAACACGCCCAGGGCCCAGCTGTCCACCTGGAGCAGAGAGACAGGACATATAGGAGCTGGGAAGCCGATTCCGGATGCCTTCCAGACCATTAGCATCACAGCGTGGGAGCAGCCACCCCCAGCGACCCCGGAGCCGAGTTTAGCACCTGGCAGACAGGTTCCCATGGCAGCCTGACAACTGATACGCAGTGCAGCTGGGCATTTCCACTTCAAACCAAGCCCCCGCGGTCCCAGCCCACATAAAAACTTTCTCAAACAGACTGTCTTCTTTGATCCTCACTCTAACTTTGTGAAATAGGTAGGGTCTGGATGACTTTCACCCACCCCCCACTTGACAGATGAGAATACTGAGGCACAAAAGACCTCCATGGTTTCTCGAGAGGCCTCGCCCCAGTGATGGAGGTTAAGCCTGGGACGCAGGGCTCTTGGCTTCTCACCCAGGAATCCATTCCTTCCTGTACCTTCCTTCAAATGGATCGGGCGGCAAACCCAAATGCTTACAGGAGCCAGGCAGACAACAAACATGAACGGAGCAAGAGAGAATTGGGGGACCAACGTGGAGCGTTGGGGACAGAGACAAACCGTACAGTCCATTCACCCATCTCAAGGAGGCAGCCCCCGCCTGGCTAATTGCGGCCTCAAAGCGACACACAGACCTCGCACTGCTCGATCCTTTGGTTTTTCAAGAGAAGTCAGAAACCAGACTTATATGTGAAATCTCCCAGTTATTAAATGTGTGTTCAATATTTTTTTTTCTTTTTTAGAAAAACAAATGTGGCCAAATAAAGCACGCTTGCTGGCCGGTTCACAGGCTGCCAGCTTGTAACTTCGGAAAGAGAGCCTCCAAGATCAAAGAGGCGTTCATTATCTATGATAAATTTACAGTGTCGAGTTTCTGCAGTTTCGTAAATGGAATCCTGTGCTCCTCCCTTACATTCTTACTTCAGAAAGACTTTCCCTGCACTGTCGTTGGCAGAGGCTGCTGGCATCCTTCTCTTCCGCCTCCAGCCCTGCCCCAAACACTCTCAAACAGATAAATATTTGGAAGGAAACATTTCAACCCAGCGAACAGCTGCTATTTAAAGAATACTGAGTGGATGAAATCTCTCTGTAAAGAGAACCATCTTCCATCTTTTTTTTTTTTAAGAAAATAGCCACTCACGAAAAATAGCCTCCCGCTTTTAAAATAACATTTCCACCTAACATATGGCCCCCAAAAGCCTTAGGCATGTAGAGCTGTGCACTGCTCATGAGTTCAAAGATACAATTAAAATGTATTTCCTTAATCAAAAAATACAGGCTGTCAAAATTATTTGCGAAAAGGTAGCCATTCCCAGAGCTAAGGGGTTTTCGGTTTGATGTTTGTTTGTTTTCTTGTTTCGTTATAATGAGGAAAAACTGAAAGTAATCTGACTGTCTAAATCTTGGGGAGTGATTAAATTACGGTATGTTTATTCCTACAATAAAACTTCGTGCTGTCATTAAAAACTATGTTTTTAATAACAAATTCAGAAAATGTCATAATATAAAGTTAACAAAATACACACACACACACATACATATATACATATACAAGGACCTCAATTATTTTTTAAGATTTTTTTATTGATTTTTAGAGAGGGAAGAGAGAGGGAGACAGAGAGAAATATGTGTATGAGAGTGGAGCATCGATCAGTTGCCTCCTGCATGCTCCCTACCAGGAATTGAACCAGAAACCCGGGCACATGCCCTGACTGAAAACTTTTAGATGCTCAGGACAATGCCCAACCAACTGAGCCACACAAGCCACGACTCAATTTTTGAAATGCAGAGATTTACACTGGAAAAGGGTCTTTTAAAAAGCCACAAAAATATTAACTGGTTATCTTTTACGGGTAGATTGCAGGTAACTTTATTTTCTTTTTTAGGCTTTTCTGGATTTTTCTATTTTTCTCCCAGGTGTGTGTGTTATGGCTTTTGTAATCATATAAGGAAAAGTTTGCTTTGCTTATTTTGTTGGGGTATTTTTTTTTAAGTATTTTCTGGATTAGCTCTTTGCCCTCTGGCCTTTTCTCCCCCCAAGACCCCCCACCCCCACTCGCCCCGCCATACACAACAGGCAGCCTGCTCACCTCTGGCCCTCGGTAAGGCCTCCCATTGACAATTTCAGGAGATGCATAGAGTGGGCTCCCACAAAACGTTTGCAAGAACTTGTCCTTCTGGTACAGGTTGGAAAGCCCAAAGTCAGCAATCTACAAAGAAAGCAAGATCCAGGGGGCTTGTTAGCATCGCAGTCAGTGTCTGCATTGGATCAACTCGCACCACCCAGCACTAGAGCAGCTGAGGGCACCTGGGGGGTCTGCTGGCTGAGTTACCCTTTCTCTGTAGCCCTGGGTCTTCATAAAAGGACCAGTCAACACGACTGGGCCCGTGACTCCCGGCAGCGGTCCTTGGCATCCAGCACACGTTCTGCCGCATCTGCACACTACCTGCTCTGTTCCTTAAAATTAATCCTTACGTGGGCGCTCTACCTTTTTTTTAATATATTTTTATTGATTTCAGAGAGGAAGGAAGAGGGAGCGAAAGAGAGAAATATTAATGATGAGAGATAATCATTGATCGGCTGCTTCCTGCACACCCCCTACTGGGGATCGAGCCTGCAACCCAGGCATGTGCCCTTGACTGGAATCGAACCTGGGACTTTTCAGTCCATAGGCCAACGCTCTATCCACTGAGCAAACTGGCTAGGGCAGGACGCTCTATCTTCACTTCCATTTAGATTTGCCTGAGAAATCCACAAAATCACAGGCTTGATGTTTCTGATGAACACTGAAGTGTATAACTATTAGTCTGAAAAGTGTTCATCTGTGGCCTACCTAACATCACACTGCACCACGGTGGTGTGTACAACACACTTTGGAAAACCTGTGCACCTGACACCTCCACCTCTTTATCCGCCCACACGCTGATCAGAACTGCAGTTTGCCTACCTGGTGACCCTAGAGCAGCGGTTCTCAACCTGTGGGTTGCAACCCCTTTGGCGGTCGACCGACCCTTTCACAGGGGTTGCCTAAGACCATCCTGCATATCAATAGAAATTTACATTACGATTCATAACAGTAGCAACATTACAGTTATGAAGTAGCAACGAAAATAATTTTATGATTGGGTCACAACATGAGGAACTGTATTTAAAGGGCCAGAAGGTTGAGAACCACTGCCCTAGAGGAAATGGACTCAGGGCACTGGGTTTTGTTAAATGAGTTTTTAATCATATTTCAGCCATCTGTGTGACATGGAGCAGGTCCATTAGCTACTCTAAGCCTCAGTTTGCTCTCCAGAAAATGGGAATCCATGATCCCTATCCTGTTCCAGCTCACACGATTATTGAGAGAATGAAAAAAATCTATCCAGATGAGACCATGACTGCAAAAGTGCTTTATAGTCCTAAGCAAATGTTTTACCTAACCTTGATGCTCTTTAACCGCACAGCCCTTGAAGCCATTCTCTGTTCCTTGAGTTTAAGTGTTTTATTTATTGTTATTTATGGCAGCACTCTTCCATATATATTTTTTCCACATATGTCTCACAAATATACATCTAATGTACATATATACGTATGTGCATATATGTGTGTGTATATGTGTGTATGTGTGTGTGTGTGTGTATAAAAGAATTCACCTTGCCTGTTAGACTTAAGTCCCCTGAGGCAGGTGGGAGGTTCCATATCTTCCCCTCATCTTTGTATCACCCACTGCTTAGCACCTGCTCGCACCCAAGAAACACTTCTCACTAGCATAAGCAGTATATTTTGAAAAGCACAAGATAATTAGCAGATAATACAAAGGAATAATGATAAACTTAGTTTCCACTTACTGAATAACCTCCAAGTATCAGCCACTGTTCTGAGCACTTTACGCTCTCTAATCTAATCCTACCCCAAACCCCATTTACACAAGAATGAATGTACTTCATGGCACTGAACTGTCCATCTAAAAATAGATAAGATGGTGAATTTTGTTTTATGGATATTTTACCACATTAAAAAAAACAAAAAACATTTTACAAATGAGAAAAATGAGGTTTAGGGAGATGAGGCTGTTCATTTCAGGTGAACTAACTAGTAAGCACCTATGTAGACCCGTATCTGTAAAGTTTCCAACCATGAGCCTTCCTGCCCCGGGTAACAGCAAATTTCACTCCACGCTCAGCCATTCACACAGCCTTGCAGCCTGAGCCACCGCGGGTTTCTGCCGCTCCCCAAGCTGATTTCCACTGGAGGCTTAAAAACAGCCTGAGTGATTCACATGCCCAGCCTGACCGCAAGCTCGCTGGGGCTCTGTTTTGAATGCAGCCCCCCAAATAAGCCTATTTTATAGAAGTCAGCCCTGAATGAATGGAATGTCACTGCAAGTAGCTGGTGAAAAACCACCCTTAGAAAACGCATTCTCGGGGTTCAGATTGCACTTAATTGCCCTGAATTCCACTTTCTTATCCAGGCCCCTGCCTGGCTTGCTTACAGGAAGTTGGTTGGAAGCTCTATGAAGTGTGCCCTGTCAACCAGAAGAGGAATGACATGGCTGCAGCCCTGGGACATACCGAGAAGTCGCAGACTGCGTCCTCTCCGACCACTAAGGCAGAACTAACTGTCCCAGCCAGTGCGCATCCTGCGGACAAGACATTCCTTCCCACCCCACAATGTCAGCGGCACCCGGGGCGCCTATGAGCTTCCAGATACACACACGTGTGAGAGGCACCCGCCAGCTCCGCGTGCAAAACCCCACGTGCACGCACTCACACGTGGAGCTCTCCAAGCCTGGGCATCCTTGCTTTCTTTGCAGCCCTCCGAGAGTGTGTTTATGTTGTACCCACTCCCATCCTCACAGACGGATGCTTATCGGCCTCTCCCAGTAAAGCTGTCAGGGCTGCTGACAGAAGATTAATAGAGATCTAGATTAGTCCATGTTCTTGGCACTTTAACGGGGAAAAGCAATACTAATACACACACACACACACACACACACACACAGCGTTCTCAAAACTTAAGCCACTTAAACTTGGGCTGTGGCTCTAGACCTCATACCCTGTGGAGCCTACATCAAGTGGCCACTGGTTATGTAACTTCTCAAAGCCTCAGTTTTCTCATCTGTAAAATGGAGGTAGGAACAGTGTCTACCCCCACAGGGTCATGGCGAAAATTAAATACCATAATGTATGTAAAATACTTAGAACAGAAATTGGTGCAGAGTTGAAGCTCAATTAATATTTGCTTCCCACCTTTAAATCCATGTTGGTAACTTTAGAAACTTCATGATACTCAAAAGGATATTGAATTTCCATTTAAGAGAATTACATAAGGCTTCTATTTCAAATAAGTATAATTTTTAAAAGTGAAATGAACTAAATATATTAAGTAAAATAGCAACAGGAGATACTAGGGAAAGTCAAAATCCAAGAAGAGAGTGAAAGAAAAGAAATTTGGGCCCAGCTGGTGCAGCTCAGCAGTTGGGCATCGACCCAGGAATCAAGAGGTCACCAGTGAGGGCACATGCCCTGGTTGTCGGGTCAATCCCCACGAGGGGACATGCAGGAGGCAGCCAATCGATGATGTTTCTCTCTCATAGATGTTTCTCTCTATTTCTCTCCCTTCCTCTCTCTCTAAAAAATCAATAAAAAGTATTTTTTTAAGAAATTCTGGAAAAGCTAAAAACATGGGGAATAATGATTTTGAACATAATAAAACAAAAATAACCCAATCTCCAAAATGGTTTCAACCCGAAAGAGCCTTAAGGGATGAGCTAATCCTATCCCTGGTTCTGTAAGTGAAGCAAGTGGAGGTCAGAGGACTTCAAAGGTTTGCTGAAGGCACGAGAGACAACCCCACGAGCGTCAGGTTCCTCCCAATCTGTGTGCATTCTCTGTATCAGAGCATCAGTTGTGTATCGAGGGTGACTCCGCCAAGGAGGGATCTGGGCCTCGCTGTTAAAGTTGTATTTTGCTGACACACTGGTCACCTCTGGAGAAAGGTAACTACGTGGCACTTCTCTCCTGGTGGTGGACTGTTCCCTGGCCCGTGCTGGTTCAGAACCACCCCCTGTCCCCTCCCTGGGTTCAGTTCAGCCTGGACTCTGAACAGGAAGCGAGGAAGTCAACACTCGTGTCTTTAACGTTTGGAGTTTTTGTTATCGAGTCTTTCTAGACGTGTGCCCTGCCGGATGGAAGTCGGAGTCAGAAAGATAAACTAGGAAAGGATTGTTCACATTTCAGAAGAATTCACCTCACTACAGCATGGACGGACCTAGAAGACGCCGTGCTCAGTGAGACAAGCCAGACGCCTAAGGATAAATAGTATGTGATTCCACTTACATGAGGCTCAGAGTAGTCAACTTTGTAGAGGCAGAAAGTGAAATGATGGTTTCCAGGGGCTGGGTGGGTGTGGGGGGTGGGGTGGGCGGGAGAGATTGGGGAATTGTGTTTTCACTGGATACAGAGTTTCAGTTGGGGAAGACAGAAAAGCTCTGGAGACAGGGCGGTGGTGATGGTTGCACAGCCATGTGAACATACTTAATGCCATTGAACCGTACACATAAAAATGGTAAACTTCATGTTACATATATTTTACCATTTAAAAAAAGAATCAGGTGGGTGGATGGGAAGAGATCAACCAAAGAACTTGTATGCATATATGCGTAACCCGTGGACACAGACAATCCGGTGGTGAAGGCCTGGGGTGGGGGGAGGGGGCGGGCTAGAAGAGGTCAATGGGGGGGAAGAGGGGGCATAGGTAATACTGTCAATAAAAAAGATTAAAAAGAAAAAAAAGCAGATTGAAAATTTTTTAAAAAAAAAGGATTAACCTCAGATCACATGAATAATCACTGTGAGCTCACCAGATGAAAAAGGAAGTATCAGCTTACTGATGATTAACTGCTGGGAAAGGATGCTGATGACAATGACAATGTAAGCCATGGTCTGATGGTCATTTGCAGTGTCTAAGAGGAAATGCAGTGGACTGAGCATATCAGAGGTTTAGAAGCTAGGAGAACCTGGGGCTAACCCTGGGCTTAGCACTACTAGGTGCTCAGTGGGACCTGCCAAGTTCCTCAATTTTCTCATCTGCAAAATGGGAATGATAACAGACCCCACCGCATAAAGGTGTTGTGAGGATCAGAGAACCCACATGTAAAACCCTGAAATAACCCTGGTTCCCACGGCTCTCTACATGACAGCCGTTACGATAATGCTGATGATCTGGTTTTCTTAACACTGTTTGCCAGGCAAGACACAGGACTAAAAGCCACGATGCCGCTGTCCACCAAACAGCCAATGAAACTGTCATTCATTTCGGAAATAAGCATGAGAGACTGCGCTGCATGAGGGGAAGAGTAAGGGATGGAGAGCTTAAGTGTTTGAGTTCAAATCCCGGCCTCAACTCTTCCCAGCTGGAACCTTAGGCACGTTGGTCAGCCCCTCCCTCCCCCACTGAGGTCTGAGGACCAGTAGCATGGGCACTGCCTGGGAGCAGGTCCGTTACAGAATTGCAGGCCCCACCCACCCCAGGCCTACTGAGTCAGCTTGCATCTTAGCAAGATCTCCAGGGGACTCCCCAAACATTGGCCACTCTGAACCTGGGTTTCTTCTTCTATACAACAGGGCAGCGGTTCTCAACCTGTGGGTCGCGACCCCTTTGGCGGTCGAACGACCCTTTCACAGGGGTTGCCTAAGACCATCCTGCATATCAGATATTTACATTATGATTCATAACAGCAGAAACATTACAGTTATGAAGTAGCAAGGAAAATAATTTTATGGTTGGGGGTCACAACATGAGGAACTGTATTTAAAGGGCCAGAAGGTTGAGAACCACTGCAATAGGGGATGATGATAATGTAACCTATTTTGCAGGACTGTTGTAATATCAAATGAATGATAGATGGAAACCATGCCTCACATGGCCTGCAGTAAATGTGAGCATTTACTACTTCAATCTCTTTGAGTCTCCGTTTCCTGGGCTGGAAAATGGAAAGCAACAGCACCAACCACGTGATAGTGTGAAAACCAAAATCAGGGTAAATGAGATAATAACAACAATAAATAATAACAACAATAGCAGCATCGCTACAGGCCAATCACCGCTCCGTGAGCACTACATATATGCACGTATTAATTCGTCACAACAACTATGACGAGAGGGTGTCATCACTACCCCGTTTTGTAGATGAGGAAACTGAGGCCCAGGGCGGAGCCATGGCTGGCCTGAGACGTGGAGGAAGAGCTGCTTTGGCTTAAAGCTCCACATAAAGAAGAGTGATTGCTCTCAGGTGGCTGAGCAGGAACCAGCTTTCTGGGGAACTCTTCAGGAAGACAGCAAGCCCATCGGGGAAGACACACTCCATAGCTCCTTTCCGGCCGAGGAGTTCACGGCCGTGGCTTTCCCCATGACAGCCTCCCTCCCGAGTTGTCAGGAAGTGGAGGCAAGGAGTGGAAGTGAGCGGAAGAGAACGGGGTCGGCTTTCATCTTCAAAAGATCCACGCCCACACCGCCTCAAGAGAGAGACTGGAAATGACTGATTCCACGAGACCTGGGGAAGCTCTTCACCGAGGGCGCCTCCAAGCAGCAGCCTCTCGGGATGCTACTGAGCAACCTGCCCCAGCTCACGGCTCCAGCGACTCAGGCATCCCTGTGCCTGGAGAGTCTCTCCCTGGGACAGCTGGACACAAGCTGCTGCAGACAGGGGAGGTGACCTGAAGCAAGGGCCAAAAAGTGTCTCCAGGACGCTCTCTTGGATGTAGGGCAAATCTGGGTGGGAGCAATAAAGGTTAGAATTTATCCAGTGGCTGGTCTTTAAGGTCAAAGACCCTTAGCTGTAGCCAGTCCCATCGCTCCTTAGCTGAGGGAACCTCCTCATCTGTAAACTGGGAGTAATCAGACCCACCCCAGTGGAGATATTCTAATGTCCAAATGAAAGAAGGCACATGGAAGGTCTGGCTCTGGGCTCTGGTTCTAGCAAGGACTCGATAAAAGCTGCTTTTTTTTCTGTCCTCCATGCCCTGTTCTTGCACTTGCTGCTCCTTCACCTTAAAAGATCATCACATTCCTTTCTGTTGAACTCCTACCTGTCCTTCAAAAACCCAGTTGAATCAAAGGCTTTCTGGTCCCTCCAGCTAACAGACCCACCACTTCCTGCTCAGCACTCCCACAGCATATCACACAAGGCACCCTGAGGCCAATAGCAGGGCCACCTGGCCCTGCCAAGGGACAAGAATCAGAAAAGGCTTCCTGGCCCTAACCGGTTTGGCTCAATGGATAGAGCATCAGCCGGCGGACTCGAGGGTCGCAGGTTCGATTCCGGTCAAGGACATGTACCTTGGTTGCAGGCACATCCCCAGTGGGGAGTGTGCAGGAGGCAGCTGATCGATGTTTCTCTTTCATTGATGTTTCTAACTCTCTATCCCTCTCCATTCCTCTCTGTGAAAAAATCAATAAAATATTTTTTAAAAAGGCTTCCTGGGAGAAGAGGCATTCAAGCTGAGACTCAACAGACAGATAGGCAAAGAGCAGTGAGATGAGCATCCTAGGCGGAGGGGAACCATGTGTGCAAAGGACAGAAATCCAGAGAAAGCTTGGTAGATTTAAGGAGTTCGAGTCCTATGCAAGGGCCTTCTCTGACCACCCTCCCTAAAATAGTACCTGTCATTCTCTAAGTTAACCCTGAATGAATTTTCTTCACTGCCAGACAGTTACATTATATATTTCTGTTTATTGCTTGTGTCCCGAACTAAAATTCTAAGTCCATTAGGGCAGGCACCTATCGTCCTCGTTCACCTCTGTATCCTTCTCATGACTCATCATGACCAATGGTTTACCTGCTAGATTCTGAGCTCCAAGAACACATGAACCCAGCCATCTGGCTCACTAGTAAATTCCCAGCAGCCAGCACAGGGCCAGGTACCCAGTAGGAACTTAGTAAACATTTGTGGTTGAGTAAATATTGTCCATTGAAGAGATTGGATCTGCTGAATGAATAAGTGCAGGAATGGATGAGTGAATGCAAGCACACATGAATATATATGTATACACCCACACAAATGGATAGGCGAACAAATGAATGGACTAATTAACGCATGAATGCACACTCTCACATTCATATACTCAAAGCCCAGAGGCGCAGATCCTGAGCTGCCTCCCCTTGGTCTTCTTAAGCCTCCGAGGCTTCTATCTCGCCTGAGCCCTAGCCATTCAAAGCTTCTTTTCTTAGCCCCAGCAGCTGAGTTTCCATTGTCATCAGGGGCAACAGGCCACTTCCCCTCCGCCCCTCTACTCTGAGTCCTGGGAGCTCACTAAATTCTCAGCCCTCTTTGAGGAGGTCAGCTGACCCTGGTGCCTGGACCTCTTCTCATTGTAAGGCGTTTTTTTGTGTGTTTTTTTACAGGAGCCTCCCATGGGAATTGTCGGCATTCCATTCTCCCAAAGAATGGGATGTGAAATCTGGCCCGTTTTTTTTTTTTTTTTTATTAATTGCAAATTAATGCTATCCTGGGTGTCTATTTTGGTAGACATGCTTCTCCTCAGAGTACGGAATGCAACCCAAAGAAGCACATTGCTCTCATTCTTTCTGCTGACCGACTGTGTGAATATTTCTAGAAGCCACACCCTCTCGCACTGGCCAGATAAGTGATTCCCAATGCCAGATGTGCTCTTTGCCAATCAACATCAGGCAGGGAAGAGACCAGGAACAGCTGCATGGCTCCCACCAAAACTGCAGCGACATGTGACAAGTTTAAACCAGTAGCATTTTTACAGGCTTCCTGAGCAACAGCCCTCTACCCTTGGAATTGGGGGGATGCACCCACATTTAGAGAGACACATGAGGGGGCTCCCAGAGGCATCTCGCTGCTCATAGTCCATTGGCTGGTAAGAGGCCATCAGTGTCAATGGTCCCCTTGTCCAGATACCTATGACATGGGCTCTCTTGAACTTGGGAGCCCAGCTTGCAGCCATGTGTCTGTGCCTGCTGCCTTTATCACAAGTGCCCTTTTATAAATATGTTTTCAGCAAAATGCTGACTTGGGAAGAGCTGAGCATATCCAGCCGGAAGACAAATCAACACCAGCTGAAACACATTTTTAAAAACCTTGGAAGTGGGTGTGAGATGATGAAAAGAGAATTTGTCTGGAAGTCAAACATTTGAATTCTAATCCTGGCTGTCATCCCTTCACTCCAATCAAACAGCTTAAGAGCACCTACTGTGTGACAAGCACTGTGCCATACTCCGGGGAAACAGACACAATAATTTCATCTATACTAATTCACTGTGTCTGATCCTGGGCACATCAGTTGGACTTTTTGGACCATAATCATTAAAACAAAGGGTTTGGAAATGACCCTCAAGGTTCTTTCAAGCTTTAGGAGTCTCAGATCCTAGCAGCATTCCTTGAATAAGCAGAAGGAAGGATTCGTGTCAGAGAATGGGAAGGTTTAGTTTCTGTTCAGGAGGTGTGTGTGCGTGTGTGTGTGTGTGTGTGTGTGTGTGTTTCCTTAGTAAATGCCAGAAACAAAAAATCTTAAGGATTAAGAATCCTAGCCCAGCCAATGTGGCTCAGTGGTTGAGCATCAACCTATGAACCAGGAGGTCACGGTTGGATTCCTGGTCAGGGTACATGCCTGGGTTGCCAGCTTGATCCCTAGTAAGGGGCGGGGGTGTGCAGGAGGCAGCCAGTCAATGATTCTCTCTCATCATTGATGTCTTTATCTCTCTCTCCCTTCATCTCTGAAATCAATAAAAATGTATTTTAAAAAAAGAATCCTAAAGAAAAAGATATGACCCAAACCTTAATTTCTATAATGTGCTATGTCTGCTATTTCCCCACCTAATGGACAGGGATCCTAGATTGAAGGACTTGGTCCTGGGAACTGGGAGGCCCAACGCCATGGCACTATTGCTTATGCCAATGAGCCATTCTCCTGGGCTCCTGCCTATTGTTCCCAGCTCAGTTGCATTCAGAATTCTAACCATTCTTTTCCTCTGGGCAAGTCTATGACTCCCTAGGAAGCTATGTGCCTTATCACTTCTGGGACTACATCATGGGAGCAAGAGGTCACATTGTACTACAGAACCCAACCCCCAAGTGAGAGGCTCACATTCCAGGCCTTGTAAGACTACATTTAGTTTGGAGAGCTCTGGGGGCAGGTGGGAGGAAGAATCTGCAGAGGAAGTTAACAGGGTGGATGACACAAACCCTTAGAATGTGTCCCTCAAACCAGAAGCCAATTCTCTAGCCATGGCCTGACCACCAGGTATCTTCAAAACAACTGGCGTCCTGTCCAGTTTCCTTCCCAGGGGCCACCCATTTAAGTAGGCACCTTGGACATGAAGCGTTAAGTGCTAAGAGCTTTGACTATATGTTGTCTAAAACCCTCATGTTTGTCATTGCCTCCCCCGGACTGGGAACAGGGCATGGCACCCAGTAACTGCTCTGGAAACACTCAGTGAAAAAGTGAACAAATCCACAACAATCATCAGAGATGGACTGGCAACCCTACTGGACAAATGAGGAAACTGAGATTTAGGCAGGCAAGTCATTTATCCAAAATACTGCCATTAGTAACAGGCAGGGCTGCCACTCAAAACCCAGGCGAGCCAACTCCAAAGCCACTGCTCTTACCTTGACTCACTACACAATGCTCAGCAGTGTATAAATCTAAACACAAACTATCTCATTTACTCCTCCAAACAAGCCTGTGGCATTGCTGTTACCCCATTTTCTAGTTAACAGGGTGAAGTGCATTGCCCAATGTCAAGGAACTAGTAAGCCACACAGGATGGAGTGTTCTAACTGTGCATCTAGCCTCCTGCTCGAATTCTCCAGCCACTCGGCCAGAACTGGAGATTTCACTTCCTGTTCCTAGAGAAAGCTGCTCTGACCCACTCTTTTCTCCTCATTCTGAGGACTACACAGAACTATGTGACCACAGTCAACCACTCGCAAAAACAAGATGTCACCGGACGTGGCTTCCAGGAGCCTCTCGAAGGATGATGGTGACTAATGATGGTCAGATGCCAAAGCAACTCCATCCTTCCAAGCAAGGAACGAGTCCCCCGTGATGC
Source organism: Myotis yumanensis (assembly GCF_028538775.1). Taxonomy (NCBI): domain Eukaryota; kingdom Metazoa; phylum Chordata; class Mammalia; order Chiroptera; family Vespertilionidae; genus Myotis; species Myotis yumanensis. Next base: position 202,429,379 of record NW_027223754.1, read on the forward strand.
ACCCCCTCAACTTAGAGCAACAACAACAACAAAAGGGGGCGATGCAAGGTCATTCCCAGGCTTGGTCCTGGGACCAGGGAGGAGGCACTAACGTCACCAGCGGCTAATTAGAGGGATCCCCTGGTGCCAGGAGGACTAAGGCCATTTCATAATGAAACCCACGCAGTGAGCTCCGTTTATTTTGAAACCGTATTTGCTTATTTTGCCGATGTGATCAAAGGGACGTCCCGAGTGCTCTGCAGGAGGCAGTTGAACCCTATTGGCCAGGAGCACTTTCTCCAGCTCCAGCAGCAGCCAGCAATAATACTCTCCGTAAAAGTAAACTCCATCACTTGACGGGATGCTCCTTCCCAACAGCGAACACCACCTCCCTTTCCATCAGCTTCCCAGTCCCAGGCAGGTCTCAAGGGTGGGAGAAAAGGGAGTGACAGAAAGTGGCAGGGAAAGAGTCCCAGCTCTAAGATAACTCGGGGCCCTCCTGGCAAACCAAGTATAGTGGCTCAGACGAGGGCTCATGAGTCAGAAAGACATGGGTTCAAATCCCAACTCCACTACCTACTACTGTGTGACCTTGGGTAAGTTACTTAACTTCTCTGTGTCGCAGTGTCCCTAGCTAGGAAATTATGTAAACAAGAGGACCTATCTCCTAAGGTTCTTGTAAAGATCGAATTTAAATGATATCAGGCAAAGATGATTTGAAATACGTAACGTAAGTGTTATTGTACTAAGTATTTTTATGGCAATGATTGTAATGATTGTAGACCATGAACTTGCTGAAGACAGAGACTGTATTTTAGTCACCTAATTATCCCAGCTTGAAGAAGAATGTCTGGCATGTAGTTGAACATGGGTAAATGGCTTACGGAGTTTGAACTGAGGACTCAAGCCAGTGACGCTCCCCACCCGCCTGCCGGGGAAGGAAGTGGCCACCTTATTTCTAAGCTGTCGTTTGGAGCAGCTTAAACCCCCACCGGACGCCACCCCCAGGCCCTGCATATCAATCATCGAGGCAAGAGGTTTACCTTAATATTGCAGTTGTCATCAAGCAGTATATTTTCCAGCTTCAAGTCCCGGTGGACCACACCGTTCTGAAATGAGAAGACAGGCGGGGAATTGAATGGGAGTGGATGGGATGAGAGAAAGAGAGGCAGAGAGAGAGAGGAAGGCGGAGGCAGAGCAAAGGGAAGCATCTGACAGATGAAAGATGCACCAGCCCGGTGGTCTTCACCTCCATCCTTCAGGGCTGCTCTCGCTGTCATGCAGCTCCCGCCAGAGACCGCGACAGCAGAGCATTAGTCACTTGTGTGTGGTTAAGGGAAAAATGACTGGAATCCTTCTCCCCCAGAGCCTGTAAAACAGCAGGGGGATCCTTTGTCGGAATGTCATTCCACTGTGTGAAAGCAACACAGTCCCAGGCGGCGGCAGACCATGTCTGTCTGTGATGTGATTCCCAGGGAAGAAGCAGATTTCTCTGCTGGGGACTCAGAATGCAGGGCTCCCAGACCTTGCGTGTCTGTCTGTCTGTCTGTCTGTCTGCCTGCCTGCCTGCCTCCTCAATGCTGGAAAGAAGCCTGGTTCAATCTGTTCTGAGGATAACAAAGTTGCTACCAGGGGTGTTTCCTCAGCAGCTGGGAGGGAAGATTTTCAAAGTCCCCTTCTGCTCGGCGGGACTCAATGCAGGTAAAGGGTGAAGGTGGGGGAGGCTGGTGAGACCATCGCCACTGGGTTGACCACAGCAGGTCGGCAGGTCACTGCCACCCTGGATGACCTACCCATTCAGGTAAGCTCTGGGAAGGCTGGAAGCTGAGCTGCAGTGACAAGCAGCCAGTGCAACCAACAGGTGAAAAGAGTTACCAGCCAATAGGCTGTTGGCCTATATCTACAGCAGTAACAACTGGTGTGCTTGCTTCTCTTTTAAAACCCAATGATCTTTTCATGGTGGGCATGGGAAGAGGAGTGGAACGGAAAGAACCAACTACTCCGAGCTGGGCAGATAATTAGCAGGGAGAGAATTTTTAACATTATTCAGCATAAAGGACATTTACAAGCTAAGCTGCTCTTTTAAGCAAATGAACTACCTAGAAATTCTGTCTTTCAGTCAAGATTTTCTTAGTTCAGAATCTCCCTTTTTCCAATTGGTTCTTTATTATTCTCCTTTCCTTTTGCCAGTTCCTAGCATCTCCAAAAGTACTGACCAGAGAGAAGAAAAGAACATATATTTTTCTGAGACTTTTTCTAATCCAAACCTTCAAGGGTGTGTTTTGAATTCAAAAAAATGCACAAAATCAGTCTCCTCAATGAAAGATATGAAATACAAGATATCTAATTCTACTTTGCTTTCAATATTGGGAGTCGTTCGGTTTACACTGCTGCATTCCTCATTTTCACAATAAGATGGAACGAGTCTAATAAAGTCCCTTAGTATGCAGAAACTTCAAGTAATAAAAGTACCATCTGCAATGCTTTTTGATGATGCCTGGTGATAAAATACACACTGTTGTATGATCTGAATCATCAGGACCTTGGGTTACGGGTTTTAGATCTGAATAATCATTTTCTAATCACTCCCAGAGCCACTACTGACGAACCAGAATACCTGGCAAACCAGGGGACCTGTACTACAATCATTTGTGTGAAGAAACTGACTATTTGGTATGCCATGTTGGATTCAAGTCACTGCTGTCCTCAAAGTGAATGAGTGTTCAATGTATGATAGTTCTGGGGGCGGGGGGGGGGGGTTATAAATAAGATGATTAATAACATTAATGGCTGGACTATGGCTTGGAATTATCTGGGGACTTTATTTCCTTCTCCAGAGGCCAACAGTGGCTAACCCATGGCTGTATAATGAGCACATCCAATTGGGTGTATTGTGACAGGATGTACATGGTCATCTATGTGTCACCCCTTTGGAAGCAATCAATGCAACAAAAGGGACCAAGAGCAGAGAAAGGTTCAGAACCTGTGGCACAGGAATTCCACTTCTATAATTTCTCTTAAGCAAATTATTCAAATGAGAGGAAAAGGTTACTGTCTAAAAACATTGATCACTATTTGTAATAACCAGAAACTGGCATCAGCCTACATGTCCAATAATCACAATAATTACAGAGAATTTTTAGTATCATAGGAAAATGTTTAGATTAAAATACTGAGTGAAAAAGCAAGACACAAACTTTGTAAAAATTATGCGATCCATTACTCCTGGAACAGAGAAAGGCCATTGGTGGAAAAACTGGTGAAATCCCAATAAAACCTGAAGTTTATTAATGGCAACATATGAATGCTGGTACATTCATACTACAGTAATGTATTATGGTAAGATGTTACCATAGGGTCAGCTGAGTCAGGGGTATATGGCAACTCTCTGTACTATTGGGAAATGCTGCTGTAAATCTAAAATTATTCTAAATAAAAAATTCAAATAAAAAACAAATGTTAAAAGTAGGAAGAAGAAGATTAGAAAGAAACAAAAATGTCAACAATGAGTTATTGCTGGATTCTGGAATTATGGATGGTGGTAATTTTCTTCTTTTCACTTTGTAAATTCTCCATAAGTACTATCATGAACAGACATTACCCTTATAATGTGAAAACAAACAAACACGTGATGCCATAGACACCATCTGTGGCCAAAGCTCTGGCCGGCCGGTACCTTGTGACAATAGTGAACGGCGGAGACGATCTGCCGGAAGAAGTGTCTGGTCTCCCTCTCGCTGAGGCGTCTCCGCTCGCTGATGAAATCATACAGCTCCCCTTTGCTGGCGTATTCCATGATGATCACAATCTTATCTTTGTTCTCAAACACTGTGGGGGGAGCAGCAATATACAAACACCCTGTTAATCCAACAATCTCACTTAGACTGGGACAACAGAGATGTCACTGAACGAGGAGCGGGGCAAACAGCTACCGGGAAGGACACAAGTTGGGCCGTTCAACATCACGAGGAGTTGGGCGAGTTTTTCAGCCAAGTGGGCGATATCATCACTATTGTTACTGGACAAACTATTTCATATGGACTAGCTACCAGGACCTCCTAAGCTCCTCTGACCCAAAGTTGGTGATGATCTTGTCATCTCTTTGCTTAAAACCTTCCAGACTTTCCATCTCACTCAAAATAAAACCCAAAGTTTCAAATGTGGCTCACCAGGTCCTATATGATCCTGTGGACCCTTAGCCTTATCACACAACAATTCTCTGTATTTGTTTATTTTGTCTCCTCCGTTAGACTGTAAATGAGGGTGGTTCCAGTTCATTCACTAATGTATGCCCAGCATCCAGTGTGCTAGTTGGCCTAGGGGCTCTATTAATATTTATTAAGTGAGTGAATTCAAACCTTCATAAGTGCATTCTGGACAATTATCTATAATAATAAAAGCTTAATGTGCTAATTAGACCAGACATCCTTCCAGTCGACCTTCTGGACAATGCCAGGGCTGCGAGGGAAGCCCCAGTCCTGGGTGCCAGAGGGAAGCCAGTGCCAGCAGTTGGGGGAAGGAAGGCCTACTCTCGCAAGAATTTCGTGCATTGGGCCTCTAGTAGTAAATAATTACATATCACTAAGTGCTTCTCTCTCCCAACCCTGATATTCTCAAACAGCGATATGTTCAAAACTCTGTTCGTCTGAGGTCCTGGAGTTCCAGGCAGATGCCTGGGCGCCGGGCTCAGGAGGCTTCGAAGGACAGGCTCTGGTCCTCAGCACTGCCTCAACCAAAGGGACTCCGCTGCTGTGTCATATTTTGGATTTCACATAAAATGCCCTTTGAGCAAAGACAAAATAATAATTGTTTTTGAAATCCTTCACTCCCAGGAGATATGTTATAAAAACACACCTTTGTAGGCTACCCAAGACCCTCCCTGAAGGACCCCTGACTACCTTCCTCCATCTCACCAGCTTCTACCAATCCCAGGAAGGCACTACATGCCCGATGCCCACCAATGCAGGACTCCTTGCTGTTTCTCTCTCTCTCTCTCTCTCTCTCTCTCTCTCTCTCTCTCTCTCTCTCTCACACACACACACACACACACAACTGTTTCCCACCTCCACGCTCTTCTAACTCATCAGTTGAGAATGAACTCAAATATGGCTTCCACTTTGCCTTCCTCCTGATTTTTACTGCACTTGCATCACAAGACTTTCAAACTACATGAATTTATTTGCTAGTTTATATATCTAGTTCCTCTGCCTGCCTGAGCTTTGAGACAAAAACTATAGTTTTGAAACCAGACACTGGCAAGTAGGATTCCTGGATCTGCCTCTTACTTGCTGTGTGACTCTGGGGAAGTTGCTTGCCCTCCCTGTGCCTCAGTTTAGTCAACTATAAAATGTGCATAATATTAGGATGTACTTCTTAGAACTGCTGGGAGAGTTTATTGATAAGTGGTATGCTAAATGCTTAGAACAAGGCCTGTCCTTACGGCATGCACTCAATGTTAGCTATTACAATTCGTAACAATATTATTGGACCCCCAGGGCCTACTACACACACACACACACACACACACACACACACACACACACACACACAACACACACACACACACACACAACACACACACACACACACACGTGCGCGCACACTGAGGACTGAGTTAAACTGGAATGTGTCCAGGCCTGGGTCCCCTGTCCTCCCACACCTTGTCACTGCCGCTAGGAACTCAGACCCCCTCCGGTTCCTTTTTGGCTCCTTCAAGTCCAGCCAAACCTCTCTGATAAAACTAAGAGGGAAGGAGGAGGGCAGAGAGGAGGAGGAGAATGAGAACAGCCAGATAAAATTGGCTGCTCCTGCGTCTGCTGGCCTCGGTGTACCCTGCGGCTCCAGCTACTGCCAGGGATTTCAGCCTGGTGTGCACTTTTCATTAACAATAAACTTTGGAAACGGGAAAAGCTGCCTCAGGATGCATGGCTCAGGCTCCAACAATGAGAGAGTGATATTCCCAAACGCGGGCAGAGCGTTTCCTCATTTTACAAGGGGTGGGAGGAGGAAAGGAGAAGGAAAGTACTTTGACAGGGAAAGAAACAAGGAGCCTCACACCCCAAAAAGTCTGATGCCAAAGGCTAAAGGTCAAAGCCAGCGGTCCTTTCAGTGTCTATCAGAAGGTGTGGGTCAGTGCCCCCTGCAAACCGAAGGGTGGCTTCAGCCACTGGCTTCTTCCCTTCCCAGCTGGCTGACATGGTATCAAGGAGACATAAACGCAGTTCAGTTCAACACACTTCAATACGCCAAATATTTTACTAAGCAGATTGCATCAGTAAGTCCTGCTGATCCTACCTCTAAAGTATATCCCAATCCTGTCCACCTGTCCCCCATCGCCGGCCACCCCTTGCTCCAAATCCCCATCCTCCCTGATTTCCCACCGTTCACTCTTGCCCGGCTGCTGGCTGCATTTGGAAGGGGTGGGGAACAGTTCCAAATGCATGTTCCATGGAGCACTAGCCCTGCAAGCTATTCTGAGGCAAATGGGGTTCCATGGTCAAACTGAGGTAACATAATTTGGAAAATGTTAAGACTGGATGGCCCCTTGGAGAATCTGGTTTCTTTAACTCAAGAGCTTTGCAGGTTGATTTGGTCATTTCAATATTCCTATTATAATCCCCAGGAACTAACTAGGAGCCAGTGTGGAAAACACTGGATGAATGAGATGATACCCAACTGATAAAATCGGCCCCTCACTGTTGCAGGTGGAGATGGGGGGGCAGCCAGGTGAGACAAATGTCCAAGTGGCCAGGCCTGGCTCTGGAACCCCACCCTCAGCCCTCCCACAGGAAACAGCTGGAGTCTCATGGTCATGGCCCTCACTGGAACTCTAGATTAGCTAAAGGCAAACAACAGTTCTAGACTCGAAGCATCAATGCTTCTTCAAGAAGGCAATGCGATGTCCACACGTGAAGCTTCTTGAGCCCTTCCTAACAAAGGCAGGACTTACTGAAGGTTTACCATGTGCAGACACTGGACTAATAGCATTCTGCATGAATTATGCCCTATGGCTTTGGTCCTATGAGTATCCCCCATTCAACAGATGATAAAGCCTGGGTGTAGAGAGGTTAGTAACTGCCATGGCCACAGAGCTCAGACGAGGCCAAGGCAGGCCTGAGCCTGTGGTCTGACTACACACGCCATGCTCTGCACTATTATTCACTGTACTGTTACTCACATGCACTGAACCCTCTGACCCTCGGTTTCCTCATCAGTCAAGCAAGGTTAACGATCCCAGTGACGTGGGATTCAGTGAGCTGCCAGGTCCAGCATCCTCCTGCAGTGCCTCGGCCAGTGCTCAGTAAATGGAAGCTCTTCTCGTAATTACTTCATCTGCCTCTTAGGCAGCTTCTGGCAAAACAAAACCCTAAGACTTGCCTCTCTCTCTCTCTCTCCCCGCCAACGTAGCTCTTTAAAACATGCTGTGGCTGCTGCAGAACCAGAGGATTTTCAAGCAAAAAGAACCTTAGAGATCAACTATTATTTTTCCAGAACAGCCCGGGATTTATAATGTATGAGAGCGAGGCCTTGGGAATCTGTTCTAAAGAATGACCGGCTTCCGCACCCGCGGCCCAAGGCTCCTTGCCCACAGTCAGGCCACTATCAGTGAGGTGACAGGACCGCTCTTGGCCATTCTTATGGCAAAAAGGGCTGCTTCCCTTGGGCACTTTTACAGCTGGTTATTTATAAGCCCAGAAATCTTGTCTGTGTTTATGTTATTAGTCACTAAGCAAAAGCTTATTTTCCACCAGTTGGGAAGGGTTTCCTTTCTGAAAAATGAAAGCCTGTGTCTCTTGGCCAGGCAGTGTTACCCAGAAGCCCAGTGGCTCCAGAGTGGTAAGGAAAACTATGGCCCCTGACATGCCAGGCCCACCAGGAAAATCAAAGCCCTGAATAGAAACCTAGCTCGGCTGGAGTCAGCCCACAGCGCTGGGCCCACGTCCATGTGCTGAAGATCTGGGTTTTAGCACAACAACAAATTTTTATGAAGCACCCACTATGTGGATGGCATTGGAGATACAACCTTTACGAGGTTAAGAGGGGGGGGAAAGGCTGGCCCTGGAGAAGGAAAAGTGAAAGAGGGCAGAAATAGGAGCAAAACTACCAGGGTGCCAGGGATTAAGAGAAGAGGCATGGCTCTGTGGTTGAGCATTGACCTATGAACCAGGAGATCATCGTTCATTCCGGGTCAGGATATATGTCTGGATTGCAGGCTCGATGGGGTGGGGGTGGGGGTGGGGGGGCCTGCAGGATTCTCTCTTATCACTGATGTTTCTCTCTATCTCCCTCTCCCACTCCCTTCCTCTCTGAAATCAATAAAGGTAATTTTTTTTTAAAAGAGAGAAGAGGAAAAAGAAGCAGGCCTTGAATGTAACACAGAGGCCTTGAAGGCCCCAGGGAGCTCTGGGGAGGAGGAGTCAGACACAAGTGACCAGACATCGCCAAGAACGATAAAAACGTGGAACAAAGGACAGGGTAGCATCCAGGATCCCGGACCTATGAAATAGTCCAGGGCTCTCTTCTCTCCAGAGCTTCCGCAGACAGCAATCCCTCCTTCCCTGCAAGGCTTATTCAGAACAGCAATAGTTCACATTTATTGAACCATTACCTCATGCCCTGGATTCTCACATTTAATACTAACACTCCAATGAGATAGGTATTAATATTATTCCAAATTTATAAATAGGAAATCAGCATTCAGATCAAGAAACAGCGTGGCCAGCACCCTGCAAACACCCCCCAGGGCCTCTTTCTGTCACTACCCATCTCCCCATGCGTGTGTGCTTGTATGTGTACACACATCTCCACCAATATCATGAATATCATCAATATAAGCCAATAACACAGATTAGGTTGGCATTTCAAGTTTTCTAAAAATGAAATCATGCAGTACATATTCTTTTGTGTCCGGCTTCATTAGCTCAACATTATATTTGTAAGAATAATCCATGCTGTTCCATGTAGTCAAAGACTGTTCACACCCTTGCTTGTAGAGTTCTCCATGTTGTGAATGCATCATGGTTTAGTTATCCATTCTACAGTTGATATAGATATTTGCATTGTTTCCAGGTGGGAGTCAATATGAGCAGCGCTGCTGCGAGCATTCTTATGCATGACTTTTAATGCTCATCTGTATGCATTTCTGTTGGGCAGATCCTTACTGGATCAGATCCCAAATCTGTGTGACTCAAAAGCTTATGTTCTTGCCACGACTCCACACCACCTTACATAATACTCAGTAATGTAGCAGGACAGAATATTAATATTCAGATATCAGTTGCATTTTTATACTCCGAGAGCCAATTATTAGACTCTCCTTACATAATACTCAGTAAAGATTCTCTTTCATAAAAGAGAACCAACATCACTGTCTCTTCTAAAAATGCTCTTTTATCAGCCTACCTGAAACATGTTTCTGAACATTTTGTTATGTGTTTAAAAGAAAGCAATCATAGCATAAGACACAGTCTTTGTCCTCCAGAGTTGCTATCTGGTTGAATAAAACTAGTACTTCACAAATAAATAAAGGTCTCAGCTATACCATATAGGCTTTAAGTACCCAGATGATCAGAAAGATGGGTGAGGTAACTTGAATGGGCCTGAAAAGATTCCTAGAGAAAGCAGGCGTGGAACTGACCCATGACAAAGGACTTGGGCTTTGTTTGCAGGAGAGCGTGTTAACCATTGTTTCAGCTTATCCTAAAATATCCAAACTCTCTTCATTTTCTTCTACTGTCCCACAGAAGGGCCTTCTTCCCAGACACCAACTTGAATTGTTTTTCTTGTTTTCTGTTTATTTTCCATTTCAAAGGAGAATGGGGATTGGTCGCTATGGCAACAGCGACTTCTCCAAATTAATTCTGAATTTCATCAGATGTTCAGTTTGACAGCCCAGTTCTGCCTCCTGATTTGTCTGGCTTTCACAACCACGCTAATTACCCAACTCCTAACCATTCCCTCCTGCTGCCCTCGGGGTTAATAACACAACTGTATAACTTGAGAATATGCGTATTATCAAAACAATGCTCTGGCCTGGGAGAAATGCTGATGCGTGAGGAGATCTTGGGATTTTAACCATCCACCAGCCATTTTAGAGCCAAATTCAGGAGGCCATTTAGGAAGACGAAGGGCTTGGGAAGGGAGAGGGTAGGAATCGATTTACAGGATACTCTGTGATGAGCAGGTTTGAAAAACTGGAGGATATCTTTCTGCTTGACATGTAACCTCAAGAAAGGAAGATTCGTTTGTTGGTTTTAAGCAAAAAAAGGCCAAGGGCCTAGAGTGGACCAGTCTGAATTCTTTTCCTGCCTTTGCCTTCTGTCAACTTCATATCCCAAATTAGTTCCAGGAAACTGCCATTGCTTCCATGGCGTTGCCTCCCCACATGGCAGCATTTTTATTACTTTCTTAAAACCTCAGACAGAAGTGCCATTCCATTTCTCGGGGATGCTCTTTTCTTAAAGGTCAGTAGAATCCTCACAGAAAATTGCTTATTTTCCATTTTAGAAATGGAGACATCTTTCCTTTGGGAGAACTGTCTGCAACCTAATTACATCAGTTAGTCAATACAAGATTCACTCTTCAAGAGTTTCCTCTCCAGAACTAAATTCCAAACACCTCATGGGCTCATGGCTTCACAGAATAGTCTTCTGATCCCTTAAGTCCAAAAGCCCAAGGCAGTGAGAGTGAGAAAATTAAACTGGACTGGCAGCTCCCCATTGTCAATGAACTGGTCAGAGTTGAGTCAATGTGTTTCCTGGTTTGGACAATGAAAAGCTCTTTAGTTCACTTAAACCCAAACTCTTTCTAGATATTGGCTGGCATGTCCAAGAAGAACCATAGCCAACCAGGCCACCCACTGCCAGCAGTAGACTCCATAGAAGGAAGAAGAAATGGTAAGAAAGTATGTAAGTGACCTGCAGAAGACAGAGATGCAGAAGGCTTACCAAGAACCAATCACTCCTGCTAAGATTAACAGTACTATTCGAGGGCCCAATATCAAATCCTAGGAGGACAGAGGACAGACATGGCCAGGAAAGAGAGAGGAGTTGCATGGAAGAGGAGATCAAATGCACCACGTTGGACCAGCCATTGGACTCCCCTCCTTCCACAACCATCCCTGGTGGTGTTTCCATGGAAACCAGCAGGGCTTTGAGGGGATGAGCTCTGTCAGCCATCATCACACACTCATCAGCCATGCCCACAGTCTCCCCGATCATTTTTCTATTGCTCTGTCTCAGCCTTTTTGTGATATACACACACACACAATCCTGAATCTGAGAGAGCAGTGACAATTGATCAGAACATCTCAGAATCATCCCAGACTGAAGCTAAGGCTCTTTTACTTGATACAGTGAACTTCTGAAAAAAAGCATGCTCCCCTAATTTGGGCAATAAAGCCAGGCCTATGGTTATCACACCTCTGCTTCTAGCACTGCTTGACCCACCAAGTACGGCTCATCTTGTCCACTCTAAATCCCAGTCTCCCTCATTGGACAAGATGGTGCAGTAGTTAAGACCCTGACTCCCAGAGCCAGGCTACCTGGGTTCAAAACTAGGCTCTGCCATTTACCAGCTGAGTGACCTTAGCAAGTTACTTGACCTTTCTGTGCCTCGGCTTCTTCACCTGTTGAAATGAAGACTATCCTTATTGTAAATATGATCATAGCTCACAATAAGCATAAGTGTTAGCCTGGTATTATTAAGTGGCAAGTATTAGTTTAAGAAAGAACAAGTGAAGATATGCCTGGATTAAATCCATAATCATTAAGGCTATGTATTGGCAGAAGCCGCACCTGACATTATACATGTGGCGTTGAAGGATGGGGAAGGCAGGAGGCTGAATGGAGGAGATAGAAAACTAATACTTAAAGACAACAAAGCCTGAGGTGGAAGCAAGCCCGATCTCTTAACTAGGGTCCATTCCTCAGTCCCCAGTGTGGTGCCAAAGCGTGGATCTCAATCTCAGTCCATACCGACTAGAGGAACCTCCTGTCAGAAATCACGGTGGCCAGTGGGACCTCTTCTATACCCTATGGGCCTCCCTAAATGCAGCCTATGACTACCGGGGGCAAATTAACAGAGCCGTCCCAGTTAATTCCCAAAGACCCCACATTAAATGACAACACGGTTCCAGTTTTCTCCTTAAAAATTAGCTTCAAGTACGAATGGCATTATTTGAGGCACTAGAAAATACTGAATTCCAGGAAACCCAAGAGGGTGAGGCAGGACAACCAGGGAGTAGCGTTCATTTGCAGTTGTTTTACTTCTAATCTCCAGCCTTCAGAAAAATGGCTTGGGTGTAATCAAAAGAAAACAATGAAAATAATACACTTGAAGGTCAAATAGCTAACTTAATAGGAAACTCATTAGAAACGTGGCTGGACAGACTCGCAGCTGAAGAGCTGGTTCACATGATTAACAGTGAAGACAGCTCTCTGGTGCTGTGTTACGAACAGGGGCGAGTCCTTCCTTTGCATCCAGTCTGCAGAGACTTCGTGTGGAACTTGTGGATCTGGCAGCAAAGGCCGTGTGTTTAAAGGCTCAGCAATTCGCCATGGGTTCAAAAGAGTAAACACAAGCATAATACACCACGTTGCCAAGTTCAACAAACTGTTTCATGGGGCTCTGAGTCCCTGATGAGGGCAGCAACCAAATGGCTAAGTAAGTAAACCCAAGCCCAAAGGTATTGCTCACTGCTCACTAGACACACTGCTGCCAGAGACACGTTCTTCTCTGGAATTCACTGATGACAAATGATCTGACCAAGACGAGTTCATAGAGCAGGGCTCTCATTTCCCCTTAGTTGCAGGACTAAGTCCATATTTCTCAGCCTGGTCAATTAAATCTAAATCTAAATGCAGAGGCATCAGCATTTTTTACAAATACCCCTATGAGATTCTAATGTGTTATCCAGCATCCAGAATCACTGATCTAGGCTATCTGGTCAACCTTCTCTTCCAGCACCTCCCAAGAGGAGTTTCTACTCTAGCCAGAAAGGACCTCTCACTGCCCTAAAGATCAATCACATTGGGAAGAATCAATATCATTTATTGAGCATGTACCCAGCACTGTGCTTAGCTATTTTACATATTATTGGAGTCACTCTTCACAACCTTACCTATTCAGATTCTAGCTATTGGCCGCATCTAACAGAAAAGATAACTGAGCCTCAGAGAGGTTAAGTCACTGGCCTAAGATCACACAGTAAAAATTGGTGGAGCAATTGGCTCATTCAAATCTAAGCCTATTTGGACAATAAATAGATACTCACCCTCGTAGAACAATACCTGGAACATAAGTGTTCAATACATTTTTGTAAAAAGAAATGAATGACCAAAGGAATAAATGACTAAATAGGTGAATGAGTGAACGAGAACAGACCTTGTTAGATTAGTTCAGCTGACCCCTGCCTTTTAAAGGGCCTAAATCGGGATTTGCTTGCTGCCTGAGAAATCTAAATTAGAATGAATACTTGAGCCTAAGAGGAAAAATGTAAACGGCTTGCTCTATAGGTATTTCCAAATACCTGATGCTAGCAATACAGCCCTGCTTTGGTTTCTGACCTCCTGAGCAGGGGTTTCTCCAATACAGCGAGTGCTTCTCACACTTAGGAGTGCGTGGGAACACTGGGCCCCACCCCTAGGGTTTGGGATTCAGTATAGTTGGGTGGGACCAGGTGATGCTGACGCAGCTGGTCCTGGACCACCCTCTGAGAACAGCAGTTTCTGACTCCAGGACCTCTGCTGGGTCCTGTGAAACATCAGCCCCACTGCCCCTGGCCACAAGAGTAGGGGAAGGAGACGGTGGGAGGCGGGAGGCGGAATGCCCTTCTACAAGCCTGCAGTAAACAGCACAGGCCAAAAGCTGTGGGCTTGTCCACAGATCCTATCTCTGGTTTTCTCCTCTTCATCTCTGGCTGGATGTTCTGAGCAGTGATTTTCACCAAAGGCCAAAAACAATATCCCCTTCCAGAAAAACCTAGCAGAACCTCAGGAGGCACAGGTAACTCGAAGAAGGAAATTGTAATGTGTACTTCTAGGAAGAAGATGAGAGGCACGTTCAACTGATAGTAAACTCATCCCAAGTGTCTTTGTGGAAAGAATTTGGAGAATTTTCTACAACCCAAACTCTTCTGCCATCTTCTTACAGACAGCAGGTGTGAGGTTCAGAGGGCAAGGACATGAGACTCACGTGCTTATCAAAGACGGCATGCTTGTTTGTCTATTTTGTTTTGTTATTTTACGGTTGAGAAACTCTTCCAAAGGCGACAGATTACAGCTGACCAATGCCTCATGGGCCTCCTCCTTCGTCCCAGAAAGCCAGGATCACCCTTCCTAAGATAGGAGCCGTGATGAAAGCAGATCGCAACGCCAGGGGCCAAAAAAGAGTCCAAACGTGGAGGGACCAGGAAGAGAGATTTCCAGGAACAAAAAAAATCCAGGGCATAAAAGGGAAGGCAAGGCCCAATTGCCCCCACTCCCTCACCTTTTCCTCTTTACCCACGGGGACTGTTACCAGATGGGGCGCTAAGGTTCCCTAAAGTACAAGATGTTCATTCTCTTGGTTGTGCAGACTGGGTCTCCTAGGCTTTCAAAGGGGAAGCAGGGGGCGGGGGGAGAGGGGGAGAGACCCCGGGCCTTTGATGTTTGAACTCAGATCCTGAAATCAGAACCTCAGGCAAAAACTGTTTTTATCTCTCCCATTTTAGGCAACCAAGTTGAAAGCTCTGGCGGGCACTTCCTTTTCAGCTGCTCTTTCCATTTTGTCAATTACCTCCCTACTGAGAGAATGGAATTCCTTTGACTGGAAACAGGTGTCCAGCGAGCGATGGTGCCAGAGATTTCTTCCTTTTCTCTCTCGATTATGTTACCTTTCCTATCCCACACTGGCAGGTGTATTTCCATCCTTTCATTGGACTGGGCATCAGAAGCCAGTCATGGTTCCTGTTGGCAGCTGACATCAATTTGTGGGTTAATCCCCTTCCCCCGTGGGTCCATAGGGGAGCAACCCCAGGGGCTGGTTTGAGAGAGAAACATTTGCAGGGATTATTTTTGAGATTTGGTCAACAGCAGCGCTGATTCAGCAAGGTCGCAGATTTTATGAGCCTGCGGGTATTATGAATAATATATAAATAACTTACATTTCCATGGACTGCTGTGCAGAAATATCTTCTAAAATACTCGCAACGCTGGGATTTAATGCTCTCTCGTATTTAAGACAGCCATCTCTGTGAGGGCCAGAAATTCCCCTCATCACAGGGTCTAGGACAAGGCCCCCAATGGGGGTCGCTGCAGACCACCAAATGACCTGGTTTTATGAGCACCAGCTTCGGAATGTCCCTGAGACTGGGTTGGACTTTCAGACCCACCATCTATTAGGTGATGTAAGCTTGGGAAAAACTACATTTTCCTCACCATGAAGTTAGAGATGTTAACAGTTCGTATGTCACGGGTGGAAGGATTAAACTCGATAATACATGTTCTAGGGCAGGGTAAACACTTAACAACTCCTAGTTTTATTAGTATTATTTTAAAGTACAAATTGAAAAATGCTATTTCCCTCATCAAAATCAATGGCTTGCCCTCATTCCTCGTGTAAAATCCACACTCCCTCCTTTGGCCAATGTGACCAAGATCTGGCCCCTCTCCAACCTCCTCTCTCCTGCCACCATCGTACTCACTCACCACCTCAGCCTCACAGCCTCACAGGCCCTCTATCACTTCTACCAACACAAGCTCCTGCCCTCCTCTGAGCATCCACACATGCTGCTCCCTTTGCCTGGAATGCCAAGCTCTTCCAAAGACTTACTCCCTGCTCATTCAGGTCTCAGTTCAAAAGCCACTTAATCTATTCACTTGCCTACTCACTGAATGTCAGCTCTATGGGGCCAGAGCTTATCTTGTTCACTAGAACAGAGCCTGGTACATATTAAGCACTTACTTGATATTTTTTATGAATGAATTACTTTTTCTCTGGAACTAGTATTTTAATATCACCAGATAATACAGCCAAGATGGTGCCTTCCCTCATGAAATCCCCAAGTTCCTAAACATAAAGGGAGCTACACCACTGCTTTGTCATGTTGCTATTGTTATTGCTGCTGATGCTACACGTGTGTATATGTATGTGTGTGAGTGTGTGTGTGTGTGTGTGTGTGTGTGTGTGTTTAAGCATAAAGGTCCTTGTTGAAAAATAAATTACAAAGTTCCTTAACAGCTTCTATTCACTTGACTGTTGTCCAAACAGCCACTTAGATGCCTTGGCATTGGTTTTTCATTATGCAAATTAATGCATCTCTGCACTCAGCTAAGGCTCTTGACAGTCCTATCAACCAATCAGCTTCCAGAGAGGTTTCCTTTCTCTCTGTGAAAGGCTGAGAGACCAGCCCATCAACTCACAGACTCGGGTCCCACTACCATTGCTGCCACCCACTGTCCCTGCCATGTCCCAGGGTTGAAAAGGATAGCAAAGGCCAGGTTGAGGGGGATGCCTGAGGCAGAGAGTTCAGCCGCAGAGCCAGCAAAACAAGACAGAAGGTCAAAAACACAGGGCTGAGGTCTGGCAGAGGGGAAAAACCAAATGGGGTCAGAAGACTCCTGTGCTAGGACCACCAACTAACCATGACTCCAGTGTTATGAACTGAACCTGGGCCCTCTGAAATGTACATAGTGCAGTCCTAATTCCCAATGCCTCAGAATGTCGCCCTGTATGGATATGGGGTCTTTAAAGAAATAACTGAGGTTAAAAATATATCTCATTGATTTTTTTACAGAGAGGAAGGGAGAGGGATAGAGAGTTAGAAACATCGATGAAAGAGAATCATCAATCAGCTGCCTCCTGCACACCCCCCACTGGGGATATGCCTGCAACCAAGGTACATGCCCTTGACTGGAATCGAACCTGGGACCCTTTAGTCCGCAGGCCAATGCTCTATCCACTGAGCCAAACCAGTTAGGGCGGGAATATTTATTGACATAGGAAGAGATGCATAACATAAAAACTGAAAAACAATCAAGCTAACAAACAGTATAAGCTGTATGATCTAACTTTGGGTGAAGACACATACAGATATAGAGAAGTAGATAAAAATATAACGTGGATAGAGAGCTTTTTTTATCAAACTGGGAGTTAGAACAGAAAGTATTTTTTAATTTTAACATTAATATTTTGATCATTTCTGCAATAAACACATATTGCTTGTGTAATATTTTCCAGGATATTTTAAAAACGAAGATTTGGGAAATTTATACTCTTCGTTTCTTCCCACGAGGGAGCAAGGAGGTTGAAGCAAGAGCAGTTTTATAAGTTTTGCCCCACCCTGCCTTTCTGTAAACACCAGCTACAACGTGGACTCCATTTGCACCAGCAGATCCCTCTTCTTTCTCAACATTAATTGGATCTGCTCAAAGGTACTTCCTAACTTAAAGAGCCTAACTTGGAGTAACTCATGACAGCCCCGCCCCGAGCATCAGTTTTGGGGAATGACGTTGACAATTTATCCACCTTTACTTGGTCACCCAACAAACTTCCATTATTCAGAAACCGAGGCTGTCTCACATACCAGCATGCAATAGGGTGGGTTGCTTAGCAACCACCAAAGGCACTGGGAAGCCGGAAGAAGGCACCCGCCAGAGATATTTTATAACCAAAAATGAGCTGCGCTACGTGTGTCTGGTTGCATTCAAGGTAACTAAATAAGAGATAAGACCCGGCTATTTTTGCATCCTGAGGAAAAATACTTGGCTCCTGCCCAGAAGGGCAATTACCTAAAAATCTTGGCAGGCCCCATGGTATGAGGAATGGTAACTGATACGAGGATGAAAAAAAAAAAAATCACTGACCTTCATAAATACTGATGATATGAGGATGGTTGAGGGATGACATAATCTCAATCTCTCGTCTGATGTGAACCATGTCTTGTTCATCCTTAATTTTGTCCTTACGAATGGATTTTATAGCAACCTGTAAAGTCAGGAAATGAAATGTTACTCAGAGAACTAAACAGATGCAAATCAGCCATTTGGGGGAGTTTGGAAAATAAATACAGATGTTACTTGTTGGCAGAATTGACAATAACAAAACAAAGCTTCGAATACCCCCTGTCATGTCTTTCATTTATAGCAGAAACACCCTTCTCTGGACAACAGAAAACATCAGGTTTTAACAGCCTGGGGTTTGGGATGGTCATTTTTTTTTTTCATAAAGCAGAGGCAGCTTCACGTGGCCGGATTCATTTACTCTAGGAATGGTGATCCTTTGAAAAGAAGAAAACGGAGAGCTCGGTTTACAGGGTATCGATGATTAAACGTGGATCCGTGAAATTAGTATCACTCAGCTCCTCCGGCAGCTGCCTCGGCTCTGGCTACAAAAAGCTTTACTGCATGTCCTATCTGGAGGCCACTTCTGCTCCAACCTTGGGTTTTAAGACTCCAGGTTGTGCTTTGGTTATGCACTTGCTGAGAAGCCAAATCCTTCCTCCATCCATCCTCTTGCCCAAGGCACCGTCAATAGCACATCATGTAACCAAAAGACTCGGCCTGGGGGACAATCAGCATAAAACCAAGGGAGTGACAGCTAGACGCCCTGCCCAGCCCCAGTGGATTCCCAACGTTCTGTACCAATGTCGCCTGCAAATCCAAACCGTTGAGAAGTGCCAGGGCCAAGATGCAGAGCAGTTACTCAAAATAAATTCATCAATAAAAAGGCATTAAATGACATGGGAATCTAATAAGGAAAAACATGTTTGCCAATGGATTCATCTTTGCTCATGAACAAGTTGGTTGGTAATTTAGTTTTCCTTGGCTCTCAGGGGGACACAAGCTACTTAGGTGGGAGAGGTATCCATGGTAACGAAGAAGCTTGCCAACCAATTTGCTGCGGGTTCTGAAAGCCTGCTGAGTCACCTCCATCCTGGTGCGTCTGTGCCTTAACGTACCTGTCCCACAGTTTCCTAGTAACTCAACAAGAACTGGGAAGCTATTTTTTTAAAATATATTTTATTGATTTTTTTACAGAGAGGAAGGGAGAGGGATAGAGAGTTAGAAACATTGATGAGAGAGAAACATCGATCAGCTGCCTCCTGCACACCTCCTACTGGGGATGTGCCCGCAACCAAGGTACATGCCCTTGACCAGAATCGAACCTGGGACCTTTCAGTCCACAGGCCGACGCTCTATCCACTGAGCCAAACTGGCTAGGGCTGGGAAGCTATTTTTATTACTGTTTTTGCTATTTACTGATCTCCCCAAAACCGGTTAAATGGACTAGCAGCTCTCTGTACTTCTCTTTTGCAGAACCGTGCCCCGTTGTAGTTAAATCAGTATTCATGTCATTAATTGACTCTCCACTAGTAGAGATCTTACTCACTGCTTTATCTTGATGCTCAACACCATGCCTGCCACGTGGCTGGCCTGAGAAAACACTTAGTGTGGGCAGGTAGGCAGGTAGACAGACAGAAAGGAAAGAAGAGGAGAAAGGGAGGGAGGGAAGGAGGGAGAAGGGGAGGCAAGGGTTGATGCTATTAGGTGGTGAGTGCTCAGACAAGAGAAGTGATAGTGGAATTGGAGCGAAAAAGAAGGGAGACTCCTGCTGATGGGGAAAATAAGACATCTGGGGGCAGCCAGCAATCTGAATCGGTGCCAGTAACCTAATGTACATTCTTGATAGCCTATAATTAAGGCACTGCCCCTTTCTCCACAATCTGGTCTTGCAAGACCTGTTTACCTAAGTACTCCCATTTTACAGAGGCCATAAACCATGAACAATACACAACCCCAGGAGGGGGTTATCAGCGCTGGCACCAGGCCAGGCCTTCAGGTGTGGTCTCAAGGCCCCCATCCCAACACAGGGGGCTTTTTGCAAAGCCTGCTAAAGTTCCGGAAGTCCCATCCATATTTGGGGGTCAAAGAAACCAAAGGGTATCAAGGGAGAGCTTCCTCCATATTGGTTTGCTCAGGATTTGGAGAGAAACAGTCCCCCTAAGTCACTGTACTAGTACATGCAAACCATCTGAAAATAAATGGGTTTTTCCTGTATCTCCAAGTACTCCTGTGTATTTTTCAGTCACCTGGTAAATTCAGTAACACTGCCAAACACCACCAAGACAGGCACGACGGGAAGATGACTTGGGATTTCTTGGACATCCTACCTACAGGGGCAATCAAGGAATGAAGGAAGCAGACAGGGAACACGAGACACCCTGCCGGATAAAAGGCGGCTGCACAGACAAGATTAAGCTTCCGGCTACAAGGCCCCTTTTCATAAGGGTGCCCGGCTCAGAGCTGCCCCGGGTCTTCACGACAGCCCCATTCAGCATGCAGCAAGAAAAGCCTCCGTGTGCTTACGTCAAATGTAAGGATATGACTGGAAGGCTTTATTTCATCTGAGCAGGGCCGGCGATCCTGAGAGCTGGTTCTTAGAGGAAGCAGACAGTGAGCACACACAGGCCTGGAGGATGTGGGTGGCTGTTGGACCCACTGCTACATTCCTCCATGAACTAAGATGGGAGGAGGGGAGAAACCACCCCTTTGATCATGCAGCAGGCTGAACTTGCCCTTGAGGAGGCCCTATTGTCCACTGACAATAGGAATACATTCTTTCAGCATCCAGGGTCAGGGGAGGGTAGTGACATTCTGGGGGTAAGAAAATAAGCCCACTTGTCAATCCCCTCCCCCCCAAAACAGGAGCCAGAGGCTGCGAGGGTCCCGCAGCGAATTTGCCAGGGGTGTGCTTCCAGCCCAGTGTGCAAGGGGAGTGCCCACATGCTAATAAAACCCCACTCGGCACTGAGGTCGCGCAAAGGGTTCGTTCCACAACGTCAATAAGCATGGTGGCTGTCCCTCCACAAAAGCTTCCCTCTTCCCACAATGAATCTTCTGTTGAAAATGTAAAAGAGGGGTCATTCTATCCCCTATTTCAAAGGGATGCTGGAAGTCAGGAGGAGACAGATGCTAGAAGTCACTCAGAACTGTGCAACTGCCAGGGTCAGAGGGAAGGCTTTCAGTTCAGCTCCCAAGAGCAGTGAGATGACTACCCAAGGTCACAGTTAATGGCAAACCACAAAAACGATAACGATAGTTGGCACAGACACTGTGCTAAGCGCTTTATACCCCTCAGATCATCTCATCCTTCTCATCACTCCAGCTTCAGCTTCACGCAACCCCCCTAGGGAGGACCCCCTCTGACCCCACTGGTTGATAAGGCCACCTGGCTGCCTCCTCTACACCTTTCCCCATGTTATCTCTCTGGGGGCATTTCACATTATCTGAAATTATCTTGCTTCATTGTTTGCTGCATATTCATTCAGCCTGTGGGCCAATTTCAGCTCAAGGCCTATTTCTGTTAGGACCCTGAGAGATAAGAATGACTGTCACATTTTCAAACAGTTGTTTAAAAAGGAGGAGGAGGAGATCTATACTAGTAAATGAAGCTTCTGCAATGGAATATAGTGCCTGCCTCATGAGGTTGAAGGAGAAACCAAGCCAGGTGCACAGTGAAGCAGTATTGCATAATGGCTAGTGACATGGCTTTGAGTCCTAGCTAAAATCCCTCGCTGGCTGTGTGACTTTGGGCAGGTTACATAACCTCTCTGTGCTTTAGTTTCCTCATCTGTAAAGTACAGAAATAACAGTACCAGCTTCATGGGTTCCTCCCTGTGAGGATTACACGTCGGGTGCTTAGAATGTGCCAGGTCCAGGCAGGGTAGGTGTTCAATAATGTCAACCATGTTTACGCCAGAGAAGTGTGTCCCAGAAATAGGGCCTTTCTTCCTTTCATCCACCAAGCAAACTTGAATTCCACCTGATTCCTCATGAGGCCATGAGGGAAGGCCTTGGGAATGGAAACCACATTTGTTCCCAAAGGACACAAAGGACTGGAACCTCTCTCTCCTGGGTCTTTAAATTGTACCCTCATCTGAAATGTCAGGAAGCTCAGAGGGGCCGGGGCCCTCAAGATCATCATGGCATCCGAGTCTGAGACCAAACAGGAAATGAACAACTTGAACCTAGGACCGTCTTCCCCATCTCCTTCTTGTGGCTGTCCACCCAGGTGAACAAGGGAATAAACTCTTCCTCCTTAGAATAAAAAAGCTGACTCACACTATCCAGCTCAGCTTTCCTGGATTTGTTTATCCACTTATTCCTTTGAGCGCCAACCAGGTACCAAGCACAGTGCTGAGACCACGCGAGAGGCAGCCAGCGCAACTCTGCTCTGGCCCTCACGGTGGAGGGGAGGGGGGACAGGGACAAGACGGAAAAATTGCACAGATAATTACATAATTTCCCTCAGGACCAAAAGCTACCGAAGACATGCACGGAAAGGCCAGCATTATAGAAAAAAGGCCCTTTCCAGTTTTCCTCCATCCTCACATCTACAAAGAAAGACTGAGATAAGTAAAGGGGCCAGCAGGAAGAGATTACCAAATGTCTGAAACCATACACCCTCCAAAAAGAAAAAAAAAATCCAATTTGTTCTTGCACGAGTCAGATTTCACTCCGCCTTCGAAATGACTACAGCCAGGAAGTCAGGTGTCTGAGCCCAACATGCAGCACAGCAACTTTCATAAATGTCCCCTCGTCTAGACGGCACCGTGCGCCTTATAAAACGGTCTGCTTTTAAAGAAGGCCACCCCCTCGTTTAATGTTTAAACCGTCTGCAGCCGCAGGTCTGGCCAGGGACCGGCCAATGCTGCCCTGTGGTGTCTGCCTGTTTAAGAGGCACACTGGGCCCAGCCAATTGCCATCCTTTGTTAACGGGCTCAGTCTCCTCTTCTGCAGAGGTTGGTTTGCCTTTTTGTGAATAACCACCCAAAACCACCTGCTCTGAGGCCTGCCACTGTGGCTGCTGTACATGAAGAGAGCCTGGTGATTTCAGCAAGGCTACGAGGAAGCAGAGAAGTGTGGTGAAAGCTTAGGCTTGTACTGGCTGGCTGACCGCAGGCAAGCCTGAACCTTGCAGGCCTCAGTTTTCCTGATCTGTAAAATGGAGTTAGCAAGTTGTACCTCCTGAGGCTGTTGTAAGGAATAAAAATAATGTAAGTGCCTGGACACAGTAGGTGCTCACTGAATCGCGGTGACTATAAACGAAGCCCATCAGATACAACGTCCTGGACCGTGTTTTAGGGGTGATGAGCCCACAGACCTCTCCTCTCCCCGTTTCCCCCACACAGCTTCTCCCCACATTTATACTGCAGGAAGAGCAGGTGAAAATTCATATCTAGCCTGCATGCCTGCACACAGCAGGCAGCCAGCTGTCTTCCTAGCCTGCTTTGGGGAGTGGGGACGTTCCGGGCAGGTTGTGTGTATTTGAGGCTGTAGCCAAGAGAATCGCTGCCATATGTCAGCCTGCAGGGAGTGCTCTAGAACAGTGCCTCTCCTACAGGGGTCACGGGCATACCGTTAACTAAAATGCAGATTCTGAATCCAAAGGTCTAAGGGGGGCCTGGGAGTCTGCATCGCTGGCAAGCTCCCTTGTGATGCCAGTGATGCAGGTGCAAGGACCCACTTTGCGTAGCAAGATCTTAGCGCTCTGCCCTTGGCCCTGACAGACCAATATTTTAAAATCAGTGACAACATTCTTCATAATAACAGTGACTGACATTACATGTGACCATGTGCCAGTGGGCCTTAGCTCATTTCATCATTACTACACCATTTTAGAGGGGAAGAAACTGAGGCTTAGAGGACATAAGTATTGCCCAAAGTCAATACAGCTTGCAAACAGCGGAGCTACGACTCCAACCCAGGCAGACTGAGCCCAGAGGCTGCTGATCCTTGAGGCTGTGGATAAGTCAGGATGGACAGCAAATGTGGTAGCTGATAGAACCTCTCATACTATTCTCCCAAGCTCAGTGTGATGGGCCCCTTCCAAGCAGATGAAGTTTTACAGGGTCCCATGTCAGGTGCTAAGAGATGGGACTGGGGAGTGAGGAGCAGGAAGGACACACGCCATGAACACGGCATTAGCATCGCTTAGTGAAAACAAGGCTACAGTTATCTGGCAGCAGGAGCTGGCAGCTTCCCCGCCATTCACAAGGCGTGATCTCACGCCCAGCCACGTTCCACCAGCCATGTCCCACGTTCCACGTTCCACCTCCCACCTTCCACCTTCCTCAGGGAGCTGCAGGGCATTGAGTCAGAGGCAGCTCAAGGACCTTTTCTTAGCAGGGGCCCAATGCAAGTGGCCTCCAGGCAGCCAAGCTGGAGGCCAGTGCATGCTCCCGCTCCTGTCTGGTTGACGGTCAGAGTTCCGGCAAGGCAGAGCTCCACCAGGCTACATGGGTCCCAACCTCCACAGGATCACTCATTGGCTTTCACTCAGAAAGTCAACCATCACCCCAGAGATGCCACCCAGGAGACCATCTTGCAGCCAAAGCCCCTAATTAACACTCCGGTGTCGGGTGAATTTCCCGCCAAAATATAAGATGGCGCGGGCAATTATTTAGGTTTCCCGCGCAAAATCAGGGATTTTTATGATACCTATTACCCCAATGGGTATGAAACGGTTCGCATACGCAGGTAGGTATCTTTGTGAACGGCAAACAAACAAATATTTGGTAATACGCAGTTACAATCGGCCCGAGTTTACACGTTTCCCGCACTCCACCGCAAATCTATATGAACCGAGTTAAGACGGCTCCCGCGGAGTACGCGCAATTCACTCGAGCCGACTTAACTCGTTTCCCCCACTCCAAGTGTTAATTAAATGACCTCCAGCTCTTCGTGAGCAGCCTGGCCAACTCAGGAACACACTCCAGCAAGTTGCAGTGATGCAACCGGCCCCACAGGGACCCAAGCCAGCTCCGCCGTGGGTCCCACAGGCCTCTTCCTCTCGGGCCTGTTGATTCATGTCGTTACATGGATGTTTTCTCAGACAGAAGCAGATTGGAAGCCAAGAGTTGTATCAACAGGCTCTGAGGAGAGGCACCCTGATGCCAGGGAGCACGGCGTGTGTGAAAAAGAGCTTCTCCTTCAAAGAATGGCATCCCGCCATTCGCCACCACCAGCCCTTTAATCTTGTAGGAGGCTCTAAAAATATAACCCTCTGTAACTCGGTTCTCAATCCTCTATTTCCCAAAACTCCCCATCAGGCATGCTGTTTCCTGGGATGATACTGATTTTTCTCCTGCTATGAAAAATGTGTTCTATTTCCAGAACTTAAGCAGCAAATCAGATTTTTATTTGACGGTGCCAAGGCCTGCTTGGGAGCACCTCAGAGAGGCCTGGGGTATTTTTTCTACATGTACAGTCAGTCCCTGATCTCCATCGCCCTCCCTTCAAAGACTGGGCTGAGACTGTCATCATTGCACGTGGTGATGCCACCAGGAAAGTCGAATTAATGACTAAGCAATCTCGGGCGGATTTACACTCCCTGCATGGCCGGCACTGGGGTTTGTAAACACAAGATAGTGGCCATGGCTGACCGAGCAGCGAAAAGAAGGCCAAGGGAAAGTCAATACCAGTAGCAATGCCAAAAGCAAGCAACAAACCAGCTCCGAGTGCACAGTTAGATTCTCAGAGGAAACAATTTGCAAAAGGGTGGGGGGACAAATGCAAAATGGTCAAAATGCAGATTCCATGGCCCATCCGGGTCTACTGAATTTTCAGGGTAAGAACAGCTCCTGTCAGCATTTTTTTATGCACATCCCTGGTGATTCTGCTACATTCTGAAGTTTAAGAAATGCCATCTTAAACCAGAGTGAATGTGGCCAGGATGGCCCTTATTATTCTGTACCTTAAATACTCAACATTAGGTGACTAGTGAAAATTGACGAGCTGCCCATCAATAGAGAGGGGAATTACAAATAAGCTGCTTCCTGGGGGGAACTCGGTGACCCCAATTAATTTACCCTGGCACACGGAAGGCTGCTTCCTCTCGTCCTCGCCGGAGGCGGGCCTGTGGCCGCTGTAAGGGCAGGAAGCTGGCTGCTGAGGGGTGACTTCATGCTCAGCATACAACCGGGGGCTCCCACGCCTGGTCAAAGTGGATGTGTCCAGAGGAGGAGAGAGAAAGTGAGCCCCGGAGCCTCACGTCCTGCCTGCTGGCTGCCGGGAGGAGCCTTCTCTTACGAGGATCCCCTGGACATCTCTCGGGGCTCTGCTCTAATAAACACCCCCACGGCCGCCTGTGTGAAAAGGCCTCCAGCAGCACAAGAGATGCTACACCAGCAACTGGGGTCACAGAAGGCCTGAAAATGCAGGCTGTGTGGCTGGGACTCCAGTGGCCAAGCAGCTGTTTATGAACTCCCGCGTCAGCAAAAGCCAAGTGCAACAGCCACTCGAATTCTCACGGGCCACTGCTCTTCTTTCAGGTTGCAACTGCCCGGGGGAGGCAGAGGCCGGGCAGGGCTCGAGGGCTGAGGCTATTCACAAGTTGGACAGCCTCAACTGGTAGCGTCCGATCACTCTGACTCTGTTTATAACACGGCTTGGATAAGCGTAGAGTCGTGCAACTTTTATACATCGGCCTCCAAGCCCAGCAGAGCTCCAGCCAGAAACGCTAAGAAACCAGGCATCAGCGCCTGTGCCTTGTCATCAAGCGCAGCCACTTGGCCCCCCTGCACAGAGGGGTCCTCAGGAAAGCATGTCACAGGCTCAGCTTCCTCGTCTGCAATGAGGAGGCCAACGGTACCCACAAATCGGTATATGCAGGAATCAAATCGGCTTGTGCATATGATGGAGGGCAGAGGCCAGGAGTCACTATAGTAGAGGCACAATGAGCTCCATGATCATCCGCAGACGTCAGAGTTGCAAGGACCTTGGAATGCTCTCTGCCGCCTCCCCTCCCCTCCCCTCCCCTCATTTTACAGATGAGGAAAATGAGCCCCAGCGAGGCTAAAGCACAGGCTCCCACGCGAACAGCAGCACTGGGACTGCAGCAAGAGTCCTGAGTCTCACTCCGGTACGGGATTATTACTCTGGGCAAGGAGTCCTAAGTTCCCAGCCACGGCCAGCAGCAGTGCAGGAACTGCCACAGAAAGGTTCGACATGGACCTGGGAGGCGGGCTCTTGCACGGCGCAGTCCCCAGAAGAGCTGCATTATTAATGCACCGAGATAAGGAGTGACAAACACTCCTAAGGATGCTGGCCAGTGATGACCCGTTTCGCAGCACGATGCATTATTTCAGCTCCATCTAATTCAGACACTCCGGGGACACCGTTTTCAGTCCAATTCAGCCCAATCATTGTTCCAGTTTCTTAAGGCTGATTGGATATCACACATGGATAGGCATACTTGGGAGGTTTTCATCCCATTATTTCTTAATTCAC
The DNA here is from genome assembly GCF_028538775.1 of Myotis yumanensis. Lineage (NCBI taxonomy): Eukaryota > Metazoa > Chordata > Mammalia > Chiroptera > Vespertilionidae > Myotis > Myotis yumanensis. The sequence continues at coordinate 202,456,627 of NW_027223754.1, forward strand.
TGAAAACAGTGCTTTTAAATATTAACCTCGGGCTGCTACAGAATCACTGACCTTGGGAGCAATGAACAAGGAACACAAAAGACCTAAGAAACGAAATTAGTTTTCCAAAGGGAAAAGAAATGAGTCCATTGAATTTAGCTCATTCAGGTGAGCAAAACAAAGAAGAAGTTTTTAATTTCTTACAATGAAAAAATACATAAGACATGCAAAAAAAGGGGGGGGATGGCTTTAAATTTTATTTTATACTTTAACCATGGGTAATTTTATAGCTAAGTGAAAGAAGATTCTTCAGAAGTTATTTTTATCCCGACAGACTCCCTCTTAGTCGAAAAACTGATTTATGACCATTAGAGTGAGCAAAGACATATCAGACAGGGAAGGAACAATAGCCCGGCTGCAGCCTGTCCCCCGGGGCCCTCATTCATCATCCCCTCACAAGAAGAAGCTTTTTGCCTTCCAAGGGAAGCTCTCCTTGTCCATCCACCCAGAGAGTTAACAGGCTGGTTCCTGCTCCACAGTCCCACTGCCAAATCCATCTGGATGCTTATCAGCCCGCTAATTACCTCTGCAAACCTGCCCAGGATGCTTGTCATGGCAGCACCTCCGGCTACAAAAGCTCAGCCCCCCAGGCGATGACAGCCCGACCCCCAAGGAGCATGCTCAGTTCCAGGAAGGCATTTCAGGATCTCTGCCAGGATCCCTGTCCTCAATAACTAACTTCTTCAGCTGACCGTCTCCTCCACATCCATCCCCGGCAACAAATCCCATATAGTTCACGCAGGTCGCTTTTCACAACCTCGCTCACCCTTACCGGTGGGTTTCAGTGGCACAGAGACCGTACAACTCCAGGGCCTAGCAGGTGCCTGGTGTATAATAAACGCCAAAAAGCTATTGCTGAAATGGACCCCAACTATTTAAAAAGGACTCTTAATATCATGCTAAATGAAGTCAGACAGAAAAAGACAGATACTGTATGATTTCACTTACATGTGGAATATGAAAGGCCCAAACTCACAGACATACAGAGTAGATGAGTCGTTGCCAGGAGCTTGTTGGGGATGGGGGGCGGAGCATAATGGGGGGATGTTGGTCAAAGGGTGCAAACTTTCAGCTATAAGATGAATAAGTTCCTGGGATCTAATATACAGCATGGTGAGTATAGTTAACAACACTGTATTATATACTGGAAAGTGTTAAGAGAGTAGATCTTAAATGTTATCACACAACACACATACAAATTAGAAAAGTAATACGTTATGTGAGGGGATGGAGGTATTAACTAACCTTATTGTGATCATCATTTTGCCACATATATACATAATAAATCATCACCTTGTACACCTTAAGCTCACATAAGTTATATGTAAATAAAGATGGGGAAAGGACCTTAAAAAGCCATAAAACCATGGCAGGACATCTTCTTCCACATGCACCTGTCACTGAGTCTTCTTTTACTTACTAATCGCTCAAACACTGAATCCAATCCGTCCTTGTCCTGAAATCACTTAGCCTGAACTTGCTGGTCGTTAAAATGGAGCCGGGCTGGGAGATAATTCACAACAATAGCTAAAATCAATCATAATAAACAACAATAGCTAAAATCAATCATAATAACCACCTGTCAAGCCCTTCATATAGGCCAGGCACTGGGCACCATCCCGTGGAATGCCTCAACCTCTCATTCATTAAATTCTTACAGAAACAGCATTGTTTCTGCTTTCTTAATGAATGTAAACTGAGTCTGGGGGAGTTAAGTAACGTGCCCTGGGGCACACAACTAGTAAGTAGGAAAGCTGGGTCCTGCTAAAAAAAAGAAAAAAAAACACCCAAAGACCATATTCTTAACCTCTGAACCACTGACAAAGCACCGCACCGTCCTGGCACATGGCCAGTGCCTGGTGAAAATGAGCTCCATCAGAGTCTCTGGAGATGAAGGCCCCACCAATGCCACATGGCCTCATCCCCACCCTAAGTCTTTTTTTTTAAGCTAAAATTTAAACCACTTCCATCTTCAAAAGCACACCCACTGGTGTTCCTTGCTGCTCTCTGAGAGGCCAGCCAATGCAGTTGGCAGAATCAGACAGCACGGTCTGGGAGGCGTGTTCCTAAAGTGATGCAATAATGAGTCAATTCTCCAAGCAAGCAATTTTGGGAAATCTACTCTGAATAAGGCATTCACCCAGATGCTGTAAAATATGACCCAGACCTACCCTTTACGTTGCTTACAATCCAACTGGAAAGGACAGTGGACACGGGGGCTCCTCCCTGTCCAGTAACCATTCACCCTTCTACTAGTAGACACTCCCTGGCTTTACTCAGGGGACCAGCCCTACCCCATTGGATGCAGTTTTAAAGAAACTGTCAGTCAAGATAAGTCATGCCAATGGGTGGATCCATGATCCTAGAGTTTGACTAAGGAGATGCTCTTTCCCCAGAATTGAATTTTCAATGGTCTGAAAGCAGCTGGGGCATTCATCCCAGCAATCTTAGAAGAGAACATCTGCTAGTACTTTCTCCTACCTAGTTCCATGGGGCTTCCTTAGTTCTTGTCTTTCTTTTCCCAATCTGGTCCTGTAGGATATGCTGACTGGAGGTTTAGTAAGGATCACTTAGACCCATCTTGCAGAAAGGTGAAGGAAGTATAGACATATTTTCTCCCAAATAAAGTTCACACCAATAAAATATTTACCAGTTGTTATTGACTGAATTGAAACCCTAATTATTGAAACCCACATTTATTGAAACCCTAATCCTTAGAGATAGGACCTTTAGGAAGGTAATTAAGGTTAAATGAGGTCATAGAGTAGGGTCCTGATCCAAAAGGGTTGGTGTCCTTTTAAGAGCAGGAAAAGTCACCATGAGCATATGCACACCAAGGAAAGGACATGTGAGGACATAGCAAGAAGGCGGCTGTCTACAAGCCATGGAGAGAGGCCTCACCAGAAACCAATCCTTCTGGCACCTTGATAGTGGACCTCTAGTCTCCAGAATTGTAAAAAAATAACTTTCTGTTATGTAAGCCACTCAGTCTGTGTTATTCTGCTAGGACAGCCTAAGCAGACTAATATACTAGTCATTATCCATTCTACCTAAAACCCAGTCAACATGTAAACTAACAAAAGGGAAGGCCATCCATGGTCAATACCAGGCATAGCAAGCAGAGAATGCAGAACAGCAGCCCTAACTGCTTTGTTCACCCCTGTATCCCCAATATCTAGGAAAGAGTCTGGTACTATAGCAGACATCCAATAAATGTTTATTGAGTTGAGTTGAATCAAACATGATAAATAGCAAAAGTCTTAATTTTCATAAGGATGATTCCTTTCTCACCCATCCACCCACTAGTACCAACCTGGCCCAGTGTCTACAAGTTGCTGAAGTCAGACAACGTACCCAGATGATATCCCGGATTCCCCTCTGGTCCACGCTTCCACGCGGCTCCCGTACTTGTGGGTAAGACCACAAACCCCTGTACTTGTGCAATACCATGGGGTAAATGACCAACTCCTATGTACACATGGGCACCCCACTTAATTTTACTCCCCCACCCCATGAGACAGGCAGGAGAGGGAAACAGTAACTGAGGAAAAGAACTCCCCAAGTCCCCACAGGTCATAAAGTCAACACCCAAGTTTCAACCCAGGTACTTGGATTTTTAGCCAATGCTTCTTCCGCTGAACCACAGCTGTTTCCACATTTCATCAAATCAACGGAAACGTGGGGTAAAGAAGAAATACTCTGAGTCCTGGCGTAGCGATGCTTCCTTTTACTGGAGCTTAAGCCTTGGGGAAAACGAACTCAGATTTCGAACTGTTCAAATGTTGTGGGCGACCTGGCCAGGGAGCTAATCAGAACAACTTGGGAGTGCGGCGAAACAAGGACACCCCTTCCTGGATCAAGCATTGTCTTTATGGCAACACTTCATAAGAACCATTCTCTTACAACAAAACTGTCAAATCCAGCAACCACAGGCCAGAAACATCCCAGCTGAACCCCGCCAAGCGGCTTTCTGATGTACTGTACACACAGATACCAATATTCCCCAGATGTTCTCCATGTAAAACATTTGGTTTGAGACACAGCCCTTCTTTCCCAAAAACTCTTACATTTGTTTAATGGACTCATACAGTTCAGCTAAAATATCCTGGAGCAGACATCTGAAGCTAGCCCGGCTCTGATGCAAGCATCCCATCTGCAGAAAAGACAAACAAGTAAATAAGACAAACCTCCCCAAGATTTATGCTGCCTGCATCTTTTAAGCAGGTCATAAAATGTAAGCTATGTACGGAGAGCAATGCATGTTGCTTTCAAGTGTGTTTCTGAATCCATTTCCTTGTTAATCTAAGACTGATGTTCAAACAGAGAGTGGTCTGACATGCTGAAGAGGAGGCGACATTCTCTCTCTACTCCCTCAGAAAAGGAGTTAAAAAATCTGTCACTTGAGCAATGTAGATGATTGAGGTAAAGGTAGGTTTTTCCTGAAGTTAGTTATCCAAACACAGCAACAGTTCCTTTATTCCAAAGCCCCTTATCTCTTCACCCACAATCGAGAACACAGGTAAGAGGTGGCAAAAGATTTCTAAGTGCCCATCAGTAGACAAGTGGATAAAAAAGCTGTGCTACATTCACACAATGGAATAGTACTCAGCTGTAAAAAAGAAGAAAATTCTACCTTTCACAACAGCAAGTATGGACCTAGAGGTCGTATGCGAAGTGAAATAAGCCAATCAGAGAAAAACAAATACCATATGATTTCACTTATATGTGGAATCTAATGAACAAAATAAACAAACAAAATAGAAAAAGATTCATAGATACAAAGAACAGGCTGACAGCTGTTAAGAGGGGAGGGAGGTGTGGGGGCTGAGTGAAAAAGGTGAAGGGATTTTTTCAAAAAATCTCATAGATACAGACAACAGTATGATGGTTACCAGAGGGAAAGAGGAGTGGAAGGAGGTAGAAGAGGGTAAACTAAGGATAAATGGTGAGGGAAGGAGACTAGACTTTGGATGGTGAATACACAATACAACATACAGATGAGGGACCATAGAATTGTACACTCGAAACCTACATAATTTTATTAAACAATGTAACCCCAACAAATGCAATTAAAAAAGAAGATGCGGTGAAATGAGAAACGCATTGGAACTCCAGTCAAGGGATTCAGCTTGGCCACATACTGACTGGGTGACCCTGGCCTGCCCGACTCCCCCACAGTGGCTCAGTCTATTACGTGAGAAGAAAAAACTTCACTAGACTCACTGTCAGGGACTGTTCAGCTGTGAACGCTATACACATAAGAGCAACAAAACCTTAGAAAAGCCAAGAAATGTCATCAAATTCATGCACTGAGTCCCCACAGATGATCACCCGTAGTTTTCCTACTAACAGTTCTAACAAGCTTCGTCACGGCCAATCTGTGGGCAAGTGGGGAAATAGAACTAGAAAGTCGCTAGGACAGCCTCACTGACAGAATCAAGACAGGACAACTAACTTCACCTTTAATCTTGTCCTCTGAGGGTTCGGTATTGAGCATGCATTCTTTTTGCTGTAGGGAAAAAGAAGAATTTCACTGTTTAAAAAGGTCACAAAAAAGGAATGAAAGTTGATGAGGGAGAAGATAGGCAAACTATAAATAGCAGACATGAGAATTCCAAAACACAGTACTGAGGACTATTTAGAAGTTCCCCGAAGACATCAAGACAAGGATAACCTCTCTTCAAGGTGCTTTGTTTTAAGGAGCAAGAAAGTCTGAATGTACTTAGAAAGATTTCCATAATAAATGGATACAATCTTTTTAGTGAGCTTCAGTTACCTGGAAAAATATATCTAGAACTCTGTATTATAACGTAATATCTCCACTTAACCAGGAGTCGCATTAACTGGTATTCTCCATTTCCTTGACCGAGGCTCATGCAGGTTGAACAGTACTGGTTCCTGGGCTCCTCTCTGCCTTTCCCGTACCCTTCGGTTCAATCAGCCAACCTCCCACCACCATCCCAGCCAAACCAACGGCTCCAATATGGCGGCCTCTACAGTCCATGGGACATCTCATTCTCCAACAAGGCCAGCAAATTGTGGCCCGACTGTAACTTCCTCCATTCTAAGGATCATCCCCAGAGTTCAGACTTGTGCTTACTCTCCTGACTGCCAAGAAAAGGCAACATGCAATGAGATAACATATAGAAAATGCCCAGGAGTGTGTCCAACATACAGCAGAGTCTCCAAAACTGCTTTTTGAATAACTATTATTAACAAATAAACCGTATGCAGAGGTGTAAGTAAGAACACTACAGTGAGAGCCTCAAAATATGAGCCTGAGAGGGCGATGTCAGAAGGCAAAGTGAGACAGGGGTTGGGAGGAAGGGGACAGCTGTAGCCTCTTTTAAGAGGACACTTCAGGTCACCCCACTAAAAGAAGTCCCTCCAAATGTACTTCTGTAGCCCCTAGGGAATCAAGTTTGCAGGATGGAATTATTTCCCTGAAATAAACAGACACACAAAGGTCGCGACAGCTGGGGCCTAAAAAGAAAACAAGCCGGCTGCCGATTTATGGGCAGCCTCTGATGCAACAGAGCCGAAGGTCCCGGCCCAGGCCCCGTGGGATGGCTTCCGACACACAGTCCCCACTGAAGAATGCATACTGGGGGCAAGAGTCGGGGGGGGGGGGGGGGGGGTGGGGGGGGATCCACCTTCCTACGGACCAGGCCCCAGCGTGACCAGACATGGATGGGGACACCTTCAGGAGTACAGATCCTTGGACCTCCACAGTCCGCGTGCTTCAGCCAGTGGCTCTCAACTCCAGCAGTGCATTACAGCAACCTAGGGGACAGTTTAAAACTCCCGATGCTTGCGCCCCATCCCCAGAAAGCTTTTTTAACGCTCAGCTGGGACTGAGAACCAGTGGGGTAGCGGGAAGAGGCCCAGAAGGACCCGAGTTTTGACCTACTGTGATTACTGGAGCAGATCGGTTACTCTTTCTGAGCATCAACTTCCTTAACTGCAAAGTGGGGATAAGAGTCACTACATGCCACAGAGTTGCGGTGAAACGAGGGGACGCATGTGTACTGCCTCATTCGGTGTCTTGCAGAAGACACACTGTGTTCCATAGACGTTCACTGCTCTCCCTTTCACTCTCCTCTGTCCAGGTTCTTCCAAGTGGGTCAGGAGTGCTGGGCACGCCCCACTCTACGGGGTTTCCTGCCTTGCTAAGTAGTTAAAAAAGGGTGGAAGGCAGACACATCCTTCCTTGCGTTGGACCCCCCTCCACATATACAAAATACACCCACAATGAACCCCTACTGGGTGAAACGGGCATATTCTATGGCAAAACTGTAAAAACTGAGTCACAAGTAGCAAAATGAAGGAACTCCTAGTTTTTAAGGTCTGCTTTGCTTTTCCTGTCTAGATGATAGACCCATCTTGGGTGTGACCCTTTCTCAGGAAGTCCCTGCGTATGTCTCTGTCCCCACTTTAGGCCAGATGTAAGAACCACACAGGCCTGGTGCATAGTAGGACCAAGGGAATGTTCACTGAATGAATGAATTATGCTTCTTGAGGTCAGTGATGAGCATCTGCAGATCAACAGAGCTCATAATGACCAAATGTGTTAATCCCCTAAACAGGCAATTCAGAAATATACTTGCACTTTGATCCTGAGCAACCGGCAGAAAAGGAGATAAAGGCCCATTTGGCATTTGGAAGGCAGCTGCTCAAAGCCCAGTGACCGTGAGCAGCACTTCATGGGCAAGTGACTTAAATTGCTGGGCCTCAGTTTATCCACTGTAAAATGAGGATAATAATGGTACATACCTTTTAAGAGTACCTCGAGGATGAAGTTAGGTGAATGATTTAACGTGCTTGGATTCTCGCCTGGCACTACTACTGCATGCAACTGTTTATTTTTGTTATTATTATTATTATTACTCCATGGAAGGATAATAGCAAAGAGACCTCAAGCTTCAGGTCCAATGTAAGAAGACAGGGTCTTCTGATTATCACAAGAGAAGGGGTGGGCTAAAGAAAACGGGGTGGTGTATCCCCAGATGAATACAACAACTAGCTTCCCGCTGCTGTGTTTCTCCAAGTAAAGACTATGGACCAACTCCTCACACTCACTTGGGTTGCCCGGTTAAAGCATCTCAGGGTCTCAGGTCACCCTGAGTCCCACCCCAGACCTGCTGGGTCGGATTCTCTGGGGTGGGCGCTGAGGAGGGTGCATTTTAACAGGCACACCCAGGAGATTCACACGTCGCCAAAAATTTAAGAACAATTGGATTGGATAAGCTCCTTTACTAGAGAATCGTGTCTGTTTGCTCATCACTGTATCTCCAGAGCCTGACACATAATCTGTGCTCAAGAACTATCGGATGAATCCATTCAATGGTTACAACTCTAGAAGAATTCGTTCAATTTTCTGAAGGCCCACTGTGTGCGAGGCACATGCCAAGCAATGCTGAATCAGACAGCTTCATTCGTTCATTCTAAACGTCTTTACTGGGCGCTCACTACATACCAGGCACTGTCCTAGACACTGAAGGCACAGAAAAGATGACGAATGAGGTTGCTTAGAGATCATTTACAGATGGTGACAAGGGCTACGTATGGAGCTAATCAAGCAAAACAAGGGGTGGAGTGTGTCACAGCAATGATTAAACTCAGCATCCAGAGCAGGTCTGCCCTTCATAACTTTCCATGATGACAGAAATTACGTTTTCTGCACTGTCCAATGGTAACCACTAGCCACAGAGGGTTATTAAGCACTCAAAAAGTGGCTAGGACGACCAAGGCACTGAAATTTTCATTTTATTTAATTGTACTTAATTTTCATTTTAACAGCCACGTGTGTCCATCGAAGACAGTGCAGGGCTAGAGGCAGAAACAGATAAGTAAACTGGAAACTGTAACACAAGGCAATACGTGCCAGGGGCGGCATGCGGGGAGTGCGGGAACAGAGCTCCATGTGTTATCAAACGCCTCTCACCCAATTACCAGATGCCCTAATGTTCTCAGGCTCCAGGATCTGAAGAAACAAGGTCAGGTACAAGGTACTGTGCTTGGGCTGGAATTTTTATAGCCCATGATCAGTTGGAAGTGGTATGCAGCCCAGCCAAGCCCCAGAGACTGTGGTTCAAGAACACACCACCGTCCGAAAGGCCTGCCCACAGCTGTCAGAGAGCTCGCTCTCTCTCTTCCCCGTCATTCCGTTGATGGTCATTTTGTCCCTGGCTAGAACGTCCCACTGGGCCCGAGACACTGCACGGATTTTATGAGATTTCTTCACTTCCAGCTTGAGTACAAACACAAGCCTCCCAAATTCCACCGGAAAATTGGGGGCTAATCCAAACATTTCATAAAATTAGAACTCGTTGTGGGGCTGAGAGGAATTCAGACTGTGCCGCCACCAGAGAAATGCAAAATATTTGTTATAATTTTTCCCTTCATGAGCTGTATTTTAAGAAGCAAGTGCTTTTTCTGGCTTGAAGCAAAGGGGGTGGGGGGATCGGACGAGTTTTTGTTTTTTTCTCTGGTTTGCAAAAGGCATCGCCAGAGGAAAATAATCGAGGAATCCTGTCCGATGTGCTAATCCCTCAGCTAGAGAGGTAACAAACCTTCCCACTCTCAGCTGCATCTTGCCTTTAAAAAAAAAAAAAAAGTGTTTTTCCTGGAAAATGGCACTTTGGAGCCATAATGTTCTTCTTGCGCTTTAAGCGCAGAATTTTTATATCTGAGATTCTGTTAGCAAGAGAGGCACTGCAATCATTCATTCAGGCGTGCCTGCCACATGTCACCAATATTGACTTGCCAGGCACTGTGCTAGGCACTTGGGATGTACCAGTCAGTAGAACCGAGGGACATCCTGCCCTGGTGGGACACGCCTTCCAGTGAAGAAAAGCAAACAAGAGAGGATTCAGCCCCCGCCGCTTTGAAGCAATTTGGGGGTGAGACATGAGGGTTCACCAAAGGCAGAATCTGAAAGAGGCTGTAATGTAAGCTCTGAGTGAGAGAGCAGGAATCTGTCTCATTGTCATCATCGCTCTCTCCCTGTCGCCCAGAGCAGAATCATGTTGGACACATAGCAGGCATTCAACAAATATTTGTTGACTGAATAATGAATCCTAAAACAAAACTTAGGCCCAGAGCTCTCCTCTCACAGATAAGCTGGTTGAAGTCACAGAAGGGACATCTCTTGCCCAAGGTCATGCAGCTGAAGCTGTGGCAATGCTGGGACTGACTCCCAAGTCTCCTGACGACATCCCCAGACTCAGGACACGCCACAGCCATTCAACAAATTTTTATTGCATTCTTCTCGTGTGCCAGGCACTGAACACTAGGAGGAGAAAAATGAGTAAGACACGGAAAAATCAAGATTTTGGAACCAAGTTCCTCAAATTGCTGTCTCGCAGCCTGGAGACAACTTTCTCTGAGCTTTACATCATGGTTCAACAAACCAAAGCAGAGGCTCACAGGGCTCCATACCCATGAGAGGCCCTGGGGCCCAGTGGTTACAACCATGACCCTGATGTTCTACAGCCCAGCCCTAAATCCCGCTCTGCGACTTTGGGCCAGTCACTTGATCTCTCTAAGTCTCTCCTTCCTCGTCTGCAAAATGAATACACTAATAACACAGGCTCAGAGGATAGAAGGCATGTAAAGTACTTAGAACAGTGCCTGGCACACACTCATCACTCACTAAATCTTTCCTGCTATTAGGGCTGTTAGGGAAAGGAACACACACACACACACACACACACACACACACAGACAAACAAACACACACACTCAAGAAGGTGGATACGATTAGTAGAGATTTCCACTTAATTCCTCCCCTCTCCAGGATTCCTGCTACCAGCTACTTGCATGCCCACACACTGGGTCCCTCCCTGAGCATTCCATTTGATTCTGCCCCAGAAAAGTTATCAATTAACCTTGAGGAAGCTGCAAAGGGGACTTCTCCCTGGCATGAGCGCATCACTGCCCTGCCCTGCCTTTCCATCCACACTGGTGCTGGGCTCTGCACTCAGCAGATGGACAGACTATCAGCTTCTTCCCTCCCACTGCTTCTGCGGCTTAGAGAAGAGTTCACTTTCCAATCTACCCAGAACCACTCACCACAATTATGCGATGGACTGCGAAGAGCTTCTCCAAGTTCGTTGGCATCTTTTTTAATTGATTCTGTGAAAATCAAGGCTGTATAATGGATGTGCTTGAAGCAAAGGAAGGAATTCTGAGAGATTAAAAAAAAAAAACTAACCCAAAGGAATCGGTTTCCTTGAACGGACCAGCAAGGAAGGGTAAGTGTGGACCACAAGATGGGGATCTAGAAATGACCGGTAGGTACACCTTCTACAACCAAGAGGTGATGAGCTCCTTTGGGGCAGAGGTCATATCTTGTCCCTTATTGCCCCCCGCCCCCCAACACCATGCCTACACAGTCCCTGGCACTGAGGAGGAGCTCAACAAATACCTGAAGACATACATATTTTTAAATGTGCTGTCTGGGAGAAACAGAAGGAACACCTGCCACAAGAAAAAGTGACAAAGATAGTTCTACTCCTTCTTAGGAAGCTGCTTAGGGTCACCGCTGAGAACTCAGGCAGACGTGGGCTTCATTCCTGCCATCATCAGACCCTCTGTGGTCAAGTGGGGGTGCCAATAGCATCTCTCTCACAGGCTGGGTCTAAGGCAGCCATGGGCAAACTATGGCCCGCGGGCCAGATCCGGCCCGTTTGAAATGAATAAAACTAAAAAAAAAAAAGACCGTACCCTTTTATGTAATGATGTTTACTTTGAATTTATATTAGTTCACACAAACACTCCATCCATGCTTTTGTTCCGGCCCTCCAGTCCAGTTTAAGAACCCATTGTGGCCCTCGAGTCAAAAAGTTTGCCCACCCCTGGACTAAGGCCAACAAGAAAGTCAGTGAGATGAGCCAGGCAATGTGCTTACCCCCTGGCCTGGCAAGTATAAAGTGCTCCCTAAAGGTGAGCTTGGTTGATTGATCAACTGATTTCATCTTTAAGGTTGCAATAGACATCAAAACATGTTAGGGAGTCAATTCTTCCTTTTAACTGAGGCTGCCAAAAACATCTCTTGCCTTGGGGACAGGGCCCCTCCTTAGTCTTTTCCTCATCCTCCAGGTCTTGCCTCCAGCCCACCAGTCACCAGGATGAAGGACCCAGGCTGAATGGATGCTGAATGCCCCCCCCCGCCCCCACTGCTAAAGCCACTGGGAGAAAAGTGGGAGACACTCCAGGGAGACCCAAAGGCACAACTGAGAGCAGAGGCAGCCAGGGCTCTGGCTTCATTGGGACCAAAAGCAAAGCCTCTAAGGAACGAGCAAAGAGCGTTCCAAGCAACCCAGCAGAATATGAGCTGGCCCCCCACCCTGAACCCCAAATAATAACAGTTAGCATGTACCGAGACCTGCTACACGCCCGGCACTGTTCTCAGCACCCTCCCTGCATCCTGAGGACAACATAGGAGGCAGGCTCCACTATTACCACTCCACTGTGCAGATGAGAAAATGGGTAGGTTCTTTGAAAGCCAGAATTCTCTAATTCACAAAGAGCCTAGTTCAGAACCCACCTCACAACAGACATGCTTAAAAAGTAGGGCCTACCTGGCCAGCATGGCTCAGTGGCTGAGCATCGACCCATGAACCAGGAGATCACGGTTTGATTCCCGGTCAGGGCACATGCCTGGGTTGCAGGCTCAATCCCCAGTAAGGGGCATGCAGGAGACAGCAAGTCAATGATTCTCTCTCATCATTGATGCTTCTATCTCTCTCTCCTTCTCCCTTCCTCTCTGAAATCAATAAAAATATGTTTTTTAAAAAAAGTAATGCCTGCCTAGAGCTGAACGGGACCCTAAAGGGCCAGAGAACAGGGAGGGTGAGAAGTCCTCCCCAGCACAAGCTGACACTCCCCATGGGAGACTTTCCTCACACCTGACAGAGCCTGTACCAAACCATCTCAAAAAGGTTTGGGAGCTGAACGTACGCGCCCTCCCCGTACAGAGTCCTTCTGCCAAAAACCAGGCCACAGGAAATGAAGTCTACATCTCCCCGATTCCTTTCAGTGAACACCAGGATTCTCTTCCTAAGACCTGGCAGGGGCTCTGGAGAACATTTTGTCCCAGCCCCTCAACTTACAGGTGAAGAAAGGGGGTTTAACACCGGGGCACCTACTATGTGCGATGCGCTGTGCCCAGACTTTCGAGGTACAGACGGCTGAGACCCCGTCCTGCCTCCCAAGAAGAACACATAGAGATAACAGTCACTGTGACCACACACTTTTCTGAGAACTGGACATACAACTCATTTCTCCTCCCAGCATTCCCATTTCACAGATGAGGAAACTGAGTCAAGCTGACTATCTCAAGGTTACACAGGAGGTTTGAGGGAGACTCTCAAACCCAGGCAGCCTGGCTCCAGGTCACGGCCATGCACCCTTTTAGATTCCTAGGTTGAATGGTCCACTTCCCTTCCACCACAGCTGTACAAGACTGGGATCATCTGAGTGTCCTTAGGCACTTGGGGTGAATCACAGGTGAAATAACAACAGCGAGGGGAGGAAACCTTCTAATCTGCCGAGATCTGATTGATGCCTTTGTGGCTTTTGAGTCAGCTGGAAAAGATGGGGAGCGAATGGTCATTGGAAAATACTCAGAGAAGCAGCCCCCATTTTTTACTGTGAAACTGCCCTGGGGCGAAAGAGATTCAAGCTGCACACCCCAAACCACTTGAACACCACCCGTCCCCTCCCCTTCCAGGGAAGGAGGGGAACCTACCACAGAGGCCTCTTAGCACCTTCCCGGGCTGCCTCTGAATATCTCTAATGAAAGTAAACAAGTGGAATTCTTTTCTCCAGTTTAAAGGGCAGATCGCCATGGTGTTTCTTGCAGACATAGATTACCTCTGCACTCCAGCCAGTTTACAATTCTTTAAGTACTTGATTTACAACCGGGATACAATGTTTTGAAAGCCTTGCAAATGCACTTTGCATCTAAAGCCTGCCTACTCCGCAGAGCTGATCGCCAGGGTGTCTCGGATGGGAGGCTGGAGTCTCAGGAAGTATGAAAGCAACCCAAGAAAGCAGCGCTTTGGGGAGCAGCCTGCAAGGGTGAGGAACAGGTTCGCTCTGCCTCTCCGGGACCACAGGGCATTCAAGAGGCACCTGGCAATGCTGGGCTGTCCACAGATGTCCTCACAGTGACGAGGAGGGGGGTGACCCAGGAAACGAGGAGGAAGGTCCCATCGGGCCTTCCCCACTCCACTGCCTGCCACATTCACAGAACTCCCCTGTCTCAGGATTGCTGGTGTACTCTTCATGCACTTGTTCATTTGTTCATTCATTCATTCATTCATTCATATTGACTGAGCACCTATTATACGCCTGGCACCAGGCTACAGACCAGGATGCAGTTTACCTTCTAATGGGCAACAAGCTCAGCATGTATACACACAAATCACCAAAACCATACGGTTTACGTGATCTGAAGGGAATGGATACGGGTCCAAGACAGAGGAATAAGGACGTGAGGGTTCCGATACCCAGGAAGGAACCTCAAAGGGCAAGGGAAATTCAGAACTTAGTTCCCTTGCAATCAGGAGAGGGTTTTTAGAAGGGGAGCCATGATCCAAGATGAGAAGGTCACCAGGTACTCAATGCTAGTACTTCTCATCAAAATAACAATGCTGGCTCTAGTTTTCAAGAGCCTATTGTGCACCAGGCTCCAAACCCCATTTCTCATGAATCCCACTTGGTAGCCGCCTTTTTCTAAATGAGAATGCAGAAGCTCCGAGGGAACGGGCAGCTTGCCCAGATCGTCCAGCTGCCCGGTAGCGGGGAGGAATCTGAACTCGAGTCTGCCTGATTCCACAGCCGTGACTTCTTCCTCCGCCCCTCATTGATATACTACCTTGCATTGTTCTCAGATGATTCCAGATGTGTTCATTTCACATCCCAACTAACTTCTCGGTATCTTGTCGGCAAGGCTCGTCATATTCCCTGAAATATCCCACAGTCCTGAGCCCTTTAGTAAGTGCTCGTTAAATGCATCGGGTTTATTGCTAGAGTGGCAGGAAAAGGTGTGTCAACCCCCAAAGTATGTTGTGTCTTCATCACGGGGAATCTTCGGCCACAGAGTAGTGACGCACAGTAGCTGATCAGAAACGTGATGAAACCCACTTTGGAGGGGCAAGTGACAGGCACCCAGCCCACACTGTTCTCACGCAGCCACCCGCCTGGGGCGGCTTCAGGTAGTCAGGAAAGGAGCTTTTTCATTCATCCACCCAGAGAAAGGCCTTTTTCTACTTCGTACAGATGTGCCTTTGAGACTATCGTACGTAACATATGATCTGATTGCCCGCCTACTACTGAGCACAGGGCTGAAAGCTTAGTTAGCCACAGCACCCGAGTCCTCTCAACACTCCATAAAATAAGACCTATTAGGAGCAGCTGAAAAACAGGTTTAAAGGAGATTGGGGAGGAGCCCAAGGTCACACGACTGTCAAGGGCTGGGATGGGATGTGGACCGGGGCACTCTCCCTTGACCATGGCACACAGGGCGACGCTTTCCACTTAACACAAAATACACATGCGCGCTCCCTGGACCCGCAGGTTGGAGTCTTGCGGGCCTGATAGATAGGAGCCTCTACCCCCCCAATCCCACTCCCCAATCACCTCCCCGAAACACAGTTGTTCTTTATAACAGATGCATTGAGATCTAATTCACATACCATCAATTCACCCATTTAAAACGTCTAAGTCAGAGCTTTTAGTATATTCAGAGTGGTGCAATCCTCATCACGACCAACTTTCCAACACTTTCATTCCCCAAAAGAAACCCCATGCCCATTAGCAGCCACTCCCAACCCTAGGCAACCACTAATCCATTTTCTGTCTCCATGGATTTGACTACTTCAGATACTTCAGAGAAACAGAACCATACCTTATACATGATCTTTTGTGACTGGCTTCCTTCACTTAGCATCATGTTTTCAAGTTCACCTATGTATCCATACTTCGTTTTATTCCTGAATACTATTCCAGAGGTCCTCCATAAATAAAAGAATGGAATTGACCATAAATAATATTCATGAATAAAATGACCATCCCCTATTTGATCCATCCATCAGCCGGTGACTATCTGGGTTGCTTCTACTTTGGGGCTCTTAGGAATAATGCTGCTGTGAACATGTATGTGCAAGTTTCTGTGTGGACATGTGTTTGCACTTCTCCTGGGCAGACCTAGGAGTGGAACTGCCCAGCCCGGGTTTAACATGCAGTTGAAAGTTTACTGAAGAGCTTCGCCGTGAAGTCAACATCTGGCTGCTTCTGGGCCGTTTCCAGAGAATTTTATCAATACAGCCAGACACCGCTCATGGGTGGGTCATCTGGCCTGGCCCCTCCTGTTCTGGGGCCTGGGATCTTCTCATTCCTGCACTGCACAGTGTTGTCTGGGCCAGCGTGATGATAAACGCATTCTGCTTTAAAGCAGATACTTCGCAAATCATAACTTACAGATGCTCCGGGACTTTCATGTGGGAAAGACAAATGAGACTTATGCTGTCTGACTCCGGAGCCACTGAGGACAGGAAGCCGAGGCCAGGAAGCTGACAAGCCCTGGATAGACGTCTCTCTCTCTCTCTCTCTCTCTCTCCCCTAACGAGTGCATGAACACATGTAACAGAAAGGGAATTTGTGCAGGGGAGGGTCTGCCTGGCTTTGCAAACTTTGCTACGTAATCGGCCATTCATTTCCAGCCATTGTCTTTTCTTCCCAACACATCAAAAAGCTCCCGTGAGGTCAGAGATGATGACCTCCAACCTCTACACCTCCTAAAATATTCCCCCGGCTCAATGTATTCCTTTCCGCTCCATTCTATAAGCCTTTGTTGAGGACCTACTATGTGCTTGGCATGATGCGAGGCATTGACAGTGAGTTCAAGATGGTCAGACAGGGCTTACCGACAAAACAGACAAGATACCTGACTCAACCCTTATCTGCTGATGCTTCCCAGGAGGAAATGACGCCATGAAGACCTGGTGCGTGGTGTGTGTGCATTTCTGTCTCCAAGCAAAGAAGCGAACGGGCTGACCTCCCGAGGCCCCCTAGGGCTTCTAGAGTCTGAGGATTCTTAGGCAACAAAAAACTCAGTGTGTGTCCAGGTAGAGAGCTCTTTGACCTGATTCATTAAAACATACTTGTGGCTCAATGAGCAGATAGTTCGCCAGCAGACATATCTTTCTCTCCCAACGTCCGATTCTTATCTTCTCATACCTTAACTCTTGCGAAAAACTCCGGGCCGGCCTCCCTGCTCAGAGCCAGCCCACCAGTCAGAAGGGTTCAGGGCCCCACTGTGATCAGAACCTAGCCCAGCCCCCTAGAGGAGGGGAGATGGCCAAGGTCTCTGCATTCACATGACCTGTGACCTTGGCAGGCTAGTGAACCTCTCTGTGACTCAGTTTCTTCATCTGGAAAATGAGGTCACTACAGAATTATTAGAAGGACTAAATCAGTTTATATGTGCCTGGCATGTTATAATCACTCAAGAAGTATTAGCTGTTGTTATTATATATTAGTATTACCCCCATCCTATGTTACCCATCTTGCCTCCCTCTGGGTCCCAGCTCACCCTAGAATCTGCCCCCTAGCTGAAAACCCCCGCCCCCATATTTCAGTCTTCTGAAACTCAAATCAAAGGTCATCTTCAACAGCACTTGTTGTCCCTAATCGTACAGTATTCCATGGCCTCTTCTCTAGATCCCCTGCTGAACAACAGCGAGAAACCCTCCCCCAGGAAAATAATCACCCCATGGCTGGTCTTCTGGCACCAGGAGTGGAGCAACCACGCCCAAATCCAGAAGTGACCAGCTGGACAACATAAGGAAGGTTCTCCATTTCTCTAAAAGCAACATGTTTCAAAACAGATCGATGTATTTGACACTGTCTAACTGTATAAACCCTGGACAAGTTACCAAACCTCCCTAAAGCCTCACTGTCCCTATCTATTAAATGGGTCTAACTAGAGTACATACCTCTTAGCACTGACGAGAGGATCAGAGAAAATGTCTGTGAAGTAGACACACCCCAGGCTCTCCAAGATATCAGCGGGTAGTAATAATAGCAGCAGGGCTAATACTGGGAAGGGGTGTTCCTCTCCAGGATCAAACTCATTGAACTAAGCTTCAATGAACTACATTCCGACTTGAAAATCACCTGAAATCACCAAGTCCTGCATAGAAGAGGAACCCATGGCCTAGCAACTGCTTAATTCTATCTCTCTTGCCAGACGGTAAGTTCTTCGTCTATGTCCCAGCATTTATAACATGGCGAGAAGCATATGGCAGATGGTAATAAATCTTTGTTGAACTGAGCTGAATTAGTTCAATATTTGTAAGTACATTTCATCTTTGCTACCAGATTATATGCTCTTTAAGAGTGAGGATCATGTCTTGCTCTAGGAAAGATTTATGAAATGAGTGATGGAAAAATACCAAACCAAGAATCAGGATTCTTAGACCCAGCCCAGTCACTTAGGAGCTGTGCAACCTCAGAAAAGTCACTTAACGCTTCTGTGCCCTACTTTTCCCACCTCCAGGATAAGAAGTTTGGACCACACGTGTGCCGAGGTCCCTCGATCCCTGAAACTGGAGTCGGGTCTTAGCTGCAACATGGCACCTCCGACATGTGCATATGACAGCCACACACGCCCTGCCCTGGCTCAGCAGGCCAGCCTGCTAATTCACTCCCTTGATCTGCAAATATTCCAGCACCAGGCTATGAATAACAGGGCCAATGCTGAAAACACCCATTTTGGGTCAAATCAGTAGCTTTGCCAAGTGAGGATGGCCCATCACCCCAGCTAGTGCTCTAGGACCTGGGGGCACACGCTGCCCACCAGTCCTGCCACTCCCATGCCAGACCCCTCCCACAGACCTTTCCTCCTGCTTATACAACACCACGTACCAGAGATAACCTGGTGCCCAGGGAAAGTTGAATTTGGCTCTTGGCAGTGAGGTGATCACATGACACCTCTCCCCAAAATGTTGTTCTTGGTTTTGGTATGTTTTGTCAATATTTTGTGCTGCCTGAAGGTCTAGGGAGTTTGGCTCAAAGAAAATGCATGCCGTGTTTCGACACAGGGGCTCACTCGACAGCGTGGCCAAAATTGTAGCAAAACAAGAATTCTGCAATAAACAAAGCCTAAATTCAAGGCTTCAGAAATACTTCCAGAGCCTACTGGAATATGGCTGCCTTGGCTTCCTGTGGGCACACTTCCCTAGCATTCCCTAATTAACCTGAAAGGTTGATTATTTCTTCTCTCTCTTTCTCTCTGAATGATACAAGGCTGTCCAAGCATCATGACTTTCTGATGGTGTAAAATCTAAATGGAAGTCCAAGTAAAATGAGGGGGGAGGGGAGAACTTGCTAAAGAGGCAACTGAAATGGGCTTACTAGTATTTCCCCATTTGAGGCTTTCTATAGATAATTTTACTCAATTCTCACAATAAGCCCATGAACTTAGTACCATTATTTGCCCGTTTTACAGATGAGAAAACTGAGGTTTCAAACTGCTGCATAGCTTGCACAAGGTCACAAGGCTAGCAAGGAATGGGTCAGGATTTGAATGTCAGCCAGGGTTCTTAGCCCTTCTGCAAGAGTACCTCCTTGTTGGGCTTGTTAATTTCTGGAAGTCCCTGTCTTGTGGACAGGCTCAGGCAGTGGCCTCAAGACCACATTTGGGATTGAAGAGGGGAAGATGCGTGGACCACGCGGAGGGCTGGACTAGCTGATCCAATTTCCTGGTTCTGCAACACTTTTTGGAACTGCCTTTCACAGAAGATGATGCTGTGTGGTGTTTTGTTTGATTCAGAAGGCCCTCCAGACATGCAATTAAAAGCCACAACATTCTTGTTTTTAAACACTTCTCTGTCTCAGGAGTACTGATTGCACAGCATCTCATGCAGCCTGACACCCAACACCGGACTCCAGTCACTCGCATTGGCAAAGTTGCTTAAAACCACCACACCTCATGAGAAGTGCTCTAAAAGGCGAGGCTACAAATGAAAATAAATCACTGCGGAATTCTCCCTGAAGAGTGAAAAGGCAATATTGAGACAGCGCTTGTCAAGTCACCTCAATGGTACCTTACAAGTAAATTGTAGCCGTTTAGCGCATCCTTGGAACCAGAAGAAAACTTCCAGTTTAAATGAAAATATCTTGCTGCTCTTGACAGATTCTGAGTCACCAAGCGCTGTATGGCAAGAACAACTCATTGACCAAATTTTTTTTATGTTTGTTTTATTTTCTGTTCAGCCAAGCACAGGGAATTTTCCACCTGACAATTCCTGCTTCTCACTTAAGTCCTTACACTGCCTGTGAGCAGTGTGCTCAGCAGGGGGAGGACTCAAGGCCAAGGAGGCCTCCCATTCACCCCACCTCAACCCACTAGTTTTCCCACCTATTTAATGCGAGGTTTTCACCAGATGATTTTGCTGACATTGTAAGCGCATCTATCCAGTTGAAAGCAGTTTGGAGATTGTCGGTTTCTGGGGCTGGATCTGCTACCAGATTCAAAATCTCTGCATTAATTTTTGAGTAAAACAAGAGATGGGGCTGAAATAAACAGCACAATGGGAAACTGAACTAGGGCTGGACAATAACATCCAGGACTGAAGTCTTTGCGACTGAGAAATGAGCCTCTTCCGTTCTCAGGGCGCCCCCTAGTGGGCTTTCAATTAAATCCCGACGGAATGCTCAGAGTTTCTGCAAATACCGGGAGACACCCACAGAAAGAGAAGGGCAGGCTCCCCTCTACTGATGCAGTCCCTTCCACTCTGACTTACTCTGTGGATCCGACAGTGAGAGGAATGCCTGACAGGAAGCTCCAGTGAAACTCAGAAAGGTAGCTGCCATAACACAAGGTTTCATTCTCTCAGTTTGGGGCAGCTCCCCAGCATTCAGGCTTCTGTGTCCCCTCACAGATCCCCCCAGACACACCCTTACCACTCAACCCCTCACAAGCCCACATCCTCAACCTGCAGCTCCAACCGCGTCTGTTTTTCATTATCCCACTTTCCAACTTCCCAGCGCGATTCTTCAACAGCTATTAAGACAACACGGGCAAGGAGCTAAGCTTAGTTTTTGCTTATTCAACATCCAGCCTGGGGAATATCACCTCAGAAGAAAAGCATGAATGAAGTGCACGTTGCTCAGCCTCTTCTTCCACAAACCTGGAAAGGTGTTCCCCAAAGGGCATCGTTACAAACATGTCCTCTTTAAATATTTTCAGCCTTCAAAAATGGCACCTGCCCAGAGTGAATTTCTCCACTACTTTTGCTTGCTATAGAATTTTTAAATTGGAGACAGCCTAAAATACATAATGTACAATGTCTCAAATTTCCAATGAACCTACAACAGACTTTTTTTTTTAAGCTATAGGATAAAGTTATATCAACCCAAACAGGGACGCTTAGAATGAGGGAGTTATCCAGGAATCCAAATATTTGAGAATTGGGGGGGGGGGGGGCTGAACTTTCTGATTGGTGCCCCCCTTTTCACAGAACAATCTCTGCACATATGCAAAAGAAAAATACCAACATCAACCTACCAATTCATTCAACGATTCATTTTGCTTCCCCCCTGCCCCCCCCCAACTTGTTAAGTTTATAACCAACCCTGGGTCACGAAACACCCCAAAATGTGCACACAAGGAGTCCCAAAATTAGTCTGGCGCTAAATCGATTAAAATGCATCAGATATGCTTCAAATCAAAGTACCCTGTTAATTTTCTGCCACACACCACACAAAATCCTTCTGCAGCCGTCAGTCACTTTGAACCCAATCCTCTAGCCACAAGGCGTGTGGATTACTGGGGCCTGTTCTGCAGAAAGGAAAATGACAACAAACCAAGTTGGCGACCATCTAGAGACCCCCAAGGCACTCGAGGAGCTCTTTGGGGCCGTGCAAATGATGCCCGGATGCTGGCGGGGTTTCAGCTGTCAGAGAGAGTGGGGCGGCTGGGCCAGACTCCTAAAGCAATTTAGTAGCCCTTGCAGCCAGGACCTGAAGTGTAATTGAGTCGGCTGCAACTCAGCGTCTGTGTGGCTACTCATGCCCTGGGCATCTCAGTCCTCCCAGAAGCCAGGCCAAACTGTCACAGCCCTCATGCCTGCAGCAGCCTTTACTTTTTGCTCCCTAACCTTCTCTCTGAAAAAAACAGGCAGGAGTGCGCCCTCCCTTGCAGCGACAGCAGCATCCAGGTGATAGGGAGGATGAGTGGGAGGGTGGGGGGCAGGAGGGTCGTATTCATCTGCAGGACACGGGATCTGGGGGACCAGCTCTGAGCTGAGAGCTTGGACCTGGTTTGGAGTTGGAGCAATAAGGCATTCCAGGGCATGGTCTGAACGCGCGCCCTAGAGGGAGACCCCGACGGTCCCAACCTTGCAAAGTGTTTGCAAATCATAAACACTACTTTGCTGCTGGGATAAAACCCCCCAAAATATGCGCAGACAGGATGTAACAAGTGTTTCAGGAGAGAAACACGCCTGAGTCACGGGGAGCTGGGGGCAGAGTGGAGCTGTCTGAGGGTTCCCGGAAAGCCCCCTCTCAGACCAGAGAGACGCAGCACCCGAGACCCCCGCCCCTGGCGCCCTCGGTCCCCAGTGCGTCGGGCCGCGCCCCCCGGGGCTTCCCGCACTCACCACTCGGCCCGAGAACCTCTCGGTGGCCCTCTTGACTTTGCCGTAGGTGCCTTTGCCCAGCGTCTCCTGCAGCTCGTAGCGGTGCTTCAAGTTGTGCTTGTGGTGATGCCGCTTCACCCCGTGCGGCTTCCTGGGCTCCGGGGCCGCCGCTGCGGGGGCTGCGGTCGCCCCCGCCACCGCCTCCGGGGGAGAACCCGGCGCCCCCGGCCCCAAGTCGGGGCCGTCCCGGGCCGCGGGCGCAGCGGCCCCCTCCATGGCCAAACTCGGGACGAGTGGAATGGACAGGGCAGGACCCGGCACACGGCACTGGGGGTGTCGGGGGGTCCCCGCCGAGGGAAGTCAGGGTGCGCGCTCAACGTCGCCCCCGCAGCATGGAGGAGGCGGCCGGATCCAACTGGGGCTGCGGCTGGGTCACTGGCGGCGGCGGGGACTGCACATCTGGCGCCCCCGGCGCGCACGGTCCGCGCACCGCCCACCGGCCGCGCGCACTGAGGAGCGGCGGGCGAGGTGGCGGCGGTGGCAGGAGAGGCGGTGGTGTTTGCAGGAGGGAGGGGAGAGGGGGTGGCTCCGAGCGCAGGAGGGGAGTGTTATGTGGGCGCCGCGCCCCCCGAGCCCTCCCCGGGAGGACGGGCAGACGGGCGGGGGCGGGGCGGCGCGCTGGCGGGTCCCGGGGGAGGGGGGCGAGGGGCGGGGCGGCCGGGGCTTCCCCACCTCCCCGCCGCCCCCGGCCCGGGCCACCCCCCGCTGGAGGGGGATGGGAGCGTGTCGCCACTCGCCCTTTGTGCCGCGCGGCGCAGGCCGCAGCCGTGGCCGGGGGCTTTGTCCTCGCTCGGCCGGGCCGGGGGCCGGGGGGGTTCCCAGCCCGGGCGCCCCCTCCCCGGACTCGCTTGCCGCAGCTACCGCGGGCCCCGGCCCTCCACCGCCGCCGCCGCCTCCTGCTCCGGCCTCCGGGCCTCCCTTCTGGCTCGCGCCCCGGCGGCGGCGGCTGCTCGCCGAGCCCAGGGCCCGAGCCACCGAGAGCGCTCCGCGCCGGGGGCCGCCGGGACCCGCTCGCGATCCGGCCGGGGGCGCCGCGGGCCCGGGCGCCCCTTCATTCTTTTAGGTGTCGCCGCGGCCGCCCAGCCGGAGCTGGGGGAGAGCTGGGGGAGGGGAGCCGGCGGGTGTTGGGTTTCAGGCGGTGAGTCACGGCCCCCTCCCGCCGCATGCGCACCCCTCCCGCCCCGCGGGCCTGGGGGATGGCTGCCGGCCGGGGGCCGTGCGCGACCCTGGGAACCCCAAAAAGAGCGCTTTGACCCGGGGCCCGCCCCGAAGAACGGAGGAAGGGAGACTCGGAGGCGGAACCTGGGGCCCGCCGCCGGCCTGGGGGTCCTCCGTCGCCATCCAGGCCCCGGAGAGGAGGAGAGTTGGGGACGTGGAAAAGACCGGGCGCTCGAGGCGTCTGTGCGGAGCTGGGCGCCCACCCTTCCCGCCGAGGCCGCCTTCGGAGGTGGGCAAGCACGGCACCTCGGATGGAGCAGGGCCCGGGGCCTGCTGAGCGGGAGGCCACTTGCAGGCCTCTTGGCCCCTTCGGCCTCGGAATTTATCCTTAAACTGGAAGGACCAGATCCTGGAGGTGGTAACAGTGACTTTACACCCCAAGCTGGGAGTCAGGCTGGGAAGGCCTCCGCACACAGCA
This sequence comes from Myotis yumanensis, assembly GCF_028538775.1. Taxonomy (NCBI): domain Eukaryota; kingdom Metazoa; phylum Chordata; class Mammalia; order Chiroptera; family Vespertilionidae; genus Myotis; species Myotis yumanensis. The sequence goes on from NW_027223754.1 coordinate 202,481,014, forward strand.
AAGCTGCAACCTCCCCCAGCCCCCTTCTTAAAGAGGCAAAGAAAAATAAGGAAGCCGGCAAGAGAGAAAGAGCCTTAGGGACATGTTTAAAAATGGTGCAGTGCACCAGACGGGGATGGGAAGGGTGAGGTATGTCTGGTGCGATCTGCAGAGCGCCGGGTGCTTCTGTACTTTTTTCACCAGTGAGCCGGGGCTCGACCTTCCTCGGCAGCTCTCGGGTTCATCCCTCCTGCATTCCTGCTGTCCTCACACCGTCTACCCCTATTGCCTTAGCCTGGACTCCTGCAAGAGCATGTCCTCTCCGGGAGCCCCCTCCCTGCTGCCAGAGTAATGGCCTAAAAACGAGGCAGTCATCCCATCCGCCAGGCCTGCCCCTCTGCCACGTCCAGGGCTTGGCATTATCTGTCCACACTTCTCTTCTAGCGAGGCTCCACATGACCCCTCTGCCCCTTCCTGCCTTCCCCAGGAGCACACTAGTTATTGCATAAGACAAACACAAAGGCCATGTTTACTTAATCCCTATTCTGTCCTCCACACTTGCAGTGCCTCCCCATGTCCCCATCCTGAAACTATTCTGCTTTGAGACAAAGTCTGTAGACAGTTGTGCATGTAGAATAAAGCGTCAGAGTGAGTAACGTGAAGGGTTGAGACAGGCTCCCCAGGGAATAGGACGCGTGACCTTGGTCAAATGACTTAACCTCTCAAGGCTTCAGTTTCCTCTTCTTAAAATATGGATTACCCGTCTGTTTTACAGGTAAACAGACTATGTCTGTAGTGGTAATTAAGACTGTTCACCAGCTCTTTTCCGGTTCTTTCCCTTCCTGGGGATGTGGTAGGAATCCACGACCCCAACCTCTTGAAATGAGCCGTGGGCCATAAACCTTGCTTTTAGGGCAATGGAATGAGAGCACTGTTTTCATGTAGAAACTTTTCAGATCCAATGGGCAAATCCTCATGTCTTGACCATTCTGAAAGTACAGTCTTGGCAATCCTATCCTGACAACCATGGAGGTACCGAGATAGAGCCTCCCCCAGCCAGCCTGGGTCTCTGTAAAGATGGCCAAGCAGTCCCAGGTAACCTGTGTTGGAAAAGTAAGTGTGAGCGAGATTGTGGGGGTTGGGGGGTGTTACAGCAGCATAACCCAGCTTATTCTGGCTGATAATTTGCTCACAAGTGCCTGGGACGTCATCGGTATTTGTTGAGTGACTAGCTCCTACCATAGGCTGGTACCATTTCATGACAGTAAACCCTTAGGTTGTAATCCGTATTTTCCATTGAGGAAACCACAGCAGAAAACTTAAGTCATTTGCCTGAGATTACACAGGTTGTAAATAGCAGCACCTGGATTTCAACCCTACCTGTCCAGTCCCAAACCTTGTACTCTTCCTCTTCCACATGTGCTGTGCTGCCTCTCCTTAAATGGGAAAAATGGAAACACCCGGTACAATGCCTGGCACTCAGTCCTACCCAAGCACTGGGAGTTCCTCTCCAGACTGAATTCCTATAGCATTTATAATTGGAACCACACTTCAGCACAATGTTATCACGCATTGTATTCCGTGTTTTCCATAGATAAAGCTTTTCCTCCAACAAGACCCCCCCCTCTTTTCCCCCTCCCCCCCCCCCCCCCCCCCCCCCGACTCCTGGATTTAGGCAGAGCTTGCATTCTGGAGTCAGACTGCCTGGGTTCAACTCCCTGTCCCACCACTAGCAATTGACAATCTTGGGCAACTCTTTGCCCTTTCTATGCCTCGGTTCTCTCATCTGCAAAATGGGGATGCTAATAACATAGGTGATATTGGCGGTGGTAACAATATGTCTCATGGGGTTAGTGTGGGGATTAAGGGATATAATATATAAATTCAATAAGTCATGGCTATTAATATACTTATATTTCATCTTCCATGGCTCCTACTAGAATTCAGACCATTCCAAGCAGTTTAATCCTACTGCTTGTATAGGCTGATTTCTGGGATCATCCCGGATACAGGACAGTTGTTGTAACATCTGTAGTTGGAAGCATTACATCCACACGGTCCTATAACTTAGATTTCATAAGGCTCATTGCTTGTTTTTTATTACACTTTCTTTCCAAACCACTTGAAAGAAGGTATGTGTGCTTTCTTGAGAAATCTTTGTTCAGAAAACGGACCTTTGTATGTATTACTTCTAATCACCGTAAAGCTGCCATTTGGCTGTTATGATCCCCATTTGGCTGTTGACAACACTGAGTCTCAAAGAAGTTAAGTTGCTTGTGATCGGACAGCTGGTAACTACCTGAATCAGGGTTTGAACCCAAGTCTCTGACTCTAAGATTTTGCCCAGGCCCCTATTCCAAGCTGCCTGACATCCCAGCTCACATCACTGAATAGCTGTGCTTTGGTTGACACTAGCCTTCCAGTTTTCTAGATGAGGTTTTGGAAAGTTACCGAAGATTGTGGCATTTCCACCTTCAGTATGTTACCTGGTAGACATCTTGCATTAAAGAGCAATCTAAGAAGATGCTCATTCTTCACTGTGGCAGAGATGGTTAGCTGCCTGCCAAAAATGTATGCTTCTCCTTTTATAGGGGAGTTGATGAACTGCTGCTCAGCTGGGGCTATATTTCCCAGCCTCCCTTGCATCCAAGCATGGTCACATGACTAGTTTTCTCTAATGGAATATGAGCAAAAATAATGGTCATTACTTCCAGGCCAGGATGTTTAAAAATGGGGTGTGCCTTCCCCACTTTACCTTGCTGGAAGCAAAGGATTCCAAGGCTCCAGTAGATGGTGGACTCGCTAGAGAAAAGGAGCCTGGGCCCCTGCATCACCCTCTGGGCGGGACATTGGACTGGTACATGAGTAGGAAATAAACTTGTATTCTGTTAAGCCCCAGAAATTAGAGGGTGTTTTTGTTATAGCAGCAAGTATTGCCCTCACTAATACATACAGCTTATACTAAGTCATATTTACATATAAAAAAGCAAAATTGAAGATTATAACAACCATCTGAATAGGCGAAACCAAAAATCCCACTTTTTTATTTCCTGTCTACTTACAGTACTTATAGAAGGAGAAAGCAGACTATATGGAGCCAGTTTTTTCTTTAATTTTTTCCCTCAGTTACATGTATCAGAAACCAATGAGGAGTATAGAGTGGTCATAAGACAATAAGCAATAAATTTACTCATTCAACTATATGTCTTATTTTCTTACCGCATGCCAGGTATCTGGGGCTGAGGATGTCCTGGGACAATACAGGCATGGTCTCATCTTCATGAAGCTTCCAGACTGTGGATATTAAACATAATTTACCGCAGTCAACTGACCTCTGGCCACCAGATTTCTTGGGAGCACCAAGTCTATTTGAATGTGAAATAGATACCTAAAATAAAAACTAAAATTTACTCACAAATCGAAACAGAAAGCTATGTTGCCCAGTCGGTGTGGCTCAGTGGTTGAGTGTCAACCTATGAACCAGGAGGTCAGGGCACATGCCGGGTTGCAGGCTTGATCCCCAGTGTGGGGCATGCAGGAGGCAGTTGATCAATGATTCTCCCTCATCATTGATGTTTCACCTCTCTCTCTCACACACTTCCTCTGAAATCAATAAAAAAATATTTTTTTAAAAAATAGAAAGCTATGTTTTCTTCCCCTCCTAAGAGACTAAAGAATCAGTAAGAATAGTGGTTAAGAGCATAGAATCCAGAATCAAAACCACTGAATTCAAACCCTGACATGACCACTTTTAAGCTGAGCAATCTTGGACAACTTTCTCTTTTTTTTCCTCATCTTTAAAATGGGGACATTAATAATACCTAGCTCAAAGGGTTTTTGTTGAGGACAAATTGAGTTAATGCCAAAAAAAAAAAGTACTGAAAACAGCATGAGATGTATGTTGCCATTAATATTATTTGCCACCTTCCCATGGGTATTATAGTTTGTGTTTAAAAGGATACAAGAGGAGGCCTCTTCATGGGAGTGGACAGATGACCTCAGGAAACAGAATTATTAATAGAACCAGCGGATGTTACAAGGATTCAACTGAAACAATCCAGACTGAGATCTTACTTTTCGTCTTTCTCATCCACGTGGTGATGAAGAGAGCAGAAGGCTCCTGTTTGGGAAGAGCACCAGTTTGAGTAGCCACCATCGTATGGGGACAAGGCAGGGCGTCTACCCCTGCTGCACACAGTGGTGCCACCTCGGGCAGGAGTCCCTGTCTCTCTGTGGAATGACGTCATCAGGTGAGATGAGTTACGATGACTGCTGTGCTGACCATTTGGGCCCTTTTGCAGATTTCGGTTTTACGTTTCTCGCACATTCCTTATTTTTCTCCCTCCTCTGTGCCCGAGTGCAGAGGATGGGGCAAGAGGACAGTTGGCAACAGTTCCATTGGCTTTGTTTTCTCTGTCCTGAACTTTACACTGAAAATAAGATAGCTTCTTCCTGAGGGGAAAAAACCAGCAGGATTCGTTGGAAGGTTCTACTATAGAGAACAGAAACTGAAATGTGAGAAATTCCCCGCCAACAGGGAAAGCATTCCAGAAGCAGAAAGCAACACTGTGCCACCCTGGGAAGAGCAGCCACCAGAAAGCAAATGTGTCACATGCAGGAATGTGCTGGAGTAGGTGGGGGAAACCTCTGATGGGCGACAATGGGAGAGCCTTCAGGGTTCCACTGAGGTTAAATGAGGAGTTCTGGGCCGGCTGGGGACATATAAAGAGATCAGCTCTACATTTGCTACCTGAATGGGCAGACGCATTCAACCATAAAGCACTCAGCTTTATCATGGGCCCATCATGAACCTAGGTACCGGGGACACAAGTGAACAAAAACGAAGTCCCTGCCTTCATTAGGTGTACAGGTAGACAATTTACAGATGGACAAATACATGTATTAAATGTCAGGCTGGCATGGCTCAGTGGGTGAACATCCACCTATGAACCAGGGCACATGCCCAGGTTGTGGGTTCAATCCTCAGTGTGGGGCATGCAGGAAGCAGCCAATCAATGATTGGCTCTCATCATTGATGTTTTGATCTCATTCTCCCCGTCCCTTCCTCTCTGAAATCAATAAAAATATTTTTTTTAAATGTTGGATAATGGTAGGGGCTGGTAGGAAGACCAAATCAGGGTTAAAGAGGTAGGGAATGATGATGGGGGAAGGAGAAGACTTTCTGATGACAAGGTGACACTTGAGCAGAGGTCCCCAAGGAAGCAAGGGAGTGTACAATCTGGATATCCGGGGGACAGAATGGATACCTGGGGAAGAGCCTACCAGGCATAGGACACAGTAGGTGCAAAGGCCCTGAGGCAGGAATGTCCTTGGCATGTTCCTGAAACAGTGAGGAGCTCATAATAAAAGAGTGGCACGAAATAAAAGTGTAGCAGGAGTGGAAGCCAGAGTTAACGAAAGACCAAATCCTGCAGGGCCATGTGCAATGGTGTAAGAACTTTGGGTTTTATTTTGAGTCAGGCAGGAGCCACTGGCCAGTTCTGATTGAGCAGTTACATAATCAGACTTGAGTTGAAAGTCTCCCTCTAGCCACTGTATTGAAAATTGACTTGGAGAGAGAAGGATGTGATTTGGGGGCTGGAGGAGGGGCTGTGACAAATGCTAAGGAGAGACACCTACAGGAACTACCAAGCAAGAACCACAGCACTTTGGTCAGTCTCCTCAGTGCCTTCCTTTCTTCATGCAGTCACTGTAGTTTGTTCCTGAAACACACATCCCACCCTGTGTCTCCCGCCTCCAAGATTCTGCTGATTTTCCGTGGCCTTTAGGACAAAGTCCCAACCCCTTAGCCTGACACAGCTCGACAGGGTAATGAGAGCATTGACTTTAGCATTAGAAAGACCCGATTTGAGTCCTGCCCTGACCCTTCACCAGCTGGGTGACTTTGCCCAAGTCACTGGACCTCTTAGACCTAGATCTGTTCTCTCCTACTTGTCCTGACCTACTTGTCAGCTCTGCGAGGGCAGGGACTTTGTCTTGTTCTCCGCTGCATATTCAGCACCCAAAACAATGCCTAGCACATAGTAGGCACTCAACAAGTACGTGTGGAGCCAATGAACGAGCTAATGTAGGAGAAAGTATCAGGCATCGTGGCTGGCACACAGGTGCCCAACAAATGTGACTTTCTCTTGCTGAGTAATGCCCATGGCCCTTTCCCTGTATGGTGGGACCCTGACAGTACTCCTGACTCATGTCCACACCACCTCCTCCCACCAAGACCCTGCATTTCAGGGTCACTTCTCACTGTTTCATGCCTCTCAGCCTTTGCACGCACTGTGCCCTATGCCTGGTATGCCCCATTTCCTGTCCTCCAGATGACAAACGCCTACTCATTGTGGAGACCTAGCTTAAGATGTCACCTCTCCTCTAATCTCAGAGCTGAAGGCTCAGTTCTCTGTCCCCAGCGCACCCAGTTCCTGGGTCTATTATAGCACTTGCCTCATGGTATTACAATTATTCCACCATGTGCCCAGTTCCTCCCAGTTGCCTGAGAGCTCCAGAGTGGTCATGTCTAGAACAAAGCTGTCCAATAAAAATATAATGTGAGCTACACATATCACTTTAACTTTTCTAGCAGCCACATTAGAACAAGAATAAAACAGAAATTAATTTTAAGAATGTATTTTGTTTAACCTAGTATATCCAACATATTACCATTTCAATATGCAATAAATATTAATCCATATAAAAATCAATTGAAGAGATATTTTACATTCTTCTTTTTGTAGTTTTCAAAATCTGTTGTGTATTTTATCCTTAAAATAAATCTCAATTCAGAGTTAAGATTTTCCTGGTTAAACTGAAATGTAACCCTAGTAAAACAGTAAAGTTGTAGTTAAAGAAAAATATTTTTGCATCGCTCCACGGTTTCTTAATTCAAATTTTAGTTAATTGCATAAAATTAAAATTTTAATACCCCAGTCACATGTTAAGTGCTCAATAGTGACTACTGCATTCAATAGTACAGGTCTAGATCTTATTCTTTTCTCTACGGAAAGTATAGATCTGGTTTGTAATGGGTGCCATATAAACATTAAATGGATGGATGGATGATGGAGGGTGGATGGATGAATGGATGGATGAAAAGCATTGGGCTTAGGGGCTGGCACACAGGCACCCAGCAAATGTGACTTTCTCTTACTAAGTAATGCTCACTCCCCTTTCCCTGCATGTAATGCTCAAAGCATGAATTTTACTACCTTTACTTCCTCCTTAGTTTACTTTCTTATTTCTTACTCAGGATTTGCATAGTCCAGGAAAGAGAGAATAAACTAAAGGGAAAGGTGAATCCCTAGAAATCTCCTTGTCCTCCTAATTCTCCAATTTGCCTCACTGGGAAAAGTTCAAATGCAGCAAAGTTCTACTCTCTAACCCAGGCAGCTCAGCAACCCAGCACCATCAGCTCTCTGTGCAGATGTTACCTTGTCAGCGGGTCTTTCCTGGCCATCCGGTTTAACACTGCAGCCCTCCTTCTCCTCCCTGTTCTCGCTGCTGGTGCTCTTAACCCCCTTACCCTGCCTTATTCTTTTCTTTAAAAAAATATATATATGTTTTTATTGATTTCAGAGAGAGAAAGGGAGAGGGAGAGAGAGATAGAAACATCAATGATGAGAGAGAATCATTGATCGGCTGCCTCCTGCACACCCCCCAGGCACAGGATACTGGGGATTGAGCCTGCAACCCAGGCATGTGCCCTGAATCAAACCATGACCTCCTGGTTCATGGGTCGACGCTCAACCGCTGAGCCACACTGGCTGGGCTTCCTGCTTTATTCTTTACTGTAGCATTCACCAGCATGTAATATATTATATAATCTACTAATTTGTTGTATTTGTCTGGACAAAGCAGAGTTTTTTATCTATATCATTCACTCATGAGTCCTCGGTACCTGGCATATAATAGATTCTCGATAATTACTTGTGAATGAATAAATGGGTGAATGAACAGTTTGAGTTCCAGCTCTTTTATCTACTAACTCTAAAACCCCAGTAAGTAATTAAAGATTAGGCCTCAGTTTCTTCATCTATAAAATGAGTACCATACTTACCTTATAGCAGGGGTCCTCAAACTTTTTAAACAGGGGGCCAGTTCACTGTCCCTCAGACGGTTGGAGGGCCGGACTATAATTTAAAAAAAAAACTATGAACAAATTCCTATGCACACTGCACATATCTTATTTTGAAGTAAAAAAACAAAACGGGAACAAATACAATATTTGTATTTGCATGTGGCCCACGGGCCGTAGTTTGAGGACCCCTGCCTTATAGAGTTGCATATGACCCTACAGGGTTAGTGCTTACCTGCTAGCACTAAATAAGATAATGGCTAAGAAGTGTTTAGCGTAGTACCTCCTTAGGCATGTGGTAAGCACTGACACACTGGTAGCTGCTATTATTACTTTCTAAATAATAATACTATTTGATTTAATCTATCAGGTCTATAACACATAAGCAATATCTATATCATTCCCTCATGAGTCCTCGGTACCATACAAGTAACCATACAAAGCAAATACAATTTCCCTTGTTATACTGTCCCAAACAAGAAAGCTAGGTCAGGGAAAACTAGTCTTGAGATCTAAATTTCCTACATAATTGCCTATATTTACCTGTCCTGCTTTTATTTGTATCTCTAACCATGGGATACGGGCCCCTCCTCCCCAATGTTTACTGTCACCAGGGACTTGGGCTCTGAAAGCAGGCACGAGAGGGTGAACATTCCAGGCGCGTCACCAGCCTGTCCCTGAGCAGCCTGTCCCTGACGGCAGAAGCTCTTGGCCCGCCTACTCTGGAACAGTCACATGGGCCTTGAGCGGCCCGGGGCCTGGCAGCTGGGCACAAACGGAGCCAGGCTGCCCAGGCTGCCAGCTGGTGCGGGACAGTGAGCTGCCTTCCTGGCAGATGAGGCACGTGCCCCACATTCCTCTCCAGGGCCTGCTTCTCCTGCTCCCTCTCCAGCCTGACCCTTTGAAACCCTTCATTGAACAGGCACATTTTCAATCTGCCCTTCACTTTACGACCTCTGCATCCACCTGTTCATTCATTCCTCCCACCAGTGTCACCCGAGCATCTGTGAGAAGCAGCTATTGTGCAAGGACTGTGGCAGTTTCCAACACCTGCCATGGGTATCATGCTCGACAGTTTACAAAACACTTTCACACCAGTAGTCTCTTTTAATTCTCACTGATATCTTACTTGAGATTAGATACTTGTGTGTTCCCCACTTTTCGCTTGATGTGCTAAGAGACTGAGTGCCTTACCTGAGGTCTTGAAGCTCACAAGTAGGGAGCCAGGACTGAAACTCAGGTTTTTCCGCTACACCACAGCTTAAATCCAAGCAACACCACATCTCACAAACAGCTGCCCTTTAAGTCACAGGAAGTCAGCTCTCTGAAAGATAAAGGCCGTTTGACTGTGTACCTAATGCCTCCACACAAAAAATCTGTGTGTTATACCTGGGGAGGAGAGAGACTGACTCTCTCCCCAGCAGGACAGAAACTTCCAGGAATTTGGATGAATGGGATGCCTGGCCAGGTCTGTCTTTCCCTGGCCCCTCCAATTCCAGCACCTCACTCGGGATTCCTGAACTGCTGAACTCAGAGGCCCAACTGCCCATATTAACAGGATGTGGACAAATGCTGGAAACACACACACAGGTATGAACCACACTGCGTCCCCAGTGCCCCCCCCCCTACCCCCCCACCCCTACCCCCACCCCTAAGCACCATTTCTGGTGTCACTGCCTTTAAACCAGAATTCTCCGGGGGAGAAACTCCAGGTGGAGGTGTCTTGATGAGAACAAACATCTTCCCACAGCGCCACCAAGCGGCTGAGTGTCTGCTAAAAAACGCCAGGAAACAGTCCAGAAAGTCCAGCTCGCTTCAGGGTGAGCCAAGGCAGAAAATACCAAGAAAAAGAACTTGGCAAAGTGGAGGTGGGGTGGAAAAATTTAGGGGAGATTTAGGAGGTGTGGACAGGCAGAAGGCAAGCAGCCAAATCTGTTTATCAAGAAGCAATTTGGCAGAAATGTATTGACTATCAGGGTTACAACTGGCCAATCCTCTTAAAAAAAATTTTTTTATTTCAATTACAGTTTACATTCAATATTAGCTTATATTAGTTTCCAGTGTACAGCATAGTGGTTAGACATATTTCCAGAGCCCATCTGGCACCATACATAGTTATCAAAGTATCATTGACTATATCCCCTATGCTGTATTTTACATCCCTGTAACTATTTTGTAGCAATCTGTCCTTCTCAATCCCTTCATCTTTTTCACCCAGTCCCCCAGCCCCACTCCCATCCCAACCCTTCCCTTTTTGTAGAGGGGAAAATTGATGTTAGGGTCCTGATCTCCCAACCCCTCATACTGCACACTCCCCCACCCCCATCATACAGTCTCTCTGGGCTTTGGTTTTCCCATCTATAAAATGGAGATAATAATACCCTTCATCATAGGGATATTGTCAAAATAAATTTTTAAAAGGGTATGTATGTGCCCGGCCAGTGTGTCTCAGTAGTTGAGCATTGACCCATGAACCAGGAGGTCACGGTTGGATTCCCGATCCGGTCAAGGCATATGCCTGGTTTGCAGGCTCCATCCCCAGTAGGGGGTGTGCAGGAGGCAGATGATCAATGATTCTTTCTCGTCATTGATGTTTCTCTCTCTCTCTCCTTCTCCCTTCCTCTCTGAAATCAATGAAAATATACTTTAAAATAATAATAATAATAATAATGGTATGTATGTGAAAGCCATTTGTAAAATCTTTGGACATTGTTAGTTATAGGGTCCCCTTTTCATAATGGAATGCATAGGGTTTTCAGCCTCCAGATTAGAAGAGTCCTTCGAGCCAAAACAAAGAGCCAGAAAAAGGACAGGACAGAGAACCCCAGCCTGGCTTCGGCTTGGCCTCCTGCTCTTTCAAAGAGAGCAGCCGCTTCCATGTCCTCTCAAAGGGCAGCTGATAGGATTCTGGGCGCCTTCATTATGCCAGAAGGACAGTTAGGGAAATTAATGTGTTCTTGGGGTATTTCCAGCCAGCCGTCCCCTCCCAGCCTTGCTCTCTGCTTCTCACCTCTGGCCTTCTCAGGTTACCATCTGGCAGACCACGGGTGATGAGTGGGTTCCGGCCAGAGGGACAAGATCCCTACACTGACAAAGAATGGACCAGACAGTCACCCAGGCAGTCCCTGAAGAGAGGCAAGGATCTGCTGCTGAGGCGGAGACAATGGTCAGCCCACTCTGCCTACCTGCGGCCACAGCAAGACACAGCCATTAACCACAGAGTTTAGGTCCCCAATTCTTTTACCTAAAATCTCCCAGGAGCTCTCACCATATTGCTTGGGTCATGGGCCTACCTGCTGTCTCGGATCTCTATTTGACTGTGTGGTTCCTTAGCATCGGCTGCATCTGCCCAGAACAAGCCCAGCCAAAGTTGAAAGGAATCAAGCACAGAGGAAGTCCAATATAGGTGAGGCCATGGGTATTGAGAAAGGAAGCTCTGAAGCCTGTTCTGGGTCAAATCCCCCTCCATCTATTGCTAGCTATGTAACATTTGTGCAGATTGCTAAATTTCTCTGGGCCTCAGTTTCTGCATCTACAAAATGGAAACAATACCTAACAAATATAATTTGGTGAGGATTATATTAAGGTAGCCTGTGTCTGACACATACAAGGGCTCAATTAAAAGGGGATCTTGTTATTTTTTACTGTTGGGGCAGCAATTTCTCCTTCGGCATTTTGGTAGCCCTTTCTCCCTCAGGTCAGAACAGCTAAGAATCACTTGCTAATGGTGACTTAGTAACTGAATGAATGAACTGACAAGTGCAAGAGCTGTCTGATCATGTCTAGAAGAGTCATGCTATTGCATTATTTTGTCCAATTTACAGATGAGCAATGTGAGTCTCTCCCCTCCTTGAATCAGCTACCCCACTTCTTGAATCTGGGCTGGCTTTATGACTTGCTTGCCAATAAAATGCAATGGAAGTGATGTCTGACCAGTTCCAAGCCTGGACCTCAGAAGACCTTGTTCAGCCCTAACCGGTTTGGCTCAGTGGACAGAGCGTTGGCCTGCGGTCTCAAGGGTCCCAGGTTTGATTCTGGTCAAGGGCATGTACCTTGGTTGCAGGCACATACCCAGTAGGGAGTGTGCAGGAGGCAGCTGATTGATGTTTCTCTCTCATTGATGTTTCTAACTCTCTATCCCTCTCCCTTCCTCTCTTTAAAAAAATCAATAAAGTATATTTTTTTAAATTGTTCAATTCCTCTCTCTCTCTCTCTCTCTCTCTCTCTCTCTCTCTCTCTCTCTCTCTCTTTCTCGCCTCCCCCCGCCCCCAGCAGCTGACTACAAATGTATGAACCCAACAGCCAAAGTCCCACCTAGCCCAGAGAAGAGAAATAGCCAGTTACACTGAGTCTTCAGAGCTAAATAAATGGTTGTTGTTGCCATATCCAGTTTGACTCAGTGGATAAAGCGTCAGCCCTCTGACTGAAGGGTCCCGGGTTTGATTCCAGTCAAGGGCCCGTACCTTGGTTTCAGGCTTGATCCCTGTGCAGGCAACCAATCAATGTGGCATTGGTGTTTCTCTCTCTCTCTGTCTCTTCCCCTCTACTCTCTCTAAAAATAAATGGAAAAATATCCTCGGGTGAGGATCAATAACAACAAAAATGGCTGTTGTTTTAATCTACTGATTTCTGGAGTCCTTTGTCACACAGCGAAAGCTAACTCATACAATTGGCAATCCTGGTGTGCACAGGATGGGAGTGAGAGTTGGTGAGAGTTGCAGTGACTGTGCACAGACCCTCTTAAGGATGAAGGTCGGCAGCAACCAGCCCACCTGCTGCCCTGGTCAATGAGGTCAAAGACAGAAGCTGTACCTCTTCCTTTTTGCTCTCATTCCCAAGACAAGTCACATGGTCTGCAAAATGAGAAAGAACCACGGTGGTTCCAAAGACTCTGAAAATCAGCCAAACAGGCAAACAGGTCTTTCGCTCCAGTCCCCAAGGGTTTCAATGTACCAACTCTCAAACCCTGACATAAATCTTGCTCTACCGAGAAGTGACTATTGTGTATCCCAGAATTAGAACATTTCAAAGGAATGTTCGATGAACAAAACAAAGTGCCAGGAAAGCCTCTTATGTAACTCAAAGGAAATGAAATCAGTCCCTTTGGAGGTGACTTGGACCTTGGAGAGGACACTGGTCTGTTTTTCTGGTTAGTGAAGAAGGACTCAGCATTTCTAGAAAGGGATGAGAACCCGCTGCTCTCTCACCACGTCCTGGCTCCTCCGCCCCAAGGCTGTCCGTTTTCGATTTTCCATTTTCAATTTTCCCCTAATGGGCTCTGTCTCAATAAACGAAGATGGCTCCGATGCCCCTGGGGGAGAGGAGCTGTCTTTTCGATTAGCTTCTTAATTGCTCTGCTGAGTTCATATAACCCAAGTCAAAGCCTCAAGATGCATTTCTAGGAGTGTGAGCAGGAGGTCAGAGACAAGCTTTTCCTGGGAACAGCCTTTGTCATTCAGTCATGGGGGGAGGGAGGGTTGGGGCGGGGAATCTAGTAAGCTGGCACTGTGCTGGGCCCTGGAAATAAGATGGTGAAAAGACACAGGACCTGCCTTCCAGAGGGAGAAGGAAATGGAAAAGGAAGACAGAGGTGAGGAGATCTTATGACTAGCATGGGTTTTGTTTCTCCAGTTAGTGATTTCTGGTTTGTTTTGTTTGATGTTTTCAAGTATTGAGAGCCCGGGCTCGAGCAAAAAAAGAGTATTAAGAAAATAAACACAATAGTATTTTGATAAATAATAATATGGTAAATCATAGGTTCCTTGGTTTCATTTTGTTTTGTTACTTTTGTGTGACTGAATATACAGAATATAACATGTACCATTTTAATCCTTTTTAAGTGTTCAGCTCAATTGGCATTAAAGTGCACTCACATTGTTCTGCAACCAAACTCCAGAATTTTTCCATCTTCTCCAACTGAAACTCTGTATCCATTCAACACTAACTCCCCACTCCCCAAAGCCCCCCTGACAACCTCCATTCTACTTTTATGACTTTGACTGGCTAATTTCACTTGCATAATGTCTTCAGGGTTCATCCCTATTATAGCTTTTGTCAGAATAGCACTCCTCTTAGGGCTTAATAATGTTCTATGATGTGTATGTACCACATTGTGTTGATCCATCATCCATCAGTGGGTACCTGGCTGCTTCCGCCTTTTGGCTACCGTGAGTAATGCTACTGTGAGCATGAGTGTGCAAATTTCTCTTCGTGTTTCTGCTGTTCATTTCTTTTCAGTCTGCACACAGAAATGGAATTCCTAGATCATATGCTAATTTTATGTTTAATTTTTTTTTTTTAGGAACCTGCCATTCTGTTTTCCACCATTTTACATTCCCATTAGCAATCCACAAGGGATCTATTTTCTCCACGTTCTCACTAACACTTATTATTTTCTGGTGTGTTTTTTTTTTTTTTTTTTTTTGCTTAATAATAGCCATCCTAATGGGTATGTGGTGATATGGCAGTTTTGATTTGCATTTTCCTAGTGATCAGTGATGTTGATCATCTTCTCATGTGTTTATTGGCCACTTATATGTCTTCTATGGAGGAATGTCTATTCAGGTCCCTTGGGTTTGTTTTCGTGACCATATGCTGCTTTCATGTTTTGTGCCAGGCATTCTAGCAAGCTCCACAGATACATTATTGTATTGCATTTAATCCCCTGAATGGAGAGATTCTTATTCCCATTTTACAGGTGAGGAAACCGAGGCTCCTCTCATGACTTGCAACCTAGGAAGGGCCCAGAGGGGTCTGAGGCCAGCCTAGCTGACCTCACTGGCCTCATGGCATTTCAGGAGGCAGAGACCTAAGGGAAGACAGCCAGGAGTGCATACCTGTGGGGGTGCGGAGGAGCTGGTCTTTGTGTCTCACACATTCCATTGGTGCCTTTTGCAACACTTGGCTTCTCCTCTTTCTTCCTTCCCTTTTCTCTTCTCTCCTTTCAGGTCTGAGCCACTAAATGTCTCCTCCCTTCCTACCAAAATCTGATAAATTCTTAGCACCTCAGTGAGAATGGCTCCCTCCCCAGGAGGATTTTCATTTTCAAAGGCATGAACTAGAAGAAAGGTGCCAGAAAGATCTTCTGGAAGGTCACCCGTGGGGCCCTGACTGGGAAAACTAACTCTAACCTGAGGTGAACAGATCAGAGACGGGGGGAGGGCAAGCCAGCCCCACCCCCATTACCTGGTGACCAGAAAGTGTTAGCCAACTATTCCCTCGTTCCTACGGCAATGAGCTGTTGGCAGAGCTATAAAGTAACTGAGCAGCTACTATGTGCCAGGGACCGTTCGAACACTTTACACATAGGTATTCACTCATCTAATCCTCCCAACCACCATGGGCTCCACTGAGAGATGAGGAAACTGATTCCTCCCAGAGGTGAAATAACTCCCACCGCTGTGAAGTAGTCCAGCCAGCAGTCCAACTCAAAGAGTCTGTTCCAGAGCCTGCACTTCACTGCTACTACATACTGCCTCTGATTTTCTCCTGGGAGAATTTAGAGACAGGGATATGTGATAGATACTGATAGATAGATAGATAGATAGATAGATAGATAGATGATAGATATAGATCAGTGATGGCGAACCTATGACACCTCTGACACGCGAACTCATTTTTTTGGTTGATTTTTCTTTGTTAAATGGCATTTAAATATATAAAAGAAATATCAAAAATATAAGTCTTTGTTTTACTATGGTTGCAAATATCAAAAAATTTCTATATGTGACACGGCACCAGAGTTAAGTTAGGGTTTTTCAAAATGCTGACACGCCGAGCTCAAAGGGTTCACCATCACTGATATAGATGATACATAGATAATAAATAGATGAGCTATTAGATGGGGGAAGACAGGAGAGGGGCTTTTTCTCTATCCTGCCTGATTTTGCTTCCTTGTGGAGTAGTGCCACCGTCAAAATCAGCCTCTCTCTGGCTCCTCACTCACTCCTCTCCAGGGAAAGAAGTTTCCGTTGTCTGTTTGCCCTTCCCCTACCTGCAACATCAATGCATTCTCTTCTTTCTCTGGCTCAGGGAGGCTGACCCCTGTGGCCACACCAGGGCCCCCGTGACCTTTGGCTTGCAATGGTGGCAGCAGCAGGAGTCAGAGGTGAGAAGTGTCCTACTGCTGGCAGTTTCTGACCCACCCTTCCCTGGTGATGGGTCCTGCCCTGTGGCCCCCTCCATGGGTACAGTTTCTCCAAATTGAAAACCTCCGCCTCCCTGGCATCCTTAGGGAGGTAAGTCCTTCCAGTTGCCGGCTAGCCTTAGTGCCACACCATTGCGTGTTTGTTCCTTAACCCTGCCGCACTCTGTAATGCTCCCTTCTCTTCCTTTAGACCAGCGGTTCTCAACCTTCCTAATGCCGCGACCCTTTAATACAGTTCCTCATGTTGTGGTGACCCCCAATTTCATTGTTACAAATTGAACATAATTAAAGCATAATGATTAATCACAAAAACAATATGTAATTATATATGTGTTTTCCGATGGTCTTAGGCGACCCCTGTGAAAGGGTCGTTCGACCCCCAAAGGGGTCGCAACCCGCAGGTTGAGAACCGCTGCTTTAGATCTTCCCTGCGGACCCTTTAGACTCTCTCAAGAGGTTCAGACCTCGATGGGAACAGCGCTGTTTTTGTTGGACCCTACACACACACACACACACACACGCACACACACATACACATATACACATACATATACACATACATATATATGTTATGCACATGCACACACATATACACCTGCATGCACACATATACATGCATGTGTGTGCATATATACAAGTGTGTACATATATCCATACACACATGCTTATATACATGCACGCGCGTGTGTACACACACATATGCACATGTATGCACATAGAAACAGGCATACGCTTATATACATATGCACATGCACACATGTGTGCTTGCACATATATACACATGCATGTATGCAATGTATACACACATGCATACAAATACACATGCACGCGTGCGCACACACACACACACACACACACCAAATACTGGGAGAGCACAAACCACAATGCCCACAGTGAGTTTCTCTGGGCAATAGGATTATAGGTGATTATTTTGTTCTTTTCTTTATGTGTTTCTATATTTTCTATGACTTTGTTTTTGTAATGTTCTCCCCGCCCCCCAAAGAAATGCTGATCCCTTGGCGAGAAGGCAGAGCCAATGGGGATGTGTGGGAGAGGACATATTTAGAGGTCGGAAGGTTCCTCTCCTTTCCCCTGAGATCATAGCAGGAAGAGAGCAGCCTCCCCAGCCTTTGCATAGGCCCCTGCCCAAGGCCTCCATGGCCATCACTGAGCACTGAGCCTGCCTGCAGCTCTCTCACCAAGGCCACTTTGAGGCCCTGCACATCAGAAAGGTCCTCCCATGCCCCACAAATGGCCAAAAGTGTCAGCTAGTCTCCCAGTAGCCTCTGCTCTCTGGTGTGAAGCACCAACCCCTCCCCCGCCCCCGTGTGGGAGGAGCCAAGTCTGAGGACAGCCTGGACTTCCCAGACGGCCTATATGAAGTTAGGATCAGGTCAAGATAATCAGGCAAGAAGGTCAAATGCCCCTCACCCAGGCAGGGGCTGGGCCCACAGCGCCCACCAGCCCTCACTGCAGTTGTGCATGAGAAAGAAGTGTTTCCCACGACCCAGGCCTTACTCCATAGTCTCCCCGCCACCCACCCCACTCCACATGGGCTCGGTCCGGTTCTCTCTCAGGACCTGCTCTGAGACCCAGCCACAATAGCAGGTCAGATGGAAAAGTGTGGCTGCTCCAGGGTATTTACATCTCAAATGGAGGGATCATAGAGAGGCAACCCCAAGAGGGCCTTGAATGGAGGGATTCCAGCAGTGGTTGGCGCAAGTCTGTTGAGAAGCAGAGGGTGTGGTGTGGCCCTTGCATCAGACCACAATCAACGTGCTACTGCCTTTCAAAGGAGGGTCAACCAGGGTTAGCGGGGTCAGTGCCCTTGGCTGCTTTGGAGCTGCGGCTAGTCTAACAAGGATCTAGCAACACCAGAGGGAGGAACCAGTTATTCAGAAGTGAAATTGGGTCCAAGCAAAGGCGTCCAATCTTTCCACCCCAGTTCCCAGCTGTGCTTGGTTTGTGAGATAGCTTCAGTCAACAGCCTCTATGCGGGGAGAGGAGGGGAGGAGGGGAGGCGGGGAGGAAGAACAGCCCCCGGCCTAGAAGTTTAAAAAATCCTGTGCTCTGCACCCAGCTGTCTCCTAATTTACTGTGTGATGTTAGGCAAGATGCTAAACCTCTCTGAGCCTTGTGTCATGACTGGCAATATGAAGAGACTGGATTAGATGGCTCTAAGGTTCCCTCCAGCTCCAGTAAGCTATGATCCCCTCCCCTTCTCCCACTCCCTCACACACACATACCCTCCCCCCAAAGAATGCATATCAAGACAAAGGCAGAGAGCTTGGCTCAACTCCGTGTCCAGAGACTTCTGGGAACTGCAATAGGCCTGGAGCTCACTTTGGTCAGCCGTGGCCGGCTGTCTTAGGGACTGAAAGAGCTTCTCTTCCCAGGTCAACCAAAGGTCCAGGTCTAGATAAAAGGCCTGCCCCAGGCTCAGCTGGTCGAGTTGCTCAGCCCGCATCCAGGATTAACCAAGGTTCCTCACTGGCTCTCCGGTTTCAAAACAAAACTTTGAAAGAGAACTGCATTCACTGGAAAATCCCCCAGTAACAAGGCCGCTGGGAGCATTATGGGAATACCATCTGTCAAGCATCGCTTCGCACAACCTGTGACCAAAACAGCCTTTTAATGTCAATACCAATCATGATAATCGCACCTCGCGTATTTAGACAGTGCCGCTGACCTTTCAAAGCCCTTCATCTGGGCTCAATTTGGCCCTCGTGCAACTTTCTGAAGTAGGAGGAGCAAGGGGCGTTCAAATAACTTAGCCCTGTTAAACAGCAGTGGTGGGAAGAGAGACATTCAGAACTGGAACTAAATCCCCTAAGCAGAGTTCAGCGAGGTCCCGCCCCACCCCCCCCCCACCCCCCCACCACCACCTACCAGGGCGTCGCAAACACCATCTGCAGATGCTGCCCAGCCAGCTGCCTCACAACCACTACAGTGAGGTTAGAGGTCTTGGATGGAACCCCAAACAAGTGTTTGTTAGTTTCCCTAGAGATGCGCACGTTTGGAGGCCACCACCCACTATGCTGTGTCCACAGGGTCTGGGAGTCCTAGGAACTCCAGGCCAGAAGGACAACCTGAGCTCATCGTGCATAATCACCTGCTCAGTGCAAACCACCGCTCTGAGCCTCCCCAGGGGCTTGGGATATAGGTCCTGCTGTAAGGACAGAGACCGCAAATAGTAGCACCTTGAATGAAGGGCAGTCTATTTCTTCCTCATATCACCATCCGGGGGTAAAGGGTACAGGGCTGATAGGGAAGCTCCTTGGGATCAGGGTCACAGGACTCCTCTCTGCTCTGGGTTCTTTAGGGTGTACTGCAGTTTGGGCCTCCCAGAAGGCAGACTCTGAGATGGCGAACCTTTTGCGCTCGGCGGGTCAGCATTTTGAAAAACCCTAACTTAACTCTGGTGCCGTGTCACATATAGAAATTTTTTTATATTTGCAACCATAGTAAAACAAAGACTTATATTTTTGATATTTCTTTTATATATTCAAATGCCATTTAACAAAGAAAAATCAACCAAAAAAATGAGTTCGCGTGTCACCTCTGACACGCGTGTCATAGGTTCGCCATCACTGAGGCAGACTCTGAGATGGAGGTTAGCTTGCAGAGTCCACACCTATGGAAAAGGGTGGGTACCTGCTGGATTGAGCACAGGGAGGAGTTGGGCTGTGATGTGATCACAGACGACGCCTCAGCCATCCCCTAAGGGAGTCCTGAAGCTGTTCTGGCCTTTCAGAATTGTCCAAGTTGAGGCGAGGCTTTATACACCCCCGGAGAGACTGGTCAATGGATATTGGCTGCCCAGGGGAAGGGGTGTGACCTTGGACTAGAAAACTCTCTTCAGCTGAGAGCAATTCTCAGCAAGGGCCTTTGGCTGAGGGCTGTGGACATAAATCCTTTGGTCCTGAAAAGTAATCTGAGCGGTACAGCTCAGCATCCACTATCAGGCTGTTAGGGGTTGAATTGTGTCTTCCCCGCAAATTCATAGGTGGAAGTTCTAACCCCAGTACCTCAGAATGTGACCTCATTTGGAAATAGGATGACAGTCACAGATGTAATTAGTTATATTTAGATGAGGTCATACTGGAGTAGGGTGGGACCCTAATCCAATGTGATTGGTGGCCTTATGCAAAGGACAAACTTGGCCTGGAAACGCACACAGAGAATGCCATGAAGGCATAGAATGGGTGACACTGCAAGCCAAGGAATGCCACAGATTGCCAGCAAGCCACCAGAAGTGAGGAGACAGGCAGGGGAGATCCTCCCCACAGCCCTCAGAAGGAACTTGGGCTTCAGTCCGCCCGAACTCTTTCTAAAGTGGGTAGTTAGCCCTAGCCGGTTTGGCTCAGTGGATAGAGCATCGGCCTGCAGACCAAAGGATCCCAGGTTTGATTCCGGTCAAGGGCACTTACTTTGGTTGCAGGCTCCTCCCCAGCCCGGGCCCTAGTCTGGGCACATGCAGGAGACAACCGATTGGTGTGTTTCTCTCATATCGACGTTTCTTTCTATCTTTCCTTCTCTCTTCCACTCTCCCTAAAAATCAATGGGAAAATATCCTTGGGTGAGGATTAACAACAAAAATAAATAAATAAATAAATAAATAAATAAATAATTTCTTTAAATAAATAAATGAATAAATAAAAGGTGTAATTAGTACTCAGAAGTTCTGTTTCTTTTCTGTTGGTGCTTGAACACAGTTGACAGGTTAGAGCTGAGGTAGCCATTATGCCCTATATCCAGAGAAGCACAGAAGGCTGTGGAAGGAAGGAAAGAAGAAATAGACAGGCAGAGTGGGAAGGAGAGGCGAGAAGTCATGGGCATGTACAGTATAACATAAGGAATCCTATATAATAAAAGGCTAATATGCAAATTGACTAAACGGCAGACCGACCAGTCACTATGATGTGCACTGACCAGCAGGGGGCAGACGCTTAATGCAGGAGCTGCCCCCTGGTGGTCAGTGTGCTCCCACAGCCAACCTCCCCTGGCCAGCCAACCTCCCATGGTCCCTCCCCCAAGATGGGGCAAGACAATCGGCCCCAATCACCGGCCAGTCCGAGGGACCCCACCTGTGCACGAATTTGTGCACTGGGCCTCTAGTATTGTAATAACTGTGTATGATGTCAATTAGGTACTAGAAATATCAGGGAGGTCACTTTATAAAGTATATAATTATCTGACCACTATGCTGTACTCCTGAAATTATACAAAATAACATTGATTGTAAACTGTAATTGAAAAAATTTGTAAGTAAAATTAAAAGAGCCAATGTAAAAAAATTAAAGGAAACCCCAGGATCCTTCCATTGCATCCCGGTTTTTCCTGAAACTACTCAGTGAGCCTGATCTAAGACATCATTCTTTCAGGTGTCTCTTCAGCTCACTGATTCCTCTCCTGTCCCTCAGTCGTATGTATCCCGGTTCCTCCTTTGACAGATGAAGATATGACGTTTGGAGAGGTTGAGTGTCTCGTCAAGGGCACACATCTGGTAAGCCCCAGAGTCAGAACTCAGAGTCAGAATCTGTCTCCCTGAGGAATGAGCATGGACCCAGGAGCCAGAAGGCCTTAGAGCAGTGGTTCTCAACCTGTGGGTCACCAACCTGTGGGTCGCGACCCCTTTGGGGGTCGAACGACCCTTTCACAGGGGTTGCCTAAGACCATCAGAAAACACATATATAATTACATATTGTTTTTGTGATTAATCACTATGCTTTAATTATGTTCAATTTGTAACAATGAAAATACATCCTGCATATCAGATATTTACATTACAATTCATAACAGTAGCAAAATTACAGTTATGAAGTATCAACGAAAATAATTTTATGGTTGGGGGTCACCACAACATGAGGAACTGTATTAAAGGGTCGCGGCATTAGGAAGGTTGAGAACCGCTGCCTTAGAGGGAGGGGTAGTTCTGCCACTCACCAGCCACTTAGTCCAGTCACTGAATTGCTTGACTGCCTCCACTTGCCTATTCTGTAAAATGGGAATAACAATGTCTCTTCCCCTACCCTCCAGGGTTATTGATGAAATTCTCTATGTGAACACACCTTTTAATTGTAAAACACTGTACAAATACTAACCATTATTCATTTATATATCTTTGCTCATCTTATGAGATTTTTCAGGTGAAAATCCCATAGAAAGGGATCGAGTTTCCTTGAATGCCCAAAAAGCACCTGGAAGTCTGCTGGTCCTTGGAAAATGTTAAATACCTCCAAGTTGAGAGACCACAAGGACATCCATTTCTCTAAAGCAGAGGATACAGGCTTTATAAGGAAAGTAAATATGTTTTAAAAAGTTACTCAATTTAGGGGGGGGTGGATAGAACCTATGTAATACTTTCAACAATAAAGATTTTTAAAAAATAAAAGTATATAAGATAAAAAAATACAAAAATAAAAAAAGTTACTCAATTTCTTAACTCACGTTCCCAACTATTTTTAAAAAACAGTGGATGGCATTTGAAATGATGAACAAATAAGAAATAATTTATGAGCGTGCCTGTGTGTTGTGTCTTAAAGGAGCTATTAAAAACACAACTGAATAGCACGTGTTTTTCCATTCTCTGGAAAGCAAGAAATATAGAGCTGTTTTTACTCAAACTTTTCCAAAACAAATCACCTTTGGTGATGGAAAAATGTTGCCCTAAGGAGAGAAATTTTCAGAAAAATTATGAGTTAGTGAAAAAAAAAAACAAACCAACAAAACAGAACATTCAGTAGAAGCCCTATTAATGAGGACAAGAACCCTGGCCGTTAGGCCTCAATCCATTTGCAGCTGCTGTCACTCAGCTATCTCTCACATGAGCATTGAAGTCAGACAGTCCTGGGTTCAAATCCAACCATGACTCTTATCTGAATAGCCTGGGATATCTCATCACCTTTTTAGAGCTCAGTTCCCTCATCTGCAAAATGGGGACAAAATATTTTCCTCATATACTTCTGGAAAGCTTAAATGAGGTTGTATATTTTAAGTACCCACCATGCTGTAAACTTTAGATACAGTGTCATTTCTCTGGTTGCACTGGACACATCTGATCCCATTGAACATATAACACGGCCCTGTTAAGCAGCATCTTGGTCTTAGATCAGCGGTTCTCAACCTGTGAGTCTCGACCCCTTTGGGGGTTGAATGACCCTTTCACAGGGGTCGCCTAAGACCATCGGAAAACACATATATAATTACATATTGTTTTTGTGATTAATCACTATGCTTTAATTATGTTCAATTTGCAACAATGAAATGGGGGGTCACCACAACATGAGGAACTGTATCAAAGGGTCACGGCATTAGGAAGGTTGAGAACCACTGTCTTAGATGTACTCTCTTCCTAATGTTGCCTACTTGAATATTCTAGTCCCCCAACTGAGATGTTAGGGGATATCTAAAAGAATAGGGATTGTATATAGAAAGATAATTTTGTTTTGTTTTCTCATTTTTATGTTCAAAAAACATTGCCAGGTGTAAAAGAAAGATGGGAAGGAACCCCACTCAACACAGGACACCAGTGCCTGTACCGTGTGAGGTGGGTAACATGGAGAGAAGAAGGTGGTAGGGGGAAGTGGACTGAGTAAGAATGAAAAAGAGAATTTCAACTTTATCTGTAATTTTAAATTTCCATTCATATAAAGATATTTGAGGGACATAAGATAAAATGTTAGCAGCAATTCAAACTGGTGGGTACAGGGATGTTTGTTATGGTATTCTTTGTACTTTTCTGCATTTTTCACTATCAAAATTATTTCCAATTGAGCAAATTATTTATTATAACCATAATAAAATGTTGAATGGAAAGAACTTCCCCATATCCTGCTATGCTAACAATTGATGTCATTGACATCCTGTTTCTTTTTCTTGTGTTTACACATGAAAACTCTATTTTCCAGAGTAAGGGTGTGATCCATCCCCATTTAGGGATATGCAAGGGTGGCAGCGTACCAGCCCCAGCGGTGTTTTGCCGGGCGTAGGGGCAGAAACTAGATGTTCACATTACAAGCAGTCTGGCACCTGTTATCTCAAATACGGCCAGCTTGAGGGATGCTCTTTTTCAATAGTCTGGTCCTTGAGTTTGCAAGTTCTGCATCATAACATAACGTCTTCCTGCTTTAGCTCATCAGTCATTGATTTATCCATTCATTCCAGAAGTCTGTTGAGCACCCTTATGTATCGGGCCCTGTGTGAGGTACATGACTTGGGCCAGGTGACCATCCTCAAATAACTGAGGGGCAAGTGGGAGAGATGAACAGGTAAGCAGCCATGAGAGGTTATGCAAAGTGATGAGGTGCAATGATAGGGAAAAGCAGAAGGTGAGGTGTGAGGGGCACCGAAGAGATTGGGGGGGCAGGGACAACTCCCCAGAAAAGGTGATGGCTGGAAAAGGTCTGGAAGGAAAAGTGAGAGTTTGCTAACATTTAAAACTTGGGAGATTACTTTGTGTTTTTTAAATCCAGATGTGGTAGCTTATCTTTCAAAAATCAGAAGATCTGGCAATACTGGGGATGAGTCCCATAGGACAGTGGTCGGCAAACCGCGGCTCGCGAGCCACATGCGGCTCTTTGGCCCCTTGAGTGTGGCTCTTTCACAAAATACAGTGCGAAGTTGACTTAAAACTTTAAGTAAAGTTTATTAAGTTAATTTTAGGGAATGTTGTGGAGTGAAAGAAGATGTAGTGTCAAGGATGGAGAAAGGTATGTTGAGATGGTTTGGACATATAGAGAGGATGAACGAAAGGAGATAGACAAAACAACTATACAAGACGAGTGTGGATGGGAGAGTTGGAAGGGGTAGATTGAGGACATTTTTAGCAAAGGCCAGCTTAGGAGTACCCTAATTAAGTTAATAACAATGTACCTACCTATATAGTTTAAGTTTAAAAAATGTGGCTCTCTAAAGAAATTTCAATCGTTGTACTGTTGATATTTGGCTCTGTTGACTAATGAGTTTGCTGACCACTGCCTTAGGAGAAAATCAGCTGGACCTCGTGGAGGGCTGTGTGCCTGAGCAGAGGAGAAAGTATAAGGTGAAGGGGCCCCACCACCAAACTTCATCAGTTTCAACTGACACCATGTGGGCTGGGGCCTTCATATACCCCTTTGGTTTTTTGTTTGTTTGTTTGTTTGTTTTAATATATTTGTACTTACTTCAGAGAAGAATGGAGAGGGAGAGAGAGAGATAGAAATATCAATGGTGAGAGAGAATCATTGACTGCCTCCTGCATGCCCTCCTGTCACTGGGGGTTGAGCCCGCAACCTGAGCATGTGCCCTGACTGAGAATTGAACCATGAACTCCTGGTTCATAGGTGGATGCTCAACCTCTGAGCCACACTGTTGGGGTTCTTGTTCCAGCATTAGAAAGGTTCTGGAATCTGGAGAAGGCTGTGCATAGATTAAATAGGAGTCCAGTGACGAAATATAATTATGAAAGGCTTTTGGGGGTCAGAGAGCCTAGTTTAAAGGAAACTAAGATCTCTTCGTCTCAGGACCCCATGCTTTTTATTAACACAAATTGTCCTGAGGCGAGGCAGAGATATACACTTCAAAGGGTCAGGGTTTCATACAGAGTCCATTGCCAGATTGGGGAGAGTTAGCCGAACGGCTGTTCAGGTGTTTGGCCAGTAGGAGGCAATAACATGTAGATTAAGATGCCCTGAGCTGTCTGGCAGCAAACAATCAATTTAATGTATCCTATTCAGGTTTGGGGAAATGCCATCAGCCATTCCCAGATTCGGCCCTGCTGTCATGCTGGAATTGGCTTCTGGCACCACACCGACCAGGCACATGCCCCTTTAAATGCTCTCAGCTTTGCAGGGAAGGGCATACTGGCTCCACCAGGTGGAGGAGCCTGGAGTCAGAAAGGTTCCATGCCAGGTCTTGCAGGGCGTAGACAGATTTCAAACTGCACCCTCCGATAACAAGTCCAGAGTTCCTGTCCACGCCAGAGAAGTCCCCCTTATGATGAAGATATTGGGGACCAAGGCCAATCGGGAGGCAGTTTAGGAGAATGGATCATTGACTCTCTCTTTTTTAAAAATAAGTTATTTTCTTTTCTTTTTTTTAATATATTTTATTGATTTTTTACAGAGAGGAAGGAAGAGGGATAGAGAGTTAGAAACATCGATGAGAGAGAAACATCGATCAGCTGCCTCCTGCACACTCCCTACTGGGTATGTGCCCACAACCAAGGTACATGCCCTTGACCAGAATCAAACCTGGGACCCTTGAGTCCTCAGGCCGATGCTGTATCCACTGAGCCAAACCAGTTAGGGCTCATTGGCTCTCTTTATACCTCACGGCCACTCCCTTCCCTGTGGCCTCCTGGAGAGGTTCCTGGGTAAATTAAGAGAGAGAAGGGGCTAGCTGAGACTTTCTGCGGCCCTCAGGGAGCTGAAATGAGATGCAAGCTGAGAAGGGTAATCAAGACACACCTCGACCTATGATTGAGAAAAAGCCTATAGACCAGTGGTTCTCAACCTTCCTCATGCCTCGACCCTTTAATACAGTTCCTCATGTTGTGGTGACCCCCCAACCATAAAATTATTTTCATTGCTACTTCATAACTGTAATTTTGCTACTGTTATGAATCGTAATGTAAATATCTGATATGAAGGATGTATTTTCATTGTGACAAATTGAACATAATTAAAGCATAGTGATTAATCACAAAAACAATATGTAATTACATATGTGTTTTCCGATGGTCTTAGGCAACCCCTGTGAAAGGGTCGTTCGACCCCCCAAAGGGGTCAAGACCCACAGCTTAAGAACCGCTGCTATAGACTGTCCGAAGTGTTCATACACTCAGATGCAATAATGTACATTGTTGTGGTGGTTGCTGTTCATGGCTAACTATGTGCCAGGCCTCATTCCGGCACTTACCACGGAAGCCTTACCAAAACCCTGGGAGGAGGCTTCTGAACCTACATTTAGAGATGAGACAGCAAAGGTGAGAGGGAGCGTGACTTGTCCAGGGTCTTCCCGCTACAGAAAAGTGGAGCTGGTTGTCTAACTCAGAGACCTATGGTTTTTCCGCTAACCATAGTCAACTGCCTCCAACTTCTGGGAACCTCGCCTAAGAAGATAATCTCAAACTTGGAAAAAAATGTTGTTAGATACAAAATTATTTGTCCTGGGACTATGTATACTATTAGAAAAATCGACAGAGCTTACTTAAGTGTCCAATGGTTCACATAACGCCTGACCCAGCCTGGGCCCTCAGCTAACATATTTCAGATGAACAAAAGGTAATAGTTAAAGAAATGATGGGCTACCTGACTTATGGGGTATTCAATGCCCTTTACTAAGTACACTTAAGAAGAGTTTGTGATAATATCTTAAGTGTTTGCTCTATATAATGTTATAGGAAAATTCCAAGGGCACAATTATATATATTATAGGATTGCAATTATGTTCAAGTACATTACATCTGAACAAAAAGAATGCAAGAAAATATGACCTGTCCCATCGGTGTGGCTCCGTGGTTGAGCGTCTAGCTATGAATCAGGAGGTCGAGGTTCGATTCCCAGTCAGGGCACATGCCTGAGGTGCTGGCTTGATCTCCACTAGGGGGCCTGCAGGAGGCGGCCATCAATGATTCTCATCATTGATGTTTCTATCTCTCTCCTTCTCCCTTCCTCTCTGAAATCAACAACAACAAGAAAAATTTTAAAAGAAAATATGACCCAAGAGCTTACACTACTGTTTTTGGCTGTTAGTTTTAGATTACTATGAGTTTAATTTTTTCCTTCCCCTCTTTTTCAGATTTGAAGTTATAAGTATGGATCACTTAAAATTCTTTAAAAAAGGAAACACTTTGTTGTATTTAAAAGAAACCTTGACTTTCAGAATTCCAGCCTCAGGCAAGGAGGACATGGAACAGGAATATGCAGGGAAAACTGGAAAACAAACCCTGTCAAATGGCCAGCCCATCAGGCAGGTGGCAGGGAAAGGGACAGCTACTCTGGAACAAAGGCTCAAAGGAGAAAGCAGGGTGGACAACAAGGACATCTGCAAGGGAGAAGGATGTTTTAGGGGCGGAGGTTGCAGAAAGGGCCTAGGATTAGACAGGAACGGGCAGCCACAGTACCACACATGGAGTCAGCAGACGGGCATTCATTGAGCACCTACTTACTGTTTTCTATGTTCAGGCACTATTCACATATTATGTCACTGAACCCTTGTTGTGAGTCTGTACATTATATTATTTCAATTTTACAGGTCAAGAAAATAACTGCTTTGAAACCATTTTAGAGGTGGAAAACACCTGTGAGTTGATTGATACCAGAGATTTCCAGAACCAACAGTGTATTACAAACTCTGGGACACTTTTTAAAGTATGGTAATGTCATTTGGCCAGGCCCCTGAGCTAGCAAAGTGGCCAGGCTGAGATGAAAACCTTCCTATAACCACTTTGCCAGCTATGGCATAGGACCCAGGGTTTGGGGGAGCCCCTCTAATCCTCAAGGTTGATGTCATGAAGGAGATCTAGCCTGCCCAAAGACCCCCTGTCAATGCTTCCCAAGACCAGCAACCCAAGCCTGATCTCACCAGCAGTCCTATTTTTATTGTAAATTTATTTACCCTGTGCCCACACAATAGGCTCACAGTTATGAAATATTAGTCAGAAGACATCTGAGAGATGACCTGGTTCAAATCCCTCATTTGACAAATGAGGAAATTGATATGCAGAGAAGTTAAGAAACTTGCCCAAGGTCACACAGCTGGGTGCTGCCTCTGGTCCTAATTCTACTAAAACTGCAACCCAAATGCTTTGACTTCAAGCCCACTTTCCACTTTTCCCTCTTTACGCTTTGTGCTCCCAAGTTCCATGTCATTCTTTTATGCAAAAGAATTGTTAGTCCCAAATGAGAGAGAGGCAGCTTTTTTGTCCCCTGAAGATCTTATTTCTAATATTCAAGGAATTGCTGCAAATGACAATAAGCAAGCCCATATAAAAGAAAAAGTCATTTCTCAGAAACTGACTTCAAAGTCCTTTTTCAGAAATTAGAAGAAAAAAAAAAAAACAAGACAAAGACTAGAACTAGGAAAATCACAATGGATCCAAACGGAACACTTGTAAGGTCTGCCAGGGCTCAGCCAAAGGAGGCAGAAATAGCCCATTTCTTCCAATTACCCCCGTTTTCCATCCTCTAATCTAGATGAAGACTGTCATTTTATTGGCTTGTCAAGTTTTAAAAAACTTAACCCTGCTCTTCATTTATTCAGTTATCTCCACAGCCCTGGCACTCCGGCCAGAGGTAAGCCTGTGGCCCAGCTAACTCACATGGGGCTCCTTTATTTTCATTTTATTGGCCAAGTTGCTGCTCATTTCTCTGCTTGGTTACTTTTCCTTTTCTAACATCTTTAAAGTTCATGCTCATCCCACCACTTCAAGGGGTGTATTTTGGAGTCAGCCTGAAATTGGGTGTTAAGCCCAAAAAGAGTCCTCACTACCTGGGTAGCCTTGAATATTTGAGCTCTCTGAGAGTCACCAGCATATAGTAAGCATTCAATCCATAAATGCTGGTTTTATCCCGCAGGACACCTTGTGTGACATACATATCATGTGGCTCAGGATACTCGGCTAATTAACATTCAAAGTACCACAAAAGATTCCAGATACTTTAAGACTTGAAGGACACACAGGGGAAATAGCTATGAAAAAACAAATAGAAAAGTAGTTTTCCCTTTTTAAATAAGTCAGAATTGGGCCCTGGCTGGTGTGGCTCAGTTGGTTGGGTGTTGTTCCATACACCAAAAGGTTGCTGGTTCGATTCCCGGTCAGGGCACATGCCCAGGTTGCAGGCTCGATCCCTGGTGGGAAGCATGCAGGAGGCAGCCAAATGACGTTACACTCTCACATGGCTATTTCTCTCCTCTCCCCTCTTCTCTCTCTAAAAATCAATAAACTATTCTTTAAAAAAAAATCAGAATTGGTAATCCTAAGAAACATGACTGGAGATGAAGTTGGATTAGAAATCAACTAAAGGCACTGAGAAGTCCTGCAGAAAGAAATCTGTGTCCCTTGCTTAACTAAGCATTTTCTAAACTTATTCTGTCACAGAAACTTTTGTCAAGTAATATCTATTAATCCCCACAAAAGCCCTGGCTACACAGAGCTGCCTCCAAAAAGGGCTCACACGACAGGGTTTTATTGCTGCATCTGGACCCTGGGGGGACCTGGCACAGGGGGAGGAAGGAGCAAAGTTAGGAGTGAGGGCAATAGTTAAACACGCTATGATTTGTGCCATGAGCCACACTCTCCATACAATGAGAAGGGAAACAGGTGAGCTCAAATATATCCACACCATTGTGCCACCCGGCACATCCCCATGTCACCGAGCCCCTCCATGCCTCAGCTCACTGAGAGGGTCGAATGAAACAATACATGGAAAACTCTTAGAAGACATGGTAAACTCACAATAAATCCTTATTATTAGTATCCACTATTATTCTTTTATTTCTCACAACAGTCCTCTGAGATAGAAATTGTTACCATTTCCACTTTTCTGAGGCTCACAGAGCTTGGTAAGTTGGAGCCTGGGCTCAAATGCAGCTCTGCCCCCAATGTCCACACGGTTACAATGTCACCCCTGCCCTGGGGTTTCAGACTCCCCATCTCTAGCACATTCCTGTCTCTCTTCTGGTGGAGACAGAAGTTATAAAGTTTGTCCATTCAGCCAGTATCTGGGATGCGGCAGGCACTGACTCAGGGTCAGGGATACAGTGGGAAGACGCCATGTCTGTCCTCTCTCTTGGGGCTTATGGTCTATGACTGAGACACAGAGATCAAATCAGCAGGAGCGAGGGGGCCTAATTCCAACGTGAGGCAAATGCTATAAAGTGTGTCATCCAATACGGTAGCCACTGGCCACACGAGGCTATTTTAATTCAACTTGGAATTTATTAAAACCCAACAAAATGGGTCATTTAGTTCTTCAATCACATGAGCCAAGTGCCTAACAACCAATGTGACCTGTGGCTACCTTGCTGCTCAGCACAAACATAGACCATTTCCATCATCACAGAATCTTCTATTGGAGGATTGCTTCGGAGAAAAGAACCAGAACTATGAGCTCTGGAGGTTCAGACACTAAGAGGTTTCCCTGAGGAAGTGACATTTGAGCTGGAACTGGAGGATGAGGGAAAACCCAGTCAAGGGTGGAGAGAAACCCAGTTGGGGAAGGGCAGGAAAGCGCATTAGATGGCCTGTGGTGGGAGGGACCCAGGCGACTGGAATGCAAAGAGAGGGAGTGGTTAAGAGCAAGGGGATTTGAATCCCAGCCCCAACTCTTGCTGTGTGTTATTGGACCGGTTACTTGACTTCTCTGTGCCTCATTTTCCTCACCTGTAACGTGAGGATAATGATAGTACCTCTCTCCCAGAGCTGGCCTGAGGACTGAGAGAGCCTGGCACAGGTTCAGCTCTGTCATGTGTCTGCTGTGACTATTCCTGGAACAAGATGGGAGAGGCAGGCTGTGCAGGCCTTGTGGTCGTGGAAAGAATGTTGGTCTGTGTCTTAAAAGCAATGAGAAGCCTGAAAGGTTTTAAACGAAGAGGGCAGAACGTGTCTGCGGGCAATGGGGAATCATAGCCATCTGAAGGTGGTGGCAGCCACCCTCCGCACCAGCCAGGCACTGGACATTGGGACAGTGGACCCAATATTGCCAGGCCTTCCAATCTTCCAAAAGAGTCTGGAAATTGAGATTTTTTTTTTTTAATGTAAAATCTCCTAACTTTTTATTTCCAAATTTTTAAATATTGTGAGGGACAAACCAGCCACTTGCTAGGACTTCTGGTCTACCCCACAATCTGCAGATCCCCAAACCTCCATAAACCAAAGTGTATAACTAAAGCCACATCACCTGGCGAGCCAGGTGGCTCCAGGAAGAATTCAGTAGATTGCCAAGAACAAAAGTGAGACATCAAAAGAGTCGACAAATTAAATCTGAGCCAAATTGCCACACACACAAATGGCTAGAGGCCCTCAGGGCCTGAGAATGGGCCCCGTGATAAAGGCACAAGCTGCACAGCCTTTTTATTTGTTAACCTGTTGGTAGTAAAAAGAAAATATATGAAAACCACTATTCTTTTCGCTCAGAGGTTGTTAAATGAATGTATTCTCAGCCCCTCCAGAGAGTCCGCCAATTCTTTCCCCCACAGAATATAGGGAGCAGGTGTTCATTTGGGAGGTCTGTGGTTCTTGTCATCCCCTGGCGCCAGATTATAAAACAAAACCATTTCATTATGACATGGTATTGGGTGGAAGCAAGAGAAGATATAAAGGGGAAAGATGGGTTTGACGAATAAAAACGCTTGAATGAAAGACTTAGGCCTGAGCAAGAATCGGGTATTTTAGGTTCTCATTCTTGAGAGCTTAATCTTCATTAACTATTGTTTTTTCATAGAAGTTCTTCTTCCATAAATATTAGATATCTAAAGTATGCTAGGAACTGGAATACAGAGGCCTGGGCCCTGTCCTCAGGTAACCAGGCGGTGACTACTGTTCCACCAGATTTAGGAACAGACCCAGCTAAGCACTTGTTCTAGATGGTCAAACATTTGTAGCAAAGAGAATAAAGAAAAATCTGACTGGCTTTAGCATCTTATTAAGCCCCTCCGTCCCCATCCAGTCCCCCAACCAGAAAGAAAAGGTGGGCAATTGAGTTCTTTAGGGAAGATTTTATGAATACTGGAGAAGTGGAAACCACCTCTGAAGAAAGAAGCTTCTAGCACTTCCTCCAAGGGTCAAGCCCAGGAAACAACGATTTAGAAACACCAGATTGCTCTCTAAGAAGGGTGGGAATTTTACTGGGTGAAGCGTGTCAGTTTGGGCTGACATGATCGAGCTGGAGATTGGAGCTGAGGCTGCAGGCTTCCAGCAGAGGTCTAACCTCCTTCCCATCTTCCCCCATCACCCCACCCCAAGTAGCTGATGGAAGGGAAGGCTATGGGCTGACTTATGGTGACCGTACATCTCAGTCCAGCTTTGAGAGCAGGTAAGAGTCATAATACAGAGACACACAAAATGCTTCCTGATCTTAAGTCAAGGGCATCTAAATCTAACTATGACAGAGTTTCCATCCTGCATTCTGTAAATCAACATCTCCTTGAACCTGGACAAGAAAAAAATGTATCTTGATTTTTATTAACCTCTAACTAAAATGAAGCATGTCTTTCTACTATGAGTGGAGGCAACAAACCACAATGGTATTAGCAGTACCTATGACTTTGCCACAAACGGTAATCACAGATATTCTCATATCACATTTCTTTTTGCGACAGAAACTTTGAAAGAACATTTATGGACATCATTACATCAAAACCATGGTAGTTATTAGACTTGCTGCTGGATATTGTTATTTAATGCATTAATAAAGAAGTACTTTATATTACCGTGTCACTAAGTTAGTTTTTTCCATGGGGTCCAAGGCATACAAAGATTAATGACCCCAGGACTAGGGATTCAGGCACGGTGGTTTGAAGGACTGATTGCTTGACTTTAAAAGGCATGAGTTGCCGAAACCAGTTTGGCTCAGTGGATAGAGCATCGGCCTGCAGACTGAAAGGTCCCAGTAGGAGATGTGCAGGAGGCAGCTGATCGATGTTTCTCTCTCATCGATGTTTCTAACTCTCTATTTCTCTCCCTTCCTCTCTGTAAAAAAAAATCAATAAAAAATATATTTTAAAAAAAAAAAGGCATGAGTTAAAGCAGGCAAAGGAAAGGGGCAGGGGAAAGGCATTTTGGCCTAGGGAACAGCACTTGGAAAAGCACATGCTTTTCAGACACTGTAACTGTTTGGTGAGGCTGCAGAGGGCTCCAAATTCAGGCTTCTGGTCCTAATCATCAAAGGAGATGGTATCGCCATTGAGTTTTTGATGCATGCATTGAAAGTGTTACTTAACCAAAACATTTAAAATACTAGAGGCCCAGTGCACGAAATTCGTGCAAGAGTAGGCCTTCACAGCCCCTGCTGCCTCAGCCCTCGCAGCTGTGGCTTCGTCCGGAAGGTTGTCCGGAGGACTGCTGTTCCGCTGTTTGGTCGATTTGCATATTATGCTTTTACTATTATAG
The DNA here is from genome assembly GCF_028538775.1 of Myotis yumanensis. Lineage (NCBI taxonomy): Eukaryota > Metazoa > Chordata > Mammalia > Chiroptera > Vespertilionidae > Myotis > Myotis yumanensis. The sequence continues at coordinate 202,515,319 of NW_027223754.1, forward strand.
ATACCTCAATATTCCTAGCCCTATTTTGACATGTCTTTATTTTTCTTTCAAGGCACCTCTCTTAAGGGGGTGAAGCTGGCCAAGAGAGAAGGATTTCCTGGAGGTAGGGAAGCAGATGAGGTCAGCAAAGTAAACACGGGCCAGATCAAACAGTTGAGATTTGTTCCTGGGATTTGTTTTTTTGAAAGTTTCTTTTTTTTAATGTCATGCAAGTGACAGAATCTATATAATGTTCATTTGCTGATTTCCGTTTCAACATCTATCTCCTTTCTCCTGGCAACAATAGCTCAGATTTCAAACCACCTATCTAGAACTCTTAGAGGTAGGGGGAAGGACATGTGACCCAGACTTGGCCAATCAGAGCACAGACTTCTCCAACCCGTAGTGATAGAGGTAAGCCTATCACAATAATTCCATCCTTGTGCCTTCATAGGGATTGTTTCAGGGGTGGGTCCTCTTCCAAGTTGGTCCAATCAGAGTGAATCTTGGGATTTGTGTAAATACTATTGGTGAAAAGGGGTCTTATTTTTGTAGGGTTTAACCCTAAAGAAAGAAGCTAAGGTAGCTATCTTGCTAGCATGCAAAGCCTAAGAACGAAGCCAAAAATGGGAAAGCAGAGTCAAGAGATGGAGAGAGATGGAGTCCTGATGGTAATACTGTACCTCTGGGTAAACCTGGGCCAAATCTATCCTGGACTTTTCAGTTAAATAAACTAATAACCTTTTGTGCCTGTTGAGTTGGCCTCAACAAAAGAGCTGGTTTTAGAACAGGCATGCCATCTGCTAGGAGAGGAATGATCAAGAGGGTCCTGAAGGGGAGAAACTTCCAAGTTGGAGACTGTGCTAGTCGACTTTCCCCAGGCAAGGCTGTAATAACAGACAGCCCCAAACTGCCAAGGGCCCACCATTTCTCACTCACATTGTTTATTGGCTGCAATTGATTTGGACTTGGGGGTTTGGAGTTCCTTCTTTTTATTCTCATTGCTGACTCTGGCTCTTTGACTTCATTCTAAATGTCCTCCCCATTCCAGTATCCAGGTTGGAGGAGGGGGCAGCTCCTATCATAGTCTCATGGCCAAAAGTAACAAAAAACGGTAACTGAACCTGCCAGAAGCCCATTCCAGCATGTCAGCAGGGCTAAATCATCTAGAGATGGCTGAGGGCATTTCCCCAAACCTGAAAAGGATGCATGGGATGATTGCTTGCTGCCAGACAGCTGAGGGCATCTTAATCTACATGTTATTGCCTCCTAGTGGCCAAACACCTGAACAGCCATAGGCAATTCCCCAATCTGACAATGGATTGTGTATACAAACTCTACCCTTTGATGTGTATATCTCCACCTTGCCTTAGGACAAGCTATGTTAATAAAAAGCAAGGGGTCCTGCGACAAGGAGAACTTAGTTCCTTTAGCTAAGCTCCTCTGACTCCCCATAATGCCTTTCAAAATTATGTTTCGTCTCTGGACTCTTATTTAATTTACGCACAGCACCTTCTCCAGATTTCTGAACCCTTCTAGATGCTGGATTAAGACCACCGACAGAACCACATGATGACTCTCAAAGCTTCTGCTCAGTGATGGCTCTGTCACATTTGCCCACATTCCACTGGCCAAAGCAAGTCAAGCCAAAGGAAGCACTGAAAGCTGTGTGGCAACGGGCAGGGATGTAGAATCCCCTTATGAGAGAGGCAGTGACTAGGTGGAACAATAATAGGGTCCACACACATCAGTGGAACTAGGACTGACCTTCCAGATCTGAGCATTTGGGTTTGGGCTCAGTCCCCTGGTCTCCTGGGATTCTACTGGACCCAGTGCCCTGCCTCCAGTCCCAGGACCACTTCCTACAGAGACTCCCTCAGTGGAGTCAGGGGAGGGTTCATGTACCCCAAGCTGAATATTGCAACCAAGTAGGAACATTCTCCAGTCTCCTTAGCTGGACATCTAAGTTACTGATTCAGAAAGAGAAGGTAGACTAGGCCACCACCAATGGCTACTAATTAAGGGAAATGAATGGATTCTATACCCTGGCTGGCCAAAGTCACCATCAGTTCTCTGGGGGTCTCTCTTTGCTAAGTTCTTTATTAACTAGTATGTTAACTCATCCAACCCTCAAAACAAGCTCTGTGTTATAAATACTATTATCTCCTTTATGCAGATGAGGAATGTGAGACTCAGAAAGGAAAAGGGTCGATTTTGGTCATCTCATTGCAAAGCCAGCATTTGACACCATCTCTGCCAGACCCCAAAGCCATTGATGCTGAAATCCATTAATTCACAAATACGGTAAAGCACCCACCATCTGCAAGTCCTGTGTGAAACTGGAAATAAATGGTGCACAAGGCCCAGTCCTCATGTAGCTTATTCAAAATTCACTCAACAAATTATGTCTGTATGGCCTGGGCCACAGTCGTTTATAAACTACTAGCAAATGTAGACAAATTCACATGAAACTAACTGCGCAATTTGCTAAGTCTACAATAGTGGTTGGTAAGTAAAGGGGTCGATGAAAACAGAGAGCGTGAGAGCCACATGTTCTACCATTTGCCTTGTACTGGGTTTGAAAAACCTTAGAATAAGCCTACCCAGCCCCACTCTCTCCAATTCTAATCATTCCCTTACTTAACAGCTCATCAAAAACAGAGACCTGCAGGGATTTAGGATATACTGGCCTTGGCCTATCCTTTGCAGCTATAGAAAAATGAATTGGAGCAGTGCCTTAGGCCAGAATCAATTTCCGCCCAAGAAGCCAGGCAGTGTACTTGCAGCTCAGTAATGGGAGGGTGCGGGGAGAAAGTCTGAGGTGGTTCTGGAGGAGTCCAGAGATGGCTCTGCAGTCAATTACTGATGGTGAGTGAAAAATGAGGTCAGCTCCCTGACAGCAAGGCCCGAGAGAGGCAGCGAAATACCACAGAACCCCCATTCTCTGTGGCCCGAGGACACAGTATCTAAAAATAGACATACAATAACACTGGATCTGCTGTGGATTTCACAATTGCTGGCCCAGCACAAAATGTTTGGCTTTGGCCAAGTCAGGATGCAATGAAAACCAGCCGGGAAGCTTAGCATGACCAAGATCAACATTCACCAGGACAATAGCAACCCATCTGTCCATCAGGCCTTGACCATGAAGCTAAATTATCCACTGCCCCAAGTCCTTGTTCAACTTGCTCCACCACTTACAGAAAGCTTGCCTTGCATGCCAGGGACTTTCTAAGACATTTCATTGCAGGGACACTAGGGTGGAGGAACTTGTGGACGATTGCCTGAGAACTAGAAAATTCGTGAAAAATGTCCATGATTTCAGTGTAAGGGAAATACAACTGCAAGCGTGGGATGTGGGTGGAATGGGGTAAGAAAACATTTTAAAGAGAAAATAATTGCAAACACATGAGAGGGAGAAAGGGCATGGCCCAGGCTAGGAGAGTGTAAGAAAATAAAATGAAAACAAGAAAAGATTTGGCATTATATTTGTGGGTTTTAAACCAATTTTAGAGTTGACAATTCTACTCTCCTGGAAAATGTCTACTCTTAGAATTTATGAGATATTATTTACTGAGTAGGTAGCGTGTGCCAGAAGCTGCTCTCAGCCCTTTGCATGTATGATTGCATCTACTCCTCACACCAACCTACGGGGCAGGTACTAAGATTATTCCCATTTTTCAGATAAGGAAAGTGATTTTACAGCTTAAACCAGACCTTAAAAATTTATCTTAACCAATAGTTTCTAGACTGACTTGTACAACAGAATTATCTTAGAAACCCTACAGAATCTGGGGCCCTACTCTAGACACCACACCCCAATCAGAAAGGCGATCGGTAATTGACTAAAGAGCCACTTTGACAGAGCACCCACAGGATTCTCACATTCAACCTTGTTTGGAATCCACTTCCAATCCAACTGACCTCTTTGTTTTCCAGACCAGAAAACTGAAGCCCAGAGAGTCCCAGTGACATGCCCCACATAACCAGCCTGCTGGGAGCAGAGCCAAGACCAGAACCCAGAGCTTGTAATACGATGCTCTTGCCATGATATCACTCATTCTTCACTGGAATCTTAAATGGGGGGAAGGTGGCTTCTTTCTCTCCCACGAAATCACTAGACTTGTCATTTGGCTCACCCAACTCTCGCCCAAACCCTCTAACTGAACTCAGTGCAATTAAACAAAGTTTGGCTAAGCACCTACTATGAGCTACGCACTGTCCTTGGTGCTAGCAACCCCGTGGTGATCAAGACTGTCACGAGCCCTGGCCCTCAGAGAGCCTACAGTGCAGCAGAAAAGAACAACTTAAAAATATATAACCAGCCTTAGCTGGTTTGGCTCAGTGGATAGAGCATTGGCCTGCAGACTGAAGGGTCCCAAGTTCCATTCCAGCCAAGGGCACATGCCCAGGTTGTGGGCTCAATCCCCAATAGGGGGCGTGCAGGAGGCAGTCGACCAATCAATGATTCTCATCATTGATGTTTCTCTCTCTCTCCCTCTCCCTTCCTCTCTGAAATCAATAAAGATTTTATATATATATTTAAGATTCCAGTGATTATATATATATAATCTCCAGCTTCCTGAATGAACTGGAATCAGCAGAAAGCAATTTTATTTTCTTATCACTACCCCTTCAAACCTGTTCCATCTTCCTATTCCCTGGAAATCTTAGGTGTCTTAGATGGATCCTATAGGTATTCTGGCCACGCTTGAGTGTTAAAGAATAGCCTTGTGTTTCAGGTCTTTTGGAAAGTCCCATTTGGCCCAATGGCAAAGCTGCAATCCCTCATCCAATTAAAAAGTTCTTCCCCACCCTCGGCTTGGGACTGGCTCAGGCTCAGGAGCTTCCATGGAGAAGGGGATAGCGTGATCTCCTTTGCTAGTTCTTGCCCTTCTCTCCAGCTCACTGGGCTTACTAGTATTTAGGCTCCTCTGAATGTATCCTATTCAGACACTGTCTGTTGGGGTCACCTTGTACCTCATAAGGAATGGGGACCCCTCTCAAAATGACTCAAGTCTGGTTTTCCCGTCCTAGAACCAAATCCAGGTCCCACTGCCATTGGGAGGACTGTTCATCCCGGCATAGACCTTATTCCTCCCTTTCTCATCAGGGCAGCTCCAGGAGGCCTCTCTCTTTAGACCCTCCAGGCATGAGTTGTGCACCAGTCACTAAGGCCCTTCAGTGCCAGGGGTTTTTCCAGATGATTCTCAGAAGTCCTCCTCCTTTGGCTTAGAGGAAGGGGAGAGAAGCATGCCCTCCCTTCCCCCACTCTGACTACTCGCTCTCCAATCTCTCTCAATTGGTTCTCACACCCCATTGTATGTCCTCCATGTGGGTGATGAGCTAAGAATTTTTTAAATAAAAACCGATTTCACAATCTCTTAGCATGTATTACACAGATGTTCTCAACCCTTGGGTACCTTGCCAAAACAGCAAAAGTCAAATATAACATCCTGTTACACGAGAAATTACAAATCCAGAGTGCCAAGGAAACATATAGCAAGGGTGTCTGGGGCCAGCCCACTTTAGTTACTAAGATCTTTCCCTCACAGCTCTCAGGTGAGGTACCAAGTCCCTCCTTCTCTAGGCTTCAGTAGACACTGGCTTTCCAGAGGGCAAATGAGTAGCTTTTGCTGTCACTCACAATTCACCCATCCCACTCCTCCCAAACAGCCACTGCTTTGCAATGTATAGTATATATTTAACTTTACCCACGAGTGGCCTCTATATACTTCTGTTCCTATCTTTAAAAGCATAGACTGTAGCCCAGCTGGCATGACTCAGTGGTTGAGCGTCAACCTATGAACCAGGAGGTCATGGTTCAATTCCCAGTTAGGGCATATGACCGGATTGCAGGCTCGATCCCCAGTGTGGGGCCTGCAGGAGGCAGCTAATCAAAGATTCTCTCTCATCATTGATATTTCTATCTTTCTCTCTCTCCCTCTCCTTTCCTCTCTGAAATCAATAAAAACATATTTTAAAAAAATAATAAAATAAAATCATAGATTGCAAACTCCTATGAAGGAGTCTAAGACATCTCTAGAATGATGATGTTGATGACAACGATGTTGATGATTGACGACAGTGATCATGTCAGTTAGCAATGCTGATAGTGATTAGGGGTGAAGAAGCAGAGAGAAATGATTGGCCGACACCTCCCTATCTTTTCTAATTATTAATATAGAGCCCAGCCTTCTAGATCCAACTCAAAAATCTATCACTTCCATCGATACCATTCCAGAGACTTGAAATACTGTATTGAGTACCTTCTACATCTAAATAGTACATTGTAGCAGCCAGCCTGCAAGAGAGCCCCCACTAATCCTCACCTGCTGGTATTCATACCTTTGTGCAGTCTACTTTCACACTGAATAGGCCTGGCCCATGTTACCAAAAGAATGTTGTGGAAATAATGCTGTCTGACTTCTGAGGCTAGGCCATTGAAATATAAAAACTGCAATTTCCACCTTGCTCTCTCTTTGAACATGAACTCAGTAGAAAGCCAGCTGCCATGTCGTGAGGACGCTCAAGCAGCCTTTGGGAGAGGTACACGTGGTAAGGAGCTGAGGCCTCCTGCTGGCTTGTTAGCCATGTGCACGAGCCACTGAGAACTGGGTCCTCCAGCTTCAAGACAGCTTTCAGCTGACTGTAGTCCCAGCTGACACTTTGACCTTAACCTCATGAGAGACTCTGAACCAGAATGAAAGATCCTGAGCACCCAAGGTAGGTAGCTACAGAATTCCTTACTCATGGAAACCATGTGAGATAATAAACATTCATTGTTGTTTTAAGACCGTAAGTGTTGGGGTAATCTGTGACATAGCAACAGATAACTGATATAATGGTTAAATGCATGGACTCTGAAATTACAGTGCCTAGGTTCAAATCTTATCTGTCACTCATTGCTGTGTGATCTTAGACAAATTATTTAATGTCTCTGAGCCTCAGTTTCCTCCTCTGAAAAATGAGGAAACAACAATACCTGCTTCCTACTTGTGAGAGAAGACTCAATCAAATGAGATGTGCCTCTAAGGCACTAAACACAGGGCCTGGCATAACGAAGACACTAAGTAAACATTAGTTCTTATTGCCAAGCCCCTCAAAAGCTTTCCTGATGTCCCACGTAAAATGAGTCCTTTCTTCTCTGAATTCTGAGAGCATTTGCCATTGTTTTTGAAAAAAAAAAAAAAAAAAAAAAACAGAAAGAGAATGAGAACAGCTTTGACTTTATCTGAGCAGGAGTCAGTATACTGGATACTTGACATGTGTGATCACATCTGATCTTTGCACAGTCCTGTAAGTGTGTGGCAGCTTAAGCATTTAAGTCTTTTTCATCCTAATATTTTGACGTGTGGCTTGTCCAGCAGATCGATGGGGCTAGCCTGAGAGAAGGCTACTTGTATGAGGGGCCAGGGAGCCCCCTAGGAAACAAGCCACCTTAAGGGAGTAAGATTTTTAACATTAAAGATGACCGATTAAAGATGGCCAATTAAAGAGGACATAAAGCCTTTGACACTCCACACATTGAAAGGTAGGATCTATTTCACCTCCCCTGGATCCAGGCTGGCCTGTGACTGTTTTTGACAAATAGAATACAGTGAAAGTGACACTATGATAATTCTGGGTCTAGCCTTTGAAGAAGACTCACAACTTCTTCTTTGGTCTCTTGGAGCCTCCAGATCAGACCACCCAGCAGACAAATGCCACCAGGTGATTCTAGTTAATACCAAGCGGAGCATCAGAATCGCCCTGCAGAGCCCTGCCTGGATTCCTGTGTATAAATGTGTGAGATATAATAAAATGTTGCTTTAAGCCACTAAGTTTTGAGGTGGTTTATGATGCAACATAAGATATATCTGACATGTGTAGGATCCACATATCCCAAAGTACCTGTAGATAGAATTCAGGGAGTCTATAAGTTTGGAGGGAGGAAGTTACATCTTGATTTTTACTAACCTGTCACTGAAATATAGCATTTCTTTTATTTAGAGTGTAGGCAGCAAACCTCACTCATATTGGCTGCATCTATGACTTTGATACTAATAAGGGATTTATAGGCTTTTCAAAACTGTGTACACACACTCACACGCACACCACACACATGCACACACACATGCACATACAGAACACTGAGAGAGAGAGTGAAGCAATAGGCCGGTGTTATGGAAAGAAAGATGATTCTGATCATGAGATTCTATTTCCAAACTGTCTATGACTCATGCCTGAGCCCAAGAAACAAAGGGGTCTGCATTGACAGTAGTCAAATGGCTGTTTTACTGAAATAACGGTAAAACCTTGAGAGTCCAAAGTGGCATTGACACAGCAGCACAAACAGAAGCAGACAGCTCAGCAAGAGCCAGAGAGAAGAGGAGACCATGGCAACATCTCCGGGCAGCTGGAAGGACTCTGTGAACACAGGCTGGATGTGGGTGGGGGGCTATTCAGAAACAGTTGGAAATAACTCTGAGCAAGGAGGAAAGAGTAGAGAGGCTTTAGGACAGTTTGGAATGGCTTAGAAAACATGGCTTCTATGACATCGGCAAAATAATGACCTTTTTGCAGGGACCAAATGAGGTTCACCAACTTAACAGAAGACATTGAGGTGGGAAGTGGTCAAACCAGGATTCAAACTCAGGGCTGCCTGGCTCCAGGAAGTTGGCCTAGCCTTACCTGCTGGTTCTCCTTATCAAGGCTCGTGGCCTTCTTCACATATCTTGAGTTCCCAAACATCAGTGTCTGCTCATGTTGTTCCCTTCACTGGTTTTCCTTCCCCAGTTCCTCCTACCCCTCACTCCACTCCCGAAAATCCCTTTCATATAAGCCTTTTGTTGTTCCATCAAAACAATTTATTGTGCTTTATATTTCCATAACCCTTTATTCATTATATATTTTATCACATTGCAAAATTTGGCTTGTTTGTCTTTCTGACTGGCTTAAGAATAGAATTATTATTATTATTATTATTATTATTATTTATTATTAGCTAACATTCATGGAACACCTACTAGATACTAGTCCAAAGATCTAACATTTAGGTATTTAATAGCAACAGCCCTATAATATAGGCACTACTATTACTTTTATTTTACAGACATGGAAACTAAAACACCGAGAGTTGGGTCAACTCGCCCAAGAATACCCAGCTACTAGAAGGCAGACCTGGGATTTGAACCTATGTCTGTCTGACTGGGTTCTTAGGCAGAGATCGTGCCTACGGCTCTTTATACCAAACACAGGGTCTCACCCTCATGTGTGCTCAGTAAATAATCCCTGAATGAATGATGGATACACATATCATGTCTATTTTTTCAGTCCTCCTACTCCAGGTCCTGCGCCTGGTGCATGAGAAGATGCCTATTCATATTTGTTAATGAATCGAATGACTGAATATGTTTCTGGTTCCCTGTGGTGGTCGGGCAGGAATACAGACATCAAATGATCCTCTCAGGTAAGAGTGGTCACAACTCTTGATTCTGAAGTCCTGACTCTTTTCTGGGGCCACCACCACCAACAAGCACTTTTCAAAGCCTAGCAGAACCCAAACCCTGCCACGTTCTAACACTGGCTTCCCGGAGACTGAGCAGTCCAGCGAGCAAGTCAAGGAGGAACGGAGTGTGCCGTCTGTGATGTTTCAGGCTAGAGTTACATTCTGAGCCAGACCCAGAGGTCTGGTCTTGAAGCAAGCCAACATTCATAAAGAGCAGACTTCATATTCTCAAGCCACTACTTCAATAAAACAACAACAATAATCATGCGTTGAAAGAATAACTAGTTCTACGCCATTATTTACAAACCCCTGGCCCAGCTAGGCAGCTTCAGTGGAAAACCTCCCAGGTGTCCCAGGTGGCAGGGAAAGATGAGGTGTGATACAGAGAGAAAAGGAGGCTCATTTAGCTCTCACGACAGCAGTGCTTGGCGGTTTTGCCGGGGGTGATGGTCCCAGCCAGACCAGCACGGGGGCCCACTTTTCCTAACCTGGTTTTAATCACCCACCAAGGTCCCAGGAGCACCTTTACCTGCCAGGTGCGTTTCTAAAGTGGGCACAGGGAGAGGGAAGGAGAGGCCCAGAGGAGGGAAAAATTGGGGTATGCAATTTGGGATTCTTTTGAAATAAAACAACACAGGCCATGAAGTTAAATTAAATACTAACTATAAAAGGCCCAGCCCAGGACCTGGCACAAGATTAAATGCCAAGTAGGTGTGAGTTCCCCTTCGCTCTGCTAATCACAGACACATCTGCCTGGCAATGGCTGTTCCCAGATCTGGCCTAATCCACTGCTAACAGGTGAGTAGAGATTTTTAAATGCTGTGTTCGGTGTCCCAATCAGGACTAATATTCAGCCAGTTTGCCCAGTAACACTGGACTGGCTGTTTATGGTAAGTCTCCATCTCAACTGGGTCATGCCTCTGCCTTCTAGTTATGATGTGGTTGGAATATTACATCTGGGGGCAAATATTCATTTATCTAATACATATACATGGGGTGTCTACTATATGCCAGAACCTGGTCAAACAGCAGCAAAAGACTGGATGAGAAAGGAAGTTGAAAATGCCCTCTCTGTTTATGGAGCTTACTTTCCAACGGGAGAGACAAATAAAGTAGCATAATCCGCAGTCGGTGAGATGGGGTAAGTGCTATGGAGAAAGCGTAGGACAGGCTCAGCCAGTGCAGGAGAGCGGTTTTCAGACTTTTTAGTGAAGTGTCATACGCATAAAGAAACGTGAGCCAATGGTAAGTGTTCGGCTTGACCGATTTTCTCAGAGTGCATGTAGACATGTAAGCAGCATCCAGCTCAAGACACAGAGCATGGCCAGCACCTGTGGGTTCCATGTCACAGCCAACTTCCCTGAGATGGGGGGCTCCCGGGAGCTGTTGGCCAAATATTTCCAGCTCTCTGCCTCCTGGACACGAGGCAAGATTGCAATTCTCTGCTCCCTGTTAGGAGCAGCATTCATTTGCCCTGGCCTATGATACCTGAGCGAAAGCAGTGAGCATCACTTCTCCATGACACCCATCATGCAGTGCTGATGGTGGAATCCTCATTGCCATGGAGTGTCCATCAGCCTGGGCCCCAAGGGACTCTAATGAGCAAAGCCCTGCTAACGTCCAGTGGGCATATGGCATGTGGACTAATAAATCGTTGTTGGTTAAGCCACTGAGATGAGGGCCTTGTTTGTTACCTCAGCATATCTAGCCCATCCTGACTGATAATGAAGATGATATCTCATGAGAGATCTGAGGTGACAGGAGTGAGCCTTCTGGAAACCTGGAGGGAGAGCAAGCCAGGGGCAACATACTACAAGACCTTAAAACAGAAGTGTATGAGGTGTTTGAGGATGAAATGCCTCAGAAGCAGACCTCGAGACAAAGATTTGAATGGAAGGAATTTATTTGGCAGTGAATCCCAGAAACACTGAGAAGGGGGTGAGGGGGTGAGACAGGGAAGGGGAGAAGCCATTATAGGGAGGATCTTTCATGAGCGGTTTCCCTCGGGCTCAGTCCCCCTGGGGACATCTGGGAGGTCTCAGAGCTGTTCTCCTGGGGCGTTGATCTGCCAACACTGGCTACTGACTGAGGCTGCTCCCAGAGCTGTCGGTCCTGTCCCTGCCAGGGTGCCTCAGGCCTGAAATGGGATGGGGAGGGACAGGGGCTGTGGGCAAGACACAAACATCCACTGCAAATAGCAAGGAGGCTGAAGAAACAGCATATATATGTATAGAAGTATAACTTACAGAACCACCCGAAATCCATTGGCAACCTCTCCAGACTAAACAAATTATCCAGGCTTACCCCCTCATCGGGACTATGCAACCCCCTCCTACCTTACCTGTTATGCTGCCTCCAGCCTCACTCACCCTGATCTGATCCATTCCTCATACTCAACCAAAGTGGTCTATAAAACATGAGAATCTGACGGTGACACATCCCTGCCCACAATCCTTCAGCGGTTTTCCATCTGTGTCAGGATACACGGCAAGCTCTCTGGGTTGGCAGACAAGACCCTGTGTGCGTGAGGTGGCCCTGCCCATTGCGACAACTCATCCCCTCCACTCTCCATCTCATCGCTGATGCTCCAGCCACAGCGTATGGCTGAGCACCCCCACTGCCCCTTGTCCTCTCACAGCCCTATGCCTCTGCGAATGCCGTTCCCTGCACCCAGAGTCCTCCCATCCCTCCCCTTCATCTTTGTTCACCTAATCAACTCTCACTCATTCATTCAGCAAATATTCATCCAGGGCGTACCGTGCGCCAGGCACCGGGACACAGCTATAAATAATCAGACCAACCCCTCTTGCACTCAGTGAAGATTATTAGGGGGAGAGACCAGTGAGAACAAAGTACAGTAGGTCCTCAGGTTACGTCAGAGATCCATTCCTATGGCTCAACTAACGCGATTTTCACTGTAAGTCGGAACCCACCTCCATAAGCACCTACGTCACTCACATGGAGCACATACACAGCAGCAATGAAGTGAAACAGTAAAAAAAATTTAGAAGAAAAATAACAATTCCTGACCTTTACTTGTGGTAAATAAATAATTTAAAAAAACACATAAAGCACATATGTACATACGTCAAAATGACAGAACTTTTATTTTTTTATAAATAAATGGGAGATGGCAACGTAACCACGAAACGATGTACGTCGAGTCCGACGTAACCCGAGGACTGTCTGTAAATGAATAAGAAAATCAAATAGTAGTAAATGCAGTGACGCCAAAAAGATAACCGTGTTACATGACAGACAGTGGTGATTAGATGGGAAGACAATTTTGATTGGGTGGTCAGGGAGGGCCCTGAGGAGGTGATATTCAAGGTGACTGGTCCGAATGACAAGAGGTTCTCTGTCAGACATGTAAGCACTGAGGCAGCACATTCTAGGATGAGCAATCACAAGTGCAGAGGCCCTGAGGCAGGAAGGAACTTGGGGTGTTGGCATAACTGAAGAAGGTCAGTGTGTGTGCGGGGGGAGGTTGGGGGGGGGGGGACCTAGCAAGCCAGGGAGAAAGACAGGAGATGTGCTTAGAAGGCAGGGCCAGGTCAACGTGGAGGGCTCTGCTGGCCATGGGGAGGGTGCAGGACTTTAGCCTACCATGTTCAGTGCAGGTGACAGCTGTCTGCATGTTCTTCTCCAGCCACTGGAGAAGGTTGGGGATAATGGAGCCACTTCTGGTATCCATCTCTTACCATAAATAACCCTGACAGAGAGTTCCCAAAGGTAGGCTTGCTCAGACATCTATTCTTGTCCTTGCCTCTCCCTGGCTGTGCGACATTAGCCAAGTTACTTAACTTCTCTGTGCCTAGGATGTCTCCATACATTTCTGTCCTATCCTCTGAGTGATATTGAATCGACTCAGCCTTGCAGGTGAAAGAGAAGAACCAGCCAAATTTTCTCCCACCAGCAAAGTATTTTATGAGTCCTCCTTGATACCGCAGACATGGTGTTGCATCCTGTCTTCATTGCTTTCCTGAACAGATTATTTAATCTCTCTTAGCCTTGGTTGTCTTAGTTGTAGAATGTAGCTACTAAATGTCCACACTGCATAGTGTTTGGGGAATGATTTTGTGAAGGTGTTTGATCGCTTACCATAGTCTTTGCTCAAATCAAAGCTCACTGTATAGTTTCTATAATTCTTTTTATCAATCTTTCCAATACCATCTCGGCTCAGCCACCTCATTACTTCCTCTGTAAGAAGGCTAAGATTTATAGTACAAGGATCTCCAGCCACCCTCAAAAGTTCACCCTCCAATCCTGATGTCATGAAAAGACAGGGGTCCTAAATTAGGATTCAAATTCCATCTCAGTCAATGGCTGGCTTTCCAACGTAAAGCAAGTCCCCTCTGTCCTCTGGGTCTCACTGCATGGCTTACGGCAACTGCTTTTCAAAGAGGCCTTGGTAGACAAAACAAGGGTCTCCCAAAGATGCCTACACCCTAATCCCTGAAGCCTGTGACTATGAGACCTTCCACAGTAAAAAGGAACTTGGCAAAAGTGATTAAGTTAAAGACTTCTGGATAGATGGGGAGATGATTCTGGATCATCTAGGTGACTCCGATGTGATCACAGGGGTCCTGAAAAGAGTCAGAGAAGGAATGCAATGCAGAAAGCAGAGCATCTGAAGATGCTATGTTGCTGCTTTGAAGGTGCAGGAAGGGGCCATGAGCCAAGGAATGTGGGCAGCCTCCAAAAGTTGGAAAAGCAAGGAAACAGTTTCTCCTCTAGAGCCTCCAGAAGAAACCAGCCCTGCCAAGACCTTGATGTTAGCCTAGTAAAACCAATTCCGGACTGTGGCTTCCAGAACTGTAAGAGAATAAATGTGTGTTGTTTGAAGACACTATGTTTGCGGTCATTTGTGATAGGAGCCATAGGCAACCAATACAAGGCTCCTGAGTGTGCGTTCTTTAAAAGCTGCTCTCGCCTGGCCAGTGTTGCTCAGTGGTTGAGCATTGACCTATTAACCGGGAGGTCATGGTGCAATTCCTGGATTTGGGGCTCAATCCCCAATAGGGGGCATGCCAGAGGCAGCTGATCAATGATTCTCTCTCATCAGTGATACTTCTATCTCTCTCTCTCCCTCTCCCTTCCTCTCTAAAATCAAATTTTTAAAATATATTTTTTTAAAAGCTGCTCTCTGCCTGCCTTCTTTCATGCCCCTCCCTCTGGCCACTGCTAACATTTAAGGTGAGTCACTTGGCAGGTCCGCAGGTGGCTGGAGCTCTGGCAGAGGGGAGAAGCACAAACACAGGGTTTTATTACCCAGGGGCCAAGGGTCGCTGCACCTCCATTAGATCAGAGCCAGATGTCACAGAAACTGAACCGGAGCTTCAGAATCACAGCTCCCCAGGACACCCAGAGCCTGGGGAAGGTCAAGGGATTATCTTTCCAACAAACACTTATTATGCTTTCCACCCTTACTCAGAACCAAAAGATTTCAGCCCTTACTCAGAACCAAAAGAATTCGCCCCAACCAGATCTATCCTGGCGAATAAAACGGGACCATCGGTAGGAATTCAGCACAGCCGTGGCTACTTGGCATCCGACATGAAAAGTGCGAAGGAGAAAAACAACAGCGATCCCCTACAGCGCTCATCCCCTGTAATTACCCTGTTATTGTTGGTTTCATGTGTTTTTCTTTCTTTTTCTCCATAAACAGTGTAATTTGCCATTACTTTTAAGAAAATTCTTTGGAGAAAATGAAGAAAAAAAAGGGAGTTTTCAGGATCCCTCCCCATGGTTAAAACCGCTAGACTCCAGATTTTTCTGAGGAGCAGTCCCATAAACATTCACCCTTGCCAGAGCCCTCGGCTGGCACCGGGAGCGTTGTATTTGGCAGCCAGATGGGTGGCCGGGGGCACACCTGCTGAAGGCAGCCCTCAAGGCTGGGGGTGGGCTGAGAGAGAAAGTGGGCCGTGCAGGTGGGCAGGGCAGAAATGCGAGCCAGGGAGCCAGGGCAGGGCCAGGGCTGGGGCTGCGGGAGCCCTGGACTTAATGGGATCCACCTGTTGCAAACTGCCTGGCAGGGGAGCCCTCCAGTCAGCTGGGCCCTTTTAAAAACCATGTGCTTTGAAAACACAGACCAAGAAATAGAATAAAGAACAGGAAGGGTGCGTTGGTGAAAGTGGGTAAAGAAGGAAAAAGAGGAGTGGGGGAGAGAGAGAGAGAGAGAGAGAGTGGGAGGAAAGAAGGAATGGAAAGAGGGAGGAGGGAGGAAGGGAGATAAGGAGCTCATTGGGGCACAATGAATTGAATAAGCTTGTACCTTTCATGGATCTTGGCTGCTCACTGGTTCATCAGAAGGCCCGAGACACAGTCCCTGAAAATATTCAGACAAGAGGGAAGCAAAGTTCCTGTGGAATCAGTCGGTTGTGCATGCTGCCAGGGCCAGTACCATCCTGGACAGTTACACCTCAACCCTGGACGTCGTCAGTAAAAACCTGATCACCTCTGCACCTTAAAGCTCTAGGCGGAGAGTCTGTGACCGGCTGAGAACTAGAAGAAAGGGCGTTCCCGTGATGGGCAGTCCGCTGTGAGGCCTTTAGACATCCAGGGAGAGATGCCAAGTGTGCATGTAACCGGAGCTGGTCCAGACCTCAGAAGAGAGGTCGGGGCAGGAGATGTCTGTGGAGGTGGCACGCTGAGCCCGGGAACAGAGGGCATCGTCCAGGAGACGGGGAAGAGGAAGGATTCGGACTGCCCGTGACCGGCTCCTTAGGTCTGATGGAGGAAGAGAAGCCCACGCAGGTCCCGAGAGGGCGTGGCCAAGGAAGCCAGGAGAAAACCAGAGGCGTGAGGGCAGGTGGACGCCAAGGGAGGAGAGGGGCACCTGTAGTGAGCGCAGCTGTGGGGTCCGGGAGAGGTGGGCGGGAAGAGCTGGATCTTGGAAACCTCTGGTGACTTCAGCAGGAACCACTCCTATTGAGGGATTGAAGAGGGAAGAAAAGGAGCTCATGTGGGTGACTCCTTGGGAAGTTTGCCTGTGGGTGGAGGCATGAGGTGGGGTGGGCGCTGGGGGTTTGTTGTTGTTGTTGTTGTTTTGTTGGGTTTTTTTTTTTGGAATGGACAAGAGATGAACACGTTCAAGACTGGACTGGACGGAGCCAGGAGAGATGAGATTGGATTATTCTGGATGGTCCGGTCATTCGTTTGACAAATAATATTGGACACTTAGCTACAGGCTCGGGCAGGATAGCACAATGGCCCAGAACCCAGCCTCTGGGATGTTTGAATTTTGATTCTGCCCCTGACTAGCTGAGTGACCTTGATCAAGTCCTATGAACTCTTTGACCCTCAATTTTCTCAGCTGTAAAATGAGACCAATAATACAACATACTTCACACCCTTGTGAGGAATAAATGAGCTAAAGCATGAAAACAGTAACACCGGCAAACCTTTAAGAAGCGCTTGTTATGTGCTTAGCATTTACTGATTTCAGACAGGTGTGTAAATGCAGTCTCCCCCACCGCCCCCCCCATCCTCCACCTTAGCCAGACACAGACATAGAAAATAGTGATTTTTTAAATGTATTTTTTTCTGGGATTTTTTTTTTCTGTCTCCATTAGCCTCTATAATGTAGACATGAATGTAAATTTTCAACAAATCTTTATCAGGTGCCTACTTTAATGCACTAAGCCAGCGGTTCTCAACCTGTGGGTCGCGACCCCTTTGGCGGTAGAACGACCCTTTCACAGGGGTCGCCTAAGACCATCCTGCATATCAGATATTTACATTACGATTCATAACAGTAGCAACGTTACAGTTATGAAGTAGCTACGAAAATAATTTTACGGTTGGGTCACAACATGAGGAACTGTATTTAAAGGGCCAGAAGGTTGAGAACCACTGCACTTCAATTCTCACAAATAGCTCTGTGAGGGACTGTGATAGTCACCCCATTTACAGCTGAGGAACTGAGGCAATAAGAAGCCATTTCGCCTGAGCCACACAGCCAGACAACCCGGTTCCAGAGCCTGCCACTAGGCTCTCTTGCCCTCACCAATTCCAAGAAATCCAAGGGTGATAACAGGAAGGGAGGGAAGAGGTCCACAGCCAATGGATGCAGGAACAGACTGGGAAGTGGGAAGCGGGTTAGGAGGCTCCTAAGCAGGGCTCACCTGACCAGAGTGCATCCTTCCGGGCTGGCTTTTGGGTGAATCTGGAAGCATTAGAGGCCAGTGGAGATGCATATACGCCGAACCACCCAAAATACCCATTCGTCTCTTACTGACAATCTAGATCAGGGGTCCTGAAACTTTTTGAACAGGGGGCCAGTTCACTGTCCCTCAGACCGTTGGAGGGCCGGACTATAGTTTAAAATAAAAACTATGAACAAATTCCTATGCACACTGCACATATCTTATTTTGAAGTAAAAAAACAAAACGGGAACAAATACAATATTTGTATTTGCATGTGGCCTGCGGGCCCTAGTTTGAGGACCCCTGATCTAGATTCTAGAGACCCTTAGTAGCCTCCTACGAGATCATCTCGTTGTCCTTGAGTTCCAGGGCCCCCATTCAAAGGACTCCAATGGAAAAAGACTCTTCCCAAAGTCCCCAGGGGACCCCAGGGCTCCGACAGGGTTTCTAAAGCATAACGAGGCATGCTCCGTGCCGCTGGGTGAGCCAGGAAGGGTTTTGCCTGCTGACTTCACTCTTTATCTCTGCCAAGGGGCACCCCGAGGCCACCACAGACTCTGCATCCAGCCATTTCTGGAAGGAATTTCCACCAAGAAAAAAAAATAATGGGCTTTGCTGTTACAAAACGCAGAGATGAGCAAACCACCAGTGTGTGGTGTTTGTAACTTTAATTGTTTCTTTGGGATCAAGCATTTGCCCCAACAAGGGCAGCGGCAGACTGTAATGGTGGATTCCAAGCTACTTGAGGTGGTTTGACACGCTGCCCGCTCCGAGCACGTGACCCTAACAAATGTTTTAAGGCGTTTTCCCAATGCTGGATTCACTTAGAGAGATTTGAGTCCCCACAAAGGAAACTTCCCAGCTGCCCACACACTCCCATCCCTCATTCCCCTCCATGCCCACCCCCTCCGCCAAGTCTGGTTTCTTCTTTACATGAGCTTATTTGGAGTTCTTGGCTAATTCATTCCAATTCTCTCCTGACAGAATCGCAGAACCTTAGAGCTAGGAAGGGCCATCAGGAAAAACTGGGCCAAACTGATTTTACAGAGCACAGCTAATTCCAATAGTCTGGACTAGAACCTGCAGCTTCTGGGACTACTAGACCCTTCTCTGTCCTCTGCACTACACTGCCCTCTTCTGGTAATGGCTGGACATTGCCTTTTGGGTCTGCGTCTAGTTTCCAAGACTGTCTTGAAGCTCTGACACCTCCTGGGGGCAGACTTTTCTCTGCAGAGTGGCAACAGGGAGCGAGGCTCTAGACCAGTGGTTCTCAACCTTGGCTGCACATTAGAATCACCTGCGAATCTTTTTAAAATCCTGATTTCTGGACCTCATCCTCTGGAAATTCTGTTTCTTTGTTACTAATGTTGTAGCCCCACCCCCATAACAAAGAAACAGAATTTCCGGAGGATGAGGCCCAGAAATCAGGATTTTAAAAAGATTCCCAGGTGATTCTAATGTGCAGCCGAGGTTGAGAACCACTGCTCTAGACCGAGTCTCTCTTTGCAAATCTCACTCCCTCTCTCTTGCACGTCTCCATATAGTGCTGGCCAGACAGAGGCGGCCTCGTCTCACAAGCCTCACATTTTCTTTCTCTTTTTTAACTTTGTAGATGTTTTTTATTGATTTCAGAGAGAGGGAGTGGAAGAGAGGGATAGAAACATCAACGATGAGAATCATTGATTCACTGCCTCCTGCATGCCCCCTACTGGGTATAGAGCCTGCAACCCGGGCATGTGCCCTGATCTGGAATCGAACCGTGACCTCCTGGTTCATAGATCAACACTCAACCACTGAACCACATCAGCTGGGCAAGCCTCACGTTTTCAATTCTCTGCCTTTCAGTCAATGTTTAAGTAGTATGTACTGAGTACCTTACTGTGGGATGGCACTGTTCTAAGCACCTCAGATGTCATTTCTCTTTTAAGCTTCACACAACCCTCTGAAGTAGATGCTATCATTAGCGTCAACCCCACTCATCACGGGAAACAGGCGCGGAGAACTTCAGTAGCTTTCCCTATGTCAGACAGAAAGTGGTATGGCTGGGATTTGAATGCAAATAGTCTGGCTTCAGAATGCTATTTCTTAACCATTATATACAAAACCAGAGGCCCAGTGCATGGATTTGTGAACTGGTGAGATCCCTCGGCCTGGCCTGCAGGGACTGGGCCAAAACCAGCTCTCCAACATCCCCCGAGGGGTTCCGGATTGCAAGAGGGTGGTTCTCGGGTGACACCCCAAAATTAGGCTCACTCCTCTCTGGTTCCAGGTGCATCACCCGAGAACCGCCGCTGCCAAGTGACTGCAGCTGGCAGTTCCTGCGTTGAGCATCTGCCCCCTGGTGGTCAGTGTGCATCATAGCTACTGGCCAGTCGGCCGGTCACTTAGGCTTTTATATATATAGATAGAAGTATTATATACAGAATAGATGTACATAGAGTTGTATCCTTGGACATGATGGCATGCCAATGTTATTGCTATGGAATAGGGAGTGTGATTGTTTTTTTGTTTGCTTGTTTGTTTTTAGTGGGCAGAGAACAGTTGTTAGAGACAGACACACGTGAGTCTGACTCGTGGTCCTACCATTTACTATGTGATCCCAGGACAAATTATAGGAACTTTCTTAGCTGCAGTGACTGAGCACAGCTGTTCTTACTCCCTAGGATAATCATCAAGATTAAGTGAGATAAAAATTGTGTTCAGCCCTAGCTGGTTTGGCTCAGTGGATAAAGCATTGGCCTGCAGACTGAAGGGTCCCAGGTTCGATTCTGGTCAAGGGCTCTTGCCTGGATTTCGGGCTCAATCCCCAGGAAGGGGAGTGCAGGAGGCAGCTAATCAATGATTCTCTCTCATCATTGATGTTTCTATCTCTCTCTCCCTCTCCCTTCCTCTCTGAAATCAATAAAAATATGTATTTTTAAAAAATGTGTTCAACTTGACGCATGACATAAAACACAGATACTCAGTTATGGGCGGCTGCTACTATTTACGTTAATGTCTAAGCATGCAACGTTAGCTGCTCCAAGGATCAGTGCCTGCCCTTCTGAACTAGTTGGACATGGGAAGGAGAAAGACCCTTGGGACTCCTAAGGGTCCACTAACAAAAGATTCCTATTGGCAAAACCCTTAATGAATTATTATGCGTTTTCAGAAGAAATTAATTAGGAGGAGAGTATACATATTACAAAGTGTTCATGTCACATAAAAATACACTCATGGGCCTTTTAAATAGTGATTGTCTTAGTGTATTTTAATGGTGCGTACTCCTAAACAATCATTTTTTTAAAAAGGGAATTAATCCTGTAATCCCCACTTTAGACACTAGATGGCACTAAATTCTCACTTCAAGCGTCATCTCTGGTTCCTAAAGCCACCAGTCCTACTGATTGAGGGCTACTCCCCAGCTGAAAGTTCAAACGTTTGAGCTACTCTAGATTAGCTACTGGTGATTCCAGACATCTTCTGGAAATAAACAGATTTCAGATAAAGCTGTACAAGATGTCATCCCAGCCTGGCAACTATGCCCAATAACAAGTGTAATGAATTACTGGTCCCACCCCAACAAGAAAGAAAATATTTGAGCAGCCACTGCCTACCAGCCTCTGATGCAAGCTAGGAATCTAGCCTTAGTAAAGACAGAAGTCATCCCTGCCCTCCCCCTGTCTACCCAAGAGATTTGCCCACCTGCCCTCAGGGATTTGGCCACCCTCTCAACATTTTTCCCTCAGGCCTCCTGCTGCCCACAGGAAACTCCCAAAAAATTATATATGACTAGAGGCCCTGCGCTCGAAATCACACGAGACCCAGACCTGCCACACCGACTGGACCCCAGACCTGCCACGCTGGCAGGACCCCAGGCCCACCATGCACAAGTAGCTCGCCGCTGCGAGCCACCGTCCTGCGAGAGTTGCAAACCCTTCCACGCCACGCGAGCCATGAGCCCCACCTCGCCACACGAGCAGCAAGAGCCATGAGTCCTGCCACACCATGTGAGCCGAGAGCCCCACCCCACTGCTGTGAGTGGCTTGCAGGCCTGGGGGAGGAACCGGGAGGTGCTCCATGCACCTCCTGGTGACCGGCCATTTGGTCCTTCGGGCGTTCCGGTGTTCCAGCCACTGGGCTTTTATAATCTAGAGCAGCGGTTCTCAACCTGTGGGTCGCGATCCCTTTGGCGGTCGAACGACCCTTTCACAGGGGTCGCCTAAGACCATCCTGCATATCAGATATTTACATTACGATTCATAACAGTAGCAACATTACAGTTATGAAGTAGCAACGAAAATAATTTTATGGTTGGGGTCACAACATGAGGAACTGTATTTAAAGGGCCAGACGGTTGAGAACCACTGATATAGATGATAAAGTCAAAGAAAGTTGGAACTGGACGAGAACTTGGAGGCCATTTTATCACCCACCTCACTTTACAAATGGGAGGAGAGGCTGAGAGAGAAGAAGAATTATCCAAGGTAACACAGGCAAGCAGACCAGCACCAGGCCCAGCTCCCTGATCCCAGATCCTTTTCCTTACAACTCCAGCTGGGGACATTCTACTCCCCCACCCCCCCGCCCCAACCCGCCACCCTGGAGAGCAAACCAGGACCAACCATACCAGTGAATGACAAAGAAAAGCTATTGTCCTGAGTTTCTAAGAGAGACTCCATAGGACAGTGGGCATCTTAACACCAGGTAGCTACACCCAATTAGTAACAGGCATTTCAACAGAACATTACCCAGTATTTAAACACAGATAGGCCGCGGTTTCCTCACAGCCCATTGCCCAACAGGCATTGCTTGTGTGTGTTCATGACCAACACGCTCAGTTGGGCCAAGGCGCCACGCCCTTCCCACCCAGAATGCAGTTCCCTCCCTGCAGGAACTCAGCTGCCCTGATCCTTTGCTGCCTTGTGGGCATTTGGGATCTTTGCTTAGGCCTGGGGTGCAGCCAAAACAAATAGTGGGGGAGAGAAGCAGGAACAAGATTCCGTCTCCTTCACAGTCAGTGTCCCAGCTTGGAGGAGCAACTTCCCCTCCCTGAGACCCAGGCTCCTCAGCTGTAAAATAAGGGAGTTAGACAGCAGACCCTCCTCAGCCTCAGCTCTCTCAGGCCCGCCACATGGCTATTCAGCTATTATTATGAAAACTAATTAGTCGTGTTTAAATATAGCACTTCATGAAGTATATGGAGGCCATTTGTTTTCTGACCTATGCTATTTTAAATAATAAAAGTGTGAGTTTTCCCCTGTGTTGTTTCTTCCCCCTTTTTAAAAAAGTTTTTAATTACAAAATAGTTCTAACATACCAAAAGGTACCCAGGATGTGGGGAAATGGATATGTATGTGGTAAGTGAACACAGCAATCTGTCCATTGTGCTAAGTAACAGAGATATGAGTGCTCACAGGACAAGTCTTTCAATTTTTCTGTTTGAATAAATGTTGAGAGGAGAAAAAAAAGTATTAAGAATAATAGCACAAATGCACAAGTAACCCCCAGAGAAATCAAACAACCTGAATTTGGATATTCTGTCTCCTACTAGTTTATTGATACTTTCACTACAATAGATAATATTATTCTGCGTGGTTTCTCCATTTTCCATGCAAGTTTTCTTACTATTTCCTTCAGCAACTTGTGCCTTTTCACTCAGCATTTCAGTGGAGAGATTCCTCTGCACTGATACCCAGCGTGATTCCGACTTAATTCATTTTTACTTGTGTTTTGCGGTCCATTGTATGAACAAGTGGCAATGCAGTTATTGGTCAGGTTGCCAGACTCTTTAGGCATTTCCAATTGTTTTAGTCATAAGCAGTGCTGCGATGCCCATTCTTTACGTGGTGTCCCGTCACCTTGTGTACGTCTAGAAGGTGGACAGGGCTGTGAGATGGTGTGTGGAAGAGCGTGGCCTCTGGAGCTTCAGGCACAGCTGGATCCAGGTGCTCATCCTGTGTCATTAGGAGCCTGTCTCATGCCATCTCTTGGCTCTGCTTTCTTCTATGCTGGTGGCTTCATTCTCTGTAATGGCCCCTAGAGGTTCTGGGCTTATGTCTTGTCAGCTTGGCAGCCTCAGTGGACAGAGGGCACCGCTTTCTGGAAAGTCCAGCAGCAGTCAATGGACCAGATTGGGACATGTCTTCATCTTAAACAAGTCAGACCAGGAGAAGGGAGTTTCCCATTGGCCAAACCTGAGTCATGTGCTCATCCCAGTCAGTCTCATTAGAGCCAAATGGATTGAGCATGATGAAGGGCTAGTTCTATATATATATATATATATATATATATGTATTTCTATTGACTTCAGAGAGGAAGGGAGAGGGGGAGAGAAAGAATCGTCAATGATGTGACAGAATCCTCCATTGGCTGCCTCCTGCATGCCCTCTTATTGGGGATCAAGCCTGCAACCCCGGCATGTGCCCTGACCAGGAATCCAACCGTGACCCCCTGGTTCATGGGTTGATGCTCAACCACTGAGCCACATCCGTCGGGCAAATGGGTGGTTCTTAAAAGAAAAATAAACAAGTTGTTATCACATTAGGGAGGACTAGATACTGGGAAGGCAACACAATGGCAACCAAGTTCCCGGACCTCATCACTCCCTGCTGTGTGCACCCCTATACCGTGATTACAGTGTCCTGTGTCCTGTTCAGCTGGGACTCTCCAAGGAACGGAAACCTCCTCTCATCTCTACTCCCCAAGCGGGTGCAGCTCAGTGCTCTGTTCGTAATAAACAGCTGCTGTGGAATCAACCCCCTGACCAAGCACAGGACAACTCCCTGACCAAGCACAGGGGGCAGGGCAGCCATCTCTCCGCCTCTGTGCTTTTTCACCTCCTCCCTCTGTGGACCCAGCCCCAGAGGCAAGACAAGAATGTTCCCACCACACCTCTCGCCTTTCTCTCAGCAAGATGGAGACCCAGGCATGCATCGGCCAGTTCACACATCTGCAGGTACTCAGACACCTGGGTGCTGCATGTGTGTTCTAGGTGACAGGGGCAAGATTGAACAAGGTAGAAATGTGTCCAGCCTCCTGGGAATATACTAAGAACGGTTATACATTTTCATAGGGTGGATTTTATGGTACATGAATTATATCCCAAGAAAGCTGTTGTTTTTCTTAAAGGACCACCAGGTCTCACAGGGTATGATCTCATGTATTTGAAATTCAGAAATGGGCAAAAGTGGTCTATGGTGAGAGTGGTCAGAAGAGTGGTGACCATGGGGGCAACTGGCTGTGGGCTATGGAAAGCCCCTAGAGCAGTGGTCGGCAAACTGCGGCTCATGAGCCACATGCGGCTCTTTGGCCCCTTGAATGTGGCTCTTCCACAATATACCACGTGCGGGTGCGCATGTACAGTGCAATTGAAACTTCGTGGCCCATGCGCAGAAGTCGGTATTTTGTGGAAGAGCCACACTCAAGGGGCCAAAGAGCCGCATGTGGCTCTCGAGCCGCAGTTTGCTGACCACTGCCCTAGCCTGTCCTAGAGGGCTGGGATAGCTGTGTCTTGAGCTGATGGTTAGTCCATGGTGAAGCATGTGTAGAGATTCATCAGCTGTGTACTTCAGGTGCATGGGCCTTAAAGCACAGAAGTTATCTATAATAATAAAAGCGTAATATGCTAATTAGACCGGACAGCCCAATGACCTTCCGGACATCCTTCCGGATATCTGTGGGCCCAGGCATGCTGCCGTGGCTGCGAGGGTCAAGGATAGCCGCTGGTGGCTGTAAGGGCCAAGCCCCTTGCACAAATTTCGTGCATCAGGCCTCTAGTACTTCAATAAAAAGTAATCCCAAAAGTGTGAGGTGATTTTAAGTGAAGAAAAGAAGCCAGTTCTAGAGTCATTCCGACCACAGGTTTTTAACCGAGAAAACTGGGTTCTAAATGTGGCTCTACCACACCCTTATCTGTGCCTGGTAAATACTTGGAATGAGCTATTTAACCTCTCTGTGCCTCGTTTTCTCCATCTGTAAAAATGGAAATACTAATAGAATCTTCACTGTTGTGCCATTTTGAATGAGTTAATCCTTGCAAAGCCCTTGGAACAGTGGTTGGCACATAGTAAGTGCTCAATAAATGTTAGTTATTTCTCTCATTACCGATGTAGGTCAAGCACAGTGTGATCTCTATGGATAGAGAGACAAAGACACAGCCCTGTCATCCATGGAGTGCACCACCCAGTGGGCAGCCAGCCTGTGGTTCCAGGACGGGAACACCGAGCACTTGGAGTGGGAGGAAGAGGAATGTGCAAAGGCACCTGGTGGTGGAGCAAGAGGTGCGTGAGGGATGGTTCATTTGGTCGGTGCAGTTACGAGCAGAGTCCATGCAGTTGAGGCTGGGTGGCAGGGAGAGAGCAGTCTGCAAGTTCCTTCTCAGCCCACCGTGGAGCTGGGATTTTCCCCTGAAGCCAAAGGGGGACACTGAAGGATTTAATGGGGGACACAGGCAGGTCTCCTCTGAATGGGAGACAAGGGAATGTACCTGTACCTCAAGACAGATACTGTAATTTGTACGTTTCGATCATATTTATTGCTGGTCTCCTCCCAGCTGGACCATGTTGATGGAGAGAAGGCTGGAAGATGCGGGATGGGGTTGCTGTGTCAGGGCTTCCCCCGGGGACGGGGGGGGGGGGGGGGTAGGGGGGCCGGGGGGGAGAGGCAGGAAAACAGAGAGGCAGAGAGAGGGGGTGACCCCTGAGCTTCTGGCTCAAGGAGCAAAGGGGCAGTGGTTTCACTTACTCTGGGGGGAAATGCTGCCGTTAGTTTGGAACCGTGTGAGAGGTCTGGTGGTGTGTGGCCAGATGTTACTAGAAAAACAGATCCGTATCTCAGAGTCACGCTTTGAGGAAGACATAGGGTGATTGCAAAGTATGTAACCACTGGTAAAGCATGGGTGCCCATGCATTAGAATCAATGCTGGCCATGGGCTGCGCAGGGTCCTGGAGGCCCCCGCTGTGCCTGGGTGTTAACCTGTCAGTTGCTGGGCTGTGAGGAGGTCTAGAGGTCCCAAGGGAGGCACTCAGGTGGCTCAGGGATACAGCTCTTTACCAAGCAGCACGTAAGATTGAAATACGTCTATCTCTGGTATGGCTGCACATGGACAAGCCCTGGAGCTCTCAACTCCATGCCAGATGTTGTGCTAAGCTAAACCCTCTCCACCCATGACCTCATTCAAACCTCACAACCACCCTGCGAGGTATCATCACCCCCATCCTCCTCCTCCTCCTCCTCCTCACCATCATCTCC
This sequence comes from Myotis yumanensis, assembly GCF_028538775.1. Lineage (NCBI taxonomy): Eukaryota > Metazoa > Chordata > Mammalia > Chiroptera > Vespertilionidae > Myotis > Myotis yumanensis. The sequence continues at coordinate 202,542,167 of NW_027223754.1, forward strand.
ATTCTAACGGGGGCAGTGGTAGAGCTGTCTTCTCACAAGTGTGCTGGTAATCTCACCTGGGAAATTTCACTGCAGCCTCTGATCCTGGTGCTGGATCACCTGCAATTTAATCCACATCTTCAATAGTTTGTGCACATTCCCTGTTCAAAAAGCAGGGCAGCCCGAGCCGGTTTGGCTCAGTGAACAGAGCGTAGGCCTGCGGACTGAAGGAAGGGTCCCGGGTTTGATTCCGGTCAAGGGCACATACCTCGGTTGCAGGCTCCTCCCCTGCCCGGGCCCTGGTCAGGGCTCATGTAGGAGGCAACCAATCGATCGATGTGTTTCTCTCACATCAATATTTCTCTCTTTCCCTCTCTCTAAAAATCAATGGAAAAATATCGTCGGGTGAGGATTTACACACACACACAGCAGGGTAACCGTGTTTCCTGAAGGTTCCCCTCTCATGGAGGCATTCCAAGGGACATCCCTCAGCCCTTTGCAACCTGTTCTAACCCACCCCCAGCCCAACCCTGGCAGAACTGACCACTCCCTCCTCTGTGCCCTACTGCACCTGGCTATGGCACCTGAAATTCCATATGACAACTACTGTCATCCCCACTGGAATGGAGGCCCTTGGAGGACAAGGATCCGGTCACACACACCTTGCATTCAATCGATGCTTAGCAAGCATCTGGCTATGGGCTCAATAAATGTTTGTTGAATGAGCAGACACATGAACGAGACTGAATTGTGACTACTATTTGGGATAAGATGGAACTCCAATTGCCCTACCATCAGGAATATGTAAATTCACAATGCATTCCTTTTATTTTCATCACTTGTTCATTTCTCTGACCCTTGTAGATATTTTCTACTATATTAAATAGGGATCTATTAAACTACTAAAGTCTAGGATTATAGACATGACGGAAGAGCAAGAATGTGCCTGATGCAACCAACCAACCTGAGAAAGAACTCAATTTAACTTTCTCGGGAGTATAGAAGTTTATGTTGCTCACCCCCTCCCCAAATGAGGGCAAAACTAGTTATTATAGCATATACTTATCAACTCTTAGACTTTAAAATAAAAATGCAAATGACTTCTAACACCCATAAAGGGCCAGTCCTGATTTGCAAACTGCTTTGGGAACATCATGCTCAGAGGTGTGGGGCCTTAGAGATGATGCCTCTGGCACCTAGAATGATTGACAGGAAGCTCAGAGATGAGGGCATGAAGCTACATATGCACTCAGGTCCTGGCCCACCTCCGCTCCCTGGGGTAGGGGATTGGGGGTGGGGGGGAGCTTCTGCTGCCTCAGGCTCTGAGCCGGCACAGCAGGTGCACGCAGGTCAGTGTGGCCCTGCATTGGTGTTGTTAGGTGAAGGATGTTGTCATGGTTTAGAGCAGTGGTTCTCAACCTTCCTAATGCCGCGACCCTTTAATACTGTTCCTCATGTTGTGGTGACCCCCAACCATAAAATTATTTTCGTTGCTGCTTCATTAACTGTAATTTTGCTAGTTATGAATAGTAATGTAAATATCTGATATGCAGGATGTATTTTCATTGTTACAAATTGAACATAATTAAAGCATAGTGATTAATCACAAAAACAATATGTAATTATGTTTTCTGATGGTCTTAGGCAAACCCTGTGAAAGGGTTGTTTGACCCCCAAAGGGGTCGCGGCCCACAGGTTGGCGACCCACAGGTTGAGAACCACTGGTTTAGAGGGACTGGGTTCAAATCTTGGCCCTGCCATTTCCTAGCTAATGATCTTGCATGTTGCTTCTCAGCCTGCTGCCCTCTGTTAGGTGGAAAACGATAATGCCTACCTCCAGGAAATATTAGCAGGAACAGAGGCCTATGGAGTGCTTAGCACAATGCTGGCACCCAGGTACTCAATACACCCCTGTATTGGGTAGGAGGTAGAGGCAACCTGGGAAGTAAAGGCAACATGCCTAGGTTTGCACTGGGGCCGGAGGTTGCCAGATGGTCTGAGACCCTGGTTCTCAAACCTGGCTGCACATTTGAACCAGCTGGGGTGCCTTTAAAATCCTACTGCCAGACCTCTTTATAACCCCTTCATCCCAAATGCCTGAGGGCAGGCCCGGGCATTTTTAAAGCTTCCAGAAAATTCAAATAGCTAACAAGAGCCATGTCAATCGAAAGTTCCAGGCCTAAGAGTGAGGCCATCCCGATTTCAGATTTAAAAAAAAAGTCTGAAAACTTACCTTTCTAATCCTCAATGCTGCACATTTGTAAAAGACATCATAATTACTAAATTCTCTGAAAGCAACCACTCAGGAAAAGTAACAAAGCTCAAGTGTTTATTAAGAATTAAAAATACTGTAAATAAGCCATACAGTTCATTTCACAGTAAACTAAACAAACCTTTTTTTTTTTTATCGTTTTCTTTTCTTTCTTTTTTCCTTTTTGAAAGGCAAGACAGCCATTAAAGAACAGTACAGCCCGAACGGGAGGGAAACAGCCAACAACTACAGCAAATGCACACGCACCTCGCTGACGGAAGGGGCCAGCGGACCTTTTCCCGGACACAGTGGGGGAAAATAAAAAGATGCGGCCTCCAGTCTCCAGGGACACAGCCCAGGCCTTTGTGGACAGCCCCCATCACACATTTCCTGCAAGAATCCAAGGACTCCCCTTGCAGGGATTATAAATCTATGCATTTTGGGGGGACCCTACCAAGAGGTGGCACAGGTCGGCCACAGGGGACTCTGTGGGGTGTTGTGCCTTCACATTCAGAACCGTCTGGATTCTTTGCATAGTTACCTTTGAGATCAAGAGAGGACTCGGGAGAGGAAAGGGAGAGGAAAAAGACACCCTCACCACGGGAGGCCACAGTCCGCAGCTGCTGCTTCTCGGTTGAAAAACGAGGGGTCTCCCCGTCCCGATTCGGAGCTGACATTTATGAAATCTAACCGGTTTAAAGTGGAAGACACAGAGTGAGTGACATCTCCTGAACACTTACTTCTTCCAGAAGTATAAAAAAAGTAAAATGAATTTTCCTTAAAGAGAATCAGAGAGAAAAAGGCCCCTTCCCCCACTTTCTTCACTTCAAATCTGCCCGCCAGGCAGGCTTTTTGGAGGTTAGCGTTAATCTGCTTCTGTTAATCCTCAGGGAAACCATCCCCAGGCTCTGACACCAGAGACATCCCCGCCGCCCGGCACCTCCGCCTGCCGGCCGCTGGGCCTTCAGGAAACCAAGCAGAAGCTGAACACTTGAGAAACCAGTGTTGTGTGGTAACGACTGTAAATAAATTAACCGGGCACAGAAATACAAAATGCTTGGTGTCCCAAGTGGTGTCCCCTGCTCTTTAAGAGGGGACAAGAACGTGAGGGGGAGGGGCACACGGGAGAAAATAACCTTTTTTTTTTTTTTTTTTTGGTCATGAGAAATTGGACTTTCCACCGCGCCCTGCACACACAATTCCTTTAGACTTTTTCATGAATTTTTTCGACTTGCACAAACAACCTGTCCAGGTCATTCCTCAGGTCATCGAGCAGGCCCTTGGCCGATTCCAGGTTGTTCTCGTTGGTTTCGATTTTCACCGAGTAGGCCACCAAGCTGTCCACGGCAGTCCTGAGCATCTTCAAGTCCGCCTCCACCTGGCTGACGGAGGATTTGAGGTGGTCCAGAGAAGACAGCCTGTCTAGGAAGTCCTCCGGCGGCAAGCGGGCCGCCTGGGCTTGGTCCTGACCCAGCAGCGTGTGGACTTGCTCCTGCACCTTCTGGAGCGTGTCCACGGTGCTGGGGAGCTCGCCCACGCTCCTCTTCAGCTCCTCCACGTCGCTGTAGAGCGAGAGCTGGGCCTCCCCCAGGCTCCTCACCGTGCTGGCCAGGCCGCCCTTGTCCGCCTCCTCCGAGGAGTCCAGGCCGTCCAGGCGCTGCTGCAGGGCGGCCAGGCGCTGCTCGCACTCCTCGCTCTTGGCCAGCAGGGACTCCAGGCTCTCGCTCTGCCGCGCGGAGGCCATCTGCACGGCCTGGACCCCGTCTTCCACAGTCTGCAGCCGGGCGTCTAAGCCCTGGCTCTTTCTCTGGAGTGCGTCTAGGGCGTCGGAGTTTTTGAAGACCCCATCTTCTTCCGGCTCGAGGGACTGGGCCTTCAGCTGGCGCAGCTCCTCCGCGAGTCTCCCGACCTCCTCGGGGAGGCGGGCGGTGGCCTCCTCCGACCGGAGGACCTTCTCCTCGAGGGCCTGCAAGGTCAGGTGCTCCGAATCGGCCGCCTCCTTGAACTTCTGCTGCTCCTGTTTGAGGCTCACCAGCTCCTTGACCTCGGTGTAGACATCCGACTCCATGGTCTGAAGGGTGCTTCTCAGGGCCTCCAGGTCCTTGTCTTTGGACTTCAGAGAGGTTTGTATGCCCTTCACGACTTCCTTCAAGGCTTTCAACTCTTGCTTGTCCCCCTCGGAGTGCTCCAGAGAGGCAACCTTCGCCTTCACGTCGTTGATCTCCTTCTGGCTCCTCTTCTGGACCTCAGTGAAGATGGCGATGTTGTCGTTGATGGACTTGGTGAGCTCCGTCAGCCTCTCCTCCACCGTGTTCTCGAGGGACGTGAAGTCCCGCTCCCGGGCATCCTTCACCACGTGGATGCCGTCCGAGAGGTCCTTGAGAATCTCGTTCTGGAGCTTTTGCAGAACTTCGCTGATCCGGTTGATCTCGCTCTCCCCTTGCTTCATGACTTTCTCCGCGAGCTCTTGCTTATGTTGGAAGGTTCTCAAGAAGGACTCAAAAGTCCCCAACGTGGCTTGCAGAGACTGCACCTGTAACCAAAGGCCAGATGTTAACTGCTAAGAAGAGCCGATGAGTGTTATGCAACACAGCTCATTTCTTGTTGTCTGCCCAGCTTCCAAGTCCCTCCTCCTCTAGAATGGCACCACAATTTTCCTTTGGAGAACCATCCTTCCACATACAATCCATGTGGTTTGGGGGACCAACCTAAGGGCCACCCCCGCAAGTGCTCCAGGGATGGTTTATAACACAGGCTTAGCCAATCAGCACTCTCCATCCACATTCCCCCCAAATTGGAGCCACAGTGATTAGCCCAGGGATGGGCATATGGCCTAAAGCAGGCCAACAAGTCAATTCCAGAACTTCCTTTAAACCTACTCAGAAAGAAAGCCACTTCTACTGGGGATTGCAAGCTACAGAATGAGGGAGCCTGGAGCTGAGCTATGAAGACTAGCACAGGAAGAATGCGGGTCTAAGAATCAAGCCAGCACAGAGGGAAGCAGAAGTGAGAAACAAGATAACAAGATCAAGGTCTGAAGATACAATCTGAATTCCCGGATGCAGCTATACCTGAAGGAATCTCTCCCCACCCACTGCTCTTTGAGCCGAGTTTCTAGCTTTTGCAAGAGAGTCTCACAAATTTTCAGAGAAAAATAGCTGAGGCACGTGGGAGACACTGGGCTGGGAGGCAAGAGACAAGGGCCCGGGCCTCTGTCACCACTTTTAGCTGTGTGGCCCTGCACAAGTCATCGTCCTTACCTGCAACATGGGAGCGGTGGACCCGATGATCCTTCAGCATTCTCTGGCTTAGTGAACACATTATGATCCCGTTTGCCATTACACATTCATTTTAAATAAATTCCACCCTAAACAAGGTCTGACCTCGGAACTACCCCAGGGAGCTGGTTGAATGTACTGAGAGGCTGACAGATGATGATTAATGGCCCGGGCTTTATCCGAATGTGGTACACGGGGCCACATAGAACGCTTTCTTACACACACACAACAGGAAAAAGAACCTGAATCTATCAAGTCTCTAATTTTTTGAATTGGTTAGTCACCGATTCACAAAAAAACATACCAGTGAGAAATATGCCAGGAGGAAGCAATCAGCCAAATCCACAAAGTGGAAAATTCCACAGGACAAATAACCAGGATCTTCAACAAGTAAGTGGCATTTTAAATGGCATTTTAAAAGGGAGGAAGACAGGAGACTATTACAGGTTGAAAGAAATTTAAGATTTATCAATCAAATGTAATATGCGGACATAAATGGATCCGGATTCAAACAAACCAACTGTAAAAGAGACATTTTTTTAGAGAATCGGGGAAATCTCATCATGAACTGGGTATTAGAAGATAATAAAGAATATTTGTTAACTTTGTTAGGTATAATAGACTATGCTTTGTCGAAAGAAACAAGGAAAAAAAGAAGAAAAGAAACTCTTAAACGTTAGAAATAAATCCGAAAAATACTTTGGGTGTGTCAATCAGGGATTAATTTTAGAATTAGTTCCTAGTTCGCTATCCACAAGTCTGTCAGGGCAACACGGGGCCCTTCAGAGGGCTTAGAACAGTGGTCGGCAAACTGGGGCTCGAGAGCCACATGCAGCTCTTTGGCCCTTTGAGTGTGGCTCTTCCACAAAATACCTACTTCTGCGCATGGGCCACGAAGTTTCAATCGCACTGTACGCGCCCGCACGTGGTATTTTGTGGAAGAGCCACACTCAAGGGGCCAAAGAGCCTCATGTGGCTCGAGAGCCGCGGTTTGCCAACCACTGGCCTAGAACCAAACTGGCAACATTTTCTGAAGCTCTGCACCCACTTGTGCAGTGAATCTTCTGGGTAAGGGCAGGCCAGGCTTCTCTGCCCAGGCTGTAACCATTCAGAAGACCTGGGCCATTTTCCAAAACTGGGAACCAACAGAAACCAGGTGGGCACCCAACAGGGCGGTGGAGTAGAGTGCTTCAGCATCAAGCTGAGTGGAGAAGGGGTGGCGATGGAATGAAACAATAGAAAAAAATGATAATTACTGAAATTGGGATTCATTATATTGATCTCTTCTTTTGTTTATGCTTCAACATTCCCGTGATAAAAGGTTAAACAATGAAATAGTGTGGGCTCTAGAACCAGACTGCCTATGTTCATAGCCCAGCCTGGACACTTCCTGTGTGCTTGTGGGCAATTAACCTGGGTCAGGACACCAGGACGCCATGAAAACAAAAATAGCACCCGGCCCTGGCTGGCTTGGCTCAGTGGATAGAGCATCAGCCTGCGGACTCAAGGGTCCCAGGTTTGATTCCCGGTCAGGGCACATGCCTGGGTTGCGGGCTCAATCCCCAGTAGGGGTTGTGCAGGAAGCAGCCAATCAATGATTCTCTCTCATCATTGATGTTTCTATCTCTCTCTCTCCTTCTCCCTTCCTCTCTGAAATCAATAAAGAAATATTTTTTTTTTTTAAAAAAAGAAAAAAACAAAAACAAAAATAGCACCTGATTCAGGATTGTCTTGTGAGTTAATCTATGTAAAGTGCTTCAATTGTGCCTAACACACAGTGAATGACCAATAATTGGTAAGTGGCATCTTCATTATTGTTTAATCTTTCTTCTGAAGTAGCCCAGAAGCCTGGAGATTCCTAGACCATCCTTAGCCCAATGCCAAAGGGAAAACACTACAGGAATGGGAAAAGGACACCTGGGCTCCAGTTCCAGCCCCACCAATCACAAGCTCTGTGGGCACAAATAAGTCACACTCGCTTCCCAAGTCCCAAGCTCCTTGTCTATTAGCAAACAGGTTTCTCAAGTCCCTTCCGGCTCCCACCAGTCTGTGATTTTAAGATAAATTAGACTAAGGTTCTCAGGGACTCTAGGATATTAGACAATTTTCCTGCCCAACCAAATATAACCTGAATCATTAAGGACAGTGGAGAGAACTCACCTCTAAAACTAGGTTATGTAATCACAGTACTTGCCTGTTCTAAGCAGAGCACTCAGAATAGAGGTGTGAGAGCAGTACCTGCAACATGCAGGTGTTCGCCAATGTTTTCTGAATGAATCAAAGAATAAATGAATTAACAGAGCAAAATCTAATGAGGACCAAGCTGGTCCATTTCCTCTCTGATCCCTGAATGTCACCCTGGGCTGGCTCTTTACAAATGTCTGGGAAGGGGACTAGATCAGAAATTATGAATGAAACCAAATAAACCAACCCTTAACATTACAGAAAGAACATAGAAAGTGCTGCCCTACTGATGCTGTTGGTTGTTCATTTTTACATGCAAAACCCTTGTTATAATTAACACTACGGTGTCGGGTGAATTTCCCGCCAAAATATAAGATGGCGCGGGCAATTATTTAGGTTTCCCGCGCAAAATCAGAGTTAGTTTAAAATGCCTATATCTTTTGAAGTATGGGTTCGAAGTATGGGTATGAAACGGTTCGCATACGCAGGTAGGTATCTTTGTGAACGGCAAACAAACAAATATTTGGTAATACGCAGTTACAATCGGCCCGAGTTTACACGTTTCCCGCACTCCAAGTGTTAACTAGTGGCCGGGTGCATGAATTCATGCATATTAAAAGGGAATTAATTTGAAGAAATATTTTAATATCGCTATTTGCCCTTTCTCTATAATAGAAGTGTCAACCAAATTCACAATCGACAATGACAGATGGAAACAACATGCATGCGATTGGCGCCAGCAAGAGCTTTAATATGTATTGTGCATGCAACTGAGCCTTTTATAGACATAGAATAAACTTGCTTCATTAGACCTGCTTTCTGATGTAGCTAAACTTTTTCCAGCCCAGTGAAGCACCCCAACTTCTCTTTCAGGTAATTGTCAGCAACACAGCAGTAAATATCAACACAAAGCAGATTATTATTGTAGATCACACAGGGAGAACAAAGGGTAAAATAGTTAACTGCAGCAGTGTTTGACTATATTCTGCACAGTGAGAAAACCTGAAGTCATTTTCAAGGTCCACCATTTCTTATTTCTTTTCAGTTGGGTCAAGTTTCTAAACTTCCTAAATCTCTGTTTTCCGGCTAATGAAAAGAAAATAGGATTCCACCGAGTCTCCTATCTACCTACTCCAGGACTTCTGTTAGGATCAAATGAGATGAGGTATGGGAAAGGGCTTCACAGACAATTGGTTAAAGCGTAAAATGTTTCCAACTGGCTATAAAGTAAGTCGTGTTCCTGGGCTGAAGAAATTGCAAGGAGGCTAAGTCATCGCTAGGGAGAGGAAGCCTGGAGTTGCTATGTGATGTCATTACCCAGACGGACACTTAGCATATTAGCCTTTTATATATATAGATATTTGATGGATGCATCTGTTCCCCCAGTATATGTGGAGTGCCACTAAGTGGTGGGTACTGGACAAGACGTCAAAGATAAAATAACAGCTAAGACAGAATCCCTGCCCTCAAGGAGCTCACAGCCTAGGGAAGGGGGATGGTGGTGACTGTTCTTCAGCAGAGTGCTTACTGTAAACCATAATTATGCAAAGTACTTCACAGACATCATCTCATTCCATCCTCATTATAATGTCACTAGAGGCCCAGTGCACGAAATTCGTGCACGGGGGAGGGTACCCTCAGCCCAGTCTGCACCCTCTCCAATCCAGGACCCCCAGGGATCTGGACTAAACTAGCAGTCAGACATTCTTCTCATAGTCCTGGACAGCCTGCACCCTCTCCAATCCAGGACCCCCAGGGATCGGGACTAAACCAGCAGTCAGACATTCCTCTCATAGTCCTGGACATAGATGAGTGCAAAATAAATATGATGCATTAAATAATAGCTGCTCGGTCGTTTGGTTGCCCCTCACTAACCCCCCTGCCGGCCTGGTCACCCCATGCAGCCTGCTGCTCGATCGTTTGGTCGCCCCTCACTAACCCCCCTGCCAGTGACCTGCCGGCCGGGTTGCCCCACACAGCCTGTTCGGTTGTCTGTTCGGTTGCAATGGTCACTTAGGCTTTTATATAGATAGATGTGTGGCTCTCACTGATCATTTTACAAGTGAGGAGCTGGAGATGGGTAGAGCTGAGGATCAAAATCCCTGAAGGTGGGACTTCAGAGCCTGAGCTCTTAACCTCTATGCAATATGCTTGGGCAGAGGTGTGTTCAAGTGCGCCGAGTGCCTGGAGATGCTGCCTAACCCTGAAGCCCCGATTCCTGGTCAAAATGGGAAAACAAAGAAATACGACCAGAGAACTCACTCTTCTACAAATAAGTGGTCTCATCAAACCACCCCCACCCACTAGGCCTAAGCTGACTCCTTCCACCACTTTAGGCCACCCTGGATCTGCCAGGGCACCCCAGGACCTTCAGCTCCACCACTCAGGGTCTGTGTGTGACCCTGAACCATAACAACCGCTCTAGGCTCAGCTGGCCCCTCTGTGAACTAATAAGTGGCACTTGCGTCAGAGGGTGGCTGGGAAGCACTTAAGAGAATGCCCGGTCTTAATATGTGAATACTAATTATGAAAAACACTGTAGGTATAATACTATGAATAATAATAGTGAATACCAATTATGAATAATAACACTGTACGTATATGTCCCTGCCAAGATCCAAACCTCAGCCCCAACCAAGCCTCATATTGAGTTATAAAAAGGTTTCAAACTTAGGTTGTCAGAAGACCCACTACTCAATCCAAAATAACTTACTGTCTACCCAGAGTTGCACACAGAAGGGACCACACACTGTGGCAAATCCTACTACTATTCTGGGCCTGTTCTGAGTTACCTGTCAATGGAGTAAGCATAAATTGAGCACTACTGCGTACCAGGCCAGGCATAGGAAAGATAACAAAATGAACAGATGAGTGGTTGAGAGTGTTCCAGGATACCCAGCCAGTGTGGTTCAGTGTCGACCTACGAACCAGGAGGCCATGGTTCTATCCCTGTCAGGGCACATGCCTGGGTTGAGGGCTTGATCCCCAGTGTGGGGTGTGCAGGAGGCAGCTGATCAATGATTCTCTCTCATCACTGATGTTTCTATCTCTCCCTCTCCCTTCCTCTCTGAATTCAATAAAAATGTATTTTTTTAAAAAGTGTTCTAGCCCTAGCTGGTTTGGCTCAGTGGACAGAACGCTGGCCCATGAACTGAAAGGTCCTGGGTTCGATTCCAATCAAGGGCACATGCTTGGGTTTCGGGCTCAATCCCCAGTAGGAGGCATGCAGGAAGCAGCCAATCAATGATTCCCTCTCATCATTGATGTTTCTATCTCTATCCCTCTCCCTTCCTCTCTAAAATAAATTTTAAAAAATATTTTTTAAAAAAAGTGTCTGGGAGACAACTGTGATTTGAAACCTAGCCCTGCCATTTACTAGCTGTGTAGCTATGCAAAGTTACTTGTGTCTCACTTTTCTCATCTGCAAAGGGGGATCACAGTACAGCTGACCCTTGAGCAATGTAGGAGTTAGTGGTGCCAACACCCCTGCAGTCAAAAATCCACATTTACCTTTTGACTCCCCAAAATCAAACTACTAATAGCCTGTTGACCAGAAGCTTTATCATTAACATAGTCAATTAACATGTATTTTGCATGCATTCTATATATAATATACTGTATTCTTCCAATAAGTTAAGCTAGAGAAAATAAAATGTCATTAAGAAAATCATACAGTACTGTATGTACATATTGAAAAATCCACATATAAGTGGGCCTGTGCAGTTCAAACCATGCTGTTCAGGGTCAACCGTACTTATCCCTTGGGGGTTGTTGTTAAAGAGATGAGTGCAAAATAAATCTGATGCATTAAATAATAGCTTGATTATGCTCCTAAATCTATATATATAAAAGCCTAAGCGACCCAACCGTTATGACAGGTTACTATGATGATGCACTGACCACCAGGGGGCAGACGCTCAATGCAGGAGCTTCCCCCTGGTGGTCAGTGCACTCCCACAGCCAACCTCCTGTGGTCCCTCCTGTGGCTGACTGGCCCTGATCAGCCCAATCGCCAGCCAGGCAGAGTGACCCCACCAGCACACGAATTTGTGCACCACGCCTCTAGTTAGTATATAAAGAAAGAAAAGTCACTAAATAGTGATCACTATTTCAATACTTTACAGATGGGTGGATTCTTAAAAATCTAGATGGGACCCTCCTCTTGCTGTGTAGATGGGAAAACTGAACCCCAGAAAGGAAAGGACTCTACACAGCAGTGACGAGAAGGCGCAGGAACCAGAAAAGAGGGAATAAGAGGGACAGGGAGGAAGTGAAGAGAAGAAAGCCCAATTTCTTCAACCTAGTTTCATGACCTCCCCCATCTGGGCCTCAATTTCAATCACCCCTCTCACAGCTTCCCATGACTCTATTATAAGCAGGGTAGCCACCTGCTGTCCCTCAAACATGCTCAAGATTGTCCCCTGCCTGTGTGTTCTTCATGCCTTTTCTCAACAGTTACTAGACCTCCACTGACCCTACCCTGACCACCAGGATACAGGCCGAGGCAAACTCCACACCCTCTTTCTTCTGGACAGTTCCCATTTCTCCTGATACAAACCTACTTATGTGCAGCTTCACAAATGATTTGTGTCTTTTCCGCTTCATATCCTCCGCGGGGCCTACGTGAAGCCATATGACTATCAGACTTCAATAAATATTATGATTGGTTAGTAAGTGGGTGGATGATAAGGACGAAAATGGGAGCCTGGTGATTATACTCCAACAGCAGTTCTATTTTTTAGAAATGATTTCACATTCCGGATAGGCAAAGCAGCACTGCCTACTTAATTCAAAAAAGTCACCTCCCCTGGCCTGCAGCACAGAGCAGGCTGACTCATTCCAGTTGCTCTGCCCGTCTTGAGGGGGAAATTCCCAGTCCTGCATACTCCACAAAAGTGGAGAGGAGCTCAGCAGGCCAGGCAGCATGCTGGGAAAAGGAGGCAGCAGTGTCAGCCTCCTAAGTGGTGGCGGGATTTTTTATTTCAATCAGGCAACCAACTTCCATTGAGCAATGACATTGGTGGAGGTCGGAGGAGGAAGAGGAGGAGGAATGAGATTTGAGGGTCTTGCACTTGGTGTGGGAAAACACACAGAAGGGTGGAAGGCTAAGCAACTCTGTGTTAAAACTTGGGTCCATCCACACACCTGAAATAGGCCCCTGTGGACCCTGAAGCGGACACTGGACTGGACATTCTCGTGCAGCCTGCCACTCGCTAGCTGGGGTCTTGATCGATTCCCTTAATCGCTCTAACCCTCAGTTTTCTGGTCTGAAAAATGGGAGTCAAAACTGCCAGTCCCACCTCTCTCCCAGGGTTGCTCCGAGGATTAGATTACAAGGGAGTAAGCCTCCTACACACCACCTGGGCGGTATTCCCCAATAATAATGACCTACTAGCTTGGCCTTGCCTTTCCTCTCCAGCTGAAGTGTGCCGCTTCAAAGGCCCACCTGGGCACATGGGTCCCATAAAGGACAACGGGGCCCACAGATACGCAGTCTTTCATTTGAACTTCGTGTAAGTGAATCAGACTCCTAGGTCTTCCTTCCCCAGGCTCCGGACCTATGAGAAACTGGCTCAGGTGTCCCCCACTGGGAGAGCTGAGGTGCTTGCGGCCTTGCCAGAGGCTTCCAGGGATGCGCTGGCTTCCCTTCCAACCTCCTCTCCAGACAGCTCTGCCCATTCGGCGGCTCCTGATCCAGAAAGAATGGGTTCCCCCGAGCCTGCCCGCTTCCTTACAGGTCACCGCTCATGTCCAGTGACAGGCCTGGGCCCACCCTCCCACCCTCGCGGCGGTCCATCCCTCGGGGCCGATTCCTCCGCAGCCATTAACAAAGGGGGTCAGGGGGCCGCCCGGGAGCCTGGGGGCCGGGTGAGGGGCCGGCTCCGACCCCGGGTCTGGACAGGGAGAGGGGGGTCCGGCTGTGGGGGCGGGGGCCGGGGGTACCCACCTTCTGCTCGACGCCCTGCAAGCCCTGCCCGAGCTCCTCCCGCTGCCGGCAGAAGTCCTGGTGGCCGCGCCGGACCTCCTGCACCTCCTCCAGGACGTGGTGGACACACCAGCCCGAGAAGGCGGCCGCGGCCACCAGGACGAGGTAGAAGAGCCAGTTGAGCGCCCGGCCGAGCCTGCGCGAGCAGGACGCCGAGGACGAGGCGGCGGCGGCGGCGGCGGAGGAGGCAGCGGCGCCGGCGGCGGAGGACTTGCCGCCGCGGTGGCCCTTGCCGTGCGCCTGGCTCTGCGGCGGCGGCGGGTGCTGCTGCGGGTGCGGCGCGGGCGGCGGCGGCTGCTGCGGCGCCGGCGGCGGCTTCTTGGCCACGTCATCCGCGCCGCCCGACGGGTGGGCGCCCTTCTCCGAGGGGCTCGCGGCGCCGTGGCCGCCCTTGGAGCCCCTTTGTTTGGCCGAGGGCATGGCGAGCGCGGCGGCGGGGCCGCGGGCGGCGAGGCGAGCGAGCGGGACGCGCGGCGCCGGGAAACTTGCGCGGCTCCCCCGGGGCTGGGCGAGCGGCACGCGACGCGGCGGGCGTCGGAGCGGCCGAGAGAGCGGGCGGGCGGCGGGCGGCGAGGAAGGAGGCCGGCGGGGGAGGAGGGAGGAGGGAGGAGGAGGAGGGGGCCTGCCTCCGCCGCGCGCGCCGACCCCGCCTCCCGGGAAGGAAGGCCGGGAGCCGGAGCGGGGGCGGGGGGAGCCTGCCACGCACGCGGGCGCGCGGCCCCTCCCCTGCCGCCACGACCCCAAAGGGGAGGGCCGGGGGGGGCGGGGTCTCGGAGGGCGGGGGTGGGGGTGGGGATGGGGATGGCGGTGGCCGATCGGGGTCTACGGGGGCCGAGGGGTGCGGGCTGGCCGAACGGGGCTACGGTGCCCGGGGCAGGCGGCTGAAATGCGGGAGAGCGGGAGGGCGGCCGGGCGGGGTCTGCGGAGCCGGGGGCCGGCGGCCGAGGTGGCCCAAGGGAGGGGGTGAATGGCTGGGTGGACCGGTGCTGAGACTGGCGACTGAGCTGGGGCCACGGGGGCCTCGGGGATAGGCGGCCGAGGTGGGGGTGGCCAGGCCAGGCGGGTCGGAGGGAGGAGAGTTGGGGATGCCACGGTGCAGAGGGCCAAGGGCGCGCCCCCTCCCTTCTCGACCTGTGCGGAGAGAGGAAATGAGGAGGGCGTCCCAGGAACCCTGCCCCTGGGAGGAGTAGGGGGGCGGGAACAGACCCCCCCATTCCTTCCCGCTGGGAGTTGGGGCATCCCCGCCCCTCCCGTCCCCACATGCCATCCTCCGAGCCCGCCACGGGGCCTGGCCCTGTCTCTTCCCCTGGGTTTGCAGGCGGAGGCTGGAAGAGCTGTCCCTAAAACCCCGTCAACCCGGAGGCACAAGTGGGCCGGTTAGCGGAGATTCTCGGGCTGGGTGAAGTCTGTTTGTGGAAATACACGCATTGAGTGTCTCCTTCGCCCAGTCAGTCCACTGTCAACGCTGTTTACTTTTTTTTCTGAATCCCGGTCAACGGCGTTATTTTCTGGGGGGCGAGGGGGGTCCCCGCAGTCTGTCCAGAGCCCCTACTAGCGACAGGTTCTGGAAACCAGCTGCAGGGCACTAGCAGGGCCGGGATAGGGTTGTGGCCCCCACTTCGACAGGAGCAAATATATTGATGCCAAGACTGTGCGTAGCAACTTACACGTGTTCTTAAAACTGCAGAAACCTGGTAAGGCCGGAATTATTCTACCCGTTTTACAGGAAGGAAACTTGAGGCTGAACCTCCACCTCAAGGTCACATTCAGCCACCTGCTTCTTCCAGAGTCCGTGCTGCTTAATCACTTCAGAATGGGAAGGAAATGGGCCCCCATGGAAATGAAGCAACTTCCCACTCTAGGGCTAGTTGCTGCCGGGGCAGGGACCAAACCCCACTACACTGCTTTCCTCCCGAACCTGGTGTCTGGGGTATGTCTGGCACTGGGTGTGCCCAGCAATGTGCTGTAGGAACACAGTTTCTTCTGCCTGTTCTCTCAATTCTATTTTTCAAAAACACTCCCTGTTCTTAAGGCCGAGCTCAAATGCCACCTCTTTCATGATGCCTTCCCTATAACAGCACCTGACACCTCTCAGGGGACTTTGAGACAGCAAATAATTGACCATATATATGTTCAAAACAGCAAGCCTTTGTTTAGCTCCCACTATGTGACAGGCAGATGTCTGCAAACTATCAGCCTCCCCTCCTTGAGGACAGGAAGCAACCATTGCTTATATTTCTCTTTGTATCTCACCTGGTAAGGTGCTTTTAAAAATCTCTAGTGAATGAATGAACACATGAGTGCCTGCCCTCAAGGGGCCTGCATTACATTTGGAGAAACGTGCAGAAATGTTTTGAAGCTAAAGAGTATGGTTGAGAATATACATGTAAAGGGAACTTGAAAGGCAAACCCCTGGGCTGTGCATGGGGAAGTCTTCTGGGCCAGAACGGTTTTGAGCAAAGCCTTGAAGAATGGATTTGCATAGGAGGAGAGCAGGGGGGATATTTCTGTGGCAAAAATGGGGTGAGCCCAGGACACCTGCCTGATCTGAAGGGTGTGTGGTGCAATATAAAAAAGAAAGAGATGAGCTGGGTGGAGTGGGTCCAGATTGCAGCCAGCCAGTCAGGCAGAAGAGTCACCATTAGTGTGGGAGGCTAGAGTAAATTATAGTGGGTTCTACAAATATAATCATCTGCGCCTAGTTCAACCGGGCACACAACTCTGACCTTGGGTGGGGGTTGGGGACGGAAAACAGAACACTAACTCATCAGAAGGTGCTAGGAAAGCCTTGTTTAAACCTTCAGCTGAGTTCTGATTGTGTTTAGGATTTCTAGCACACACGAGCGATCATCCTCCTTCAAGCAGCCATCCATATTAAGGCAGAGACAGCAATAACTTGCAAAACAGCTTTGGGGGCCCAGCCAAGTTCGCCTGGGAGGCAGGAGCCCTACTTTGTTAGCCCTAGTTCTGCCACCAAACTAAAGGTGACCTTGAAACTCACACTTAACTTCCTCTCTGGATTTCATGGTCACCCTTTCTGCCTCTCTAAAGATCTTTCTTATTACTAATCTAGTTGTTTAAATATAATTTTATTGATTTCAGAGAGGAAGGGAGAGGGAGAGAGAGATAGAAACATCAATAATGAGAGAATCATTGATCAGCTGCCTCCTACACGTGCTTTGACCTGGAATTGAACCATGACCTCCTGGTTCATAGGTCAGTGCTCAACCACTGAGCCAGATCAGCTGGGCTATTAATCTATTTCTTAGAGAAAATAGTCATCTAATTGTTACCAGAAATAATTAAATATTTAAATTTTTAAAGTTGATTTAGACTGTAAGCCAGCTATAAAAGTGGGGTTGTTTTTTGTTTTGGGGTTTTTTTTGTGTTTGTTTTTTTTTTTCCCTCAATTTTCTGACTCTGCCAAGCCCTGGAAGAATAGAGGGAAGCCGGAGGGGACTGTTACTATTTTCAGTATTTCTCCTTCCTCCTTTTCCTCTGGGAGGTGGTGAAGTACAGTGGTTACGACACAGGGTCTGGAATAGACTGACTTGCGTTCCAAGTCATTTTTGTGACAGACGGGGGAAGGTGACCTCTCTGAATCTCTGTCTTCATCTGTGAGACGGGGGTAATAAGAACTACTTCACCGGGTTGTTGTGAGGATTAAATGAGAGACACTATATAATACCGGGCACATAGCAAGGCTCAGTGAATAAGGGGGAGCTAACACAATTTGCAGAGTCATTGAGGGGAAAGTATAGCTGCACAGACCTTGTACGTCTGGGTTTCAATGATTTTCTTTCATCATTATTTCTTGGCGCTTCCAGCACCATATGTGGCTTATAGACCGCAGGCTCTGATGTATTTAACTTGACAAAGCGGGCACTGTCTTCCTCTGAAGCCTGGTTCCACGGTGGTGTTTGGCTGCACCCAGTGGAGGAGGTTGGTAAGTAGGCGTGAAAGTACACCTCCTAGGGCAGGAAGGCACTGACAAGTCTCCATGGAGGTTTCCATTCTTCTGCCCCGTCTTCTGAGTCAGCACAGCATGCACTTAGTCGAAGTTTTCCTTCTTTTCCCTCTAGAGTTCTCTCTTCCTTTTCCGCTTTATCCTCCCTAAAGTGTGTTGATGGCCCCCTAGCTTGTCCCCTGGCTGGGGACAATGAAACAAGAAAGGGCCGGAGAAATGAGCCTAGGCTTTGGCTCACCAAGAAGTCAGAGAAAAGGAGGCCTCGGCACAGGTTCAGGGGGTTTGCCTGCATGAATTGCCACTGCCTGTTGCTGCCCTGGTTGCAAGCCTGGTGGGGTTCCTTAGATTGTAGTAGGTGCATACCTGTGGGGAAAGAAGGGGGTGGGAGTCCTGGGCATGCTCTTGGGAAAGAGAGTGCGTGCTCTGGGACCTTTGTGTTGAGGGGTTTTAAAGACAGGGTGTTTAGGGGGGATCTCAATAGAACATTCATCATCTTTATGCTGATGAACCAAAATGAGGTTTATTCTCTTCATCTGTCCTTGGCTGTGGTTGGCAAATGGCACTAGTTGGATTTCTGCTATCCGTCTCCCTGAGTAGGGTGACTTCAGCTATTTACCCTCTGGTGGGGAGGGAAACGTGCAAACCATTTATTCTTAAGTGTCCCTGGTTTAGAGAAGATGGGATTTACTAGATGGCTGCAAGCTACTTGGCACCCAGATTTTCTAGATGGCTGTAAACTGCTGCCTAACTATCTGTCTCCGTTTCCCTGTTCCACTTGTCCTGGCTTCCCCCTTCAGCGACTTCCATCCCTGAAATCTTTTCAAGGTGATGAGGGAGGGCAGTCTGTCTTCGGTAGCTGCTTCCTGCTGACAGAGGCTGTGGTCCCTGCCTGTATAAAGTGTGGAAGTCTCTCCCTGTCTGATTTAAGGAGGACAAGGGAATGGGATCAGAGACTGGGACAGAGAGGCTGCTAGCTGATTCTTCCAAAGTAGGGACAAGCTTGAATCCCCGGAACATCATCGTCTTGATATGGAATTCTATCATTCCAGAAGTGAGGTTGGCAGATTGCTCCCTATTTCATCGACTCAATTATTTAGTCCTGAAAATAAGTCAGTGCAGTTAAATAAATGGTTGAGTGTCACTTCAGGAGGTGGCGATGCAGATGGGCCTTCAAAGTGAGACCTATATTGTATAAACAAGCAATCAGGTATTTAATGAGGAGTATGCCTATGAAAAATAGAAGGGAAAAAAACAACAAAGGTTAATGATCACAGCAAATTATAAATCAAATTCTGAGTCTGTAAAACTGTCAGTTGAGAAGGCTGAAAGTTTCTTTTGCTGGAATAAAAATGTTGTAGATGGTGGGAACGGTACCCAATGTTAGACCGGTGGGGTCAGACTGGACCTGGGTTCAGCAACCTCAGTGCTTGAGATCTGGCTAGGAAAGAATTCAGAGCCAAGACTCAAACTATCAGAGAACTTTTATTTATAAAATCACAGAGGTGGAAGAAGTAATTTGTAGAAGAAATGCGCTTAGGAAGCAAGTTATAGAGGCAAAGGAAGGGCCCTTGGAGCTTGGGAGTGAGGAGGCGAATGGTAACCTGCTGGGGGGAGTGGGAGGGAGGAAGGAGGAGGAGGAGGAGATGGAGGAGAAAGGGAAAGGGAAAGGCATGGGTGTGCTCCTGGGAGGGAGAGTGCACTGGGTCTTCCTAAGGATTTTAAGGGTAGAGATTTCAGGGGAGGTCCCAGGGGAAGACCTTAATAGAATATTTGTCAGCTTTGCAGGTGTGTCCTTTCAGGGTCTAGGTCTCCACTGATTGATTCGTCAGCATCAGGGAAGGGGGTCATCACCCAATGCAGCTGGTCCTGAGGTCAGCCGTGGGGTTGCGTGCCTGGTTTTGCCACTTTTCTGGGCTTGGAGTTGAACTACAACTGAGGCCTAGATGTTATCTCTAGGGAGGAAAGGTCAAGGGGTCCAAACCGAATGACCAGTGACTTGCTAGGAGAGGAAAGGTCACCCTGGGGCGAGGTTCCACCCTACAATTGTCCGTTGCTAGGCACCCAGTGCTTTCCACCCTGGTGACCTTCTGTACCTGACCCATGGCCCTTGCTGTGCTCATGTCTGTCTAACTGCCTACAAGAGCAAGCAGTGACAGTCTGACAGATCCTCTTCATCTGCAGTTAAATATCTCTGGTGATGTCATCAGATGCTCAGGTAAATTCTGTATGGTTGATATTGCATCAGTAGTTCTCAAAATTCCAAGTCGAAGGACGGGAGAAAAAGAAAACATTAGCTTAGAGGGTTAAAGACAGCTAGGAGAATTCAGGAACCAGTTCAGCAAAGCCTCTTCGGAACACTGTTGGATTACATGGATCATAAACTACAAGATAGAGCTTTACAAGCCTGCAGCCTTCTTGGTTTTCTGCATTTCAGAATGTCGAAAATGGAAAGCCCCTATTACTGCTGATTGCCTCTTCTCTGTTCCAGGTTGATGACACCCACCCACCCCACCACCCCCAGAGGTCAAGGCATGGGCCTGAATGCCTTGCAAACAGCATATGTGTTAGATGTGGGGCCTCCCTTATAGTTTGGTTCTGGAGAGCTAGGAGACCCCCTCCCTCTAAGCCTCATGGTTCATACTCCCAGGAGCTCCCCAGCTCCAAATCCTATGGCTCCATGCAGTTGAGGAATTATTTCTTGGAGCTCCTAGCACCATATGTGGCTTCTAGACCACAGGCTTCACCTCCCTGAGTCCCAGCTTTTAGGGAAGATAACCACAGTACCTATCCTGTGGAGGCAATGTAAATATTAAATTGATATTCTTCTCTACATCTGCTTCCCTCATAGCCTTCTTCATCCCAGCACACGCCAATAACATCCGTTTAGTTACTCAGGAATGATCCTTGACTCTTCTCTTCCTCTCACCCATCCCCCCACACCCTATGTAATATATTAGTAAATCTTGTCTTTACCTTCAAAATATATCCAGCATCTCCCACTTCTCATGACCTGCACCACTCACTACCACTGGTCCAAGTCACCACCAGCTCACACTTGGGTTATTGAAATAACACACTGGCCTCTCTGCCTAAGCCAGGGGTCCTCAAACTTCTTAAACAGGGGGCCAGTTCACTGTCCCTCAGACCGTTGAGGGCTAGACTATAGTTTAAAAAAAAACTATGAACAAATTCCTATGCACACTGCACATATCTTATTTTGAAGTAAAAAAAACAACAACACGGGAACAAATACAATATTTGTATTTGCATGTGGCCCGCGGGCCGTAGTTTGAGGACCCCTGGCCTAAGCACTTGCTGCCCTGTGGTCTGCTCTCAACACACCAGACAGAGAATCCCTGGAAATATGTCAGATCATGTATACCTTTTCTAAAACCCTCCAATGACTTTCCAAGCCAGTGGGAGTAGAAGGCAAAAATTGTACAGTGCCCTCCACAGCCCCCATGTTCTGATCCCCTGCTGCCTGCCCTCTCGGATCTCATGCCCTCTTACTTGCCCACTTGATCACTGACATCAGTCACAAAGTCCTCCCTATCGCTCCTCAATACACCAGGTATGTTCCTGCCTTGAGCCTTTTGTAATTTTGTTCCCCGTGCCTGATGAACGTACACCCCATCCCACCCCCACCCCCGCCTGCCACACTGCAGGGTCCTTCGCTTCAAATGTCATCTCTAGGCATGCTCGTCCTTGACCATCTTATATAGAACAACAACTGCCCCACCTGAGACTCTTTCCCTGCTTTATTTTTCACTATAGTATTCATTTTCCTTTGACATACTACATACTTGCTTGTTTAATTATTATTACCTCTTTTCATTAGACTGTACGTTCCATGAGTGGGAAACTTTATTTAACTCACTCTTGTGTCCCCTAATACCTAGAACAATGTCTGGCACAAAGTAAGGAGCTCAATAAATGTTCTGAATTTCACATTATTCAGGTCCCTCTATGTCTTAGAGCCTTCTCTTTCATAAGACAGCCACAAACAAGGAGAGGCCAGGGGAGGAACCCAGTGAGGAATGACCTAGAACTTCAATATCGTGACGATGAGAATGATGGGATGGCGGTGAGGACAGTGATAATGGGGATGGCGGTGACACAGAAAGGATGATTGCTAACACTGCTGGGCTGCAGGGGAGCTGCAATATCTCAGTGAGTTGACATTTACTGATCAGTTATTGCGTGCCAGGCACTATGCCAGGAGTTTAACATGTATTATTACCTCCTTTCATCCTCAGTGAGCCTTTGATGTAGGCACCACAGTAGCACTGATCCAGTTTACCGATGAGGGCGGACAACTTCCTCAAGGTAAGATCCTGGAGCTCACCCGCTCAACCAGACGTGAATGTATAGACAGATAAGAAGAGCAAAGCCTGGCGTGATGAAGTGGCTTCTCCAAGGCCAGTCAGCCTTCTGATAAGATCCAGACTCTTGATAAGCATCATGAATCTCAAACTGGGAAGGGTTAGGCAGGGTTATATCTCAACCTGAGACTGGTGATTCACTAATTCACTTCCACAACTACTCCCTCTCATCATGTTGCTGATGGATATATTATATATAATGAGGATCATTGCCTTAGCATGTCATTTAAAAAACCTTCAGAATCTGGTCCTTTCTCCAGCCTCATTTCTCCCTCAAATTCCTTCCTACTCTATGTAGCCAGATTGAGCTTTCCTACAGGTGCCCTAATTTGCCATATTCTCTAAGGAACTCAGCTTCCTTGACCCTTTTCCTGACCCCACCACCAACCTAGATAAGTGTCCCTCCTGGGTGCTCCCCCAGCTCCCAGATGGGTCCTGGTACTTACCATGATGTATTGTCGTTGCCTATTTACTTAACTATCATCCACCCTAGAGCTTGCAGGGCAGAAACTGTGATCTGTTCCTTTTCTTATCCCTAGTGCCCGGCAATTTGCCTGGACTGTAGGAGGCACTCAGTACGTGATAGGTGGACATGGCAGTAGATAACTTACAATGCTAGGCTTCTCAGCATCCTACACTGTCAGGGTGCCCATTCTTTAGGGAGTGGGGCTATTGGGAAAGTATCAAGGTTTTGAAAATTTAGCAGAAGTAGGTATTATGTGGAAATTCAGTGTGTTATGGTAGGTTCAGATAGCACGGTATAAATGTATGTTGCTA
The DNA here is from genome assembly GCF_028538775.1 of Myotis yumanensis. Lineage (NCBI taxonomy): Eukaryota > Metazoa > Chordata > Mammalia > Chiroptera > Vespertilionidae > Myotis > Myotis yumanensis. The sequence continues at coordinate 202,564,971 of NW_027223754.1, forward strand.
ATTTAACCAAAAAGTGTATGGATATGATGGACCCCTAAGTCAATGGGATGGAAAAGTTGCTATGAGAACCCTACTCCCCAGAGACCATTTTGATCCTGCTCCAGCCTTACTCAAGAATCCCCCATATCTCCTTCTTAGAATCAAATCACAATGACCAGGAGTGTGTGTGTGGGTGTGGGGGGGGGGGGGGGAAGAGGGGTTGAGAACTATGCCTCCCCTCCCAGCTAGGATTCTGTTTAACCTACCTCCCCCAGCCCTCCAGCCCCTGCAAGACTTTGTTCTTTGTTCAAACTCTTCTCCCCAACCCTCCAATCTGGAAAGCCCAACCCCCTCTTCTAGGAAAATCTAGTCCCTGACCACCTGTCCCGCACCCCCACTCCATTGGTCCCTCCATCATTTGGGTTCCTCAGAATGATACAGATTGGGTTTGCTCCTGTCTAGAAAACTAACAACATTGTGTGGTTTGGGGAAGTTATCTTAACTCCTGCTTCCACATGTATGGAGTAGGATGAATACTTTACAAGGCTCATGGAAAGTAATGAATATGAAAAAGACCATTGTAACAGAAAGGTACATATACATAATTATCATTATTATGTGTCAACTAAATAAATCCAGCCCCTCTATAATTCAGAGCCTACCTGGCTATTTTCAGCTGTAGAAAAAAACTAAAATAGTGTCTATAAACTGTGGCTTAAAGTACCAATAGCCTAGGGTCACGATGCGGTTTCCATGAAATAATATCAGTAAAGCACCCAGAATGCTCTATTTCAGTAACATGGAGATTACGATGTAATTAGTGTAATATCTTATCCCCATCAGGCCATAGACCCCTAGAGGGCAAACACCTGTCTGCCTTGTTTGCTGCAATATCCTCGGTGCTTACTGTTTGGGTGGGTAATTGACTCTGAGAAAATATTTTATTTGATTCATGCATTGAATCAATTTGAGCATCTGACTTAGGCAAGGGGACTAGAGCAGTGAACAAACAGTCCAAAATCCCTACTTTATGGAGCTCTCACACCAACAAGAGAGATCAGGCAATAGCACATTCATAAATACAGTATGCTAGCTAGTGCTAAGGAGGAAAAAGAAAGTCGGAACGGGAAACAGGAAAGCTGTGGAAGTGGGAGGAGTGTTGTGATTTTAGATGGTCAGGGAGACCTCACTGAGAAAGTAACATTTCTGCAAAGAACTGAAGGAAGTACAGGAGCCAGCCACGTCAATATCTGGAAGAAGAGCCCTCCAAATAGAGAAAAGAGCAAATGCAGAGGCACTGAGGTGCATATGAGAAGCTAGAGGAGGCCAGTGTAGCTGGGGCAAGTGAGTAATTGAACAATTATTTATGAAGCCCCTACTACTTATTGGAAAAATGAATACATGAGCACAATGCCTGGCACGCAGTCACCTCTCAGCACATGTTTCTGTTTTTATTATCAATATTATCTCTGGATTTCCCTCATCCTATCATCAGTACCCAAACCAAGACCCGGCGCCTAGTAAGAGCTCAGTAATTGCTTGGTGAACCTAGTCCCGTTGTCCTGTGTAGACTGGTGTCACTAACCATGAGCACCCGATTATCTCTTAAAGTTTAACTGCATTGGAGACTTATTGTTTCCTTACATTGGCCTTTGCTCTGAAAATCCCTAGGACTTAAAGTGATAACAGAGTTGTTTGTAAATGCAGTATTGTATCACTGTGGTTGAGTTCTTCAACCTTCAGAAAGATAGAGAGGGAAGTCCAGCAGTTCCAATTCTGTGACTCTGCTCAGTTCTGGGCCCTTTCATTTTACGGGGTCCCCTAGAGGAATGGCAAGTGCCTGGGCTCTAGGCCCAGCATCCTCAGTGGCTTTGGGGGATGTCACCTGAGACCCAGCCCCAGAACTAAGCCTGCTCTGCAACTCAGATTAGCCTCTGCAAGGTTTCAGCCTAGAAGTGGGTGGGTGAGTGTGGGAACTGGAGCTCCCCAGGGAACTTTCAAACACAGTGATTGTCACAGAAATTCAGGAAACTTGTCCAGTGAGTGGAAGAGACTGAGAGTCGCTAATGAACTAATGAACTCCTCCCTGAGCCTCTGCCAGCCAGATGTCAAGTTTCTTAGAAAGGAGACTCCTTAAAGACTTAAGATACTCTTTTCTCAGAGTGAGAAAGTCAGTATTACTGTCTAATTCCCCTAAGTCCCCTTATTCTTTCTTCAAGTGAAAAAACAGCATCCCTCTCTTGATCTACTTCTCTGATGCCCAATGAAGGCAAAGCAGACAAGAACTCTGCTCATAGGAAGCTTTCAGTTCAGTTGTCACGTGACTCTAAATGCATTCATTTCCCCTGCAGCTCACCCCCTCCATCATCTGTCACCCAGGGGCTTCCAAGATACCTGTCCTAAAGCCAGAGCTTTGGTGTGTGATCAGTGTACAAAGCAGAAGGGCCCGTCTTTTCCTGTCCCAGTGTTTTCTCTCATTGTTCCCAAAAATACCCTCCCCCATGAGCAGGCTGGCCTTTCTCTCTCTCCTCGCCTCTCTAGTACCACAGAAGTTCTGTTTTTCAGAAGGAGTGAGCTCTTTCCTCCTCTCCACCCAACCCAATGCTGCTCTTTCAGGAAGAGAGCACTAGTGTTAGAGTAAGAATGACACCCTCATTTTAGAGATAACTAAGGCTGGGCCCAGAGTGTTTTAGCCATTGGCCTAAAGTCACACAGCTCATGCCTACCAAGCATCAGGGTTTGAGATCATATATATGTCTGATTCCAACTCCCTCTCCTTTTTCACCAGTCCTCCCTGCTTTTTTGGATGGATGACCTCCAATTGGATTAGCACCCAATTCTAAAATAAATATTCGGTTAAACTTGTAGTACAGGGCGGCATGGACAAGCGGTTTTAAATGAGTAGTGTGTAGAGGCCAGTTCCATAGTATTTGTTTAACAGAAGTGATAACCATATTTGTCAAATCACTGAGTGAATAGCAATAATTTGAAATTAAGGCAGATGGCTCTCCTGAGAGGTAATGGCATTTTTCATCCCGAGAAAGGAGATTCTCTGCTCTGTGAACAGACTTGCATGAGAAATTTTATAAAAATGACTATGCCTGCCCTAACCAGTTTGGCTCAGTGGATAGAGCGTCGGCCTGCGGACTCAAGGGTCCCAGGTTCGATTCCGGTCAAGGGCATGTACCTTGGTTGCGGGCACATCCCCAGTAGGGGGTGTGCAGGAGGCAGCTGATCGATGTTTCTCTCTCATTGATGTTTCTAACTCTCTATCCCTCTCCCTTCTTCTCTGTAAAAAATCAATAAAATATATATATTTTTAAAAATGACTATGCCTGTGTTTTTTGGTGTTGGGTTTTTGGGTGTTTTTGTTTTTTTCACAACAGCTATCCTTGCTTTCCAGGCTAAGCTGCCCAGGGACTGAGATTATGTTTGCTACTGATCCCAGGTGCCCTGTAGTGAAGCCAGATTTTGCCTTTGCCAAGTTTATGAAGGTGCTTTGTGAAGTTCAAAGCGCCTCTCCGTTCCTCTAAGGAAAAGGGGTTCCTTTCCACAAAGGTGCAGCCTCTTTAAAGGTTTCTGAAACCTCGGGGATTGAAGAACAACTTGGGCCTCTTTCCATTTCTCATCCTGACATGTATTTGCCTGCTTTCTCTAGAAATGTCTTGCATCAGTTCATCCCAAAGGCAGCTATGATGCAGGCCTGGCGCGAGCCAAAGGCTCACTCAAGAGGAAGAAGGGAGAATTAATTAAGGTGTCAGGTGCTGAGCCAGGCATTTTATACTTGATTTCCCATTGAATCATCACAACCCTATTAGGCAAATATTATGATGTCTGTTTAGGACCGAAAAATGAGACTCAGGGAGGACCAGCGATCTGACCCAATAACAGAGCTTCCAAGTGGCAGGAATGGGACTGAAACCTACATCTGCCTGAATCCAAAGCCCATGCTCTTTCTACTCTCCCCTCGGAGGCTTCCTGAACCTACGACTAAATTCATCTTGGCACTGACACCTCTCTCAGTCTGCTCCCTACTTATCCGCCCAGCTTCACCCACCACCACGGAGCTTTTAAAAAAATAGATGAACCCTGGCTCTATATCAAACCTACTAATGGCAGGGCCTGGGCATATCTAAGAATCACTGCAACATATGGACCCTTTATTCCAGACAAACTTCACCCCCCCCCATTAATGCTTGTATTCCCCCCACCCCACCTCCCCTCTCCCTCAACCAGAATTCTGTGGAGAAGGGAAGGCTTCCATAGTGTTAAAAGTTCGGGGGAAATGACCAATTTAGATGCTCAACTCAGCCACACACTATGACAAATTACAAATGAATGAAATCATTGAATAGAAAAGTTTCAAGCCTAGGAAAATAGGAAATAATTTTTTCTAAGCCTGAGGAAAGAACATAGAAAAAAATATCTGTTGTAATATGAGAAGCAAATGTTAGTATATTATTAGTATATTATTATCCTAAAAGGCCACACCAATAGGGTAAGTGCTTCGAAGACCGGAACCCTATCTTGTTTGCTGTTATATGATCGGTGTCTATAGTTGCTTGGCCTGTAATAACAGATCCGTAAATATTTGTTGAATGGAGAGCTTTTTTATTTTTTAAAAATATATTTTATTGATTTTAGAGAGAAAGGGAGAGGGAGAGAGATATAGAAACATCAATGATGAGAGAGAATCATTGATCAGCTGCCTCCTGCACGTCCCCCACTGGGGATCAAGCCTGCAACCCAGGGCATGTGCCCCTGGCCGGAATCGAACCCGGGACCCTTCAGTCCGCAGGCCGACACTCTATCCATCGAGCCAAACCAGTTTGGGTGGAGAGCTTTTTTAAAAAACCTTAAAACCCCAGGAGAGAAGGAAGCAAAAGACATGAAAATACTTCACAGAAGAAGAAATACGGTTATTCAACACACAGAAGCACATTGCTCACCTAAGAAATAAGCACATTTCTTATTTCACAAGTGAAATAAGAAACAATTGAAATACCAATGGGTTATTATTTTTGTCTATGAAATTAATTGAGATTTTTTGGGGGGGAAACTATAAAATGTAATGCCAAGCAGATAGGGTAAAACAGCTCCTTCATGCTGCCCTAGATTCCGCCACTTCAGAGACTCATAGAAATGGGAACTGGGTTCTGACAGTATTGAGATGGTCACTGTCACTGGGTTTGTCTCACCAGCAACTGCCCCTCCCCGCGTCTGACAGACCCCACAATCCGCAGGCAGTGCGCCTGCCCTCTGACCCCAGGAACGCACACGAGGAAAGGCTGGTCAGCCCTTCCCTGGGATTTCTCAAAGCAGAGCTGGCTGGAGGAGAAGCTCTCCCTTTTCTTTGGTTTATGAATCAGTAAGGATGTGACCTGGAAACTGCTAGCAATCATAGCTCTTGGAATCTGGAGAGAGTATATGTGTGGGAGAAGAAAAATATCAGTTGGTTTGCAGAAAGAATCCTGTTAACATTAGATGCCCTGCTTCCTGTCGTTCCTGAGGTCATTTTGTGTGTCCCTGCTCTTCCCACATGTGGACGACGGAAGTCACCCGTCCCCCTCTCTGTGTGTACACCAGCGTGGGCTCCTTCTGGTTTGCACGAGTCTATTGTTAAATTTTCAGGAACTTTGCGAACCGGTTGTTAAACGGTTGAAGCTTAAAATCAGCACTGGTTGAAGAATTGACTCCACAGCCATGGGGGAGTTTCTAGCCGGGGGAAATCTACAAACAGTGCACATCAGGGCTTTTCTTCCACAGGTATTTTTTCTGTGTTCTTTCCTTAGGCTTAAAAAAATTATTTCCTGTTGGCCTAGGCTTGAAGCATTTACCAGCACACCACTCTCCTTATGCTACCTGGACTGGATTTCTGTCACTAGCCTTCACAAGAATGTTGGGCAATGAGGCCAGAGATGCTGAGAGCACTCCAATCCCACCTAAGACTTTTGTTAACCCTAGTTTACCAAGGAACCCCCCCCCCCCCCAGGCAGTCTCCAAGGGAGGCAAAACCCTAGGGGGGGGCGCTTTATTTCTAGGTGGGCTTCAGGCTGCACCTCAAAACAGAACTCTGATGCATGAAACTGTTGTAAAAGTCACAGCCAGACACTTAAGGGTGCAGCCACTGGGCCAGCCGTTTTGCAGGGGAAGGTGTAAGTGCATATCCATCCATGCCTGAGGAGATGGAACCACAGGAAGAGCTCAAGAGAAAGTGTATTTTCCTCCAAACGCAGCAAGAAGCCCTGGCAGGGGCCAGGGAGGCTCCCAGGCCTGCTTGCCACATGGGAGCAAAGAGAGAAAAGGAAAAATCAGGGTTCCTCCAGAAGTTCATGCTCTGGGTCAGCTTTCTCTCGCACTGCATTCAGCAGGTTGGCAGTAAAAAGAGAAGCTATGCCCACCTCCAGACCTCTTTCTTCCCGGCCACCCTGCCCACTGACCTCGATGAACCATTCAGTGCCTGGGCCTTTGTTCAATCACATCCCTCCTCTCCCTCCTCTTCTTGGAAAAGAAGCCAAAAAGAGGGAAGAGTGTGGAGATAGAAGCCCCTCCCCCAGATGCCTTCAGAATTCTTTTTTTTTTTTAATATATTTTTATTGATTTCAGAGAGGAAGGGAGAGGGAGAGATAGGACACCAATGATGAGAGAGAATCATTGATTAACTGCCTCCTGCACACCTGCAACCCAGGCATGTGCCCTGACCAGGAGTCAGTCCGTGACCTCCTGGTTCCTAAGTCCGTGTTTAACCACTGAGCCACACTGGCAGGGCCAGAATTCTTTTGACTATAAGTAGGAACATGAAAACTTGCTACCTTCTACGTCAGTGATTTCATTTTTGGGAATGGTTTCTAAAGAAATAATCTATATCCTATATAATAAAGAGGTAATATGCAAATTGTCCAACACCCACGATGGCCACCACAAGACGGCCGGCAAGGGAGGGCAGTTGGGGGGAACCAGGCCTGCAGAGGAGGGCAGTTGTGAGGGACCAGGCCTGCAGGGGAGGGGAGTTGGGGGTGACCAGGCCAACAGGGGAGGACCGTTAGGGGCAACCAGGCCGGCATGGGAGGGCAGTTAAGGGCTATTGGGCTGGCAGGGGAGCAGTTAGGCGTCAATCAGGCTGGCAGGGGAGTGGTTAGGGGGTCATCAGGCTGGCAGGCAGACGAGTGGTTGGGAGCCAGCAGTCCTGAGTTGTGAGAGGGATGTCTCAGATTGGAGAGGGTGCAAGCTGGGCTGAGGGATACACCCCCCCCCCCCCCGCATGAATTTTGTACACCAGGCCTCTAGTATATATATAAAAGCCTAACATGCTAATTGTTCCTCTGACCGTTTGACCGTTCGACCAGTTGCTATGATGTGCACTGACCACCAGGGGGCAGAAATCTCAACCAGTAGATTAGCTTGCTTCTGGGGTCCAGCTGAACAGGACTGGGCCAGATGGACCAGACACATCCTGGAGCCCTCCCGCAGTCCCTCCCCAGCCCTGATCGTGCATCAGTGGGGTCCCTCAGCCTGGTCTGCTCCAGCTCACAATTGGGAACCCCTCAGGAGCTGTCAGAGAGCTGCTTTTGGCCCGATTCCCACAGGCCAGGGAGAAGGACTCCACCAGTGCACAAATCTATGCACCGGGCCTCTAGTATAAAATAAAGGAGGAGGATTATGTCCAGACTTGTTTAGTACTGAGTTATTTAGGAAAAAAAAACACACACTTGGAATCCACACGAATGTCTAACAATAGGAGAATGATTAATTATTATATACGAATTCAATTTAATGATTCCAGTCATTAAAAAATGTCTTAAGGAGATTATATTAAGACTAGAAGCCCAGCGAGAGAAATCTCATGGCCCCGACCCACCAGTGCGCACCTCACCGTGCCCGCCTCGCCGTGCCCACCCTCCCGCCACCCCGCCCATCCCGCCCGCCCACTGGCCACCAGCCTTGCTGCCATCTGAGCCTGTGGGCTGCATAAGCCACAAGCCCCACCCTGCCACCACAAGTGGCGAGCAGGCCAGCGGGAGGGACTGAGAGGTGCTCCATGCACCTCCTGGTGACCCAGGCTGCTTCGCTCTGGCCACCGCCGCCACCCACCTGGTTCCCCATGGTTCTCCATCCAGTCATTGGTCATTATGGCATTATAACCACAGGCCTTTTATAATATAGACTAGAGGCCCGGTGCACAAAACTTTGTGCACTCGGGGGGGATAGGGGGTCCCTCAGCCCGTCCTGTGCCCTCTCGCAGTCTGGGACCACTTGGGAGATAATGACCTGCTGGCTTAGGCCCGCTCCCGGGCGGCAGAGGGCAGGCCCAATCCCTAGGTGCAGCCCCTGGTCAGGCTCAGAGCAGGGCCGATTGGGGAGTTGGGGCACCGCCCCCTGTCACACTTAAAGCAGGGTCGATAGGGAGTTGAGGCGCCACCCCCTGTCACGCACAGAGCAGGGCTAATCAGGGGGTTGGGGCTCCGTACCCGGTCATACACAGAGCCGCAGGGCGATCAGGGGGTTGGGGAGCTCCCCCCTGTCACGCACAGAGCAGGGCCCATCAAGGGGTTGGGGAGCTCCCCCCTGTCACGCACAGAGCAGGGCCGATCAGGGGGTTGAAGAGCTCTCCCCGTCACTCACAGAGTAGGGCCAATAGGGGAGCTGGGGCACCGTCCCCTGTCACACACAGAGCAGGGCGGATTAGGGGGTTGGGGCGCCTTCCCCTGTCACGAACAGAGCAGGGCTGACAGGGAGGTTGTGGCCCCGCCCCCTGTCACACACAGAGCTGCCGGGCAATCAGGGGGTTTGGGCGCTGCCCCGTCACGCTGATCCCAGTGCCGGGAGGCATATTACCCTTTTACTATATAGAATAGAGTCCTGGTGCACGGGTGGGAGCTGGCTGGTTTGCCCTGAAGGGTGTCCTGGATCAGGGTGGGGGTCCCCACTGGGGTGCCTGGCCAGTCTGGCTGAGGGGCTGAGGGCCGTTTTCAGGCTGGCGGGTGACTGAAGCTCCCAACCGCTCCTTTTTTTCTTTTTTCCTTTTTTATTCTGGGCCAGCTTTAGCTCTGAGGCCTCGGCTGCTGAAAGCAGGTTTCTGGCCTTTGTTTACCTTCTGTATTTGATACAATGTTGCGGTCCGGCTGGCTGAAGCCCGGCTGACTAACGCAGGTTTCTGGGGTTTTGTTTAGCTTCTATATTTGCAACATAGTTGCTTAGAGCTGCAGCTGAGAGGCCGGCAAGTCAGGTGGGGAACGTTGGAGTCCGCCATCACTGGAGCAAGCAAGCCTCCCTGTTCACTTCAGTGCATGGCTGCCGGCCGCCATCTTGGCTGACAGTTAATTTGCATATTGCCCTGATTAGCCAATGGGAAGGGTAGCAGATGTACGGCTAATTACCATGTTTCTCTTTTATTAGATAGGATGGGGAGTGGAGGTGGGGAATCCTATGCTGACTGGATATTAATTAGGATTTAAGTTTTATATTCAGAATGACTGGCAGTACAAAAAGTAAAAGAGGCCAACTAAATCATTCACTGACTGAAAACTGGAAAGGTATACACCAAAATGTTAACTGTGGTTTTCTCCTTTGAGTGATGAAACTATTGATGTTTTTCAGTTCTGCTTTTCTCTGTATTTTTCAAATTGCATTCAGTAAACTTACATGAAAATGGATACCATTTATTATTACTCAGTATTTATCTTGTGCTGGGCCCTATGCTAAGCACTTTCATAGATTACATTATTTAAATCTCCCAGCCACCCTATGAGGTGGGTCCTTTTTTAAAAAATAAATAAATATTTTTATTGATGTCAGAGAGGAAGGGAGAGGGAGAGAGCGTTGGAAACATCAATGATGAGAGAGAATCATTGATCGGCTGCCTCCTGCATGCCCTCATTGGGGATCGAGCCTGCAACTCGGGCATGTGCCCTTGACCAGAATCAAACCTGGGACCCTTCAGTCCTCAGGCCAATGCTCTATCCACTGAGCCAAACCAGCTAGGGTGAGGTGGGTCCTTTTGATACCAGACACTAAGCTGGTCTGGGCAACCTGTCAGTACATGAGCCAAATTAAGAAATAAGGTTGAATCATATATGAGTGTTTATTTCAATAATGCTGGTGATAGGGGCAGAAATAGAATATTGGGGACCAGCTCCAATTATAAGAAATATTAATCATGCTCTGTTAACCATGATTATTTAGTTCTGATTAAAGAAAGAACATTCTAACCTGGCTGGGAGTTGCACATAGGACCTGGGAGCTCACCTGGAAATGCAGCCCATCCTCCCCATCTGGGAGCTGCCTATTATCATGGAAAGATTAACAACCTTGTTGCAGAAACTAGAGCCTCCAGTCCTTTGCATATCGCCAGCCCTTTGAAGACCCCCAGCCTTTGCATAGCCGAAGGCCTTTGTAAATCTCCAGCCCACATTACCTGTAATCTGCCCATTTAACATACCTTTTTGTCTACGTTCCATGTAATCTTTGTCCTTCTATCCTGTTGCAGAAGACCAGAGAAAAACCAAGCAACGCTTTTAGAAGAAGGAGTTACACTGTTTATTTACACCGGCAGACTCAGTGGAATAACTTGCCAAATCTGAGTAAAGTAACATGCAGGGGGCTTCTCTTTTATATCTTTCTGGGGTCTTTGTCCCTCAAATACAGATTATGCTTCTGGACCCTTCACGGGCTTTTGCCAAAAGGCCCCAGGTGTTGGGGGTCTTGAGACCATATCTGATGGTCTGGCCTGGTGCCAGCACTAATAACCCCGCCCTCCGGGGCTGTGCATTGTTCAGAGTTTATGGCCTCTGTATTTAGGTAACAGGTTTTGCAAGGCCAGTTTCTGGGAAAGAGGCAGCGACTTAATTATAGGTTATCAAAAATGTACACTGGACTTGCTGGCACAGATTCAGATTGCTAGCCCCCCAAATATTAGGGTTATGTTGGAATTAGCCCTTTTTAGCCTTCTCAATCCAATATAAGCAGCTGGCTTATGGTGGGGTGCAGAGCAGATTTTTGTGCATGACCCGCTGCTCTCCCATACTGCCGGCAGTATTGGAATGAACGCTCATATAAGATGCAACCTTGTCTCTGCTTGATTGGCTCAAGTAAGTGACAGGCAACCTGGACCCATTGTTTGTCCAGTTACACTGGCAGTATGGGGAGAGCAGCAGATCATCCTGTAAATTCTGCTCTAACACCTCCTACTAGCCGGCTGATTATATAGGGATAAAGAAGAAAGCTGTATGTATGGGGGTTGCGGGGAGCAGGATACTGGCTGCAAGGTCCGTGGTCCCTGTCCTCCTTCCAGGATCTTAAAATCCCGATAACAAGCTAGTTAACTTTCTTTTTTCTTTTTCTAATTAAATCTTTATTGTTCAGATTATTACAGTTGTTCCTCTTTTTTTTCCCCCATAGCTCCCCTCCACCCGATTCCCACCCCGCCCTCTGTCCTTACCACCCCTCCACTGTCCTCATCCATAGGTGTACGATTTTTGTCCAGCCTCTTCCCGCACCCCGAAACCCCTTTCGCCCCGAGAATTGTCAGTCCACTCCCTTTCTATGCCCCTGATTCTATTATATTCACCAGTTTATTCTGTTCATCGGATTATTTATTCACTTGATTTTTAGATTCACTTGTTGATAGATATGTATTTGTTGTTCATAATTTTTATCTTTACCTTTTTCTTCTTCTTCCTCTTCTTAAAGGATACCTTTCAGCATTTCATGTAATACTGGTTTGGTGGTGATGAACTCCTAAGCTAGTTAACTTTCAGTGGTGTTAAAACCCACCCACCAGTTCCTGGGACTGGAGAATGGTCAGCATTCCCAAGGCAAACTCCCGGAGAGGGTCAGGGTCCAGGCACAGCAACCAAATCAAAGCGCTTCCTGTCCTTTTTTCTCCAAACGTATTTTCTTTTCTGAGCAATGGGCCCATCCGGCCCAAGGCCTCTTTACACCTCTGTTTTTCCTCTTGCAGCACATCCTCCAGTTTCCCAGGATCTGTAAGAAAACCTCTTCTCTATCGTTAGTAACGTGAATAATCATTCAATAACTGGGGTCCTATTCCTATTACGTGCCCTTCCCTCCTTTCACTTTTATTATCTCCAGTGTACAAATGAAGAAACGGAGGCCCCATGTCAGAATTTAGAGCCTGGTCTATTTAATTTCAGAGCCAAAACACATCATCCAACCCATCCTCCCCAATAAGAGAAGACAATAGACAAATAATTAACATATCACTATATTTATATAACTAGATATGTATATAAAATTAACTTCTTTTAAGCAGTAGACCCATCCCTCAAGGCCAGTTCTATCCAGGCTCACTTCTTTCATGAGAACTGCTTTTTGTCCCTAAGCTCTTACTCTGATGTTTGCACTGACTCTTGCACTCTTTACATTGATGGCTATCTTTTCATATTTACAGGATCTGCTCTCTCAAGTAGGCCAGAAAGCCTGGGGGTAGGAGGGGCATCTTCTCCTCACTCTGATTCTTTCCTCCCTTTCTTCCTCTCCTTCTTTTTGCAATCTCTCTGCACCATAAGACAAAATGAGCTGGAAACTCTCATTTCTGTCTTCAGATAAGTTTTAAAGCCTTCCCCGCGATTTCTGCTTACTCTCTTAGGTTGACTTTCTTGAGGCTGCTTCTGCCTCCAACTCCTGACTCCACTGAACTAGTTCATTCAGGAAATGGTCTCACCTTTCTGTCCCCGACTCAGAGGGAAGCTCAGCCCTTTCCTCGCGTTTTTACAGAAAACCCACATTATAGCCCAGCTGGTGTGGCTCAGTGGTTGAACATCAACCTATGAACCAGGAAGTCACGATTCAATTCCCAGTCAGGGCACATGCCCGGATTGCAGGCTTGATCCCTAATAGTGTTACAGAGAACCGGAATAAATCAAGCAATGCTCGGAGAGTTTGGAGTCACACTTTATTAGCCGAGGTGGGCTTAGAGAAAACGAATTCAAATTCTAAGCAGAGCTACAAGCAGAACTTCCCTTTTTATTAAAGAGCCAGCCCTATGTGTGCTTAGTGGTTATCTTGCTGGTGGCCTTGAAAACTACACAGTTCTATCCAATTAAAAAATGCCCCTGGCATGGCATTGAGAGTATGGGCGCATCTAGTCTCTGGCCCACAAGGTCAGACAGCTAAGTTTATCTTCCTCATTATTTAAGCAGGCTAAAGCAGGCTGGAAAGCAAAGCTGGTTTTTTTTAGAATAAGAGGCCGTCTAAAGAATAGCAGAGAATTCCAAAGAGTAGTTTTACAAAATAGGGGTTAGCCTTCTCAGTAGGGGCATGCAGGAAACAGCCGATCAATCAAAGATACTGGAGGGCAAGGAGAGGTTTGCACTGTTGAAACTCATTCAATATGAATATTAAAAATAAAACAAAAGCCTTTGGCTACCAGGCCCTGGAGATGTATTATTTTTGGCTGCTTTGCTCTATGAGTATCATACTAGCCCCTCTCCCTCCCTCCCTCCCTTTGCCCTTCCTATCCCACCGTCATACCACACCCAACCCCAACCCCTTCTCTGTTGTGCACAGTATTTGGCTTCTTCAAGTTCCAACCTTCAAACTCAACTCCTGATCCTTGCAGGTGCCCAGCTGAACAAAAGGACCTTTCACGGAATCCACTCTTCTTGTGCTGGTGGATGGCAAACATTGTACCTCCTGTTAATGTAAAAAACCATTGAAACCTGTAAAGAATTTTTGTGAGTTTGTTTGAGCCAAACTGTCGACATATGCCGGGAAGCAGAACCTCAACGAATTGAGATCATGCTCCGGAGAATGGCCGGTTACATTTGTATTTATACATTTGCAATCAAAGGAGGGACGTAGGTGGGTTGCATGAAATTCATTGGTGATAGATTAAGGACGAGGGATAAAGCAAAGCAGGGGAAACCCCAGGGATTGGATAAAAAGTAAAATGATGGACACACACTTAGGTGGGTGCAGGATCAATTAACATGGTAATGAAGGCATTTGTGGTATCTGTTCTGGCGCCCAGCACATTTGGTTGTGTCCCAGGGGCTTCAGAAAAAGGGAAGTTACAAGGTACCCAGACATTTCAAGGGTATGTTATCATAGCTGCAAAAAGACAGATAGGCTCAGTTAAGGGAAAGATTGACCTTGTCAGTGAAGATACCGGCCTAGGACGTAACTGCCCACCATAACTGCTTTAGTTAAAGTTTAATATTAGACCATCCTTTGTGGTTACTTTAGGTCTCTGAGTTTGCAAGACTGCCAGGCAGGCCTCCCCTGAGCTTGTCAGGTCAGCATGTGGCCCCTTTCGTCCACACTCCTTTGCTACACAAATCTATGAATTTAATTGAGAACCTGCTTTGTGCCAGATGCTGAAGATATACAAACATGGAAAAAATAAGCAAACAATCCTTAAGAATGTATTCATTAAGTTCCTTGAGACTCACAGCTTTGTAACAAGTAACCCCCATACCAGCTATAACAAAGGTGGGGGCCGAGGGCCCTGCTGGAGGGGATGAAGCCACCTGTAGATTTGTGCCCCTTTGAGACTCAAGGCCCAGACACACAGGAACCTGGAGTTCTGAGTTCCTTTCTCTAGCCATGGGTTCAGCTGCTCTTCCTCACATCTCCCCTCCAAAAGCTTATCTTTGGCTGTGGCTGCCACGAATCTTTCCATTGCATTACACGGTACCCCCACATCCCTACCTCAACAATAACCCCAATAGGAAACTTGCAGAAGAATAGCTCTGCAGGGTGCCATGCGCATCTGCAAGGCCCTTGGATGGGTGGAGCAACAGAGATATTGAGGGTTCTCCAAAGGAAGTCAACATGTGCTAACAGGCTCGATAAAGTCCATTTTCAACCCAAGTTTCCTGTTTTGCTTTCCCCACTTTCAAAACCAAATGCAAACCAGAGCTCTTCATTTAGATTCTTCAAAAATGGCGATCTCTGTTATCACAAAGGATGTTGCCTCTTTTGACATTCGTTTCAACAGTGCCTTACAAAACACGGTGACTGTGCTTTACTTAGCCTTAGCTTGAATTTTGAACATGGAACAATTGGTGGGCAAGACGCTCAAGCGAGTTCTAATGTCTGTGGAGAACATGTTACATGCTAGTTCTTGGGCTAAACATAATATCAAAATTTAGCCTGTGGACCATACTTTAAAAAGAAAAAGAAAAAGCGATGAGACTTCACAGCTGAGAAGTAGAAGAGCTGGAGTTTGCTTTGAGTTTAAGCTCATGGTATCTCCCCCAAAGCAATAACCTCTGGAAATAAAAATCATAATGGCTCTGAGGTCGTTTCCTAGTCATTTGAGACTGGAAACAAAATATTTTATCTTTTAAGGATATAATCAGGATCTGCCTTCATCCTAGTATAATGTACTACTACTAGAGGCCCAGCACACGAAATCGTGCAAGACCCAGACCCACCGCACTGGCGGGACCCCAGACCCACCATGCGCAAGTAGCTCACTGTGAGCCCTGCATAAGCCCAGTCTCACTGCATGAGTCCCGCACAAGTCCCGCCGCGCCGCATGAGTTGCGAGCCCTGCCCGCCACCACGCGTGGGTCGTGGGCCGGTGGAGAGGGACTGAGAGGTGCTCCATGCACCTCCTGGTGACTGGTTGTTTGGTCATTAGGGCATTATGGTGTTACGGCTACTTGCCTTTTATAATATAGATTAAGCTTAAAGTTTGAATTGTAATTATTGTTGTATTCTGGGTTGAGATATTTTTAATTAGTTTTTTATTATAAAAGAGATGTAAGGTCATTATAAAATTTAAAACTTTTTGAAGTATACAGTGAAATAAATATCAATAGCCTATAAACATTTGCATAGATATTTCACCAAAGGAGCTCTACAGTTGGCAAATAAGTACATAAAAAATCTACATCATTAATCATTAAAGAAATGAACATTTAAACCACCCATTTGGAAAGCTAAAATGAGAAAGTCTGATCATGCCAGAGATTGGCAAGGATACAGAGAAACTGAAACACTCACACAGTGCTGGCAGGACGAGAAATGGTACAATCACTTTGGAAACCAATTTATTAAAAGTTAAACATACACCTACCCTATGATCCTAGGTATTTACTCAAGAGGGACGGATGCAAACACAAATACTAGCCTGGCACATGAACGCTCCTAGCAGCTTTCCTTGTAATAACCCAAAGCTATTAACAATCCGCATGTCCATCAGCAGGTGAGTGATAAGCACATCATGACACATCCATCCGATGTAATGCTGTTCAGCAATGAAAAGGAATTAATGATTGATGCACTTAACAACATGGACAAATGTCAGATTAATTCTGCTCAATGAAAGAAGCAAGGCCAAAAAGAAGATATTATATGATTCCATTTATGCAAAATTCTGGAAAACGCAAACTTGGAGTGACAGAAAGAAGATCAATGGTTGCCTGGGGACAAAGATGGAAGGCAGAAGGGATTACACACAAATGTGAGGCAACTTGTGAGGGTGATGGATATATTCACTGTTTTTTTTTTTTCTATTCACTGTTATTATTGGAAAACTTATTCAACTGTACAGTTTAAATATGTGCAGCTTACTGTATGCCAATTATACCTCAATAAAGCTGTTACATACACACACACAGTCAATAGCCCCCAAACCTTCTCTTGAAATTACCATTCATATCAATTTCATGATCATCTTTCTAGACATTTGTACAACAGGGCTCATATTCTACACTATGCTACAACTTGCTCTTTTTGCTTAGACTTTTTTTTCATGTGAATGCATACAAAGCTGCCTCATTCTCTTAAGTGGCTTCCTAGTAATCCAGTATGCTAATGTTTAGTGATATTTAATGCGTCCTCTATTTGTGGACATTTTGGTGACTTCTAGCTTTTCCTGGAGAATTTTTAAAAATTAATACAGTCATTTACAGAATTATGAGCACCTGACTTAGAAGCTTCCTGTTCATGAAAAGTCCCCTACTGGTGCTTTCTCCTAATTTTTTTTGTTTGTTTTACTGTTGTCAGTATTACAGATGTCCCCCAATTTCCCCCTCATCCAACCCCCGCCTCACCCCAGGCCTTCCCCACACTATTGTCTGTGCTCATGAGTTAGGCATATACCTGGTATGCATATATGATCGGTGGTTAATCTCTTCCCATCCTCTCCACCTCCCTCCCCACTGAGATGTTATTCTACTCCATGCATCCATGCTTCTGGACATACTTTGTTCGTCAGTTTATTTTGTTCATTAGATTCCACATATAAGATATCAAATGATCTCACTTACATGTGGTGCTTTCTCCTATTTTATCCTTTCTACAAACCCCCCAGCCAGCAACCAAGCTGTTCTGGCCTACTTGCTCCACCTGCTGGGAAGTGTAGGAAACTGCCAAGCTTTATTATTTTTCCTAGGAGTGGGCCTCTTCTACTCTATTTTGCCCTCTCAACTCCTTCTTGCCCCTGGATGCCAGAGTGATCTTTCTACATACGAATATGATCCTCTCACTCTCTTCATGAAAACTCATCACTTAAAATAAACCCTAGCCCCCTTAATGCAAAGTATTAATACTCTGCCCTTTGCCCAGCTCTCCAGTCTCAATTTTAGTAATTCCTCAACTGGTACATGTATTCCAGAAATACATAACCAGTTGTAGTTGTCTAAACATTCAGAGCTGCTTCATACATCCATGTATTTGTACCTTCCATTTGGAGTGTCAGTCTGCCCTTTCCTATGCCAGGTTTGCCTATAGGTAAACTCCTATTCAACCTTCAAAACCCTACTTAAGAATCACCTCCTTTCTGCAGAGTTATCTGTTCTCTCCACATGGAGTCATTCATTCCTTCGTACCATGCCTGGCATACACATCGAATATCACACCTTTAACATTTCATTAAAATTGCCTTTTTATATGTTTGTCTCTTGCACTACACTGGCTGCCTCACTAAACTACCTCACCGAACTTGAGAGCCTTGGTCATTGTTACACCTCTAGCATCTTCCATAGAGCCCAGAACATAGGAAAATCAGGCTTAATAAGCAGATCTGAACTAAAATGAGCTAACCATTCACAGCCTCAAGGAAATGGTGCCACATGCTTCTTATTCTTCTCATGTGTGCAGGGCCTGCCAAAGTAGGGTGCTATTGGTCAAGACACAAAGTCCAGAGGCTGAGACCAGTCAGGGGGACCACAGGCTTTTAAATCATTATCAAATACATTGTCAAGTGACATCCACCATCTGGTCAAGTCTGAAGATCATTCCAAGTATCTTGAATTGATGATTGGGAAACAAAGATTTGTTTGATGAATGAATTTTGCGATTTGGTCTGTAGTTTACAGTCTTGCCCCTTGGGGTGCCACAAGGAAACTGTTCCAGCAAATGAAGAGTTTCCTGACTTTTTTCTTACTTCCCCAGCAGAGAAAGTATGGGGCCATCATGACCTTCCTTTTGTTTCATTTGGGCTCCAAAGGAAAATATTTCACCCTTTTACTCATTCATTCAACAACTACTGGGTGTCCCAAAAAGCTGTACACACACTTTAGCAGCTGATAGCTCAATTTTGAAAATGAAATGTATTTTAATAAATACTGCCTTTATAAATATTCAAAGCGTGTGTATACATTTTTGAGGGACACCCTATGTATATTAGGTGCCTACACAGTTTCAAACACCATTCTAGGCACTTCAGACACTTAAGTGAGGATATGTAAGTGAATAAAATAATGATCCCTGTTCTCAGAGCATTCAATCCTAATGGAGGAAGAAATACAATACTAATAAGCATCATAAGTAAGGCATGATAAGTAAGTACAGCTTGTAGCATAGTGGAAGGGGAAAAGAGAGAGTCGAGCAGGTCATATACAGCTATAAAGATATATGTATCAAAATGTGGAAGCGAACACAATACCATTGGACTTCCTATTAGGGGAGATGATTTGCTCACTGTTGAAGCCAGTGTGAATTGGCTTTTTGTTCCTCAAAGCTAAAAGCATCCCAACTAAACTGCAGCCGTCACTTTGGCATGCCCTTCCTCAGAGCAATGCTTGTCACCCACTGGCCCCATCTGTTCCTTGGCGAGGAAAATTTAATTACGAGGAGATAGCAGAGTCTCGGGTTCCACTTGGGGATTTTCCCGAGGGCCTTTATGACACTATGTTCCTACTCATGTACCATTTTATTGCACCCATCCCAGGTAATCTCCTCCTCACTGTCAGACGAGGCAGTGAGAAAGCTGCACCTAACGGTGTGCCCCCAGGACAGGAGTGAAGAGGAAACACCCAACTGCTATGCACAGGCTTGCTCCATCCACAGGGGGAGGACTCCGGGGGTCCAGCACCATCTCTAGTCTGAATACTGCCACAGCCTCTGAACTGGCCTCCCTGCTTTCTTCTTGCCCTACTCTGTTATCCTCACAGGGTGATTCTTTTAAAAACCTCTGTTACTTCTCTCCAATTGCTTCTCATCCCTTACAGGCCCTGTGCGATCTGGCCCCAGATTAGCTCCAACCTACTGTGCGTCCACCCCCATCCCCTTCACCACGATACTCCAGCCACACTTGCTCCCTGGCTATTCCTTAAGTGTTCCTCAGGCCTTTTGCACTTGCTATTCCCACTGCCTAGAACATGATGGCGAACCTTTTGAGCTCGGCGGGTCAGCATTTTGAAAGACCCTAATTTAACTCTGGTGCCGTGTCACGTATAGAAATTTTTTGATATTTGCAACCATAGTCAAACAAAGACTTATATTTTTGATATTTATTTTATATATTTAAGTGCCATTTAACAAAGAAAAATCAACCAAAAAAATGAGTTCGCGTGTCACCTCTGACACGCGTGTCATAGGTTCGCCATCACTGGCCTAGAATATGCTTTTCCCAGACACCTGCAGGCTTATACCCTCACTTCCTTCAGGTTCCTGCTCAAATATAACTTTAGGAGGAATCTGAAGGATTCCTTGCCTGACCAAACTACCTGAACTAGTACCTCGCCTGACCAAACTACCTAAAATAGCACCCCATGCCTGTCTGTCCGTCTCCTTATCCTGCTTTATAGCACTTGCCACACCTGAAACTATGCAGATCCATTTATTTATTTCTGAGCTGCCTGCCTTCTCCTGCTAAAATGTGAGCTCATTGAGGGCAGGGACTTTGCCTACTTTGTTCACTGCTTGGCCCTCTGGATACAAACAGTCCCTGGCATATAGTAGCTGCTCAGTAAAACTTTGCTGAATGAATGAATGGTAACTTGCTAACTTTACCTCACTCCACGGCCAAGATAGGACATTCACACAAAGACATTCTTTTAAAGCCTCTTCTTCCTCTCCAATCCTCTTTTGACACAATATCTTCAGGAACATTTGGCTTCCATTTCTCTTTTCAGTCCCTTAAAGAAAAATATATATATACGTTTTTTTTAAGTCAGGTCTGATTAGTAATCTGTTTAGTGCCAACGTTCTTGGGCTGTGCACTGACAGAAGCGTCTCTGGAGGCCAAGCTGTGTTGGAACTGATAAAAGACCCCGTGAGGCTCCGAGCATGAGCAACCAAAAGTGTGTGCAGGGTCAGGGAGGGGGCTCAGCTCCCACCTCTGCACTGAGCCCAGCACAAAGTTCGGAAGGTTTAGAGGCATCCAGAGGTTGTCTGTTTGGCAGGGACCTGGGCTGTCGCATGGCCTACAGTGGCAGAGTTGTCCAAGCATCTCTGTGAGCAATGGACCTGGACACATGGGAATCTGAGTAGGAGGGGCCAAGCAGGGCTGGTACCATGCAGTGTCTGTAAGCTCAGAGGCACATGTGACTGCTCAGGAATAACTGGGGGATGCTTTAAAGGAGATTCATTTCCAGCGATGCAGATCGCTGGTGGGCACCCAGGCTATCATCATTTGAGTGCAAAATGGAAATGTGACCTCATTTTCTACTCATAACTTTGTGAGGGCTGGGATGCTGGGTTATACCTGGGGGCGGGGGCATGAGTTGGCAATAAGAGTTAGATGTAAAAGTGAACCGGGTAAATCTATCTTCAAAGTCATGGAAAGGGTCAAGAAGTCTTTAGTATATGCACCCCAAATTCTGCAACGACTTTCCCACTTTCCTTTCCTTAAATTAGCTTTCCCCTCAAACGTCAGCATATTGGATTTGCTTCAAAAACTATATTCTTTTTTTTCAGTTTTGTTTAATTACTAGGATTGTATTTTTTAAAAATATATTTTACTGATTTTTTTTCAGAAAGGAAGGGAGAGGGATAGAAAGTTAGAAACATCGATGAGGGAGAAACATCGATCAGCTGCCTCCTGCACACCCCCCATTGGGAATGTGCCCACAACCAAGGTACATGCCCTTGACTGGAATCGAACCTGGGACCCTTAAGTCCACAGGCCGATGCTCTATCCACTGAGCCAAACTGGCTAGGGCATATTATTTTTTTCATTGCAACTAATCGGTGTTTTGAAGATATTATTGCTGGAATGGTGTTTTGTGGGTTACCTAAGGAACTTTAAGTTCTTTGTGTGCAATCAGGTGTTTTTGCAAAGTAACCCCTGGAAATTTTTGGAACATTCCTTGTTTATAAGTCAGAAACTGCTCAATAGTGAGGCACGTTGCTCTTTTGTTTATTTGCTTTAGCACTGGTTCCACAATGAGTGGAATGATCTCAGTCAATCGGTTTACTGTGGCCCAGAAAATTCTGCTTTTGGAGAAGAGAAAGTCAGGGAAGGGAGGGGCATGAAAGGATGGCTGAAGGCAACCCTTGACCATTTGGGACAATAGCATGCATCTTCTCCAGGAAAGTGGTTGTTGGAGGGTAGCCACGCTAAAGACCATTGATTCTGACCTATGGTGC
Organism: Myotis yumanensis; assembly: GCF_028538775.1. Classification (NCBI taxonomy): domain Eukaryota; kingdom Metazoa; phylum Chordata; class Mammalia; order Chiroptera; family Vespertilionidae; genus Myotis; species Myotis yumanensis. Next base: position 202,586,736 of record NW_027223754.1, read on the forward strand.
CTGGTGGATTAAGAGCATTTCATGCCCTTTCAACATTTGAAGATTATCTCTTCCAGTGGTTCCAACCTGCCTCAAACCAACTTAATGGGAAAATGGCAAATGAACAAACTGTGCACATGTGTGTGTGTGTGTGTGTGTGTGTGTGTTGGGGAGGCAGGCTGGATGGTCTAATTAACAGTCTTTGAAAGTCTACTATGGCTGAAGCACTGCTGGATGACCTAGAAGTGGGAGGGGGTGGGGATACTTACAAAGGTACGTCAAACTTGACCCCTACCTTCCAGACACTAAAAAATCCAGAGGGGAAAATGAACATGAATAGAAACAAGTTCATAAAGGATGTTCTTAGTAACACCTGAGGTCACTTTCACACCTGAGATTTTATTATTCTACTTATCCATTCAACAAATATGTATTCAGGTCACCTAAGGAGAATTGAAAGAGGGCCATGGGCAGAACAGAGAAGGTTAATTACTTGCAAATGTGGGGCAATAGAAGGTTATATGCAGATGGCATCTAAGCTGAATCTTAAATGGTGACTAGACATTTGGGAGGTAAATTTGTGGGAACAAGGGCAATGCAAGGAAAGGGTAGGGTATAGGTAAAGGCATGGACCAATGCGTGGTTTAGTGTCCCTAAAGCATAAGTGGGGTTTGTGGTAGTTTCAAAACGTGTCTAACAATTCTTTGAAGCCCCTGCCACAAAGGGTGGGATCTAATTCCCCTCTCCTTGAATATAACAGTCTTTTAACCAATAGAATGTGGTGGAAGTGATGATGCGTGACTTCCAAAGCCAAACTAGAAAAGTTCTATCAAACAGCATTGCTTGTATATTAAATGGTAAAAATGCGATTACCGTTTGGGAAGCTGGATCACCAAAATGACAAATGGTCCCCACAACACCCCCATTTTACAACTGTAAAAATAGGGTCATATGTGTAATGAGTGGTAGAACTTGGCTATGAGCCCTCTGGTCTGTCTGAGTCCAAAAATCACCCTCTTTCCACCACACTACATTCACTTTTTAAAAAATATATATTTTATTGATTTTTTTACAGAGAGGAAGGGAGAGGGACAGAGAGTCAGAAACATCGATGAGAGAGAAACATCGATCAGCTGCCTCCTGCACACACCTTACTGGGGATGTGCCCGCAACCAAGGCACACGCCCTTGACCGCAATCGAACCTGGAACCCTTGAGTCCGCAGGCCAACGCTCTATCCACTGAGCCAAACCAGTTAGGGCTACATTCACTTTTTATATATACAGTTAGTTTGTGCCTGAATGGATTTGCTCTTTTAAAACTTTGATCTACATATACTTGTAAATTTAAAAAAAAAAAAACTTTTTAACTTTACAAGTATAATCGAGGTAGCCTTCCTTTAAATAAAGAATTCAGCGTAAGCATTAACATTCACTTGTACACAATTATGTTGTACCCAGCTTTTCAGGATTTGCTGATTATGCGCATGCAGTTGTACCTGTAACACGAACAATGTCATGGCCAAGAATCCCTCTCTGGAAATCGCCCAGAAATGCCTCATTGTTGCTCTTTGCTCCAAATGTTCTTGTAGCCAGATTTACTTCTTTTTTTTCCCCCCCTCTGCTTCCTACATAAAGGAGAGAAGCATAAACAGCTTCATGGTTTAGGAAAGTTGGAAGCATTTCATTCTTCTTGCCTTCTGGAAGGCACAGCCATCCCAGTACCTGGTCCAAGCACCCTTCTAGAGGAATGGCATGTGGAATGTGATTACAAATACGTTGGGCACTTAGTTGATATAATGCTTGTTGACGTGTCCTTATGGAAATTAGATAATTACACCAAATGGGTAATACTTTGCATGTGACACTGCATGTGTACGTGTGCGTGCACAGAAGCCACGAAATGCGTTCTGGTTTCTATTCTTGACCTGCCAATTCAGTGAGTCACTCAATAACCCTTGGGTCACCCAAAGCTTCAGTGCCCTGATAGACTGTGGGAGCTAAAAAAAAAAACACACACACACAACATTTTCTCCCACCTTCTAAGTTCTTTTAGCTAAGCTAATAATCAAATCAACAGAGACAGGTTAACAGGAGAAAATCAAAATTTTAATCCATGTGCATGGGAAATTCACATAAGCTTGAAAGTTCCAAAAGCAATGAGGCAACATTGGGTACATAAGGCACTTTGGACAAAGGAGAAAAGGGGGGGGAGGGGTATTAGATTTCAGAAGTGAGAACGGGCACTTTTCAGGTAGTTGTGGCAGGAAAGTTTTTGCTGGACAACCTGGAAACAACAGGACACCTGGGATATCTAACTAATAGGTTCCTGTCAGAAGCCCTCCTAGTTTCCTTACTTAAATGATATTAGGCGAAGGTGAACATCCTAAGATTTCCTTCCTGAAACAGATTTTTCTGTCTGAATCTCTTGGGCAGGAAAAGGGGGAGGGTGGAATGTTGTTTTAAAGTCTTGTTTCTTAATAAACAGCTTAAAATCAATATCCCCCCCCAAAGGCAGCTTCAGGGTGGCAAAAAAATAAACTTGATTCCCTTCAATACCTCAACTAGGACCCCGAGGAACTCGGCTAAAAGCTACACTATAGGCATCTGAATATTCAGGGCCCTCACTTTTTCATTCTCAAAAGTCACTATAATTAAAGTCCTACGTCACTTTGGGAAAGAATGCCTGTTCAGTTTATCACCAAAGGGAGGAAACCCTTAGAAGTCGCAGGTTGGCAAAACGTGTTTTAAAAAATGCAAGTAAATGCCCTACAGGTTGACGTTTTAAGAACTGAGCTTGAGAGGAACTACTTAAAAAGTAAAGATCAGTATTTTCGCACCCAGCATATATAATGCTGACATACCACAGAATTTTAAATTAAATTATCTTTTTAAAATAAGGACCTTTTGCAAATGTATTCCTTCCTGTAATTTATATGAAAAGCTCCTTTTGTTTTCATGACTTTTAAAGATATGAATAAAAGAGAGATGGGAAATTTATTTATTGTGCAGTGTTAATGGTCCACCACCACTAAGGTATATTTAGGAGGACATACAACGATAAAAGTGGTGTGATTGTATTGGCACCGTGAAATTATATTAGTGACATCTGAATGAATACATTCTTACTGGAAAAGAAATAAGCCATTTGCATTTATATAAACGAAACCAGAAACTTCTCCCAACTTGCCTCCTAAACAGTTTGGAGGGTAATGTTTTCATCCATTTCTATGCATTTCATATGTATAAAATACATTATTTGTGCTCTCAAGTACAAGTTCTCTCTCAAGTTACAAATGGAATCACCACATAATCATTGTTCTAACTCATGTTTTTTATGTTGAACATGCTATCTGAAGACACATTTCTTAATCTTTTCCTTTATGTCTTCTAAGTTGTGCCCTTTATTTTAGAAGTTCTTCCCCCTCTGGTTTTCCTATTGAAGTTTAAAGTGAAGATCAAAATATTCAACTATGATTGAGCTATGAAAGGCCCAGAGGTGGGGTAAAGAGCATGACTGTGTTGGCCAGGGCTCTGAATCATTTCTTTGGCTTCTAGGTGTTCCTTTGAGCATCAGCTCTGCTTGGCCCCTCCCACTTCTTGCCCAGAGTTGTCTCCACTGCTGCTGGTCCTCACTCTTTTTTGCTTTCTAGGGGACAACAGTGGTTTCCAGGTAAGTGGAGGGGGCCCATGGAGGGTGAGGGGAAGGTACCAACAATGTTTTTTTCTTTTAGTATGTGAGGGGTCAGGGTTTGGAGCTATGTCCTAGGTGTGAGAATACAAACAATTGGAATGAGAAATAATCTCCAATTTGATACTAATTCAATTCAGTGGAGTCAGAGAAAAACTGGTTTTGGTGCTTTGGAAACTCGATCAAGCATCAACATTTTGATTAACTTCAAAACTGGTCAATGATCCAAGTCTGCCTTATATTCAAGACAAAAAGAAAAGAAAATGACAAAATCTGCCAAAAGGGTATGGTTAAATTTTGTACATTCAGTGACTAGTTTTCTAGTTTGTGTATTAGCCAAATTATTTTTATTCCTTTCACTTTATATTGCCCTCTTCCCTCCCTTACTGAATTTTAACCTTTCCTAGCACCTTAAGATGAACAGGGGAGAAAAAGAGAGATGAGGTCCCATTTAACCAATTTTCCTACTTACAGTGGAGTCATATCTTATGTGAGGGGTTAGGGTCTAAAGAAAAAATGTAAGGTCAAAATTATGTGCAAAATTATCCTTGATAGTTCCTTCAATGGGCCATGAGACCTGGGATACACCCCCGTGTTTTTGCCTACAGCATTGAAACAGATGTATGTTTCTTCAACTAGATAAAATAATTGCTGTGCATTTGGGGACAGGTTAAGGGAAAATAATTACCTGTAAACACTAGACTCATAATCTGTGTGGTGAGATCAGGACCGGCTACGTCATTTGTGAGGTCCGGTGGAAAATGCAAATGTGGGGCTCCTTGTTAAAAATTACAAATGTCAAGATTGCGCCAGCACAGCATTAAGAAGAACCAACACAGGGCTCTTCCGAGCGTAGGGTCTGGTGCAACTTTACAGGTTGTACATCCAGGAAGCCAGTCCTGGGTAAGCAGCTTGGGACATAATGAGAAACTGAGATCAACTCAGAAAGAGAAGCCTCAAAACTCCCATACGGAGAATACGGGCAACGTCACTGCCAGTGTTTAAAGTATTCTCTGTGCTCCACACACCCTGTCCCATCTGAGCAGTATGGTTAAACTTACATTATGCTAGATCAGCACAAGGTTGCAGCTCCATGATGCAAGTTAAATGGTTGGGAGTTTGCAAATCCATATGAACACGACAGTGTTGGATTTTCTTATATTTTCTCAAGGATTCATTGTCATTTAACACTCAGATGTGTCAAAAGAAAATTCGTATTTACTTTTCTTTACTAAGCAAACATTTTTGACCTGTCCTTAATTACTTGCCAAAAGCAAGAGATCAAGTTTAGTCTATTGTGTAGTTTATAGAAGAAAACAGACTGCCTTACCATGAGTTCTCTAAGTGGTCCTCCCCCCCAAAAAAGGTTAGAAACATTAGGTGTGATAATACCTTCTTAAAATAAAAAGCTAATTATTTTACATCCTAAAGAGGTTGCCTTTTCAGACATTTTTTCCCCCCAGAAGGTCTTGAAACATAATCTGAGCAATGAGGATTTTATTCTCTGACTGCCTGAGCTCTCCATGCAAGAATGTGATACAAGGCTCATTTTTTTTTTTTAAAGGAACTCTCCAATACTTTGCAGCGCTATATTTTTTCAAAGTGCTTTTATATCTAAGTCAGGCTGAGGCCAGTTGGTCAGGTAACTGACCAAAAGGTTTCCACATAGCAAGCTATTTAATGTTGAACGAACAGAAGTTCGTGTTTCCAGGATATTTTCTCTCCCTGGCTCGGGTCTCTGATGTTGCCCAACCTCTCCCACCTCAAGGTTCTCAACCCAAAACATGTTGAAACTTGACTCACCTGATTTGACAAAAATTGCTTCCTTGTGGTCTTGAGAGTTACTTATTTGGGCTTTAAAAGAAGTGCCATGCCCAGGGTTAGGCAGTTGGTCACGCAGGAAGACTGGTCAACTCTCTTGACTCATGCTCACCTGCTCCAAGTTATGTAATAGAGCAAAAACAATATTTAAGCTCCTACAAAGCTAAACAAAGGAAGCAAAACTGAATGTGTCATTGTCACAGTGTCCAGCAGTTTGAAGGATATTTTTGGTTAATCTTTCTATTGTGGGGATTTTAGGGTGTTGATAGTAGTTGTTGTGTGGTGTTAATTTGGCAAGAATTGAAATTGGAGGCGTCTATTATCCTGACTGCTGATTCCAGCAACCTGTATAAACAAGCGCATGAAAGAACCTGGGTGGCAACGGCATTTTCTCTTTAATCTCTTGATTTGTATCAAGTTGTATATTTTTGGAGAAGGGAGGAGAGAATGGCATCAGGAGACACAAACACAGCTTTCTGCAGATCACCAGAGAAGTTTGTTCAGAGTGGTTTGTCAAATAGTTTCAATAACTAACACTAATGGAGTGCTTACTCTCTACAGCCCTGACCACTTCACATGCTTTATTTCATTTCCTCCTCACAATAACCCAATGAGACAGTTACCGTTGGTATCCCCACTGACCAAGATCGCCTGGGTAGTAAATATCAGAGCCAGGGTTTGAATCCTAGACGAGTCCTTATTGTAACACCGAATTATTCCATCTAGGACAGTGGTCGGCAAACTCATTAGTCAACAGAGCCAAATATCAACAGTACAACGATTGAAATTTCTTTTGAGAGCCAAATTTTTAAAACTTAAACAATATAGGTAGGTACATTGTTATTAACTTAATTAGGGTACTCCTAAGCTGGCCTTAGCTAAAAACGTCCTCAATCTGATTGAGGTAACGTTTGCTGAGGTTGACCCCTTCCAACTCTCCCATCCACACTCGTCTTGTATACTTGTTTCATCTATCTCCTTTCTGCAAACCGACTTTTGCGCATGGGCCACGAAGTTTCAGTTGCACTGTACGTGCACGCCCGCGCATGGTATTTTGTGGAAGAGCCACACTTAAGGGGCCAAAGAGCCGCATGTGGCTTGTGAGCCGAGGTTTGCTGACCACTGATCTAGGATAACTGGCTTTCTACCCTCCTTTAAAATGTTGCCTGTCTGGTTTGTTTCTAGAACCAATTCTGCCTCCACGACCCAGATATGATTTCAGCACTAAATAAAAATACTTCAATCTATATAAAATTCATTTACATCCCTGCATGAAACTATCTCCTAAATAACACCAGCTTATACCTGGCAGAATACAGAGTGGTTTTCATGTGTGAGGTTGGGGGGGGAGGGGAGGATGTTTCTGAACACCCTGAAGCATGCCCACAGGAGCTGAGCAGCTGGCCTGCCTGCACAGAGCCCATGCTGGCCCTGCTTATTTACATTAACCAGTGTCGAAACGTCTCCCGGACATAGAGCTAGGTGCTGCCAAAAACCCTAGAGGAAGTAAGATGCTTTATCTTTTGCCTGCACACAAGTTGACTCTGCAGAGAGAGCCTGGGTGGGTGTGACTCCCAGGAGCTAATCGTCTAGTCCAGCCATATGCAAATCTGGACCCGTGTTTATGTGGAGGTGCAGACACAAACGTGGGTGAGACACTGTTGGTTGCTGACGTGCGTGGAAACACACTAGCCACGTAGGCATTTGGGCTGTCTCTGTGTCCACGGTGTGACAGCGAGCACCTAATTTGGATCGTGCCGTCTAAATGAGGGGTGTCTGGGTAGTAAAAGTTCCACCAGCGGCAGAGGAGCTGGCAGCAATGTCCGCACGCTGGTGCGCACCCGGGGCTCCTAAGGGGGTCAGTCCAGCGCTTCCAGAAGCCGATCCGCCCGTGCCCTCGCCGCGGCCCCAGCTCCCCCGCTCGGTCCCCAGTTCAGCGCACCCATCTCGGCCCCGCCCCTTAGGCCCTGACAGGCCCCGCCCCCAGCGCAGGCCGCAATCGGCAGCACTGCTGCCCCAGTTCCGTAAACACTTTTCTCCCCGCCCCTCGGAGCCCTCGGACTGCACCACTCCTAGGACGCGGGGGGGGATGGCGTTCCCTGATGCACCAAAAACACCTTCAATCAAAGCTCTCCTCAGCTACTTTCGTCCGAACGTGCGCGAACGTGTCCTGTAGTTGAAGATCTGTCAGAGTTCTGCTGGCGGAGCCGGGAGTGCCCTGGATTCCCCTCTCCCCCGTGCTGTTCCCCCCTACTCTCCGGTTATGTTATGGTCACGCCGTGGCTGCCTCGTTAGAGCCCGTTCCGGCCCTTTAAATACCGCGTGGGGGGTGGGGTCGGGGAGGCTGGGGGTGGTTGGACTAGCGAGTTTTCCAGTGCTTGTGCCGTGCTGGGTGCGGGGACACCCGGAGACCCTCGACTCGAGCTCACTCAGTCGCCCTTCTCCTCCGCTGTCTCCGCGCCGGCCGGGTGCGTATCCACCCCGGGGGAGGGTCGCCGGCTCCGAGGTGCTGGGCCCAGGCCGGCGGAGGGGGGACGTGTTGGCGTGGGGCAGCCCGGAGCCTTTTGCCCCACGTTAGAACTCAGTCCTGGGCCGCCAGGGCCAGGCGCGATAAAGCCCGGTTTCTTGCTGCCCCGAGTCCTCTTGTTTGACCTCGAACCGCCGTCCCGCGTGGGAACGGGGCGCGGGCGCCGAGGAGCCCCGACGGGTGTCCGGGTGGTCGCGGGCGTCGGGCCCCGGAGGCGGCCGGGTCGCTGCGGCTGGGCCGCTGTGTACATCTCTCTGGGCCCGAGCCAGCGACCGCTCTGCCAGCCGCTTCCCACCATCTGGGCACCGGGAAGGGACACCCTCTCGCCTGCGACCCCCGGCCCGGCTGGAGCGAGCGAACCGAGCCGCGGTGAGGGCCAGGCGGGGCCCGCAGTGTCTGTTTAGGGTTTGTTGCCGGGGTTTCCCTGGCACTCGGCTCGCCCTCCGCCGTCCCCTCCCCCAAGGGTTTGTTTTGACAGGAAACGTGCTGCCTGGGGACGTGTGTGTGATGGGGGTGGGGGGTGTTTTTTTTGGGGTGCGTGTGTGTGGCAGCCTGTGCACACTCCGGTGCGCCCCTCGAGGTTACCCTCCTTAGGGGAAAGAGGCAGGAATGCCGTTCAGGCCCGGAGTCCCACCCCTGGCTCCTCCTGGATGGCGTGTGCTTCCCAAAGCTGCCCCTCTCGGTGGCACCTCCGGGGTTAACAGTGGTGATTTGAGATGGCACGCGGACAAACGTGGTTATGTGTTTTCTTTAGTATTAGGAAAAGCTGTTCCATCAAATGAGCGATTTCACAACGATATAAAGTTTCCTTTGCAACTGGATGTGTTTAAATGCAAAAACCTGGTGAGGATAAAGAGAAGTGATGGATAAATGAGTGTATGGGGGAGGGTGGCAACGTGGAACCGTGTGTAGAGCGGTACCCCAATGACTGAAGTTTGGGAAATATTGCCTTGGATGGCTGCCCTGTTGCTTTTATTTTGAAGAAATGAGACAAATTGTCCTTGTCCCCAGTGGGCCCACCAGTCCCCCAAGATCCCCGTGGTCTCGTGATCTCCAGCCCAGAGACCTTGCCCTTTGCTACCTGCCAGCCATAATGAGGTTATGGCCGTGTTTGCCACTTCAGGAGGCTCCCTGCCTTTCTTTTCCTCTTGCCTCCAGGGATTTCATACAGCACCCTGGCAGCCCACAGAGGTGGCCTGACTTGAAGTGGCCCAGGGCTAAAGATACCCAGTCATGTGTGGAAGCGGCTTCCTTGCCATTGGGGGAGGAGCGGGGGAGGAGGAGGGGAGAGAGGAGGAGGAGAGGGCCCCAGAGGGCACAGGTACCAAAACAGGGCAGCGGGGGTGGGAGGAGCAGTGTTTTCAAGGATGAAAAGTGCCTAGAAATCCTCCTCCCTGATGCTGTCATGTTATGCGTAGTGTGAACATCTGCTGTTTTAGACAATGACTGGCTTGTTGTCTTTTATCTGGCTCTTTGTTGTCTCTAATTTGGCGAAGACCGGTATTCTCCATCAGCGGTTCTCAACCTGTGGGTCGCGACCCCTTTGGCGGTCGAACGACCCTTTCACAGGGGTCGCCTAAGACAATCCTGCATATCAGATATTTACATTACGATTCATAACAGTAGCAACATTACAGTTATGAAGTAGCAACGAAAATAATTTTATGGTTGGGTCACACATGAGGAACTGTATTTAAAGGGCCAGAAGGTTGAGAACCACTGCTAGCTGAATGGAGCAAGCACCTATCCGTCTGCTCTGTGGTTTTTGCTTTGCTAAGGATGGATACTTTTTAGAGCTGCTGTTTGGGATTGGTCCTAAAGCAGCATTTTGCAGAAGATGGAGATTTTCCACACCATCTGCAATTTTACTCTCTGACGCCTTCCTCTTTACTACACATATGTGGATGTTTGTCCTGGCACCTGACCTTGATTGGGTCTTCAGAGATGATACCCACTAGATGTTTCTTGAAATTTCTCTTTTCTATGACAGCCTTAGGTGGATGGGTTTCATTCCTCAGGGCACGGCTGGATAATCTGAACAATTCACTTCAAAATCTTGTTGGCTTCCACTCGTTGAAAGCAGTTAACCCTTTTGATATTTACATTTTAACTAGGGATTTTGCAGTGCTTAAAGAATGATTCCCTAATAGAGGATTTTTGGTCACTCTAGTGGGGAGGTTAGAGTTATTTTGGACAATAGACGCATTCAGTGATGCCCTTCACCGCAGAGCACTTGAGCAGCCACCCTGGGGTAAGGTCAGCTTGCTACCACATGTGCACATGTTCACGTGGTGATAGATAGATTTGGCAGAATGGGAGTGGGAAGAATGAGCAGCACACCTGATTTTCTCCAGCTGTCCTAGAGTGATAGAAGCATGGGCTTTAGGGATCCACTACCTGGATTTAAGTTGTGCTGCTGCTGCTGTGAACCCTTGGGCAGGTAATTTAACCTCTCTGAGCCTTAGGTTCTTATGTATAAAACTAGAGGCCAGGTGCATGAAATTTGTGCACGGTGTGTGTGTGTGTGTGTGTGTGTGTGTGTGTGTGTGTCTGTCTGTCTGTCTTCCTCAGCCCAGCCTGCGCCCTCTTGCAGTCCTGGAACCCCGTGATAGATTGCTGTGCAAGGGAGGCCCCACCCATCTCAGCGCCACCTGCTGGGTACTCTGGGCCTCCCCCGATGGGGGCTCCGCGATCCATCCCTCCCGCAGAGGGAGGCCCTGCCCACCCGCTACAGCACACCAGCTGGTGGCCTGGGCCTCCCTCTGCAGGGCGATCAATCACAGAGCCCCCTGACCCATCGCCTCCCTCTTTGGGGCGATCGTGGACTCTCCCCTCCCATGGATCACCCTACCGGCCAGTGGCCTGGGCCTCCCTCTGCAGGGGATTGTGGGGCGGTGGCGGGCTCCCCGACCAATCGCATCCACCTTGGCTGGCCTGACACCAGTGCCTGTCATAGTGTGGTCACTCGGACAGTCATTCTGCTGTTTGGCCAATCGGTTGATTTCCATATTACCCTTTCATTATGATAGATGGGGATAATAGAAGTACCTTGGCTACAATAAAGATTCAAGGAGTGAGTTAAAACATTTCAAGCACTTTTCATGGGGGCTGGGTCAAAATAAGCACTTAATAACCATTAGCCTTATTTGTTATTATTTGCTACCAATGAGTATTGAATTATTGGTGCCTTATAAATTCAACACATTTCTAAGGCACTGGGAATTAGAGAGTGGAGATAGCTTCTTCCTGCAAGCTGCTTAAAATGTAGTGGGGAAACAGAAATGCAGAAACAACTATAGTACTTTCAGTGACCACATAATGAGAATATAAGTAATGTGAGTGAGGCCAAAGAGAAGGAAATCCCAAGGCGTCTTATGAATAGAGGCGTGGCTCAATTTGTTCTTCAATGATACTCATTGAGCTCTCTCTGTGTCCTAGGACGGCTAATTTAGATGGATTGAGTGGGATATCAGGGAAAGTGACTTTGAAGTTGTAACATTTAGTTTAAATCTGAATGACAAGGAGCCAATCGTGCTCAGGGAGAAGAGCATCCCAGGAGGAGAGAATAACAGGTGCAAGTGCTCTAACGTAGGAAGTTGGGCTTGTCTGAGGAACCTAAAGGAGACCATTGTGTCTGGAGCAGGAAGGGTTAGCCGGGGAGTGGTACCAGGACGAGGTGGGCAGAGGCCAGATCACAGATGGATTGTAAACCACCGCCAGGAGACTTCTTAGGAAAAGGAAAACCACATGGCAAGGACTCTTAAAAAGGATGATTTATTTTTCCTCTCTGTAAGGGCTCTGGCCTATTTCCTGTTTTATTCTATGCCACTTTTCAAGAAGGACATTGGGACAAGTTTGACTGTATAGAAGGACTTTTGTAGTAGAGTGGTATCTAAGCTATCACAGTGGTGGGAACAATCAAAATCTAAAATCTGCAGGAGATTGGATTGTTTTGAATTAGAGTTGAAGTTTCAGTTTAGTACTTTTTTCTTCTTTTTTAACGTATTGCTCAGAAATAATTTCAAACTTATAGAAAAAGTTGCAAGAATAATACAAGGAACTCCCTATTGTCTACCTTTTACTTATATTCACCTATTAACATTTTACTCCATATGTTTTGTTTCTCTTTCTCTCGTTTGAATAATTTGAGAGAAAGTTGCATACATTGTGTCCTTTTATTCCTAAATACATACTGACAGTACATTTATCAACTTCTGTGAATTTAATGCTGTGATACAGAGGTAGATTCGAGGATTATAACAATGTTCTCAATTGATCCAATAATGTCCCCCCCCCCCCCCCCCCAACCCCCTCTGGTGCAGGATCCAGTCTAGGATCATCTGTTGCACTCACTGTAAAGTATCTTTTCATCTGGAACATATGCTATCCTTTCTTTGTTTTTATGACATTGACATTTTCGTAATTCATAACTTTTTTTAGTAAGAATAAAATAATAGTTGATAATCTATTACTAGGAGCTTAAGTACTTGACTGTTGAAATTATCTTCACAACAATTAAAACCTGTCTTCCCTCCATCTGTTATGAAACATGGGACTAACCCCTTCAGGTTCCTGTACCCATTCCTTCCTCCCTAAAATATCAGTGGTCATTCTGCCATTCGTTCATCCATCTATTCATTCAACAAGAAATACTTAAGGGTCTGCTACATCCCAGTCTTTGGCCTTGGAAGGAATGATAGAATATTGCATTTATTATTATTAAATATGAGACACTTGCAATAAAAAACGTGATCCTCTTTGAATAGTGACCCACTGTAGTATTGGGAACTTTGCTTGAAGTGATCTTCTGTTTTCACCTTTACCTTTGGCCCGTGAGTAAATTCTCCAGGCTTGAGATGCGTTGTTCCAGAAAAGTTGTGTGGTTTGCTTGTGAGTTGCAGTGTTGAAGGTCTAAGTTTCTGGGTATGAGAAGCACCGCCTTTCTCAAAGAATCAGCCTGGTTTTATTATCACTTGCTCTAAGAGAGAATCCAAAATAGTTTTCAAAGCAATCTAATTACCCTCAGTGTTTTTTTTGTTTTTTTTTGAGTCAAGTAGCACTGTCCCCAGATGACTTACATGGAAACCCAAGACCAAGAAAAGTAAGAACAGATGTGAAGGAACTTACTACAGAAGACCATTTACACCAGGACAGCCACTTGCTTTCTTTTTTTTTTTTTTTGGCTTTTGGCTTTTGGCTTTTGTGCAGGAGTTCTGTCCTAGGTTAACTACCAGCCCTCTTTATCTGTAAGGCAGGAGTAGGGAACGGCTGACCCACGGGTTGTGTATGGCCAAGAAATCATTTGGTCTGGCCCTGCCAAGGCATTAGGGGTGAGTTAATTGAATGTTTGACTAAATATAGCAGGCTTATTTTTAAGTTGATAATTTTGTGTGGCCCCTGAATAATGTTATGAATATCCAGGGGACCCTTGGCAGGAAAATGGCTCCCCACCCCTCCTGTAGGGGGACATGCTTTTATCATCCTGGGATAAAACTCTTCTTCCCTCTAGAGTTTTTAATGTCTAAAATAATGATAATCACAACAACGAAAGTAAATAATACTAATAATAGCAAACATCTGTATCCTGTTTATACTATGTCAGACACTGTTCCAGAATCTCTCCATACATTGACTAAATGAAATCTCACACCAACCCTATGAGCTAGGTAGTATTAGCATGCCAACATGAGGAAACAGGCAGTTTCCTAATAAAGCAATGATGGACATTTTGGCTTCAAAGAAAAGTTTCTGCTTAGATCCACTAAAGCCCAGTGTCAGGGGAGGTTTCTGCCAAATAAACAGTTTTCTAAACATTTTGAAGCTTTTGAATTGTCTGTTGCATTCCCTGTGCCAGGAACTCTACCTTCCGTGAAATGTTGGAAGAAAGCATAGCTGCATGTTATTAAGTCTGTCTGCCATGAGCACATTTAATTTCTCAGAACTTCTAGTGATGCCTCATGGAACTCTGGGTTTATAGCATTTTAGCAATTCCTCGCTGAAAGGGAACTTATACCTGGTCAACCCCATCAGAAAAATGAGGTGAAGAGAGCAGATGTGATGTGCGGAAAGTCACACAGGAAATGAATGACAGACCAGGCCTCATATCCTCAACTTCCAACTTCTAACTTAGATCTTTTATTTTTTAAACTTTTTGTCCATTTATTTATTTTTAAATCAATAGTTCTTTGATTTTTAGAGAGAAAGGGAGAGAGAGAAACATTGATGTGAGAGGGCAACGTCAATCGGCTTCCTCCTGCAAACCATGCCCCCCACTGGGGGATTGAGCCTGTAATCTGGGCATGTGCCCTGATCAGGATTCAAACCAGCAACCCTTTGGTGCACAGAACAATACCCAACTAACTGAGCCACACCAGCCAGGGCTAGGTCTTTACTTTTTTAAATCGTTGTACTTTGCTGCCTTGTCAAACACAATCTAAAAACCTATGAAGTGTGCTGTTCAGCTGGAATAGAAAAAAATGGACCGTTCATAAATGCTAATGGATGAATTTATGGTTAAACAAATCCAATGGATTAATATATGAATGAACCTACTTATAAATTCCAGTGGATGGAAGCTTTTATTCAAACCTTTACTTGGAAAAAACAGCCAAAGTGAAGAGAAATAAGAGCAGGCCAATACATGGCACAATTGTTACAGTGGAATGACTTGGGGGGAGGAGAGTGAAACAAAGTTTAAAATATTCAAATAAGAGTGTGATAAGGACCAGGCAATGTTAAGTCTTAAACCTAGTAAGGTAGCTTTTGGTGTAGGTTCTCTATCCCAGTGCTTGGACTTCGGCAGCACCAGGCCTGTAAATGTGTCCTGATATCAGTTTGCAAATGTTCTGGTTGAAGCTGCACCACGTGGGATTCAGTGACTCCAATTCAGCTGACGCTGAATGAATACTTGTCACATACTTGGCCCTGGCATGGACGAGCCACAGTCCCTGCCTTAGTAAGAGAGTTGGAAGTAGCCATGGGAGGAAAACCACTGTACGAGGGACTAAGCACTCTCATGGAGATACAGGAAGATGTATAAAGAAGAGTGCCTTGCCGAAACCGGTTTGCTCAGTGGATAGAGCGTCGGCCTGCGGACTGAAAGGTCCCAGGTTCGATTCCGGTGAAGGGCATGTACCTGGGTTGCAGGCACATCCCCAGTAAGGAGGCAGATGATTGATGTTTCTCTCTCATCGATGTTTCTAACTATCTCTCTCCCTTCCTCTCTGTAAAAAATCAATAAAATATATTTTTAAAAAAAGAAAAAAAAAAAAAGAAGAGTGCCCTTGGTCTGGCCAGGGAGTAGAGGGAAGGCTTCCTGGAGGAGGTAGCATTTTCAAGAAATGCCATCAATGAGAAGTAGAATATTGACAAAGAGCAACGCTAGAGGGAAGGGAAGCATTCATTCCCTTCAGGATCTGGGGTTTGGTGGAAGTGAAAGGATTAGGCAGATGCTTTTCTTTTATCCTCCCCGCTCCTGCCCAGCAGATGGGAGTTAAAGCTTAAGTCGAATCTAGTTGGCACAGGGTAAAGGAGGATGCAGGGGTTCGGGGCCATTTTATAACCCGTGTTCCTGGTGGTTGGCCTTGGGACTCCAGGATGAGGTGAATACCTCTACCTGGCAGCTTCCTGGCAGCTACACTCAACTTCTTGCCCTTGGGTCTGCAGGGGCCACCTCCGAGTTGGTAGTTTTCTGTTTTCGAAAGTGGTGGGCCAAGCCAGGGTGCATTTCTATGAGTGGCAGGTCTAAAGAAGTTTGTTTAGGTGAGGTCAGGTGCAAATGCCTTTGGGCTTTTGACCCTTAACAAGTCCCTTTCAGGCCCATCCTTGTCTCTACTACCCAAGAAATGAAAAGTGGCACTATTTCTCTCAACAAAGGCTAGATTCCCCGTAAGTCCCAACCCTGCCTTCCTCTCCTCTCTCATGTTTCCTTGTTTTGCCTTTTCTTGTCTTCTACCATCTGGCACACACAGTTTCGGTCACTGGACTTAAGAGCCATGAGAACAGGGCCCTGTCTGTTTTGTTCACTATTACTTTTCCCAGTGCCTGGTACACAGTAGGCACTCAATAAATGAATGGAATCATTGAAGAAACTGTGCAGGTATTTCTAGGCATACTATGCGTAGTTGTGGTTTCACATTCTGGCAGCTTTGAAAGCCTGGGTACCTCATTTTGTGAGCTGGTTCAGGTTTAAAGACGCTCGGTGAACCCGTACTATCACCATTGTCCACTTAGGATTTGAGATGCCTTTCTCCTCCAGCCCAGGTTTCCCCTCGGTGTCAGCTGCCACCACTCTCATATGAAGGCCAGCTTCCTCACGGGCCTGGCTCAGGCTCCTGGGCTGACGCCTGGGCATCCCGTGTGCCCAGGATCTCCTTTCTAGGGGGTGGCCGGGCCCAGCTGCCCTGCCCTGGGAGGCACGGAATGTAGAGTCAAGGGACTAGTTTTAGGGCAGAGTAAGTCCTCTTGTTCCTCAGAGTCTGTTCCCCCAGCTTGTGAATCAGGGTTTTTTGTGCTTGTTTGTCCATTGAGTGGTAGTGGGTACTTTGTACATTGTCAAGTACCAGGCCTGACTCTTCATGTCCTGGCAGTTCATGGGAAAATGGAGAAGAACATAATGACTGGGCAGTTGGAGATTTTAATTAGCCTTCTCCTTTCCCCAGGAGGCTCACAGACAAGGAATGAGGCTGATTGCAAAAATATTTTATTTCAAACAAAGACAGATGAACAATACCAATAGCTAACAGCTGAGTGTTGTACTAAGAACTTTCTTTTCCTCACCCGAGGATATGTTTTTATTGATATTTTAGAGAGGAAGGGAAAGGGGTTGGGGGAAGAGAGATTGACCAGCTGCCTTTTGTATGTGCCCTGCCCAGGGGATAGAACCCACAACCTAGGTATGTGCCCTGATCAGAAATCGAACCCTCAACCTTTTGGGTGTGTGGGATGATGCTTTTACCAACAGAACCAGCCACCCGGCCAGGGCCAGAGCACTTTTGCATGATCCTATTTCATCTTCAAGTAATCCTACGATTAGTCTTTCAGCCCAGTTTTACTGATGAGGTAGGTAGTTCAGTGCCTTCGTCAAGGCCACATGACAAAAGACTGAAGGAGCTTCACACCGAGGCAGTCTGACCTCGGAGCCCCATACTCTTACTCCTGCCTTCCCCTGATTTAGCAGCCCAGGCGCAGAGATTGTGTTCTGCACTCTGTGCTTTAAGGACCCGCTGTTACTGAGCGTCCACAGCCACACCGAGACGTCTTGAGTGAACTCCCACCTGTGGCTGTGGTTCCCTCTTCCGGAAGGCAGTCTTGAAAGCCTAGTGATAGCCTGGCTGGGCTGCTATGGGAAGCAGGGGCCGTCTTCTGGGCGCCTTTCCAACACTGTGACACCTGCGACACGGAGGCACCACGGGTGAAGTGCCACAGACTACTGACACAGGGCCTGTTTGTCTGTGCAGGTACCATCTCTTTACCCCACACTCAAGTGACACAACATGCCCTTCAATGGTGGCGAGAAGCGGTGTGTGGGTGAGGACCAGCCGAGCGACTCAGATTCTTCCTGGTTTTCTGAAAGCATGGCTTCGCTCAGTGACTATGAGTGCTCCAGGCAGAGCTTCACAAGCGACTCCTCCAGCAAATCCAGCTCTCCTGCCTGTAAGCTGACGGTGCGGGAGGGAGTAGGGTGGGGGGGCGATGCGGGGAGGGAAGGGTCCAGGCCTGTGTGTCGGGTTCTAAAACTAAGAAAGGCCTGAGATCAGAGGGTACACTTCCCTTCTTTCTAGATCTACTGGAATAGCACTGCCGGGGCCCTGCGGCTGCCTTGTGCAGACTCTCGGGAATAAATAGCCACGCAAGTTTACAACCTGCCCCTTTTTTCTTTTCATCTCTGTCTCTGATCTGCTTTGGTTCAGGTTTAAAGACGCTCAGTGAACCCGTACTAGCACAATTGTTTGACTATAAATCCACCCCACCTGTCTTTCTCAGTAGTGGAAACCCAGTCCTTGACATGACTTCTTGGACCACATTCAAGAATAAATTCAAATTGGTCTTTTCTCATCATTTCTAATTTACATGAAAGAAAAGTTGCCCCAATTCAAGGGTCATGGAGGAAGTGAAACAATCTGAAGAGTTTCCTGCTGATTTCAAAAACTATTGTGCAAATCACCCCAGAAAAGTGCCCATGAGGAGAATTACTACACTTGGAGGGTGAGAAAGCATTAAAAGAGTGGCCTCGCCCATGGACACAGACAATAGGGTGGTGAAGGCCTGGAGGGGGAGGGCAGGCTACAAGGGGTCAATGGGGGAAAAGGGGAACATATATAATACTTTTAACAATAAAGAATTGTTAAAAAGAAAAGAAAAACAGAGTGGCCCTGCTGAAGGGAGACATCTTTTTCTTCCCCTTTTTGTGTGTGTGGGAGCTAGAGATGTATAAACAGGTGTGTTTGTCTTTTTTTTTTTTTTAATTGGCATTTTGTTTAGAAAATAGAACACTTTAGCTGACAAAGCAAATGCAGAAAAAAGCAACTAATGTTTAATATGATCAGATGCCCACTTCAAAAAAATTAGTTCATTTGTATTTTTTTCAATTTGTGCATTCTCATTTTTAAAAATTGGAGAGTTGATAAGTATAGAGAAAAAACATTGCCTATGATATCATCTGAAGATGACAGCTGGAAGTGCTCAGTCATATCTTCATTCTTCACATAGACATTTCATTTTGAATTATAACTAAAGCATTTACTCGTGATAATGTATTGTTAAAACATAGTTTTTATGACTACTTACTACTTTATCAAGTGAATATGATTATATTTATTTAACCATTGATTTATCATTGGACATTTAGTTCATTGGTTTTTTGTTTTGTTTTGCTGTTATAGTGTTTTATGAATACCTTGGTGGTGCATAAAGCCTTTTCAGGAATTCTTTTAATATAATTGGATTCTTGGACCAAAGGGTAAAGACATTTTTAAGGAGATTTCTTTTGTTTGTTTTTTTAATCCTTACCTGAGGATATTTTTCTATTGATTTTTAGAGAGAGTGGAAGAGAGAGGGAAAGACAGAGAGAAATATCGATGTGAGAGAAACACATCCATTGGTTGCTTCCTGCATGCTCCCCAACCAGGGCCCAGGTGAGGGAGGAGCCTGTAACCAATCTACGTGCCCTTGACTGGAATCGAACTGGGGGCCCTTAGGTTAGCAAACCGACGCTCTAACCACTTAGCCAAAATGGCTAGGCCTTAAAGAGATTTCTTACTGGGACAGAGAATTGGCAAAAGAATTTGCTAGCAGCCACCCAGTTTTCTGTGCGTTTTCATACTCTTTATATTATATTCAGGGTTGATGCCTCTAAAAGGGTACCTAGGAATCCTGAAGAAGGGTTTTACTAATTCTGTATATCACCATTCCCTCTTCTTCCTCCTCCTGCTTCTCCTCCTCATCCTCTTCTTCTTAATATTATCTTAGGTAGCAAAATATTGCTAGTCAGTACTGTTATTTGAGGTAATGATTTTTAGTTAATAGGAGCTAAGAGTTCCAACAGTGAGTTCAAAAGGGCCTGATTTATTAGATAATTTTTAAAGAACAATCTTTAGAAATAAATAGATTGATTATTTACTACTTCTTTCTGAGAAGTACATTACGAAGCTTATTTTAATTATCTACATTTATTGAGTTCTTACTGTATTCTTTTTTACCAGAATTACCTTATTTAATCATCCCAGATCAGCCCTATGAGGAGGTCAGTTATGCCCCAGTAAAGTCAAATAATAACTACCAATTGGCAAAATTTAGAACCAAACCTAAGCATTTTGCTATACTGCCTATATTTTTAGAAATTATAGTTTTAAAGTCAGTTATTTCATATTAAGTCTGCTTAAATTAATGAGAGTTATGAATTACAAAATAAAAAGTAGTCATCAATTTCCTGTATATTATATGTAATAAATACAAATATAGGCACAAATATGAGATGATTTAATTTAAAATTTAAGTTAGCCTATATTAATAAGATTACCTCAAAAACATTGAAAATTTATCAATGCAGTAACTGAAGCTATCAAGGAGTTTTTAAATTTTTGAAGTCTTAAATATTAAGCAGGGGAATCCACCTATTTTAGTATATAGTCTCCTTACTTATAAAACCCTGAAAATATATGTTGGAATAACTTACACTCTAGTTGCATCAGGAAGCTTCACTGGATGACAACTTCTCTTCTACAACATTCACTGGTCTTTGCTTTTCTCTCAGCAGCAAGCCCTCCCAGGGTTGTAACGTTTGACGAAGTGATGGGTGCAGCAAGGAACTTGGAAAACATGACTCTTGTTCACGAAATTGCTGTAAATGAGAACTTTCAGTTGAAAAAAGATGCCCTCCCTGAGAACAGGTAACCTAGAGATGTTTGTTGTGCATAAACGGTACTGCAGATTGTGTGTGTGTGTGTGTGTGCGTGCGCGCGCGCGTGTGCGCGCGCGCTCATGCATGCACATATTCACACTGATTCCTGGAAATTCTTGTATAAGGTTGAATGGGAGTAAACATTATCTGGTTCTCTAACAAAGTCCTGTACTTGAATTGAAAACCATTCATCTGGGGTACATGTTACCCATAATCTTTAGAACTCAGCTTTTACGTCACTTCCTGGGTGAAGCTTTTCCTGACTTTCCTGAGCCCATTAGACTACATGACATCCCCTTGTTAAAGTCTCCTATAGCCCCCTCTACCTCCCCGTTGTTAAGATACCTTATAATATTATGTTCAATGCCTGCCTTTCTCACTGGACCCAAAGCACCATTAGTGGAGGAACTATGTCTGTATTGTTTGCTCTGTCCCTATTACCTAGCAGAGTACCTGACATATAATACACGCACAAGAAATATATGTGGATCGACTTATTAAAAACGGATATTTACACTGTGAAAAATAAGGAAATGCGGCTGAGTTGCCAACGTGCTAAGAAGAGACGTCCCCGAAGCCTCTGGATGAGGGAATCACAACTGCATAGGCTCCCGTCTTCAACCTCATGACAAGCCGCCTTCAGTTACAGACACACCCTTATACCCTCTCTCACCCTCTCTGGCTTCAGTGGCGGGGCCAAGGAGGAGAAAGGCTTGTGGCCATGACTACAGATAAATCATCTTTAGAGGCAAAGTTGGCTCATGGGGAATGGCACTGAGCCTTCAACCTCACAGTGCCATTTATAAACCCAGAGGCATTCTCTCTATCACTTAAGCCAACATATTTTATTCCATTCAGAATTCTTTTGTTTGTTTTAAAGTAGGACAGTAGTAAACAAGTTTTTAAAATATAAAATGTGGATCACAGTCTTCCTGCTCCCGGGGATGTTGTTCCTAATAATTCTTAATCTTGTTTAAGATAACTGGCCAAAGTAGGTGTGTCCGTTTGGTTTTCTGTGGTAACCGCACTTCATCATGATTGTTTATACCAGCCCTAGGTGAGGGGTGTAGAGACTGGCAAGTAATTCTAGGGCAGGGAAATATGTGCTGTTCTCAAAGCTGTTGCAAAGTGGTGTCATTCAGGAGGGATGTGTATTTTAGTGTGCACCTATTTTAGGTCATGGACATAAGGGGTGAAGCAAGGCAGCCATCTATTCTATTGTGAGCTTTTCCTAGGAAGCTCCTATTTCAGCAGTTTGGTCTGGCTAACTTTAAATGGGACATGGAAGCTGAAATTGGCAGGCTTTCAAGTATATGTCTCCTTGGGGCCAGTCTGTTCTGTTCTGTGCCACGAAATCTCAGCTGTTGAGGAAAGAGCAACTTTGCCATCTCATCCCAAAAATCTAGAACAAGTCTAAGAATCTGTGTAAAAGAGTAGCTAGGTAAATTCTGACATCTTCTTAGGCAAGAATTTTATGAACTTATTGAAAGCTATAGGAAGGAAGCATTTTAAAAGTCTAGGAGAATCACGACAGAATATTAAATGATGAAACAAGTATGTAATATTGTACATCTTGGGTGCTCTCTGTTAAAACAACACATAAAAAAATGGAAATAGTGGGATGATGGCCAATTTTTATTCTCTGTTTTTCTACATTTTCTAAGATTTCTACTATGAATATATTCCTTTTATAAACAGGGAAAAACGATGCTCGTTTTAAAAAATAGTCCATTTCATTCCTATAGCTTGGCCAGCCGAGTGAAACGCATCGTCCACCAGGCCTACTGGGATGTCTTGGAGTCGGAACTGAATGCTGACCCTCCTGAGTATGACCACGCTATCAAACTGTTTGAAGAAATCAGAGAGGCAGGTTGACATTGTCTGTATTAATTAGTAATTGTCCTCTCCCCGCTAAGACTATTTTCATGTACTCAAAAGAGTATTAGAGACTCTTTTTTAAAAACTGAGCAAGTTCAGTCACTGGGAGGGACTTTTCCCGCACCTCCTAGAGTAGATTGGAAGCTGGGAAAAGAGGCAGTGGAGGGAAATCGGGGTGATGTTTAGCACACAGAGTAGTGGTTAAGACCACAGACTCTAGAGTTAGATAGTTCTAGTTTGGTGATGGCCTCTTCCTCTTTACATCTTATTTCCTGAGTCCTTTCAGGGTAATTGTAAGGACTAAATACGGTGACAGTTACAGTTTTAGCCAAGATTAACAAGACACTTGCTCTGTGCCAAGCAGTAGACTGTCCATTTATCCTTACCATAACACTGTGAGGTAATCACACCTGTCATTTCATGTAAAGAAACCAAGTTCCCGCACTTGCCCAGAGTCACACAGCTTTGAGGGGTGGAAACTGAGGCACTCTGGCTCAGAGTGCTCCTGCCATGTGCTATGTGTATAAATACCGTGTCTGCTATGTACTGAATGTGTTATACTAATGGAGCCCATGGGGAGGATTCCATTTGCCCTTCTTCAATGGATTCTTTTGGAGCTACAATCTGCAACTTGTTCTTTCTTTGCACAGATTATCTATAACTCTTTGGAAGTTATTTCAGTAACATTGCTTCCTTACTAGTTGCTTTCATTCTGAGAGAATCAGTAATTTCCCATGAAAAGCAGGGGCAGGGAATGGGGCTGGGGGGAGAGACTTTAATTCAGAAGCTAGATCTTTCTTTTTAGGGTCGAGATACTGGAGTGCTCTGACCCACCACCCAGTTCCTATAAACTTCTGTGGCATCCAGGGCATTAAAATATGGGGTGGGAGCTTGGTCATCTAGACATAGAGATAAAAAGTGGCAACCTTTACTCATGTAATGATGCTGCTAATTTTTCTTTCCTTCCCCTGTGTAGATTCTTCTCTCTTTTCTGATTCCTGGTAGTGGAAACCGGCTTCGCAACCAGATCTGTGAAGTTTTGGACACGGACCTCATTAGACAACAGGCTGAGCACGGTGCTGTTGACATCCAAGGCCTGGCCAACTATATCATCAGCACAATGGGAAAGCTGTGTGCTCCTGTGCGAGATGACGATATCAGAAAGTTAAAGGCCACTGGCAACATTGTGGAGCTGCTGAGGTTAGTTTAGCACTTGTGCTGCTTGCCTTTTCTTAGAGTACCTCTGAGGTCACACAAAGGGGAAGTGTGGGGATTGAGGCACACAGAGTAATAACTGGCCTCTCAGAGGACTCCTTGGTCGTAGGACAACAAACAAACAAGAATTTAAGTCATTTGCTGTGTACGTAGAGTTTTCAGATGGAATGACCTAACAGGCTTGTTAGTTGGCATGTGCTGGGCATTAGGGATGGAGTGATGAAAAAGAGACAATCCCTGACCCCAAGGAGTTCACAGTTGAGTGGGGAGACAGACCTTGAATAAGGAATTACAATTGTGGTAAGTGTTGTGGAAGGGGAAGTAGAAGGGTTAATAGAGACTCTAGCAGGGACGTAGTCAAGGATCTAAAAAGGTCTCTTTATTAGGGTAATGTTCACTGTTGTAACACATAACCATGAATTCTCAGTGACTTAACCAATACAAATTTGTTTCTCCTTCATGTCACAATCCAAGTCAGGGTTTTTTTTGGTCAGGAAACCTTCCACATGTCATTCAGTAACTCAGGTTCCTTCTTGTGTTGGCTCCACCCTTGCCCAGGTCCTGAGTCCTTTACATTCAGCTGGTAAATGGGAAGGAGATCATGGGGAAGGTGTATCCAGTGTTTAACCATCTCGGCCCACAAGTGACACCTTCTAGTATGGACTAACTAGTATCATGGTCCCACCTAGATTAAAGGAGGCCTGAGAAATGTGGTTGCCATCTAGAAACACATCTCCCAGCCACAAATCCACACTGTGGATCTAACCATCCTGCCACAGCTTCCCCGAGGAAGTGAGAATCTAATATGGCTTTGCAGATAATAGCTTCTTTTTTTTTTTTTTTAAAGGATTTTATATTATTTTTTAAAATATATTTTATTGATTTTTTTACAAAGAGGAAGGGAGAGGGATACAGAGTTAGAAACATCAATGAGAGAGAAACATGGATCAGCTGCCTCCTGCACAACCCCCACTGGGGATGTGCCCGCAACCAAGGTACATGCCCTTGACTGGAATCGAACCTGAGACCCTTGAGTACGTAGGCTGATGCTCTATCCACTGAGTCAAGCCAGTCAGGGCAGATAATAGCTTCTTTGTGAGCCCAGAGGAAGGAGGAGTCTGCATCACTTTTTGCGATTGAGGAGAACTTTTCTTTGTGTGTGTGTATGAATATGGCCACATTGATATGTAAGTTTTATATTATAGTACTAGAGGCCCGGTGCATGAAATTTGTGCAGGGGGGGGGGGTGGTCCCTCAGCCCAGCCTGCACCCTTTCCAATTCGGGACCCCTTGGAGGTGTCTGACTGCCGGGGATCGGGCCTAAACCGGCAGTCAGACATCCCTCTCACAATCCGGGACCGCTGGCTCCTAACTGCTCACCTGCCTGCCTGCCTGATCACCCCTAACTGCCCCTGCCTGCTGGCCTGATTGCTCCCAACAGCCCCCTGCTGCCGGCCTGGTCACCTCCAACAGCCCCCGCGCCGGCCTGGTCACCCCTCACTGCCCCCACCCCCCTGCCAGCCTGGTCGCCCCCAACTGCCCCCCTGCCAGCCTGGTTGCCTGCAACTGCCCCCCCTGCTGGCCTAGTCACCCCACGCAGCCTGCTGTTCAATCATTCGGTCGTTCCTCACTAACCCCCCTGCCAGCCTGGTGGCCCCATGCAGTCTGTTGTTCGGTCGTTACTGTTACTATGACAGCATCCCAGACAATTTGCGTATTCCTCTATCATTAGTATAGATTGGAAAGGTAGAAGAAGGAAAACTGCATGTAGCAGGTAACTTTATGACCTTGGGTGATATGCTCTCAAAGTCACTTTTCCCCACCTGTAAAATGGGTTTCATGTATCCTTGGAGTTGTGCTCAGCTCTAGTGAATTGCAATTCTTCAGATGTAGAATCTTTGTTTCTAATTGTCTTATCATGTGTAATATCAAATGTGTGGTGTTCATCTTGGTCATTTATTGAGCACCCACTGGGTGCCACTGTCCCCTACATTTTACATTCATTATCTCATTGACTCTTCACAACATCCCTTTAAGGTTGATCTTGTCCTGTTCTTTCAAAGGTGAGGAAACAGGCTCAAAGAGATTAACCTGTGCCTGGCCACAGAGCTGGATTTGAGCACCAGGCTACCCAACTCTAAAAGGAACAATTTTTTTTCCCTATACCCCATTCCTCCATCCTTTCTTTTCTTTTTTCTTAACCCCTTAGGAATAGAAACCATATACACTACGTTTAGACTCCTTAACATTTCAGGGGTTTTCAAATGAAAATTTCTTCTTGAACCCTTTTTGTCTCATTGTTAAAACTCATCGTATATACTTCTTAGTGTATTTCTGTCAGTTCAGGACTGGATGTAATGGCTCAGCTGGAAGTATTATATTTGCTAAAGCAGTACTCTTGAGAGCTATTAAGAATACATTTGGAATGCATGTCTAATGCCTTCTATGAAAAATGACTTTGCCAAATGGCAATTGGAATTTAAAAACCATTTTGGGGATGTTTATTTTTCTCCAGTCTGGAAAATAGGTAAAAGTTAACGAATTTCAGGTTAATTTCTTAATCACCTCTCTAATTATTTTAACTCTAAAATTTTTAGGCAAATATTCCATGTCCTGGACCTCATGAATATGGACATGGCCAATTTTCTAATTAGGAGTTTTAGACCACATTTTCAACGCCAATTGGTGGATTACGAGAGAACTAAGTTCCAGGAAATTTTAGAAGAAACTCCAAGTAAGTACAAAATAATTGTATATTTACATTGAAATTAAGTGAAAATATGATATTTTATTTTTGACATCTTAAGAAGTGTCACTAAAGAATTTTGGCCTTTCTGTTAAACTTTTTTTTTTTACTTTTAAAATTAACACCACAAATGTATAGCTGTGTACTATGTCCCAGGAACTGTGCCAAGCACTATTCATTTCTTGATGCATGAAAAACAATATTTATTGAGCAACTGCTGTATCCCACAGACTGCTTAGGTGCTGTGGGCATTGCAGTGAACAAAACAATAAAGTTGTGACCACCAAGGAGCAGATATTCTAGTAGGCAAACTTATATTATCAGCTTTGTTGTTAAGTGCTATGAAGAAAAATAAGATAAAAGGGCAGACAGGAATGGTGCAGGAATGAGGGTGGGGAGTGTTTGTATTTGTGGTTTTTTTTAGGTGAAGTGGACTGGGAAGGTCTCTCTCACAAGTAGCATTTCAACAGAGTTTGCCAAGGAATGAGAAAGAGGAATGTATAGATGTGAAGGAAGAATATTCCAGGCAGAAGTAGCTGCAAACACAAAGGTCTTGAAGCAGAAATGTGTTTGTGACGTTGGACAAACATAGGCAGACAGTGTGGCTGGCATAGAGTAGGCGAGGAGAGAGTGGTTGGAGATGAGGACGAGAGGTAAACAGTTCATACAGAGCCTTGTTAGGAAAGGAGAGGAATTTAGATTTCATGCCACGAGTGATGGGAAGTCCTTGGAGAGTTTTGAGCAGAGAAACAACATCTAATTTTCATTTTTAAAGAATACTCTGGCTCTCGGGTAAAGAATAGATTATATGAAGCAAAGAGGGAAGCCAGGGTACCAGTTATGTTGTATTGCAGTTGTCCGGGCAAGAAATGATGGTGGCTTGGTCAGGTGGTAGTGCTGGAAGTAGTAAGAAGAGGTCATATTCTGGATGTATTTTGGAATGGAGTAACAAGATTTTATGAAAGTTGGATGAGGGGGAAAAAGAGAGGAGTTGAGGATGACTTTAAGGTTTTCACCTGAGCACCTGGCTGAATAGTGATACCTGTTAGTGAGATGGGGGAGATAAAGGGAAAGAAGGTTGGGGGAAGCTATGGAATCATGTTCAGTTTTAGATAACATGATCTCTGAGATCTTGTTTGACATCAACATGGAGATGTCAGGTGGGCTTTTAGATACGAGACTAGAGTATTGGAGAATGGGGATATATGTTTGGGAACCTCAGTATATTTATGGTAGATGAAGCCACGTAACTAGATAACATATATAAAAGCTTACCACATTCTAAATCTAAGCTCTTCACCTGTGTAACTAATTTAATCTTCACAGTAACTTTAGGAAATCACTCCCTATTTTATGGATGAGGAAACTGAGGCACAGGGAGGTTAAATCACTTGCCTCCATAATATAGCTTATACATTATAGAGCTGGGACTCGCCTAGGCCCATGGTCGGCAAACCGCGGCTCTTTGGCCCCTTGAGTGTGGCTCTTCCACAAAATACCACGTGCGGGCGCACACATACAGTGTGATTGAAACTTCGTGGCCCATGCGCAGAAGTCGGTATTTTGTGGAAGAGCCAGTATTTTGTGGAAGAGCCACACTCAAGGGGCCAAAGAGCTGCATGTGCCTCGCGAGCTGGAGTTTGCCAAGCCACAGTTTGCCGACCACTGGCCTAGGCAGTCTGACTCCACGGCCCCTTCTCTTATCCACAGTATTACACTGGATGTGATGACCTAGGGAGTGAGTGTAGATACAGAAGGGGCCTGACCTGGGACTCTAAAGCATTTGGAGCTGAAGAGAAGGATCTAGCAATTGAAACTGTGCAGGAATAACCAGAGTTAATGAATGCCAGGAGAGAGTGGTGTCCCGTAAGACATGTGAAGAAAGCGTTCAGAAGAGGAAGAAGTTAGCAGCTGTGGTAAGTGCTGCCAAGTAGTCAAGAAAGTTGAAAACCACGGCTTGACCACTGGATACGACTACATGAGGATCCTTGGTAACCTTGATAACCGTGATGGGAGCAGTCAGTGAACTAATGGGCCTTAAAACTGGACTAGAGGGGGTCAAGAAAGAACGGGAGTCAAGGAGGTATTACCTTGGATCCACACAATTACTCAAGGAGGTAGATACTGTTATACCCTCATTTCACAGGCAAGGAACTGATAACTTCACAGTTGGCAAGAGACGGGCTAACTGGTTCTCTCATTGGCAAACCCATCTCTGGACTTTAGTTCACCACAGTTTAAGGCTGAGTTAGGGGATCCACCCAGCTCATTCCACCCCTTGTGGACTGAGCTTTTCTGTCAAGATAGTCAATATGATAGCATTATGTACACAAAGCCAAGCAGGAGCCGCTTGTAAACGTCCAGGAAAGAGAGCATGTGTCATGGAGGGCCACAGGAGGAATAATCGAACAGCCGGGCACTTCTGCTTGGCAACAAGGAGACTTAGGTGGACCATGAGCTCTGCCCTGTTGATAGTCACTCAGGGATTTTCGTTAAGCTCTGTAGGCCGAGCAGGATCCATGGGAGGGAAGTAGCAGCCAGAACTATTTTAACATTGGAATGAGCCACTCTTTTATAATAGTAGTCTATGTTATCTACATTTTATTTGAGCTCTTATTAAGTGCCATGTCCTTACACTATGCCAAACACTACATTTATTAACCCATTCAAGCTCATAATAGCTGGTACTATTATCATATACTGTTTACAAAGGAAGAAATTGAGGTTAAGGTGCTTAACGCTAAGTGACTGCTAGTAAGTGGTAAAGCCTGGATAACCCAGTTATGTTTCTGCCCCAATGCATGTGCATTCAGCCACTGCAACACTGCCTCTCTCCCAACACGATATTGAATGTCTTTGGGGGATTGGCAGAGGGAGCTCTGGCATCAGGAGGTATATAAGACTAGATGACTTCTCAGGATCCTTCTACATCAAAAAGGCTATGACTTCAGGGCTATGTTGCTTTAGTTTCAAAGTGAGAGAAGGATCGAGGGAACTAGAACCCCACATAGAACCTGAATCTGAAACCTGAGCAATAGTTTGTTCTTAGCAGTGTTTTCCTGAGACTTAATGGTTGGTTTTGTTTGTGTGCCTGTGTATGTGTGTATGTACACATATGTATAAATGTCTCCACGTTTTGAATAAAAATAGCTTGGAATTTTGAGCAAATTCCTTAATATAGGGTTAAATTACGGTTTTGTTCATCTCAAATGATTTATTTCTCTCCTCAAAACCTTGGCTTAGTGACCTGTAATTCACTTGCACCGTTCACATTGACTTGGATATTTTCAGAGATTTAAGAATAGAATAAATCCTGTTGTGCATATAGGTCATTATTGCCCAGGCTCCAGATATGTTCCAGACAAGTCAAGAGTCCAGGAAGCAGAGTGTATGTCAGGTGTTAATTATATCCTTAACTGACTGCCAAAAGTCGGCCACTGTGCCCTGATATCAAAATAAGAGCCTCACAGTATCACACAGAAAGATAAAAGTGTTGGATTTTTGTGTGTACATGATTTTTATAAAATAATTATTGGAAAATTCATATAGACAAGGACTGAGTTTCTGAATTGACTCCAAAAAAATGTTTACTTTGCTGACACAAAGGTTTTATATATACATCTGCCTTACTTAAAATACACCCAAAAGATTTCACTTATATGAGGAATCTAAGAAAAAGCAAAGTAAATGAGCAAACCAAACAGAAACAAACTCATAGATATAGAGAACATTCTGACAGTTGTCAGGTGGGAGGGGTGTTGGGGTTATGAATGAAAAAGCATGGCTCAGTGGTTGAGCATCAACCTATGAACCAGAAGGTCACAGTTTGATGCCTGGGTGCAAGCTCGATCCCCAGTAGGGGGCATGCATGCATGAGACAGCCGATCAATGATTCTCTCTCATCATTGATGTTTCTATCGCTCTCCCTCTCCCTTCCTCTCTGAAATCAATACAAATATTTTTTTAAAGAGGGGAAGGACTAAGAAGTATAAATTGGGCCCTCACCAGTTGGTTGGGGCATTGTCCCATACACCAAAAGGTTGCGGATTCAATTCCTGGTCAGGGCACATACCTTCGTTTCGGGTTCGATCCCTGGTGAGGGTGCATACAAGAGGCAACTGAGAAATGTTTCTCTCTCTTTCTCCTTTCCTCTCTTTCTAAAATTAATAAAAACATATCCTCAGGTGAGGATTAAAAAAGAAGAGAAGTACAAATTGGTAGTTACAAGTAGTCATGGGCATGTAAAGTATAGCATAGGGAATATAGTTAATATTGTAATAACTACAGCATGGGGCAAAAGTAAGTTTACAGTTGCTCATATGGAAAATAATGTAATGATTAACAAATAATAATATAAGAATAAACTCTGTGTTTCATGTACGCAGAACTGTAATCTTACTTTTGCCTCACCCTGTATGTATGGTGTCAGATGGGCACTAAATTTATCATATGATCACGTCATAAGTTATATAAGTATGTAATCACTATGTTGTAAAAATAGTTCATATGTGATTTTATTTTTATAAAACTGTAGACAAAGCAAATTGATCTGACAGAAAGCAGATCAGAATGTTTGGGGATGGGGAGGGTGGATGGGAGGGAAGGAGAAGTGGTGATAATTAGAAAGACCACTAGGAATCTTTTGGGGGTGATGCGTATGTTCATGATTGTGTATATGTATGTATACATGTATCAAAACATAAAATTGTGCACTTTAAATATGTGCAGTTTATTGAATATCAATTATGTATGTATTGTATGTAAAGGTATTTAAAATAAAGGAAAGAATGGGATAGGATAAAAATGAAATAAAACACACCAAAGAAAGCCTTTGGCAATGATTGAGTGCATGTGATAAGCATCAAAAAGATAACCAGATTAGATCCAAAAACTAAATTACCTGTGGAAAGAGTAATAAATTACCCCAGAGGGGGCCATACCACAAGTAATTTTTAAGATACTCAGAAAGAAAAAGGTTTTACTTATTTAGATATTTTACATTTGATAAAATGTTCTCATGAACTTCAAGTGCTTTTTAAAAAAATTCTGTGAGACAAATATGTTTTTAAAATACATTATTATACTGCATTGTGATTGTCTTTGCCTGGCATACAGGGATTTCAGGATATATTTATTTTAAAAATGAGCAAAGTGATGCTTAGCCATGACCTGCCCAAACAGAGTCACACAGTGAACAAGTAATGGAGCTAGGACTGGAAGCCAGGTCTCCCATAGCCAAGCCAAGATTAAACCAAGCTGCTGCTTTGGCAACTTTGATTATTCAGTCTTGTGTTAGATCAGCTGGGTTATATTGTAACCAGCAGAAACCAACTTTGGCTGAATTAACAAAAAAAGGAAGTGAATGGAAGGATGGAGGCTAAAGCTAAAATACCTACTTTGCCCAGCGGGTGTGGCTCAGTGGTTGAGCATCAACCTATGAACCAGGAGATCACAGTTCCATTCTTGGTCAGGGCACATGCCTGGGTTACAGGCTCAATCCCTGGGGCATGCAGGAGGTAGCTGTTCAATTATTCTCTCTCATCATTTATGTTTCTACTAGAGGCTCAGTGCACGAAATTCATGCACTGGGGTAGGTGGGGGGGAGGGGTCCCTCAGCCTAGCCTGCACCCTCTCGCAGTCTGGTACCCCTCAGGGGATGTCCACCTGCCGGCTTGTGGCTGGATGGCCTTCTATTACTGCACGGCCTGCTGCTTGAGCTTCAGCAGCTGCTGCATGTGCACTGGGCAACCACGGTCTGTCCTGCAAGCACCATCGTATCGAGTGGGTGAGTCAAGTGCAGAGAATGGCACTGGTATCGGGCCGAAGCTGGCAGTTGGACATCCCTTTGGCAGTCTGGGACCCCTCGGGGGATGTAGCAGTGCGCCAAACAGCAGGCGGCCAGGGATGAGCCTGAATCGGCCAAGCGTCGCTGGCTCTCATCCTGGCCCACTGCGCCTGCTGCCGCTGCTTGCTGCTCAGTAGTGCTGCTGCAGAGGAGTCGGGAGAGACTCCTGCCGTGGCAGCTGCACTCACCAGCCATGAGCCCGGCTTCTGGCTGAGTGGCGCTCCCCCTGTGGGAGCACACTGACCACCAGGGGAAAGCTGCTGCATTGAGCGTCTGCCCCGTGGTGGTCAGTGTGCATCATAGCGACTAGTCATTCTGGTCATTCTGCCATAACAGTCGCTTAGGCTTTTATTATATAGATATCTCTCTCCCTCTCTCTTCCTCTCTGAAATCAATAATAATAATAATAAAAACCTACCCTGAGCAAGGCCAGAAACCAGGAGAGTGTCAGGAATCTGGGTTGGAAAAAAAACAAAGGAAGACTCCTGGGCTCCATAGTCAGAATGGTTTATGTGTACTTCAAAACAGGTCATCCTTGAATGCTATAGTCACCATTCAAAGTCCAGGTAAAAGACTGATGGGCATCTGGCTCAGTCCAACCGCTGGTCAAGGGTCTCTTAATTGATAGTCACAAAAGAAAGCCTGGAGCAAAAGACAGTGGTTTCTCAAAGGAAAATAAGTACCAAAAGAAGGGAGATGAGGTGTTGCTAGGCATAAAAAAGCAAATATCATGGATAAGTGCTCTAGGCCCCCACTGCTCCTGGCAAATTCTTAGGACAACACATCTATAAAGCCATTGCCTGCTCCTGTGTTTCTATCCCCGAGCAGAATAGGTGCTTCTTGAGTGCAGGGACTGTATTTACTCATCTCTGATTCTCCAGCACCAGTGCGATACCTGGTCTGTAGAGGTGCTCAGTTACCATTGAATAAGTGAGTGGATAGAGAGGCTTTTATTACTGTCCACATGAAAGACCTGGGGTACAGGTGCCTCGTGGAGTTGACCTTGCTTTTAGAGCCACATAGAGCAGTCAATGTACCAGCTTATGAAGTGCAGTCTCAGCCAATCCCTTAGAAAAAAACCGATGTTTCACTCTAAACTCGTGTTCTTTCTGCTTTACTAGTTGTACTCAATGCTGGCTACATGATAGGATCACTCGGGGTGTTTGAACAGAGATGGCTGTGCCCCATCTCAGATTGATTAAATCAGAATCTCGAGGAGCTGTGCCCAGGATCATTTTTTTTCTTTTTTAAAGCTCCCCAGATGATTCTAAAATCAGCAAGGATTGAGAACCACTATGCTACACTCTTGCTTTTGTTTGAACTAACTAAATGGCCTTTTAAATGTGTCAGCTGTAAATGATTACGCTTGCAGTATAAATGTTTATTATGGCCACATTGTAATTATATCCATGATGATTTCTGCACACACTCTCTGTTGGATATTCTTTTAAATAAAAGACTGCAAGTACTTTGCATCATTATAAACAGAACTAGAAAAAACAAGAACAACATTTGCCAACTGAGGAGAAACAAAATTGTGAAATGCTGGGGGTGGTGTTCCCTTAGTGTGGCAAACAGAGCTGCTGATAAATTACCCCTATTTAAGTGCTGGGTCTGAGGAAGAATTTCAGGGTGACTATTCTTTAGTTTGTTCTCTGGCTTTTTTTTTTAAAATCTGCACTTGTGTTCAGTCTACATTTTTTTAGCAATTGCCGCCTGATAAATTCTACCAAATACATAGTTTTATAAGAAACGAGGATGTGAAGAAAAGGAAACCCTCATGCACTGCTGGTGGGAATGCAGACTGGTGCAGCCACTGTGGAAAACAGTATGGAATTTCCTCAAAAAATAAAAAATGGATCTCCCATTTGACCCAGTGATCCCACTTCTAGGAATATATCCTAAGAAATCAGAAACATCAATCAGAAAGAATATATGCACCCCTGTGTTCATAGCAGTGCAATTTACAATAGCTAAGATTTAGAAGCAGCCCGAATGCCCATCAGCAGATGAGTGGATAAAAAAGCTGTGGTACATCTACACAATGGAATACCACACAGCTATAAAAAAGAAAGAACTACTATTTGCAACAGCATGGATGGACCTGGAGAGTATTATGCTAAGCGAACTAAGCCAGTCAAAGATTAAGTATCACATGATCTCACTCATATGTGGAATCTAATGAACAGAATAAACTGATGAATAAAATAGGACCAGAGACATAGAAGCATGGAACAGACTGATGAATTTCAGAGGGAAGGGAGGTGGGGTGGGAGGAGAATGATTAACAGGGGAACTTATTTGCATATATGCATAACCCATGGACACAGACAGTAGAGTGGTGAAGGCCTGGGAGGGGCTGGAACAGGGTGGAAGGGGTCAATGGAAAAAACAACAACCACAAACAAAGGGGACATCTATAATACTTTCAACAGTAAAGATTAATTAGAGAGAGAGAAAGAGAGAATACAAAAAGCAACTTGTTTCCAGTGGGGAACCTTAGTACTGGGTGGAAGTAAAATAAAGTGTACACGCCAGCATGCATGTGCATTTTGGGAAAGACAGCTCTACTCAGACACTCAGAGGTGTCCGGGACCCCTACATGTTTAATAATCAATGCTTTTCTTTTAAACACCTTCTCTGCACAAAACTCAAGGTCGTGTGTGAGCTGGTATGTCTCCTCATCCGGTGCCATGCGCTACCACTCTCTTTCCCTTAGTTCTTTATGAACCAGCCATAACAGATTTGCTTGTAGCATCCAGAAGGTGCCATATTCTCTCACTTTTTTTGGGTTTTGTATGGGCTGTTCTCCCGGCCTGGGGTGACAGCCCTTTCCTCTGTCTGCTGTGTGTCTTCAGTGTCACAGCTCTTTCTCTTAGTCTCTGCTGTGGACATCCTCTGCTCCCTCCACTCCCACTGTGCCTTCTAGTCTTTATATTCTGCTATAATCGTTGGTGTGCAGGTCTGTCTCCCCGTCTGGACTGTAAGCTCCTTGAGAGCCCAGCACCTAACACAGCATCTGTCTGAAGAATGCACGAATGCAGCGATCCATCAGCTGTAGGACAAATGTGTGGCCTTTTCACTTGTAGGTGCTCTTGATAAAACTACCAAGTGGATAAAAGAATCTGTAAATGAAGAATTACTTTCTGTTTCTGAGACCGGTTTAACTCCTGCGGCCGGAACCAGCTCCAAGCCACACCTGAGCCCTACACTGGTGCTAAATAACAGTTATTTGAAACTGTTGCAGTGGGATTATCAGAAAAAAGAATTTCCAGAGGTGAGTGATTTTTTTCTTCCCTCAAGTTTTCCATTATTTTCATTCTTAGGTTCTAACTATGAATCAGCTAGTCTGTCTGTGTTGCCAGGTGGTTTAATGACTTAGCTGAAATCAGATAAAAATGGGAGTGTGGATGTCATATTGCTTATTTTACATTTTCGTGGTATTGAGCTTCCCTTTCTATTTTTCCATTTTAAATAAATATGCTAGACACTGATCACAGATGAAGCACGTCTTCAGGAACTGACAGAAAAGCTGAATCAATTGAAAATTATTGCCTGCCTGTCCCTCATTACCAACAATATGTTGGGTGCTATCACAGAAGGCCTCCCTGAGCTGGCAGACCGGTTAAAGAGGGTCTCGGCTGTTCTGCTCGAAGGCATGAATAAAGAGTAAGTTCCACGTGTTTTTCTCTGTTCCCCCTGTGTTAGGCTCTGCATCCATTTCAGAGAATGTGAGTAACCTTGGACATTTGAATGTGACATTCAGAACTGTGCTTTAGAGAAGCTTATCTCATACCTTTTTCTAGAATTTTTTTTACAATATATTTTTATTGATTTCAGAGAGGAAGGGAGAGGGAGAGAGAGAGATAGAAACATCAATGATGAGGGAGAATCACTGATTGGCTGCCTCCTGCACACCCCGTACTAGGGATCGAGCCTGCAACCCAGGCATATGCCCTGACCGGGAATCGAACTGTGACCTCCTGTTTCATAGGTCAATGCTCAACCACTGAGCCATGCCGGCCAGGCTAGAATTTCTTTTAATATCTCTGAAGGCTTAAGTGTCCTTTCATAGGAAGGGAAAGGTCTTTTCCATGACAAATGCCAGGGTGAGTGTAGTATTTCCACTGAGGATGGGTGTGTGCAAAAGCCCTTCTTTGATGGAGCTGTGGAAAAAAACAAAAGCCAGAAATCCACCTCGCTCAGTCTTCAGGATGCCCTGTCAAAGAGGCTTTCCAGATTAAGTAGTTCTGACACCATCATTTTTCTATAATGAAATGTTTACCAATTTACTGATCCCGCAAGCTACGAAGCCTTGAGAAGCAGTGACCTCTCTGTCCTTTGGAGATGTTACACAAGTTCACTGAAGGTTTTGTTTTTGTGAAATTCATTTCCCAGTATCATACCGTCACTGAATACTAGAATCCCATTGAGATTTTGCAGTTAGGTCATCCTGCTGGGAATCTGGTCCAAGTCAGAAAACTGCTGATCTCAGTCGGTGCCCACCTTTCCACGGGTCCTATATGGGTTAAGCGCCTCCTGCTGGTGGCTTCCCTTTGAGGTGTTTTCAGGGACACAGACTCTGTTCTCATTGAAGGGAGCGAGATGCACCTGTTCCCATATTCCTGCGCATTACTCAGAGAGCACGTAAATTACCTGGTAAAATCCTAGAATATTAAGAGCCAAAAGGAGCCTGAGTGGTTACAAAATCCAATGTTCTCATTTTGAACAGAAGCCCAAGGTTTTTCGTTGGGCTGCACAGCAAGAAAAGGGCAAAGCAAGGCCTGAGCCCTGGTCCAACTGTTTCAAGGCCCTGCCCTTTCTACTGATTTCTTTTAAAAATTGTTTTGAATATTTTTAATATTATAAAAGATACTAGAGAGTTATTGGCATAGTCATTCTCTATGAGAATAAATTCTGAACAAACTGAATCTTAAATATTAAAATTATTATTAAGGTTGAAAATACATTGTGGGGCTTGTTTTTTTTTTGAGTCTATGTTATTTTTCAATTACAGTTTACATTCAATATCATTTTGTATTATTTTCAGGTGTATAGCATAGTGGTTAGACAATCATATACTTTACAAAGTGTTCCCTCCAATATTTCCTTCCCACTGGTTTTTCTGCTACCCTGACAGGCTCATTTATTTCATACGCAGGACCCAAGACCTATAATGAAAAGAAACCTCTGTTTTTGCCGTTGTTCTTACCTTAGCCTTTCCCCACACTGGGTAATCATTATTGTCCAGAAAAATTTTAAACCTTTACTGAACCCCCAATGCTACTTAAGTATTAATATAAAACTACTAAGAGGACAGGTTTTTTTTTAATCTGAATCTAGATTTTGAAAGCCTAGTTCTGCGATTGACTTATGTACGTACCCTTGAACAAGTCCCTGAATCACCCTGAGCCTCATTTCCCTTTTTTCAAAAAGGGAATAATATTTGTGCCTGTCTTAGAATTGTGAGAACTCAAGGTGATTCATGTGAAATATTTCTACAGGTGTCTGGCACATAGTAAGTGCTCGATAAAAGTTAGCTCTTAATAACTATTTAGTTGTTAAATCATTCTCTTTATAGTTCTGCCTGTTTGTTTTATTATTTTGTTTAATTCCCCCCCCAACCTGTATTAGGAAATGATTGCAGTCAATTCTCAATTATCCTCATTATGAATGGGTATTTACATCCATATATTAAAAAAAAAAAAGATGATTTCAATAGTCAGTAGACCCAGATGTCATTTATATTTAGTTAGATGATACATTTTGAAAACTAGCAAGAATTTTGCCTTCTTTATTGTGAATAGGAAGTCATGGCTTATGCTAGAATTATTTTTTCCTTTAGCCTAAGAACTCATGATTAAAAGCAGGAGGGAGTTAGGTAAAAGTCAGAAAGTAAAAATTTTGCCATAAATAATTGAACTTTGGGGTGTGGAAGGGAGAAGGAAAGAGAGATAGAAACAGCAATGATGAGAGAATCATCACTAGGCTGCTTCCTGCACACCCCCTACTGGGGATCAAGCCTGCACCCTGGACATGTGCCCTGACTGGGATTTGAACTGTGACCTGGTTCATGGGTCAACACTCAACCACACTGGCCAGGCTCTTATTGTTGTTAATGATGGCAATAATGATAAAGTCTTCTTTTTTTCTTATTAAGCATTTACTATGTGCCTGACAATCTGCCAAGAGCTAATATAATCTCATAGCAAGTTTAGTGTTAGAGTCAGGATTTGAACCCAGGTCTGTGTGACACCACAGCTTATGCTATAACCACATTACATTGCCTCCTATCTTTGGGCCTCTCATCCTTTAATTTCTGTTTTGAACAAGATTATTTTAAAGACCCTTTCTGGATAGTGAGATGCAGTTTTCAGTCATTATTCCCCCATAGTGTAGACCCAACAAATGCACTTTCTAATTACCTTTTTCCTTACCTATTAAATAACCAACTGCTAATTACTTTTCTGAACTCTATATATTTGCATTATTGATCAGTACAATTTTCTGAACTCTATATATTTGCATTATTGATCAGTTGCTTGAAAGTAGCAATGAGAAGGAGCTTGGGTCATGATAAGTCAAGAGTTTTAGGTAATTTGCCTTTTATGGAATTGACCACTAAATCTCTTCATTTCTTGTTTTGATTGGTGTTATAGGTTTACAGCTCAGGCATAGATAAAGGAATTGATTTTACCTCATTTTCCAAGCTAAAAAAAAAATCTATGAATGAAATCCACTCAGACCAAAGGTTTATTTTAAGAATTGGTATTTTCTTTCCTTTTCTAATAGCTCTGCATGAAAATAGGATTGCAGACTTATTTTCAGGGACCACATTTTTCTGCCTGTGCTTTCCTATATAAACACTATGTATAGAATTAAGTGGTTTTAAGCATGTAAAAAGCTTAACTACAAAGTGGTGGTGATTGGGAAGAGTTACTATTTTTTTTAGTTCATTCTAATAGAGGTAACTGTTGTTTTATATAAGAAAAAAATGGGTAAATGTTTGAAATAAGTTGGTATATTTTATTTTTTATTTTTATTGATTGCAGAGAGGAAGGAAGAGGGAGAGATAGAAACAACAATAATGAGAGAGAATTATTGATCAGCTGCCTCCTGCATGCCCCACATGGGGGATCTTGCCCGCAACCCAGGCATGTGCCCTGATGGGGAATCTAACTGTGGCCTTCTGGTTCATAGGTCGACGCTCAACCACTGAGTGACGCCACCCGGGCATTTTGGTATATTTAAAAAAACAACAACAATAAACTGGGGGACAAAAACTGTCTCTGATGGGATTTTGTTTTCTGTTTTGTAGGACCTTTAACTTGAAGGAAGTCCTGAATTCTGTTGGTGTTCAGACATGTGCTGAGGTTAACAAGACCCTGGTGGAGAGAGGATTACCCACTTTAAATGCGGAGGTTCAAGCTAATCTTGTAGGTCAATTTTCAAGCATTGAAAAGGAGGACAATCCTATCCGGTCTTTGATTGGTGGGTCCTCATATTTTTATCATTTTCTTCTTCAATTCCAATTTGCTTTAACTTGCTGGTTTTGACTAATGTTAACTGTCAGTCAACATTTAGTTTTAAACAATCTACCTCCTCCTTTTGGAGAATAAATATTGAAAATATGAAGCTAGTATTAATATTTTAAAAGGTTTGGGACTTGCTGTTTCTTCTGTGTGTATGTGTAGTGGAGTGAGAGATGTTTCAGGGCCTTCTTACTATTCAGACAGTAGATTTTTATGAGGAAAATAACAAAATGCTGCCAAGTAATGTTAAAATCTAGATTCTAGATTCACGTGACAGTCCAAACCAACTGATAGTATGTTCACAGAAAGTAGACATCAGTTGTGCGTGAGCTAGCCTCGGCCAACCAAAACCCCTTTCCTGGTCAGACATAAGGAGACAAAGAATGAGAACGCTATGGAACTGGGGGGCATAATGGGTGGGCTTTTGTTGTACTTGCTTGCTAGCTTGCTAAGAACGTGAATATCTGGGTGGCAAGCTGTGTTGGTAAGTTGGGAAAATGGAGGATGTATCATTAGGACATTTCTGTTGCTCGTGACTGAGAATCTAAACTAGCTTAAGCAAAAAGAGAATGTATGTTCTCATGTAACTGAAACGATGAGAAGTAGGGCTGGCTGCAGGTACAGCTTAACCAGAGCTCAAACTGTGTCCCCAGCACTAGTTTCCCCACTTCCAGCCCTCGGCACTGCCTTCCTCTGGGCTGGCTGCCTCACAGGTCGTCTCTTCCCACACAGTGAGACAGCTTCAGCTCAAGCCTACATCTTCCTGTGTTTATTTTCATTTTATCTATTTATTTTTGTTAATCCTCACCAGAGGATATTTTTGCCATTGCTTTTTAGAGAAGGTGGAAGATGGAGGTTGGGGAGGGAGGGAAGAGATGGAGAGAGAGAAACATCGATGGGAGAGAGACACATCAATTGGTTGCCTTCCACACACACCCCAACTGGGGCCTGGTATGGAACCTGCAACCCTCTTTTTTCCACCCCTCTCTCCCCAGTCCAACTTTCCTGTTCTTTTAAAAATTTAAGCATTTTTTTAAACCTCATTCAAAGTATTGTTGCCTTGACTGGGAATCGAACCCGCCACCCTTTGGTGCATGGGCTGACACTCTAACTACTGAGCAACACCAGCCAGGGCTCTTCCCCTGTTTAAAACAAGGATTTGGCTTCCTTGGTAGCTCATTGGCTCCAGTTGGCCGGACTGTGGGTCATGTCCCATTTTGAATCAGTCTTGGTAGCCAGAGGGGAAGGAACTTAGGGTCCAAGGCATGTGTTCACCACGGAGCCAGGGTGAGTCACTTTAGCTATAACACCTGGTCTGAGAATAGGGGACAGATGGTTTCCCCCAAACAAAATCGGGTGC
Organism: Myotis yumanensis; assembly: GCF_028538775.1. Lineage (NCBI taxonomy): Eukaryota > Metazoa > Chordata > Mammalia > Chiroptera > Vespertilionidae > Myotis > Myotis yumanensis. Next base: position 202,627,728 of record NW_027223754.1, read on the forward strand.
TGTGGTCAAAAGAAGAGGGAGCAGGTGATGTGGGGCACAAAGCAAGTGTCTCCTATCGAGAGTGAGAAATAAAGACTAGAAGGAAGAAGGGAGTGTAAAATAGAACACAGTAACATTCTGGGACTAACTTGCAAGTTTTTGAAATATAACATTGACTTCCCTAAGAATACAAATACTTGTTATTACTTATCTGAGGCTCTCAAATAGTTTCTCTCAACCTTATCCCTGGAGACACGGAATGCTCGGGATCTAGGCCACACAGGCCACTTAAAAGCTCGAGGCCTCAGCCCTCCCCCAGAAAAGAGCAGTCTGGCGTGCAACACTGCAGGCTGCTGGAGGGGGCAGTTGATCACAGTAACAGGCTCAGCATGACCACAGCGGCCTGTGGCTGAGCCCTCTGCTGCATAACCTTCACTGGTGACAAGTCTGTCCGCACAGCCCGTTATCTCTAGCTGAAGAGCTGATCCCTGGGAGATGGTGATCCTCAGAGGAAGAGAGGCAGACACTGCAGTCTCTGTCACATGTCGCGTGTCCCCTACAGGTGTGCAGGCCTCAGGACGGGGTGCATGTTTGTGCACTGCTGTATCCTTGTACCACGCTGGGCCCATAGATGACACTTAGTAAGTATTTGTGGAGAGGGCGAAGGCAGCGGAGACTTAGTGGTTAAGCGACTCTCCCCCAAGGTCACATAACTAGCCGGTTGCAGGGCAGGGAGTCTTACTGAGCCTGTCTGACTCTGGAGCCCGTGTTCTTTACTGCTCTGCTTGGAGCCGAAGCCCTGCTGCTTGTTGGCAGGGTGGCCGGAGCGTCCAAGTGTGCCCTGCGCCCTTGCTTTAGATAAGGGAGGTACTTGCAATGCCATGAGAGGGGGCTGGTAAAGCAACTTCTTTCCACTCCTCTCTCCCCAGTCCAACTTTCCTGTTCTTTTAAACATTTAAGCATTTTTTTTAAACCTCAAAGTACTGTTGCCTAGCAACTTGAGTGACTCACTTGAGCGGCTCTCTTGCGACTCTAGAAGCCAAGAGCACGCCTTTGGCAGGGACTCGGTTTGGCTGCTCCTAACTGGACAAATGCTTCTGTCATTTTAGTCTTGACCTAAAAACTGACTCGTCCACAGAGGAGACAGAACCACTTCTCAGCATAAATAACAGTTTTGAAAGAGTTTTATCCTTTAAGCAATCTTATGGGAAACTGTTTGGACCATATCTGTGATGACAATAGACCTGGGCTCTGGAGAGTCAGGCAACCAGGGGAACGGGATCTTTGGTACACGATTGATTCTTAATGTCCTGCCCACAGAGGAGTTAGGAGAAACGAAGCACTTAGAGGACATAAAAGAGCTTGACCAGCATTAGCCATGGTTCTCCTCCCCTGTGCACAGAACCCACCGTGGTCTGCTGCTTCTGTTCCTAGTTGGTGTGCTGTTTATTTACGAGGCAATTACAACTCCTACTGTGTTCTTAGACTTTTAAAAAGATAATTAGAAAAGCTTTCTTTCAAGCTAATGTTTAAAAAACGCATACCCAAAACAGGTACATATTATTTGTAGCTTACCTACTGTGTAGATCATTTGCATGCTTGTAGCCATCTGCATTTAAAAAAAATAATTTTCAATTGTACGGGTTGTGCATACATGAGTAATTTCTTCTTGTTGACAAATTATGGGGAAGGCCCAAGTTACCTGTGACTGCCTTTTCCAGCCCCCATTCCTCCCTGACTCCCCTTGTCTTCAGTTTGGCATTGATCTTTATAGACCTTTTTCATTCCATTCTTACTTCAATTCAGTCAGCATTTGTGACCTGCCTGCCACAAGCCAGACCAGGGATATAAAGATAAAAAAGAGTAGCCCTCGCACTCAGAGAGCTCACCTAAGCAGGGAGAGAGACACATATAATAGAAAACAATAATATGGTGTGATAGTCTGACAGGTGTTAGGAAAAGCCACAGAATGAGTTAACTTTAGGCTTGGCATTGAAGGTTGCTTTTGACTTGGGGCAGAGATGAAGTGAGATGGAAGAACATTCTAGTAAGAGGAAGCAATTCTGGCTGAGACATGGACATGGGATGTTGGGAACTTTGAGTTCTAGGACAGATCTGGCTAGAATGTGTGACTTTTGGGAGAAGCATTCGGAGATACGAATTTCATTAATGCCATAGTTGTCTGCATTTGATGGAGTTTATTCTCCTTAGTTCACCTTCTTGGTGAGATTTCTGTTTCCAAGGCCAAAGCAAGCTCTGGGAGCAGCATGAGCCATAGCAGGTCCGGTTTGTCCAGTGCAATTTTCCCAATACTTATACAGCCCGATTTATTTATGCATTTGCTTGCTTTTGTGAAATAGTCTCAAATGTGGATCGTTGAAGCAGTGGGGTGCAAAGGGCGAAGAAGATGGCAAATTGGAGTGCCAGTTGGGGTGGCACTTCTTCAGCGCCTTCAGATTGTTGGCCATATGTTGGGTGAACATGTGATTTTTTTGTTGAAACCAGGACACTTTTGAGAGTGCTCTTTTTAATTATGCCAAGACAACAGGTGTAAACTTCAACTGTCCTGGAAAACCTGGATGTGTGGTCACCCTTGCCATGTGGTAATTTGGGCCCCTAAATTAATCAGATCTCTAGATTTTTTCAAGAGGAACCAGAAATTTAGATTTCTATTTGAATTCCCCTGACCTTAAGTGGTTTATTTTTTAAAAGCACTATGTGGACCAAACTGGCAGTGCCAGTTTACAAAGTCTGTTTTAGTGTACATAACTAAAATGATAAGCATTAAATATTGAGTTTTTGTAAAAGATTCCCTGCCTTACCCCCGAAGTGCTCTGCATTTTAATCAGTTAGCTATTGCCACACAACAAGTCACCCTCAGACTCCATAACTTAAACAAAAAAATATTTAGTATTGCTCACCAGTCTTTGGGTCAACAGGGTAGTTCTTTTGGTCTTGCTGGACCCACACATGCATATATGGTCAGCTGTGGCTTGGAAAGGTAGCCCTGCTGATGTTGGCCGGGGTCTCTCAAGTGTTTGAGAGTTAGTTGGCTCCAGGTTGATCTAGGACGGCCTCAGATAGAAGAGCTGCAGTCTTTCGTCAGGCCCAGGCTTGTTCAGATGGTAGGTAGAGAAAGCAGATGCGAACCTGGCCTCTTCAGGCCTCTGCATGGAACTAACATACCAGCACTTATGCTGTGCTCTGTATTAGCCAAAGGAAGTCATAAGGCCAGCCACAATTCAAGACCGAGGGAAACAGACTCCAACCTGTAATGGGAAGAGCTGCAAAGCTACCTTGTAAAGGGCATGGATATAGGCACGGTAAAGAATTGGGAATAATGTTATAACCCACCTACCATAATTACTGTTCTCATGTTTTAAAAATTACGTGCTTTAGTAATGGGACAGATAAAGATAATCTTCTTTTCTCCCAGATAAACGAATCCAGCTATACTTGAAGAGCCTACTTGGTCTTCCAAGCCCTCAAAAATGCCTGCCTCCCATGCCCGGAGGTCTTGCTGTCATTCAGCAGGAGCTGGAAGTGCTAGGCTGTCAATATGCTAACATCGTGAATCTCAACAAACAAGTGTATGGACCATTTTATGCAAATATACTTCGAAAGCTGCTCTTTGGTGAGGAAGCCACAGGGAAGACAGATGCTTCATCTTCTGCTAACTAAAGAGGAACTGACGTTGGACAAGAGATTGGAAATCCATACTTCAGTATGGAGTCTGTTTCCATCAGAGGCATTACAGATGCAGCACATTCTCAGTCCTGTTGGTGGTGCAGTGTTAGCCCGAACCTGTGTAACCCAGTAACGTTAGGATTGCAGGAGACACGCACATCATATACACTCTACTCGTGCATCATTTTCAAGTTCAAAAGAGGTGTTTCTCATGATCAGAAAGCAATTTGTAATTAATTATATTACCCACATAATACTTGTGTTTTCTTAAACATTTATATCTGGCTTATTCATTCAACCCTTAAGGAGTTGTATTGCCTCACTTGTCGCTATCAAACCTAATGATTTTTAATATAGGTACAACTTAAAGGGTTGAAAGTTGTGATAATAACCAAGGGGATTGATGTTCTGAATACATGATGTAAGCATAATTGTATTTGAAATGTACAATGAAAAAAAAAATAAATCAAAAAAGACATGTACAAGGAAATTTTATTAATGTGTAATAGAAACTTACTTAGTAAGTCCTAAAATTCCTCAAATGTGCCAGTTCACATTTTATAATACCAACTGTCAGTATTTGTGTAGAATTTGAATTTATTAAATATATTTTAAAGCTATATGCAAATTTTAGATAAAACCTCCATTGTTCACTTAGTGAAATTAGAAGCCAATCCCTTCTAAGATTTTATTCTGGAGGTTGGTTTGTTCTTGCAATTTATCCTGCTCTCTGAGAGAAACGATTTTTGCACAAATCTCTTAGTGAATGTCTTTGCATTTCTCAGGCCATTGGTAAGGTTTGTATAAGATTTTAATATTTTTACATAAGGCAGGAATGGTTTGATTTGGTTTACCTGTAAGAAGAAGGGAAGTTTAACAATAAAAAGCAAAGCCAGGAGATTCCCATTCTCATGAAGGAGAAGTAGCTGAACTTTGGATTTTTTAACCACATCGCTCCCTAGCAAATGCCTTGTGTGCTGATTAGATACATACCCTGCTATGACCTAGGTGCTCTTCTAAGCATCGTTATCATTTGACATTCTTGAGCATGAAACAATTTGGCCAAGTCGGCACTGGTTGTCATTAGAGAAATCTGCTTGTCCTGGAATTGCATACTTTTTTGAAGTGTTCAGGGAAACATTTCAGTTTGGGCGGACTCAGTCGAGAAAAGTGCTTTATTTGCTAAAATACATTTTTGATTTTTTTTTCCCCTAAGGACTCAGTAGCTTGCTGGGGAAGAGCGGGTATGACGTTGAAAGTTTTTTCTTCCTCATCCCTTTTGCCTCACCACGACCTCCACCGGGATGGTGCTGCTCCTTTATTTGACAGAGTTCTAGGAAATGATTGTGTGTATAAATTATCTCCAATCTTCACATTTTGGAGGGATCTGCCAAAATCTGAGGAAATTTTGAAAGTCAGTTTTTTCTCTCACAATGACCAATACAGAAATCAGCCAGTCTGTCCATTTCGGCAGGGGTTTATAAGTGGAAACCTGCCGAAGAGCATGTCACTGGCCTTACCATGCCCTCTTCCTGTACTTCCATTCTGCCCGCGCTTTTCTATGCTTAGAAACCATACGGTGCTGAAGATTTCGTTTTCATTTTCTCTTAAATTGAAGTCGTTTCAACTGTGTTCACTTTGGGGCATGGGCAGCAGCGGAGGTCTAATATAGCAACGTAATGTATTGTGTGATTTTTGTTGTTGTTATTGCTGAGGTGAACTGTATACTTAGCAGAAAGACCAGGTGCACTTTTTAATTATCGGGTTGGAATCCAGCTGGTATTCTTATATACTTGATTATACTGCGATTGCCAGCAGGAAAACAATGTGCAAACATTTTTTAAAAATGTATTTTAAATGAAGGGCATTCTGCTTTTTTTTGCTTTTTTTGGTTTTTTAAGTGGCAAAGTAAATCTCAATGTCTCAAGTCTGGATTTAGGCAACTACATTTGTTAGGATTTTTGTATCATAGCTCTTAGCATGTTGTTTATTTGGTTTTTTACCTAAATGTTTACTTCTGCTTTTAAGGTTTTCTTACCATGGTCTTGTTTTGTAATGTCAATTTTATTAAACACCATGCATACATTTTCATTCTTCTGCTAAGACATGTATTGTGTGCACTGTTAAATTTTAAACATTAAACATTATTTCAACATAGCTAGTGTCTGTTTGTCTTCTAAACCAACTTTGGGGAGCTCAGGGCTAGAACACTGTACAGTCTTTTTTGTATTTGTTCTAGAGATCCTTCTGCTGATCCTCGGACCCTTACAGACACCAGATCATATTCAGTCAGTCAGTCAGTCAGTCAAAAAACACCTATGAGCATTTTCTATGTGCCAAGAAGTATCCTAGGTGTAGTGATAGATGACTAGACAGACACTGTCCTCAAGGAGTTTATTACTGCCCAGCCGGTGTGGCTCAGTGGTTGAGCATCGACCTATTAACCAGGAGGTCACCGTTCGATTCCCAGTCCGGGCACATGCTGGGATCTATCCCCAGCAGGGGGCGTGCAGGAGGCAGTGATTCTCATCATCGTCGTTTCTATCTGTCCCTCTCCCTTTTTGAAATCTTTAAAATATTTTAAAAGTTAAAAAAGCTTATTACTAGGAAGGATGAAATTGTGAATAATTACAATAAAGTGTAACAAAAGCTATGAAACAGCTACACACAGTGCTAGTGGAAAAATCATCAAACTCTATTTCCTGGAGGTCATTCTTGAGCTAGAACATGAGAGAGAGCGGGAACTTGCCATGGAGCCAAGCATGAGAAAAGCGCAACAGGCCACGTGCACAGTGAATACAATGGTGTGGAGATGGGGCGAGCCCAGGGGCCGGCGTACGGAAGAAGAGTGAAACCAGAAAGGCAAACAGGTTCTGGGGGGTCGTAGTAAAACGTGTGGGTTTTGTCCTAAAATAAAGAATCACTGAATCTTTTGAACCAGGAGAAGGTTACCAACAAATGACTGTTTTGGAGAGACTGCCCTGGCAGAGAACACTTGCTGCTGGTGCTGGGATAGTCCTGGGGTGTGTGCATATGCATCCATGCACTTACACATGAGCACAGAGAACAGGCAGGAGAAGCAGACGCTGGCTCACCGAGGCAGAAGGGGTTTACTGGATAGGTATTGAGCACCTCACAGAATCTACTAGATCTGGGGAATCAGGCTTGGGAAATGGGTAAGAACCAAGACAATGCAAGCGGCAGGACGCCAGCCAGACTGGATTCAGTGTGTGGCTTCGGAGATTGCACTCTGAACTGTCCTTGCTTCTTGGCCCCATTTGGTTAAGGTTTAGTATCCTGGATATCAACATTCAGTTGGAAGGATCTAAGTCAAGTGCCCAGACTCTGATTTGCAGGGGATGGAATGAGGGAATAGCTGATCCTTAGACTCCCGTGGTCCCGACAAAGTCACCCAACTAGGGATTTCTCCTAAATTGGAAGGGGATCGTAAGGAGCAGAAAGAGAAAAACAAGTCTGTTACAATGTACATTCGTAAGGTCTTTAAAATTTGAAAGTAGGAAATGTGTGAGACCGCCTAGTCCAGCATTGCCTCTGAGAATGACACCAAAAGATGATTCAAGGAAGGGCATAATCACAAGAAGTCCACCTTTATTGCTGAACAAAGGCTCCCAAGTCATGGTGGCCTCAGTATAGCCTTATTTCTCCAGTTATAGTTCAAAGCAGGGGGTATGTTGCTTGGGGGTTGGGGATAATCATTCAGCCAAAGACCCACTTCCATCCACCTTGTGACTCAGCTGAACCCTACATCTTCAGAGTCTTCTCCCTTTACTCAGTAGATGGGGAAAGAAAAAAATTGCCCACTTCCACGCATGGTCCATTCCAGAACCCAATCCCGTGGCCTCATCTAACTGCAAGGGAGGCAGGAAAATGTGCCCAGAAGAAAGAAGCTGACATGAATATTGGCAAGCATCCAGCTTCCTTGAAGATGCCTCATGAACCTTCTTTTCATGAAAATAAGTTTAAAATCGTGTGTCTGTTCTGATCTTCCAGTAGCTCCCCAGAGCACTCTGTTGGGATGATTTTGAAGCCAGCCCCAGGACAAGCAGTAGAGAATTCTGGGTCCGATTGGTAAAGTATGCCACGGGACACGGGGAATGCCACCTCTTGTGCAACATGTTTTTATTTCTCACTTGAGCCCCTTTTTGAAACTGGAGTTAAGCCTGTTCTACCTCTGAGGATGTCAAATGCAGAATTTTCCACTCCTTTAGTAAAAGTAGCATGGGACTGCGAGTCACAAGATCTGAGGTGGAATTCACTTTCGCTAGTTAACAGCTATGTGAACTCCAGCCAGTCTTCTATCTCCCTTAACCTCCCAGATGGAGGCTGCCTACCTTACACCTGCCTAACCTACTGCCCACCTACCTCACAGAGATATGGTGAGAATCAAACAGATAATGTACTTGCAACTGTCTGCAAATCCTAAAGCACAATGCAGCCAGAATGCGTTATAATAACTGTAATTTATCAGTCCTAAATCTCTTTCAAGCTTCACGAGGTTTTAGTCTAGTGAGAGGCGATGATTAAGTACTTACGTACACAAGAACAAAAATTGTCGTATCTCATCAGAACCATGGCTCATTAAGCTCAATATTGTCATTGGCGGAGAAACTCAAGGGTATGTGGGAGGCTGCGGTGATTGTCCTTGATGTCAACTTCAAAGGATAAGTGACAAAACCCAACATGTTCTGACTTCCTTTCATGAATCAAACGTGACTTTATTCTCCATGATTTAATCGAACCTTTGAGAAGTGGCTTTGTATTATCCACTTGTTCCCTCTTGTTCTCTGTTTTTGAAGTGAAGCTTTATCTTTTCATTTCTGAGCTGACTATGTTAGCCTCTTTCAGGTTTCAAAGGAAGGGACCTAGGGATTGGGTGGGAGGCTTTAGGAAAAAGAAAGGAAACCCAGGAATCTGTCCTAACAGCCGCACTGGCAGAGTTGGTGGAGAACTTGAATATAACCTTTTCCCTTCAGAATAGAATAAAATAATAACAGCCACCAAGCATTTACCATATGGCAAGGACTACCCTAAGCACTTGATATAAATGGTCTCATATATCTGCGTAATAGGCAGGCTCTCTCGTTTTTCCATTTGTGCAAAATGAGACTCAGAGAGGCTGAGGCAGTCATCCAAGGTCACAGAGCTGTTAAGTATATTGGAACTCAAAGAGTTGACCCCCGGAATGCATGCTCTTAACTATTTGCTACATTAGTTTCCTTAGGTCACCAAAGGAAAATTTCTTTTTTCTTTTTTTTTGCTGTTGTTAATCCTCACCCATTGATTTTTAGAGAGGGTGGAAGAGAGGTGGAGAGACACAGAGAGAGAAACATCGATGTGAGAGGGACCCATCGATTAGTTGCCTCCAGCACACTCCCTGACCAGGGCTGGGGATCAAGCCTGCAACCCAGGTATGTGGCCTTGACCAGAATCAAACCCAGGACCCTTCAGTCTGTGGGCCAATGCTCTATCCACTGAGCCAAACCAGCTAGGGCAGAAAATTTACTTCTTATTGTCATGTTGCTACCAAATGCTGACTTGATATTTATTTCTCTGCTCCTGATTTCTGTTGCTGCCCTCTCTTTTGGTTCATCTTCATGAAAAAGTCCCAGGAGAGAGAATGTGATTGGGTCTACCTGCCACTATTCCACGCACGGTCCATTCCAGAACATTTCTCCTAAATTGGAAGGGGATCGTGAGGAGCAGAAAGAGAAAAGTATGGACAGCCCCTGTCCCACTGCCCCTCAATGGGTAGGGGACCTCATGACAAACCACCTCAGCTCCCTTACGGGACTGTCTTTGGCAGATTCCTGGCCCTACTGCTTTGGGCAGGATGACAACGTCACAGGAGGCAAAGCAAGGCTTTTTGGAGCAAGGCCTGTGGGTATGGCCGGCAGCTGGACCACCCAGTCTTACTCAAAATGCAGAATGTTCTCTGCTTGCCGTAGAGCAGCGGTTCTCAACCTGTGGGTCGCGACCTCTTTGGTGGTCGAACGACCCTTTCACAGGGGTCGCCTAAGACCATCCTGCATATCAGATATTTACATTATAATTCATAACAGTAGCAACATTATGGTTATGAAGTAGCAACGAAAATAATTTTATGGTTCGGTCACAACATGAGGAACTGTACTTAAAGGGCCAGAAGGTTGAGAACCACTGCTGTAGAGGCTTCTGATCGTATTCCTCCTCACCTTGCTGCCTGTGAATGACCGACTTCAAGGACTGCGCCCCCTGCCCCCCGCCCTTGCCTGTCACACTGAAGAGCCCTTATCCGTTCTCCAACATTGTTCTGGTCTTCTCTAGTTCTATTATGAATTTATTCGGCTATAGAAATCAAGTCCATACAGATTTTCCCAGCCTGAATCCACAAAGCTTTTGAAGAGAGGGTAATTTTTTTCCTTTTGTTTCTAGTATCTGCATGTTGCAGCCTCTCGTAAGGTCTAACTTTAACGTGGCATAAAAGCCACTAATGGTTCAGTCCCAGTGGATTTTTTCTAGCGTCATCCATAAACACGGCCCTTGGCAGCTCTACGGGAGAACCACACTCCATCACCAGGATGCGGCATTCCGTCATCGAAAGCCCCCCATGCCATTGCTCAGGCTGCTTTTCTCTGCTTGAAATGTCTCCCACCACCTCCTTTCAGTGAGGTATTGTGATAGCATGGCGAAAAGCACGGGCTCTGACATCAGATAATTATAAATCCCTACTCTGCTTGGCAAATTTCTTAACCCCTATGAGCGTTAGTGTCCTCACCTGTCAAGTGGGGATCATCCTACCTATCCCCCAGGCGTCCATCATTAAGTCAGAGCGTGCACGCAGAGTGGGGTTCCAATGTCTGGCCAAGAGTAAACACTCAGGAAACGGACGCTCTCCCCAATATCTCAGGGCCCAGCCTGGACACCTCTGTTTTTCCCTTTCCTTTATTTTCTTTTAACCAATGTTGCTGCTCTTCCCCCTGATGTCATTGGTCACTTTCTCACCTGGCTACCCAAACACTTGACACATAAGGGATGGAGTAGTCCAAGATATCAACCATTTTCCCTTGGCATTTCCCTTTCCCGAATTGCTCAGCCCTCTATTCAAACCACTACTTATTTTGTACCAATACCTCAGGAAATGGATGTGGCAGCAGAAGACACAGAAGTCAGGAGACTGTTCCTGGCTTTTTGGTTTCTGATTTTTCTGGGTTTTTTTTTCCCTTAGGAGATCAGGAAGAAGTCATGGATTTCCTCTGGGGGTGCCAATGCCAATACCTCGGGGCCCAGCCAGATGTCATAAAGCAGTGGTTCTCAACCTTCCTAATGCTGTGACCCTTTAATACAGTTCCTCATGTTGTGGTGACCCCCAACCATACAATTATTTTCGTTGCTACTTCATAACTGTAATTTTGCTACTGTTATGAATTGTAATGTAAATATCTGATATGCAGGATGTATTTTCATTGTTACAAATTGAACATAAAGCATAGTGATTAATCACAAAAACAATATGTAATTATATATGTGTTTTCCGATGGTCTTAGGCGACCCCTGTGAAAGGGTCGTTCGACCCCCAAAGGGGTCGCGACCCACAGGTTGAGAACCACTGTCATAAAGGCTTATGGTAGCTGTGGTCTAAGGGCTAACACTGCTCAGTGTCAGCCAACTATTGCCATGAAGGACTCTGGGACCATGTCCACCACAGCCTCCTCTTTTCAAGAGAAAAAAAAAATTAGGTTTTAAAAAAATGTGAAATTTAGTATTGAATTTTTAAATCATTCACTGCATGTTTTTCTTTCAAATTACTGTTTCCACACAAATTTCTTGAGAAACAAACAGTGGGTTAGAACACGGGAATACAAAGACAGACAAGACGGCCCCTGTTCCAGAAGCCCCCTGCCTGAAGGAGAGCTAGACGTGAACAGAGGATATGGTATTGATACGTCTTACAATAATGATTCTCAAAGTGTGATCACCTGGAACTGATTAGAAATGCCTATCTGTAGGCCAGAGACCAAACCTACCAAGTCAGAAAGCCGAGGTTGTTTTAACAAGCTCCCCAGGTGAGGCGGGCTAATGGTGGAAGCCAAGGGAAAGCCAACACATCTGAGCCAACCTTGACATCTCTGCTACTAAGAAAATCACTTTACAGTCCCTTCCAGACTAGATTCCACATAGGTTGCTCTCTGCGAATTCACAAGGATGACAGAAAAGTGTATCTGTCTCTAAGTGAAATGTAAGATCCTCAAGAGCAGAAGCTGATTCTTTCAGATGTCAATCGGCCCCATACTTAGAAGATACAGGCATTAAAATTTACTTGAAGTCGCTAATTCAGAAATTAGCCTGGTGTGAGGCCTATACATTCATGAGAAAACGGCAAATGCATATTTAACAAATTTTGGTAATTTACTGTAGTAAAAACATACATAAAACTTACCATGTTAAGTGTACAGTTCAGTGGCTGGAAGTATATTCACATGGTGGTGCAACCATCGCCATCGCCCATCTCCATAACTTTTGCACCTTCCTAAAAGGGAACTCCTCACACATTAAACAACTGTTGGTATCTTTGGCTTTGTTTTTCCCAGTGGGATATTTTTTTCCTATTGATTTGCATGAGTTCATTTTTTTTTGATCCTCACCCAAGGATATGTTTTTATTGATTTTAGAGAGGAAAGAGGGAGAGGGCGAGGGAAAGGGAGAGAGGAAGGGAGGGGGAGAGAGAGGGAGAGGAAGAGAGAGACAGGGAGAATATCAATGTCAGAGAGAAACATCATCAGCTACCTTCCCTAAGAGCTGGGTGTGCATGGAATGATGCTCCAACCAACTGGGACACTTGGCCAGAGCATGAGTTCATTTTAAATTAGGGAAACCAAGCCTTTGTCTTTTATCAATTTGTGTTTGTTTAAAAAAAAACCCACAACTCTTATTCATAGTGATTTTTAAAAATCTGTTCAGAAAACTTAAAGTTTTTAATGGAATCATGAAACTACGATTAGAATTATATTGCCAAATCTATGAATATTTTCCCTTTATAATTTCTGACTGTTGCCACCCTCGAAGGCCCTCATCACCACAATGTTATGAATATATTCACGTGCATTTTCTTCTAATGTTTTGTTAACATTTAAACATTTCATCTATATAGGATTTACTTTTTTTTCTAAGTGGCTAATCAACTGTTCCAACATCATTTATTAGATAACTCATTTTCCCCCAACTGATTTAAAATGTTATCTTTTCATACTCAAGTTCCCTATGTGCTGATATTTATTCCTGGACCTTATATCCAGACCTTTTACAATTTAACAGTCTTAATTACCGTTCTGTTGTTCTCTACTCTTAAGTGAGTTAATACCTCCTCATTTTATGGTCATTTTAATAGTTGTATAATATTCTAACACATGCACGCATTATATTTTTTTAACCAATCCCCTCCCCTACTACTAGGCATTTGGTAAATTCCCTATTTTTCCATAATATACAACGTGTAGTTGTGGATTAAATTACGTAAGTTCCCTGCCTCGGTGGCTCACGTTTCGCAAATTATCCGTTTGCCCCTTTCTCTGAATTATTTTTAAAATTACAACCAATATGCTCTATTGGTCCCAATTACTGGATAACTAACTGACAATGAACCAGTCCTGTGGGGTTTAGGATTACCCGGCGAGACCTCCGAGCGACACTAGGGGGCGCAGTTTCCCAGCTTCGCCTCAGCCACATCCGGGTGCCACCTCAGGTTCAGGCTAGGAGCGGGCGGAACCTTTCTCTCGCGCCTTCCATCAACCTGCGCGGCGGGGACGGTTTAGGCCACGCGCACCGCTCCCTACGGGTGCAGCTGCTTGCTTCAGCCAGCGGAGTCTGGCGTGTGGGGCTCCTGTTGGCTTCTTCCTTCGCCGTGAGCAGCATGGACGTGCTTGCGGAGGAATTTGGGAACCTGACCGCGGAGCAGCTAGCTGCGCCAATACCGACTGTAGAGGTAAAGGCCGGGCACGCGCGGAACGGAAGGGGCCGGGAGGCGTCCCCAGGAGGCGGTACCCTCAGAGCACTCGAGGGTCGGGGCGGGTCGTAGCTTCTGCGGATGCTCAGCACTTCGCGCATGCTCACTCCTCTGCACTGGGGGTCGTGCTTCCCGAGTCGGTCTTCGCTCGCTCGCGGTGCCGCGCCGCGCGGGCTCCGCTCTCGCGTTCAGTTCCCGCGCTGGGCCCTTTCCAGCGCTCGTGTGTGGGGAAGATTGGTCCTGGCGCCCACTTGTGGGGGACATACTCCATCTTCGCGGGCTTACAGAGGACACTGAGGCCCAGGGAGTATAGGCCCCTTTCGTGAGGTCCCACAGCTGCCTGTGGTGGTTAAACCAAATCGTCTCCATGCCAGGCCAAGGAATCTTGCCCTTTCAACCTGGAATTCAAATTCGGACGGCAGGAGTATTTTAAACGCCCCGAAAATTCACTCCGAATTTCGCCTGGGTGTTTCTTGGGAAGTAGCACCGTAGCTTTTGTTATATGATTAGAAGTGAAGGTTAACTGCCCTGGGGTGGCAGCTGCCTCATGAAGTTCAGCTGTTGACATCATTTTATTTTTTAGAAGCCCGTTGCACGAAGATTCGTGCAATAGGCCTTCCTTCCCCTGGCTGCCAGCACCTGTTTTCCGCCGGCACCCGGGACCCAGGCCTTTGGTCCAGCCGCAGCGGAGAAGCCAAGCCTCTTCAGTCTTCAGTCCTCTTCAGTCTTCCATGGGGCTGTAGCCTTCGGTCTTTGCTCTGCTCCTGCATATGCAAATTAACCTGCCATCTTTGTTGGGTTAATTTGCATACTCATCCTGATTGGCTGGTGGGCGTAGCAGAGTGATGACCAGTTTGCATGTTTCTCTTTTATTAGTGTAGATATAACCCCTCCAGGCGTCAGAATCGTCCATGGTGTGGAGTGGGGAAATCCAGAGAAATGAGGTTTGGAAAGATAGTGGGGTGATTTCGGGCAGAGAGAACCGGACACCTGAAAGGCTTTGAAGAACTGAAACAAGCACTAGAGTGGAGGAGAGGAGAGGAGATACGAAGATGCAGGATGGGCACAGCTCCAGGTTATGAGAAGTTTTCTCAGACTTCTCACCTGAAGGAGCAATGAGATGCTGTCGGAGGGTTTAAGCAGGAAAGTGGCATGATGGGTGAACGCTCGGATTATAAAAACCTCTTTATAATAATTTGGCTGATGAATGAGATCGGATGATGATTATCAGCCCCTCAGATCGCGTCAGTGAGAGCCTGCAGGAAACCCTGCTGGTCGTTAACCAGGCAATACTGGATTTTCGCTCTTGAAGAGTTGGTAGGAAGAGCCAGCATTTACTGAGCACTTCCTATGTGCCGGGCTCTGCCAACCCAGCATGCATGGTTATTTAAGTCTCTGAAATAAGTACTGTGCCCACCCCATGCCAGTGAAGGTTTTTGAGGCCCAGAGAGGTTTAAGTAACCCAATGTCAGAAGGCTGGTGAGGGACTGATCTGGAATTTGGACTCTTGCAGTCTTGACTCCTGAGTCCTCATCTTTCATTGCCGAGGAACTAAAACGGCAGTTGGAGTCGTCTGACTCAGGAATGGCCCCCCCCCAGCATCCCATCCACCATCCATCCCATCTTCAGGGTCCTGCCTACTAAGACTCAAACCTGAAACATCATTCCCGCGGTTCTCAAAGCCTGAACCACTGTCATCTATTGCTTCCCAGGCTCTTAACTTCTCGCAGGCCTGTCTCTCTGCTCGGTGACAACAACCATCAGTTTAAACACACAGATATGATCATGCTGCTCTGTTGGTTAAGCTTCTTCGGTCTCTTCCCATTGCTCTTAGGGTAAAATCTAGTGTTTACGATGTTTATAAGGCCTTCCTCAGTCTGGCCACTGTTAGCTTTCCCAGCCTCTCTCTCCCTCATTACCTTCACTACCTGCTTCCCCTGAGATATTTCTATTCTTCTCATTTAGTTCCTTTTGATTTTTCTCTCATTCCTCTGTAGATGTATATGCAATACAATACAGGAGTACTGAGTGTTCCGATCATCAGTGTTGACAGTTATGGATTCCCAAGTAACCCACCACCCAATACAAAATGGAGAATATTTCCATCACTCCAGAAAGTTCCCTTTTCAGTCTGTCTCTACCCCGTCCTTTGGTTTCTATCATATAGATTAGTTTTGCCTGATTCCCTCTTTTTTTTTTTTTTTTTAAGACTCAATTTTATTTAGAGCTTTTTAGGTTCACAGTGAAATTGAGAGGAAGGTACAGAGATCTTTCATATGCCCCACACCCCCCTCCTTTTTTTCTTGAAAAATGTTTTTACTTTCTCCTGGTTGCCTCCTTCCTTGGCTTAACTTCTTCTTCATAGTCTCCTTTGCTAGATCTGCCTTCTAAATATTGGAAGGTTCTTGATGTTCTCCATCTACACCCCTTAGGCAAGCTCATCCATTACGTGGCTATAATTCCCATCTGTTTGCTGACCTCTTCCTAATGTGTATCTCCAGGCCACTTACTTCCCAAGTTCCAGACTCATATTTGTTGTCTATTTGACATCTCCACCTCAGTGTCTAGTGCAGGGGTGGGCAAACTTTTTGACTTGAGGGCCACAATGGGTTCTTAAACTGGAACAAAAGCATGGATGGAGTGTTTGTGTGAACTAATATAAATTCAAAGTAAACATCATTACATAAAAGGGTACGGTCTTTTTTTTTTTTTTCTTTTTTTTTTAGTTTTATTCATTTCAGGCCGGATCCGGCCCGCAGGCCGTAGTTTGCCCACGGCTAGTCTAGTGTCTATCTTAAACTAAGCATGCCCCCAACCAACCTCCTAATAGCCCCTCCACACTTGAAACCTGCTGCTCTTGACAGCATCCCTGCTTCCTCCTCTCCATAAATGGCAACTCTAAGGTATCAATCTTGACTCCTCTTTCTCTCAGAGTCTCTATCTAATCTATCAAGGCCTGTTGGCTTGAACTTCACATTGAGTCTCCTAGCTAACAATTTCTTACTATTTCTACTGTTATCAGCCTGGAGTATTGCAGTGGACTTTTATTTATTTTTTAAAAAATATATTTTATTGTTTTTTTTACAGAGAGGAAGGGAGAGGGATAGAGAGTTAGAAACATCGATGAGAGAGAAACATCAATCAGCTGCCTCCTGCACACCCCCTACTAGGGGTGTGCCCGCAACCAAGGTACATGCCCTTGACCGGAATCGTGCAGTGGACTTTTAAATGATCTCCCTGCTTCTAACTTGTCTTTCCTCAGGCCAGCAGTTCGACCTATTGTTTTAATCGATCCAGTCAAAATGAGTCACATCATCATGTCACTCTCTTGTTCAGAACCTTCCAATGCTTCTCATGTCAGAGTGAAGGTCAAAAGTTTTGCAGTTGCTGCCAGGTCTAACGTGATTCTTAGGCCCTTATTCAGAAACAGCGTATTCTTACTTTAGACTCAGTTCTACCCATTTGTTAGATTTCCCATTAGCAGATTAGATGCCATTCATGAAAAGAGCCGTATCATGGTGGGCTACTTAAAACCTCAGCAAAGTATAATAAATAACAGGCCTAAGAACAAAAGAAGTGTAGCAGTTTGCAGCTCTTTAATGTAGAAGGTGAACACCGCGTGTGCCGTCCTTCTACCGCCCTGAGATGAGCTCTGACCATGCACTAGTTGACAGAAAGTGGGAGAGAGAAAGAACTCGAGAGACCTGGCTTCCCCACCAGACCCTCGGAAACTTGCTTTCCCTTTCTCAAACTGGCAGACCCACTTACTCAGGAAGTGTCATGAGAATAAAATAAAGTACTTGGGATCTTGAGTCATCAAGAAGAGACTAAATTAGATTCTATTTAAGAAATCTGTTGTATACATATGTGTTTATACATATATTTGTATGCACATATGCACATACATACCTATGTGATTTCCATAAAAGTGATTACTGTGTAAAAATTGTTGGTTTCATTTTGATTTACTTTCTTTCCTTATTGTGATAAAGTGAGTCATTATGGTACATTAAAATAACATAAAAATATGTGGTTGCCAGCACACATCCTGACACTCTTACTATTTTGATTCACAGGAAAAATGGAGGCTGCTTCCAGCATTTTTAAAGGTAATGAATCTTTAGTAATAACTTTCTGATGAAAAGTCAAGAAATAAGCCTTTTATTAAAATTAAATTTTTATCACCATTATTTTACTATATACAATTGTGTATATTGCTAGGTTTGGGAAATACAAGGAATTATAAGGCAGTATTTCTGCTAGTTGGGAGAATGGTGATTTAACTTTAGAGAGGAAGTAGCGTGGCAGATCAGAAGAGACTCTTAAGTTCAAGGGGTGGAAACAAGGAAGGTAGACCTCATCATTATAAGGTTGAATTTTTCCCCCCAACAATCAGGACTACTTTAAAATATGGGATGGTTGTTTTGTAAGCCAGTGAGATGCCCAATAAGGAAGTATAATTAAAACAAAAGTTCTATGACTATCTGTCAAGAAAGTTCTAGAAGTGTTGAACTAATTGTGTTTGAAGATTAACATAAAGAAAATGAACATATACAGTCCTTTTAAATCATAAGATTTTGGAGTCTGTGTTTATTATTTCACTATTTTCCGTAGCAGTACACAGCACTATCTGTGTACAGTTGTTACTGACTTCTGAAATAAAAGGAAGGTACTGCTAGCTGGTATCTGATCTTAGGTTTGTTGAGTTTCACCTGCTTTCAGTATCAAATACAAGTATTTTCTTAATAGAGATTCTTATTTTTCTTCCCTCATTCTTCTATAAAGTGATATGAAAGACCAGTTTGATGTGTGAAAATCATAAAATTGCCCAGGTAGGAGAAAGACAAAAACTAAATGGCATTGTTTGAGGGGGAAGAGATGATATTATGCTCAATTGCTATATTTTTTTGAAAATTCAAAATATGCAGAGAAAAGTCTACCTTATTTATTAGCTTGTGTGGAATTATTAGGTATATTCAAATACTTGTATCTTGATTTCCCAAAGTCAGGTTGCTTCTCAAGGAGGAAAATTTGAGGATATTCTAGTAAGATGGAGAAGAAATGGAATGAAGACATATAAATGTAAAGTTTTACTAAACAAAATTCATGAACTTTTTCCATCACTTTGGTTTTAAGACAAATTTGATGATTACCTATGATTAGAGTCTATTATATTATCTGCTAACCTACTTTTGTTGCTAATCTACTGTTTCCTCTTTTCTATTTAGGTGAAAGGCCTTGTAAAACAGCATATAGATTCATTCAACTATTTTATTAATGTAGAGGTAAGCATCAGATCTTAGAACTACACACAGCTAAAAATTAATCGGAAGCTAGAGTCTTTCCTAATGCTACTCTTTCCACTGCAGATAAAGAAGATCATGAAAGCCAATGAAAAGGTTACAAGTGATGCTGACCCCATGTGGTACCTAAAGTAAGAAATCCAACTATCAATTACTCTTTTGATACTTTGGATAATGTCTAACATTTTAAAAAGTGAATGTAGTTGCTACCAAAACTCTTTTTAATCTGTTTAATAAGTTAATTATCAAGTGTTCAATTTTTAATTGGTAAACTAATTACTAGTATAACACATAGCATTATGATTAAGAAGTTACTAAAACTATTAGGGTTTTAAATTTTTAAAAACAATTTTAGACTTAAATAAAAATTACAGAAATAGTACAATGTTCCCATTTTATTCTTCACCCAGCTTCTGCTACTATTAACATCTTATATTATCTAGCACAATTAGCAAAACCAGGAAATTAGCATTGATACTGTATTAGCAACAAATCTATAGATCTTATTTAAAGTTTTCCCACTAATGTCCTTTTTCTGGTTCAGGGTTCAATTCAGGACCCCACAGTATGTTTAATTGTCATGCCTCTTCACTCTTCTCCAGACTGACAGCTCCTTAAGCGTTCTTGGTCTTTCATGACCTTGACACTTTTGAGGAATTCTGATTGATTGTTTTATAGAAGTTCCTTTGATTTCTTTTGCACAAATGAGCATATATATTTTTCCCCTTATATCCTCTTTTTTCTTATATGAATCATAGCATACTATAGATACTCTTTTGTACTTGGCTTTTTTCATTAAGTATCATTTTAAGGCAGCTATGTTTCTAGTATTTTTGTAGAGATTTACACTATTTTTATTTTTTTAAATATTTTTATTGATTTCAGAGAGGAAGGGAAAGGGAGAGAGAGATAGAAACATCAGTGATGAGAGAGAATAATTAATTGGCTTCCTCCTGCACACCCCACAGTGGGGATTGAGCCCGCAACCTGGGCATGTGCCCTGATGGAAATTGAACCATGATTTCCTGATTCATAGTTCGACATTCAACCACTGAGCTGGCTGGGCTACACTGTTTTTTAAAAAGATACTCTGTTAGAGAGTACTTTCCCTCCTTTGTAAAGTTATATGTACTATCACTTTAAGATATTCTCCAATTATAATTTTTAATTTGTCATCCTTAGCAAGATAAACAATTGTCAAAGCATAATCCTGTATTTAGGAGGAAACTGTCTTTTTTTTGTTTATATGTTCTTTGGAGAACTATAATTGGTAATGGAATAATTTGCTTTTCAGATATCTTAATATCTATGTTGGGCTTCCTGATGTTGAAGAAAGCTTCAATGTAACCAGACCAGTGTCCCCTCATGAGGTAATTTTAAACCTTACTTTAATTGAATTTGTTTACTTTAACTCAAAGAGTCTGTGCCCTTAATAGATACTCTTGAAAGATGATTTAAAAACAGGTAAAAAAAAAAAATCTCTTATGAGGCAGGTAACCAAAATAAACAAGCACTTATATAATACAATACTATATTAGGAAACAGTTTTGTGCTGTTTAGTTTGTCATTTAATGTTATTAACTTGCACTGTTATATAACTGCCCTATTTATATTGTTTCTGAGCATTTTAGTGGTATCTCCCAGCCACTTGTGCCTAGCATGGTGCTCTTTTTTGCAGAGATTACTTGCTTAGTGCATTTTTTGAGGGTCAGCAGGCATTGTGTTAGGGAGAGAGACCAAGGACCAAGAGCTCACAGTCTAATAGAAGAGGTGGATGAGAAGAAATGTAAATACCAGATTATTAACAGAGATGCAGACAGAGGGTTATAGAATAGGTCTGTTTATTGGCTTTTAACAGATACTAGACTTCTTTTCAAATTCTTCCACTTGATATCCAGACTTGGGAATTGATTCAGGGAATAAAATGATTTTTGTAGCTTTATCTGGTGTGTATTAATATAATGCTAAAATAGCAATTATGGAACATAGCACAGGAATCTTATTAAACAACAATTAAGGTGTTAGATTGTATGGTTGTCTGAGTAAGGTTACATAGGAAGTATGAACAAGTAACCAGACATTTTACATAAATAAATTTTGGTATTACTTAGTCACCAAATATTGAACATTTATTTTGTGTCTCAACATTGAGAGATACAAAAGAAATGAGACACATATTCTTCCTCAAGGAGTTCATACTCTTGTGGAGAGATTAAAATTATAAAACATGTGAAACGGAGACACCAGAGGTCACACACTTTGAATGTCTGGAATGATCAGGTAGGAAGGCAAATATGTGAAGTTGTACTGAGTAGGAAGTGGTGAGGACTGTGGGATATTGGAAGGTGTGTGCCCCAGTTTGGCTTTCCCCGCCTCCCATTCCCTTTTACTAGAACTTTCCAATTTTTTGAGAACTAAGCAGCCAATTAGCAATTTCTAAGTCATCTAAACTGTATTACTATAAACAATAAACTGAGTTCAGAGAAAGGAAAAGACAAAGTAGTCTGAAGTAGTTCAAGAAGGCTGAGGCTACAATTGTCATTATAATTATTCTTTCTTATGTTGAAAAACATGTCAGTATTATTGTAATTAGAGAGGGTGTGGAGATTTCTTGGAGAGATTTTGACTCTTGGAGAATTGGGGAGAGTGGGAGAGCAGATGGGTGGGCGGTCATGGGACCCCCAGCAGGACTGGCGGGGTGCAGGTACTGCAGACTCCACCAGAGCAGTCCTACTCCTGCAATAGAGAGAGGCCGAGGGGGATGGAGGGGACTCACGGAAGTAGTTCGGGAACCTACAAAGTTTGGTCCTAATTCTTACGACATCTGTTGATTTTCATTTCCATTTGAAGGGATAAGTTTGTTAAAACCCACAAATGTTTGCCTATCATGGACATTACGTTGGTTTTATTAATAAAATTGAGATAATATTATATACTGTTCTATACTAGGCATAATTTTAAAAATACCTATTTATACTCTCGGGAATTAAAATTATTCTTATTCCCATTTTACATAGGAAGAGATGTAAAATTTAAGTGGTAGAACCAAGATTTAAGCACAGGCAATAGAATCCATACTTTGAACCACCATGCCACACTGCCTTTGGTCTGACCTGAAGGAGGAGACTTGATTTAATTAAATATAAAATAAATAATTTCTATTGGTCAATAATAGGAATATCTAATATTTTAAAATTTCAGGCGCATTGATAAAGACTAGAAAAAGTTTAAATCTAACTATCTTTGGTTCAGTAGAAGCCACAGAGACAATTTAGCACCATAAATTGTAAGGTTGATGGTCAGAGAAATTTCTTTTGAGACTATAAGCCACCTGATGACCATCAATGTAATGGGGAAGTCATTGGATGATTCTGATGAGGTTTCCTCTGTCTGATCAAGGCTCAGCAAAGGACATCATTTTGCGAGCCACATAAAACTCAGCAGCAATTTCTAAAGTTCCTCAAATGATTCAGCAATTATTAGAACGATGTGATGAATGATTTGTGCTATAATCTATTATTTGTTAAGGAATTTTGTGATCTAGTTTTGTTTATTTGGAGAATAAAAGGTAGTATAGTTTAAACTTCTTAGTTTGTGTGTATGTACATATATGTGTGTGTGTGTGTACTTTAGTTATTATACTGGTTAACTGTTTTGAAAAAGGCAGCAACAAAGATATGGGAGCAGATTGGTGATCGCATCAGATCAGAGAGAAGAAAATCAGTACCAGATTTATTGTTTCATATCTGGGCTGGCAGGGGCGGAGATGCTGTGGTGATGGCTAGATCTATAGCTGGTATCATTCTCCTCCAGGAGAAGGTAGGCTCATCATTCCCAGTGCCCTAAGGTAGCATATGTAATAGCTCAGTGTTCCATGGACAGATCCAAGTTCAACCTGAGCCAAACTTCTACTAAAGAAGGAGCTCTTTGGAGCTCTCAGAACCTTTGTTTTCCTGAGAGGAGGAGCAGTGACTGTCTGAATCTGTTTTAGTGCCGCCTGCGGGACATGACATACTCTGCCCCCATTACAGTGGATATTGAATATACCCGGGGCAGCCAGAGGATCATCCGCAATGCTTTACCCATTGGCAGGTAAGAAATGATGTTGGTATTAGAGATACACTACCTGCATTCCAGCCCTGTGAGGTGTCCTCGAGCAACTAAAGGTCTCTTTGCCCATTTCCTCATCTGAAAAATGTGGGAAATGGTGCCTAGTTCATGGCTTATTTTCTGGATTCAGTGAGTCAGTAGATATAAAACACTTCAGCAGTATCCAGCACATATTTGTGGTTATTGTTTTTTAATTGTGAAATGTTTTCTGTAAAGTTAAGGAAAATGCTTTCATTTCCTCTATAATACCAGGCTGTTAGGAAAACATTAGGTAAGAAAGCATTTCAATGAAGTCTCTGGACTGGTCTTCTTGGTGGATTCATGTATATCTTAAGTTTGATTTTCCTGGCCATTTAACTGTTTTTCATATAGCAGTATTTAAGGGAGAAGTTACTTATTTACCCAGAACAGATTTGGAAATGATCGCTAGCATTTTTGCAGTCTGCATGTCCTAACTAGAGAAATATATTGACTCTCCTGTAGAAATGGACAAAACCCACAATAATAATAATAATAATAATAATAATAATGATTATGAATGATGTTGGACTTTAAACTTCACATAATTCCCATTCAAGTGTTTTTCCTCCTTCAAAAGTGCTAAGAGCTTAATAAACAATCCATTAGTTCAACAAATATGCACCAACTTCTCATTTGTCATGCACTATGATGGGTGCTCAGGTAAATAGAAAGATAATTATATAGTTCTTGTCAGCTGCACTCAGGCTACATGTCTTTTGATTGGAGTATTTTATCCATTTACCATTTAAGATTGTTGATAGGTACATAAATTTATTTTCCCTTTATTGATTAAGATATTACAAATGTGTCCTTATCCCCCCAATGTCCTCTCCCGTTTTATTTTTTAGATCTATGTTTCTCTCTCTCTAAATCTATAATAATAAAAGCATAATATGCTAATTAGACCAGTCAACTTTCCTGACAAAGCCAGGTCTGCGAGGGCCAAGGCAAGCCACTGTGGCTGCGAGGGCTGAGCTCCTTGCACAAATTTCGTGCTTTGGGCCTCTAGTATATAAATAAAAGTAAATAAGTAAATATAAACGTATAAATAAATACATATATATTCTTCCTCTTACAGCAGTCCCTTTAACTTTTCTTGCAATATTGGTTTGGTGGTAATAAACTTCTTTAGCTTTTTTTTTGTCTGAGAAGCTATTTCACCTTCAGTTTTCAATGATAGCCTTGCTGGACAGAGTAGTCTTGGTTTCAGATCCTTGCTTTTCATTACTTTGATTACTTCATGCCATTCCCTTCTGGCCTGTAGTATTTCTGTTGAAAAATCAGCTGACAGCCTTATGGAAACTCTCTCTCTTGCTGCCTTTAAGATTCTTTGTCTTTAATGTTTGCCATTTTAATTATGATGTGTCTTGATGTGGGTCTCTTTGGGTTCATCTTGATTGGGACTTTGTGCTTCCTAAACTTGTGTGACTTTTTCCTTCACCAGGTTAGAAAAGTTCTGTCATTATTTCTTCAAACAGGTTCTCTAATCCCTTATTCACTTTTTCTCCAACTGGCACCCCTATGATACAGATGTTGTTCTGTTTCATGGTGTCCCAAAGTTCCCTTAATCCCTAGAGTGCTGGGGAGCGCGATCGCGCTCCTCCTGTCTTTCGCCAAAAGTGCCGGGAGCGCTATCAAAGCTTCGAAATGGCATCCAGTTCTAAGTCTGCTTTTATTAGTGATGATGATATTGCTAAATATGTCAATGTAGTAAAGGTTTTCTTAAGTTTTTGAATATGTAACTTCATTTACTTGCGATTCATAATTTTTTTCCTAAACTGCTGTAAAATCAGCAAAAATGCCTTGGCAATTTTAGCATAGTTCCTAGGATATTGGTTGGCACTCAAAGGATTAAACTGTCCTCATGCTTTTAAAGCATTTTTTTCTTTTTCCTGCTCTGATTGAGTGATTTTTTTTCTACCTTCTAATTTGCTAATTCAATCCTCTTCTTCTAACCTACTATTAATTCCTTCCAGTGTATTCTTTATTTCAGCTATTTTATTCTTCATTTTTGACTGGTTGTTTTTCATGGTTTCTGTGCCCTTTTTTATGCTTTTGAGCATTCTAAAAACCATTACTTTATACTCTGTTTCTAATAAATTGCTTGCCTCCATTTCATTTAGCTCTTTTTCTGGAGATTTCTCCTGTTCTTTCATTTGGGGCCTGTTTTCTTGTTTCTCCATTTTTGCTGTTTCTTTGTGTTTGTTTCTGTGTATTGGATAAGACTGCTGTGCCTCCCAGTCTTGGTGAAGTGGACTTCTTGTGGGACCCAGTGGTGTGTGTAGTCTCCTTGATCTTCTGAGCTGGGAGCACTAGGAATGTCCCTTGCTTGGATTAAATGGGCCCTCCTGTTATATTTGGGTCTTGATTGCTGTTGTCGCATTTGTGGTTGGGCTCAGCCCCAACCACATCATTCCAACAGTTATATAGGTGCTGACAGAACAAATCAAGACAAAACAAGACTGAATTGAAAACAACACACACACACACACACAAAACAACAACAAAAAGGACTAAAATAGAAAAAGAAAGGATACTAAAATATATGAGGCCAAAAGAATTAGAGAAAAAAGAACCCAAAAAAGAAAATGTGAAAGGAAAAGAAATAGCATAAGATTAAAAAAGAAAAGAAAAAAATAAATGAAATAATAATAATTTTTTTAAAAGTAACAATAATGAATAAATTAAAATATATAATAGGAAAAGAAAAATGGGGGGAAAAAAACAGAAAAATTTAAAAAAAGAAAAAGAGGAAAAACGAATAAAAGGAAAGAGATATGAAAAGAAAAAAATATTTGGATCTGCTATTTGTGGAGTTTGCTGGATTTTGCTCTGATGTTGTTGAATCAGTCAGGCCCCTTGATATTTTGGTGCTGGTCTCCTGATAGGTTCTCTGGTGCCAGCCAATGTTTATTGC